>NC_053392.1:380864414-382191157 GCF_905171765.1 Bufo bufo | reverse complement strand
ACTGAAGTTCGGGTTCGGTGTTCGGGTGATTTTATTTATTTATTTATTTAACCATGTTATAACGGAAAATAATAACATTCTTAAGACAGAATGCTATTTAAAATGGCCATGGAGCGGTAAAAAATTATTTTTAAAAACTCACCTGATCCACTTGATCGCGCTGCCTTGATCGGGCAGGTCTTCTTTCTTCAGGACCTGCGAAAGGTGACGTCACCGCAGGTCCTGCTGAATGAAGATAGAAATGTGGTGAGCGCGGTGACGTCATTGCAGGTCCTTTCGCAGGTCCTGAAGAAAGAAGACCTGCGTGACCAGGGCTGCGCGATCAAGTGGATGTGTTTTTTTCTTATTTTTAACCCCACCATGGCCATTTTATTTAGCATTCTGTCTTAAGAATGCTATTATTTTCCGTTATAACCATGTTATAACGGAAAATAATAAAGTGAAGTTCGGGTCCCCACTGGCTTTAATGGGGTCCGGGTTCGGAGTCAAGTTCGGGTCCCGAACCCGAACTTTGGCCTGAACTTCGGCCGAACCCGGTGAACCCGAACTTCCGTGGGTTCGCTCATCCCTACTAACACCCTCTCCACTCTGTCGGGGGGCTCAACTTTTATCAGCATTTAACAGAACAGATTCTGTAGAAATTTATGTGGAATCAGCTGACAGTGTAAAAGGAGTGCGCTCTTTCACGCTATAGTAGGATTTTGGGTCGCTGCACGGTTCTTCATACCTGACGCTAACATTGACCTGTAAGGCTGAGTTCACACTTGAATTATTTGGTCAGTTCTGGCCCCGTAACTGACCAAATGAGTGATTTGTGAAATGATTCTAAGAGTGACGCCTGTCATCTGCGTGTCATACTAACTGACAGTAGTGTTTTTCACTACCACAGTGGACTCCCTATGCATGTTTCTGCAAGGCACAGTGTTCTACATCACTACACAGGTTCTCTGCAGCCAGGAAATAGCAGTTTTTTAACACGATTCGCCACAAGTAAATTCAGATCGAATCAAATTTTTGGGGAGAATTCGACGAACCAACCAAATCGAATTTTTGAGAAATTCGCTCATCTCTAATAATAATAATATAACCTTCATTTGCATACCTACTGTTCCTTTAAACATATATACAGTGTGTGTATATATATATATATATATATATATATATATATATATACAGTATGTATTGTAGATTTACAGTTATACTGATATAGAATTAATAAATCAAAGCACAACTAGAATGTAACAAAGTAACAAACAATGGTAACATTGAGGAAATTACTGTATAGTCTAGTCACTGTCAAGTGGTAAATTTGTTTCTTTTTCCTAGTAATCAGACTTCTGTCCTTATCTCTCCTCCTGCATTAAAAAGCTAAGGCAAGCTACTTGACTGTGCACTTTGCTACTATCAAAGGAAGGAATTGCTTTTAGGTAAGCTTCTTTATTGTAAATGGGTAAAATTGTATCTGCATTGAACAACTTCAGTGCATGTTCAAAAGCTAAACAGATTACAAATGGAAAAAATACATTTTTATCTTTTATGTTTTATAATAAAACATAATCAATATAACATAATGTGCGCCTGCTCTATGATTGCATGTCAAAGCTATCTCCTAGTCTGCTGCTTAAGATTTGGAGGGAAGCTTTTCCATTAAGCTTGAGGTTACAGTTACGTTGTAAGCCCAAACAACATGCATTGCAGTGGTCCCTTGAGTTACAGTATTGATTGATTCCAGGATGAGCATTGTACAGTACATAACAAATATTGCAACTTGAGGCTGTAGCTCTATGGAAAACTAGTAATTGGTTTTTGAATCCCCAAAATGTCATACCAAAATAATCCATAATGAAGATTAACCACTTCATAACTGACTGTATATCCGGACAGTCTACAGAGATCATGCAGCTGCAAGATTATAGAGTCCACTGTCACTGACAGCCGGGCTCCCCATAGAGAAGGCAGGAAAATTGTTTACCATCCCTGCCTTCCCTATTGCTGCATACACAGTGAGTACTGTATTTGTAGAACAGGAAACAGCAATGCTGCTTCCTGCTCTGGTCCTAACAATCATGAAATTACTGGGGGGTGGTTGTCTGCACAAGCTGCTGAGTCGCAACAGATCCAGATCAGCACTGCAGTGACGCTCAACAGCCTTGTTAAAGCCTGCAGGGTTGTATTCCCCTGTAAATGGGGTTAAAATGTCAGTCTAAGGGCTCATGCACACGGCCGTTGCCCGGCCGTGGTGGTATTGCGGCTCTCAATCAGCAGGTCCGCAATACACGGGCACCGGCCTGTGCACCCAGCATCACGGATGCAGACCCATTCACTTGAATGGGTCCACAATCTGAGAAATGCAGTGCGGTGCAAATCGGAGGCACGGATCGGAAGCCCAGGGAAGCACTACAGAGTGCTTCCATGGGTTTTCTGTTCGTGCCTCCGCACCACAAAAAAGTAATGCATGCACTACTTTTTTGCAGTGTGGACAGTCTGATGCGGATCGCGGACCCCATTCAAATGAATGGGTCCTCGATCCGCATGCGGTGGTCCCATGGTCGGTTGCCCTTGCATTGCGGCCTGCAGTTTGCGGTGTGCAGCACGGGCCCGCCTTAGTTACAAGAAAATCAGCAATAGAAAAAACATTTTTTATGCCCCCCCAGAGGTCTTGAATGACCTTATAAGTGTAAAATCTGTAAAAATAAATAAATAAATAAATAATAAAAGAAAAGACAAAATAAAAAATAATAATAAAGCCAGTGCAGCTTTTAGTCCCATCCCTGGCAGTTATGAACTATATATCCCCACATTACTGAAAGGAGACATAATTAAAAATAAGTATTTTTGTTGTATATTTATGCAATTAAAACACTGAAAAACATATTATTTTCCCTTTTTAACAGCTTCCCAGGCATAAAAATTTAAAACAAAAAAATGCTAAAATAAAAATGACATTAACCCTTTAATGACCAGGCCTCAAATGGCTTTAATGACCAAGCTCACGTATTGTCTTATTAGGTTACACCTACAGCATACAATTTGCATATATTTACTAAAAACACAAAAATATATCTTTTACAAAAATGGATTTTTTTTGCTAATTTTAACTGCAATATATCACATATAAATATACATACTGTACAAAATGTTATCAGATATATACAGTATTTCCATGGATTTTTTTTTTTTTAAAGCAATTTTAATAAACTTTTTTTCATTTTTGAACAGTTTAGAAGACTTACAATTTTTTTTTTTTTACTTTTAACCAAATTTTTTAAATGTAGAAATACTGCATGTTTTCCTGCACTGGACCACGTTTGTGCAAGCTGACAGGTGTCAGAATGGTTAAAACCCACCAAAGTGACCCCATTTTAGAAACTAGACCCCTTAGAGGGCTATCCTAGGGGTGCAGTGAGTATTTTGTACCCACAGTAGGAACAAATGCAATTTCTTTTTTCTTACAAATGTGTTCATTTAAGACAGACATTTTTGCATAGTGCACATAAAAATGAAGAAATGCATCGTTTCATCCTATTTCTCCCATTTTCAGAAATATCCCCATTGTAGCCCTAAACCTATGTCTGGACCTAAAAGGAAAACTGCACCCAGTGGCTTTCAGGGCATACATTTTACTTGGAAATGTTTCAGGCTGATTCTTTAGTGTGCAGAAGCACCCCCAATATAACCCCAATCTGCTTACTTAACCGCTTTCCCACCAGCGCCGTACTAGTAGGAGCAGGATCCATAGCTGCCGGGCGCCTGCAGTTTCATAAAGCAGACAGTTAACTATATAATTTGTGAAAAGGTAGGCGACACCAAGGATGTAAACAATTTACTTGTAAGAATAGTTATCGCTAAAATGTAACTTTTATTAATTGTCCTTAAAATGTGGATATTCAACTACAATATATAGATACTATTACGTCCTGGATCCCACTAATCTTTGGTGAGAGTGTGACATCATCCACTCACACCTGGTCCTCGGACAATGTACCATTCAGGGAAAATGTAATGTGTCTGGGAATGAGCGGGGTCATAATGAACACCCCCATGCACAATACACCAGCACAGTGTGGGTTAAACAAGTGCAAGTGCCTGAACCAACCAGGACACTATCTCTCCACCCTCAACAATTACCCCTGGTACATTAGCTAAATGAACTATGGCTACTGTAACATTTGGCTTCCTAAATGAGGTGTTAACCTCTGCAACACTGGAGGCACATAGGCCTGTCTGCTCGACGCGTTTCTTTAGCTGCTATTATCATACAGCTTAGTCATCAGGAGCGACACTGGATGCATTACTAACAGACAAACAAACAAAGTTTCTGCACGCTCTCATGCATAGCTTGCAGACATGTAGCCTGCGGCACTGGGACGGCCGTCCCAGTGCCTCCAGTGTTACAGAGGTTAACACCTCATTTAGGAAGCCAAATGTTACAGTAGCCATAGTTCATTTAGCTAATGTACCAGGGGTAATTGTTGAGGGTGGAGTGATAGTGTCCTGGTTGGTTCAGGCACTTGCACTTGTTTAACCCACACTGTGCTGGTGTATTGTGCATGGGGGTGTTCATTATGACCCCGCTCATTCCCAGACACATTACATTTTCCCTGAATGGTACATTGTCCGAGGATCATTACATTTTAGCGATAACTATTCTTACAAGTAAATTGTTTTCATACAGCAGACACCCGCGGCTAATGTCAGTGAACAGCGGTAATGCCGGTCGCAAACATTTTACACTTCAGATGCCATGGTCAATCCTGACCATGGCACCTGAGCGTGCAAAATACCAAAAGCGCGCACTTCCAGTGATGCTCCAGCTCCCCCATGTGGCGATCGGAGGAGCCGCAGCTTGTGTGCAGCAGCCCCTGTCTTAGTGAATGAAAGGAGGCCGCTGCACTGTGTTTCCTATGGAGCCCGTGCCACTAATAGGGCTCCATAGGAAACTAGTAATTTTCTCATAGACTTCAATGCTAATGCATTAGGGTCAATGAGAATAGCAATCCTATGGGAACTATAAAAAAAAGTATAAAAAATATATAAATAAAGTTTTTAAAAATTAAAAATTAAAAAAGATAAAAATTCAAATCACTCCCCTTTCCCAAAAATTTAAATAAAAGAACTAAAAACATAAAAAACATACATATCATGGGTATCGCCATGTGCAAAAACACCCATAGTATAAAAATATAAAAATATCTTCCCCATACGGCAAACGGCAAAACAGAAAAAAAGCGTCAAAATGGACGATTGGTCGCTTCATTTCCTACAAATATATTCAATAAAAAGTGATCAAAAAGTCATACACACTCCAGAATGGTATCAATAAAAAGTAAAGATCTCCCCACAAAAAATGAGCCCCCACAAAGCTCTGTACACATAATTGCTAAAAAAGTTATAGGGGTCAAAATATTGTGATGAAAAAATAAAACTGATTTGTTTTCCAACATTTTTATTATTTTATTAAAACGCAAGAAAAACTATACATATAAGGTATCGCCGGATTCACACTGACCTGTAGAATGAAAGTAACTGGTCAGTTGTATCGCACATTGAACTTTGTAAATAAAAAAAACAGAATTGCTTTTTTTTTCAATTTCACCCCATTTGAAATCTTTTCCCCGCTTCCCACTACATCATATGCAATATTAAATGGTAGCGTTGGAAAGTACAACTTGTCCTGCAAAAAACAAGCTCTCATACGGCTATGTGAATAGAAAAATAAAAAAGTTATGGTAGGTGGGGGAAAGCAGGGAGTGAAAAATGAAAACACAAAAACTAAAAAACCTCTGGGGTAGAATGGGGTTAACATATAACAGGGACTAAAACAGAGTGTGCAACCTTTGGCTTTCAGGGCAGAATTTAATGAATTTCAGGCCCTATCCCATGTTTTTAGCGGTATTGAGCTGTCACAGTGTCACAATGAAGCCCCCAGAAATAACCATATTTTACAAAACTACATCCCCTAAGGCAGTGGTGGCGAACCTATAGCACGGATGCCCCAGGCGGCACTCAGAGCCCTCTCTGTGGGCACCCACCCGCACCCTGGAAAAAGTCTATGGCGTACCAATATGCCTTAGACTTTTCCTGCCATTCACCAGCACAGGGCTCACTATGAACAGCACAGGCAGCGCATTGAATGCAGGCAGGCTATTATAGCTAAATGATACAGTACATGGAAGATATACTATATTGGACTGTAGTATTCAGGTTAAATTGCTGTGTTGGCACTTTGCAATAATAAGTAGGTTTTGGGTTAGTCCGTGGGATTTGGTTTCCTACCTGCTGCTCAGGAAAGCCCTTTTTATTTTTGCTAATTGTCCCACAAGCTCCTGTGTTTGATGTGTACAGAAGTTTGAACAGGAAAATGCAACAGCACTCTGCAAACCAAATAAAGTACATAAATGTCATAATAATAATACATTTTCTAATGTTAATCCTACAGTTATTTAGTAAATTTGAGATTCTTAGCAAATATATTTTGTATAAATTTATTTTGGCCCGTCTGCCAAACGTCAAGGCAATCTCTGTAATGCGGGAACCTAACACTAAACACTACCTGTTATGAGCCCTCACGGCTAGTGTTTAGTGTTAGGTTCCCGTCTTACAGAGATCGCCTTGACGTTTGGCAGACGGGCCCAAATAATAACATTAGAACATTTATTATTATTATGACATTTATGTACTTTATTTGGTTTGCAGAGTGCTGTTGCATTGTATTTTTGTGTGTTTTTAGCCATGGCAACGTGCACCTGCACATTGGGATATGCTGACTGACCCCCTTTTCCTTGCAGTTGGTATTGGAGGTGTGGCTGACTCCACTTGGTCTTGCACCCCTGACTAGGCTGTCTGCAATATAGGCTGTTTTTAATTATTGTACTGTAAGTATAAAGCTGTAGCCTGCTTTCCCTGCACTCACTGGAAACCTTTTGGCATCCGGAGAAGTATAGAATGGACTCTCATTACATTTACTGGAAGCCGTCTGGCACCAGGAAAGGTACAGAGTGAGCTCAGCATTCATGTTGGTACCTGCATTCCCTGTAGCAGAGTGGACCCAGCATGCATGTGGAACCGACACTCCATGAATTTTATAGTGGCCGTGAGGGCTCAAACCAGGTAGTGTTTAGTGTTAGGTTCACGGCTTACAGAGATCGCCCTGACGTTTGGCAGACAGGCCCAAATAATTTTGCACAAAATATATTTGCTAAGAATCCCAAATTTACTAAATAAGCGTAGGATTAACATTAGAACATTTATTATTATGACATTTATGTACTTTATTTGGTTTGCAGAGTGCTGTTGCATTGCATTTTTGTGTATTTAGCCATGGCAACCTGCACATTGGGATGTGCTGACTGACCCACTTTTGGACCCCCTTGGAGTTTGAACAGGGGCACACTTGTGTGCTTGTGTAAAAATTGTCTGTATATAAGCGATATCCTTTGTGCAGTAAGGGTTGGATCATATCCCAGACAATTTTACTGCTGACGGTCAGATTAGGTGGATACCCTGGAGGATTTATTTCTCTGTCCCTCCCTTCATAAATTCTAATGGTGGAAGTATACACTGTTTCACTTTCCCAAAATTTATACAGCTTTACCCCATATTGTGCCCTTCTTGATGGTATAAATTGTCTGAAGGACAGTCTTCCCTTAAAACTCATTAGGGATTAATCAATGCTGACAATTTTTTCAAGGGTGTAATGGGTTTCAAATGTCTTATTTAGAAAAGTTATCAATGGCCAAATTGTGAACCAATGGTCACAATGTGCATCTGTTCTGGGAAGGGCTTGTTCATTGTCAGTGAAGAGAAGAAACCACATCAGTTCTTCATAGCGGTGTCTGGGCATTACTGCAGAGAATACAGGGTGACATATGTGGAACTAGACGCCTAGTATGATCTAATTGTCAGCTTTTTGACAATTCCCATATTGAACGTAAGCCCCAACCCAAGAATTTTTTCAATTTATGCACAGCTGTGAGTTTACAGTCTCTGGTGTATATAGATGAGGGATGCTGCAAAATATATAGCCTCGCATATAAATTTGTTTGGTGGACTATATCTGAAAAATTAGTGTCATCCACATGTATTCCTGGGGTGGCAGTAAAGTTAGGTATTATTGGGGCAAATGATGTGGTGGGTCTCCACGTAAGTGCAGCACCTTCAATGAGAGGGACTGGAATTTCTCGCTCTGCAGTACACCTGCTCCAGGGTATACATTCTGTGTGCTATTTTAGAGAATTGTGAATCTGTATATTCTAATCCAGGGATGCCCAACCTGCGGCCCTCCAGCTGTTGCAAAACTACAACTCCCATCATGCCTGGAAGGCCTTCAGCTATCAGGGAATGCGGAAGTTGTAGTTTTGCAGCAGCTGGAGGGCCGCAGGTTGGGCATCCCTGTTCTAATCTATATAGAGAGAGATATATTTGTCGGCCTAATGTGACATCCTCACGTGACACACTAACAGGACACACTAAAGATGCTTGTTAAAAAAAAAACTGCCAGTTATTCTAAATTGCAATTCTGTATATTCAAATCTATATATAGAAAAAGAAAAAAGATGAGCAGCACACAAATCACAGGGGTGCAATTCCTTGGGCAGACCACAGACTTGATCCAATTAGATATATGTATAGAAAATCCAAGGCAGCACACAAATAACGGTAAAAAAATAGGATGTTTATTCCCCCATGTGTAGACAGCAACGTTTCAGCTCTCTCAATGGAGCCTTTGTCAAGCCATGACATAAAAGTCACAAATAGCTGCTAGAAGATTAATCTAACTCGATATTCTGGGGAGAAGCATCCAGGGTTACAATGTAGATCCAAGGTGTTACACTCACCTGACACAACACCTACATAAATATTGGGACATCGACACAATTAATACATTTTTGGCTCTATACACCACCACAATGGATTTGAAATGAAACAAACAAGATGTGCTTTAACTGTAGACTGTCAGCTTTAATTTGAGGGTATTTACATCCAAATCAGGTGAACGGTGTAGGAATTACAACAGTCTGCATATGTGCCTCCCACTTGTTAAGGGACCAAAAGTAATTGGACAATTGGCTTCTCGGCTCTTCCATGGCCAGGTGTGTGTTATTCCCTCATTATACCAATTACAATGAGCAGATAAAAGGTCCAGAGTTAATTTCAAGTGTGCTATTTGCATTTGGAATTTGTTGCTGTCATCTCTCAAGATGAGATCCAAAGAGCTGTCACTATCAGTGAAGCAAGTCATCATTCGGTTGAAAAAACCGGTGAGCTCAACAACACCAAAAGACCCACAAGACCACTGAAAACAACAATGGTGGATGACCAAAGATTTCTTTCCCTGGTGAAGAAAACACCCTTCACAACAGTTGGCCAGATCAAGAACACTCTCCAGGAGGTAGGTGTATGTGTGTCAAAGTCAACAATCAAGAGAAGACTTCACCAGAGTGAATACAGAGGGTTCACCACAAGATATAAAGCATTGATGAGCCTCAAAAACAGGAAGGCCAGATTAGAGTTTGCCAAACGACATCTAAAAAAGCCTTCACAGTTCTGGAACAACATCCTATGGACAGATGAGACCGAGATCAACTTGTATCAGAGTGATGGGAAGAGAAGAGTATGGAGAAGGAAAGGAACTGCTCATGATCCTAAGCATACCACCTCATCAGTGAAGCATGGTGGTGGTAGTGTCATGGCGTGGGCATGTATGGCTGCCAATAGAACTGGTTCTCTTGTATTTATTGATGATGTGACTGCTGACAAAAGCAGCAGGATGAATTCTGAGGTGTTTCGGGCAATAATAACTGCTCATATTCAGCCAAATGCTTCAGAATTCATTGGACGGCACTTCACAGTGCAGATGGACAATGACCCAAAGCATACTGCAAAAGCTACCAAATAGTTTTTTAAGGAAAGAAGTGGAATTTTATGCAATGGCAAAGTCAATCACCTGACCTGAATCCGATTGAGCATGCATTTCACTTGCTGAAGACAAAACTGAGGGGAAAATGCCCCAAGAACAAGCAGGAACTAAAGACAGTTGCAGTAGAGGCCTGGCAGAGCATCACCAGAAATGAAACCCAGCGTCTGGTGATGTCTATGCGTTCCAGACTTCAGACTGTAATTGACTGCAAAAGAATTTGCAACCAAGTATTAAAAAGTGAAAGTTTGATTTATGATTATTATTCTGTCCCATTACTTTTGGTTCCTTAACAAATGGGAGGCACATATGCAAACTGTTGTAATTCCTACACCGTTCACCTGATTTGGATGTAAATACCCTCAAATTAAAGCTGACAGACTGCAGTTAAATCACATCTTGTTTGTTTCATTTCAAATCCATTGTGGTGGTGTATAGAGCCAAAAAATTTAGAATTGTGTCGATGTCCCAATATTTATAGACTTGACTGTATGTAAAGCTGCTCAGTATGTATATCTCAGACTGCTGCCAGCAGTAAATCCTTATCGCAGGAGGTACAGTTATGCAGGTGATTTTCCAACAAGGTTTTTATTCATTTGCAAAAACGCATTTCAAGGGAAGATTGCCCTCTTCTTCAGGTTATGGCACATACTTTTACAACATGGAACAGGGAGGATATACATCAGTTGATTGTGTGCTTGATTTATGTAGGAATTAAATTTTTTATAAACATCTTTATTGAAGTTTTTAAACATTTTATATAAGTAAGAGCCAACAGAGAATATGACAAAATAAACCGGTAATGTGTGGTAAGAACAATTCTGTCAAAGTATAACTATGAGAAGAGGAAATTTGTGGGCACTAACAGTGCATAATGTCCCTTTACACTATGTGGCCAATCGAAAATGGTCAATATGGCCAACTAAAGAAGAATAGTGAAAATAAACATGGATAACTGACAAACGTGATGAACAGGGGAAGTAAACAAAAGACAAACTGAGGGTGGGGGGCTTCTGTTAGATGGCAGGCACCATGAGTGGCGGATTGTAAGTTGTGTTCCATTATACAGCTCAGCCAATGAACTAATATCAAACTATCAGTGTTGAGGTAGTAGAAATGAAAGTGGGTATAAAGCATTATTTATAGGCCAGTATCCTGTAGTTATCACTATTTAATCAAGGCAAACTCAAGGTAGGCACTCACCAGCATGTATAGGTAGATTCTTAAATAAATAGCAAAGGTTGTTAGAAGGAGTAGAAAGGGAGTATTATACCCAAGGTGCCCATATTTTTAATAATTGATCATGATGATCTCCTAAAATGGAAGTCATTTTTTGTTGACCACATAAAAATCTAATGTACGTTTCACTTCAGAGAAATTTCAGAGATGTTGGAATTACATTTTTGTAGGAGTTACACTATTTGCTATGAGGTGTGAAAGTCTACAGTAGGTCCACCTTAAACAGAACCTCTATGGTGCCACCCTCCAGCATCTGCACCCATGAACATAATGTCCACCTGCATTATCATATTTAATACAACCAGATGTGAATGGTCAGTTACAGTACCTGTGCAGTGGCCGGGTTTGGGGTGGCCATGTGTTGCTGCTCTCCGGAAGGGATGGTAAGGTGTGGTGACCCCAATGGGAAATAAGTCCAGAGAGTCAGAGTCTGCAGTAAACCAGTGTGCTTCTTTACTGGAGTAGGTCAAGTGCAAAACAATACAGGCGAGGCATAGGGCTGGCTTCTCCTGTCTCCTCCCTAGCAGAAGGGTTTGATGCTATAGAAAGGCCTAAGCTAGCTGTCCCTCTCTCACTCTCAGAAGGCTGGTACCCTGACCAAAGGCTGGAGATCCAGGGTCTGTGGCAGGGTATCCCTGTCTCAGCGTCTTCTTCTGGTCACTCAATAGTCTGGCAGAGTCTGGCAGGTATGTGTCACCGAGGTTCCTGGCCTCGGTGAAGTAAGAACCGGCATTTTATGTGTGAGCAGCAGCTATTGCTAATTGACACCTTGAGATTTAGCATGGCTGTCATAGCTGATCCGGGACGGCTCTTACTGGTAGTAGTCAAAGTGCTGGGTGGATTTACCTCCCTCTGACAGTGGAGCTCAGGAAACTGTGTGCTGTGAACTGAGGGCTGTACTGGGATTTGAAGTTTGAGCCGGGCTGGAGGACTCTAAAGGTGAACAGGCCGCCTATGGACTTGATGAGGCTGAACTGCTAACAGGGTGTGAACACCAAGACACCTGCGTTTTGTTATACACCTTATCTGAATTTTGTTATGCACCAATGTGTGAATAAACACCGCTGTTTGATTCAAGAACTGTGCACTTTGCCTCCGCTAGTCCTAACTACCAGAGCGAATCCCCACAATTGATGGAGGATGCGGGCAAGTGCAGTGAGGCTGGCGTGAACGTCGATATATTTTTGAGTTTGCATTTTTGGGCACAGTTGTATGTCATACATCAAACCAGCTGTATTTCAACCCGTGCCCCACGACAAAATGGAGGCTGTTGTAAAGGCCCTCATGAAGGCTAATTTACAGCAGCGAGAGACCAACCTGCACCAACGTGAGGCTAATAAGCAGCAGCATGAGACCAAACAGTTGCTGCTACAACATGTGATGGCTTTGCAGACAGCAGGAGCAACCCCAAGCGTCCACAATGCCCAGAAAGCAGTCCGTGCAGCGATCCCTAAGATGACACCCGCAGACGACATCGAAACCTACCTGGCGATGTTCGAGAAAGTGGCCACCAGGGAAAAGCTGCCCCGAGAACAGTGGGATGAGGTCGTCGCTCCTTTCCTGGCATCAGAGTCCCAGTGGGTGTATTTAGACTTGCCGGACGATCAAGCGGCCGACTACCCGAAGATAAAGGAGGAGATTTTGGCAAGACTGGGTGTGAATGTGTTAGTCCGGGCCCAGCGGGTATATCAGTGGGGGTTTAAGCCGGCTAAGCCCGCGAGACCCCAGCATTATGACTTACTCCACCTTTTGCAAAAGTGGCTAAAGCCTGATGTGATGAGTCCCACGGCTATGCTGGATAGTCTATTGGCTGACATATTCTGGAAGGCGCTGCCACCCCCTCTCCAGCACTGGATCGGCCAAGTATCTCCTGGAAATGCCCTGGAAATGGTGGACCTGGTGGAACACTATGAGGCCACCAAGAATCTCAAGGGGGGTTCTTTTGGGAGGAGGGCAGGCAAACTCCAGAACTCCCCACCAATGAACCCCCCCCCAGGAGGTTCCCCCTATGGACTGGACCCAGTTAATCTGCTGGCGGTGTCAGGGACCTGGCCACACCAGGGCTGAGTGTCCTCATCGGGTTGAGCCCATGAACACTAATTGTGGTTACCGACAATCGCTATATGCTAGGAAACTGTGTGCCACAGGTACCCCGGAGGCTCTAGACCACTTGTGCCAGGTGGAAGTGGGAGACACTCAAGCGGAGGCGCTGCTGGACTCAGGGAGCTTGGTGACCCTGGTAAGGGCTACCCTGGTGTGGTCCGCTGAGTATACTGGCCGGAAAGTTGGGGTGATGTGCATTCATAGAGACTTGAAAGACTACCCCACTGCGCTGGTGTTTCTAACCACGGTGGCTGGCAGGTGAACCTACAAAGTGGCAGTCGCCACAAATCTCCACTATGAACTCATAATAGGAAGAGACTTTCCAAGTTTCCCTGCCCTAGCCGTTTGTGAGAGTTAAGGATACCCCTAAGACAGGAATAAGCCCAGGAGATTGGCCTTGTTCAGGGGGACGGACAGAGCCCTGGGAACCTGAGGCTGAAGGGCCAGCAGTAGGGGTGACCGTCACTTCGGAGGAAGAGGGGGAGACAACCCTGCGTAGGGTAATGGTGGGAGATGTGGAAGAGTTGCCACCGGGTCCTGGGTTAGCAGACCTCAACGTCTCTGGGGAGAATTTCGGTACAGCCCAACGACGAAACCCAACCGTATCCGGCCTGGAAGAATGTGGTAATACTTTATGGTGTACCCCAACAACCTGGGGCCGAGTCAATGTTTACCCATTTTGTGGTCCACCAGAATATGCTATATCGGGTAAACCAGCTGCGGGGTGAAACTGTTAAATAGTTGGTGGTGCCCATGTTAGAGAAAACTCGTGTTAGAGTTAGCCCACCAACATGTTCTTGGGGGTCATCTGGGACTGCAGAAGATACAGGACCGGATACTACAACAGTTTTACTGGCCCAGTGTCTTTAGAGAGGTGGATGACTTTTGTAAGTCTTGCCCGACCTGCCAAACCACTAGCCCCAGCACCTGTTCCGCAGTCCCTTAGTGCCCCTCCCGATTATTGAGGTACCATTTGAGAGAGTCACTATGGATCTCGTAGGCCCAGTACTGAAGTCCGCTAGCGGGCATCAACACATCTTCGTCGTCCTGGACTATGCCACTCGGTACCCCATCGGCCAAACTCATAGCAAAAGAGTTAATGGAGATGTTTTCCCGAGTGGGGATACTCAAAGAGGTTCTGACTGACCAGGGGACTGCTTTTATGTCCAAGGTCATGCGGGGGCTCTGTAAGTTGCTGAATATCAAACAGATATGAACATATGTCTATCACCCACAAAACTATGTTAAAAGAGTAGTAGCTAAGGATGGAAAGGACTGGGACCTCCTTCTGCCCTATCTTATGTTTGCAGTGGGAGAGGTGCCCCAGGCCTCTACTGGCTTCTCGCCCTTCGAACTACTATATGGCAGACATCCACGTGGTCTGTTGGACATAGAGGCGTGGGAGCAACAACTCACACCATATAAAAGTGTTGTTGAATACGTCACCCAGAGGCAGGAACATATGGAAACCGTGTTGCCGCTGATAAAGGAACATGTGGAGGCCACTCAGCAAGCTCAAAGTCGGGTGTATAATCGGCAGGCTCGGGTCCGGATCTTTAACCCGGGAGACTGGGTTTTGGTGTACCATGTAAATTTACTCAAACCGTGGAAGGATAGGGAGACCAGTACTGACGATACTCCGCGGCCGAGTTTTCTAGAGGGAGAGGTTCCGGGCCCGTAAGTCTGATGTAAGGGAAGCGGTTGCCACAGTGAAGATTGTTGACAGCCTCTCCTCTAAACAGACTCAGGAGGCCAGGGAGTTCATCAGAAGGAACATGGATGTGTTCTCAGACCTCCCTGGATGCACTTCCATAATCCAGCATGACATTGTCACTGAGCCTCAGGCCAAAATCCGGTTGAAACTGAACCGGGTACCCGAGGCTCGGCGATAGGCCATCTCTGAGGAAGTACAACTAATGCTGCAACTAGACGTCATTGAGGAGTCTAGAAGTGAGTGGGCCAGCCCTATAATACCCAAATCAGACGGGACGTTGCGGTTTTGTAACGATTTTCAAAAATTAAACGAGGTATCTAAGTCCGACGCGTATCCCATACCCCGGGTAGATGAGAGGTTAGGACAAGCCCGGTATTTTTCTGTTTTGGACCTTACCAAAGGGTACTGGCAGGTACCCTTAACGGAGGCTTCCAAAGAGAAAACGGCCTTCATCACAAAGGAGGGGCTGTACCAGTATAAGGTGTTACCCTTTGATCTGCATGGTGCCCCCAGCCACTTTCCAAAGGGTAATGGACATTGTGCTACAAACACATCGTCAGTACGCTTCAGCTTACCAGGACAATATTGTCATCCACAGTACCGACTTGAAAAGTCACCTGCCCAAAGTGCCAGCTATAGTAGACTCCCTTCAAAAAGCTGGACTAAGAGCTAACCCAAAAAAATGCGCAATGGGGTTAGAGGAGACAAAATACCTGGGGTATGTCATTGGGCACGGAGTGATCAAACCCCAAGTAAACAAAATAGAGGCGATAAGAAATTGGCCCCGACCTGTCAACACTAAACAAGTAAAGTCGTTCCTAGGAATGATAGGCTATTACATGAGATTTGTTCCCCACTTTGCCACTATGGCCACACCCTTGACAGAGCTCTTGAAGGGACGAAAATCAGTGATGGTTCGCTGGGATGAGCAGGCGGAAGAGACTTTTTCCACTTTGAAGTCGGCCTTGTGCGGGTCACCGGTTTTGGTGACACCCGACTTCAATAGGGAGTTCGTGATACAGACAGATGCCTCCGAAGTAGGCCTCAGTGCTGTACTCTCTCAGGAAGTCAACGGGGAGGAGCATCCCATTGTCTTTTTAAGCCACAAACTCACCCCAGCCGAAACCAGGTATAGTATAGTGGAGAGAGAGTGCCTGGCTATCAAGTGGGCACTCGAGTCTCTCCACTACTATTTGCTGGGGAGAAAGTTCTGCCTGGTGACTGACCACTCCCCTCTCAAGTGGATGAGCCAGGCCAAAGAGAGAAATGCCCAAGTCACCAGGTGGTTCCTGTCCTTACAGAACTTTAAGTTCTCCGTGGAACACAGGGCAGGCCGGTTGCAGGGAAACACGGATGCCCTGTCCCGGGTATACAGTATGGCAGGTGTTCACCCCCTCAGGGTTGAACAAAGGGGGGGGTATGTAAGAAGGTACCTGGAATCTTCGTGGATGGAAGGTATGTGTCACCGAGGTTCCTGTCCTCGGTGAAGTAAGAACCAGCATTTTATGTGTCAGCAGCAGCTATTGCTAATTGACACCTTGAGATTTAGCATGGCTGTCATAGCTGATCTGGGACAGCTCTTACTGGGAGTAGTCAAAGTGCTGGGTGGATTTACCTCCCTCTGACAGTGGAGCTCAGAAGTCTGTGTGCTGTGAACTGAGGGCTGTGCTGGGATTTCATGTTTGATCCTGGCTGAAGGACTCAGGCCCATCTAAAGGTGAACAGGCCGCCTATGGACTTAATGAGGCTGAGCTGCTAACAGGGTGTGAATTAACACCCAGGAGAAAAGGTGACTTTTATTGTTTATGGACTTTCCTTGTGTGTGAACAAACACCAAGCCACCTGCGTTTTGTGATACACCTTATCTGCATTTTGTTATACATCAATGTGTGAATAAGTTGTTTGATTCAAGAACTGTGTACTTTGCCTCTATACTGCATATGCTAGTCCTAACTACCAGAGCGAATCCCCACAATTGTCAGTGGTAGGATAAGTAAGGTACCTGTTTATGCATGCATGTATAACCTTATTATACAAAATTATATTTCTATATGAAAATACCCATAGATCATGTAATATTAGATTGTGCCAGTATAGGCAAAATACATAATTTTTTAAAGGGAGTCTGTCATGTAAATTTACTAATATAACTACCAGCAATGGCCATCAGAACACTTTGGAGGGCACCTTGGAGCAGTTTTTTATAGGAATAAAAGTGCTTCACCTGGACATGGAATAAACACCCAGATGATATAATGATGTTATAATGCTTTTGCAACCTCCTCATGGCCATTGCTGGTAGTTATATTAGTGTCATTTACATGACAGAATCCCTTTAAGAGGTTGTAGGAGGATATAAGTTTAGAGAAAACAGCAACAGGAAACAACAGGGGTATCATTAAAATCCTGTGCCCCAGGACATATTTTACACCCAGCTCCCTTCCGCCATGGGTGTCCCCCACTACCACCTGCATGTTGCTTGGAAGCATGAGACGTAGTGGTGCTTCAATGATATATTCCTGCACTCCCCTCTCCCCCCAAAAACTGATATCACGCACCTACCCGTATATGATAATAATAGTCATACTTAGCAGTATAACTAGAGATTACGTGGCTCCATAATAAATTTTTATAGAAAAACCTCCCCCTCCCTCAGCAGGCAACCAAGGTGGTGATCATACTTACCTGATCCACACCACTCGGTTCTGGCTCCACCGGCAGTTCTTCAGGTCCCAGGTCTCCCAGCATTAACATGGATGTAGACATGGGGGATGTGATGGCTGCAGCCAATGACTGACCACAGCAGTGACGGGTCACGTGGCACACAGGTGACTCCCAGCATTTCTAGGAGATTATTATGGGCTATCAGAGGACATTAGAGGGCAGAGTTTTAAGCAGAGGGAACTATAACTATCAGCATATACAGACTGTTATTATAGGGCATCAGTAGACATTATAGGGAGAAAGGTATGAGGGGAGAACTACAACTCCCAGCATGACTAGGCTTATTTGCTATCATAGGACATTTCAGGGAGTGAGTATGAGGAAAGAACTACAACTCCTAGTAATTAATAATTTATAGAGAAGGGAAAACACTAATCTCTCCTCCACATACAGAAGCTCTGCACCCTAACATTGTGACATCCCACAGGTTCTTCACCACTTCTCTGCACTGTTGTGCTCTCTCTCTCTTCCTGTACTGGTCAAATGATGATGACATCACTCAGGTCCTTCTCCACTTCTCCTATGTACTTCTGAGCTCTCTCTTCCTGTACTGGTCACATGGTCACATGATGACGACATTGATATAATTACTCAGGTCCTTCACTACCATTTATGTCTTTTCAGTGTGAGCTATGTTGCCAACAAAATTGCGTCCAACCCCTTCCCCCTTCAAGCGCAAGACACGGTACAGAGTCTGTCTACTGTGCCAATGCCACAGTAGGGATATGTTCAGATGTTGGGTCATGAAAGTAAATAAACATCCTCTTTCTGCCATCCCGGGCCCCCTACTGGTGAGGGACCCATAGCAGCCATAGCAATAGTTATAATGCCACTATACAAGTAACAAATATATCACCATGCTATTATTGAGCAAAATACAGTAAACCAATACCAACATCACCAATATTAATAAAAACACTATCCAGGGGCGTAAATTATAGAAATCTTGGGGGCCCATAGCCAAACCTTTTGTGCCTGGCCCCTTCCCGACAAAAAACTCACTGAAAGAAGTGGCCTAAATGGGAGAAATTGCTCCAAACCCAGACACTGTAGCGTGTCTATAACCGGGTGAGCAATTCCTCCGCATGCGGTCCGCAGACAACGGCAATCCCCTGCAAAAAATGCGTACAATGGAGGATGCCGGGGCGGACTGCATGCACCACAAGAACATCTTACACAAAATGATACATTGTGCAGATAAAAAAATATACATACAAAAATCACTGCAAAAAATGCACCAAAATGATACGCAACTGACAATACTAGCTAATTCCTCAGGCCGATGTTAAAAGCTGAGAACTTTACCAATATCTTCCAGTCAGGAACATATCGGAGCCCCTCATGCACCACCTCACGGTGTCTCAGCACGCATGGGGTCCTACCACTCAACTGCCCGTGGTGTGTGAACAGGGTCTGAACAGTGCTAGAAACCAGCTCACAGCCAGACTCTCACATGCCTCCATAGTGGTATCACCAATGCACTGTGAGGTAGAATAAAGCTGTGAGCCGCACCCACAACAGACCATGTGACACAGAAGCTACCAGGTGCAAAAGAATGTTACCAACAAAATAAAGTGGCACATTCTATACACATAAAGACAAAAACTTACTGAAAAAAGTGGCCTAAACGGGTGAAAATGCTCCAAACCCAGACACTGTAGCGTGTCTATAACCGGGTGAGCTATTCCTCCGCATGCGGTCCGCAGACAACGGCAATCCCCAGCAAAAAATGCGTACAATGGAGGATGACAGGGCGGACTGCATGCACCACAAGAACATCTTACACAAAATGATACATTGTGCAGATGAAAAAATATACATACAAAAATTACTGCAAAAAATGCACCAAAATGATCCGCAACTGACAATACTAGCTAATTCCTCAGGCCGATGTTAAAAGCTGAGAACTTTGCCAATATCTTCCAGTCAGGAACATATCGGAGCCCCTTCCCGCACAAATATAAGCACAGAGGGACGGCTGTGGATGTAGTGTTTCTGGATTTTGCAAAGGCTTTTGATACTGTCCCTCATAGATGTTTAATAGGTAAAGTAAGGTCTATAGGCTTGGAAAGTATAGTTTGCAATTGGATTGAAAACTGGCTGAAGGACCATGTCCAGAGAGTTGTGGTCAATGATTCCTATTCAGAATGGTCCCAGGTTATAAGTGGTATACCCCAAGGTTCAGTGCTGGGCCCTTTATTATTGAATTTATTTATTAATGATATCGAGGATAGGATTAGCAGCATTTCTATTTTTGCAGATGAGACTAATCTATGTAGTACTGTGCAGTCTATGGAAGATGTCCATATACTACAAGCTGACTTGAACACTCTGAGTGTTTGGGCATCAACTTGGCAAATGAGGTTCAATGTGGATAAATGTAAAATTATGCATCTTCGTAGTAATAATATGTCCTAGGGGATGTAACACTGGGGGAGTCACTTATAGAAAAAGATTTGGGTGTCCTTGTAGTTAATAGATTGTATGGGCCCGGAAGTGTGTATACAAGGAAGGGAACACATGATGGCATGGTTCCGTTCATTGTATAGGTGTATGTGGTGTATAATAAAGTTATTGATTTCTTACCTGGCAACAGGATTTAATTGGTGAAGTCATCGGCGAATGACGTCTGGGAAAAGTTGCAGGTGCCCTTAGAGAATGGTGATTGGTCCTTCTCTTCAACGGACGTTCCAGGTACCTGTAAAAGAAGGAGATAACGGTCAGTGCGCATTCACGGCACTGGACAACAAATAGTTCTCGCCCCCCCTCCCCTATATTGTCATGATGTTAGACTCATTGAGTGAAGTCACTCATTAATGAGTGGACGTGTTGTTAGTTATTTAAAGAATTAACATTGCGGCCTTTACCTCTACGTATATACTGATATATAATTTCCTTAATAAATGTTATTCAGAAGTTAACTGGTCTTGGTAGCAATTTCTGGAACCTATGCTCATCATGAATAACAGCATACAATGTCAATCAGCTGCTTCTAAGGCCACCAGGATATTGTCATGCATTAAACGAGGCATGGACTCGCGGGGCAGGGATGTAATATTACCACTTTACAAAGCGTTGGTGCGGCCTCATCTGGAATATGCAGTTCAGTTCTGGGCACTAGTCCATAGACAGGACGCCCTGCAGCTGAAAAAAGTACAGAGGAGAGCGACTAAACTGATAAGGCGCATGGAGGGTCTTAGTTATGAAGAAAGAATAAAAGAATAGAATTTATTTAGTCTTGAGAAGAGATGTCTAAGGCTACTTTTACATTCGTGTTTTGGGCCGATCCGTCATGGATCTGCAAAAACGGATCCGTTATAATAATACAACCGCATGCATCTATCATGAATGTATACATCTGTAACATAGCCAAGATGGGTCCATCATGAACTCCATTGAATATCAATGGGAGATGGATCCGTTTTCTTTTGTGCCAGATTGTGTCAGAGAAAACGTTTGGCTCAGTTTCATCAAGCGGACAGCAAAACGCTGCAGGTAGCGTTTGGTGTCCACCTCCAGAGCCGAATGGAGACTGATAGGAGGCAAACTGATGTATTCTGAGCGGATCCTTTTCCATTCAGAATGCATTTCTGCGTTTTGGACCGCTTGTGAGAGCCCATGACGGATCTCACAAACGGAAAGCCAAAACGCAAGTGTGAAAGTAGTCTAAGGGGGGACATGATTAACCTATACAAATATATAAATGGGCCATACAAAAAATACGGAGAAAAACTGTTCCATGCCCTCAAAAGACAAGGGGGCACTGCCTCCGACTGAAGAAGAAAAAGTGTAGTCTCCAGAAGCGTCAAAACTAGGGATGAGCGAACCCGAACTGTATAGTTCGGGTTCGTACCGAATTTTGGGGTGTCCGTGACACGGACCCGAACCCGAACATTTTCGTAAAAGTCCGGGTTCGGTGTTCGGCGCTTTCTTGGCGCTTTTTGAAAGGCTGCAAAGCAGCCAATCAACAAGCGTCATACTACTTGGCCCAAGAGGCCATCACAGCCATGCCTACTATTGGCATGGCTGTGATTGGCCAGTGCACCATGTGACCCAGCCTCTATTTAAGCTGGAGTCACGTAGCGCCGCACGTCACTCTGCTATGATCAGTATAGGGAGAGGTTGCAGCTGCGACGTTAGGGCGAGATTAGGCAGATTAACTCCTCCAAAAGACTTCATTCTGTGATCGATCTGCAGCTGTGGATCATTGAAGTGCTATTATTGACTTGCTCACTTTTTTGAGGCTGCCCAGAGCGTTTTTAGATCACTTTTTTTCTGGGGTGATCGGCGGCCATTTTGTGACTTGTGGTGCGCCAGCACGAGCTATCACCAAGTGTATTTAACCATCGATAGTGTGGTTATTTTGTGCTATATCCTACATCAGCTGCAGGCTGAGCCTGTGTCACCGAAGTGCATTTAACCATCAACAGTCTGGTTATTTTTTGGCCATATACTACATCAGCTGCAGGCTGAGCCTGTGTCACCCAAGTGCATTTAACCATCAACAGTCTGATTATTTTTTGGCCATATACTACATCAGCTGCAGGCTGAGCCTGTGTCACCCAAGTGTATTTAACCATCGATAGTGTGGTTATTTTGTGCTATATCCTACATCAGCTGCAGGCTGAGCCTGTGTCACCCAAGTGCATTTAACCATCAACAGTCTGATTATTTTTTGGCCATATACTACATCTGGTGCAGGCTGAGCCTGTGTCACCCAAGTGCATTTAACCATCAACAGTCTGATTATTTTTTGGCCATATACTACATCTGGTGCAGGCTGAGCCTGTGTCACCCAAGTGCATTTAACCATCAACAGTGTGGTTATTTTTTGGCCATATATTACATCAGGGGCAAGTTGAGCCTGTCACCCAGCGCCTAAAAAATAGACCTGACATTTCTATTCAACCAAATCTGTACTGTTTTAGCTGGTCAAGTTATTTGTATTGACCGTAAAAGCACACTTTTTTTTCTGGATTGAAAAAGCATTCCCAAATTTGCCATTCTCAAAATAACTAGTTTCTGGTATTTGAGGCCTACTTGAAATCTATCCCAAAAAGAAAATCTTACATTGAAGGTATTGATAGTGTCATTCAGAAAAACCTAAGACACACACTAGCGTGCTGATAGAAGTGTGATTCTGTGATTAAACCTATACCTGTCACACAGCGCAAAAAAAAACAGGTCTCACATCTCTATTAAACCAAATCTGCACTGTTTTAGCTGGTCAAGTTATTTGTAGTGACCGTAAAAGCAGACTTTTTGTTCTGGGTTGAAAAAGCATTCCCAAATTTGCCATTCTCAAAATAACTAGTTTCTGGTATTTGAGGCCTACTTGAAATCTATCCCAAAAAGAAAATCTTACATTGAAGGTATTGATAGTGTCATTCAGAAAAACCTAAGACACACGCTAGCGTGCTGATAGAAGTGTGATTCTGTGATTAAACCTATACCTGTCACACAGCGCAAAAAAAAACAGGTCTCACATCTCTATTCAACCAAATCTGCACTGTTTTAGCTGGTCAAGTTATTTGTAGTGACCGTAAAAGCAGACTTTTTGTTCTGGGTTGAAAAAGCATTCCCAAATTTGCCATTCTCAAAATAACTAGTTTCTGGTATTTGAGGCCTAATTGAAATCTATCCCAAAAAGAAAATCTTACATTGAAGGTATTGATAGTGTCATTCAGAAAAACCTAAGACACACGCTAGCGTGCTGATAGAAGTGTGATTCTGTGATTAAACCTATACCTGTCACAGCGCAAAAAAAAACAGGTCTCACATCTCTATTCAACCAAATCTGCACTGTTTTAGCTGGTCAAGTTATTTGTAGTGACCGTAAAAGCACACTTTTTGTTCTGGGTTGAAAAAGCATTCCCAAATTTGCCATTCTCAAAATTGTGGTGAACGGGAACAATGAGGAAAACATCTAATAAGGGACGTGGACGCGGACGTGGACATGGTCGTGGTGGTGTTAGTGGACCCTCTGGTGCTGGGAGAGGACGTGGCCGTTCTGCCACAGCCACACGTCCTAGTGAACCAACTACCTCAGGTCCGAGTAGCCAGCAGAATTTACAGCGATATTTGGTGGGGCCCAATGCCGTTCTAAGGATGTTAAGGCCTGAGCAGGTACAGGCATTAGTCAATTGGGTGGCCGACAGTGGATCCAGCACGTTCACATTATCTCCCACCCAGTCTTCTGCAGAAAGCGCACAGATGGCGCATGAAAACCAAGCCCATTGGTCTGTCACATCACCCCCATGCATATCAGGGAAACTGTCTGAGCCTCAAGTTATGCAGCAGTCTCTTATGCTGTTTGAAGACTCTGCTGCCAGGGTTTCCCAAGGGCATCCACCTAGCCCTTCCCCAGGGGTGGAAGAGATAGAATGCACTAACGCACAACCACTTATTTTTCCTGATGATGAGGACATGGGAATACCACCTCAGCACGTCTCTGATGATGACGAAACACAGGTGCCAACTGCTGCGTCTTTCTGCAGTGTGCAGACTAAACAGGAGGTCAGGGATCAAGACTGGGTGGAAGACGATGCAGGGGACGATGAGGTCCTAGACCCCACATGGAATGAAGGTCGTGCCACTGACTTTCACAGTTCGGAGGAAGAGGCAGTGGTGAGACCGAGCCAACAGCGTAGCAAAAGAGGGAGCAGTGGGCAAAATCAGAACACCCGCCGCCAAGAGACTCCTCCTGCTACTGACCGCCGCCATCTGGGACCGAGCACCCCAAAGGCAGCTTCAAGGAGTTCCCTGGCATGGCACTTCTTCAAACAATGTGCTGACGACAAGACCCGAGTGGTTTGCACGCTGTGCCATCAGAGCCTGAAGCGAGGCATTAACGTTCTGAACCTTAGCACAACCTGCATGACCAGGCACCTGCATGCAAAGCATGAACTGCAGTGGAGTAAACACCTTAAAAACAAGGAAGTCACTCAGGCTCCCCCTGCTACCTCTTCTGCTGCTGCCGCCTCGGCCTCTTCTGCTGCCGCCGCCTCGGCCTCTTCTGCTGCTGCTGCCGCCGCCTCGGCCTCTTCCTCCGCCTCTGGAGGAACGTTGGCACCTGCCGCCCAGCAAACATGGGATGTACCACCAACACCACCACCTGCGTCACCAAGCATCTCAACCATGTCACACGGCAGCGTTCAGCTCTCCATCTCACAAACATTTGAGAGAAAGCGTAAATTCCCACCTAGCCACCCTCGATCCCTGGCCCTGAATGCCAGCATTTCTAAACTACTGGCCTATGAAATGCTGTCATTTAGGCTGGTGGACACACACAGCTTCAAACAGCTCATGTCACTTGCTGTCCCACAGTATGTTGTTCCCAGCCGCCACTACTTCTCCAAGAGAGCCGTGCCTTCCCTGCACAAACAAGTGTCCGATAAAATCAAGTGTGCACTGCGCAACGCCATCTGTGGCAAGGTCCACCTAACCACAGATACGTGGACCAGTAAGCACGGCCAGGGACGCTATATCTCCCTAACTGCACACTGGGTAAATGTAGTTGCGGCTGGGCCCCAGGCGGAGAGCTGTTTGGCGCACGTCCTTCCGCCGCCAAGGATCGCAGGGCAACATTCTTTGCCTCCTGTCTCCTCCTCCTCCTACTCAGCTTCCTCCTCCTCTTCTTCCACCTGCTCATCCAGTCAGCCACACACCTTCACCACCAACTTCAGCACAGCACGGGGTAAACGTCAGCAGGCCATTCTGAAACTCATATGTTTGGGGGACAGGCCCCACACCGCACAGGAGTTGTGGCGGGGTATAGAACAACAGACCGACGAGTGGTTGCTGCCGGTGAGCCTCAAGCCCGGCCTGGTGGTGTGCGATAATGGGCGAAATCTCGTTGCAGCTCTGGGACTAGCCGGTTTGACGCACATCCCTTGCCTGGCGCATGTGCTGAATTTGGTGGTGCAGAAGTTCATTCGCAACTACCCCGACATGTCAGAGCTGCTGCATAAAGTGCGGGCCGTCTGTTCGCGCTTCCGGCTTTCACACCCTGCCGCTGCTCGCCTGTCTGCGCTACAGCGTAACTTCGGCCTTCCCGCTCACCGCCTCATATGCGACGTGCCCACCAGGTGGAACTCCACCTTGCATATGCTGGACAGACTGTGCGAGCAGCAGCAGGCCATAGTGGAGTTTCAGCTGCAGCACGCACGGGTCAGTCGCACTGTGGATCAGACCCACTTCACCACCAATGACTGGGCCTCCATGCGAGACCTGTGTGCCCTGTTGCGCTGTTTCGAGTACTCCACCAACATGGCCAGTGGCGATGACGCCGTTATCAGCGTTACAATACCACTTCTATGTCTCCTTGAGAAAACACTTAGGGCGATCATGGAAGAGGAGGTGGCCCAGGAGGAAAAGGAGGAAGAGGGGTCATTTTTAGCACTTTCAGGCCAGTCTCTTCGAAGTGACTCAGAGGGAGGTTTTTTGCAACACCAGAGGCCAGGTACAAATGTGGCCAGACAGGGCCCACTACTGGAGGACGAGGAGGATGAGGAGGAGGTGGAGGAGGATGAGGATGAAGCATGTTCACAGCGGGGTGGCACCCAAAGCAGCTCGGGCCCATCACTGGTGCGTGGCTGGGGGGAAACACAGGACGATGGCGATACGCCTCCCACAGTGGACAGCTTGTCCTTACCTCTGGGCAGCCTGGCACACATGAGAGACTACATGCTGCAGTGCCTGCGCAACGACAGCAGAGTTGCCCACATTTTAACGTGTGCGGACTACTGGGTTGCCACCCTGCTGGATCCCCGGTACAAAGACAATGTGCCCACCTTACTTCCTACACTGGAGCGTGATAGGAAGATGCGCGATTACAAGCGCACGTTGGTAGACGCGCTACTGAGAGCATTCCCAAATGTCACAGGGGAACCAGTGGAAGCCCAAGGCGAAGGCAGAGGAGGAGCAAGAGGTCGCCAACGCAGCTGTGTCACGCCCAGCTCCTCTGAGGGCAGGGTTAGCATGGCAGAGATGTGGAAAAGTTTTGTCAACACGCCACAGCTAAGTGCACCACCACCTGATACGGAACGTGTTAGCAGGAGGCAACATTTCACTAACATGGTGGAACAGTACCTGTGCACACCCCTCCACGTACTGACTGATGGTTCGGCCCCATTCAACTTCTGGGTCTCCAAATTGTCCACGTGGCCAGAGCTAGCCTTTTATGCCTTGGAGGTGCTGGCCTGCCCGGCAGCCAGCGTTTTGTCTGAACGTGTATTCAGCACGGCAGGGGGCGTCATTACAGACAAACGCAGCCGCCTGTCTACAGCCAATGTGGACAAGCTGACGTTCATAAAAATGAACCAGGCATGGATCCCACAGGACCTGTCTATCCCTTGTGCAGATTAGATATTAACTACCTCCCCTTAACAATATATTATTCTACTCCAGGGCACTTCCTCATTCAATACTGTTTTTAATTTCATTTTACCATTATATTGCGGGGCAACCCAAAGTTGAATGAACCTCTCCTCTGTCTGGGTGCCGGGGCATAAATGTGTGACAGTGGCCTGTTCCAGTGGTGGCTGACGTGAAGCCTGATTCTCTGCTATGACATGAATACAGATTCTGCGCTGACATAAGGCCAGATTCTCTGTTACGGGACCGCTCTCCTCTGTCTGGGTGCCGGAGCCTAAATGTGTGACAGTGGCCTGTTCCAGTGGTGGGTGACGTGAAGCCTGATTCTCTGCTATGACATGAATACAGATTCTGCGCTGACATAAGGCCAGATTCTCTGTTATGGGACCTCTCTCCTCTGCCTGGGTGCCTGGGCCTAAATGTGTGACAGTGGCCTGTTCCAGTGGTGGGTGACATGAAGCCTGATTCTCTGCTATGACATGAAGACAGATTCTGCGCTGACATAAGGCCAGATTCTCTGTTACGGGACCTCTCTCCTCTGCCTGGGTGCCTGGGCCTAAATGTGTGACAGTGGCCTGTTCCAGTGGTGGGTGACGTGAAGCCTGATTCTCTGCTATGACATGAAGACAGATTTTGCGCTGACATAAGGCCAGATTCTCTGTTACGGGACCGCTCTCCTCTGTCTGGGTGCCTGGGCCTAAATGTGTGACAGTGACCTGTTCCAGTGGTGGGTGACGTGAAGCCTGATTCTCTGCTATGACATGAATACAGATTCTGCGCTGACATAAGGCCAGATTCTCTGTTACGGGACCTCTCTCCTCTGCCTGGGTGCCTGGGCCTAAATGTGTGACAGTGGCCTGTTCCAGTGGTGGGTGACGTGAAGCCTGATTCTCTGCTATGACATGAAGACAGATTCTGCGCTGACATAAGGCCAGATTCTCTGTTACGGGACCTCTCTCCTCTGCCTGGGTGCCTGGGCCTAAATGTGTGACAGTGGCCTGTTCCAGTGGTGGGTGACTTGAAGCCTGATTCTCTGCTATGACATGAATACAGATTCTGCGCTGACATAAGGCCAGATTCTCTGTTACGGGACCTCTCTCCTCTGCCTGGGTGCCTGGGCCTAAATGTGTGACAGTGGCCTGTTCCAGTGGTGGGTGACGTGAAGCCTGATTCTCTGCTATGACATGAAGACAGATTCTGCGCTGACATAAGGCCAGATTCTCTGTTACTGGACTGCTCTCCTCTGTCTGGGTGCCGGGGCCTAAATGTGTGACAGTGGCCTGTTCCAGTGGTGGGTGACGTGAAGCCTGATTCTCTGCTATGACATGAATACAGATTCTGCGCTGACATAAGGCCAGATTCTCTGTTACGGGACCTCTCTCCTCTGCCTGGGTGCCTGGGCCTAAATGTGTGACAGTGGCCTGTTCCAGTGGTGGGTGACGTGAAGCCTGATTCTCTGCTATGACATGAAGACAGATTCTGCGCTGACATAAGGCCAGATTCTCTGTTACGGGACCGCTCTCCTCTGTCTGGGTGCCGGGGCCTAAATGTGTGACAGTGTCCTGTTCCAGTGGTGGGTGACGTGAAGCCTGATTCTCTGCTATGACATGAAGACAGATTCTGCGCTGACATAAGGCCAGATTCTCTGTTACGGGACCTCTCTCCTCTGCCTGGGTGCCTGGGCCTAAATGTGTGACAGTGGCCTGTTCCAGTGGTGGGTGACTTGAAGCCTGATTCTCTGCTATGACATGAATACAGATTCTGCGCTGACATAAGGCCAGATTCTCTGTTACGGGACCTCTCTCCTCTGCCTGGGTGCCTGGGCCTAAATGTGTGACAGTGGCCTGTTCCAGTGGTGGGTGACGTGAAGCCTGATTCTCTGCTATGACATGAAGACAGATTCTGCGCTGACATAAGGCCAGATTCTCTGTTACGGGACCGCTCTCCTCTGTCTGGGTGCCGGGGCCTAAATGTGTGACAGTGGCCTGTTCCAGTGGTGGGTGACGTGAAGCCTGATTCTCTGCTATGACATGAAGACAGATTCTGCGCTGACATAAGGCCAGATTCTCTGTTACGGGACCTCTCCTCTGCCTGGGTGCCTGGGCCTAAATGTGTGACAGTGGCCTGTTCCAGTGGTGGGTGACGTGAAGCCTGATTCTCTGCTATGACATGAAGACTGATTCTGCGCTGACATGAAGCCAGATTCTCTGCTATGGCATGAAGAGACTGATTCTCTGCTGACATGAAGCCAGATTCTTTGCTATGGCATGAATAGACTGATTCTCTGCTGACGTGAAGCCAGATTCTCTGCTATGGGACCTCTGTCCAATTGATATTGGTTCATTTTAATTTTTTTAATTTTAATTTTAATTCATTTCCCTATCCACATTTGTTTGCAGGGGATTTACCTACATGTTGCTGCATTTTGCAGCCCTCTAGCTCTTTCCTGGGCTGTTTTACAGCCTTTTTAGTGCCTAAAAGTTCGGGTCCCCATTGAATTCAATGGGGTTCGGGTTCGGGACGAAGTTCGGATCGGGTTCGGATCCCGAACCCGAACATTTCCGGGAAGTTCGGCCGAACTTCTCGAACCCGAACATCCAGGTGTTCGCTCAACTCTAGTCAAAACTTCTTTAGGCCTCATGCGCACAACCGTAGTTCTAGTCCGCATCCGAGCCGGCTCGGGTGCGGACCCATTCACTTCAATGGGGCCGTAAAAGATGCGGACAGCACTCCGTGTGCTGTCCGCATCCATTGCTCCATTCTGTGGCCCCGCCAAAAAAATATAACATGTCCTATTCTTGTCCATTTTGCGGACAAGAATAGGCATTTCTACAATGGGCCGCCCGCAAAAAACTGCACGGTTGTGTGCATATAGCCTTAAGCCTCTTTCACACGGGCGAGAATTCCACACGGGTGTAATGCACGAGATGAACGCATTGCATCCGCACTGAATCCGGACCCATTCATTTCTATGGGGCTGTGCACGTGAGCGGTGATTTTCACACATCACTTGTGCGTTGCGTGAAAAACGCAGCATGCTCTATATTGTGCGTTTTTCACGCAACGCAGGCCCCATAGAAGTGAATGGGGCTGCATGAAAATCACAAGCATCCGCAAGCAAGTGCGGATGCGGTGCGATTTTTACGCATGGTTGCTAGGAGAAGATTGGGATGGGGACCTGATCATTATTATTTTCCCTTATAATATGGTTATAAGGGAAAATGATAGCATTCTTAATACAGAATGCTAAGTAAATTAGGGGGGGTTAAAAAATTTTTTTCAATTAAACTCACCTTATCCACTTGTTCGCACAGCCCGGCTTGTCTTCTTTCTTCTTCTTTGATGACCTGAGGTAAAAGGACCTTTGGTGACGTCACTGCGCAGATCACATGGTCCATCACATGATCCATCACCATGGCGATGGATCATGTGATTGACCATGTGATGAGCGCAGTGACGTCATCAAAGGTCCTTTACCCAGGTCCTGAAGAAAGAAGAAAAAAGAGATCCGCTACGCGACCAAGTGGATGGGGTGAGTTATATTTGTTTATTATTTTTAACCCCTCAGAGGACATTTTACTAAGCATTCTGTATTAAGAATGCTATTATTTTCCCTTATAACCATGTTATAAGGGAAAATAATAAAATCTACAGAACACCTAACCCAAATCTGTGAAGAAGTCCGGGTTCGGGTCTGGGTACCAACATGCCGATTTTTCGCACGCGCGTGCAAAACGCATTAAAACGCTTTGCACTCGCGGGGAAAAATCTTGCATTTTCCCGCAACGCACCCGCATCTTTTCCCGCACGTCACCTGCAATGCCCGTGTGAACCCAGCCTTACTGTGAGAACTGTGAATCTGTGGAATAGACTTCTTCAAGACATGGTGACAGCAGGAACAGTGGACAGTTTTAAAAAGGGTTTAGATGAATTCTTAAAAGTAAACAACATTAATGCTTAAGAAAATGTGTAGAAATCTAAGTCTCATTTCCTTCTGTGATTCACATCCCTACATATTCCCTGGTTGAACTTGATGGACTTATGTATTTTTTCAACCGTATTAACTATGTAACTATGTAGCAATTTTAGTAATATATATACAGTACAGACCAAAAGTTTGGACACACCTTCTCATTCAAAGAGTTTTCTTTATTTTCATGACTATGAAAATTGCAGATTCACACTGAAAGCATCAAAACTATGAATTAACACATGTGGAATTATACACATAACAAACAAGTGTGAAACAACTGAAAATATGTCATACTCTAGGTTCTTCAAAGTAGCCACCTTTTGCTTTGATTACTGCTTTGCACACTCTTGTCGTTCTCTTGATGAGCTTCAAGAGGTAGTCCCCTGAAATGGTTTTCACTTCAGAGGTGTGCCCTGTCAGGTTTAATAAGTGGGATTTCTTGCCTTATAAATGGGTTTGGGACCATCAGTGGCGTTGAGGAGAAGTCAGGTGGATATACAGCTGATAGTCCTACTGAATAGACTGTTAGAATTTGTATTATGGCAAGAAAAAAGCAGCTAAGTAAAGAAAAACGAGTGGCCATCATTACTTTAAGAAATGAAGGTCAGTCAGTCAGCCGAAAAATTGGGAAAACTTTGAAAGTAAGGGCTATTTGACCATGAAGGAGAGTGATGGGGTGCTGCGCCAGATGACCTGGCCTCCACAGTCACCGGACCTGAACCCAATCGAGATGGTTTGGGGTGAGCTGGACCGCAGAGTGAAGGCAAAAGGGCCAACAAGTGCTAAGCATCTCTGGGAACTCCTTCAAGACTGTTGGAAGACCATTTCAGGGGACTACCTCTTGAAGCTCATCAAGAGAACGCCAAGAGTCTGCAAAGTAGTAATCAAAGCAAAAGGTGGCTACTTTGAAGAACCTAGAATATGACATATTTCATAGTTTTGATGCCTTCATAGTCATAAAAATAAAGAAAACTCTTTGAATGAGAAGGTGTGTCCAAACTTTTGGTCTGTACTGTATATACAGTATATTATTATTACACAGTGATAACTCTCTGAGTACAGATAATATAGTAAATGTCCCCTGCAGTCCTATGTAACAGCACAGATAACACAGTGATGGATATCCGAGTACAGAAAATGTAGTAGTGTTACCTGCAGTCCTATGTAAAACCATAGATAATACTAGTGCTGTTAATGTGGTAGTGTTACCTGCAGTCCTATGTAAAACCACAGATAACACTAGTGCTGATAATGTGGTAGTGTTACCTGCAGTCCTATGTAAAACCACAGATAACACTAGTGCTGAAAATGTGGTAGTGTTACCTGCAGTTCTATGTAAAACCACAGATAACACTAGAGCTGATAATGTGGTAGTGTTACCTACGTTCTTAGTGTGCCTCCCTGTGCCTTTCCCACGAACTCCATGCTGGAAGCACTGCCTCCTCTTCCATCTTCTTCCTCTTGCCCCTCACAGAACGTCCTGATGCAGCTGCATCAAGATATAGGAACACTTTGGGCATGGTGATGGTGACACACACAGGGACAGACACACACATAGGGACAGACACACACATAGGGACAGACACACACACAGGAACAGACACACACACAGGGACAGACACAGGAACACACAGGGGCAGACGCACACACAGGGACAGATGCACACACAGGGACAGATGCACGCACAGGGACACACACACACAGGGACACACACACACACAGGGACACACACTCATGGACAGACACCTATGCAATAGTGAGATCGTCAACCATCTTCTATCTAATGTGTGTGGCCACCTTTAGGGGACAATAAAGGGAATTCTACCTTTAGTTATGGTCCAACTATTTTTTACCTTCTAATATGACTCCCACTGATTCCCAGTACTGAGGGCACATGGACTGGGATTTAAAAGGGAATTATTAATGTAACGCCCCAGAGTGGCATTACCACTTCTTCAGCCCGCTACTGTCTCTAATGGGCTAATATAATGTCATCTTGTGTATTTATTTCAGGTCCACTACACTGTGCAATCCTATTTCTAATGTTTGCAACTATGCTCAAATGTAATGTGCCTGGTTCACCAGCATGTGGCAGCAAACATGGCAGAGCTATACTTACATAGAATGGAGCTTTCCATTCCATTCTAAACCTCCCCTTCCCTGGCGAGTCCCACTTCCTGCAGGAAGGGTGAGAGTGAGAGTGAGTTCCAGCTTACCCCCTGACAATGGAGGGTTTGCTGGGAACGTCTCTGCTGGACGTTCCCTAGCCAAGCCAGTCAGAGCACCCTCAGCTCTGCTGGACATGGAGGCCAAAGCTTGAAGCCTCAGGAGCCAGGAGGAGTGTTCCCTGGCCAAACTTAGAGTCAGACTGCCAAGAGTTGTGCATCATAAAGAAGAAGCAGAGTCATACAGTCAGCTTGTCAGTGCACAAGAGCCAGAGATCAACAGATGTAGCAGAGACGAGTTTGCCTGCCAGAGTTTTAATGCTAAAGCCTGCTGGAACCAAGACAAAGTTGGAAGGTTGTGTCTGATGAAAGCTTACCAATGTAAAGCTGCTTTTCAACTGCATCTTAAGCTCTGGTCTCAAGTTATTCTTTTATCCCCCAATCATTCCCCCCATTTGTTTGCTTCGGCGCCAAAGCCTGGGGTCCATCCCTATCCAGGTAGGAGCACCGTGACACACATAAAGGGACATTTTAGGCCGCACTATACCACTCGCCATTCCTACACCTTGGACTTATGTCATTACATCTATTAAGGGCCCTAGGGGGAACCAGCCTATTGCATCAACATGTACCAGAAGGTGGTCTAAACTTTAACCCATTAGGCACTGGCTAGACTGTGGTATGGAGTCCAAGCAATGCCTGCCCCAGGAGAAAACTCTGTCTACCCTGTTCTGAGTCCTGGGGTCCCCCACCCCAGCAGGGCACATAGCAAAAATTGTTTGCATTGCTGGGGTAAGCTGCCCTAGAATTCAGAACAGGCAGTTTAATGAAGACCAGGACACAGCTGCAGTAGTGAGCGGGCATGTTGGGTCCCCCCCAGGCACAGTGGGCCCCAGAACTTGCACGGGTATGCCGGGTGCTGACGTTGGCCCTGAGAGTGAGGGCTTAGTCCATGTATTATGTTTGCATCTATCGTTTTAGTGCATTATTTTCTGTGATTTTATAAATGTAGCCATGCACATCCGAATATTTACTATCATATCGTGTAGGATGTGTTGTATTTTTTTTCTGTGATTTTTCAGTATGGCACTATTATATTGAGATAACTGGGTGGTACTATTATTTTGGGGGTTACTGTCTTTGTGGTTTTATTATTTTGGGATCACTATCCATGTGGCACTTGCAGTTAAGTAATTCTGTGGCACTATTATTTTAGAGTCATTGGCGAATGTTGAGGAAGGGTTGAGACGTATGCATATATATCCATGCATGCCTGCAAACACGTGCGGGCATGTATGGTATATATATGCATACATTAACCACCGCATCATGGGGTGATGTGCGCAGATGTGCCCTGCATCTGCGCACGTCTGCCCATGGTGATCCCCAGGGGCTCATGGTGGCCCCTGTGGGAAATATGTGGTCCCTGGAAGCTGTGCCCCCTTATAATCCCCCTTATATTAGTATATATATGTGCCCCCTTATAGTTAGTATATATTTCCTGTATGACCGTGTATATATTGGCCCTGTATGTCCCCTGTATGTGATGCCCCAGATATATGCGAGGGTGTGTGTATATATAGATATGTGTGTATGTATTTGCACACGTGTCTATGTATATACACTTATGTCAGCATGACAGTATGTATGTGGGCTTATTGCTGCCCATTCATACCCCCAGTTTTGTATGTGTATGTGTTTATAGATGTGCCCCAAGCATCTGTGGATATATATGTATATATGCAATTCCAACTCTTATCAACAGAGTTGTTTAGAGAAAAACTTGTGCTGATAGCCTGTAGGATAACAGCTGATTAGCATCTAGTCCCCTTTTGTTCAGGCCCAAAGCAATCAGACTCTTTGGCACCGTTTGTGAGGGGACTTTCTAACCAGAGACATCAAAAACCTGTTTTCCACACCTCTGCCCATGGCTAAAACTCCATGCCCCTACTCCCAGCATTTTTGGGACTAGGGGGGGAGGACTCTGGGGATTGTAGGCAGGCATACGTCACAGTGACACTATGATGTCACATCCCTGAGGAAGGAGGGCTATAAAGCCCCAAACAGAGCAGAGGTGCGGCCTCTTGCAACCAGACTAGAATCAGCTCCATGATGACCACCGGGAACGCTGGAAGGATTAAGTATCTACCTGTGTAGCCCCTACCTACCCCTCACATCCCCTTATTAACCCTATATCCCCTGACCCCCTACCGAACCCTATCACCCCTGGTCCTGTAATCCCTATATTTGTATCTCTGATGTGCACCTTGGGCCCTGATAAACCCTTGCCCCTGATGTGTACCCTGGGCCCTGATTCCGTGTTACTGGACACCCTGATCCCCCAAACCCTTGCCTGATTGTATCCTTGTTTGTACCCCTGATCCTGTGCCACTGGTTCCCTGATCCTGTGCCCCTGATTGTATTTGTGGTTCAGTTACACCCCCCCTGATGACCCCCACTGTATCTCACCCCTATTACTGTATTAGTGTCTGTGGACTACATACACTCCTGTAGTGCCACCGTGTAACCCTCGTCGTACCCCGTAGGGACAGTGAATAGTCAGGTGGGGTGGGTTGTTATATACTTGTATGTGTGAACTGTATAGTTAGTTGATGGGTGGAATTGGGAACGTGTAGTGTAGTTTAGGATTGTATATTTGTAGTGCTGTGTATTGTTAGTGCGCTGTGTGCATAGTGTATTGTTTAGTATTAATAAATACTGTGTTTGGTTTATAACTATCTGTGTGGCGTGTAGTTATATTGGCGATAGTTAGTCTAGTAAGGCGCATGCAGCTAGTGTAGCGATCAGTGTAAAGCATAGCGCAAGTAATTATTATTATATAAAGGCATAAATGGGCAGAGTCATGGATAGGCGGCTCCTCCCATTTATGAATATTAATTACTGATATTTGCATAAATATTGGTGATTAATATTCTTCCTTTACATTGGCGAGCCAGGCCCACTGCGTGGATTTTGCGTTTGTTTTTGTCTTAAGGCTGAGGGTCGCTGGTACTGTGAATTAGCGGGCAGGAGAGACGCGGTCAGCGGAGTGTCTGAGCGTTTAGGACCCGATAATTCATACAGGAGAAGCGATACTTCCCTTGGAGTACCAGAAATAAAACAAAATCTTTTGCAGAGAATCTATAATCTATCTGTGTATTAATATTTTTGTATTTGCTTTACACGGTCACCATCGCTGGGGTAAGAGAAGAAGGCACGGAAAGAGATCCATCTTCGTTGGAGGTACATAAAAGTCCAGCTGGTCGGGAAGAAGCGATCCGGAAGAAAAGGACTTCTTTCAAGCAGCTGCAAGGGACGGGAAAGTACAGCACCAACAAGAAGATGGAGGCTCAGAAAAATGTGAGTATGAACTTCTCCACACTCCAACACTTAGCCAAACACAGCACATTTAACCCCATCCTCCCCACTACATACAAGTCAGCAGAAATGCTGTGGTCCGATTTGTTAGCACAGGCTTGTAGTTACGACAAGCTATGTGTTAACAAACGGACGGTTTTGAACAAGGCCGCCAAACGGCTTCGGATGCTGGCCAAACTCGTTCATACGTTTGAGGCTAGCATCTGTAAGCCAAAGGAAGTGGCGCTGGTGTCTCAGTCAACGGAGACAATTCCTCCGGCCATTCACTGCCAGTGCTGTACCAGTAATTCGGACCAGGTTTCGGCATTGCGGGCACATCTGGCAGAGAATGTGCAGTCTACTGTTGACCGAGATGCGCAGGTGGCTAGGATAGAGTCACAGTTAGTAGAGCTGCAGAGGCAGAAGGAGGAAATTGAGGCTAAGTTGACTCAGTCTTATACTGAGGTCAAGGCCTTCAAGGAGCGGACTGCCTCTACTGACGTGACGGTAGCCAAATTGAAGGCTGAGGTTGCTGTAAGGTCCCAGCTAATGTATGGCATGCAACAGGTTATCACCAAGTTGGTGCCGGCCCTTTCTTTTTCCGTAAAGCCAGGGTCGGAATCTCCCAAAACGTTGCCCTGTGCAGGGCCACAAGGGGGGAGAGTAGTCTGTGACCGGTCTAATCATCAGGTCAAGCCTGTCCAGACTAACAGAGATTTTTTCCTGACTTTGGGAAAAAGAACTGTGGTGAAGAGTGCGTCCCTGAGGATGGAACAATTCAGGAGAAGGGAGCACGGCTGCAGTGTAGATGGACCTGGGCCATGCAGAGCAAACTACAGATGTTTTGCATGTGGTGGCCTAGGTCACATAGCGAGACACTGCAAAACAGATAGGAACATAACACACAGGACAGGAAACCAAGTCACGTGTTTCAGGTGTGGGAACAAAGGACACATTGCAAGGAATTGCCCTTGTGCAAGTAATTGCAATGTGTCCAACAGTATCAGCCAGGTAACAAATTGTGCAGTGGGGTCTAGTCAGCCTGGCCATAACGGGGTTACCTCTCGGCAGCATCACCAGCTGCTGAGGGGTCAGAGTGGCCAAGCTAGGCTAGGCAACATTTGACACCCCTGTACTATTTGTTACACCGTTTGTTCCCTGTGTATGTCCATGTTGTGTGTTTTTGTTATCTGTTTGTAAGTTTTTCTTGATGTTGATGGTGGTAGTCCTTGTCTACGGAGGTGTTCTACCATGCTGATTTATGTAGTGTTGTAAGTCCCGTCTGCTGTCTTTGTTTCATTCTGTGTCCCCTTGGAGTGGAACAGTGTTATACTGTGGATCGAGAACGTATAGGTTCGCGAGCAGATAATATCACACGGGAAATCCTGCTGGTCGGGAGAAGGCATAAGGACCTTCTCCATGCAGCACACAAAGGATGATGTGATATTATTCTGGGCAACCAGGGTCTCAGATCGTTAAGGGTAACACTGTTTTGCTCAAGGTTTTCGGTAGGGCTGTGTTGCGCTGGGGACTGGGGCGGACAGACAACATTGGTGTAATGTTGTGCTGCGCACTTAATTCTGGTCCGAACAGGTAGCACAGCTCTGATAGGGATTGGACGCAGAGTGTTTGGCAGCGGAGTGTGGACTGTGTTCTTGTGTTGTGGGGTCCTGGGGAGCCAGGGCATGACTATGCCATTGGTTCTGCTGGCCTCCACAAGACGGGATCACAGGGGGAAATCAGCCTGGGTACACATGAGTGGACAGGGATGCGGTGCCATCAATAACAAGATGGTGCTTTGTCCACAGAACTCCAGTTATCCTAACCTAGTAGGGTGGCCATCCTTATCTGTTGGTGCAGAGGGATGTGTAGAGGGTGTTCAGACACCAGTGTTGGGATAACGAGGGGTCATGTGAGATAAAGGGCAGGCCAATACTTTCTCTACCCATGGGTCAAAGGTATTGGTGCTAGGAATTTTCACATTTAATTGCACTGTTAGAGGAGAAATTCCCCTGGGAGCGCCTGGTATTTTCTTCTGCCATAGGTGTGGTTTTATATGGAGCGGAAGAAAAACCCAGGAGATGCCACAGAAGAGGCCAGCTATTCCCCCTGACACTGTTGTGAAGCTCCAGAGGATCCCACTGGATTTTGGCAACTAAGCGACCTCTGCCTAGAGGTGTTCTAGGGATGGAAGACCGTGCCACAATCCAGCGGGAACATTATTTAAGGCTCTGGAGGAAGACTTGGGAGACGTTCGGGTGGAAGAACTTATTATCACTTGTTTCACCCAGTGAAACTTCTTCTGGTTCTGGTCATTGTAGTGCGGAGGGTCAAGGGACTTATTGACCAAATACACCAGAACCAGACAGAACTTTACAGAACTATCTGGAGGAGGAGGCTCAGGACATAACTCAAACATTGTTCCTGTAGCCAAATATTGTATGGACACACTTTGTTTCCTATGAGGGTTCGGGACGTATAACTTGTACTACCCCGAAACCACATAGCACATTGTATTTATTGATTTTGTTTGTCGGCTGATTGTGTACCCATGGACACTCTAGGTGCAAATGTGTGACAGCCCACCCAATTTGGCTGTACACATTTGCATCCTATAGTCATTTCCCATTGACACAGGGGTCTGCGACCTACCTGTGTCTTTGGAGGTGTAGAGATATGCCAGGTTGCATGAGTCTCTATGGGTACACATACATATAATGATTTTGGTGGTGTTGGGAGGGATGTGACCTGTATTTTGTGTGAATGGGGATAAGGTTAGGTCACGATAGGGACAGGCATCATTCATTTGCCACCTTGAACCCTGGAACGGTGAGGTTCTTAAGGGAAGGGCTGGAGGTGTAGTGTGGCGGAGGTGTTCTCCGCAGTAGAATTTAGGTACTATGACATCACCGCTTAAGAGTCTGACCTGCCTTGTAAAGACCTATTAATCTGTCCACGGGAGAACCGCACCCATCAAGATGGAAACAGACGTTGGATAGAAGAAAGTTGGGACTGAGGTTGTGAGGGTGAACCCGCTCCAGATGCCTTGGAGGCGGGCCATACCTGAAGATCGGCAGAACTACCGAGAGACTGTGGGGGTGTGGTCACTCCAAAGTGGGGGTGACCAACACCAAGAGACTGTTAAAGAAAGGCCAGTTAAAGACTGTAAGGGTGAACCCGCTCCAGAATTGGGGGGGACAAAGATACCTGAAGATCGGCAGAATTACCGAGAGACTGTGGGGGTGTGGTCACTCCAAAGTGGGGGCAGCCGACACTAAAAGACTGTTAAAGAGACTGTGGGTGTGTGGTATCCTAAAGATGTCAAGAAAGTTCCAGCAAGAAGAAGACGGTGTATCCTGTGGATGAAGGAGTAGGTTACGGTGAAGGGCAGGTCGGAGGAAGTTGGATGAGGGATGTTTAAGTACCTAAAGATCAGTGTGCACTACAGTTCTTCCTGAACTTCCACCAAGGATGGGGTTGAAGGGGGGGCAAATATATCTCAACCCGTTCCCCCAATATATTGTCGTATTATATAGTCCGACAACAGGGGGATTGTTGAGGAAGGGTTGAGACGTATGCATATATATCCATGCATGCCTGCAAACACGTGCGGGCATGTATGGTATATATATGCATACATTAACCACCGCACCATGGGGTGATGTGCGCAGATGTGCCCAGCATCTGCGCACGTCTGCCCATGGTGATCACCAGGGGCTCATGGTGGCCCCTGTGGGAAATATGTGGTCCCTGGAAGCTGTGCCCCCTTATAATCCCCCTTATATTAGTATATATATGTGCCCACTTATATGTGTCCCCTTATAGTTAGTATATATTTCCTGTATGACCGTGTATATATTGGCCCTGTATGGCAAGTGGGGACATATGCATGTCCCCTGTATGTGATGCCCCAGATATATGCGAGGGTGTGTGTATATATAGATATGTGTGTATGTATTTGCACACGTGTCTATGTATATACACTTATGTCAGCATGACAGTATGTATGTGGGCTTATTGCTGCCCATTCATACCCCCAGTTTTGTATGTGTATGTGTTTATAGATGTGCCCCAAGCATCTGTGGATATATATGTATATATGCAATTCCAACTCTTATCAACAGAGTTGTTTAGAGAAAAACTTGTGCTGATAGCCTGTAGGATAACAGCTGATTAGCATCTAGTCCCCTTTTGTTCAGGCCCAAAGCAATCAGACTCTTTGGCACCGTTTGTGAGGGGACTTTCTAACCAGAGACATCAAAAACCTGTTTTCCACACCTCTGCCCATGGCTAAAACTCCATGCCCCTACTCCCAGCATTTTTGGGACTAGGGGGGGGAGGACTCTGGGGATTGTAGGCAGGCATACGTCACAGTGACACTATGATGTCACATCCCTGAGGAAGGAGGAGGGGGGCTGGTTTTGGGCTATAAAGCCCCAAACAGAGCAGAGGTGGGGCCTCTTGCAACCAGACTAGAATCAGCTCCATGATGACCACCGGGAACGCTGGAAGGATTAAGTATCTACCTGTGTAGCCCCTACCTACCCCTCACATCCCTTTATTAACCCTATATCCCCTGACCCCCTACCGAACCCTTTCACCCCTGGTCCTGTAACCCCTATATTTGTATCCCTGATGTGCACCTTGGGCCCTGATAAACCCTTGCCCCTGATGTGTACCCTGGGCCCTGATTCCGTGTTACTGGACACCCTGATCCCCCAAACCTTTGCCTGATTGTATCCTTGTTTGTACCCCTGATCCTGTGCCACTGGTTCCCTGATCCTGTGCCCCTGATTGTATTTGTGGTTCAGTTACACCCCCCCCAGATGACCAACACTGTATCTCACCCCTATTACTGTATTAGTGTCTGTGGACTACATACACTTCTGTAGTGCCACCGTGTAACCCTCGTCGTACCCCGTAGGGACAGTGAATAGTCAGGTGGGGTGGGTTGTTATATACTTGTATGTGTGAACTGTATAGTTAGTTGATGGGTGGAATTGGGAACGTGTAGTGTAGTTTAGGATTGTATATTTGTAGTGCTGTGTATTGTTAGTGCGCTGTGTGCATAGTGTATTGTTTAGTATTAATAAATACTGTGTTTGGTTTATAACTATCTGTGTGGCGTGTAGTTATATTGGCGATAGTTAGTCTAGTAAGGCGCATGCAGCTAGTGTAGCGATCAGTGTAAAGCATAGCGAAAGTAATTATTATTATATAAAGGCATAAATGGGCGGAGTCATGGATAGACGGATCCTCCCATTTATGAATATTAATTACTGATATTTGCATAAATATTGGTGATTAATATTCTCCCTTTACAGCGAATAAGCAAAAATCAGCAATTCTAGCATTTTTTTTATGGTGTTCACCATATGGAAAATGACATGACAATTGTGTAATGCAGTTCGTTACAGACGCGTAAAAAACTAATATGTGGACGGGATTTTATTTTTGCAATTATGTTTATTGAAAAGCTTTTTTTTCACGGGAAAAAGTGTATATTTTTTACTTGGAGATTTTTTTATTTAATAAAACTTTAACCCTTCCTACAAGGGGATGTTAACAGGCAATCTTTTGATCACTTCTATAATACACTGTACTACTTATGCAGTACAATGTATTATACTGTCAGTGCTGTACTAACAGACACTAGGCTGCACGAGCCTGAGGCCTCAGGCTGCAAAGCAAAGACATCTGCGCCCCGCAATCTCGGCGAAATGGCCTGAATCTGTGCTTCTGCCAATTTTCTGTCCTCAGATGCAAATCCAGTTGTTTCTGTATGTTTATCAGTTTTGACATTGCAATTTACCTGTGTTGTATTTCATCTGCATTATATTGTATGATAACAGCACCATCTACTGGTGAGTTTAGTGTACTTCGTCCAGCCTGTTTTCCTATGCATTATGGGAGTCCCAGGGCATTGTGGGTAGTTCTTTGTAGTCTTGTGCTTGTATTAGAAGCAGTAGCCATCTTATGTCTGTGTAAGGAGCCACACTCTCACTGGTTCTTCTGCTCCATCATTTTTTATACAGCCTGTTTCAAGCATAGTCGGTAAGGACACTACCTATGTGATATTACACTGTAGTTTATTATATGTTTCTTGTATTTGATAGCTCATTATCATTGTATTACCTCATGTACTGTATGTATAGCAGATATTCTTTATTCATGCCATGTACTATGGATATTTATGTTCTGAAATACTATTGTTTTATTCTGTAGTTTCAACTTTCCTGTCACAGTCTACTAGCAATAAAGAGAAGGTTAAAGGTCCATTCACACATCCGTATGTGTTTTGCGGATCCACGGATCCGCAAAACACGGACACTGGCAATGTACATTCCGCATTTTGCGGACCGCACATCGCCAGCACTATAATAGAAAATTCCTAATCTTGTCCGCGGACTATTTTTTTCGGGAACGGAATTGCAGACCTGGAATTGCGTATCCGGAAATGCTGATCCAGACAGCATATAGTGTGGCCCCATAGAAATGAATGGGTCCGCAATTCCATTCCACAAAATGCAGAACAGAATTGTGGACGTGTGAATGGAGCCTAAAGCTGAACAGTCTCTTTTTCACCAGAAGACAGGGGGTTTAGCTACATGTCAGATTACACACCGTGCTAACGTGTATGAGGACAGTATAGTGAAATGACTGCTGAGAACAAGCTCAGTGAAACGACTGCTGAGAACAAGCTCAGAAGATCAGACTATACAGAGCCCGCCATTATCCACGCAGTGCCTGCATCGGGATATTGCAGCAGTCTCCTAACAGTCGCATCGAATATCAGACTATACGGAGCCTGCCATTATCCACACAGAGCCTACTTACGGATATTGCAGCAGTCTCCTAACAGTCACAACATGTCTAATAGTCGAGCATCTTCAGTCAAGACAAGGTCTCAGATAAGTGGCTCTAACAGGACATCGATCAGAGAAGCTGCCGCCATTGCCCACGCAAAAGCAGAAACTGCAAAAGCAAAATCCAGCTTCACAGAACAAGAAATACAGATAAAGCTGGAGAAAGCGCAACTTGAAGCAACTATAGTAAAACTCGCCGCTGATAAAGAGACAGCAGCTGCCATAGCAGAAGCAGAATTTCTAGAAGCCTCAGAACTTCAGGAAACCAAGAGTCATAGCAGCATTGTCCAGCCAGAACTTGAATTCCAAGATTCAGAACAACATACCTTACAATACGTCTATCAACATTCCAAATCAGACGACGACCCAGATCCACAGCTTCATACAAAGCGGTTTGTTAACAAGCCAAGCCAACATGCTTATTCGGATCATCAGAAAGGCGACTATCAGTCTCCTTGCAGCGAACTAGAGAATACACATCAGAGTGAAACTGGCTACAACAACTTCTCTCCAGAACAGAGAACAGAAATCCGCCCCTGCTAAGACAGATGCCCTTCGCTTCAGAACAGTATTACACAGACCGGATTAAACCAGAGACTTCCAACAGGTATGGCCGTGCATCACACATTAACTCTGACAGCACAACACTAGCCGGTTCCAGCGCCAATAAAGCCACAATGGACTTTGCCAGGTTCCTTGTCCGACGTGAGCTGGTCACCAAGGGACTTGTAAAGTTCAGCGATTGTGCTGAGAACTATAGAGCTTGGTGAGATTCCCTCCAATATGCCACCAGATACATAGGTCTGTCATGTAGTGAGGAATTGGATCTCCTGGTAAAATGGCTGGGAAGTGAGTCTGCCGAACACACTAAAAGGATTAGAGACATCAATGTAAATTATCCAGATGTTGGTCTAAAAAGGGTCTGGGATAGACTTGATAAGGTTTATGGTGCAGCAGAGGTCATAGAAAGCGCCTTATTTAAGAGAATTGAGGACTTTCCAAAAATAGCGAACAAACTTTCCAAAAATAGCGACTTATTAATGGAGCTGAGTGTAGCAAAGGCAGAAGGAGATCTGGTGGGATTGACATTCCTTGACACTGTGAGAGGTGTGAATCCCATAGTTCAGAAGCTCCCATACAACCTGCAAGAGAAGTGGGTCATGTATGGTTCTCGGTATAAACAGACTTACAATGTACCATTTCCTCCATTTAATGTGTTTGTAGATTTTGTCTCTAAACAAGCAAAAATCTGAAATGATCCTAGATTTGATATCATGATGTCATGTGCCACCACCTCAGTCAGTAAAACTCGTAGGGCAACGGTGGAGGTCCACAAAATTAACGCTTCTGCCACAAGTTCAGTCCATAAAGAGTTTAGCTCCTATCAAGGAGGAGACAAACCCAAGGACCCGAGCAGACAGTGCCCCTTACACAGGAAGCCTCATTCCCTATTTAAGTGCCGAACCTTCAGGGAAAAGTAATTGGAAGACCGCAAGACCTTCCTCAAGGAGAACAACATCTGTTTTAAATGCTGCTCTTCAACTTCGCACTTCGCCAGGGACTGTGAGGTTAGTACAAAGTGTGCCGAATGTGACAGCACAGATCATAACACAGCTCGTGGGCTTCACCCACACTGAGATAAGGACCATTCTCAATAAATATTGGCCAATTTTACAAATGGACACAAGTGTCGCCAAGAACATCTCATCTCACCCAAGCATAACCTACCGCAGGGGTCAGAGTTTAAGAGACAGACTGGTCCACAGCTATTATATGCCCCCCTCTCCACCGGGAACGTGGCTTGATCGCCGTCCCATCGGCATGTTCAAATGTGGGACTTGCAAAATCTGTCCCTTTATCACTACAGGAAAATCGATCACATGTTCGGCCACCCAAAAGGTATTTACGATCCGGGACTTTATTAACTGTAAGAGCAAAGGGGTAATTTATATTTGTCGTTGCCCCTGTCCCAAGGACTATATTGGAAAGACCCTGAGGGAATTAAGGAAAAGAGTGGGCGAGCATATAGGTGATATTAGAAACAACAGAATCACACCGGTGGCAAGTCATGTACATGAATGCCACTCAGGAGATCCTCGCTCACTCAGTTTCTCTGCATTAGAACTCGTGCCCATGTCCCCGAGAAAGGGGGACTGGGATAACAAGGTTCTGCGCAGAGAAGCAGAATGGATCTATAGATGTCACTCACAAGCACCTGTTGGCCTTAATGAACGTTTGACGTTTACTTGTTTTTTGTAGAGTTTCTTGTTACCTCATGAATTTGAAAAAGTAGCCAGGGGGGTTCTGGAATCTTCTTCCTCCGACACCTACCTCTATCTCTCATAAATAAATAATGGTCTCAAACTGGTCATGGGTACATAAAGTACCCAATATATGTTATCAGAAGGGTCTGTGCTATATCATGCCCCACCCAGCTAAACTATCTATTACTTAGTCTGATCAGTTGATTACGTTGATTGTACACACGTTTCCACTGATCAAGAAAAGCTATAACCCAGAAATGAAAATCCTGCTACTGTGTTGCTGTTTATATAAACCTAGAGGGTCTTTTATTACACTGGGGGATTTGGGGGTTAGGTATAAACGACCCCATAGGGTTGTCATGCCTACTATGCCAATTTTGCTTTACCAAATTTGCATTGCCGAACCTGCTTTATATGGCATGTCAGATTTGCCTGGAGCAGGTTTTGATGGCATGTCAGATTTGCCCAGAGCGAAAGTTGGCATATCAAGTTTGCCCAGAGCAAAAGTTAGCAGAAAAATCGTACCCCAATAAATAATTATATACATCCTAGCCCCCATAAGATGCCGAGCAATGCATTATGAGTAGGGAAGAACCTGGTGCCATAGTCAGATTTATCTTAAATCCTTCATGTATCGTATTGGAGTACTTGGAGCACCCTGGCATCGCTATTCCGGAAATGACGTCTGCGCTTCAGCAGACAGGAAGCGATGCCTGCGTTCCAAAAGACCGGAAGTAGTGGAGCGTGCGTTCCAAGGCACCGGAAGTGGTGGAGCGTGTGTTCCACTCACCGGACATGCGGCTCCTGACAGCAAAAGGCGCCTAATCAGTCCCCTATATACAGCACCAACACAAGGATGCCTCACTGCCCCATCGGATACGGCAGGTGGAAGTCTCAACAACAGGGGGACATCTATATGTAAGTCACCGCTAATTGGAAATCCAATTGAATATTTCTATGTAGCCAGAATATTGACAGCAGGCTCTTATTCAATATTTTTCCTAGGTGACCTTTCCTCGTCTGGGGAATCCACCGTTCCTCCATAACGGACTGCCTTATCATGGCATCGACCAGGACGCAGTAATTATAACCATATTTAATTATTTATCGTATTTCATCCTGCATGATGTTAATCATTATAGTTATTATCCTATAACCGACCCCCTGACGAACCAGAAGTGGGGAAACGCGTCGGGGTAAAAATATATATACAAAAATTATTGAACATCATTTGTAATAAAATCCCACTGTACACGGTTGTACAGGGCTAGACAGGGTAGGCACGGGGACAGGGTGATCCCACCATCAGGGTTCATCCCTGGGCAGAGGATTATCTTAGGGCGGGTACAGGGAAAGAACCATCCCGAATACCCACATCAATGTGCCTTATTCTCCAACCGACCCCAAGCCTTAAAAGTCACTAATGCCACGGGAATTTTTTGCACATCTGTTTATTTATCATTTTTTTCTCACCAATTCACGGTGATAGCTGGGCAACATCTTGTCCTATTATTTGTTTTGGATATCCAGTTATCAAAGGGTGTCTATACTTATGCTTTTTTGAAAATAAAACTTATAAAAGCGAATTTTAAAAGGGTCCACTCCAGGTTAAAAATTCACGTATACGGACACTTATAATATATGTAATTCTTTAATAACTTCACCCAAAACCCAAGAGCATAGCGGGGAGCTGAAGGACACAAATACTGACACTTTGGCAGTTACTTCTAAATGTACAGAGGTTGCAGAGACCTCAGAGTAGGCAGATCCTGCTCTAAAATCTCCCTAGTGAGGGCTTACCCAGCAGATGACCGAGGCAAAGCCATCAAAGTGTATGCAATTCTAGACGATCAAATTAACAAGTCGTTAACAAAGTCTGCCTTCTTTGAAAGCTTCGAAATCAGAGTGTCACGGGGTTCCGAAGGTGCACTCGGTCCCCCATTGCCCGCAGAACTGTTGCTTAGCTTTTGGAATGAGGTTCTGTGTTTGACCTCATTCCCAGGGCGGCTTTACTAGCTGGGTGGCTCCCTGCTCCTAGTCTGCCTTGAGCGCCGAGCTATCACTCGGTGCTCGACTGGTTGGTCTGTCGGTCATGTGATGCTGGCCACGTCACATGACCCTCACTCCCCACTATAAATACAGGCAGCCTGCTGGCTACAGGTTGCCTGTTAATTTCTAGGCTCCTGGCTATTTGTTGGACTACTGAATATTTACCTGATCCTGTTCCCTGACGATCCTCTGCCTGCTCCTCCTGTACTGCGCATACATCCTGGTATTGTGACCTCGGCTCCCACCTGACTACTCTCTTAGGACTCCTCTTGTACTTCGCTACTCTCCTGGTATTTGACCCCGGCTTCTCCTGACCATTCTTTGCTTAATCCGTTGTACTGCGTAGCTCTCTTGGTTCTGACCCGGTCCGTTCATGTTCCGTATTTTGTCTTGTCTGTCTTCCCTGCACATATCCTAAGTTAGGGATTGCCGTCCAGTTGTCCCCTGTCTTTAGGACTCGTGAGGCAAGTAGGCAGGGCCAGGGGTGAGGGTGGAGCGCAGTGGTCACTACCCTTCCCCCTGTGTGTGTGTGGACGTGACCGTTACACAGAGGACCTGGTGCCCCCTACTCCCTAAAAACTTGTGCTGGTACTGTGGAAACAGCCGGAAGGAGGGCAAGCGGCTACATAGTTGAGTCCATGGATGGTCAAGTGCGTCTGGCTTTACCAACTATACTGGAATGTAATCAGATTCCTGACAACAGGTCTGAGATACCCACGCCAGAAGTAGCAGCACATCAGCCTCACCTGAAACGTATAAGACACCTGATCAAACCTTGATCCTGAAGCTCAGATAGTCTTACTCCTCGGGAGGGATATCCTACAGGTCCACAAGGTTAAACAGCAGATCAATGGACCTCACAACGCTCCATACTCCCAGAGACTTGACCTAGGATGGGTCATTGTAGGAGAGGTCTGTTTGGGAGGTGTACACAAACCGACAACGGTCAACAGCATGCTTACCAGTACACTTAAGAATGGACGTCCATCTCTTCTCCAACCGTGCGAAAATCACTTCTTCATTAAGGAACTGCCTCAAAGCACTTCATCACCAGGTACCCTTGCAGGTCCTGCCTACAATGACTTCATCTGGGATGGCAATCAAGACCACCTGGGATCCACAGTCTTCCGCAAGACAAAAGAGGACAATCGTATGGTGATGTCATTCGAAGATAGACTGTTCCTAGATATAATGGAGTAGGGAATGGTGCAGGACGAAACAAAAAGCTGGGTTGCAACTCTACCCTTTAAGCCTCAAAGACAACGCTTACCCAACAATAGAGAACAAGTTTTCAAACGATTTGTCTCTCTCAGGCACAGCCTACGAAGTAAACCTGAGATGAGAGATCACTTCTTTATCTTCATGGAAAAGATATTCCAGAACGGTCATGCAGAGACTCAGAAGAGCGCTGGTACCTGCCCATGTTTAGGGTGTATCACCCGAAGAATCCAGGTCAGATCAGGGTAGTGTTTGACTCAAGTGCCAAGTATGAAGGCATATCATTGAACGACGTTTTGTTGTCAGACCCAGATCTAAACAACAAGCTCATAGGAGTGCTTCTCAGTTTTTCTCAGAGACTCCGTTGCATTCACGGCTGATATCCAACAGATGTTCCATTGCTTCCTAGTTAAAAAGGAACATAGAAATTTCTTGAGATACCTATGGTTCAAGGACAACAATCCCTCTAAAGATATTACAGAGTATTGTATGAAAGTTCACATCTTCAGCAATAGTCCTTCTCCTGCAGTTGCCATCTATGGATTAAGACGTGCAGCTCAGAAGGTAGAAGAGAAGTACGGAGCAGATGTCAGACTTTTTGTAGAGAAGGACTTCTATGTGGATGACTGTATGAAATCAATGCCCTCAGATGAGACTGCATTCGGTCTTCGTTAAAGAATCTAGGAGATGCTCTTTCTGTCTAACCTGAGCCTACACAAGATCGCTTCTAACAGCCAGAAATTGATTGAAGCCTTTCCTTCTCAGCACCATTCAGAAGACGTAAAGGATTTAGATCTAGGCTGTGACTCACCTCCAATGCAACGGAGCCTTGGCTTTCTCTGGAACATAAAAGCTGATACCTTCACCTTCCAGGTTAACAGAGAAGGAAAACCCTTTACTCGTAGAGGAGTACTGTCAGCCATAATCAGTTTATATGACCCATTGGATTTGCAGCTCCTATACTATTCAAAGGTAAAGCTATGTTAAGAGACTTCACCAGAGAAGCGTCGAACTGGGACACTCCCCTTCCCATGAAGGAAAGAGCCACGTGGATGGCCTGGAGAAATTCCCTTATAGCCTTATCTGATCTTCACATAGCTCATCCATGTGTTTCTGTACCAACTACCAAGGTTGAGATACAAACACTTTGTGTTTTCTGCGATGCTTCAATCAAAGCAATTGCGGCTGTAGCTTACTTGAAGACGTTAGATACCAGCGGACAATGCCATGTAGGGTTCGTCATGAGCAGAGCAAAACTAACACCACTCCATGAACACACAATACCACGTCTGGAACTATGTGCTGCGGTGTTAGCGGTGGAGTTAGCCGAACTCATCGCTACAGAAATGGACCTGGAGATTAAAGACTCTGAGTTCTATACCGATAGCAAGATAGTACTAGGATATATCTGTAATGAAGCTAGACGCTTCTATGTCTACGTCAACAACAGAGTGCTAAAGATCAGAAGGTCTACCTCTTCTGAACAATGGAAATATGTACCTACGCATCTCAACCCTGCAGACCAAGCAACTACATCTGTTGCTGCTAACCGTCTCAAGGCCACAAATTGGTTTACAGGCCCTACCTTTTGTATAGACCTGATGACCCAACAGTTCTCACACCCGCCACACTGCTTACACAAAAGACTGAAAAAATTTGTGCTTCACCTGGAAGGAATCGATAAAGACAAGTACAGAGTGTAACGGTCATGTCCACACACACACAGGGGGAAGGATAGTGACCACTGCGCTCCACCCTCACCCCGGGCCCTGCCTACTTGCCTCACGAGTCCTGATGACAGGGAACAACTGGACGACAGTCCCTTACTTAGGATATGTGCAGGGAAGACAGACAAGACAAAATACGGAACGTGAACTCACCGGGTCAGAACCAAGAGAGCTACGCAATACAAAGGGTTAAGCAAAGAATGGTCAGGAGAAGCCAGGGTCAAATACCAGGAGAGTAGAGAAGTACCAGAGGAGTCCGCAAAGAGTAGTCAGGTGGGAGCCGAGGTCACAATATAAAGGAGGGATGCGCAGTACAGGAGGAGCAGGCAAAGGATCGTCAGGGAACAGGATCAGGTGAGTATTCAGTAGTCCAACAAATAGCCAGGAACCTAGAATTAACAGGCTACCTGTGGCCAGCAGGCTGCCTGTATTTATAGTGGGGTCTGAGGGTCATGTGACATGGCCAGCGTCACATGACAGACAGACAGACAAGTCGAGCACCGAGTGATCAGCTCGGCGCTCAAGGCAGACCTAGGAGCAGGGAGCCTCCCAGCTAGCAAACCCGCCCTGGGAACAAGGCCAAACACAGATCCTCGCTCCCGAAGCTAAGCAGCAGGTCTGTGGCTGATGGGAGACCGAGTGCGCCTTTGGTGCCCCGTGACAGTACCCCCCCTTTTACGAGGGGCCACCGGACCCAAGACTTCAGGCGATGGAAGGAATTTGACCCATAATTGCTGGTCATCAGCAACATACAACCTCAAGAATTGTTCCACAGACTGATTAAGGCATTCAGTCTGCCCATTACTCTCAGGATGGTAGGCGGAAGAAAAAGACAATGCAATTTTACATCTTTGACAGAAGGGCCTCCAGAATTTGGACACAAACTGCACACCCCTGTCAGAAACAATATTTTCCGGGATGCTATGTAAACTAACAATCTCTCTCACAAAAATAGACGCCAGGGTTTTTGCATTCGGAAGTTTAGACAGGGGAATGAAATGAACCATCTTGCTAGACCTATCGATCACTACCCAAACCACAGTCTTACCCTCTGCCAGCGGTAGGTCAGTTATAAAGTCCATTGAGATATGGGACCAGGGTCTACTGAGAATGGGTAGGGGTCGTAGGTTACCAGCAGGGCGAGTTCTAGGTGTCTTAGACCTGGCACAAACCTCACAGGCTGACACGTAGGACTTGACATCCCTGGTCAGAGTGGGCCACCAATAAGATCTAGAAACCAGATCCTTAGTGCCCTCAAAACCCGGATGTCCACAAAAGGCAGAATCGTGACACTCCCCCAACAGCTGGAGACGAAATTGTACGGGAACAAACAACTTATCTGTTGGGGTGGATGCCGGTGCCAGATGTTGTTTAGCCTTAATGCGAGCTGAGATATCCTGGGTTAGAGCCGCTAAGAAGATGTTTGCTGGTAGGATGGATTCAGGCGGTGCCTCAGTGGGTTGAAAAGCATGGAAGCTCTGAGATAATGCGTCTGCCTTCACATTTTTACTTCCCGGCCTGATTGTAATGGAGAAATCAAAACGGGTAAAAAACAGAGCTCATCGGGCTTGCCTGGGATTCAACCCCTTAGCAGACTCGAGAAACATTAGGTTTTTATGGTCAGTGACAACAGTTACCCGATGCCTTGCCCCCTCCAAAAAATGCCTCCACTCCTCAAATGCCCATTTAATAGCCAGCAGCTCCCTATTCCCTATGTTGTAGCTTCTCTCCGTGGGAGAGAATTTCCTGGAGAAGAAGGCACACGGTCTCAGGTTAGTGAGGCTAGCAAGACCTTGTGAAAGGACTGCTCCTGCGCCATCCTCGGACGCATCCACCTCCACAATAAAGGGTCTCTCCTGATCAGGCTGGATCAGAATGGGAGCGCTACTAAATGCCTTTTTTAATGTTTCAAATGAAGAAATGGCCTTGGTAGACCAATTCTCCAAATCCGCCCCTTTCTTAGTAAGGTCGGTCAATGGTTTAGCAATTACAGAAAAATTCATGATAAATTTACGATAGTAATTAGCAAAACCCAAAAACCGTTGTAAGGCCTTTAATTGCCAAAACCTTACCAGGATCCATCTTAAAGGCGTGAGGAGTCAGAACATGCCCTAGAAACAGTATCTCCTGTACACCAAAGACACATTTCTCTTGCTTAGCGGATAGCTGGTTCTCCCTCAACACCTCTAATACTTGTTTGACATGAGACACATGAGATTCAAAGTCAGGAGAGAATATCAAAATGTCGTCAAGATAGACAATAATAAATTTACCTAAGAATTCCCTATTAAATATCGTTCATTAAGTTTTTGAACACAGCTGGGGCATTGCTGAGTCCAAAAGGCATCACCTGATATTCAAAGTGTCCCATCGGAGTATTGAACGCTGTCTTCCATTCGTCTCCCTCCTTGATTCGGATTAGATTGTATGCCCCTTTCAGGTCAATCTTGGAAAACCAGGTTGCCCCCAAAACCTGGTTAAATAAATCCGGAATCAATGGGAGAGCGTATCTATTTTGGACAGTGATTTTATTTAATCTCCGGTAATCAATACAAGGCCTAAGACCACCATCCTTCTTAACAAAGAAAAACCCTGCTCCCATAGGAGAGACTGATGGTCTAATATGCCCTTTAGCAAGGCTCTCCTTAATATAATCTTCCATAGCCTTGCGTTCGGGCTTAGAAAGATTATAAATTCGCCCTTTAGGAAAATTGGCACCCTCTATTAGCTCTATGGTGCAATCATAAGGTCTATGGGGGGGTAGAACCTCTGGAGTAGGGGATGAGAATACATCAGAATATTCCTTAATAAGGGGGCAGAGCCTGCGCCTGTTCTGTGAGGACATGCTTTGCTGAGCTCCGTACATTGCCTTGCTAAGGGACCCGCATATGTTAGCTGACAACCTTCAAAATGGTAAAGATCGGGGGGCAGAAGACCACTGATCCTGCCACAGTGCCCAAATCCCACAATCCCGGAGCAGGGATGGCGAAATATCTGAAAAAACAAGCCAGCACGGCTGCGGTCAGAGAATCCAAGATGGCGCCGGCGGATGAACGCACTCACGTTGAGACAGAGGAAGGCGCATCTGATGATGAAAGTGACGGAGGTGAGTCAGTAAACTCACGCCACTTACCAGTCTCTAGACACTTCATTAAGCAGGCCCTCGCCGAAGCTCTATCCCCGCTTAAACAGGAGATTTCGGTCCTAACACACGAGATCCAGCATATAGGCCACAGAGTGGAATCGCTGGAAGCCGCGCAGTCGGCTGCCCTGGAGCACAGCTCAGCTGTCTCGCAATCACTCTCCACCTGCCAGCACCACATTAACACCCTCTATGCCGCAATGGAGGATCAAGAAAACCGCAGCAGGCGGAATAACCTCAGGTTTAGAGGTGTTCCTGAAGCGGTGCCTAATGAGGAGCTTATGTCTACCATCAAGCGGATTGCTACATCCCTCCTGGGCAACGAGGATCCTGCCGACATGATCATAGAAAGATCTCACAGAGCCCTTAGGCAAAAGCCAAGACATTCTGAACCGCCCAGAGTCATTATCTGCCGATTCCTGAATTTCCTAGATAAAGAAAGAATCCTGGCAGCAGCTAGGGCCGCTAATACCAAAGCATTGGGAAACTCTACGATCTCAATTTATCAAGCCCTTGCTCCTGTCACCTTACAGAAAAGAAGAGCTCTCAAACCTCTTACTGAGTTTCTCCGCACCGACCGCATCCCATACAGATGGACTTTTCCTTTTGGTCTTGCTTTCACATTCTCCGGAAAATACATCAAGATCTTCAAACAGCCTTTACTACAATGGACATTTCTCCACTGGACATTGCCAATTGGGAAACCGACATCACGTCCCTACCTGATCTTCCTAAAGTGACCCCATGGGAGAAGTCACCTGCACCTAAGCTTCAGCGGTTCAGACGGAGGAGTGGATTCCTGACTCCCAGGAGGATTACCTGATCTACATCGTCCCAGCCCAGGATACTTAGAAGTTCTTAAAAAATATCTTCTCTGTCCTACTACCTCATCATTCCACCAGTCCTTTCCTCTCTCGATTCCCCCCTCCCTTGAGGGATCTTTCTCTACAGAAAGTCCTTTCCTTATCTCTATCTCTCCCTTGAAGTAATTGTCTTCTATCTCCTTTGGTCCCGACTAACAGCAAGACCTACTATTTGGGTTTACCCACACTACCCCCTCTCATGAATAAGCCTTTAGGCTTCACACTGTAGCTTCTGAAGATATTCACCGTATCACTACTATACCATTGTTCCGTTTACTGTTATGTTTATGGTTGTGCTTTCCTTCCCTTTTCATCCAGTCATGATACATTGAGATATTACCCCTACAGCCACCTTTTAAATATAAGACGGGTGCCTGCTCTCCTTGGGGCTGCCAAGTTATTCAACATGATACCTTATATATCATACCAACATGGTGATGGTCTGAATATCCTACTCCATCCTTATCCTAAACATTATGGCTGATCTGAACTTAGTCACTTACAATGTGAAGGGGCTTAGATCTCCATCTAAAAGATCCAAAATTTTCTCCCTCCTGGGGAAGGAGAAGTGTTCGGTGCTCTTTCTCCAGGAAACCCATTATAAACACGGTAAATACCCAGACCTCTCCTTCTCTAGATTCCCAAATTGGTATCACTGCGGTGCAGATGGTGCCGCCTCAAGGGGAGTAAGCATTGGCTTTAGAAAAGATGTCCCTTTCTCATATGCTACTCACACCCAAGATCCTGAGGGGAGATATTTTATCTTAAAGGGTCATATTTGCCAGAAGATGTATACTTTTGTAAACATATACGCTCCTAACTCTGACAAAATATCCTAGTTGCTGTCTGTCCTATCCCTAGTAGAAAATATCCAGGAGGGCACTCTTGTCCTGACAGGATATCTCAATATTGCGCTGCAACCTCTTACTGACACTTCCTCTAAAAGGTCCTCCTTCTCTGCCAGATTGCTGAAAAAGCTGAATACGAAGTTGTATGATTTAGGTCTCATAGACATTTGGAGATGCCTTAACCCAACCTGTACTGATTACTCTTTTTATTCCATTCCAGGACAATCCTACAGCATGATTGATTATATCTTTGTCCCTAAGGACCAGGTACAGCTTTGCACAAACACAAGGATTGGAAGTATCACCATCTCTGACCATGTGCCGGTATTTTGTACCCTTCGCTCTCCAACTAACACTGGTAGGTCCCCTCTTTGGAGGCTTAACGAGTCCATACTGAGCAGTGAGGCTAATAGGACACATTTTTCGTCACTTTTAGATGAATACTTTTCACGAATAACACACCAGAAATATCCCCCCAAGTTCTCTGGGATGCCCACAAAGTATTTATAAGGGGGCACTTTATCAGTAAATGCTCCTTCATGAAGAAGCAATCGGAGAAACGCCTATCTTCTCTTCTAGATCAGATTCATGCCCTAGAATCCCTTCATAAACAGTCTCTAGCGCAACAACACTTAGCTGACCTCAAAGCCCTTAGGGCGGAACTTAAAAACCTTTTAAATGAAAAATCAGCAAAATATTACTTACCATCACAACAAAAATTCTTTGCCCATGGCAACAAGGCATCCAAATTCATGATGAGCCGCATCAAACGTAGGCTGCAGGAAAGGCACGTAACATCTATCAAGCCTTCCCAAGGCCCACCGATCTTCCCCTTTAAAAGCCATAGCTGAACAGTTCAAACTTTTCTATGAGTCCCTTTACAACCTATCTCCACTGGAAGATGGCCAATCCCTCTCAGAAAGAGACAATGAGGTACATAACTTCCTAGATTCCTTAGACCTCCCAACTCTAACCCCCAACCAAAAAGATGCCCTGTCAAAACCATTCACACTCCTAGAACTGACTACAGCTTTAAGATCCTCCCCAAAAGGCAAAAGCCCTGGACCTGATGGTCTCACTACTTCTTATTACATGGCATTCCAAAATTCGCTGCTCCCCCACTATCTCCCGGTCTGTAACCTCGCCTTACAAAACATACCACTGTCTTCTGAAATGACTAATGCCCTAATTACGATAATCCCAAAAGAAGGGAAAGACCCCTCCTCCTGTGCAAACTACCATCCTATATCCCTTTTGAACATCGATCTGAAACTACTAGCGAAAATGTTGGCTACCAGACTGCAATCCCTTCTCCCAACTTTGTTCCACCCAGATCAAGTGGGATTCGTACGAGGCAGAGAGGGAAAGGACAATACCACCAAAGTTCTTGACGCCTTATACTATGCCTCTCATAAAAAGAAGCCACTTGTACTTCTCGGCACTGATGCCGAAAAGGCATTCGACCGCATAGACTGGTCCTTCTTAAAATATACCCTACAGAAATTCCATCTCCCCGACTCCTTTATCCATGCCATTTTTGCAATGTACAATAACTCCTCTGCCGCGGTATCAGTTAACAACTTCATTTCCCCCCGCTTTTCCATAAAAAATGGTACCCGTCAGGGATGTCCTCTTTCCCCCCTTATATTTGTCCTCGTGATGGAAACCTTGATGCAGGCCCTCAGGCAAGATAAAGGAATTATGGGTCTAAGAATAGGAACATCAGAGTTCAAATTAGCTGCCTTTGCTGATGACCTTCTGATACTTACCACCAATCCCTCCACATCCATGCCCTTAATAATGACACTTTTAGCGAAATTTGGCTCTTTATCTAATTTCAAAGTTAACCCACATAAATCACAAATCCTCCACACTGGCCTTTCTCCCACCACACTCTCAGCTCTCAAAACCAACTCCCCTTTTAACTGGTCCTCTCCTCATCTAAATTACTTAGGTATTAAACTAACCGCTCATCTTCCCGACCTATTTTGCCTCAATTACACATCCCTCCTAGCCGCCATCGCTGCTCAGTTGGACTCACTGGATCACCAATATCTGTCCTGGTTCGGGAGAAAGAACTTGGTCATGTCTTTGGTGATTCCTAGACTCACTTACCTAATGCAAGTTCTCCTAATAGCTATCCCCAGGTCATACTTCCGTTCCTTAAACGATCAAATTCGGAAATTTATCTGGCAGGGAAGGAGGCCTAGGATCTCCTTTTCAACCCTAACTCTGGGCCTCCCAGATCCTGAAAAATACATGAAAGCTATACACTTGTGTAGAGTAGTGGATTGGCTTAGACCCTCCCAACAAAAACAATGGATAGCTTTGGAAAATTTATACTTTCCCTCCACCCTTAGGGCCTTGTTTTTGGCGGATAGACAACTTTCCTCCCGAGCTTCTATACCTAATCCTCTAGTTCGAACAACTATTAAGGTGTGGGAGTGGTTCTCCGCTAACTATCGGGCCCTAACTTTACCTTCTCCTCTTCTACAAATTAGGGATATAATCTCTCTTTCACCATGTGAGCTGAGAGATTCCTCTCCCATTGAGATCAGATCCTCTAACAAGACAGTACTAGATCTACTCGATAAAGATGGATGCATTCTATCAGACCTACTACTTAAAGAGACCCTGAACCTCCCTCCCTCGAGTACCTTACTCTTTAATTATCTTAGAAAAGACCTTCTCTATTGGGCAAAATTACTGAACACTCAAAGCGCCCCAGATTGGTTTGAAAATCTGTTGACAACCTACAAATACCTCTCCAAACTTATCTCCACTATGTACAAAAGGCTAGGTCTTCCTCTCACGAATGCCAAACCAGCTTTCGTTGGTTTATGGGAGAGAGACTTGAAGAGACAGTTCTCTCAGAAGGTGACTACTAAACATTGTACTATCTCCCATAAACTCTCCCGTTGCGTGCGGGTTCAGGAGAATGGGTATAAAGTATTGTCTAGGTGGTACAAAACCCCAGATAAAATCTCTATGTACTACCCCAATGTTTCTGACCGCTGCTGGAGATGTAAGACCATGAAAGGCACCTTTTTCCACATTTGGTGGGAATGCCCTAAAATAGCTGATTGGTGGAAAGCCATTTTCCGAATTAGCAATAATGTCTGCAAATCAACATTCTCATGTACTCCTGAAATTGCGCTTCTCTCATTTGGCATTCGGGGAAGGGAAGCACATACACTGTCCATTTTTCTTTCTTGATCTCAGCCGCACGCCTGATGATCCCCATCCATTGGTGCTCTCTTGAAGCTCCTAGTGTTGACCAATGGCTCAATAAAGTGGATCAGCTGTACCGCCTGGAAGAACTTTCTCACTGGGAACTGAGTACTAGAGCCACCTTTATATCCATCTGGTCTTTATGGTAAAAATATAGGCACTTTGCTTAACACCTCTTATACAATATAGCTACATATATGTAAACATGACTGTTTACCCCTCCTTTTCTTTTATGTTCTTTTTAAATGTTTATATGTACAGTTGTTCTGTAACTCATGAACGACCATTGTCAAATATGCACCTATTTTTATACCTTGGTGTACTCCAATGTCATTCTCATTTGACTTATTGAACAAAAACAATAAAAATTGATAATGAAAAAAAAATAATAATAAAAAATATATATATTCCTTAATAACTGAGGGTAATGTATTAGACCTTACTGAAACCCCAGCCTGGACCACAAACAAGCATGAGTCACACTTAGGTCCCCACTTCACCAACTCTCCTTTGGACCAATCTATTGTGGGGTTATGTAAACGGAGCCAAGGCAACCCTAGTACCACCTCAACCGGTAGGTTCTCCAGGACTAAAAGAGAACATCTCTCAAAGAGGCACACACCCACGGTTAGAGAAATTTCAGAGGTACATGACCTCACCGTACCACTAATCAGGGGAGTAGCATCAATAGCCATGACATGGATAGGTGTAGGTAACTAAGGATGAGGAGCTAACTTTTACTGGTTATTACACATAAGTTCTGTTCTATTTTGAACAGATCTATGTATCACTCAGCTTGTCCACTTGATTTGGTCTAGCATCACGTCCACTCTATTTATTTTTACTCCTTTTTTCCTTCTTTTTATTTTTTTTTAGGTTCAAGGAGGTTGGACGACACTGAAGCACGGGAACAGAGGACCTATGGATTGTGTTCATCTGTTTCTCTTCACTTTTTGTGGACTTTCTCTGTGGTTGTCAGGTTATGGGGGACGGCCCTTGTCTCTCTTTGCTCCTGACACCCACAGGGGCATACCCATAAAGCAATGCCCCTTGCACATTCTCATTGGTGTCCAGTTGGACACACACAAGCCTTGGTTTGTTGTGTGTCCCACTTGGACGCCCCTTGCACTTATATTTTTGCACTTATTTCTTTGTACTTCGTATACTGCCTGATATGGCCTGGAACTATTAACAATTTTGCTACATCATGTATATTCTTTGTCCATTAATTATCCTGTATATATAGATAGCTATATTTATTTCTATTATTATCATTGTTTATTTATTTTTTGATCTTCTAGTTATATAGTGCTCTCTATATAACTTTGCGCTTGCTTAGCTGGTCCCATTCTCCCCGGTGCATGGTCTGCAACTACTGGGTTCGTCATTACCCTGATAGCATTGATATTGTTTATTGGAGTATTAAATTTATATGCTTAGTATATACATATTCAGGGAGACAGGGGTTGTGGGTGCGTGACGTCCTCTGTATACATAACTTTGTTATTGGAGCCAATGAGGAATATTACTTCTAAGGTTGGATACCCTCATGAACTTGGGGCCTTGTTCCATGAACTTGTTTTTGTTTTTTTATGTTTTTTTTAAATGTATTTATTGTATTACAACATAAAATGTTTTGTGATTGACTACTAAACAATGTGGGTCTTTTTGCGGTATTAATCATGGATTGAGGGATTTGCTCATATTATGCTCAAATAACTGTGTTGTGATTTTGTAATCTGTAATATCAATATTGCATATATACTATATTTTTATGTAATCACTGATTCATTATATATTTTTTTGTGGGAATATAGTTATATCAGATGCACAATCATGTTATTGTATATAATAATTTTTAATCACACTTTGTAAGTAATTTACTGGCCTGTCCTTTATATACTTTATTTTGTGAATATCTCACTGGCCCGTTTTTACAAGGTACATATTGATGACTGACAGATCGTCGCACGCACCTCATTGCGCTTGTTTGCGCCCCCTGCTCATTCGCGATCCTTTGGTTGTTATGACCCGAATTGGTGGCCGGCTGTGACGTTGATGCATCGACTTCCAGTTCGGTCGCCATCTTGCGCATGCGCAGTGACTTTTCCAACACGCCGACTTGTTCCAGCATTCTGAGCTGCGTGCGACCATGCACCGGGGAGGACCCAGGTAACTCACATACCTTGCCACCGCCTTCCTCTTTTCCCCTCTGCAGATGATCGCTACTTGATTAGCTCTTACCACAGGTTTATACAATTATGTTTTAATTATGTGAACTATAAAGGTTTTAACAGTTACTTGTACCAACATGGATCTCTGAGGAAGCTAGTATTTGCACTAGCGATACGCGTTAGGATTGCTTGGCTCCCCTCACTGATGGTTTATTGCTTTTCCATGTGCTACTACTGTGCTTCATGATAAGTATTTTTCCTAGGATTTGTAGACACTTTATTGTTATCTGACATGGTTATTTATGCACTGTGGCACTTTAACTCCTCTCCCATGTGTGGGGTTTGCCCTGTCTATTCATGTTTTTAACTTGCAAATTGTCTGTTTAAATAAAATGATACTTCATTGTAGGAGGTGCGGCTGTACTATGGTATTTCTTTCTCTAATGTTTTTCATGGTTATTTCTTGATACCAGGCCTGCACTCCATTTGTTATATATATATATTTTTTTGGTGTGCCCCTCATTGTTTAGTTGTGCATGGATAGGTGTAGGTAAAGCAAACATTGGAATACCCAATTTACTAGCATATTCAAAGTCAATAAAGCTGGCCGCTGAACCGGAATCAATAAAGGCCTTACCCGGCCACTTATTAACCCCCAGAGAAATTGTTATGGGTACCAAAAACTTACATTTAGAAAAATCAGGGTGTACCTAGTCTTTAGGTTGTCTTGCCTTAAGAGACTTGTCAGAGAGGACCCTCTTAGGACACTTGTTGATCCAATGGCCAGGATCTCCACAGTAGAAGCACTCTCCGGGTCTGCGACGAAGATTACCCTGGGTCATGCCAACCTGCATGGGTTCCTCAGTGGAGACCTCAGTGTTGTCCTTGGAAAAGGCCTCTGGCTGGACCACCATCTGAGAACAGAACTGTCGCTCTTGTCGTCTCTCTCTTACTCGTCGGGCAAGTCGGACAACTATGGTCATCATCTCCTCTAAGGTCTCTGGAATTTGATAACTGACTAATAGATCTTTTAAATTATCAGACAGACCAGACCTAAACTGACTCTTCAGGGCTGGTTCATTCCATCCTGAGGAGACACACCACCGTCTGAATTGGGTGCAATACTCCTCCGCAGGGAGATGGCCCGGGTCAGAACCAAGAGAGCTACGCAGTACAAAGGGTTAAGCAAAGAATGGTCAGGAGAAGCCGGGGTCAAATACCAGGAGAGTAGAGAAGTACCAGAGTAGTCCACAAATAGTAGTCAGGTGGGAGCCGAGGTCACAATACCAGGAGGGATGCGCTGTACAGGAGGAGCAGGCAAAGGATCGTCAGGGAACAGGATCAGGTGAGTATTCAGTAGTCCAACAAATCGCCAGGAACCTAGAATTAACAGGCAACCTGTGGCCAGCAGGCTGCCTGTATTTATAGTGTGGTCTGAGGGTCATGTGACGTGGCCAGCGTCACATGACCGACAGACAGACAAGTAGAGCACCGAGTGATCAGCTCGGCGCTCAAGGCAGACCTAGGAGCAGGGAGCCTCCCAGCTAGCAAAGCCGCCCTGGGAACGAGGCCAAACACAGATCCTCGCTCCCGAAGCTAAGCAGCAGGTCTGCGGCTGATGGGAGACCGAGTGCGCCTTTGGCGCCCCTTGACACAGAGTCTCTCAAACTCGTTCTGGGACAAGTGGAAAAAGCAATACATTCCCACTCTGTAACCGAGGAGAAAGTGGCAAACCAGCAAGCCTAACCTCCAGGCCGGCGATGTAGTACTAATGAAAGACTGCCAGTCATGAAGAAACGAGTGGCCATTAGATCTTGATACTAAGACATTCCCAAGTAAAGATGGAATTATACGCAAGGTAGAATTGAAAATACGGAGACAAGGGGAGACCAAATTGTTCCTCAGACCAGTAGGGGAACTCGTTCTACTGTTTGCACCCAACAAATACAATAGTGACGTCGACTGACGTCAAGCGGGGAGTGTTCTGTCCTCAGATGCAAATCCAGTTGTTTCTGTGTGTTTATCAGTTTTGACATTGCAATTTTCCTGTGTTGTATTTCATCTGCATTATATTATATGGTAACAGCACCATCTACTGGTGAGTTTAGTGTATTTTGTCCAGCCTGTTTTCCTATGCATTATGGGAGTCCCAGGGCATTGTGGGTAGTTCCTGGTTCTTTATAGTCTCGTGCTTGTATTAGAAGCAGTAGCCGTAGCAGTAGTTTCAAGCATAGTCGGTAAGGACACTATCTATGTTACATTACACTGTAGTTTATTATATGTTTCTTGTACCGTATTTGATAGCTCATTATCATTGTATTACCTCATGTACTGTATGTATAGCAGATATTCTTTATTCATGCCATGTACTATGGATATTTATGTTCTGAAATACTACTGTTTTATTCTGTAGTTTCAGCTTTCCTGTCAAAGACTTCTAGCAATAAAGAGAAGGTTAAAACTTAACAGTCTTTTTTTCACCAGAAGACAGGGGGTTTAGCTGCATGTCAGATTACACACTGTGCTAATGTGTATAGGGACAGTATAGCCAATCTGCACAGGAGGCCTATGCAGCACTTAGACTAGACTGCGATAAAAATGTGGCGGCTGAGCCTGTGACCCATTAGTGACTGCCAGTGATAGACGAACATTGGCCGGGACGTTTCGCGAACGCGCATTCGCGATCAAATGTTCGTGAACCGGGCGTTTGCAGCAGTCCCCATTGACTTCAATGGCAGGTGAACCTGAAAAATTAGGCATTCACCTGACATAAAAGAACTTGTGATGATGTGGATGGAGGTACATTAGGCGGTCACTGGATGCAAATTTTACTGGAGGCTAGTACAGGCCCCAAAAATTAGGCATTCACCTGACAGGAAAGAACTTGTAAAAATGATGTGGCTGGAGGTACACTAGGCGGTCACTGGATAAACATTTTACTGTAGGCCAGTACAGGCCCCAAAAATTAGGTATTCACCTGACAGAAAATAACTTGTGATGATGTGCCTGGAGGTACATTAGGCGGTCACTGGATACAAATTTTACTGTAGGCCACTGGAGTACAGGCCCCAAAAATGAGGCATTCACCTGATAGAAAAGAACTTGTGATGATGTGGCTGAAGGTACATTAGGCGGTCACTGGATAAAAATCTTACCGTAGGCCACTGGAGTACAGGCCCCAAAAATTAGGCATTCACCTGACAGAAAATAACTTGTGATGATGTGGCTGGAGGTACATTAGGCGGTCACTGGATACAAATTTTACTGTAGGCCTGTACAGGCCCGAAAAATTAGGCATTCACCTGACAGAAAAGAACTTGTGATGATGTGGCTGGAGGTACATTAGGCGGTCACTGGATACAAATTTTACTGTAGGCCACTGGAGTATAGGCCCCAAAAATAAGGCATTCACCTGACAGAAAATAACTTGTGATGATGTGGCTGGAGGTACATTAGGCAGTCACTGGATACAAATTTTACTGTAGGCCACTGGAGTATAGGCCCCAAAAATAAGGCATTCACCTGACAGAAAATAACTTGTGATGATGTGGCTGGAGGTACATTAGGCGGTCACTGGATAAAAATTTTACTATAGGCCAGTACAGGCCCCAAAAAATTAGGCTTTCACCTGACAGAAAATAACTTGTAATGATGTGGCTGTAGGTACATTAGGCGGTCACTGCTATGCCCATGGGCATATCTCGATGGTAGATATGCACATGCCCATGTACCTAAGACTATAACACACTGAACTAAACTCTCAGCTCTAGGGAAGAGGGAAACAGACACCTAGCTCCTTCTAAAACTGAAGGAGCCAGCGTCTCCTTAGAGGCCCAGTCAAAACAGACACAGACGGAAAAAGGGAAAAGGACTTATCTACAGAAGTGCCTGAGCAGACGATCCACCAAACTTCCAGAGCTCGCACAAGGCAGAACTATAACCCGCAAAAGGCTATAGGGAGAGGGAGGAATAAATAGCCTCACCAATAACCTAAAGAACCACACCTGGGAGAAGGTGGGATTCTGCTCAAACCCACAACAAACCAAACTGTCAGATCGAGTCACGTGCAGCAATTCTGACAGATCTCCTCAGAACAGCCACAGGGCAGGGCGTGACAGTAACCCCCCCTCTACGGGTGACCTCCGGACACCCAGGACCAACTTTATCCGGGTATGCCATGTGAAAGGCATTCACAAGGAGGCTAGCATTAACATCGGTAGCCGGAACCCACATCTTTCCTCTGGACCGTATCCTCTCCAATGCACCAGGTATTGAAGGGAACCCCGAAGAACACATAGAGAATTCTAGAGATCTGAAACTCCAGATTACCATCAACCAAAACAGGAAGAGGAGGCAAAGAAGATGGTTCCGCAGGTTCCACATATTTCTTCAACAAAGACCTGTGAAATACATTATGGATCTTCCAGGCCTGTGGAAGTTCCAGACAAAACGCTACCAGATTGACAATGGGCGAGATTTTGTAAGGGCCAATAAATTGTAGCAGTCAGAGAAGGAAGATACCGCAAGGCAGTGTTCAAGTACCGTACAGCAGACAAGGAGACTGAAGATAAACCGGCTTTATTAAAGAACAAGATGTAACTACCGAAAATCTGATTAACAGTATAAACAGGTTTACACAGAATACTTGAACAAGAGTTAGAATAGAATGTGTTCAAAAACAAACACATCAGAGTCCAGGCTACACTCAGCTAATATACTCCTATCTACCCCTGCTACTATCTAAAGTCCCTTTTTCTATAACCTATCACAGAAAAGCACAGGTGCCACTCACAGTTCTGCAGATTCCCTCTTGATCCGGTAAGTGACGGAACGTGCAGTCTGATTCCAGGTCCGGTCGCTTGCTTGTCTGTCTTTCTCTCTCTGGTTGGATCACAGCAGATGCAGGTCTTCACCTAATTCCAGCTCTGGCAGGAAGAATCTGGCTTGTCACTGGCCTCTGACACGGTCTCACTCCTCTGTAACACACTGTGCAGTATCTTTCTCTGGGTTACAGCTGCAGCACTTCTGTTCAGAGACTATCTTGGCTTGTCTCCAACACAGCCAGCTTCTCAGGACTCCATCAGTCAGGCTCCGTGTCAAATCAGCCACACACAGGTACGGACCAGTCATACGCCTCTTATCAGCCATCCGTTTATATCTTTCACCCATTTTTTTTTCAAATTAACTTTGAATCTTCCGCCAGATAGATGACAAAGAAGAAGAGAATCTCTCCTCTTCCGGTATCCCAGAAGATTTCATCCCAGAAATGTACCAAACTGAGGGTGAAAACCATATGCGCCAATTTGGACTTATCAGTTGACTCCTGCCTACGGTTATTCAAGGCAAACTCAGCTAAAGACAAAAACGAGGACCACTCATCCTGATTCTCAGCGACAAAGCACCTCAAATAGGTCTCCAGGTTTTGGCTAATGTGCTCAGTTTGACCATTCGACCGAGGATGAAAAGCCGAAGAGAAAGACAACTGAATACCCAGACGAGAACAAAACGCCCTCCATAACCTGGAAACAAATTGCGTCCCCCTATCAGACACCACATCAGAGGGAATGCCATGTAGTTTCATCAATAAAAACCTGAGCGAGAGTTTTCGCATTGGGCAAACCTGATAATGGTACAAAGTGAGACATCTTGCTGAAGCGGTCCACAACCACCAAAATCACAGTTTTCCCAGAGGAACTCGGCAAAACAGTAATGAAGTCCATGGACAAATGCGTCCAAGGACGAGATTGGATAGGCAAAGTAAGAAGAGATCCTGATGGCCGAGTGTGAGCCACCTTCGCACGTGCACAGGTCTCACAAGCTGCTACATAACCCTCAACACTTTTACGCAAACCTGGCCAACAGAATCTCCGGGAAATAAAATCTACAGTGGATCTACTTCCAGGATATCCCGCAAGGACAGTATCATGATGTTCCTTGAACACCTTGTATCGCAGTTCAGTAGGAACAAACAATTTGCCTGGAGGACAAGAATCAGGTGCCTCCTCTTGAGCCCCCAACACTTCCGTCTCCAGCTCGGGGTAAAGAGTGGAAACCACCACCTCATCAGCCAAAATCGGAGCAGGATCCTCCGAATCTTCCCCCCCCCAGGAAAGCTACGTGACAATGCATCCGCTTTGACGTTTTAATCCCAGGGTGATAGGTGACCACAAAATTGAACCTGGTAAAAAACAACAACCATCTTGCCTGCCTAGGATTCAAATGCTTTGCAGATTGCAGGTAAGCCAGATTCTTATGGTCAGTAAATACCGTAATCGGATGAGTAGCCCCTTCTAGCCAATTACACCACTCTTCAAAGGCCAATTTGATGGCCAACAACTCTCTATTTCCAACATCATAATTTATTTCGGAGGCCGAGAGTTTCTTGGAGAAAAAAGCACATGAGCACCATTTGCTAGGAGAGGGACCCTGTGACAAAACTGCTCCGACTCCCACTTCTAATGCGTCAACCTCCACAATGAAGGGTTGAGACACATCAGGTTGCATCAGAATGGGAGCAGACGCGAAACATTTCTTAATAGCAGAAAAAGCCTGCAATGCCTTATCCGACCAGACAGAGAAGTCAGCGCCCTTCCTAGTCATATCTGTCAAGGGTTTGACAATGGTGGAATAATTTAGGATGAATTTTCTGTAGTAATTAGTAAATCCTAAAAACTGCATCAGGCCTTTCTGATTCTAAGGCCGGTCCCATTCCAGTCCCGCCGGACCTTTTCGGGATCCATATGAAAACCGAAGGCAGAAAGCAAGTGCCCCAAAAACGGCAGCTCCTGAACAGCAAACACACATTTTTCCAACTTAGCATACAATTTATTCTCCCGAAGGATCAATAGCACTTGTCTCAAATGATCCTGATGAGTCTTCATATCGGGTGAGTAAATTAGTATGTCATCAAGGTAAATAACAATAAACCTCTTAGATTCAGCCATAGAGACCCGGTCTGGGTCATCATAAATCAGGCCCAGGGCTCTGAAAAATTCATCCACCGACCGGAGGGACTGTGAACCGGTCGGCAGAGAAAAAGCCCAAGACTGAGCGTCACCTTTAAGCAGAGAAATAATAATCCCTACTCTTTGGCTTTCGTCTCCAGATGAAATCGGACGCAGACGAAAATACAATTTACAGGACTCCATGAATCGAACAAAGTTCCCCCGGAAAACCTATCAGGTAGAGCGACCTTAGGTTCCAAGCAGACCTGGTTTCCTCCGGTGGTCAAAGTACTCTGACACCGTGCAACCGAATTGCGGAGGTCAGCTACCTCCAAAGACAATTCCTGCATGTGATCAACCAAAGCATCAATAGCTTCCATTTTGCAAACAGCAAGGGAAAAATGATGGTATGGCGGGTTATAATGTCACGGTAGGTAAGATAAGGAAAGGAAACAGAACACGGCAAAGCAAACAAAACAACTGACTAGGCCCCAAATACTAGGGAACAAAGGGGTAACCTCGTAGCAATCCCTAAAACACTTTCCCTAAGCTGCTATGCCCATGTGCATATCTCGATAGTAGATATGCACATGCCCACGTTCCTAAGACTATAACACACTGAACCAAACCCTCAGCTGTAGGGAAGAGGGAAGGAGACACCTAGCTCCTTCTAAAACTGAAGGAGCCAGCGTCTCCCTAGAGGCCCAGTCAAAACAGACACAGAAGGAAAAAGGGAAAAGGACTTATCTACAGAAGTGCCTGAGCAGACGATCCACCAAACTTCCAGAGCTCGCACAAGGCAGAACTATAACCCGCAAAGGCTATAGGAAGAGGGAGGAATAAATAGCCTCACCAATAACCTAAAGAACCACACCTGGGAGAAGGTGGGATTCTGCTCAAACCCACAACAAAACAAACTGTTCGATCGAGTCACGTACAGCTATTCTGACAGAGCTCCTCAGAACACCCACAGGGCAGGGTGTGACAGTAATGATGTGGCTGGAGGTACATTAGGCAGTCGCTGGATACAAATTTTATGGTAGGCCAGTACAGGCCCCAAAAATTAGGCATTCACCTGACAAAAAAGAACTTGTGATTATGTGGTTGGAGGTACATTAGGCGGTCATTGGATACAAATTTTACTGTAGGCCAGTACAGGCCCCAAAATTTAGGCATTCACCTGACAGAAAAGAGCTTGTGATGATGTGGCTAGAGGTACATTAGGCGGTCACTGGATACAAATTTTACTGTCGGCCAGTAGAGGCCCCAAAAATTAGGTATTCACCTGACAGAAAAGGTCTTTTATGCCGCTGTATATACATAAGACAAGGACCATTCTTTGTTCTGGGTGGTGGCGGATATGTGTGGGCTGGCATGATGAAATTCAATTACACGTGGTCATCACAGGTGTTGAATTCCTCAGAGATCCATGCCTCATTCATTTTTAGAAATGTGAGGTAGTCCACACTGTCGTGAGCTAGGCAAGTGCGCTTATCAGTCACGATCCCCTCTGCTGCACTGAACGTGCTTTTGGACAGGACATTCGACGAGGGGCAAGCCAAAAGTTCCATGGCAAATTATGCCAGCTCTGGCCACAGGTAAAGCCTGCACACCCAGTAGTCCAGGGGTTCCTTGCTTCTCAGAGCGTACACATCGGCCGTTAACCCGATGTAGTTGGACACCTGTCAGTCTAGGCGTTCCCCGAGGCTGGATCCGGAGGGCAGCTGTCGATGGGTTGGATGCAAGAATGATCTCATATCCGAAGTGACCAACACCTCTTCAAGCTGCCCTCTCCTTGCAGGCGCACCTCTGCCAGCGCCTGCAAAAGAAGAATGCATCATCTCTCACAGCAAGACCTGAAAATGCTGCATTCTGCCAGCCCTCTGTGATGCTGGTAACATGTCCATCATTTTGTGTTTGTACCGGGGGTCTAAGTACGTTGCCACCCAGTACTGGTCCTTGCCTTTTATGCTTTTTATAGGGGGGGTCCCTCTTCAAACACTGGAGCATGAAGGTCCCCATTTGCACTAAATTTGAAGCGGAGGAGCGCCATGGCTCCTGCTCATTGCCAAGGAGAATGTTGTCCTCGGTCTCCTCCCCCCAGCTACGGACAACACCAGGGATCCCTGAAAAGTTGAAAGACCCCCTCAAACCCTGATCTTCTTGCTCCTCCTTCTCCCCCCAGCCACCATCCTCCTCTGACTCCTCTTCAGACTCCTGCTGACTTGTCTCAAATGTAGTAGCTCCCCCTGGGAATTCATTCAGCATTGCGACTTTGTCATCTTCCAGCTCCTGCTCATCGACGGCTTGATCAATGACACGATGCAATGCATGCTCCAGAAGGAAGGCGTCACTGATGGCGCCCTGGCTGTGACTGACCAGTTTGATGATCTCATCAAATGGCCGCAGAAGTCTGCATGCGTCACGTATGAGCAGCCACTGGCGTGGTGAAAAGAAACCAAGCTCCGCCAGAACCTGTCCTGCTGCAGAGTTGGTACAGGTAGTCGTTAACGACACGTTGCTGCTGGAGAAGCCTATCAAGCATATACAAGGTGGCGTTCCAGTGCGTCGGGCTGTCACAAATCAGACGTCTGACAGGCAGGTGGTGTCACCGCTGAACGTCAGCAAGGCGAGCCATCGCCGTGTAAGATCTTCTAAAATGGCCAGAGATTTTCCTCGCCTGCCGCAAGACGTCCTGGACCCCGGGGTATTTGGCAACGAATGGGTATTTGGCTGCACGACTAAGTTCAGAACATGTGCCATGCACGGCACATGTGTCATTTTGCCCTGTTTCAGCGCGCTCAGCAGATTGGCACCGTTGTCGCACACCACTTTACCAACTGTCAAATTGAGCAGGGTTAGCCACAGATCGGCCTGTGACCGCAGAGCTGAAAGCAGTGCAGGACCGGTGTGGCTCTTGGCTTCCAGGCACAACAGCCGCAGCACAGCATGGCAACGTCTCACCTGGCACATTGAATAGGTTCTTGGGAGCTTGGGGGGCGCAGCGGAAGAGGCGGTAGCAGTGGAAAAGGAGGAGTCAGCTGAGGAGGAGACGGAGTTGGAGAAGAAGAGGCAGGTCTGCATGCAATCCATGGCGGTAACACCAAATCCACACAGGAGCCAAGGGTTACATGCTTGACGGCCGTCAGAAGGTTCACCCAGTGGTCAGTAAAAGTTATGTACCTTCCCTGCCTGTCACAAGGAATGAGAGAAAAGAACGCAATCGGCACTGCTACATGTGCCTATGCAGTCACTGGATCCCGAACCTTCACGGTGGTGCTCTGTCGGTGATATAGTAATTATGATGATAACATGAAGAAGAAAGCACCACGGCACTCACCACTGGTCATAAAGTTGCTGTTTGCAGTTTATTTTTCAGATACACATCGTGGACGCGGACAGGACACAGGTGAATGAACAGGCTACAGCGTGTTTGCTAGACCACGTGTCTGTGGTCAGATGTATCTTGGCACCGACACTGAACGTGACCATATAGCTCTGGGATGCCCTTCTGGGAGAAATATTTCCTTCCGGGGTCCTTCCATTGCATTGTGCCAATGGCCACAAATTTTCTAAAGGCCTCTGAGTCCATTAGTTTATATAGCAGTAGTTGGCGGGCTAGCAGTTCCGACAAGCTAGCGGTCAGCCGTTGGGCAAGAGAGTTATCTGGCGTCATCAACTTTTTGCGCTTAAACATTTGGGCCATGGAAGCCTGCCTTCTGCCAGATGAACGCGACGACGGCACAGTGGAAGGTGGAGTGGAGGACAAATGGGAGGAGACAGGAGAAGGAGAAGAGGCAGGACGTGGAGCGCCGGGAGTGTGGCTTTGTGGGTTCTGACGGCAAAGCTCCCACTGGGCTCGGTGATGGGAGGCCAGGTGCCTTCTTAAGGCGGTCGTCCCTAGGTGAGTGTTGGGCATACCGCGACTTGTGCGTTGACAGCACAGGCAGCAGATGGCAACACTATTGTCAGCAACTGACATGTTAAAAAAAGCCCACACTGCGGACCCATGGGCCGGCATCCTGGGAGCGCCAGAAGTGACCGTGAATGGTGGATGGCTGGCTCCAGATACATTTGAAGTCTGCTTTTTGCCTCCTGTGCCCTGCGAGCTCTGCCTGCTTCTCCTCCTTCTCCCCCTCCCTCTCTTCTGCTCCATCTCTAAATTTGAACTCCCTTCCTCTTCCTCTCTTGTGGAAACCCATGTGACGTCCATCGACACGTCATCATCGCCACCTTCACCACCACTGACATTTGAGATCTTGGAGTAGGCAGCAACAGCAGGGATCTCCCTCCTTTGGCTGCTCTGGGTACTGTAGTCAGACCGCTGGGTGGCGGCCGTTGCTACCTCCTCTTCCTCATCAAGAAGCTGCGCATCGGTAAGGTCTGGGAATGGATGGGAAAATAATTCCTCTGACTCGAGTGGATTGGCTATGGTGGTGTCTTTGGGAGTACACACAATAGAGAGGGAGGAGGGTGCAGATACAGAGGATGAGGAGGGTGCAGAAGCGGAAAGCTGAATGAGCCACTCAGCCAACCCTGGTGCGTCCTTTGAAGTAATCGCACGTGCCTTCTCCAACTTCCCACTTAGGCTCTGGCCTGGTGCACCTGCCCGACCCCTACCAGCCCTGCGGAATGGCCTCCCTCTTCCTGTGCCTGTAATTTTCAAAATGACGCTGTGCCTAAGTCCCTAGAGAAGAGCAGTATTTGTGGAAGCAGGTCTATGGCAGGCCTCAATCAATATTTGGTGGAAACAGGTATATCAAACCCCTTAATCAGTATTTTGTGGAAGCAGGTATATCACAGGTCTCAATCAATATATTGTGGAAGCAGGTATATCAATCCCCTCAATTAGTATTTTGTGAAAGCAGGTATATCGCAGACCTCAATCAGTATTTTGTGGAAGCAGGTATATTAATCCCCTTAATCAGTATTTTGTGGAAGCAGATATATCGCAGGCCTCAATCAATATTTTGTGGATGCAGGTATATCAAACCCCTTAATCAGTATTTTGTGGAAGCAGGTATCTTGCAGGCCTCAATTAATATTTAGTGGAAGCAAGTATATCAATTGACTTAATCAGTATTTTGTGGAAGCAGTTATATCGCAGCCCTCATTCAGTATTTTGTAGTAGCAGGTATATCAATCCCCTTAATCAGTATTTTGTGGAAGCAGGTATATCGCAGGCCTCAATCAATATTTTGTGGAAGCAGGTATATCAAACCCCTTAATCAGTATTTTGTGGAAGCAGGTATTATGCAGCCCTCAATCAATATTTTGTGGAAACAGGTATATAAATCCCCTCAATCAGTATTTTGTGGAAGCAGGTATATCGCAGCCCTCAATCAGTATTTTGTGGAAGCAGGTATATCAATCCCCTTTAATCAGTATTTTGTGGAAGCAGGTATATCGCAGGCCTCAATCACTATTTTGTGGAGGCAGGTATATCAAACCCCTTAATCAGTATTTTCTGGAAGCAGGTATCTCGCAGGCCTCAATCAATATTTGGTAGAAGCAGGTATATTAATCCCCTTAATCAGTATTTTGTTGAAGCAGGTATATCACAGCCCTCAATCAGTATTTTGTGGAAGCAGGTATATTGCAGGCCTCAATCAATATTTTGTGGAAGCAGGTATATCAAACCCCTTAATCAATATTTTGTGGAAGCAGGTATCTTGCAGGCCTCAGTCAATATTTAGTGGAAGCAGGTATATCATTCCCCTTAATCAGTATTTTGTGGAAGCAGGTTTATCAATCCCCTTAATCAGTATTTTGTGGAAGCAGGTATATCACACCCCTCAATTATTATTTTTTTGCTATATCACACCACCCTTTTTATTTGGGGCAACAGGTATATCGCAGCCCTCAATCAGTGTTTTGAGGAAGAAGGTATATCACACTCCTCAATCAGTTTTTTGGGGGGGCAACAGGTATATCACATCCGTGGCAAATAGTATCGCAGCAGAACCGCACACAACTGCTGCACAATATAAATGCACTATAATATACTTTCTATGCTAGAAAGTATATTATAAGTATATCACACCCCTCAGTATATCAGACCTATCGATAGCACACCTATACCAGTCCTTAAAAGGGCTTTTATGGCCTTATTAGCTAGATTTTTGGTGTCCTTAACAGCCTGTCCCTGCTCCACAAAGCAACCTCTCCCTACACTGGCAAAAGACAGAATGTAAATTGGCTGCCAGATCGGGTTCTGTGATAGGGTGGGGGTGTGTCCAAGTGCTGAAACATCTCAATTTGCTGCCCTGTCCCACCTGATGGATGTGTCATGGGTCAAAGTTCGGCGCAATGCAAAAAAACATGGCGCCGGCGGACATCGCTATATGTTCACATGTTAGGCAAACACGCAAAGTTTTTGGGCGAACCACAAGCCCATCTCTAGTGACCGCTGTAAAAAGGCATATTGGCAGTAATTAGTTGGTTAAGAATGTTCAGGATGATGCACTCATGAAACCTTTGCACTGGACTCACCAATGTATTAAAATGGCCTTGCTGCTGCAAATAATTTTTTAAACCACTAAGGAAGCCTCTGAGAGTGGTAATATGCATATGGACCGTCACCTATCCCATTTTTACTAGCTTCTCTATTGGGACACGTATCTCAGTTTTTTTTTCATATTTGCACATTATTCATTGTGCATAATCTATAGAGGGGATTTATGCTAAGGTCGTCTCTCACATTTTTCAATCTCTTATATATATTCTGCTGTTTATAATGAATTCATTTTTGGGAATAGGTTGAGGTTGTGCAATTTTATTATGTGTGTATTTCCATGTTAGATGTTATCGGTAAGAGATATCCTTCTAAATTGTTTTTAATACGCTTTGGTCTATAAATATGTGAAGAGCTTTTACTGCATTAATGAGCAAGACTATTTAGGACTGTAGATATAAACCTGAATAAAATAGTGGAGTGCGCCTTCTCAATGAAAAGGCCAGATTTACTTAGAAGAGACTGATAGACTTGTAGTGATAGAGAAGGCAGCATTGTATTGGGTAATCTTTCTCAATTTTCTCTGGATAAATCTTGTCCTCTCTGTGTCTTTATCTTCTTTTACCTTTTGATTAATACCTACTGAGGGGAATTATTTCTTCATTATATTCTTTGGTGATTTTTTCTGTATTACACAAGGTATACAGTAGCCAAAGACTAGTTCTTCTGACACACATAGTGTACATAGCATTTCTATAACATGTAGGCATTGCAGCTTAGGATAATGCAAAGGGAATTACCGCTGCATTTATTATAGTAAATTAGATAAATGCATTTATTACAGTAAATTACATAGATAGATGTGCACATTGTGGTTTTCACTTTATGTGCAAATAAAGATGTGCTTAAAGGGGACCTACAGTATGACCCAAAAAATGCAGTACAATCTAAAAGCGCTATGTTATGTTATAGAGCAGGAGAAGCTGAGCAGATTTATATAGTTTTTTTGCAGGAAAAGATTCAGTAAAGCCTGTAATTTATACATTTATATGCATATCTTTATTTATATCATTTTTTTTCAGCCCTGTGAACAGCTATCGGTATTGGGGGGTTGGTTATCAATGATTGACAGCTGAATCTTTTCCCACAATAATATACATCAATCTGCTCAGTTCCTCCTCCAGCAGATGCTAGAGTTCACCTTCTCATTCCTGGCATACTTACCTGATGTCCGGTTCAGTATCTTATTCTGTTTCCACATGACGACATGTTACTCTCAAAAGGAGCAGTTACCTGATTTTCACTTCATCTTAAGTATTAATGAAGCCTGTAGTCAATGCCTAAACATTGCCTCGTATCTGTGTTTGGTTCAGTAAATTAACAAGATGTTAATCTTTATTCTTTTTGTACAAATGAAATGTGTGTAATGATCTGATGGAATCAATATGAGCATTTAAGGCACTATAGATCACCACTGGTCTTCAATCTAATTAATCAACAAGAACAATAGACCACCTGGTAGAGAATCTATCCCAAAGTCAAACAAATTCATGGAGACCCTGCAAAAAACAGAAATGAAATCCCCAAAAATAGAAAAGGGGTTGTCCCTACCGGGGGAGAGAGGTGCGTCCGCACCTCTCCCCAAGTACTACTCAGAAAACTAAATTGCAGAAAAAAAACAAAGAGGGGCAGTAACGTTCTAAAACATAACCTTTAATAATATCAAGTAAAATCTCAAACTGAGATAAAGGCCCCCTACAAACATATACTAATAGCTGGATCTAGCAATCCACATATATACTAAATCACACACTAGAAGCCCCAGAGTAAAGCCCCAGTGAGTGGGTGCTAGGTCTAGCTGGACACCAAAATTGAAAACAGAGACCAAACCTAGTGCGTGTGTACAATCGTACTAAATCAAAATCACGCACACGGTAAAAAGCAGATGTCAGTGTCCCATGTAGCCATACCCTGTCAAATAATAAAGTACCTTATGAACAAAAACATGGAAAGGTCTTACCAGTAAAATGCAGGGTCACTTCTGTTCACCCAGCCGCGGGTGTTAAGCCAGATTTCTTTGTTGAGAGAAGGACGGATAAACAAAACAAAGGCCCATAAATCATCAGGGGACAAAAAGGGGCTATATTTAAAAATACCTTCAACTAGTCAAGGGCGTATGGTAAGCCTAGGCTGAAAGGAATAAAGCGGTACAGACCACACAGTTCTACAGTGTCAGTGTTCCTGGATAGCGTTTGGCAAATATCCAGGACACAGGCATCAGAGGTCAGATCACCAGAAAAGGTCAGCACTAGTCCACATTGTTGCCTGTAAAGCACATAGCATATAGACCCTGTAAGGCAAATGATCTAACGTAACTCATGTCAAATGACATAAAGGAAGATGTAGGTACTTACATAGACCCCGGAAGGCGTATGGCCGTTCTCCAGGTGAATGAAGTGGGACAGAGAGTGGTCCACACGTCGAAATGGCGTCTGGCAGCGCGAATGAACTTGCTGCTCCATTTAAAAATTGAAGAGGGAGGAGGAGATACCGGCCTACCCGTGCGCATGCGCCGCGCCAACGTCCGCGTGATTCATGAACGTCACGTAATCGGGCGCAGCGCAGATGGGCGTGCACGAGCGGCCAGACACACGCCATGATTGCCAGTCCTTCAGGCAGCCTCAGTGACATCACATCAGGATGTTCGGGCCTGAGCAGTCGGGATAAGCTATATGGATAGCCTGACGCTGAAGCTAAGGGATCGATGGAGCTGGAGAGCCAAAAGGCTTATGTCCAGCTACTACACAAACTTATCCCAAGTACACTGGAGGAATAATAATAGCCCGACTCCCAGTGTTAGCAGGAACAAACAAGGGGACATTAAAGGCAGAGAAAAAAAAACACATACCCCAAATAGGGAACATAGGGGGGACAGCACATAATGGTGACCAGCATTCATCAGTACCTGCTGGTCCCAAATTAGACATGGTACAGAAAGAGACGTACAGGGCTAGTGGACAGGGCACATATGCAACTCTAAGGGCCTGCGCGGTACCCGCAGTTAGTGCACAGATAGGGGTGGCGGGGGCAGTTACGTGACCCAGTAACCAAAGTAAAAGGGGGTGGTGATGGACAGAGATGATATCATAGGAAACATCCAAACTGTAGTTCGATGTTCAGACCATGGGGGTTGGTGGTATTCAACTTAAAAATCCACCAACACTCCCGTTGGAGGATGCGTTTATCCCAGTCTCCCCCCCCCGTTGGGATTTCTTGACGTGTTCAATGCCCATGAATGTAATTGCTGATATCCGGCCCTCATGGGCAGTCTGAACATGTCTAGCCATAGGGGTGTCTCTGTCGTTCAGTATGTCTCCAATATGTTCACTAGTGTTGAACATCGAATATCGAATTTTTTTAGCGAATATCGGCACTTCGTTAATTCGCGAATATTTCGAATATAGTGATATAAATTCGATATTTCGAATATTCGTTTTTTTTTTTTTTTTTTTTTATTGTTATATTTTTTTCTTTCCTACTTCCTAAAGTTGTTCTTGCCTGTCCTTTGTATTCCTGTCTTCCTGGCTGCTCCAGTCATTGCCCGTTGCCGCTTCTGCCGACTTCCGTGCTCATGGAGCGTCCCCATCACCATGGGAACGTCTCCATATACTAGAATGTACTGTCGGATTTGAGAATTACGTGAAAAATCGCAATTCGATTATTTCAAGTTTTGATAATCGATTTTCGATTTTAACAGCGCTGCAACTTGGACCTGGTTTCAGTGGTTTACTATGGTTGGCTGAGTAGAATTAGCGAATATGACGAATGTATTCGTCATATTCCACAAAACGAAGATAACGAAGTATTCTGCATCTTCGTTTTAGCTATCTATTCAGCTATCTAATTCTAACAATCATATAGGAAAGTTTACTATAGAGACAGCTAAGTTTAATTCACTATGCGATTATATTACTTTGCTTTTTTTATAAATAGAATAATTATCAGGTATTATAATTATTCTATTTATAAAAAAAAAAAAAAAAGTCATATAATCGCATAGCGAATTAAACTTGGCTGTCTCTACTGTATAGTAGACTTTCCTATATGATTGGCTTGCTAGAATTAGCGAAGTTGATGAATAGGTAGCTAAAACGAAGATGCAGAATACTTCGTTATCTTCGTTTTGTGGAGTATGACGAATACATTCGTCATATTCGCTAATTCAACCAAGGTCCAAGTAGAAATCGCAATTCGATGAATTCAAGTTATAATAATCGAATTGCGATTTCAACTTTTTAACGTAAATTATTGCAAGAAGCAGGGTGGAATCGATCGGCGATCGAAAATGGGCAAAATTTTATTTCAAAAGGATGAAGAAGAAATTATTCTCACTGTTATGTCAGAACAATATCTAGCATTAGCAACACTCGACCATAAGGCTACTTTCACATTTGCGTTCGGGGCTCCGCTTGTGAGCTCCGTTTGAAGGCTCTCACAAGCGGCCCCGAACGCATCCGTCCAGCCCCAATGAATTCTGAGTGGATGCGGATCCGCTCAGAATGCATCAGTCTGGCGTCGTTCAGCCTCCGCTCCGCTCAGCAGGCGGACACCCAAACGCAGCTTGCAGCATTTTGGTGTCCGTCTGGCCGTTTGGAGGCAAACGGATCCGTCCAGACTTACAATGGAAGTCAATGGTGGCGGATCCGTTTCAATTTCACACAATATGACTCAATTTTCGAACGGATCCGTCCCCCATTGACTTTCAATATAAAGTCTGGCTTTTTTTTTTTTGCGGGACAAGATGCATTTTTTAATGACACCATTTAATTTACAATGTTTTGTATTATAAAAAATAGTTTTCTATGTAAAATTGGGAAAGGGTGGTGATTCTAACTTTTAATATAGTGTTGTTTATTAAACTTTATTTAACTTTTTTTTTTACAGCAATTAGACCCCATAGGCTAATTGATCCCATCTTCTATTCACTATAATAGAGATTTATTACGGTGAATAGGATTTTTACACACTCCATTCTGCGCTATGCCTCGTGCATAGCTCAGTATGGAGAAAGCCATGTCAGGCCTGAATAGCTTCAGCAGCGTCCATGCTGCCATGGCAACCGATCGGAGCCCCGCAATTTCACTGCAGTAGCTCCGATTGGAAGGAAGATGGAGGCGCACATGTCACAGGTGCCGCAATGAGCCTTGATCGCGGTACCTGAGGGGTTGAATGGCAGGGGCGGCGCGATCGTCGCTTCCTGTTAGTGCGGCCGGATGTTGGCTGTATCATATAGCCGGCAGATAGTGCGTATGGAGTGGGCTCACTGCAGAGGCCCGCTCAATACATCCCCTGTCACGCAATGACATACCTTTACCTGATAATCTGTGAAGGGGTTAAAGGCGTAACTTCTTTTTTTATATATTTTTTTTTTTATATTTTTTTTTATATTTGTATAATAAATTTTGCCCAGATTAAATTGTCCGTACTGTAACCCCATTGGTTACAATAAAACAAAACACAACAAATTTTATAGAACAATAAAGTTTTATAAAACAATCTTTAAATAAATAAAAATATTAAGACTATAAACAAGATAACCCCAAAAAAACAAATGAAAAAAAAATTAAGGCAATTTTTTCATTTCTCCCAGCTTTTGGAGTAGTCCATCCAGTGCCTTTTTGTTGGCCTCCTCATCCCTCACCCTTTTCATCTGGTCGCACTGCTCCCGCTGCACTTTTTTAATGTCTTTTAATAAGTTGTTTATTGCAGTAAAAGTAAAGGAAATATACATTTTAAATCTACTTTAAAAGACAATCATTGTTTGGTGTATAAAGCAGATGAAGCCCTGTCTGACCCAGGAAGAAGTACATCAGCGACTTAAAAAGATTAAAATAGACTACTCTCCAGGACCAGATGGCATACACCCCCGTATCCTAAGGGAATTAAGTAATGTCATAGCCAGACCCTTAATTCTGATTTTTGCGGACTCTATACTGACAGGGAATGTCCCACAGGATTGGCGCATGGCAAATGTGGTGCCAATATTCAAAAAGGGTCCAAAAACAGAGCCTGGAAACTATAGGCCGGTAAGTTTAACATCTGTTGTGGGTAAACAGTTTGAAGGTTTTCTGAGAGATGCTATGTTAGAGCATCTCAAGGGAAATAGGCTAATAACGTCATATCAGCATGGCTTCGTGAGGGATCGGTCATGCCAAACAAATTTAATCAGTTTCTATGAGGAGGTAAGTTCTAGACTTGACAGCGGTGAATCAATGAATTTCGTGTATCTGGACTTCTCCAAAGCATTTGACACTGTACCACATAAAATGTTAGTATATAAAATGAGAATGCTCGGACTGGGAGAAAACGTCTGTAAGTGGGTAAGTAACTGGCTGAGTAATAGAAAACAGAGGGTGGTTAGTAACGTTACACACTCAGATTGGGTCACTGTCACAAGTTGGGTACCTCAGGGGTCAGTATTGAGCCCTATTCTCTTCAATATATTTATTAATGATCTTGTCGAAGGCTTGCAAAGTAAAATATCAATTTTCGCAGATGACACTAAACTGTGTAAAGTAATTAACACTGAAGAGCACAGTATACTACTACAGAGGGATCTGGATAGATTGGAGGCTTGGGCAGATAAGTGGCAGATGAGGTTTAACACTGACAAATGTAAAGTTATGCACATGGGAAGGAATAATGCAAGTCAACCGTACATACTAAATGGTAAAACACTGGGTAACACTCACATGGAAAAGGACCAAGGAATTTTGGTTAAGCTGTAGAAACCAGTGTCAGGCAGCTGTTATCAAGGCCAATAAGATAATGGGTTGCATCAAAAGGGGCATAGATGCCCGTGATAAGAACATAGTCCTACCACTTTACAAATCACTAGTTAGACCACACATGGAGTACTGTGTACAGTTCTGGGCTCCTGTAAACAAGGCAGACATAGCATAGCTGGAGAGGGTCCAGAGGAGGGCAACTAAAGTAATAACTTGAATGGGGCAACTTCAGTACCCTGAAAGATTATCAAAATTAGGGTTATTTACTTTTGAAAAAAGACGACTGAGGGGAGTTCTAACTAATATGTATAAATATATCAGGGGTCAGTATAGAGATCTATCCCAACATCTATTTATCCCCAGGACTGTGACTGTGACGAGGGGACATCCTCTACGTCTGGAGGAAAGAAGGTTTGTACACAAACATAGAAGAGGATTCTTTACGGTAAGAGCAGTGAGACTATGGACTCTCTGCCTGAGGAGGTGGTGATGGTGAGTACAATAAAGGAATTCAAGAGGGGCCTGGATGTATTTCTGGAGCGTAATAATATTACAGGCTATAGCTACTAGAGAGGGGTCGTTGATCCAGGGAGTTATTCTGATTGCCTGATTTGAGTCGGGAAGGAATAATTTATTCCCCTAAAGTGAGGAAAATTGGCTTCTACCTCACAGTTTTTTTTTTGCCTTCTTCTGGATCAACTTGCAGGATGACAGGCCGAACTGGATGGACAAATGTCTTTTTCCGGCCTTTTATACTATGTTACTATGTTAATCCATTATATATTGGTTTAGTTAGGATTAATAATAGTTCTTTCGACTTTCGGTTTATGGACTTAGTAGTTAAGTTAATTTTTTATTGTATATTAATAACTTTATAGTGTTCATGTTTTATATTACTGTTGTGTGTTGTACGTTCTTTGTTGACAGTTTCATAGTTTTTACACCATTTTTTAGATAAATATTAATATTGTTTTGTGCACTTTATTTTTTAGTCTAATAAAATTTTTATATATTGTATGCTCGTTATATCCCATATTAAACAGTATGCCTCATTCTGATACTTTACGGAAATCTGTACACCAGTAACATCAGCTAGCTGTAAAAAAAACTTTACGTTGAATTAATTAGGGTCCGGGTTTTTGGACTGAGTGCCCAGACAGATATAGTGGCACAGGTCACTCCCGTACTCCATCAAGCCTTTTAAATAAAGTTAGGATTAAAAATGCTGTTCTTTTCAAGTGTGGACAGGAGATGTGAAAACTGAACCTGCAGAGAAATGAGCATGGTCTCTGACAGACCCTAAAGAGTGGTGATATACTAATCTTTTTGTTACACTGCTTGGAGTGAATGCAAAGTGGGGGACTTTAGGTTATGTAATATCTGAAGTCTGAATAACAATTAGAGGTTGAACTTGAACTTGTTTATAATTGTTTTCTTGAATCAAATCTGCCTGTGGTGAAGACTAAACTGTCACCTGTTTGTGTGTGGGGACACTTTTTTAATTAAAACATCAACAGAATATATTTACCCTCCTGGCGGGGGGTGGTCACCAGCTCTTCTTCTTCCTCCTCCTCATCCTCCTGAACCGTCACCTCCTCTGCCTCAGGTGGGCTATGGGCCTGATGCCCTGATGGTCCTGGCTGCTCCTCTTCCTGCTCATCCTCCTCACCCTCCATCATCTCCTCTTCCACCACCTTCTTCTTATTAGAGCGCTTCGCTCTAACTTTAGGAAGAGGCACCCCTGTAATGAACAATTTTTTTTAAAATACCAAGAAAAAAAAGCAAAGCAAAAAAAAAAAGCTAACGGTACACAAATTCATCTATGGTGGGATCTGGATGGGATAATGATTACCCCTATGTTTGATTTCACATGATTTGGTGTTAGATGAAACTATGAATGAAGTCTTTCAGATGGTTTACAGTTGAGTACGTTAATAGCTAGGATGAGGTAGCGGGGGGTATTGGTTCGCAAGGTACTGTTGCAGGGTTATTCCAATGAGGTGGACCAAGTCACCTGTTTTGACATTGGATAAGGGTTTACATCATATATCTGTATCTCTTTGTGAGTGTATGTATATATTTTAAAGGGAAAATACCAATTTGTCCCAACATTTAGCAAATTCGTGCTGGAGAACTTTTAGGCAGAAGAGAAAGCCAACTAAATTATTTATTGCAAATTTCCAACGTTACCATTGTACCAGAATACCAGTATAGTCTGTCTTACACACAATTATCATTTTGCTGTAACAGCCTGCCTACATTCAATATGCTGACTGTGCTGTTAAATAGTGTGCCTGCGAAGCTGTATGGTAGGGAATGTGTAAAGCGATTAGTACGCCTTAGACCTTTTCAAGGGTATGCGGCCCAAAGAGAGTGCCGCCTCTAGCACCCGTTCCATCGGTTCGACACCACTGAAGTAAATAATTAGTTGTAATGGGATAGAAATACCTTTTTGCATAACTGAACACATAAATAACAATAGGTGGGTGATAGAAAATTAATGTAAGCATCGTACCTGGACAATTTTTGTCTCTGACCTTTTTCACCAGATCCATTTTGTGTCGTTTAAGGTCCGACCATTTTTTTAATATTGCCTCTTTGGAATGCACATTTCCATGCAGCTGCCACAGCCGGCGTGCCTCTCTCCGCACTATGGTTTGCTTCTCAAAACGGCATTTTATATCATCATATCCCTTCGACAACATAGTCTGCAAGATAATAGTGAAAGGATGTAATCCCAAAGTTTTAAAATACAATTATTAGTAATTATAGTCATGTTAACAAGCTAAAATATAATGTAATATCGAAACGGTAAAATAGTAGATATTTATGTAGTTCCCTATGGAACTATATGAAAGTAAAAAAAAAATTATATTCAAGGCAAATATAAAACTAAACTCCACAGTGACCACCCCATTAAGAGTGACAAGAACTGTGGCCGCCCCTTTAAGACTGACTTGAATAGTGAGCGCCCCTTTAAGAGTGACTAGAACTGTGGCCGCCCCTTTAAGAGTGACTTGAATAGTGACCGCCCCTTTAACCCCTTAAGGACGCAGGGCGTATCGGTACGCCCTATTTCCCGAGTCCTTAAGGACTTAGGGCGTACCGGTACGTCCTAACTTGAAATCGGCATTCCGGCGCCCCAGGGGTTAATCGGAACGGGATTTCGGCTGAAATCATTCAGCCGGCATCCCGTAACAATGCAGGGGGGGTCATTTGACCCCCCCGCATCGACGATCACAGAAAACCGCAGGTCAATTCAGACCTGCGGTTTTCTGCGTTTCCGGTCCATTCGGGTGTCCTGTGACCCGATGAACCGGAAAAAGACTGCGATCGGTGGCGTAATTTTACACCACCTATCGCAGTCCGAGGATTTGAAGAGGCGGTGCTGGCCCTGGTGCTGATGCCTGCTGTCCAGGGTGCTGATTGGTGCAGGGGAGAGAGGCGCGAGATTCAAACTTCCTGCGCTCCTCTCTCCCCTCCTCTTCCTGTCCAGCACCCTGACCGTGCAGCACCGTCCAGAACGAGCTCCTGTGTCCCCACAATCGGCATCCATCACCCTCCTGCACCCATCGCCACCCAGGTAGGTTAGGGTCAGTGAGGGAGAGGCACCGTTAGGCAGGGAAAGAAGGGAAAAGTTAGTTAGAAAAAAAAACAAAAACTTTTATTTCCAAACTTTCTTTGATCCATCCATCAGACCCCAGATCCCCCCCTGCCACTTGCCCCCCCCACCAGACCCCCACCCCACCCCCCTTCCCCACCACCAGCCCCCTTCCCACCACTTTTTTTTTTTCTGCGTGCGCTGACTGGCCGGCACTTTTTAACGTCCGTCCAGTGTTAGCGCATCGCCCGCCCCACCACCCCACCGACCGCTGATCAGCTTTGTACCGCTGATCAGCAAGTTTGAACTTTTTTTTTTCCTAACACTTGCCCTTTCTTTTTTTGCCTTTTTTAGTACGCGAACACCCGTTGCCCCCACACACACGCACATATAATAAAGGTTTCCACACACGCACACATACACGCACACACACCCATGGCCCGCCGGATGTTCTCGGCCGAGGAGGCATACGCCCAGATTGCCTCCGACTCTGAGAGCCCCAGTGAGGATGAGGATGACCCCACGTTCCTTTTATCATCTGCATCCTCCTCATCATCATCTGATGACGATGAGCCACCAAGGCGGCGGAGACGCCGCCAGGCGGAGCCAGGGGCCCCACATGCTAGGGATCCTGTGGCCCACCCTAGTACGAGCCGCCCTGGGGTTCGTACTGGTTTCCCGGCCCACCAAATAAGTCCACCGGAGCCCCTTGCCGATGAACTTAGCTGGTGTCCCCCAGTGGACTTTGAGCCTGAGATTCCGGATTTTGCTGGCAATCCTGGAATCCAGATTCCCACAGTGGGGTTTACTGAAATAGACTATTTTAGTTTTTTTTTCAGTAACCCACTGGTGAATCTGATGGTGGAGCAGACGAATCTGTACGCCCAACAGTTCGTCGCTCAAAACCCAGGCTCATTTTTGGCTAGACCCGGTGGCTGGACGCCGGTCAGTGCAGCCGAGATGAGGACATTTTGGGGCCTCGTGCTGCATATGGGTCTAGTCCAAAAACCCAGTGTCAGGCAATACTGGAGTGGGGACGTCCTATACCAGACCCCACTGTACAGTATGGTCATGACACGTCCCCGGTTTGAGGCCATCCGGAAATGTCTGCATTATTCCGATAATGCAGCATGTCCCCCCCGAAGTGATCCTGCCTATGACCGGCTGTACAAGATACGGCCGGTCATCGATCACTTTGGGGCCACATTTCAGCAGGCCTACGTACCTGGAAGGGAGGTCGCGGTTGATGAGTCTCTCGTTGCGTTCAAGGGGAGACTCAGTTTCCGCCAATATATTCCCACAAAGCGGGCGAGGTATGGCGTAAAGCTATACAAAATTTGAGAGAGTACCTCAGGGTACAGTTACAAATTTCGTGTGTACGAGGGGCGAGATTCCCGGATTCAACCCCCAGAATGTCCCCCCACTCTGGGTGTTACCGGGAAACTCGTGTGGGACCTTATGTACCCACTGCTGGATAAGGGTTACCACTTGTACGTGGACAACTTTTATACCAGCATTCCCTTGTTCAGGTCCCTTGCCGCCAGATCCACGTTCGCTTGTGGGACCGTGCGGAAAAATCAACTCGGCCTCCCTGCCTACCCCCTCCAGGTACCTATCCCCAGGGGTGAGACCCGTGCACTTACCAGTGGAAACCTGTTGCTGGTCAGGTATAAGGACAAGAGGGATGTCCTTATGCTGTCCACAATCCACGGTAACAGCACCACCCCTGTCCCTGTGCGAGGTACCGCGGCAACGGTCCTCAAGCCCGATTGTATCGTCGCCTACAATCGGTATATGGGAGGAGTTGATCTCTTGGATCAAGTCCTCAAGCCATATAACGCCATGCGCAAAACCCGGGCATGGTACAAAAAAGTTGCGGTCTACTTGGTGCAGGTTGCCATGTACAACTCTTTTGTACTATCCCGAAGCGCTGGCAGCACAGGGACATTCCTCCAATTCTATGAGGCAGTCCTCAAGGACCTGATCTTTTCGGACCGGGAAAGAGCAGGCCGGAGTACCTCGGGAATTGGAGGCGCCCGGATCGTCCCTGGCCAACACTTTCCAGGTGTGGTCCCCCATACTGGAAAGAAGGGACGAACCCAAAAAAAGTGCAGAGTGTGTCGCAGAAGGGGGATACGGAAGGACACCACCACTCAGTGCGACACTTGCCCCGATCATCCGGGCCTCTGCGTTATCGATTGCTTCAGGGAGTATCACACTTCCATGGAGTACTAAATTTTTATAATCCCCAGCACTCCACTAGAGAACATAAAAAACTATGGCTCTCAGACTTTGGAGACACGGAAACATTTTTTTTTTCCCCAAAAAATATTAGTTTTAGTGCAGGCATCCTCAAACTGCGGCCCTCCAGATGTTGTAAAACTATAACTCCCAGCATGCCCAGACAACCTACAGCCATCAGCAGGGCATGGTGGGAATTGTAGTTTTACAACATCTGGAGAGCCGCAGTTTTTAGGATGCCTGCTTAGTGTCTCCAAAGTCTGAGAACCATACATATTGGGCATCGTCGCGTGCGTAAAAGTCGTCGCTATAAAAATAACTTTTGCCCAAACGCCTCGGATGAACGGTGTTAAAAATATAAAATAAAAACAGTGCCAAAACACCCATTTTTGGGCAAAATTTCCATTTGAATCCTTTTTGCCGGTAATAAAGCAAGGGTTAACCGCCAAACAAAACTCAATATTTATGGCCCTGATTCTGTAGTTTGCAGAAACACCCCATATGTGCTCGTAAATGGCTATATAGCCGCACGGCAGGGCATAGAACGAAGGGAACTCCATATGGTTTCTAGAAGGCAGATTTTGATGGCCAGTTTTTTTTTTGACACCATGTCCCATTAGAAGCCCCCCCTGATGTAGCCTAGACTAGAAACTCCAAAAAAGTGACCCCATCTAAGAAACTACACCCCTCAAGGTATTCAAAAGTTACTTTACAAACTATGTTAACCCTTTAGGTGTTCCACAAAACTAAATAGCGAATGTAGAAACAATTTTAGAATTTTTTTTTTGTTACATTGCCTCAAAAAGAGTAATATAGAGCAACCAAAAATCATATTTACCCCTAAAATAGTCCCAAAACAACAACCACCTTATCCCGTAGTTTCCTAGATGGGGTCACTTTTGTGGAGTTTCTACTCTAGGGGTGCATCAGGGGGCTTGAAAGGGTACATGGTGTAAATAAACCAGTCCAGCAAAATCTGCCTTCCAAAAACCATATGACGTTCCCCTTCTTCTATGTCCTGCCGTTTAGCCAAATAGTAGTTTACGACCACATATGGGGTGTTTCTGCAAACTACAGAATCGGGGCAACCCATTTTGAGTTTTGTTTGGCAGTTAACCCTTGTTTTACTCCTGGAAAAAATTGATTATATTGGAAAATTTTCCAAAAAATAGAAATTTCAAAATTGTTTCTCCATCTGCCATCAACTCTTGTGGACACCTAAAGGGTTAACAAAGTTTGTAAACCCAGTTTTGAATACCTTGAGGGGTGTACTTTCTTAGATGGAGTCACTTTTTTGAAATTTCTATTCTAGGGGTGCAACAGGGGGCTTCAAATGGGACATGGAATAAACAAAACCAGTCCTGCAAAATCTGCCTTCCAAAACCCATATGGTGTTCCCCTCCTTCTATGGGCTCCCGTTCGACCAAACAGTAGTTTACGACCACATATGGGGTGTTTCTGCAAACTACAGAATCGGGGCAACCCATTTTGAGTTTTGTTTGGCAGTTAACCCTTGTTTTACTCCTGGAAAAAATTGATTATATTGGAAAATTTTCCAAAAAATCTAAATTTCAAAATTGTTTCTCCATCTGCCATCAACTCTTGTGGAACACCTAAAGGGTTAACAAAGTTTGTAAACCCAGTTTTGAATACCTTGAGGGGTGTACTTTCTTAGATGGAGTCACTTTTTTGAAATTTCTATTCTAGGGGTGCAACAGGGGGCTTCAAATGGGACATGGAATAAACAAAACCAGTCCTGCAAAATCTGCCTTCCAAAACCCATATGGTGTTCCCCTCCTTCTATGTGCTCCCGTTCGGCCAAACAGTAGTTTACGACCACATATGGGGTGTTTCTGCAAACTACAGAATCGGGGCAACCCATTTTGAGTTTTGTTTGGCAGTTAACCCTTGTTTTACTCCTGGAAAAAATTGATTATATTGGAAAATTTTCCAAAAAATAGAAATTTCAAAATTGTTTCTCCATCTGCCATCAACTCTTGTGGAACACCTAAAGGGTTAACAAAGTTTGTAAACCCAGTTTTGAATACCTTGAGGGGTGTACTTTCTTAGATGGAGTCACTTTTTTGAAATTTCTATTCTAGGGGTGCAACAGGGGGCTTCAAATGGGACATGGTATAAACAAAACCAGTCCTGCAAAATCTGCCTTCCAAAACCCATATGGTGTTCCCCTCCTTCTATGTGCTCCCGTTTGGCCAAACAGTAGTTTACGACCACATATGGGGTGTTTCTGCAAACTACAGAATCGGGGCAACCCATTTTGAGTTTTGTTAGGCAGTTAACCCTTGTTTTACTACTGGAAAAAATTGATTATATTGGAAAATTTTCCAAAAAATCTAAATTTCAAAATTGTTTCTCCATCTGCCATTAACTCTTGTGGAAGACCTAAAGGGTTAATAAAGTTTGAAAAAACAGTTTTGAATACCTTGAGGGGTGTAGTTTCTAGAATGTGGTCATTTTTGGGAGGTTTCTATTATCTAAGCCTCACAATATGTGCTGTTCCTTTCATATTGAATTTCTGCACTGTATTATTTCTTGTTTTACCTATGTTGTTTAAATCTATTGTTCTCTGCTGCCATCTGCTGGCCGGAATTTGTATGCTGCACGCTTCGTTCGTTGTCTATAAAGTTTTATGTCTGGGCGTGGTTTTAGCAGCCTTGGGCCTGGTCACTTCCTGTAGCCTTTTTCAGTGCTGCATTCCTTTGTGACTGGAGACACACACCTCGGCTTGTGAAGGCATCAGTTTTTGACCAGCAGTTGCCTCAGCAGTAGCCTCAGAAAAGACATCCACACCACAGCATCTACTGTATTCCTGTATTGCATCACCGTATGTCACTGCTCTGGATCAAATAAACCCACATTTGATTGCATCCTCATGTCTACGTCTGGATCCATCTAACCTGAGCATCTGCCGGTCCGGTCTGCTCCACTGCTTGGATACGAAGGTAGGCCAGTCACAAAGCCATTATCAGTTACACCTTCATTCGCCTTCATGTGGGGACAGAACAGTCAAAAACTGCCTTAAAGCCTTATACCTCAGTCAATATCCGTCTGAATGTCCAATGCCCGGCTACAGATTCCCTCAGAGCCCAGTGCCACACTCAGGAACCTCCCCTGCAACAGGCCCACTCCCAGCAAATCTGCCCAGCAACAGTGCACGTCCCATAAGCCTAAGGGGAAGCACGGCGTGTCCGCAGTAGATATACCCTCGCCTGGAAGTCCTCCACTACTCGCCAAGCCACTTTCTACATCCTATATTAACCCTTGCTCGCATGATATAAGGACTGTTCACGCACGCGGGGCCTCCCTCAAACCAAAACCCCGCAATTCACTAAAAGGACTTTGGGAAACTCATCGGGGTGCCTCATCTGAGCCGCACTGCAATTTTCAGCCCCCAATTTAAAAGTTTGATTTCTTAAAGAGACAGCGCACCTTAAATCAAAATGGCCGAAAAGGACCTCGTACAGTTCCCCAGTGATGAAACAAAACAAATGCAACCTGATACTGATCATTATGAAGAGCTGGAGGTAGAAACCACACTTCCAGCAGACCAAGTCACGCGACCAACGCGCTCTCTCAAACCAACTATAAAGATCACAGAAAACTATCACACCAGGAAAGATGAGCTATGTGACAACCTGGAAGAGCTATGGGAACGAGTTTCCTCCCTCATATCAGGATTTAAGTCCTCCTCAGGCGATGCCACCAGTTTACAAGTTGCCGTCGGGCGGCTGAACGCAGCCCATGAAAGATACAAGAGACTGTCCACAAGGTATATAACCTTTCTAAAAGACTCTAATATTGAAGAAGCCCCATCAGAATTGTGCAAGGCAGAATCAATTGACAGACAAAGAGATGCCATGGTGCTGGACGCTAAAGATAAAGTGGAACTCCGTATCTCTCATTTGCAAGAAACTAGATCACACAGATCGCATTCATCCAAACATTCCTCGCGGTCCTACAGATCATCATGCTCTAGAAGCTCCACCCTGAGCGACAGATTACTAGAGGCCCGCATAAATGCAGAGCAATCCAAAGTGAGGCGTTCCTTCACCGAAAAAGAAGTCCTTGCGAGGGCTGAAGCAGAGGCCAAGAGGGCAGAAGCGGAGGCAGAAGCCAAGAGGGCAGAAGCAGAAGCGGAGGCAAAAGCCAAGAGGGCAGAAGCAGAAGCAGAGGCTCGAATAAAGATCCTTGAATCAGAGAGGGAAGAGGAAATCGCATTAGCAAGAGTAAGACTACTTGAGCAAGCATTGAGCCAAGGCCCTGATTCAGTCTGCTTACCACCAGAGGAGATAGACGATCCAGCTGATCGCACCAGCGACTACGTACTGAAACAGTTATCTGCACCACCCCCAGTGTGCAGTACTGTCCAAGCCAACAACACTGAAACCTCCAAGTCAGCTCTACCTGCAGTGGCAGTGACACCCACAGCACCTGAGCAATCCAATAACAGTCGCCCAGACGCACCCTCTCAAGGACAGTTATTACAGCAAGATGGCTACCAGGTGTTTCCTGGCCTACCTCCACAGCTCAAGCAGCAGTCATCAGAATCTACAGAGGCTAGACCACAGCTCAACCCTGCAGCAACATCATTCTACCTGGAAGCATCTCACCCTTTCACGCCACGCAGCCTATACGCCCCAGGGGCATCACAAGTTGTCATGGCAACAAGCAGTGAGAAATCAGATATGTCTGAGTTTGCCAGGTTTATGGTGAGCAGAGAGCTAATTAACACCAGTCTCTCAAAATTTGATGACCGTGCGGAGAGCTATAGAGCCTGGAAGGCAACCTTCATAGCCGCCATCGCCAACCTCAACCTAACTGCAGAGCAGGAGCTCGACCTCTTGATCAACTGGCTGGGCCCAGGCTCCACAAATCGCATCAAGAGCCTTAGAACTGTCTATGTGGGACAAGCAGAAGCAGGTCTCGCTGCAGCCTGGCAGAGACTCGAACGCACCTTTGGCAGCGCAGAAGCAATAGAGAAGGCACTATTCAGGAGACTGCAGAACGTCCCCAAGATCAGTCTCAAGGATGTCCACAAGCTTCAGGATCTAAGTGATTTGCTCATGGAACTGGAGCTTGCCAAAAGAGACCCTCGTCTGTCCGGGCTGTGCTACCTGGATACAGCCCATGGGGTGAACCCAATTGTCGTGAAGTTACCATACAGCCTGCAAGAGAAGTGGGCGGCATCAGTCTCAAGGTACAAAAGAGTGCATGACGTCACTTTTCCCCCATTTATTCATTTCTGCAGATTCATCGATGAACAGTCCCAGATGAGGAATGACCCCAGCCTCGACTTCCTGGAGTTCAATACTACAGCCTCAGTGACACCATCATCAAGGTATGAAAGTATTGTACATAAACACAGAGACTTTAAGAGCAGCGTGAATGTTAGAAAGACTAACCTACCATCATCTGCAGTACCCACTGGTAGACAGTACACTACCTCATCAGGAGACAAGGCCTTCAATCGTGAATGTCCCATTCATAAAAAACCACACTCACTGAACAAATGCAGAGGATTTAGATCCAAAACAATACAGGAGCGCAGGAAAGTCCTGACCGAGCTTGGGGTATGTTTCAAGTGCTGCGCTTCATTGGAGCACATGGCTAAGGACTGCAAATCCATTATCAAGTGTGAGGAGTGTCATAGTGATAGACATGCCTCAGCTATGCACCCAACTCCACTCACAAGGGATTCACCTGCTGCCGTCACCACCAGTCCTGATCCAAGTCATGGCGGGGAGCCCCAGAACCACGCTAACACAGCCACTGCTGTTTCCTGCTCATGCTTGGACGTATGTGGGGAGGGCCAGAGTGAGAAATGTTGTGCCCGCATATGCCTAATCAAGGTCTACCCGGAGGGGCTACCAGAAAAGGCAGTAAAAATGTATGCCATCATTGACGACCAAAGCAACCGCTCCCTAGCAGGACCTAAATTCTTTGAAGCCTTTGGAATAAAGGGACCGTCAGAACCCTACATCTTAAACACCTGCTCGGGTCGCATAGAGACTAGCGGCAGGAGGGCACAAGGATTCATCGCTTGTTCCGTCAGTGGAAATACGGAAATGCCTCTACCGACGCTGATCGAATGCGATCAAATACCCAACCATAGGGATGAAATTCCTACCCCGGAAGCTGCATTTCACCATCCACACCTAAGGCACCTAACCAACGTTATCCCACCTATGGACAACAACGCCGAGATTCTACTCCTGCTTGGCAGAGACAATCTAAGGGTACACAAGGTGCGTCAACAGTGTAATGGTCCCGACTATGCACCATACGCCCAGAGACTGGACTTGGGATGGGTGGTCATAGGAAATGTATGCTTGGATCAACCAAAAATCCGCTCATTCAAAACGTACGTGCGTGGAGATGGACGTACAACTTGCATTAAGCCTTGCCCTCATCACTATGAGGTGAAAGAGAAGCCTCCAGACCTCATACAACCACCTGACGACATTCCCTACTTTGCTGACAACTTGGGAAGATTAGTCTTTCACACAAGCAAGGACGATGATAAAGTAGCTTTGTCAGTAGAGGACAGAGAATTTATCAAGATAATGGACAATGAGTTCCTTAAAGACGAAACCAATCACTGGGTTTCTCCATTACCCTTCCGAGCTACCAGGGTGAGACTCCCGAACAATAGGGAACAAGCTCTGTCTAGATTTAACTCTCTTCAGCGTACCATGAACAGTAAGCCTGAGATGAGAGAACACATTGTTGCCTTTATCGACAAAATATTTCGCAACAACCATGCAGAACCAGCTCCATCTTTAGGGAAGAATGACGAGTGCTGGTACTTGCCTTCATTTGGAGTGTATCCCCCACGGAAACCTAATCAAATTAGGGTTGTTTTCGACTCAAGTGCCAAACATCAAGGTGTATCTCTTAATGATGTCCTTCTCACAGGTCCTAATCTGATGAATAACCTAGTTGGAGTGCTGATGAGGTTCAGAAAAGAGCTCGTTGCCATCACCGCTGACATTGAACAGATGTTCCACTGTTTCGTAGTCAGAGAGGACCACCGGAATTTCCTCAGGTTTCTGTGGTACAAGAATAACGACACCAACGCAGAGATGGCAGAATATCGTATGAGGGTACACGTATTTGGAAACAGCCCTTCACCTGCCGTGGCAACTTACGGCCTTCGGCGAACTGCATTAGAGGGAGAATCCAAGTACGGTAAAGACGCCAGAGACTTTGTAGAAAAGGACTTCTACGTAGACGATGGACTCAAATCACTACCGACTGAAGAAGCGGCTATCGATCTGCTCAAAAGGACTCAAAGTATGTTGTACCAAGCTAAACTTAGACTACACAAAATTGCTTCAAACAGCCTGGCCGTTATGAGGGCCTTCGAATCAGGCGATCATGCACCAGGATTCAAGGACATTAACTTGGGACTGGACAGTCCACCTGTGCAGAGGAGCTTGGGCCTCAGATGGGATCTCTCGGCTGACTCCTTCGGTTTTCAGATAAGTTGTGCAGACAAGCCATTCACAAAACGAGGCGTCCTATCAGTAGTAAACAGCCTATTTGATCCGCTGGGATTTGTAGCGCCCATCACCATACAAGGTAAATCTCTACTGAGACAGTTTTCTGAAACAGTCAAGGATTGGGATACCCCACTTCCCTCCGAGAAAGAGCAAAAATGGGAAGCCTGGAAGCGATCCTTGTGTGCCTTGGATGAGATCCACATCCCGAGATGCTATATTAAAACTTCACTTTCCTCTAGCATAAAGAAAGAACTCCACGTGTTCTCGGACGCCTCCACGGAGGCCATCGCAGCGGTTGCCTATCTGAAAGTCACAGAACCCAACAACCAAAATCACGTTGGATTCGTCTTTCGTCCAGAGTTTCTGCTTGGAGAGGCGGACGAATGTGTACAGGAAGTTTTCAGCATCCAGGATCCGGATAATGATCCAGAAATCCGCGCTGAAGTTAGTGCATTAGTCACTGGAACAAAGCAAACCGCCAGCTTCAGTTGTCAGCGCTTTGAACGTTTCTCCAGTTGGATGAGACCCATCGAGAACGTCCCTGATGGGTGAACAGGACTGTATCTAGCTTCGCAGATCTTCTCCATTCCAAAGTTGGAAAACAGGACTAATCTATGTTTGCATTCTAACATGTTTTCTTTTACAGGTTGTTTATATTTTATGGACATTCGTCATAGTGAAATCCCCAAAGTGAATTTCAGACGGGGAGTGTGCTGTTCCTTTCATATTGAATTTCTGCACTGTATTATTTCTTGTTTTACCTATGTTGTTTAAATCTATTGTTCTCTGCTGCCATCTGCTGGCCGGAATTTGTATGCTGCACGCTTCGTTCGTTGTCTATAAAGTTTTATGTCTGGGCGTGGTTTTAGCAGCCTTGGGCCTGGTCACTTCCTGTAGCCTTTTTCAGTGCTGCATTCCTTTGTGACTGGAGACACACACCTCGGCTTGTGAAGGCATCAGTTTTTGACCAGCAGTTGCCTCAGCAGTAGCCTCAGAAAAGACATCCACACCACAGCATCTACTGTATTCCTGTATTGCATCACCGTATGTCACTGCTCTGGATCAAATAAACCCACATTTGATTGCATCCTCATGTCTACGTCTGGATCCATCTAACCTGAGCATCTGCCGGTCCGGTCTGCTCCACTGCTTGGATACGAAGGTAGGCCAGTCACAAAGCCATTATCAGTTACACCTTCATTCGCCTTCATGTGGGGACAGAACACAATATGACTTCAAACCTGAACTGGTCCATAAAAAGTGGGATTTTGAAGATTTCTGAAAATTTCAAAATTTGCTTCTAAACTTCTAAGCCTTGTAACATCCCCAAAAAATAAAATATCATTCCCAAAATGCTACAAACATGAAGTAGACATATGGGGAATGTAAAGTCATCACAATTTTTGGGGGTATTACTATGTATTACAGAGGTAGAGAAACTGAAACTTTGAAATTTGCTAATTTTTCAAAATTTTCGGCAAAAATTGTATTTTTTTATGCAAAAAAATTTACTTTTTTGACCCAATTTTAGCAGTGTCATGAAGTACAATATGTGACGAAAAAACAATCTCAGAACGGCCTGGGTAAGTCAAAGCGTTTTAAAGTTATCAGCACTTAAAGTGACAGTGGTCAGATTTGCAAAAAATGGCCAAGTCCTTAAGGTGAAATAGGGCCGAGTCCTTAAGGGGTTAAGAGTGACAAGAACTGTGGCCGTCCCTTTAAGAGTGACTTCAATAGTGACCGCCCCTTTAAGAGTGACAAGAACTGTGACCATCCCTTTAACAGTGACTAGAACTGTGGCTGCCCCTTTAAGAGTGACTACAACTGTGGCCGCCCCTTTAATATTGACAAGAACTGTGTCCGCCCCTTTAAGAGTGACTTGAATAGTGACCGCCCCTTTAAGAGTGACAAGAACTGTGGCCGCCCCTTTAAGAGTGACTTCAATAGTGACCGTCCCTTTAAGAGTGACAAGAACTGTGACCATCCCTTTAACAGTGACTAGAACGGTGGCCGCCCCTTTTTAGAGTGACTAGAACTGTTGCCGCCCCTTTAAGAGTGACAAGAACTGTGGCCGCCCCTTTAAGAGTGACTTCAATAGTGACCGTCCCTTTAAGAGTGACAAGAACTGTGACCATCCCTTTAACAGTGACTAGAACTGTGGCTGCCCCTTTAAGAGTGACAAGAACTTTGGCCGCCCCTTTAATAGTGACTTGAATAGTGACCGCCCCTTTAAGAGTGACTAGAACTGTTGCCGCCCCTTTAAGAGTGACTAGAACTGTTGCCGCCCCTTTAAGAGTGACTAGAACTGTTGCCGCCCCTTTAAGAGTGACTAGAACTGTTGCCGCCCCTTTAAGAGTGACTAGAACTTTGCCCGCCCCTTTAAGAGTGACTTGAATAGTTACCGCCCCTTTAAGAGTGACAAGAAAGTTGGCTGCCCCTTTAAGAGTGACTTCAATAGTGACCGTTTCTTTAAGAGTGACAAGAACTCTGCCCATCCCTTTAACAGTGATTAGAACTGGTGTTGCCCCTTTAACAGGGACTAAAACTGTGGCCGTCCTTAACAGTGACACTTTTTTCTGTAGAATCACTTACAGTTATCAAAGCTTCCAGCTCTTCTTGCTTGAAATTGCTCCTTGCCATTTTCGAATAAACTTCTCTTCTCTGTCTCTCTCCACTCCGTTTGCGATCCAAAGAGAAAGACAGGCACGCACGCACGCACGGTCGCACAAACACTATTATGACGTATTTCCGCGATAACAAATCAAACAAGGTAGACTGTATAAGTTGAAATCGGAATTGGATTCATTCAGGTTATACAAATCGAATAGCGATTTCAACTTTTTACGTATATTCCTAATGCTTTAACTTCGTCTTTTAGAATATTCTTAATATTCTAAAAGACGAAGTTAGAGCAATATAACGAATATTCTAAAAGACAAAGTTAGAGCAATATTAAGAATATTCCTAAAATACACATATAGATTGTAAATTAGCTAATATACTGCTATAGTAATTTTTTTAATAGTGTACATATTTTAAAGGGGCGGAAACTATTCAAGTCACTCTTAAAGGGGCGGACACAGTTATTGTCACTCTTAAAGGGACGGTCACTATTCAAATCACTCTTAAAGGGGCGGAAACTATTCAAGTCACTCTTAAAGGGGCGGCCACAGTTATTGTCAATATTAAAGGGGCGTCCACAGTTGTAGTCACTTTTAAAGGGGCAGCCACAGTTCTAGTCACTGTTAAAGGGATGGTCACAGTTCTTGTCACTCTTAAAGGGGTGGAAACTATTCAACTCACTCTTAAAGGGGCTACCACAGTTAATGTCACTCTTAAAGGGACGGTCACTATTCAAATCACTCTTAAAGGGGCGGAAACTATTCAAGTCACTCTTAAAGGGGCGGCCACAGTTCTTGTCACTCTTAAAGGGGCAGCCACAGTTGTAGTTACTCTTTAAGGGGCAGAAACAGTTCTAGTCACTGTTAAAGGGATAGTCACAGTTCTTGTCACTCTTAACCACCTCAGCCCCCAGTGCTTAAACACCCTGAAAGACCAGGCCACTTTTTACACTTCTGACCTACACTACTTTCACCGTTTATTGCTCGGTCATGCAACTTACCACCCAAATGAATTTTACCTCCTTTTCTTCTCACTAATAGAGCTTTCATTTGGTGGTATTTCATTGCTGCTGACATTTTTACTTTTTTTGTTATTAATCGAAATTTAACGATTTTTTTGCAAAAAAATGACATTTTTCACTTTCAGGTGTAAAATTTTGCAAAAAAAACGAGATCCATATATAAATTTTGCTCTAAATTTATTGTTCTACATGTCTTTGATAAAAAAAAAATGTTTGGGTAAAAAAAAAATGGTTTGGGTAAAAGTTATAGCGTTTACAAACTATGGTACAAAAATGTGAATTTCCGCTTTTTGAAGCAGCTCTGACTTTCTGAGCACCTGTCATGTTTCCTGAGGTTCTACAATGCCCAGACAGTACAAATACCCCACAAATGACCCCATTTCGGAAATTACACACCCTACGGTATTCGCTGATGGGCATAGTGAGTTCATAAAACTTTTTATTTTTTGTCACAAGTTAGCGGAAAATGATGATTTTTTTTTTTTGATTTTTTTTCTTACAAAGTCTCATATTCCACTAACTTGTGACAAAAAATAAAAAGTTCTATGAACTCACTATGCCCATCAGCGAATACCTTGGGGTCTCTTCTTTCCAAAATGGGGTCACTTGTGGGGTAGTTATACTGCCCTGGCATTCTAGGGGCCCAAATGTGTGGTAAGGAGTTTGAAATCAAATTCTGTAAAAAATGACGAGTGAAATCCGAAAGGTGCTCTTTGGAATATGGGCCCCTTTGCCCACCTAGGGCTGCAAAAAAGTGTCACACATCTGGTATCTCTGTATTCAGGAGAAGTTGAGGAATGTGTTTTGGGGTGTCTTTTTACATATACCCATGCTGGGTGAGATAAATATCTTGGTCAAATGCCAACTTTGTATAAAAAAATGGGAAAAGTTGTCTTTTTCCAAGATATTTCTCTCACCCAGCATGGGTATATGTAAAATGACACCCCAAAACACATTCCCCAACTTCTCCTGAGTACGGAGATACCAGATGTGTGACACTTTTTTGCAGCCTAGGTGAGCAAAGGGGCCCATATTCCAAAGAGCACCTTTCGGATTTCACAGGTCATTTTTTACAGAATTTGATTTCAAACTCCTTACCACACATTTGGGCCCCTAGAATGCCAGGGCAGTATAACTACCCCACAAGTGACCCCATTTTGGAAAGAAGACACCCCAAGGTATTCCGTGAGGGGCATGGCAAGTTCCTAGAATTTTTTATTTTTTGTCACAAGTTAGTGGAAAATGATGATTTTTTTTTCATACAAAGTCTCATATTACACTAACTTGTGACAAAAAATAAAAACTTCCATGAACTCACTATGCCCATCAGCGAATACCTTGGGGTCTCTTCTTTCCAAAATTGGGTCACTTGTGGGGTAGTTATACTGCCCTGGCATTCTAGGGGCCCAAATGTGTGGTAAGGAGTTTAAATTCAAATTCTGTAAAAAATGACCTGTGAAATCCGAAAGGTGCTCTTTGGAATATGGGCCCCTTTGCCCACCTAGGCTGCAAAAAAGTGTCACACATCTGGTATCTCTGTATTCAGGAGAAGTTGAGGAATGTGTTTTGGGGTGTCTTTTTACATATACCCATGCTGGGTGAGATAAATATCTTGGTCAAATGCCAACTTTGTATAAAAAAATGGGAAAAGTTGTCTTTTGCCAAGATATTTCTCTCACCCAGCATGGGTATATGTAAGATGACACCCCAAAACACATTCCCCAACTTCTCCTGAGTACGGAGATACCAGATGTGTGACACTTTTTTGCAGCCTAGGTGGGCAAAGGGGCCCATATTCCAAAGAGCACCTTTCGGATTTCACAGGTCATTTTTTACAGAATTTGATTTCAAACTCCTTACCACACATTTGGGCCCCTAGAATGCCAGGGCAGTATAACTACCGCACAAGTGACCCCATTTTGGAAAGAAGAGACCCCAAGGTATTCGCTGATGGGCATAGTGAGTTCATGGAAGTTTTTATTTTTTGTCACACGTTAGTGGAATATGAGACTTTGTATGAAAAAAAAAAAAAAATCAGCATTTTCCACTAACTTGTGACAAAAAATAAAAAATTCTAGGAACTCGTCATGCCCCTCACGGAATACCTTGGGGTGTCTTCTTTCCAAAATGGGGTCACTTGTGGGGTAGTTATACTGCCCTGGCATTTTCCAGGGGCCCTAATGTGTGGTAAGTAGGTAAATGACCTGTGAAATCCTAAAGGTGCTCTTTGGAATATGGGCCCCTTTGCCCACCTAGGCTGCAAAAAAGTGTCACACATGTGGTATCGCCGTATTCAGGAGAAGTTGGGGAATGTGTTTTGGGGTGTCATTTTACATATACCCTTGCTGGGTGAGAGAAATATCTTGGCAAAAGACAACTTTTCCAATTTTTTTATACAAAGTTGGCATTTGACCAAGATATTTATCTCACCCAGCATGAGTATATGTAAAATGACACCCCAAAACACATTCCCCAACTTCTCCTGAGTACGGCGATACCAGATGTGTGACACTTTTTTGCAGCCTAGATGCGCAAAGGTGCCCAAATTCCTTTTAGGAGGGCATTTTTAGACATTTGGATACCAGACTTCTTCTCACGCTTTGGGGCCCCTAGAATGCCAGGTCAGTATAAATACCCCACATGTGACCCCATTTTGGAAAGAAGACACCCCAAGGTATTCAATGAGGGGCATGGCGAGTTCATAGAAATTTTTTTTTTTTGGCACAAGTTAGCGGAAATTGATATTTTTAATTTTTTTCTCACAAAGTCTCCCGTTCTGCTAACTTGGGACAAAAATTTCAATCTTTCATGGACTCAATATGCCCCTCACGAAATACCTGGGGGTGTCTTCTTTCCGAAATGGGGTCACATGTGGGGTATTTATACTGCCCTGGCATTCTAGGGGCCCTAAAGCGTGAGAAGAAGTCTGGAATATAAATGTCTAAAAAATTTTACGCATTTGGATTCCGTGAGGGGTATGGTGAGTTCATGTGAGATTTTATTTTTTGACACAAGTTAGTAGAATATGAGACTTTGTAAGAAAAAAAAAAAATAATTCCGCTAACTTGGGCCAAAAAAATGTCTGAATGGAGCCTTACAGAGGGTGATCAATGACAGGGGGGGTGATCAATGACAGGGGGGTGATCAATGACAGGGGGGTGATCGATGACAGGGGGGTGATCAATGACAGGGGGGTGATAACCACAGTCATTGATCACGCCCGTGTAAGGCTTCATTCAGACGTCCGTATGCGTTTTGCGGATCCGATCCATCTATCAGTGCATCTGTAAAAATCATGCGGACATCTGAATGGAGCTTTACAGGGGGGTAATCAATGACAGGGGGGGTGATCAGGGAGTCTATATGGGGTGATAACCACAGTCATTGATCATGCCCCTGTAAGGCTTCATTCAGACGTCCGTATGCGTTTTGCGGATCCGATCCATCTATCAGTGCATCCGTAAAAATCATGCGGACATCTGAATGGAGCTTTACAGGGGGGTAATCAATGACAGGGGGGGTGATCAATGACAGGGGGGTGATCAGGGAGTCTATATGGGGTGATCACCACAGTCATTGATCATGCCCCTGTAAGGCTTTATTCAGACGTCCGGATGCGTTTTGCGGATCCGATCCATCTATCAGTGGATCCGTAAAAATCATGCGGACATCTGAATGGAGCTTTACAGGGGGGTAATCAATGACAGGGGGGTGATCAGGGAGTCTATATGGGGTGATAACCACAGTCATTGATCATGCCCCTGTAAGGCTTCATTCAGACGTCCGGATGCGTTTTGCGGATCCGATCCATCTATCAGTGCATCCGTAAAAATCATGCGGACATCTGAATGGAGCTTTACAGGGGGGTAATCAATGACAGGGTGGTGATCAGGGAGTCTATATGGGGGGATAACCACAGTCATTGATCATGCCCCTGTAAGGCTTCATTCAGACCTCCGGATGCGTTTTGCGGATCCGATCCATCTATCAGTGCATCCGTAAAAATCATGCGGACATCTGAATGGAGCTTGACAGGGGGGTAATCAATGACAGGGGGGTGATCAGGGAGTCTATATGGGGTGATAACCACAGTCATTGATCATGCCCCTGTAAGGCTTCATTCAGACGTCCGGATGCGTTTTGCGGATCCGATCCATCTATCAGTGCATCCGTAAAAATCATGCGGACATCTGAATGGAGCTTTACAGGGGGGTAATCAATGACAGGGGGGTGATCAGGGAGTCTATATGGGGTGATCACCACAGTCATTGATCACGCCCGTGTAAGGCTTCATTCAGACGTCCGGATGCGTTTTGCGGATCCGATCCATCTATCAGTGGATCCGTAAAAATCATGCGGTCGTCTGAATGGAGCTTTACAGGGGGGTAATCAATGACAGGGGGTAATCAATGACAGGGGGGTGATCAGGGAGTCTATATGGGGTGATCACCACAGTCATTGATCACGCCCGTGTAAGGCTTCATTCAGACGTCCGGATGCGTTTTGCGGATCCGATCCATCTATCAGTGGATCCGTAAAAATCATGCGGACGTCTGAATGGAGCTTTACAGGGGGGTAATCAATGACAGGGGGGTAATCAATGACAGGGGGGGGATCAGGGAGTCTATATGGGGTGATCACCACAGTCATTGATCACGCCCCTGTAAGGCTTCATTCAGACGTCCGGATGCGTTTTGCGGATCCGATCCATCTATCAGTGCATCCGTAAAAATCATGCGGACATCTGAATGGAGCTTTACAGGGGGGTAATCAATGACAGGGGGGTGATCAGGGAGTCTATATGGGGTGATCACCACAGTCATTGATCACGCCCGTGTAAGGCTTCATTCAGACGTCCGGATGCGTTTTGCGGATCCGATCCATCTATCAGTGGATCCGTAAAAATCATGCGGACGTCTGAATGGAGCTTTACAGGGGGTTGATCAATGATAGGGGGGTAATCAATGACAGGGGGGTAATCAATGACAGGGGGGTGATCAGGGAGTCTATATGGGGTGATCAGGGGTGATCAGGGGCTAATAAGGGGTTAATAAGTGACGGGGGGGGGTGTAGTGTAGTGTAGTGGTGCTTGGTGCTACTTTACTGAGCTACCTGTGTCCTCTGGTGGTCGATCCAAACAAAGGGGACCACCAGAGGACCAGGTAGCAGGTATATTAGACGCTGTTATCAAAACAACTTCTAATATACCTGTTAGGGGTTAAAAAAAACACATCTCCAGCCTGCCAGCGAACGATCGCCGCTGGCAGGCTGGAGATCAACTCTCTTACCTTCCGTTCCTGTGAGCGCGCGCGCCTGTGTGCGCGCGTTCACAGGAAATCTCGCGTCTCGCGAGAGGACGCGCCGGCGCGTCCACCCAGAAGAGCAGGGCCGCCGCAAAGACGCAATCCTGCGTACGGCGGTCCTGAGGAGGTTAAAGGAACGGACACTATTTATTTTTATTTTTTTCCTTTGTTAGTAACGTTCCTATGGCTAATTGACTATGGCTAGGTTAATATGTGTATTTTATGAATATTCTTAATATTGCTCTAACTTCGTCTTTTAGAATATTCGTAATATTAGTTTGCTTTATTTTAAAAAAAATTGAATAGTTAAAAACTTGATTATTATAATGATTCTATTTATTAAAAAAAATATAAAGTAATATAATCGCATAGTGAATTAAACACAGCTGTCTCTATAGTCAACCTTCCTATTTGATTGCTAGAATTAGCGAAGTTGACGAATAGGTAGCTAAAACCAAGATGGAGAATACTTTGTTATCTTCGTTTTTAGGAATATGACGAATACATTCGCCATTTTCATAATTCTATCAAGCTAAACATAGTAAACCAGGTCCAAGTTGAAATCGCAATTCGATTATTATAACTTGTATTAATCGAACTTTGATTTCAACTTGAGGCTGCTGATGGGTCTCTAATGGGATGGGTCTAGAATTAACGAACTTAACTGATATTGAATCTATCAGTGCTAATTTTCAATCACAATGTGATAATATTTTCTACTATTATTAATAATAAAATAACCACATTGCTAATCCAACTTTTATAATGCAATATTCTGACATACAGTACTATATTTGTTTTATTAGATAATTCTACCAATACCACCTATCGCAAAATCTCCTAAGCAGGAATTGCAATGCAATAAAAATTATTTGCATTTCGAATTCAACACTATTGCTAAAATATTCGTATTGCTTGTATTCTTATAGTTAACAAGTGACTACTACATCTTATGGGTTAAATGTCCACTATCGGTATTTTCTGACGGTCACGGACATTAGCCGAGGGTTTATGCAGCCACACAAAGCAGGTGGCCACGGCGCCCGCATAAGGATTGATCTATGTTTAATTATTCTGCAGGATGAAGTATAGCTACGTCATTGGCTGTGAAGTGGTAAATGATTATGTCACAAATAGGGATGAGCGAACCCGAACTGTATAGTTCGGGTTTCGTACCGAATTTTGGGGTGTCCGTGACACGGACCAGAACCCGAACATTTTCTTAAAAGTCCGGGTTCGGGTTTGGTGTTCGGCGCTTTCTTGGCGCTTTTGGAAAGGCTGCAAAGCAGCCAATCAACAAGCGTCATACTACTTGCCCCAAGAGGCCATCACAGCCTTGCCTACTATTGGCATGGCTGTGATTGGCCAGTGCAGCATGTGATCCAGCCTCTATATAAGCTTGGGTCACGTAGCGCTGCACGTCACTCTGCTGATACAAGTATAGGGAGAGGTTGCAGCTGCGACGTTAGGGCGAGATTAGGCAGATTAACTCCTCCAAAAGACTTCATTCAGTGATCGATCTACAGTTGTTGATCATTGAACTGCTGCTATTCAATTGCTCAGTGTTTTTAGGCTGCCCAGAGCATTTTTCAGTCACTTTTTTATGGGGTGATCGGCGGCCATTTTGTGTCTTGTGGTGCGCCAGCACAAGCTGCCACCAAGTGCATTTAACCATCAATAGTGTGGTTATTTTTTGCTATATCCTACATCAGGGTCAAGCTTTCATCAAGTGCATTTAACCATCAATAGTGTGGTTATTTTTTGGACATATACTACATCGGGGGCAAGTTGAGCCTGTCACCCAGCGCCTAAAAAATAGGCCTCACATTTATATTCATCCAAATCAGTACTGTTTTAGCCGGTCAAGTTGTTTTTAGTGACCGTCAAAGCACAGTTGTTGTTCTGGGTTGAAAAACAATTCCCAAATTTGCAATTATCAAATTTAGTGGTATCTGCTGGATCAGGCCTACTTGAAATCTATCCCTAAAAGGGTATATTAGATTAAAGGTGCTGATAGGGTCATTCTCAAAAACTTAACACACACGCTACAGTGCAGATCCAAGTCTAATTCTGTGATTAAACGTATACCTGTCACCCAGCGCCTAAAAAATAGGCCTCACATTTATATTCATCCAAATCTGTCATTACTGGTGTGCCTATTAGTGTAATATGGTACCTAAATACATAGCCAGATAGTGTTAGGTGTCAGGAAAAAAAGGCCTGAATTTTAATTCAATACATTGGCCCGAATAATATTTTTCTTATTGTGGTGAACGGTAACAATGAGGAAAACATCTAGTAAGGGACGCGGACGTGGACACTGACATGGTCGGGGTGGTGTTAGTGGACCCTCTGGTGCTGGGAGAGGACGTGGCCGTTCTGCCACAGCCACACGTTCTAGTGTACCAACTACCTCAGGTCCCAGTAGCCGCCATAATTTACAGCCATATTTGGTGGGGCCCAATGCCGTTCTAAGGATGGTAAGGCCGTAGCAGGTACAGGCATTAGTCAATTGGGTGGCCGACAGTGCATCCAGCACGTTCACATTATCTCCCACCCAGTCTTCTGCAGAAAGCGCACAGATGGCGCATGAAAACCAAGCCCATCACTCTGTCACATCACCCCCATGCATATCAGGGAAACTGTCTGAGCCTCAAGTTATGCAGCAGTCTCTTATTTTGTTTGAAGACTCTGCTGCCAGGGTTTCCCAAGGGCATCCACCTAGCCCTTCCCCAGTGGTGGAAGAAATAGAATGCACTAACGCACAACCACTTATGTTTCCTGATGATGAGGACATGGGAATACCACCTCGGCACGTCTATGATGATGACGAAACACAGGTGCCAACTGCTGCGTCTTTCTGCAGTGTGCAGACTGAACAGGAGGTCAGGGATCAAGACTGGGTGGAAGACGATGCAGGGGACGATGAGGTCCTAGACCCCACATGGAATGAAGGTCGTGACACTGACTATCACAGTTCGGAGGAAGAGGCAGTGGTGAGACCGAGCCAACAGCGTAGCAAAATACAAAGAGGGAGCAGTGGGCAAAATCAGAACACCCACCGCCAAGAGACTCCGCCTGCTACTGACCGCCGCCATCTGGGACCGAGCACCCCAAAGGCAGCTTCAAGGAGTTCCCTGGCATGGCACTTCTTCAAACAATGTGCTGACGACAAGACCCGAGTGGTTTGCACGCTGTGCCATCAGAGCCTGAAGCGAGGCATTAACGTTCTGAACCTTAGCACAACCTGCATGACCAGGCGGCACCTGCATGCAAAGCATGAACTGCAGTGGAGTAAACACCTTAAAAACAAGGAAGTCACTCAGGCTCCCCCTGCTACCTCTTCTGCTGCTGCCGCCTTGGCCTCTTCTGCTGCTGCCGCCGCCTCGGCCTCTTCTGCTGCTGCTGCCGCTGCCTCGGCGTCTTCCTCTGCCTCTGGAGGAACGTTGGCACCTGCCGCCCAGCAAACATGGGATGTACCACCAACACCACCACCTGCGTCACCAAGCATCTCAACCATGTCACACGGCAGCGTTCAGCTCTCCATCTCACAAACATTTGAGAGAAAGCGTAAATTCCCACCTAGCCACCCTCGATCCCTGGCCCTGAATGCCAACATTTCTAAACTACTGGCCTATGAAATGCTGTCATTTAGGCTGGTGGACACACACAGCTTCAAACAGCTCATGTCGCTTGCTGTACCACAGTATGTTGTTCCCAGCCGGCACTACTTCTCCAGGAGAGCCGTGCCTTCCCTGCACAACAAGTGTCCGATAAAATCAAGTGTGCACTGCGCAACGCCATCAGCGGCAAGGTCCACCTAACCACAGATACGTGGACCAGTAAGCACGGCCAGGGACGCTATATCTCCCTAACTGCACACTGGGTAAATGTAGTTGCGGCTGGGCCCCAGGCGGAGAGCTGTTTGGCGCACGTCCTTCCGCCGCCAAGGATCGCAGGGCAACATTCTTTGCCTCCTGTCTCCTCCTCCTCCTACTCAGCTTCCTCCTCCTCTTCTTCCACCTGCTCATCCAGTCAGCCACACACCTTCACCACCAACTTCAGCACAGCCCGGGGTAAATGTCAGCAGGCCATTCTGAAACTCATATGTTTGGGGGACAGGCCCCACACCGCACAGGAGTTGTGGCGGGGTATAGAACAACAGACCCACGAGTGGTTGCTGCCGGTGAGCCTCAAGCCCGGCCTGGTGGTGTGCGATAATTGCGGAAATCTCGTTGCAGCTCTGGGACTAGCCGGTTTGACGCACATCCCTTTCCTGGCGCATGTGCTGAATTTGGTGGTGCAGAAGTTCATTCACAACTACCCCGACATGTCAGAGCTGCTGCATAAAGTGCGGGCCGTCTGTTCGCGCTTCCGGCGTTCACACCCTGCTGCTGCACGCCTGTCAGCGCTGCAGCGTAACTTCGGCCTTCCCGCTCCCCGCCTCATATGCGACGTGCCCACCAGGTGGAACTCCACCTTGCACATGCTGGACAGACTGTGCGAGCAGCAGCAGGCCATAGTGGAGTTTCAGCTGCAGCACGCACGGGTCAGTCGCACTGCGGATCAGACCCACTTCACCACCAATGACTGTGCCTCCATGCGAGACCTGTGTGCCCTGTTGCGCTGTTTCGAGTACTCAACCAACATGGCCAGTGGCGATGACGCCAATATCAGAGTTACAATACCACTTCTATGTCTCCTTGAGAAAACACTTAGGGCGATTATGGAAGAGTAGGTGGCCCAGGAGGAGGAGGAGGAAGAGGGGTCATTTTTAGCACTTTCAGGCCAGTCTCTTCGAAGTGACTCAGAGGGAGGTTTTTTGCAACACCAGAGGCCAGGTACAAATGTGGCCAGACAGGGCCCACTACTGGAGGACGAGGAGGACGAGGATGAGGAGGAGGTGGAGGAGGATGAGGATGAAGCATGTTCACAGCGGGGTGGCACCCAACGCAGCTCGGGCCCATCACTGGTGCGTGGCTGGGGGGAAATGCAGGTCGATGACGATACACCTCACTCAGAGGACAGCTTGTCCTTACCTCTGGGCAGCCTGGCACACATGAGCGACTACATGCTGCAGTGCCTGCGCACATTTTAACGTGTGCGGACTACTGGGTTGCCACCCTGCTGGATCCACGGTACAAAGACAATGTGCCCACCTTACTTCCTGCACTGAAGCGTGATAGGAAGATGCGCGAGTACAAGCGCACGTTGGTAGACGCGCTACTGAGAGCATTCCCAAATGTCACAGGGGAACAAGTGGAATCCCAAGGCGAAGGCAGAGGAGGAGCAAGAGGTCGCCAACGCAGCTGTGTCACGGCCAGCTCCTTTGAGGGCAGGGTTAGCATGGCAGAGATGTGGAAAAGTTTTGTCACCACGCCACAGCTAACTGCACCACCACCTAAAACGGAACGTGTTAGCAGAAGGCAACATTTCACTAACATGGTGGAAAAGTACCTGTGCACACCCCTCCACGTACTGACTGATGGTTAGGCCCCATTCAACTTCTGGCTCTCCAAATTGTCCAAGTGGCCAGAGCTAGCCTTTTATGCCTTGGAGGTGCTGGCCTGCCCGGCGGCCAGCGTTTTGTCTGAACGTGTATTTAGCACGGCAGGGTGCGTCATTACAGACAAACGCAGCCGCCTGTCTACAGCCAAAGTGGACAAGCTGACGTTCATAAAAATGAACCAGGCATGGATCCCACCGGACCTGTCCATCCCTTGTGCAGATTAGACATTAACTACCTCCCCTTAACAATATATTATTGTACTCCAGGGCACTTCCTAATTCAATCCTATTTTTATTTTCATTTTACCATTATATTGCGGGGCAACCCAAAGTTGAATGAACCTCTCCTCTGTCTGGGTGCCGGGGCCTAAATATGTGACAGTGGCCTGTTCCAGTGGTGGGTGACGTGAAGCCTGATTCTCTGCTATGACATGAAGACTGATTCTGCGCTGACATGAAGCCTGATTCTCTGCTATGGCATGAAGAGACTGATTCTCTGCTGACATGAAGCCTGAATCTCTGTTATGGGACCTCTCTACTCTGCCTGGGTGCCTGGGCCTAAATATGTGACAGTGGCCTGTTCCAGCGGTGGGTGACGTAAAGCCTGATTCTCTGCTATGACATGAAGACTGATTCTGCGCTGACATGAAGCCTGATTCTCTGCTATGGCATGAAGAGACTGATTCTCTGCTGATATGAAGCCTGAATCTCTGTTATGGGACCTCTCTCCTCTGCCTGGGTGCCTGGGCCTAAATATGTGACAGTGGCCTGTTCCAGTGGTGGGTGACATGAAGCCAGATTCTCTGCTATGGCATGAAGACTGATTCTGCGCTGACATGAAGCCAGATTCTTTGCTATGGCATGAAGAGACTGATTCTCTGCTGACATGAAGCCTGATTCTCTGCTATGATGTATAGATAATCCACGGCACACCAATGTCTTTTGTTTTGCAAATTTATTGTTGGTACAAAAATATTCACAAGTTTGTCAATATATGACTGGTCGCGCCATCATAGTAATATCAGCATAATATATCTTTGTAGGCCGTGATGTATCCCAACGTTTCGGTCCTGTCAAAGACCTTTCTCAAGGGATCTGTAAATAAATATAACGTTTTCAATAGCGTCTACATATGGCGACCATAATATACTGTTGACATGTGGTGAAAGAGGAAAACAATATAAGAATAGGATGAATCGTACATGTACGTCTATATGTGTGCCCGCAATGCCTGCACACACATACATATACATGTACATACACATGCATAAACATACATACAAGTCTCAGGTTCTGGCTTATAGTAAAAAGAGAGAGTAAGGGGTAGGTAAAGTAAGAGGGATGCAAGACAGATAAGGCAAAAGCTGTCTCTAAGAGAGGAGGGGATAGTGATCAGGACTGGGCTAAAAGCATGAACCATAACTAATCAATGGGGCATAAGATTAAGTCAAGATTATATGTGTTGGATAGATTAGGTAAGTGTAATCAGCATAAAAAGAAATCTCTGTGGCAGCAGATGGAATATAAATATCGCATATGGACTCACCATGGCCGGGTAGCAAACGGTTTGAAGCAGGCGCTATGTGTCTCACGTTTGTCTGCGTTTTAAACTCTGAGGCCGGAAGTCATGTGGGCTCTTTGCCCTGTGTCCGGGTTCAGCCGGTCACATGATCGTCAGTGACGTCATGTGAACCGCGTGACCGCGGGCCGCAGTTTGCGCATGCGCACTGGGTGCTGGGACAGAAATAGAAGATAGCTTGGTGCTGGGAATATATAACATGTTGTCTCTTGGAAAACGGGATTAATAGACTAGGGATCGGTCTGTTATTAGGTTGAAAGGAGGAAGAAGAGTTGTAAAGAAAGATATTGAAGATATTTTGAGGAGTATATATAGTTTATATAGTTGGTTCTATGCTGACGCTTTAATTAAGAAGAATGGGGGAAATTGTCTCAGGTAAAGAAAAAGGGGTCACATACATATATAGGAAAAATGGTTTGAAGGATAATTAGACAATTGCTTCCATTTTCGTCGTGCTAGAACGTAAAAGATGAAAAAGTAAAGAAACAAAAAAACAAGAAAACAAAAAAACAAAAGGCGAATAATCACATTATATGGTTCTAGATTTAGTGGATACGTGTCTAGGCATATAGGTATCTAACATACTATAATCTTATACTATATTATGGTCTATGATGAGAGGGAGGGGTGGGGGAGAGGGATGGAGGAGGGGAAAAGGGGAGAGGGAAGAAAAGGGGGGGGGGAAGGGAAAGGGAGGGGGGGTTAATAGGAAAAAGGGTTGAGGAAAAATACGGGGGAAAGGAAGGGGGGGGGGAAGGGGTTTTTTCTCACCAACTTGTATATGGACTATGATTATAATCCAACTAGGGAGCCTGAAATAAAGGAGAAGTATATGCATATTAATATCAAAGAAATAACATTATGATACCATATCAGTCCACAATACCGAAAACCAAGAATGAATATTTAAAGATTCAATATTTAAAGATCACAGTAAAAGTCACATTCCCGGTTGAGGCCTCTCGGGGATAAAGTGTCCAGTCGGTGTATCCAGAAACTTTCTCTTTGTTTCAATGTTTTAATCCTGTTGCCGCCTCTCCGTGGGGTATTAACTTGTTCCAAAACCTGATAGCGTAAGGATGAGGTCTGATGATTGTGTTCTTTAAAATGTGCTGGGATTGGTAACAAAAACTGTTCTGTCCTGATGGTGGATTTATGTTTAGAAATGCGATTCCTTATCTGCTGCGTGGTTTCACCCACGTAACAAAGTCCGCACGGGCATTTAATTAACCACCTCCGGACCGCCTAACGCAGGATCGCGTTCCGGAGGTGGCAGCGCTGCGCACAGTCACGCATATACGCGTCATCTCGCGAGACGCGAGATTTCCTGTGAACGCGCGCACACAGGCGCGCGCGCTCACAGGAACGGAAGGTAAGAGAGTTGATCTCCAGCCTGCCAGCGGCGATCGTTCGCTGGCAGGCTGGAGATGTGTTTTTTTTAACCCCTAACAGGTATATTAGACGCTGTTTTGATAACAGCGTCTAATATACCTGCTACCTGGTCCTCTGGTGGTCCCATTTGTTTGGATCGACCACCAGAGGACACAGGTAGCTCAGTAAAGTAGCACCAAGCACCACTACACTACACTACACCCCCCCCCCCATCACTTATTAACCCCTTATTAGCCCCTGATCACCCCTAATCACCCCTGATCACCCCATATAGACTCCCTGATCACCCCCCTGTCATTGATTACCCCCCTGTCATTGATCAACCCCCTGTAAAGCTCCATTCAGACGTCCGCATGATTTTTACGGATCCACTGATAGATGGATCGGATCCGCAAAACGCATCCGGACGTCTGAATGAAGCCTTACAGGGGCATGATCAATGACTGTGGTGATCACCCCATATAGACTCCCTGATCACCCCCCTGTCATTGATTACCCCCCTGTCATTGATTACCCCCCTGTAAAGCTCCATTCAGATGTCCGCATGATTTTTACGGATGCACTGATACATGGATCGGATCCGCAAAACGCATCCGGTCGTCTGAATGAAGCCTTACAGGGGCATGATCAATGACTGTGGTGATCACCCCCCTGTCATTGATCACCCCCCTGTAAAGCTCCATTCAGATGTCCGCATGATTTTTACGGATGCACTGATAGATGGATCGGATCCGCAAAACGCATCCGGACGTCTGAATGAAGCCTTACAGGGGCATGATCAATGACTGTGGTGATCACCCCATATAGACTCCCTGATCACCCCCCTGTCATTGATTACCCCCCTGTCATTGATTACCCCCCTGTAAAGCTCCATTCAGATGTCCGCATGATTTTTACGGATGCACTGATAGATGGATCGGATCCGCAAAACGCATCCGGACGTCTGAATGAAGCCTTACAGGGGCATGATCAATGACTGTGGTTATCACCCCATATAGACTCCCTGATCACCCCCCTGTAAAGCTCCATTCAGATGTCCGCATGATTTTTACGGATGCACTGATACATGGATCGGATCCGCAAAACGCATCCGGTCGTCTGAATGAAGCCTTACAGGGGCATGATCAATGACTGTGGTGATCACCCCCCTGTCATTGATTACCCCCCTGTAAAGCTCCATTCAGATGTCCGCATGATTTTTACGGATGCACTGATAGATGGATCCGATCCGCAAAACGCATCCGGACGTCTGAATGAAGCCTTACAGGGGCATGATCAATGACTGTGGTGATCACCCCATATAGACTCCCTGATCACCCCCCTGTCATTGATTACCCCCCTGTAAAGCTCCATTCAGATGTCCGCATGATTTTTACGGATGCACTGATAGATGGATCGGATCCGCAAAACGCATCCGGACGTCTGAATGAAGCCTTACAGGGGCATGATCAATGACTGTGGTGATCACCCCATATAGACTCCCTGATCACCCCCCTGTCATTGATCACCCCCCTGTCATTGATTACCCCCCTGTAAAGCTCCATTCAGATGTCCGCATGATTTTTACGGATGCACTGATAGATGGATCGGATCCGCAAAACGCATCCGGACGTCTGAATGAAGCCTTACACGGGCGTGATCAATGACTGTGGTTATCACCCCATATAGACTCCCTGATCACCCCCCTGTCATTGATCACCCCCCTGTCATTGATCACCCCCCCTGTCATTGATCACCCCCCCTGTCATTGATCACCCCTCTGTAAGGCTCCATTCAGATATTTTTTTGGCCCAAGTTAGCAGAATTTTTTTTTTTTTTTTCTTACAAAGTCTCATATTCCACTAACTTGTGTCAAAAAATAAAATCTCACATGAACTCACCATACCCCTCACGGAATCCAAATGCGTAAAATTTTTTAGACATTTATATTCCAGACTTCTTCTCACGCTTTAGGGCCCCTAGAATGCCAGGGCAGTATAAATACCCCACATGTGACCCCATTTCGGAAAGAAGACACCCCCAGGTATTCCGTGAGGGGCATATTGAGTCCATGAAAGATTGAAATTTTTGTCCCAAGTTAGCGGAACGGGAGACTTTGTGAGAAAAAAATTAAAAATATCAATTTCCGCTAACTTGTGCCAAAAAAAAAAAATTTCTATGAACTCGCCATGCCCCTCATTGAATACCTTGGGGTGTCTTCTTTCCAAAATGGGGTCACATGTGGGGTATTTATACTGCCCTGGCATTCTAGGGGCCCCAAAGCGTGAGAAGAAGTCTGGTATCCAAATGTCTAAAAATGCCCTCCTAAAAGGAATTTGGGCACCTTTGCGCATCTAGGCTGCAAAAAAGTGTCACACATCTGGTATCGCCGTACTCAGGAGAAGTTGGGGAATGTGTTTTGGGGTGTCATTTTACATATACCCATGCTGGGTGAGAGAAATATCTTGGTCAAATGCCAACTTTGTATAAAAAAATGGGAAAAGTTGTCTTTTGCCAAGATATTTCTCTCACCCAGCATGGGTATATGTAAAATGACACCCCAAAACACATTCCCCAACTTCTCCTGAATACGGCGATACCACATGTGTGACACTTTTTTGCAGCCTAGGTGGGCAAAGGGGCCCATATTCCAAAGAGCACCTTTAGGATTTCACAGGTCATTTACCTACTTACCACACATTAGGGCCCCTGGAAAATGCCAGGGCAGTATAACTACCCCACAAGTGACCCCATTTTGGAAAGAAGACACCCCAAGGTATTCCGTGAGGGGCATGGCGAGTTCCTAGAATTTTTTATTTTTTGTCACAAGTTAGTGGAAAATGCTTATTTTTTTTTTTTTTTTTTTTTTCATACAAAGTCTCATATTCCACTAACTTGTGACAAAAAATAAAAACTTCCATGAACTCACTTTGCCCATCAGCGAATACCTTGGGGTCTCTTCTTTCCAAAATGGGGTCACTTGTGGGGTAGTTATACTGCCCTGGCATTCTAGGGGCCCAAATGTGTGGTAAGGAGTTTGAAATCAAATTCTGTAAAAAATGACCTGTGAAATCCGAAAGGTGCTCTTTTGAATATGGGCCCCTTTGCCCACCTCGGCTGCAAAAAAGTGTCACACATCTGGTATCTCCGTAATCGGGAGAAGTTGGGGAATGTGTTTTGGGGTGTCATTTTACATATACCCATGCTGGGTAAGAGAAATATCTTGGCAAAAGACAACTTTTCCCATTTTTTTATACAAAGTTGGCATTTGACCAAGATATTTATCTCACCCAGCATGGGTATATGTAAAAAGACACCCCAAAACACATTCCTCAACTTCTCCTGAATACAGAGATACCAGATGTGTGACACTTTTTTGCAGCCTAGGTGGGCAAAGGGGCCCACATTCCAAAGAGCACCTTTCGGATTTCACAGGTCATTTACCTACTTACCACACATTTGGGCCCCTAGAATGCCAGGGCAGTATAACTACCCCACAAGTGACCCCATTTTGGAAAGAAGAGACCCCAAGGTATTCGCTGATGGGCATAGTGAGTTCATGGAAGTTTTTATTTTTTGTCACAAGTTTGTGGAATATGAGACTTTGTATGAAAAAAAAAAAAAAAAAAAAAAATCATCATTTTCCACTAACTTGTGACAAAAAATAAAAAATTCTAGGAACTCGCCATGCCCCTCACGGAATACCTTGGGGTGTCTTCTTTCCAAAATGGGGTCACTTGTGGGGTAGTTATACTGCCCTGGTATTCTAGGGGCCCAAATGTGTGGTAAGGAGTTTGAAATCAAATTCAGGAAAAAATGAGGAGTGAAATCCGAAAGGTGCTCTTTGGAATATGGGCCCCTTTGCCCACCTAGGCTGCAAAAAAGTGTCACACATCTGGTATCCCCGTACTCAGGAGAAGTTGAGGAATGTGTTTTGGGGTGTCTTTTTACATATACCCATGCTGGGTGAGATAAATATCTTGGTCAAATGACAACTTTGTATAAAAAAATGGGAAAAGTTGTCTTTTGCCAAGATATTTCTCTCACCCAGCATGGGTATATATAAAATGACACCCCAAAACACATTCCCCACCTTCTCCTGAGTACGGAGATACCAGATGTGTGACACTTTTTTGCAGCCTAGGTGGGCAAAGGGGCCCATATTCCAAAGAGCACCTTTCGGATTTCACAGGTCATTTTTTACAGAATTTGATTTCAAACTCCTTACCACACATTTGGGCCCCTAGAATGCCAGGGCAGTATAACTACCCCACAAGTGACCCCATTTTGGAAAGAAGAGACCCCAAGGTATTCGCTGATGGGCATAGTGAGTTCATAGAAGTTTTTATTTTTTGTCACAAGTTAGTGGAATATGAGACTTTGTAAGGAAAAAAAAAAAAAAAAAAAAAAATCATCATTTTCCGCTAACTTGTGACAAAAAATAAAAAGTTCTATGAACTCACTATGCCCATCAGCGAATACCTTAGGGTGTGTACTTTCAGAAATGGGGTCATTTGTGGGGTGTTTGTACTGTCTGGGCATTGTAGAACCTCAGGAAACATGACAGGTGCTCAGAAAGTCAGAGCTGCTTCAAAAAGCGGAAATTCACATTTTTGTACCATAGTTTGTAAACGCTATAACTTTTACCCAAACCATTTTTTTTTTACCCAAACATTTTTTTTTTATCAAAGACATGTAGAACTATAAATTTAGAGCAAAATTTCTATATGGATGTCGTTTTTTTTTGCAAAATTTTACAACTGAAAGTGAAAAATGTCATTTTTTTGCAAAAAAAACGTTAAATTTCGATTAATAACAAAAAAAGTAAAAATGTCAGCAGCAATGAAATACCACCAAATGAAAGCTCTATTAGTGAGAAGAAAAGGAGGTAAAATTCATTTGGGTGGTAAGTTGCATGACCGAGCAATAAACGGTGAAAGTAGTGTAGGTCAGAAGTGTAAAAAGTGGCCTGGTCTTTCAGGGTGTTTAAGCACTGGGGGCTGAGGTGGTTAAATAAACGACAAATGAGGAATCACAAGTGTAGTATCCTTTGATAGGGAATCTTTTGCCGGTGTGTGGATGTGTGATAAAGTTTCCTTTGATCACACTCGAGCATTGCGCACAGTGTAGGCACGGGAAAGTGCCATATTTCGGATTCTGTAAAAAACGCTGTTTTGGTGTTTTATTTAATGGTCCAATGTCTGCACGGATGAGGTGGTCCCTAATGTTTTGTGATCTTTTGTAACAAGTGATGGGGGGAGACTGAAATTCTGGGATCTCGGGGTATGCTTGTGATAGTATATGCCATTGTTTTCTGATTGTTTGTTGGATTTTGGGAGCAAGGGGGTGGTATGTAAGGATGCATGGTATCCGTGGTAGGGGAGTGGTGGTCTGTGGAGTGGTTTGTTTGCATATTGCCGATTCGTTGGTAATTAATTGGTCGGGGTAGCCTCTTTGTCTGAATTTAGATTTAATATCTAATTGTCTCTGTTGTAAAGTTGATGGATCTGTTACTATTCTTTCTAACCTTGTGAATTGAGATTTGGGGAGTGATGCTTTGGTGGCTCTAGGGTGGTTACTAGTATAATGGAGTAGGCTATTCCTGTCTGTTGGTTTATTGTAGAGGTCAAATTGAATGTGGCCGGATGGATCCTTCAGGACTAGGGTATCCAAAAAACTAATTTTCTCGGTATTGGTCATGATGGTAAAACCAAGTTCTGGGTAAATGTTGTCAAGGTAGTGATGAAAGTGCAAGGCACTTGACATGGGACCTCTCCACAAACAGAAAATATCATCGATAAATCGAAGCCATATTTTCGCATGTTGTTGAAAAAGATGGTGTGTGTAAACAAACTGTTCCTCAAAGTGGATCATGAAAGCGTTTGCGTAGGGCGGGGCTACGTTAGCCCCCATCGCGGTACCCCGTTTTTGAACGTAGTATTGATCCCCAAAGAGGAAGTAGTTTTCCTGTAACACTAAAGTTAATAGAGATAGGCAAAATTCCTGTTGTGTGGGGGATAAAGTAGAGGCAGTGGCAAGTAAGTGTGCTGTGGCTTTGATGCCTTTGTCATGTTCAATAGACGTATAAAGGCTGTTGACATCCATGGTCAACAAGATGGTGTCTGGTTCTGGTTGGATCTGTTTAATTTTGGAGATGAAGTCATTGGTGTCTAATAAAAATGATTTTGACGTCTTGATGAGTGGGGTAAGTATACGGTCTAGGTAGATGGAGAGGGGGGACAGGATAGATTCTGTAGAGGCAACGATTGGTCTTCCAGGGGGGTTCTCAAGGTTCTTGTGTATTTTGGGCAAGATATAGAAAACTGGGATTATTGGATGTTGTTTGGTTAAATAAGTTGTTGTTTTGCTGTCAATTATGCCTAGTTCTTGGTAATGAGATAAGGTGGACTGAATTTTCTTGGCTAACATTAATGTTGGATTAGATGGTAATGGCAAATAGGTGGTAGAATCACTCAATTGTTTTTGTACTTCATTAATGTACATCGACTTGTTCATGACCACTATTGCGCCACCTTTATCAGCAGGTTTAATAATGATGTCCTGATTTGTTTGTAATTCCGTGATAGCCCTTTGTTCTTCTATGGGGAGATTATTGGTGTGTTTAAATTTACCAGTCTGTTGGGCCTTAATGATCTGTAGAATGGATTGGTATGTGAAAGAGATATAGGTTTCTGCTGGGTGGTAGGTTCTAGGAGGCATGAATGTGCTTTTTGATCTCAGATCTAGGTTCTTTAATGATAAGGGGTCTGGAACACTGGCTTGTGATGGGATTGATACGGGGTCTGCCTGGTTGAAATGTGTCTTTAGTCTTATGTTGCGAAAAAATCGCTGTAATTCTAACTCCAAGTGAAATGTGTCAAGAGGAGTGGTAGGACAAAAGGTTAACCCTTTTTGCAAGACTGAGATGTGTGCTGGAGATAAGTTCATGGAGGAAATATTGACAACTAAGTTCTCAACTTTACCTGAGAGCGAGTCTGGATTCTGTTGTCTGTGTCTGTGCCTCTTGCCCCTCCGCGTTCGTTTCTGTTGTAGCGTTGGCGTGTCCGTCCTCGTCCTAAAAAAGGTTGGGAGTTGTATTGGTTGTAGGGTCGGTCGCTTTCGGATCCAGAGGAACTTGCGGAGAAGTGTTGTTGGCGATTATCTCGTGGTGGCCGAAAGTTGGGATCCCTCCACCTGTAGACTCGATTGGAGCGGTAGTCTTCCGCGTCTCTGATGAACTTTGTTCTTTTCCTGTTCTCTGTCAGCTTCTGGAACTCAGAAATCTGTTTGGTTGTTTTCTCCTTTAGGTTTGTCCACTCCTCTTGTGGTAGTACTGTTGAAAGTTGGTTCTCTGTGGATTCAATTTGTTTCGTTAGTTCGCCAATTGTTTGATGAGCCTTGTCTATGGTCAGGAGCATTAAATCAAAAGAGCATTTGTTAAGTATGCTTTCAAAGCGATTGCAAAAATCAGGGTCGTCACGAAAAAGGGTGGGACGCAAGTGGGACCGTAGTCCCCTCGGTATGCGACTGCTTTTATGATACTCGGTGAGTGTACTGCAATGTAACTGCAGTGAAACCAGTCTTCGTTGATCACGTGTATAATCTCTGGTTTTCCATTCCTGTGAGGGAATTTGTAGAAAATCATTCCCCAGTTGTACCTGGGCGATGATGTTGGTAGTAGCTTCAAGATCATATGAAAAAGTGTTCTGAGACATATAGTCTGGGTGCTGGATCCACAGGGAAAACTTCAATTGAGGGAAATTGTGGAGTCCGCACACCTTAATATAGTGGTGGGTGCTCGCAGAGGACTTGAGTCGTAAATGATGTATAGATAATCCACGGCACACCAATGTCTTTTGTTTTGCAAATTTATTGTTGGTACAAAAATATTCACAAGTTTGTCAATATATGACTGGTCGCGCCATCATAGTAATATCAGCATAATATATCTTTGTAGGCCGTGATGTATCCCAACGTTTCGGTCCTGTCAAAGACCTTTCTCAAGGGATCTGTAAATAAATATAACGTTTTCAATAGCGTCTACATATGGCGACCATAATATACTGTTGACATGTGGTGAAAGAGGAAAACTTACTCTTACTCTCTCTTTTTACTATAAGCCAGAACCTGAGACTTGTATGTATGTTTATGCATGTGTATGTACATGTATATGTATGTGTGTGCAGGCATTGCGGGCACACATATAGACGTACATGTACGATTCATCCTATTCTTATATTGTTTTCCTCTTTCACCACATGTCAACAGTATATTATGGTCGCCATATGTAGACGCTATTGAAAACGTTATATTTATTTACAGATCCCTTGAGAAAGGTCTTTGACAGGACCGAAACGTTGGGATACATCACGGCCTACAAAGATATATTATGCTGATATTACTATGATGGCGCGACCAGTCATATATTGACAAACTTGTGAATATTTTTGTACCAACAATAAATTTGCAAAACAAAAGACATTGGTGTGCCGTGGATTATCTATACATCATTTACGACTCAAGTCCTCTGCGAGCACCCACCACTATATTAAGGTGTGCGGACTCCACAATTTCCCTCAATTGATTCTCTGCTATGACATGAAGACTGATTCTCTGCTGACATGAAGCCTGATTCTCTGCTATGACATGAAGACTGATTCTCTGCTGACATGAAGCCAGATTCTTTGCTATGGCATGAAGAGACTGATTCTCTGCTGACATGAAGCCTGATTCTCTGCTATGACATGAAGACTGATTCTCTGCTGACATGAAGCCAGATTCTCTGCTATGATATGAAGACGGATTCTCTGCTGACATGAAGCCAGATTCTTTGCTATGGCATGAAGAGACTGATTCTCTGCTGACGTGAAGCCAGATTCTCTGCTATGGGACCTCTGTCCAATTGATATTGGGTCATTTTTATTTTTTTTATTTTTATTTTAATTCATTTCCCTATCCACATTTGTTTGCAGGGGATTTACCTACATGTTGCTGCCTTTTGCAGCCCTCTAGCTCTTTCCTGGTCTGTTTTACAGCCTTTTTAGTGCCCAAAAGTTCGGGTCCACATTCACTTTAATGGGGTTTGGGTTTGGGACGAAGTTAGGGTCGTGTTCGGATCCCGAACCCGAACATTTCCGTGAAGTTCGCCCGAACTTCTCGAACCCAAACATCCAGGTGTTCGCTCAACTCTAGTCAAAAAATAAAAGAGGTTACATCACACTACAATGTCTGTAACATGTATGTATGGATACCAGACAAATATCTCTCATATGCACATAGCACATCTATTTACGTGCTACACTCTGTATGTCCCACGCTATAAAACCCACACCAAACCCCCCTCCCCCCTTAAACCCTCCACCACCTTAAACCCCCCTCAATCAACTCCCCCCCACCTCCTCACTCACACACAATTTATGAGAAGTAATGTTTGATTTCCAGTATTTCATTATTCGCTGGTTCTTTTACCATAACCCAGGGTGCACCACGTAGAGGCGAACCAGCTGTATACCCCCCATACTGTACCGTCAATTCACTAGACAGGTACACCTCTCCTCAGATGGCCATTGGCCAATACCCAATTACTCATACCCCACACACATGCAATTTAAATACAATGTAATATTATAACGGTAACCTAAAATCAAATATTTTCCATTTATAGGCCTAATTTTTTTTTAATTTTCATGACATGATCACATTAAGTACTAATAACTTGTAGTACTAATACTTCTATTTTGAAAGTTTTGCATTACATGTGTGCCTGTTGTACAAGGTCTATGATTGGACCTGGTACCGTCATGCGTGCTGCTAAGAGCGCCGCAGTTCGCAGTATTCTGGTTTGAATTGTGGCACACACATGACCACCGGCACAATAAAATAGTCATAGTGAATAAGTGGTGCGAGCATAAGCGGCGCCATGTCTATTACCCAGTTTCAATGTAACGGCGTCTGCTTTATGTACTGATAATGAATTATTACATTGGCCCTGACTAAATTGTCCGTACTGTAACCCCATTGGTTACAATAAAAAAAAACACAACAAATTTTATAGAATAATAAACTTTTATAAATCAATTTTTAAATAAAGAAAAATATTAACATCAATAACTGAAGGAAGGCCCAAAAAAACAAATGAAAAAAAATAATTAAGGCAATTTTTCAATTTTTTTTTGCTTTTTTAGCAGCCCATCCATGGCCTTTTGGTTGACCTCCTCTGCTTGTGCCAACTCATGGGAGTGTTGTAGCTTCTGCTCCCTCATTCTTCTCATGTGCAGTGCCCTCAACTTTCTCATGCGTTCGCACTGCTCCCGCTGCACAATTTTCATTTCTTTACTAAAATTTTTTATGGCTGTAAAAGTAAAGGAAATATAATTTTTCAATGTACTTTAAAAGACAATCATTGTTTGGTGTATAAAGCAGATAAAGTGCTGTCTGAGCCAGTTACATCTTACCAGGACCAGATGGCATACACACCCGTATCCTAAGTGAATTAAGTAATGTCATAGCCAGACCCTTATTTATGATATTTGTGGACTGTATTCTGACAGTGAATGTCCCACAGGATTGGCTCATGGCAAATGTGGTGCCAATATTCAAAAACGGTTAAAAAACAGAGCCTGGAAACTATAGGCCGGTAAGTTTAACATCTCTTGTGGTTAAACTGTTTGAATTTTTTCAGAGAGATGCAATCTTATAGCATCTCAAATAAAATAAGCAAGTAACACCATATCAGCATGGCTTCGTGAGGGATCGGTCATGCCAAACTAATTTAATCAGTTTCTATGAGGAGGTAAGTTCTAGACTTGACAGCGGCGAATCACTGAATGTCGTTTATCTGGACTTCTCCAAAGCATTTGACACTGTACAACATAAAAGGTTAGTATATAAAATGAGAAAGCTCGGACTGGGAGAAAATGTCTTTATGTAGGTAAGTAACTGGCTCAGTGATAGAAAAGAGAGGGTGGTTATTAACGGTACACACTCAGATTGGGTCACTGTCAATAGTGGGTTACCTCAGGGGTCAGTATTGGGCCCTATTCTCTTCAATATATTTATTAATGATCTTGTAGAAGGCTTGCATAGTAAAATATCAATTTTTGCAGATGAAAATAAACTGTGTAAACGAATTAACAATGAAGAGGACAGTATACTGTGTGTATATATATATATATATATATATATATATATATACTACAGAGTATAATATACTGCTACAGAGGGATCTGGATAGATTGGAGGCATGAGCAGATAAGTGGCAGATGAGGTTTAACACTCACAAATGTAAAGTTATGCACATATGAAGGAATAATGCAAGTCACCCGTACATACTAAATGGAAAAACACTCGTTAACACTGACATAGAAAAGGACCTATGAATTTTAATAATCAGTAAACTAAGCTGCAAAAAACAGTGTCAGGCAGCTGATGCCAAGGCCAATAAGATAATGGGTTGCATGAGAAGGGGCATAGATGCCCGTGATAAGAACATAGTCCTGCCACTTTACAAATCTTTTTTTCAGACCACACATGGAGTACTGGGTACAGTTCTGGGCTCCTGTGAACAAGGCAGACATAGCAGAGCTGGAGAGGGTTCAGAGGAGGACAACTAAATTAATAACTGGAATGTGGCAACTACAGTACCCTGAAAGATTATCAGCATTAGGGTTATTCACTTCAGAAAAAAGACGACTGATGGGAGATCTAACTAATATGTATAAATATATCAGGGGTCAGTACAGAGATCTCTCCCATCATCTATTTATCCACAGGATTGTGACTGTGACGAGGGGACATCCTGTGCGTCAGGAGGAATGAAGGTTTGTACACAAACATAGAAGAGGATTATTTATGGTAAGAGCAGTGAGACTATGGAACTCTCTGTCTGAGGGGATGGTGATGGTGAGTACAATAAAGGAATTCAAGAGGGGCCTGGATGTATTTCTGGAGTGTAATAATATTACAGGTTATAGCTACTAGAGAGGGGTCGTTGATCCAGGGAGTTATTCGGATTGCCTGATTGGAGTCGGGAAGGAATTTTTTCTTCCCCTAAAGTGAGGAAAATTGGCTTATAAGTCACAGTTATTTTTTTTCCATGGTCTGGATCCATTTGCAGGATAACAGGCCGAACTGGATGGAGAGATCTATTTTTTAGGCCTTCTGTACTATGTTACTATGTTAATCCATTATATATTCGTTTATTTAGGATTAATAATAGTTCTTTTGACTTTATGGTTATGGACTTAGTATTTTAGTTATTGTGTTTTTTTGTATATTAATTACATTATACTGTTCATGTTTTATATTACTGTTGTGTGTTGTACGTTCTTTGTTCACAGTTTCATAGTTTTTACCCCATTCTGTAGATAATTATTTATATTGTTTTGTGCACTTAAATTTTTTTAGTTTAACTAAATTCTTATATATTGGATGCTAGTTACATCTTAATTAAATTGTATGCCTCATTGAGATACTTTACTGAAATCAGTACACCAGTAACATCAGCTAGCTGTAAAAAAAATGTTTTACGTGGATTTAATTTGTGTCTGGGTTTTTGGACTGAGTGCACAGACAGATATAGTGGCACAGGTCACTCCCGTACTCCATCAACCCTTTTTAATAAAGTTTGGAATAAATATTATTTTTTTTTCAAGTGTGGACAAAAGATGTGAAAAAATAACCTGCAGATAAATGAGCATGGTGTCTGACAGACCCTGAAGAGTGGTGAAATACAAATATTTTAGCTACACTTCTTGGAATGAACGCAAAGTGTGGTACTTTAGGTTATGCAATATCTGAAGTCTGAATAAAATTTTGAGGTTGAACTTGAACTTGTTTATAATTTTTTGATTGAATAAAATCAGCCTGTGGTAATTAAAGACTAAACTGACACCTCTATGTGTGTGGAGACATTTTTTAAATTAAAACATCAACAGAATATATTTACCCTCCTGGCGGGAGGTGGTAACCAGCTCGTCTTCTTCATCCTCCTCATCCTCCTGTACCGTCCCCTCCTCTACCTCAGGTGGGCTATGGGCCTGATGCCCTGATGGTCCTGCCTGCTCCTCTTCCTGCTCATCCTCCTCATCCTCCATCATCTCCTCTTCCACCACCTTCTTCTTATTAGGGCGTTTCGGTCTTAATTTTGGAAGAGGCACTCCTGTAATGACCAAATTATTCAAAAATACCAACATAAACAAGCAAAGAAAAAACAAAACTTAACGGTACACAAAATTAATCTATGGTGGGATCTGGATGGCATAATCATTACCCCTATGTTTGATTTCACATGATTTGGTGTTAGATGGAACTATGAATGAAGTTTTTCATATGTTTTACAGTTGAGTACGTTTATATCTAGGATGAGGTAGAAGGGGGTATTGGTTCGCAAGGTACAGTTGCAGGGTTATTGAAAAGAGGTGTACAAAGTCAACTGTTTTGACATTGGATCGGGGTTTACATCATATATCTATTTCTCACTGTGAGTGAATGTATATATTTTAACTGTTTAATCAGCATTTACTAAATCCGTTCTGGAGAACTTTTAGGCAGAAGAGCAAACCAACTAAATTATTTATTGCAAATTTCCGACTTGTACCAGAATACCAGTATAGTCTGTCTTCCACACAATTATCATTTTGCTGTAACAGCTGCCTACATTCAATATGCTGACTGTGCTTTTAATAGTGGGCCTGCGAAGCTGTATGGTATGGAATGTCTAAAGCCGATTAGTACACATTAGACATTTTTAAGGGTATGCGGCCCAAAGAGAGTGCTCTGAGTGCCGCCTCTAGCACCCGTTCCATCGTTTCAACACTACTGAAGTAAGTAAACTGTTGTAAAGGGATAGAAATACTTATTTGCATAACTCAACACATAAATAAAAATAGGTGTTAGTTATAAAATTAATGTAAGCATCGTACCTGGACAATTTTTATCTCTGACCTCTTTCACTAGTTTCATATTGTGTCTTTTTAGGTCAGACCATTTCTTCAGATATGCCTGTTTAGAATGCCTCTTTCCATTCTTGAAACTTAATGCGCTGGCCATTCTCCTTAAAATGGCCTGCTTTTCTTCGCGGCTAGTTATGTCGTTTCAATAGAGTCTACCAGATAAAAATTTGAGGATGTAATCCAAAAGTACTGAAATACAATTATTAGTAATTATAGTCATCAAAACCAAAAAGTACTAAAATACAATTATTAGTAATTATAGTCATCAAAACCAATAAAAATTTAAATTTTATATGAAATTATTAAAATAGTAGATTTTTATATAGTTCTCTATAGAACTATATGAAAGTAATGTAATAATACAAACATTTATAGTAAAAGCAAATATAAGAATTAAATTCCACAGTGGACGCCTCTTTAACAGTGACATTCAACAATGGCCTCCCATGTAACAGTGACCTTGACAGAGTCTGCACCTTTTAATAGTGACTTTGACAAAAACATCGCCTTTAACAGTGGCTATAACAGTGCCCTCCCCTTTAAGAGTGACTTTGAACACTGACCGCACCTTGGACTTGGACAACAGCACAGTGACTTTAACTGGGACCGGCCCTTTAAGAGTGACTTTGAACACTGACCGCACCTTGGACTTGGACAACAGCACAGTGACTTTAACTGGGACCGGCCCTTTAAGAGTGACTTTGAACACTGACCGCACCTTGGACTTGGACAACAGCACAGTGACTTTAACTGGGACTGGCCCTTTAGAGTGACTTTGAACACTGACCGCACCTTGGACTTGGACAACAGCACAGTGACTTTAACTGGGACCGGCCCTTTAAGAGTGACTTTGAACACTGACCGCACCTTGGACTTGGACAACAGCACAGTGACTTTAACTGGGACCGGCCCTTTAGAGTGACTTTGAACACTGACCTCACCTTGGACTTGGACAACAGCACAGTGACTTTAACTGGGACCGGCCCTTTAAAAGTGACTTTGAACACTGACCGCACCTTGGACTTGGACAACAGCACAGTGACATACTTTTTCCAGTTAGAATTACTTACAGTGATCAAATATTCAAGCTCTTCAGCATCGAAATTGCTTCTTGCCATTTTCGTCACTTATATCAACCTCTCTCCACTCTCCTTGCAATCCCAGGGACGCACGTACAGACGCACGCACGCACAGATGCACGCTAACGATTTTTTTTAATGACGTATTTTCGCGAAAACAAACCACACATAGTAGACTGTATAGGCAGGCAAATTTCATATAGGTACCTTGCTCTAAGTTATATTTGCGTACGAATGATACTTATTTCATATTGTTACCTTGCTCTAAGTTTAATTCGCGTATGAATGATACTTATTTCATATTGTTAACTTGCTCTAAGTTATATTCGCTTACGAATGAAACTTAATTCTATTGAGTCAGACAATAGTAAATCAGACTAATAGCTCTAATGTTCCATTCGAACGCGATTAAAACTTATTCAATCTGGATAGTTGTAAATTAAAATAGCAATTGATCCAGGCCATTGTGATTTAGTTTTTTCAGTCACATATTGTATTTCATGACAGTTTTAAAATGAATTCTAAATAATGATTTATATTTTATAAAATAACACCAAATTCAATAAAACTTGTAAAAAATTACAAATTTTATAACTTTCAATTTCTCAACTTCTATAATACATATTAATGCCGCTAAAATTTTGTTATTACTTTACATACCCAACATGACTACTTAATTTTTGGATTATTTTGTGAATGATATATAATTTTTTAGCGTTGGTACAAGGCTTAGAAGTTTAGAAGCAAATATTAAAATTTTTCATACATTTTCACCAAAGAAATTTTTTGGTACCAATTCAGTTCTGAAGTCACTTTGTGAGGCTTACATAATACAAACCATGCTAAAATGAGCCTATTTTATAAACTACACCCCTCAAGGTATTTGAAAATGATTATAAAAAAATTGATAACCCTTTTGGTGTCCCCCAAGAAATAATGGAAAATAGAGATACAATCTTTAAATTTCACTCGTCATATTTATCATTTTATTAATTTATTTCCAGATACAAAGCAATGGTTAACAGTCAAACCAACCTCAGTGTTTATGGCCCTGATTCTGTAGTTAACAGAAACACGCCATATGCGGTTGTAAACAGCTGTACGGACACACGGCAGGGCACAGAATGAAATTAATTTCATATGATTTTTTGAAGGCACTTTTTCCTGGACTTTTTTTTTTTAACACCATGTCCCATTTGAAGCCCCCCTGATGCACCCCCAGAGTACAAAATTTTAAAAATAGACCCATTTTACAAACTACGGGATAGGGTGGCAGTATTGTTGGCAATAGTTCAGGGTAAATATGTTTTTTTTTGCTCTATATTTTACTTTTCGTTAGGCCGGTTAACAAAAAATACCTGTTTTAGTACCCTTTTTTTTGATATTTTTAACATTCTTCTGACAGGTTATATCATGTGATATTTTTATAGACTAGGTTGTCACGGATACCTAATAGGTTTACTTTTTAATTCCTGTAATTTATACACAATGATTTATTTTTACAAACCAAAAAATCATGTTTTAGTGTTTACATAGTCTGAGAACAATAATTTGCTAATCTTTGGGGCTAATACCTTGGGTAGGGTATGATTTTTGTCGGATGAGATGACGGTTTTATTGGCACTAGAATTGGCTCCATACCTAATATTATTTTATTTTTATCACAGTCCTTTTTAGCTTCTTTGTTTACAATTATTATTTTAAAAATACTTGATTTTTACAATAATTTTATTTTTGTGGAAAAATATTTCTTTCTTTTAAACTTTATTTTTAAAATAAATTTTAACCACTTTTTGAAATTCTACTTTTTGGTGTCTAATCCCCTTTACAATGCATTCTAATACTTCAGTATTGGAATGAATTGGCTGTATGAGTAATACTGTGTGTGTTACTCATAAAGCTCCCGGGGCTTGGGAGATCCTGGGGGCTGGATCTCACAGGCTCATCAACGGAAGGCAGCGCAATGCCTTCCTTAGGCATCGTGCTGCCAGTGACTTCAATGCCATATGGTCCCCCCCACAGCCGCATGGGGACCCGATGCAACCGCCGATTTCCGCCGCAAACCGCAGGTAAAGCCATAAACTTAAGTAACAGGACAACATGTCGTTCCCGGTATGTCATGTGTCCTGAAGAGGTTAAGTCTACCAATACCCCCTATAACAAATTTGCCAAAGCTGGATTGGCAATGATATAATTTTGGTTGCATTGCTAATCCAACAGTATTGTTTAAAGTTCCATATTGCTTGTATTGTTACAGTTAACAAGTTACCACTGCATCTTATGGGTTAAATGTCCACCATAAGTATTACTGACGGTCACAGACATCAGACGAAGAAGTATAGCTACGTCATTGTGTTTGAAGTGGTAAATGATTTTTGCACAAATTAAAGCGGTTACATCACACTACAATGTCAGTATAATGTATGTTTGAATAGCAGACAAATTTCTCTCATAGCACCTCAATTTACGATATACACACTGTATATCCCACGCTATAAAACCCACATCCAACCCCATCTTCCCCCTTAAACACTTCACCGCCTTGAACCCACCTCCTTCAATTAATCCACCCCCCACCTCCTCAATCACACACACACATACACAGTTTAGAAGAAGTAAAGATCGACCTCCAGTATTTCAGTATATGCTGGTTCATTTTGCGTTACCCAGGGTGCACCACGTGGAGGCGAACCAGCCGTACACCCCATACAGTACCGTCAATTCACTAGACAGGTACACCTCTCCTCAGATGGCTAATACACCATTCTTCATACACCACAAACATACATTTTCCATAGAATGAAATATTACAACGGTAACCTCAAATCCTAAATTTTACATTGATATAAAAAAAATTGGATTATTTTGGTGACATGATCACATAAATTAATTAACCTTTGTATTTATTTTTTTTGCATTAAATGTATACATGTTGTACAAGGTCTATGATTGTACCTGGTCCCGTCACGCGTGCTGCCATGAGCGCCACAATCCACAGTAATCGTTTTTAATTGTGGCACACACATGACCACCGGCACAATAAAATAGTCATCGGGAATAATTGCTACAACCATATGCTGGACCATTTAAATGGATCACGTAGATCCGAGAGAAAACAATGTTCCGGTACAATGCTGACATAACATCACCAACACTCAGTAATGTACATGTTCTCCTATGAAAGTATTTTTTTTTATTCATCTCAAATTGTTTACTTTGTACATGGTTAGAAACGTAGCAAATCATTCCTTAAACACACACATATATATATATATATCAAATGTACCATATGTATGTATGTATGTCACTCAAAAACTCCAAAAAAGGACAAATTTATTTAAATGAAACTTTGAACACAGATCCATTGCTAACAGGAAATAATTCTTGCTGTGTTCTAATTTTTCTAGGACGTACTATCCAGATACATACCAAAATAAATAACATTATGATAGCCAATACAATCCTAATAGCCATACACATGTTGTATTATTAGTTAATAAATGGTGGCAGCTCCTATCCCCAGTTGCAAGAAGCACTGATCACAAGTTTTGACCACTTTTCAGCTCCTGAAATATTCAGTCATATGACGGATGATGACACAACCACACAGCGATATGCTATGATTTAGGTCTTACGCAATGTCATATCCCTATCCGGATCTCACTCATAAAAATTTAAAGGACTATAATCAGGCTAACTTGTAATGTAAAATAAGAATATTAAGAATATTAAGCCAGGAAGCAGGATGTCATATGGCCGCACCTTTAGACTCAGAAGACAACAGACCCTAATAACCATCTGCTGAGATCACCTCACACCTCATGCAGCTTCATAAGGAAACCTTAGACCGTAGGTCTCCTGGTGCTATTGTTAGGCACCCAAGCTAAACACATGCTAATTGCCCCTACCTTTATGCCAGGTTCATTTACACCTCAGAAATGCAGAGAGCTGTTAAGGAAGGATTAGCATAATGAGACATGTAAGGACAGTCTATTAGCCACCCTTGAAAAAAAAAAATTCAAGAACTCTGGACGTTATTATGGTATCGGTATGAGACCCACCACAAAATGAAGCCTGTATCGAGGATAGAAGGTAGAACCTAGACATGAAAATGCTGGGGCCCCACTCACACGAGAAATGTGGTGACTGTCTCCTGTAAGGCCGAGATGTGGCGTGTAATATTTCATAAATTCATGGTGGACCCAGCACAAGCGCAGAATTTTCCATAACTATTGCACACTTAAAGATATGGCCCATCTTTGTTAAATTCAAGAAAATTAGCCTGTTGTACGTTCACTATTAATAGGATACTGTTGATTTAATTTCATGACCCATTGAAACATGTTTAATAAAAAGATATGAAATATACCTGCGCCAATCATGGTCCTTCATCTAGATAAATTTCTGACTCTAGCACACCAGTTGTGGGTAAGAGGTGAAGCAGTACCCTCTCACCAACGACCTTCATTACCCTCATAGTCACTGGAGGAAGTCGAGGAGTAGGATGAGGACGATGTTTTTAACACCTCCGTCATGGTTTAAAATTATTAGCAGTGTATTTCTTAAATTATTCACTATCCACACACAGGTGTCAGTTTATTCTTTACCACAGGCAGATTTTACTCAAACCAAGACTAATAAACCAGTTGCATTACAAACTTTGATTTCTCAGTTATGCTACACATGTTTTTTAAATTTATTTTGGAGTTTTTGAATTCACTACATGCAGGGTAACTATACAGTATTATCTATCCACTCCCAATTGCTCTCCAGATAGCAAGTTTCAAACGACAGCCCCTTCAGCTTTTAAATTTCATGACCACATTTCCTAAGCGCAGCTGGTAATATTATTTATATTTTTTTATCTATACATTTTTAGGCCAAAGTTAGCTAGTATTAACCAAAAATGAAAATTTACTTTTAAATTTTTTTCTTTCATGAACTGTAAGCAATTTTGTTACAAATGACACAGCAGTCAAGTAGTGTAAAAAAGTAATAGTGCCAAGTACAAATTAAATTAGTTAAATATTAATATTTGCCAATAAAAAATATATATATTACTATGTGTGTGAACAAAATTCTGCTAAATTATTAATTTATCAATATATCCAAAATTTGAATATTAAAATTATTATTAAAAAATTGAATACATACAGTGTAGAGATTATTAACTATAAAACTGTATGTGCATTGAATTTTTTCATCTCATTTAAAAATGACATATATTATCTACTAAAAAATTTATAAGTTTTAATAAAATAAAAATAAATGATTGTTCGAAGAAAAAACCATCATGGATTTTAAATAATTTTAGTGATTACACAAATTTAATTCTTGGAGAATTTCATCCTCATTTACAAACAAAGACTGTGATGAATTTATTTTAATCTTTCAAAAAATCGTGACATGATTTCTATAATAATCAGGTGATAATTTTCATTACATATATTCATTAACAAAATTAATAATGTATATATCTACATCAAAATGTGCCAATAATTATACATTCACAAAACCGGATTACCACACGGCTGCGTATGACGCCAGTCACACAAAACCATGTAGAGAGAGGCCAACACAGAAGTCAGACATCCCTCCCAGGATGACTGACGACACCATGTTCGAACCTCGATCCTTATATAAAACAAAATATAAATAATAATAAAAAAAAAAACATTTTTTGTGTTTATCAATCAGTCCTGTACAGTTTTAACTGCACAACAACTGCTGACAATGGAAGGCCAGGTGCAGTCCCCACCTTTAACAATGACAACCACAACAAGGCTCAACCAAACACAACTTTTTCAAAATAACAAACCAAAATAAAAAAATTAAATCAAAAATAAAAAAAATTGTGAATGTTTATTATTAACACTTTAATGAAAGTTTAATTATTTTAATAATATTCTATTGATCAATGATTATATATAATGACTCTGAGCATATCACAGGTCAGAATAGCAAACATGAACACTAATTTCTGAGACTTCAAATACTATATACTAGAGTAACTACTATTGAAAAATAGTGTTCCATGCCGGTTGTCTCAAAACAATTTTTAAATCTTGCTTAAAAAAGTTTTTTGTTGTAATGTAATACATGGATCAATCAAAATTTAGCAGAATAATGGCAGACAGTAGAATTAAAATACTAAAGCTACAGAACAAGGGCTACCCATCGATCTGCATAACCCAGCACTGCCATGACAGGCATCAGCTTATAAACTCTTCACTTAAAGTACTACCAAAGTTTTAATAAAACTACGCAGGCATGATCAATAATCAACCAATCTTATTAATGTCAACGCTATAGTGTAAGTTGTACACATACATAGGACTAAATATTCAGACTAAATAAAAGCAATGCCACTAGAAGATTAACTTTAATGGTCCAAGTTCTACAACTAAGTCAACAGCACCAAGACACACAGCAGCATCATCAGCTCTAATTTACATTGCAGTATAAGGCCTATATATATCTCGGCCTAACTCGGCAGGACAGGCTTCACTAGCCAACGTTGTTTTAAAAGTCATATTGACAATTGAACGTGAGGTACATGAGCATCAGCAGCATCAGCAGCTTGAATTTAAATTGCAGTATAAGGCCTATATATATCTCGGCCTAACTGGGCAGGACAGGCTTCACTAGCTAACGTTGTTTTAAAAGTCATACAGACAATTCAACGTGAGGTACATGAGCAGCAGCATCATCAGCATCAGCAGCTTGTATTTGAATTGCAGTATAAGGCCTATATATATCTCGGCCTAACTCTGCAGGACAGGCTTCACTAGCCAACGTTGTTTTAAAAGTCATACAGACAATTCAACGTGAGGTACATGAGCAGCAGCATCAGCAGCATCAGCAGCTTGAATTTAAATTGCAGTATAAGGCCTATATATATCTCGGCCTAACTGGGCAGGACAGACTTCACTAGCCAACGTTGTTTTCAAAGTCATACAGACAATTCAACGTGAGGTACATGAGCAGCAGCATCAGCAGCTTGTATTTAAATTGCAGTATAAGGCCTATATATATCTCGGCCTAACTCTGCAGGACAGGCTTCACTAGCCAACGTTGTTTTAAAAGTCATACAGACAATTCAACGTGAGGTACATGAGCAGCAGCATCAGCAGCTTGTATTTAAATTGCAGTATAAGGCCTATATATATCTCGGCCTAACTGGGCAGGACAGGCTTCACTAGCCAACGTTGTTTTAAAAGTCATACAGACAATTCAACGTGAGGTACATGAGCAGCAGCATCAGCAGCATCAGCAGCTTGAATTTAAATTGCAGTATAAGGCCTATATATATCTCGGCCTAACTGGGCAGGACAGGCTTCACTAGCCAACGTTGTTTTAAAAGTCATACAGACAATTCAACGCGAGGTACATGAGCAGCAGCATCAGCAGCTTGAATTTAAATTGCAGAATAAGGCCTATATATATCTCGGCCTAACTGGGCAGGACAGGCTTCACTAGCCAACGTTGTTTTCAAAGTCATACAGACAATTCAACGTGAGGTACATGAGCAGCAGCATCAGCAGCTTGTATTTAAATTGCAGTATAAGGCCTATATATATCTCGGCCTAACTGGGCAGGACAGGCTTCACTAGCCAACGTTGTTTTAAAAGTCATACAGACAATTCAACGTGAGGTACATGAGCAGCAGCATCAGCAGCTTCAGCAGCTTGAATTTAAATTGCAGTATAAGGCCTATATATATCTCGGCCTAACTGGGCAGGACAGGCTTCACTAGTAGGGATGAGCGAACCCGAACTGTATAGTTCGGGTTCGTACCGAATTTTGGGGTGTCCGTGACACGGACCCGAACCCGAACATTTTCGTAAAAGTCCGGGTTCGGGTTCGGTGTTCGGCGCTTTCTTGGCGCTTTTTGAAAGGCTGCAAAGCAGCCAATCAACAATCGTCATACTACTTGCCCCAAGAGGCCATCACAGCCTTGCCTACTATTGGCATGGCTGTGATTGGCCAGTGCAGCATGTGACCCAGCCTCTATTTAAGCTGGAGTCACGTAGCGCCGCACGTCACTCTGCTATGATCAGTATAGGGAGAGGTTGCAGCTGCGACGTTAGGGCGAGACTAGGCAGATTAACTCCTCCAAAAGACTTCATTCTGTGATCGATCTGCAGCTGTGGATCATTGAAGTGCTATTATTGACTTGCTCACTTTTTTTAGGCTGCCCAGAGCGTTTTTAGATCACTTTTTTTCTGGGGTGATCGGCGGCCATTTTGTGACTTGTGGTGCGCCAGCACGAGCTATCACCAAGTGTATTTAACCATCGATAGTGTAGTTATTTTGTGCTATATCCTACATCAGCTGCAGGCTGAGCCTGTGTCACCGAAGTGCATTTAACCATCAACAGTCTGGTTATTTTTTGGCCATATACTACATCAGCTGCAGGCTGAGCCTGTTTCACCCAAATGCATTTAACCATCAACAGTCTGATTATTTTTTGGCCATATACTACATCAGCTGCAGGCTGAGCCTGTGTCACCGAAGTGCATTTAACCATCAACAGTCTGGTTATTTTTTGGCCATATATTACATCAGGGGCAAGTTAAGCCTGTCACCCAGCGCCTAAAAAATAGACCTGACATTTCTATTCAACCAAATCTGCACAGTTTTAGCTGGTCAAGTTATTTGTAGTGACCGTCAAAGCAGACTTTTTGTTCTGGGTTGAAAAAGCATTCCCAAATTTGCCATTCTGAAAATAACTAGTTTGTGGTATTTCAGGCCTACTTGAAATCTATCCCAAAAAGAAAATCTTACATTGAAGTTATTGATAGTATCATTCAGAAAAACCTAAGACACACGCTAGCGTGCTGATAGAAGTGTCATTCTGTGATTAAACCTATAACTGTCACACAGCGCAAAAAAAAACAGGTCTCACATCTCTATTCAACCAAATCTGCACAGTTTCAGCTGGTCAAGTTATTTGTAGTGACCGTCAAAGCAGACTTTTTGTTCTGGGTTGAAAAAGCATTCCCAAATTTGCCATTCTGAAAATAACTAGTTTGTGGTATTTCAGGCCTACTTGAAATCTATCCCAAAAAGAAAATCTTACATTGAAGTTATTGATAGTATCATTCAGAAAAACCTAAGACACACGCTAGCGTGCTGATAGAAGTGTCATTCTGTGATTAAACCTATAACTGTCACACAGCGCAAAAAAAACAGGTCTCACATCTCTATTCAACCAAATCTGCACAGTTTTAGCTGGTCAAGTTATTTGTAGTGACCGTCAAAGCAGGCTTTTTGTTCTGGGTTGAAAAAGCATTCCCAAATTTGCCATTCTGAAAATAACTAGTTTGTGGTATTTCAGGCCTACTTGAAATCTATCCCAAAAAGAAAATCTTACATTGAAGTTATTGATAGTATCATTCAGAAAAACCTAAGACACACGCTAGCGTGCTGATAGAAGTGTCATTCTGTGATTAAACCTATAACTGTCACACAGCGCAAAAAAAAACAGGTCTCACATCTCTATTCAACCAAATCTGCACAGTTTTAGCTGGTCAAGTTATTTGTAGTGACCGTCAAAGCAGACTTTTTGTTCTGGGTTGAAAAAGCATTCCCAAATTTGCCATTCTGAAAATAACTAGTTTGTGGTATTTCAGGCCTACTTGAAATCTATCCCAAAAAGAAAATCTTACATTGAAGTTATTGATAGTATCATTCAGAAAAACCTAAGACACACGCTAGCGTGCTGATAGAAGTGTCATTCTGTGATTAAACCTATAACTGTCACACAGCGCAAAAAAAAACAGGTCTCACATCTCTATTCAACCAAATCTGCACAGTTTTAGCTGGTCAAGTTATTTGTAGTGACCGTCAAAGCAGACTTTTTGTTCTGGGTTGAAAAAGCATTCCCAAATTTGCCATTCTGAAAATAACTAGTTTGTGGTATTTCAGGCCTACTTGAAATCTATCCCAAAAAGAAAATCTTACATTGAAGTTATTGATAGTATCATTCAGAAAAACCTAAGACACACGCTAGCGTGCTGATAGAAGTGTCATTCTGTGATTAAACCTATAACTGTCACACAGCGCAAAAAAAAACAGGTCTCACATCTCTATTCAACCAAATCTGCACAGTTTTAGCTGGTCAAGTTATTTGTAGTGACCGTCAAAGCAGACTTTTTGTTCTGGGTTGAAAAAGCATTCCCAAATTTGCCATTCTCAAAATTGTGGTGAACGGGAACAATGAGGAAAACATTTAATAAGGGACGCGGACGTGGACATGGTCGTGGTGGTGTTAGTGGACCCTCTGGTGCTGGGAGAGGACGTGGCCGTTCTGCCACAGCCACACGTCCTAGTGAACCAACTACCTCAGGTCCCAGTAGCCAGCAGAATTTACAGCGATATTTGGTGGGGCCCAATGCCGTTCTAAGGATGGTAAGGCCTGAGCAGGTACAGGCATTAGTCAATTTGGTGGCCGACAGTGGATCCAGCACGTTCACATTATCTCCCACCCAGTCTTCTGCAGAAAGCGCACAGATGGCGCATGAAAACCAAGCCCATCGGTCTGTCACATCACCCCCATGCATATCAGGGAAACTGTCTGAGCCTCAAGTTATGCAGCAGTCTCTTATGCTGTTTGAAGACTCTGCTGCCAGGGTTTCCCAAGGGCATCCACCTAGCCCTTCCCCAGGGGTGGAAGAGATAGAATGCACTAACGCACAACCACTTATTTTTCCTGATGATGAGGACATGGGAATACCACCTCAGCACGTCTCTGATGATGACGAAACACAGGTGCCAACTGCTGCGTCTTTCTGCAGTGTGCAGACTGAACAGGAGGTCAGGGATCAAGACTGGGTGGAAGACGATGCAGGGGACGATGAGGTCCTAGACCCCACATGGAATGAAGGTCGTGCCACTGACTTTCACAGTTCGGAGGAAGAGGCAGTGGTGAGACCGAGCCAACAGCGTAGCAAAAGAGGGAGCAGTGGGAAAAATCAGAACACCCGCCGCCAAGAGACTCCGCCTGCTACTGACCGCCGCCATCTGGGACCGAGCACCCCAAAGGCAGCTTCAAGGAGTTCCCTGGCATGGCACTTCTTCAAACAATGTGCTGACGACAAGACCCGAGTGGTTTGCACGCTGTGCCATCAGAGCCTGAAGCGAGGCATTAACGTTCTGAACCTTAGCACAACCTGCATGACCAGGCACCTGCATGCAAAGCATGAACTGCAGTGGAGTAAACACCTTAAAAACAAGGAAGTCACTCAGGCTCCCCCTGCTACATCTTCTGCTGCTGCCGCCTCGGCCTCTTCTGCTGCTGCTGCCGCCGCCTCGGCCTCTTCCTCCGCCTCTGGAGGAACGTTGGCACCTGCCGCCCAGCAAACATGGGATGTACCACCAACACCACCACCTGCGTCACCAAGCATCTCAACCATGTCACACGGCAGCGTTCAGCTCTCCATCTCACAAACATTTGAGAGAAAGCGTAAATTCTCACCTAGCCACCCTCGATCCCTGGCCCTGAATGCCAGCATTTCTAAACTACTGGCCTATGAAATGCTGTCATTTAGGCTGGTGGACACACACAGCTTCAAACAGCTCATGTCACTTGCTGTCCCACAGTATGTTGTTCCCAGCCGCCACTACTTCTCTAAGAGAGCCGTGCCTTCCCTGCACAAACAAGTGTCCGATAAAATCAAGTGTGCACTGCGCAACGCCATCTGTGGCAAGGTCCACCTAACCACAGATACGTGGACCAGTAAGCACGGCCAGGGACGCTATATCTCCCTAACTGCACACTGGGTAAATGTAGTGGTGGCTGGGCCCCAGGCGGAGAGCTATTTGGCGCACGTCCTTCCGCCGCCAAGGATCGCAGGGCAACATTCTTTGCCTCCTGTCTCCTCCTCCTCCTACTCAGCTTCCTCCTCCTCTTCTTCCACCTGCTCATCCAGTCAGCCACACACCTTCACCACCAACTTCAGCACAGCACGGGGTAAAAGTCAGCAGGTCATTCTGAAACTCATATGTTTGGGGGACAGGCCCCACACCGCACAGGAGTTGTGGCGGGATATAGAACAACAGACCGACGAGAGGTTGCTGCCGGTGAGCCTCAAGCCCGGCCTGGTGGTGTGCGATAATGGGCGAAATCTCGTTGCAGCTCTGGGACTAGCCGGTTTGACGCACATCCCTTGCCTGGCGCATGTGCTGAATTTGGTGGTGCAGAAGTTCATTCGCAACTACCCCGACATGTCAGAGCTGCTGCATAAAGTGCGGGCCGTCTGTTCACGCTTCCGGCGTTCACACCCTGCCGCTGCTTGCCTGTCTGCGCTACAGTGTAACTTCGGCCTTCCCGCTCACCGCCTCATATGCGACGTGCCCACCAGGTGGAACTCCACCTTGCATATGCTGGACAGACTGTGCGAGCAGCAGCAGGCCATAGTGGAGTTTCAGCTGCAGCACGCACGGGTCAGTCGCACTGCGGATCAGACCCACTTCACCACCAATGACTGGGCCTCCATGCGAGACCTGTGTGCCCTGTTGCGCTGTTTCGAGTACTCCACCAACATGGCCAGTGGCGATGACGCCGTTATCAGCGTTACAATACCACTTCTATGTCTCCTTGAGAAAACACTTAGGGCGATGATGGAAGAGGAGGTGGCCCAGGAGGAAGAGGAGGAAGAGGGGTCATTTTTAGCACTTTCAGGCCAGTCTCTTCAAAGTGACTCAGAGGGAGGTTTTTTGCAACACCAGAGGCCAGGTACAAATGTGGCCAGACAGGGCCCACTACTGGAGGACAAGGAGGACGAGGATGAGGAGGAGGTGGAGGAGGAGGAGGATGAAGCATGTTCACAGCGGGGTGGCACCCAAAGCAGCTCGGGCCCATCACTGGTGCGTGGCTGGGGGGAAACACAGGACGATGACGATACGCCTCCCACAGAGGACAGCTTGTCCTTACCTCTGGGCAGCCTGGCACACATGAGCGACTACATGCTGCAGTGCCTGTGCAACGACAGCAGAGTTGCCCACATTTTAACGTGTGCAGACTACTGGGTTGCCACCCTGCTGGATCCCCGGTACAAAGACAATGTGCCCACCTTACTTCCTACACTGGAGCGTGATAGGAAGATGCGCGAGTACAAGCGCACGTTGGTAGACGCGCTACTGAGAGCATTCCCAAATGTCACAGTGGAACCAGTGGAAGCCCAAGGCGAAGGCAGAGGAGGAGCAAGAGGTCGCCAACGCAGCTGTGTCACGGCCAGCTCCTCTGAGGGCAGGGTTAGCATGGCAAAGATGTGGAAAAGTTTTGTCACCACGCCACAGCTAACTGCACCACCTCCTGATACGGAACGTGTTAGCAGGAGGCAACATTTCACTAACATGGTGGAACAGTACTGTGCACAGGTACTGTGCACACCCCTCCACGTACTGACTGATGGTTCGGCCCCATTCAACTTCTGGGTCTCCAAATTGTCCACGTGGCCAGAGCTAGCCTTTTATGCCTTGGAGGTGCTGGCCTGCCCGGCGGCCAGCGTTTTGTCTGAACGTGTATTCAGCACGGCAGGGGGCGTCATTACAGACAAACGCAGCCGCCTGTCTACAGCCAATGTGGACAAGCTGACGTTCATAAAAATGAACCAGGCATGGATCCCACAGGACCTGTCCATCCCTTGTGCAGATTAGATATTAACTACCTCCCCTTAACAATATATTATTCTACTCCAGGGCACTTCCTCATTCAATATTATTTTTAATTTCATTTTACCATTATATTGTGGGGCAACCCAAAGTTGAATGAACCTCTCCTCTGTCTGGGTGCCGGGGCCTAAATGTGTGACAGTGGCCTGTTCCAGTGGTGGGTGACGTGAAGCCTGATTCTCTGCTATGACATTAAGACAGATTCTGTGCTGACATAAGGCCAGATTCTCTGTTACGGGACCTCTCTCCTCTGCCTGGGTGCCTGGGCCTAAATGTGTGACAGTGGCCTGTTCCAGTGGTGGGTGACGTGATGCCTGATTCTCTGCTATGACATGAAGACAGATTCTGTGCTGACATAAGGCCAGATTCTCTGTTACGGGACCTCTCTCCTCTGCCTGGGTGCCTGGGCCTAAATGTGTGACAGTGGCCTGTTCCAGTGGTGGCTGACGTAAAGCCTGATTCTCTGCTATGACATGAAGACAGATTCTGCGCTGACATAAGGCCAGATTCTCTGTTACGGGACCGCTCTGCTCTGTCTGGGTGCCGGGGCCTAAATGTGTGACAGTGGCCTGTTCCAGTGGTGGGTGACGTGAAGCCTGATTCTCTGCTATGACATGAATACAGATTCTGCGCTGACATAAGGCCAGATTCTCTGTTACGGGACCTCTCTCCTCTGCCTGGGTGCCTGGGCCTAAATGTGTGACAGTGGCCTGTTCCAGTGGTGGGTGACGTGAAGCCTGATTCTCTGCTATGACATGAATACAGATTCTGCGCTGACATAAGGCCAGATTCTCTGTTACGGGACCTCTCTCCTCTGCCTGGGTGCCTGGGCCTAAATGTGTGACAGTGGCCTGTTCCAGTGGTGGGTGACGTGAAGCCTGATTCTCTGCTATGACATGAATACAGATTCTGCGCTGACATAAGGCCAGATTCTCTGTTACGGGACCTCTCTCCTCTGCCTGGGTGCCTGGGCCTAAATGTGTGACAGTGGCCTGTTCCAGTGGTGGGTGACGTGAAGCCTGATTCTCTGCTATGACATGAAGACAGATTCTGCGCTGACATAAGGCCAGATTCTCTGTTACGGGACCGCTCTCCTCTGTCTGGGTGCCGGGGCCTAAATGTGTGACAGTGGCCTGTTCCAGTGGTGGGTGACGTGAAGCCTGATTCTCTGCTATGACATGAATACAGATTCTGTGCTGACATAAGGCCAGATTCTCTGTTACGGGACCTCTCTCCTCTGCCTGGGTGCCTGGGCCTAAATGTGTGACAGTGGCCTGTTCCAGTGGTGGCTGACGTGAAGCCTGATTCTCTGCTATGACATGAATACAGATTCTGCGCTGACATAAGGCCAGATTCTCTGTTACGGGACCTCTCTCCTCTGCCTGGGTGCCTGGGCCTAAATGTGTGACAGTGGCCTGTTCCAGTGGTGGGTGACGTGAAGCCTGATTCTCTGCTATGACATTAAGACAGATTCTGTGCTGACATAAGGCCAGATTCTCTGTTACGGGACCTCTCTCCTCTGCCTGGGTGCCTGGGCCTAAATGTGTGACAGTGGCCTGTTCCAGTGGTGGGTGACGTGATGCCTGATTCTCTGCTATGACATGAAGACAGATTCTGTGCTGACATAAGGCCAGATTCTCTGTTACAGGACCTCTCTCCTCTGTCTGGGTGCCGGGGCCTAAATGTGTGACAGTGGCCTGTTCCAGTGGTGGGTGACGTGAAGCTTGATTCTCTGCTATGACATGAAGACTGATTCTGCGCTGACATAAGGCCAGATTATCTGTTACGGGACCTCTCTCCTCTGCCTGGGTGCCTGGGCCTAAATGTGTGACAGTGGCCTGTTCCAGTGGTGGGTGACGTGATGCCTGATTCTCTGCTATGACATGAAGACAGATTCTGCGCTGACATAAGGCCAGATTCTCTGTTACGGGACCTCTCTCCTCTGTCTGGGTGCCTGGGCCTAAATGTGTGACAGTGGCCTGTTCCAGTGGTGGGTGACGTGATGCCTGATTCTCTGCTATGACATTAAGACAGATTCTGTGCTGACATAAGGCCAGATTCTCTGTTACGGGACCTCTCTCCTCTGCCTGGGTGCCTGGGCCTAAATGTGTGACAGTGGCCTGTTCCAGTGGTGGGTGACGTGATGCCTGATTCTCTGCTATGACATGAAGACAGATTCTGTGCTGACATAAGGCCAGATTCTCTGTTACAGGACCTCTCTCCTCTGTCTGGGTGACGGGGCCTAAATTTGTGACAGTGGCCTGTTCCAGTGGTGGGTGACGTGAAGCTTGATTCTCTGCTATGACATGAAGACAGATTCTGCGCTGACATAAGGCCAGATTCTCTGTTACGGGACCGCTCTCCTCTGTCTGGGTGCCGGGGCCTAAATGTGTGACAGTGGCCTGTTCCAGTGGTGGGTGACGTGAAGCCTGATTCTCTGCTATGACATGAAGACTGATTCTGCGCTGACATGAAGCCAGATTCTCTGCTATGGCATGAAGAGACTGATTCTCTGCTGACATGAAGCCAGATTCTTTGCTATGGCATGAAGAGACTGATTCTCTGCTGACGTGAAGCCAGATTCTCTGCTATGGGACCTCTGTCCAATTGATATTGGTTCATTTTTATTTTTTTTATTTTAATTTTAATTCATTTCCCTATCCACATTTGTTTGCAGGGGATTTACCTACATGTTGCTGCCTTTTGCAGCCCTCTAGCTCTTTCCTGGGCTGTTTTACAGCCTTTTTAGTGCCCAAAAGTTCGGGTCCCCATTGACTTTAATGGGGTTCGGGTTCGGGACGAAGTTCGGGTCGGGTTCGGATCCCGAACCCGAACATTTCCGGGAAGTTCGGCCGAACTTCTCGAACCCGAACATCCAGGTGTTCGCTCAACTCTATTCACTAGCCAACGTTGTTTTAAAAGTCATACAAACAATTCAACGTGAGGTACATGAGCAGCAGCATCAGCAGCTTGTATTTAAATTGCAGTATAAGGCCTATATATATCTCGGCCTAACTGGGCAGGACAGGCTTCACTAGCCAACGTTGTTTTAAAAGTCATACAGACAATTTAATGTGAGGTACATGAGCAGCAGCATCAGCAGCATCAGCAGCTTGAATTTAAATTGCAGTATAAGGCCTATATATATCTCGGCCTAACTGGGCAGGACAGGCTTCACTAGCCAACGTTGTTTTCAAAGTCATACAGACAATTCAACGTGAGGTACATGAGCAGCAGCATCAGCAGCTTGAATTTAAATTGCAGAATAAGGCCTATTTATATCTCGGCCTAACTCTGCAGGACAGGCTTCACTAGCCAACTTTGTTTTAAAAGTCATACAGACAATTCAACATGAGGTACATGAGCAGCAGCATCAGCAGCTTGTATTTAAATTGCAGTATAAGGCCTATATATATCTCGGCCTAACTGGGCAGGACAGGCTTCACTAGCCAACGTTGTTTTAAAAGTCATACAGACAATTTAATGTGAGGTACATGAGCAGCAGCATCAGCAGCATCAGCAGCTTGAATTTAAATTGCAGTATAAGGCCTATTTATATCTCGGCCTAACTCTGCAGGACAGGCTTCACTAGCCAACTTTGTTTTAAAAGTCATACAGACAATTCAACATGAGGTACATGAGCAGCAGCATCAGCAGCTTGTATTTAAATTGCAGTATAAGGCCTATATATATCTCAGCCTAACTGGGCAGGACAGGCTTCACTAGCCAACGTTGTTTTAAAAGTCATACAGACAATTCAACGTGAGGTACATGAGCAGCAGCATCAGCAGCTTGAATTTAAATTGCAGAATAAGGCCTATATATATCTCGGCCAACTGGGCAGGACAGGCTTCACTAGCCAACGTTGTTTTAAAAGTCATACAGACAATTCAACGTGAGGTACATGAGCAGCAGCATCAGCAGCTTGTATTTAAATTGCAGTATACGGCCTATATATATCTCGGCCTAACTGGGCAGGACAGGCTTCACTAGCCAACGTTGTTTTAAAAGTCATACAGACAATTCAACGTGAGGTACATGAGCAGCAGCATCAGCAGCTTGAATTTAAATTGCAGAATAAGGCCTATATATATCTCGGCCTAACTGGGCAGGACAGGCTTCACTAGCCAACGTTGTTTTAAAAGTCATACAGACAATTCAACGTGAGGTACATGAGCAGCAGCATCAGCAGCTTGTATTTAAATTGCAGTTTAAGGCCTATATATATCTCGGCCTAACTGGGCAGGACAGGCTTCACTAGCCAACGTTGTTTTAAAAGTCATACAGACAATTCAACGTGAGGTACATGAGCAGCAGCATCAGCAGCATCAGCAGCTTGAATTTAAATTGCAGTATAAGGCCTATATATATCTCGGCCTAACTGGGCAGGACAGGCTTCACTAGCCAACGTTGTTTTCAAAGTCATACAGACAATTCAACGTGAGGTACATGAGCAGCAGCATCAGCAGCTTGTATTTAAATTGCAGTATAAGGCCTATATATATCTCGGCCTAACTCTGCAGTACAGGCTTCACTAGCCAACGTTGTTTTAAAAGTCATACAGACAATTCAACGTGAGGTACATGAGCAGCAGCATCAGCAGCTTGTATTTAAATTGCAGTATAAGGCCTATATATATCTCAGCCTAACTGGGCAGGACAGGCTTCACTAGCCAACGTTGTTTTAAAAGTCATACAGACAATTCAACGTGAGGTACATGAGCAGCAGCATCAGCAGCTTGAATTTAAATTGCAGAATAAGGCTTATATATATCTCGGCCTAACTGGGCAGGACAGGCTTCACTAGCCAACGTTGTTTTAAAAGTCATACAGACAATTCAACGTGAGGTACATGAGCAGCAGTATCAGCAGCTTGTATTTAAATTGCAGTATAAGGCCTATATATATCTCGGCCTAACTGGGCAGGACAGGCTTCACTAGCCAACGTTGTTTTAAAAGTCATACAGACAATTCAACGTGAGGTACATGAGCAGCAGCATCAGCAGCTTGAATTTAAATTGCAGTATAAGGCCTATATATATCTCGGCCTAACTGGGCAGGACAGGCTTCACTAGCCAACGTTGTTTTAAAAGTTATACAGACAATTCAACGTGAGGTACATGAGCAGCAGCATCAGCAGCATCAGCAGCTTGAATTTAAATTGCAGTATAAGGCCTATATATATCTCGGCCTAACTGGGCAGGACAGGCTTCACTAGCCAACGTTGTTTTCAAAGTCATACAGACAATTCAACGTGAGGTACATGAGCAGCAGCATCAGCAGCTTGTATTTAAATTGCAGTATAAGGCCTATATATGTCTCGGCCTAACTCTGCAGAACAGGCTTCACTAGCCAACGTTGTTTTCAAAGTCATACAGACAATTCAACGTGAGGTACATGAGCAGCAGCATCAGCAGCTTGTATTTAAATTGCAGTATAAGGCCTATATATATCTCGGCCTAACTGGGCAGGACAGGCTTCACTAGCCAACGTTGTTTTCAAAGTCATACAGACAATTCAACGTGAGGTACATGAGCAGCAGCATCAGCAGCTTGTATTTAAATTGCAAAATAAGGCCTATATATATCTCGGCCTAACTCGGCAGGACAGGCTTCACTAGCCAACGTTGTTTTAAAAGTCATACTGACAATTCAACGTTAGGTAGATGACCAGCAGCATCATCAGCATCAGCAGATTGAATTTAAATTGCAGTATAAGGCCTATATATATCTCGGCCTAACTCGGCAGGATAGGATTCACTAGCCAACGTTGTTTTTAAAGTCATACTGACAATTCAACGTGAGGTACATGAGCAGCAGCATCAGCAGCATCAGCAGCTTGAATTTAAATTGCAGCATAAGGCCTATATATATCTCGGCCTAACTCGGCAGGACATATTTAAATGGTCAATGTTTTTTTAAAAGTCATACTGACATTTCAACGTGAGGTAGATGACCAGCAGCATCAGCAGCTTGATTTTAAATTGCAGTATAAGGCCTATAAATATCTAGACCTAACTCCGCAGGACAGGCAGCAGCAGCCAATGTGTGTGCAGCAAAGGTGTGTTCACGGGAATGGAACCCCACCAGACCCGGGCAAAACCATACATCAACTGAGACATCTCCGACAGCAGCAGCAACAGCAGGTGACATGTGGGCAGCAGAAGTGTGTTCCCGGGAATGGGCCCCCACCAGACCCGGGCAACACCATACCTCAACTGAGACATCTCCGACAGCAGCAGCAGCAACAGCATGTGACATGTGGGCAGCAGCAGTGTGTTCCCGGGAATGGGCCCCCACCAGACCCGGGCAACACCATACCTCAACTGAAACATATTGATATTAATTTTATACATTATAGATATCGATAAAATGTATGTAAATATATAAAGGAATTAACATGTACATATAGATCTCTCAATTTCCAGATCAGGCACATGGAAGATGAAGCAGAACACTGTGTTTTCGCTTACAACGACATCATGTGTTTTCTCGAAGGCAGAGTGCTGTGGAATTGTCGGTTTAGCAGCGGCTCTTTCGTTCCTCCTCATGTCTGTGAGGAGGAATGTGTCCCGACGCTCCACCCACCCATACACGATCAGTATCGCACACACGCTAGTCTACATCCAACTGCTACACCCATCCCTCATGTGCCTTTGTGAGCACCAAAGGCAGTGATGAGCCAAGTTTCATCGGGCTGAGTCTGGAAGCGCTCCGCCGTGATCCAACGGGGGAAATGCAAACTTCCTTAGGCGATGAAGCAGCGTTGTTCCAAAGCTGATGAAAGGGTCCACATTGGGGCTACCACCAGTGAGCAACCTGCATGATCTCTTGACGGTCATAGGGTCTAACGATCCATTTAAAGTTGCTATTTTGAACAGCCGGGGTATTGATGTCAGGCACAAAGGGTGCATACATCAGCATGGCACAGCGGATCGCCAACACTGTCATCCAGCACAGTGCATTTTTCAAGCTGTTTAGAGGGAAACATGTGTTCTTCAGTTACATAGAACTGACAGTAAACTGTTTGTGCATAACGATTAGCAGTTTGGCTCCTGTACACGGACCCATAAAAATTTATGGATCAGTATTCAGTGCGTGTGCTATGCGTTGACATCACGCATTCCTACCTCGTGTTTAAATTGACCGTGAGAAAGAAGTTTAATTCTTTTTTAGTTTTATTAAATTTTTATTCTTTGAGGATTTATATAAATTTACAGTAATACGCTCCTCTAAAATGCAGTTGTATGTAGAAGGAAAAAAAATCAGCACTTAAATAGATCTGATGTGGTAGGTAAATATATAGATTTTGTCTATAATGCAATATTAATATATCTATCTCACCCATTTCACCCTGGAAGCAATCAAATTTGCTAATAATGCTGAAATCAACATTCTATTGGACCGTATTACTGCACATAGATATACAATGTATATTTGAATTTTTTTATAATTATATAAAAAACATAATAAAAACATAACCGTGATTAATAAAGCACAAACAGTTTACTGTCAGTTCTATGTAACTGAAGAACACATGTTTCCCTCTAAACAGCTTAAAAAATGCACTGTGCTGGATGACAGTGTTGGCGATCCGCTGTGCCATGCTCAAGTATGCACCCTTTGCGCCTGACATCAATACCCTGGTTGTTCAAAATAGCCACTTTAAATGGATCGTTAGACCCTATGACCGTCAAGAGATCATGCAGGTTGCTCACTGGTGGAAGCCCCAATGTGGACCCTTTCATCAGCTTTGGAACAACGCTGCTTCATCACCTAAGGGAGATTGCGTTTCCCCCGTTGGATCACGGCGGAACGCTTCCAGACTCCGCCCGATGAAACTTGGCTCATCACTGCCTTTGGTGCTCACAAAGGCACATGAGGGATGGGTGTATCAGTTGGATGTAGACTAGCGTGTGTGCGATACTGATCGTGTATGGGTGGGTGGAGCGTCGGGACACATTCCTCCTCACAGACATGAGGAGGAACGAAAGAGCCGCTGCTAAACACCGACAATTCCACAGCACTCTGCCTTCGAGAAAACACATGATGTCGTTGTAAGCGAAAACACAGTGTTCTGCTTCATCTTCCATGTACCTGATCTGGAAACCTGGAGCAGACTACTTAGGTCTGATTGTGTGCTGTGTGGTCATGCACACTAATTACTTAAAAATAAATATTAAGAAAATAAATAATGTGCGATTATTAAAAAATGGATCAATACTGAAATTATTCAATACATAAATATAAATAAAACCCAACTGTACATTTCATAATTTTAAAAATGATCATATTATACATTAAATAAATTTAAAAATATAATATACATGTAAATATAACTATCAATATATTAAAAATTAACAAAAATCAATAAAAATATTTATTAAAACATGATCAATACATTAAAATAAATAAAATCGATAAGCAATATATAAATAATAAAAATATTAAATAATACACACTATTACTGAAATCAAACATACATGATTATATTACATTTTTAAAAACTAAGAAATACATATATATATATATATATATATATATATATATATATATATAAATTTTAAAATCCATGATTAATAAAGTAATAAATAGATAAAATATAATGCAAAATAATAAATAAATATATATATAATAAATAGAAAAATAAATTTAAAAATTCATCAAAAAATTCATAACTAGTAATTAATAAATAAATTCATAAATAAATAAATAAGTTAATAAATAATTAAAAATATCAATAAGTAAGTTAAAAAGATTAAAAAACAACGGATTTTTGGAGGGAGAGAAAAGGAGAGTGATGGACAAGGGACGTCTCAACGTCCTGAACCGACAGCGGGGGCCAAGAAGTCACTGCCGATCCAGGACTCGTTCATCTTGATGAAGGTGAGTCTGTCCACGGAGTCAGTGGACAGACGGGTCCTCTTGTCCGTGACCACCCCACCTGCCGCGCTGAAAGTCCGCTCAGACAGTACGCTGGAGGGGGGGCAAGACAATAGCTCCAGCGCATACTGAGCGAGCTCACGGTAGGTGTCCAGCCTGGCAACCCAGTACTCCATGGGGTCGTCGGTGCTCATGCTGTCGGAAGCACCGACTGACCCCATGTAGTCAGCCACCATGCGGGCCAACCGCTGGTGGTGACTGCTGCTGCTGCTGCTGCTACTGGGTCGCGCAGACTGGTAGAACTGCCTCATCTCACCCATAAGGTCACCAAGTCGGCTGGTGCTGCTGGGACCAGCCGTCGGCTGGGTGAGATGGGCGGGGAGAACTGGAGCCTGAGGCCGCGGGTTAGCCTCCTCCAGCCGTTTGATGAGACAGGACCGCAGTTTTTCAATCCGGGCCTGTCTCCGGCTGGCTGGGATGAACTGCTCCAGCTTCCCCTTGCATCTAGGGTCTAAAAGGGTGGCCAACCAGAAATCGTCACTCTCCTTCAGTTTCCTGATCCGGGGGTCCCTCCTAAGGCAGCGCAGCATGTGGGCAGCCATAGGGAAGAGGACAGCCTGCTGTGCCTCCTCATGGCTGCCAGGGACCATGACATCCTGGTCCTCTTGCTGCTGTTCATGATGGTCCCTGTTGCTGCTGCCCCACCCCCGGACTAACGGTGCCCCCGACACCGTCTCTCCCTCCTGACCAGGCGCAGACTCCTGGACGTCGTGAATGTCTTCCTCCTCCTCCACGTCATCCTGGGCCTGGTCCTGGTGGAGCAAGGCCGCCTCATATTGCTCCACCAAGGCACTCTCCCCAGCCTCGAGCAGGCGATCTAGTGTCCTGTCCAGCAGGAACACTAAGGGGAGCAAGTCATTGAGGCCGACATGCTCCCTGCTGACCATCTTGGTCGCCTGCTCAAATGGGGCCAACACGTGGCAGACCTGCTGTATCTGCCCCCACTCCGCATTAGTGATGTATGGGAGTGTGTTGGTTGGCCCTGGAGTGCCTAGGTCAAGCAGGTATTCCCTCACCGCCCTTCTCTGCTCCCACAACCTCTCCAGCATGTGGAGGGTGGAGTTCCACCGCGTCACGCTGTCGACAATCAGCCTGTGAGGGGGCAGGCTCTTGTCCCGCTGCAGTCTGGACAGGGACGCGGAGGCAGTTGGGGAGCGTCGGAAGTGGCTGGCAATCCGACGGACACGTTGCACAATGTCACTCAACCCTGGAAATGTACGTAGGTATTTCTGGACAACCAGGTTGAGGACATGTGCCATGCAGGGGACGTGTGTCAGACTGCCAGCATGGAGGGCGGCGAGGAGGTTGCTGCCGTTGTCACATACAACCATACCTGCCTGGAGCCTTCGGGGTGTCAGCCACTTCTGGACCTGATCCTGTAGTGCTGATAGAACATCAGGTCCAGTGTGTCTTCGTTCCCCTAAGCTAACAAGCTGGAGCACGGCCTGGCAGCGGACGTGCCCCACACTTGCATAGCTACGGGGACGCTTGCTGGGGGGCTCAGCAGCTGTGGAGACAGTGGCTTGAGGGAGGATAGTGTTTCCACCCTGGACACCCCGTGGCGGCACCACAAACTCTGATGCCACTGTTCCCTCCCCGGCGCCTCGGAGGGAAACCCAATGGGCGGTAAAACTAATGTAGCGTCCCGGCCCATGCCTGCTGGTCCAGGCATCCATGATCAGATGCACCCTGTCGCTGACAGCGTGATCCAGCGACAGGGATACATTCTGCACCACATGCTGGTGGAGGGCAGGGACGCCGGTCCTGGCAAAGAAATGGCGGCTGGGGACACGCCATCTAGGTTGGGCCTGCTCCAACATCTGCCTGAATGGATTGCTATCCACAAGGTTGCAGGGCAGCAGATGTTGGGCAATAACCCTTGCCAGGAGCCCATTGAGAGAACGCACGCATCTGTCCCCGGGGGTGTAGGGCGCGGTGCGTTCCAAAGCCTCAGCAATTGAGGGCTGGCGCCGGACGGCAGAGGAGGAGGACCTGGAGGAGGGTGCAGTGGAGGCAGAGGTATGGCTGCCGGTACCAGTACCTCTAGGAGAGGGAGTGGTGGAGTGGGACTCAATTTGAGTCTGCGGTTGCTGCTGATGCTGAACAGTGGCAGGAGGTGCTGGCCCCTGCACACTGGTGGTGGCGCTGCTGCTACGACCACCACGCATCTCTTCCCACTCCCGCCAGTGATTGACTCTAAGGTGCTGGGTCAGGGCAGTGGTACCCAGCCGAGCCAAACACTTCCCTCTCCTCACCCTGGCATGGCATAGCTGACAGATGCCAATTGTGACATAATCTGCTGCCAGGGTGAAATAGGCCCAAACAGGCGACTTCCGAACAAACCTCTGGTCAGATGGGGCGGAGGATACCCGTTCAGGCTCGGTGCGCACAGTAGGAGCTGGCTGCTGCTGCCTGCCGCTCTTACCAGTGGAGCCCCTGACACTGGGCTCCCTGGTGACCTGGCGCACCAATTGCCTCGCCTGCCTACCTTTGTCAGTGCTGCTGTCACGTGACGAAGGAGGTGGCACACACTCTGTGTCACCCTCCTCCTCAGACTCAAGGCCCCCATGTGATGGACCTAGAGGAACAGCTAACGGGGAGCCCCTGCCATGGCTCTGCTGTCCCCTCACTGACACCTGAGTCTGACTAGGTGCGGGAGTAGTGTGGCTTACCCCACCCGCACCCGTTGGAAGGGAAATCACTGGGGTACTCACAGGAGGTACCCCATCCTCCTCCTCTACCCCTTCCATAAGGTCTTGACAATCGGGTGGACTAAATTCAAGTTCACCCTCCTGCATTAAGTCCCCCAAGATGTCCCTCTCACTGTCGCTAAACAGGAGCAGGGTATCATCTTGGGGACTGGGGGGTGGTGAAGCAGGAGGAGGAGTTGCCCCACCGCTGCTGATGCTGCTGCTCCTGCTGCGAGCCTGGGCGGATGAATCTGTGGCACTGGATTGTGCCACATATGCCACAATTGCATCCGCCTCGTCTGAACCAATTGGGCGGCTGCCACGCGCAAAAAAATCTGGGATCAGGCGTGCTCCACTGACTGCTGGCTGCTGTCCAGCAGCATTCCTTCTCCTGCCCCTACTGCTCTGGCTGCGTGCCTCGCCTTTGTGGCTCATTTTTGGAAGAACCAACAAAAAATAAAATATATATAAATATAGGGGATAAACTTTATTGGGCCGGTGACAAAAAAAAACAAATGATATAAAATACCAAAAAAAAAAATTTAAAAATTATAGAAACCAAAAAGAAATTAAAGATTAATTATTAATATATATATTCGTTTATTTTTTATTATTTTGCACTAGTAACTAAAATTAAACTAACTACAAAGACACGGACTGAGACAAAACGAAGACAAGTAACACTAAAACGTTTTTTTTTTTTTTGCAAAATTTTACACCTGAAAGTGAAAAATGTAATTTTTTTGCAAATAAATCGTAAAATTTCGATTAATAACAAAAAAAGTAAAAATGTCAGCAGCAATGAAATACCACCAAATGAAAGCTCTATTAGTGAGAAGAAAAGGAGGTAAAATTCATTTGGGTGGTAAGTTGCATGACCGAGCAATAAATGGTGAAAGTAGTGTAGGTCAGAAGTGTAAAAAGTGGCCTGGTCTTTCAGGGTGTTTAAGCACTGGGTGCTTTTTTTTTTTTTTAACCACCTCAGCACCCAGTGCTTAAACACCCTGAAAGACCAGGCCACTTTTTACACTTCTGACCTACACTACTTTCACCATTTATTGCTCGGTCATGCAACTTACCACCTAAATGAATTTTACCTCCTTTTCTTCTCACTAATAGAGCTTTCATTTGGTGGTATTTCATTGCTGCTGACATTTTTACTTTTTTTGTTATTAATCGAAATTTTACGATTTATTTGCAAAAAAATGACATTTTTCACTTTCAGGTGTAAAATTTTGCAAAAAAAACGACATCCATATATAAATTTTTCTCTAAATTTATTGTTCTACATGTCTTTGATAAAAAAAAATGTTTGGGTAAAAAAAAAATGGTTTGGGTAAAAGTTATAGCGTTTACAAACTATGGTACAAAAATGTGAATTTCCGCTTTTTGAAGCAGCTCTGACTTTCTGAGCACCTGTCATGTTTCCTGAGGTTCTACAATGCCCAGACAGTACAAACACCCCACAAATGACCCCATTTCGGAAAGTAGACACCCTAAGGTATTCGCTGATGGGCATAGTGAGTTCATAGAACTTTTTATTTTTTGTCACAAGTTAGCGGAAAATGATGATTTTTTTTTTTTCTTACAAAGTCTCATATTCCACTAACTTGTGACAAAAAATAAAAAGTTCTATGAACTCACTATGCCCATCACGAAATACCTTGGGGTCTCTTCTTTCCAAAATGGGGTCACTTGTGGGGTACTTATACTGCCCTGGCATTCTAGGGGCCCAAATGTGTGGTAAGGAGTTTGAAATCAAATTCTGTAAAAAATGACCAGTGAAATCCGAAAGGTGCTCTTTGGAATATGGGCCCCTTTGCCCACCTAGGCTGCAAAAAAGTGTCACACATCTGGTATCTCTGTATTCAGGAGAAGTTCGGGAATGTGTTTTGGGGTGTCTTTTTACATATACCCATGCTGGGTGAGATAAATATCTTGGTCAAATGCCAACTTTGTATAAAAAAATGGGAAAAGTTGTCTTTTGCCAAGATATTTCTCTCACCCAGCATGGGTATATGTAAAATGACACCCCAAAACACATTGCCCAACTTCTCCTGAATACGGAGATACCAGATGTGTGACACTTTTTTGCAGCCTAGGTGGGCAAAGGGGCCCATATTCCAAAGAGCACCTTTTGGATTTCACTGGTCATTTTTTACAGAATTTGATTTCAAACTCCTTACCACACATTTGGGCCCCTAGAATGCCAGGGCAGTATAACTACCCCACAAGTGACCCCATTTTGGAAAGAAGAGCCCCCAAGGTATTCGCTGATGGGCATAGTGAGTTCATGGAAGTTTTTATTTTTTGTCACAAGTTAGTGGAATATGAGACTTTGTATGAAAAAAAAAAAAAAAATCATCATTTTCCACTAACTTGTGACAAAAAATAAAAAATTCTAGGAACTTGTCATGCCCCTCACGGAATACCTTGGGGTGTCTTCTTTCCAAAATGGGGTCACTTGTGGGGTAGTTATACTGCCCTGGCATTTTCCAGGGGCCCTAATGTGTGGTAAGTAGGTAAATGACCTGTGAAATCCGAAAGGTGCTCTTTGGAATGTGGGCCCCTTTGCCCACCTAGGCTGCAAAAAAGTGTCACACATGTGGTATCTCCGTATTCAGGAGAAATTGGGGAATGTGTTTTGGGGTGTCATTTTACATATACCCATGCTGGGTGAGAGAAATATCTTGGCAAAAGACAACTTTTCCCCTTTTTTTTATACAAAGTTGGCATTTGACCAAGATATTTATCTCACCCAGCATGGGTATATGTAAAATGACACCCCAAAACACATTCCCCAACTTCTCCTGAATACGGAGATACCACATGTGTGACACTTTTTTGCAGCCTAGGTGGGCAAAGGGGCCAAAATTTATTTTTAGGAGTGCATTTTTAGACATTTGGATACCAGACTTCTTCTCACGCTTTGGGGCCCCTAAAATGCCAGGGCAGTATAAATACCCCACATGTGACCCCATTTTGGAAAGAAGACACCCCAAGGTATTCAATGAGGGGCATGGCGAGTTCATAGAAAAAAAAAATTTGGCACAAGTTAGCGGAAATAGATTTTTTTGATTTTTTTCTCACAAAGTCTCCCTTTCCGCTAACTTGGGACAAAAATTTCAATCTTTCATGGACTCAATATGCCCCTCAGCGAATACCTTGGGGTGTCTTCTTTCCAAAATGGTGTTATTTGTGGGGTGTTTGTACTGCCCTGGCATTTGAGGGTCTCCGCAATCATTACATGTATGCCCAGCATTAGGAGTTTCTGCTATTCTCCTTATATTGAGCATACGGGTAATGAGATTTTTTTTTTCCGTTCAGCCTCTGGGCTGAAAGAAAAAAATGAACGGCACAGATTTCTTCATTCGCATCGATCAATGTGGATGAAAAAATCTCTGCCAAAAAAAGAAAAAGGAGGAGAAAGGCGTCTGCCAGGACATAGGAGCTCAGCCCAACATCCATACCCACTTAGCTCGTATGCCCTGGCAAACCAGATTTCTCCATTCACATCAATCGATGTGGATGAATAAATCATTGCCGGGATTTATTTTTTTATATATACAAAGTGTTTGCCAAAGCATATGAACACCGCCACCTCCTCAGCTCATATGCCTCGGCAAACATATCTTTTACTGCAGAGGAGAAATCTCGTCTTGCAGCGCCGCATACACCGACTTGCGTGTAATCTGACAGCAGCGCAATGCTTCTGTCCGAATGCACATCAGTGCTGCAGCTAGTCGATCGGTTGGTCCACCTGGAAGGTAAAAAAAACAAAAGAAAAAAGAAAAAACCAGGCCGCAACGCAATAAATTTATTAACTTTTGAACAGAATATATTAAACTTTTTTTTAACTTTTTTAACTGAACATTAACCTTTTTACTAACCGGTATTTTTTTTTTTGTTTAGTTTTTTTTACCTTTATAGAACAAACCTCTCCTTCCCCATGGGACAATGTGCAAAGCGCAAATCGCCCAAAGATGTGGCGAAGTACGTTATGCACTTTATCCTAGGTGAAAGGAGAGGTTTGCAGCAGCTGTGAGTGTAAGGGCCCTAATAGCCCTGTGTGCCTGTCCTGTGAGATGCAATCCCTATGCTAGGTGTACCTGTGTGTGGTACTTCCGGAAACACTCACCAAAGCATAGGGCAGGGTGGTCAGGACAGTCAGGACAGAAATAGTGGGTGTCACGCCTTATTCCACTCCTGCTACAGACACGACATCTTTTTCGGGGTGACGGTTGGGTTGAGGTACCAGGAACGACACTGGGGAAATGTCGCTCGTTTAGACTGCTAACTACACTGGTGGATGGGGCCACGGAACCTCCTGGGTAAAGGAGGTTCTCGATGATCTCTTCCTGGAATTTGAGGAAGGATCGTGTTCTCCCAGCCTTACTGTAGAGAACAAAACTATTATACAGCGCCAATTGAATTAAATATACAGACACCTTCTTATACCAGCGTCTGGTTCTGCGGGAAACTAAATACGGAGACAACATCTGGTCATTGAAGTCCACCCCTCCCATGAGCGCATTATAGTCGTGGACACAGAGGGGCTTTTCAATAACACGGGTTGCTCGCTCAATTTGGATTGTCGTGTCTGCGTGAATGGAGGAGAGCATGTAAACGTCACGCTTGTCTCTCCATTTCACCGCGAGCAGTTCTTCGTTACACAAAGCAGCCCTCTCCCCCCTTGCAAGACGGGTGGTTACAAGCCGTTGGGGGAAGCCCACGCGACTAGTTCGCGCGGTGCCACAGGCGCAAATCCGTTCTAGAAACAAATGCCTAAAGAGGGCCACACTTGTGTAGAAATTGTCCACATAAAGATGGTACCCCTTGCCGAATAAGGGTGACACCAAGTCCCAGACTGTCTTCCCACTGCTCCCCAGGTAGTCAGGGCAACCGACCGGCTCCAGGGTCTGATCTTTTCCCTCATAGATCCGAAATTTGTGGGTATAGCCTGTGGCCCTTTCACAGAGCTTATACAATTTGACCCCATACCGGGCACGCTTGCTTGGGATGTATTGTTTGTAGCCAAGGCGCCCGGTAAAATGTATTAGGGACTCGTCTACGCAGATGTTTTGCTCGGGGGTATACAAATCTGCAAATTTCTGGTTGAAATGGTCTATGAGGGGCCGAATTTTGTGGAGCCGGTCAAAAGCTGGGTGGCCTCTGGGACGGGAGGTGGTGTTGTCGCTAAAATGCAGGAAACGCAGGATGGTCTCAAAACATGCCCTGGACATAGCAGCAGAGAACATGGGCATGTGATGAATCGGGTTCGTGGACCAATATGACCGCAATTCATGCTTTTTAGTTAGACCCATGTTGAGGAGAAGGCCCAAAAAAATTTTAAGTTCGGAAACTTGGACTGGTTTCCACCGGAAAGGCTGGGCATAATAGCTTCCCGGGTTGGCGGATATAAATTGTGTGGCATACCGGTTTGTCTCTGCCACGACTAAGTCCAAGAGCTCCGCAGTCAAGAACAGCTCAAAAAATCCCAGGGCCGAACCGATTTGAGCCGTCTCAACCCGAACTCCAGACTGGGCGGTGAAAGGGGGAACTAATGGTGAGGCTGAAGTTGGTGACTGCCAATTAGGGTTTGCCAGCACCTCAGGGACTCTAGGGGCTCTACGGGCCTGTCTGTGCGGTGGCTGCGATGGGGTAACTAGTGCACGTGCCACCGTACCAGCTTCAACTGCCCTTCTGGTGCTCGCCACGTCACCATGTTGTACGGCAGTGCTGGTACTAGGTCCAGGGAGGGCTGCGCTGCTGGTGTATGCCTCACCACGTGATCCGGCAGCGACAGCCCCACTCTGCTGCTCTTGAAGCGGATCCTGCGAAACCTGTGGTCTAGCGACACGGGGCCGGGTACGACTGGTGCTGTCAGGGACCTCCACCTCCTCGTCCGAACTTTGGGTCAGAGAGCCACTGCTTTCCACAGGTTCATATTCTGAACCGCTAGATTCGTCAGATGAGGGTTCCCACTCCTCATCCGACTGGGTCAGAATCCTGTAGGCCTCTTCAGAAGAATACCCCCTGTTTGACATTTTGGACTACTAAATTTAGGGGTATTCCCTGAGACTACCCAAGAAAAAAAGCAAGCCTGTCTTACAAAGGGGAGGCTAGCGAAGTACCGGAGGCCGCTGCGGTTGATAAAAAATATCAAAACTGATTTTTTTTCGCCGCAGAGCGTGTAAAATGAATGTGCAGTGATCAAAAAAATATATATTTTTTGTCACTGCGGTGGGGTGGGCGTGGGTGAACGCACGTGTGTGCGACCGATCAGGCCTGATCGGGCAAACACTGCGTTTTGGGTGGAGGGCGAGCTAAGGTGACACTAATACTATTATAGATCTGACCGTGATCAGTTTTGATCACTTACAGATACTATAAAAGTACAAATGCTGATTAGTGATACGCTAAACAGCGAATAAGTGACTGCGGTGCGGTGGGCTGGGCGCTAACTCACGCTAAACTACCTAACCAAGGGGCCTAAACTATCCCTAAAACCTAACAGCCAATACTAGTGAAAAAAAAAAAGTGACAGTTTACACTGATCACTTTTTTTCCTTTCACTAGTGATTGACAGGGGCGATCAAAGGGGTGATCAAAGGGATAATTGGGGTGCAGGGGGGTGATCTGGGGCTACAGTGAAGTGTTTGGTGTACTCACAGTTCAGTCTGCTCCTCTGCTGGATCCAACCGACGAAAAGGACCAGCAGAGGAGCAGAGAAGCCATATAACAGATCATATTTACTAATATGATCTGTTATATGACTTGTGATTGGATTTTTTGAAAATCGCCAGCCTGCCAGCCAATGATCGTTGCTGGCAGGCTGGTGACGAACTTCTTCTTTAACTTTTGCCGGCCCGCGATGCGCATGCGCGGGCCGGCTTGGAGCGAAATCTCGCGAGATGACGCGCATATGCGTGACTCTGCGCAGCGCTGCCACCTCCGGAACGCGAATCTGCGTTAGGCGGTCCGGAGGTGGTTAAACTAACTACAAAAACACGGACTAAGACAAAACGAAGACAAGTAACACTAAAACTTTTTTTATGCTTTTTTGTTTTTTTTGTGACCTAACTACAAAGACACAGACTAAGACAAAACGAAGACAAGTAACACTAAAAGTTTTTTTTTGCTTTTTTTTTTTTTTTAAACTAACTACAAAAACACAGACTAAGAAAAAACGAAGACAAGTAACACTAAAACTTTTTTTGGGCTTTTTTGTTTTTTTTGTGACCTAACTACAAAGACACGGACTAAGACAAAACGAAGACAAGTAACACTAAAACTTTTTTTTGGCTTTTTTTTTTTTAACTAACTACAAAAACACGGACTTAGACAAAACGAAGACAAGTAACACTAAAACTTTTTTTTTTGCTTTTTTTTTTTTTAAACTAACTACAAAAACACGGACTAAGACAAAACAAAGACAAGTAACACTAAAGTTTTTTTTTTTTCTACTAACTACCTACAACGGCACAAAGACAAATACGGACGGACGGACTAGGACAAAATGAACAAACTCGGAACAGACAATAAAGACTACAAATTTACACAGAAGGACACTAAACTAAAACCCTACACTAAGCTGTTATATGAAAAGTTAACCTAAACCCTAACTATAACTGGAAATAATAAAGTTGATCCTACACTAAACCCTAACTATTACTGTAAATAATAAAGTTGATCCTACACTAAACCCTAAGAACTAAGCTAATTTATCCTGAAAGTACTATCTAATTCCCTATCTGTATTTAATCAATTCAAACTAACTAGTCCCTACTCTACACTGAACTTTATATAATAAACTGATCCCTAACACTGCCTAAACTAACTTTATGACCTACCCTGCACCCTACAAACTATATAATTATTCACTGTCCTAAACCCTATCTATCTATCTAACAATTTTAAACTGTAATTTCGATTTCTGCACAATTTCGACTGACAAATGCTGTTGCTCCTCTCACTACAACAACTAAACCCACAAAATGGCAACCGGGCGGTGTCTTTATTTATATAGTGAAGGGGCAGGCTACTAACCGATTGGTTGCTATGGATGTTGCTAAGGTGTGACAGGCCATTCCCATTGGCTATTCAAGCTAGGAGAAGGGAGGGTTCACAAATCTGCTCTGTCATTTGGGGAAAAAAAATACGATTTTATCGTTATTAACGCTTTTATTTAAAATCGCATTTCGATTTTCATGGCCACTGCTGAGGTAAATGTCCCGCCATTTATTTTTCTATAGACATTTTAGCTTATTTAATATTATGTGTAGTCTACCAACTATATCCAACACTGTTTAATAAATTGTATGTGAAGCGAATTTTAGGATTGAAAGATTCAACACGCTATACTAGATATGGGAAGATTAAAAAAAAAAAAAAAAATCGCCTTACACGATAATTACGTAGTTGTCATTATCGCGTAATACGATTGTTACTATATGATGGTGTTAAGCTAACTTTTGGAGAGCATTAAAAGCATACAAAGATAAATCGCCTTAATCGATAATTACGTAATTGTCATTATCGTGTAATGCGATTGTAACTTTAATATGGTGTTATTAAGCTAACTTTTGGGGAGCATTGAACATACAAAGATAAATCGCCTTACACGAAAATTACGTTGTTGTCATTATCGCGTAATACGATTATAACTTAAATTGAGGCAGCTGTAGAATATTTAGCCATAGTAATGTAAACCAGGTGCAAGTAGAAATAGCAATGCGATTAATTCAAATTATAATAATGGAATTTTGATTTAAGCTTAGCACTGCTATAGTCCATATTAGGCTAGAATTAACAAATAAAGAATATAGCAGTGCTATATTAAAATTGAAATTCGATTATTTTAACTTTAACTAATCAAATTGCTATTTCAACTAGAACATGGTTTACTATGGTTGGATGGTAGAATAAGCGAATATGACGAATGTATTCGTCATATTGCTCAAAACGAAGATAACGAAGTATCCTACATCTTCGGTTTAGCTACCTATTCGTCAACTTCGCTAATTCTAGCAATCAAATAGGAAAGTTGACTATAGAGACAGCTAAGTTTAATTCGCTATGCGATTATATCACTTTTTTTTATAAATATAATCATTATAATAATGAAGTATTTAACTATTCAATTTGTTTAAAAAAAAAATTTAAAGTAATAAAATCGCATAGCGAATTAAACTTAGCTGTCTCTATAGTCAACTTTCCTATTTGATTGCTACAATTAGCGAAGATGACGAATAGTTAACTAAAACGAAGATGGAGAATATTTTGTTATCTTCGTTTTGAGGAATATGACGAATACATTCGTTATATTCGTCATCTTCGCTAATTGTAGATATCAAACCAATAGGAAAGTAGCCTTAAGTTAAAATCGCAATCGCGATTATTTAAAAATCGCTTAATAAATCGTGATATTATAATAATGACGAATATTCGATTTCGACGAATATTAAACGAATATTCTATCGAATATTCGCGAATTTCGTCGAAATCGAATATGGCACCTGCCGCTCATCACTAATGTTCACCCATACGTTTGCGTAATTCTCTGTGCGTTTTACCCACATATTGCTTGCCGCACTCACAGGTGATAAGATAGATAAACCCGCATGGTGCGGCAGTTGATAAAGTCTCGTATGTGGTATGTATTACCCACAGAGTCTAACGAGACGATTCTCCCTTGAATTAGACAGCTACAGAAGCTACAATGGCCGCATTTATAGCAGCCCTTGATCAGTCTCTCTAACCACATCCGTTGTCTCTCAGGTGAACTAAAGTGGCTATGTACAAACTGGTCCCTAAAATTAGTGCCTCTCCTAAACGTCACTTATGGGTGGAGACTAAGAACTTCTGACAAATCCGGATCCATCCGAAGGGTTTCCCAATTTCCCAAAAATACTTAACTTCCACAAACAATTATTTGGTCACAAATAGACATCGATATACATGCCCAATCCACCATGACACAAACCTCTAAAACATCAGCTAAATACCGCATCATTCTGTATGATGATTGTATGATAAGCGGCCCTGACATAATAGTGTCCAACTAAATCCATACCTCAGATCTTCTCCTTATGAGATGAGGTGAAAGCCAACAAGACTCGACCTTTCTCTCTACTGATATCTGCCACATACAGAATTGATGGTTGGCCATTCCCATAAAGATTGGTGCATTTGGCCAACATACATCTAATGTGCATGACCAGATTTACTTGGGAATCTCTCTAAACTATTTTTACAGAAGATAAGATGGGTGAAAGTCAACAATATTAGTCAACCTCTCTCCACTAATTTCTGCCCCCATACAGAATTGATGGCTGGCCAATCTTGCCAAAATTGGTAAGTTTGGCCAACATACATCTAATGAGCATGACCAGAATTACTTGGGAGTCTCACCAAACTATTTGCAAAGGAGATGAAGTGAAAGTCAACAATACTCGATCCTTCTCTCCACTGATTTCTGCCTCCATACAGAATAGATGGTTGGCCACGGAACGGACATACGGATGTGGATAGCACATGGTGTCCTGTCCGCATTTTTTGCTGACCCATTGAAATGAATGGGTCCGCATCCTATTCGCAAAAAAAACGGGCACGGAAACAAAATACGTTTGTGTGCATGAGGCCTAATGTGCATGCCCAGCTTTACTTGGGAATGTCATCAAACTATTTGTACAGGAGATTAATTGGTCACAATAATAAATCTGCTGTAATGTACTGCAGAACAAATCCTACTTGGACTGGTTAAAGACATCAGGTCAGCTATATACAATATCCAATGAATATGTCACCTGCCACTTGAGACAAGGTGTACCATCATTTCATTTCCACATGCCTAATAAATTTTACAGTAATAATATAGAAAATATGATATCAAGGTCTACCTTTATAGTGCTGGTTGCTATAAAGGACAGGGAGCGGAAATCTTTTTCCTGTATTATTTAAATGGCCAAAGTACTGACCCGTAGCCAGAACATGCTGATTTATATCATGCGCTGGCTGCTGTTATTTCGTGTCATTCCCTTCAGTGTTGCGTATCAGAAAAGCAGATGATTTTTTTTCCCTTTAGAATCTGTAACACTTTATCCGAATTATGTTCCATCCCAAGTCAGGGTTCATATATCTTTGAATGATTAGCAATTATTTTATTAGTGTGGGCTTCTGGGCGGTGCATTGGGTGCATTTAATTTTGTGATGCATGTGTTTAGTGTGTATCCGCAGGCTATTCTGCTGCTCACAATAACAGCTGCTTAATGTAGTTAATTGGATTCTACACGCCACTCTTTGGTAGATTATGTTCACCCGGCCGGAAAACCTGTGCAAGCATAAAGACAAAATGTAATCTTCTTGGTGGTATATGTGATGATGATTAGGATAATATTTAATTGCTTTTTAAAACATATGCATGAGCTCCATAGGTCTTGGTATCATGAAGGTGACTTTTTATGGGTTCACAAGGATTTTTACAAGTACAATAAACATAAGTCTTGATATAGCTCTTTCTATTTCAATGAAAAAGTTGAAGTCTGCAATTTTCCTGTGTTCTAAATTTGGTATCTTTCTCCATGTTTCCCCCTCAGCTCACAATACAATAGGATCCCTTAAAGCAACATAATAATGAGAATAAGAGAAGCTGTAAATGACTTACATTTAAGGATTTTCTGTAGTCAGACTAAATTCCTGATGGGTATTTTCAATTATTAGGAAATACACGGATATCCTGGATGATCTGCAACTTCTATATAAGCGTAAGATGTTGCTTTGATGTATGATAATTATTAGATAAAACCTTGGCTATAAATTGCCTATAACAGTGCAATAAATAGAGAAGTAAGGTCCCCATAGCAAGGATCAAACCAGGCCCCCCCACACAGAACAGAAGGGTTTCCGCTGTTGTGGAAATTTTATTATGCGGACATTTTACTTTAGGATGTGGGTGTGTTTTTATAGATTCTCATCTGTCTCCCTGTGTCTGATTTAGCCAAAGAGTGCTCTAGCAGAGGGTACTTTGGCTGAATCGGGACCAGTGGTAAAACAGTCAGTATGAAAACCTTCTCATGGGCTTGGAGACATATCTGCTTTTAAGACATGCATATCTGCCTTGTCGGTATACTAGTACCGTATACTGACAATAGCCGTAGCAATGTCTCACAGATAATTTCAAACCTATGGGAACCAGTAGAATGATCTTTATTAGATACTGATCACCTTTGAGCAGTATTGAATCAGGTCCATGCTGACAGTGATGGGGGGTGGGCGGCCACCTGGCTGATCGGACAATGGACATGACTCATCCTTCCTTATACAGGGATGAGGCGTGTGCATTGTCTGCCCGGCCACATTGATTGCCCCGCCCTGTCCTTTGACATCACTTCCTGCATGTTATGTGGTTGTTGTCTGCTGCGTCAAGGGGTGTGAGGATAAGGTAGGTTGATTGTACAGAGATTGTATGATGAGATTGTATGATGAGTAGTACAGGGTATTGTTTTTTTTGTAACTTCTTAACTTTTATGTTACTGTGATTTTGTAAGAGGCAATTTTATAGAGGTTTATAGAGGCAGCAATTGGTTTTAGTGTTTGTACATTAGAGACAGTATTTAGAGAGTTTTATTGCTGGATTTTGTACACACTATCTTGATTTCCTCTGTGTGATGACCATGTGCTTGTCAGCCATCTTTACCATGTGCTTGTCGGCCATCTTTACCATGTGCTTGTCGGCCATCTTTACCATGTGCTTGTCGGTAGGGATGAGCGAACCCGAACTGTATAGTTCGGGTTCGTACCGAATTTTGGGGTGTCCGTGACACGGACCCGAACCCGAACATTTTCGTGAAAGTCTGGGTTCGGGTTCGGTGTTCGGCGCTTTCTTGGCGCTTTTTGAAAGGCTGCAAAGCAGCCAATCAACAAGCGTCATACTACTTGCCCCAAGAGGCCATCACAGCCTTGCTTACTATTGGCATGGCTGTGATTGGCCAGTGCAGCATGTGACCCAGCCTCTATATAAGCTTGGGTCACGTAGCGCTGCACGTCACTCTGCTGATTCAAGCATAGGGAGAGGTTGCTGCTGCGACGTTAGGGCGAGATTAGGCAGATTAACTCCTCCAAAAGACTTAATTCAGTGATCGATCTCCAGCTGTGGACCATTGAAGTGCTGATATTGAATTGCTCACTTTTTTGAGGCTGCCCAGAGCGTTTTTATATCACTTTTTTCTGGGGTGATCGGCGGCCATTTTGTGGCTTGTGGTGCGCCAGCACAAGCTACCACCAAGTGCATTTAACCATCAACAGTGTGGTTATTTTTTGGTCATATACTACATCAGGTGCAGGCTGAGCCTGTGTCACCCAAGTGCATTTAACCATCAACAGTGTGGTTATTTTTTGGCCATATACTACATCAGGTGCAGGCTGAGCCTGTGTCACCCAAGTGCATTTAACCATCAATAGTGTGGTTATTTTTTGCTATATCCTACATCAGGGTCAAGGTTTCATCAAGTGCATTTAACCATCAATAGTGTGGTTATTTTTTGGCCATATACTACATTAGGTGCAGGCTGAGCCTGTGTCACCCAAGTGCATTTAACCATCAATAGTGTGGTTATTTTTTGGCCATATACTACATCAGGGGCAAGTTGAGCCTGTCACCCAGCGCCTAAAAAATAGGCCTGACATTTCTATTCCTCCAAATCAGTACAGTTTTAGCTGGTCAAGTTATATTTAGTGACCGTAAAAGCACAGTTTTTGTTCTGGGTTGAAAAACTATTCCCAAATTTGCCATTCTCAAAATTAGTAGTTTCTGCTATATCAGGCCTACTTTAAATCTATCCCAAAAAGGATATCTTAGATTGAAGGTGCTGATAGTGTCATTCTGAAAAACTTAACACACACGCTACAGTGCAGATACAAGTCTAATTCTGTGATTAAAGGTATATCTGTCACACAGCGCGTAAAAAATAGGCCTCACATTTATATTCAACCAAATCTGTACTGTTTTAGCTGGTCAAATTATTTGTAGTGACCGTAAAAGCACAGTTTTTGTTCTGGGTTGAAAAACTATTCCCAAATTTGCCATTCTCAAAATTAGTAGTTTCTGCTATATCAGGCCTACTTTAAATCTATCCCAAAAAGGATATCTTAGATTGAAGGTGCTGATAGTGTCATTCTGAAAAACTTAACACACACGCTACAGTGCAGATACAAGTCTAATTCTGTGATTAAAGGTATATCTGTCACACAGCGCGTAAAAAATAGGCCTCACATTTATATTCAACCAAATCTGTACTGTTTTAGCTGGTCAAATTATTTGTAGTGACCGTAAAAGCACAGTTTTTGTTCTGGGTTGAAAAACTATTCCCAAATTTGCCATTCTCAAAATTAGTAGTTTCTGCTATATCAGGCCTACTTTAAATCTATCCCAAAAAGGATATCTTAGATTGAAGGTGCTGATAGTGTCATTCTGAAAAACTTAACACACACGCTACAGTGCAGATACAAGTCTAATTCTGTGATTAAAGGTATATCTGTCACACAGCGCGTAAAAAATAGGCCTCACATTTATATTCAACCAAATCTGTACTGTTTTAGCTGGTCAAATTATTTGTAGTGACCGTAAAAGCACAGTTTTTGTTCTGGGTTGAAAAACTATTCCCAAATTTGCCATTCTCAAAATTAGTAGTTTCTGCTATATCAGGCCTACTTTAAATCTATCCCAAAAAGGATATCTTGGATTCAAGGTGCTGATAGTGTCATTCTGAAAAACTTAACACACACGCTACAGTGCAGATACAAGTCTAATTCTGTGATTAAAAGTATATCTGTCACACAGCGCGTAAAAAATAGGCCTCACATTTATATTCAACCAAATCTGTCATTACTTGTGTGCCTGTATTAGTTTAATACGGTACCTAAATAGATAGCTAGACAGTGTTAGGTGTCTGTAAAAAAAGGCCTGAATTTTAATTCAATACATTGGCCCGAATAATATTTTTCTTATTGTGGTGAACGGTAACAATGAGGAAAACAACTAGTAAGGGACGCGGACGTGGACATGGTCGTGGTGGTGTTAGTGGACCCTCTGGTGCTGGGAGAGGACGTGGCCGTTCTGCCACAGCCACACGTCCTAGTGTACCAACTACATCAGGTCCCAGTAGCCGCCAGAATTTACAGGGATATTTGGTGGGGCCCAATGCCGTTCTAAGGATGGTAAGGCCTGAGCAGGTACAGGCCTTAGTCAATTGGGTGGCCGACAGTGCATCCAGCACGTTCACATTATCCCCCACCCAGTCTTCTGCAGAAAGCGCACAGATGGCGCATGAAAACCAAGCCCATCAGTCTGTCACATCACCCCCATGCATATCAGGGAAACTGTCTGAGCCTCAAGTTATGCAGCAGTCTCTTATGCTGTTTGAAGACTCTGCTGCCACGGTTTCCCAAGGGCATCCACCTAGCCCTTCCCCAAGGGTGGAAGATATAGAATGCACTAACGCACAACCACTTATGTTTCCTGATGATGAGGACATGGGAATACCACCTCAGCACGTCTCTGATGATGACGAAACACAGGTGCCAACTGCTGCGTCTTTCTGCAGTGTGCAGACTGAACAGGAGGTCAGGGATCAAGACTGGGTGGAAGACGATGCAGGGGACGATGAGGTCCTAGACCCCACATGGAATGAAGGTCGTGCCACTGACTTTCACAGTTCGGAGGAAGAGGCAGTGGTGAGACCGAGCCAACAGCGTAGCAAAAGACAAAGAGGGAGCAGTGGGCAAAATCAGAACACCCGCCGCCAAGAGAATACGCCTGCTACTGACCGCCGCCATCTGGGACCGAGCACCCCAAAGGCAGCTTCAAGGAGTTCCCTGGCATGGCACTTCTTTAAACAATGTGCTGACGACAAGACCCGAGTGGTTTGCACGCTGTGCCATCAGAGCCTGAAGCGAGGCATTAACGTTCTGAACCTTAGCACAACCTGCATGACCAGGCACCTGCATGCAAAGCATGAACTGCAGTGGAGTAAACACCTTAAAAACAAGGAAGTCACTCAGGCTCCCCCTGCTACCTCTTCTGCTGCTGCCGCCTCGGCTTCTTCTGCTGCTGCCGCCGCCTCGGCCTCTTCCTCCGCCTCTGGAGGAACGTTGGCACCTGCCGCCCAGCAAACATGGGATGTACCACCAAAACCACCACCTGCGTCACCAAGCATCTCAACCATGTCACACGGCAGCGTTCAGCTCTCCATCTCACAAACATTTGAGAGAAAGCGTAAATTCCCACCTAGCCACCCTCGATCCCTGGCCCTGAATGCCATCATTTCTAAACTACTGGCCTATGAAATGCTGTCATTTAGGCTGGTGGACACAGACAGCTTCAAACAGCTCATGTCGCTTGCTGTCCCACAGTATGTTGTTCCCAGCCGGCACTACTTCTCCAAGAGAGCCGTGCCTTTCCTGCACAACCAAGTGTCCGATAAAATCAAGTGTGCACTGCGCAACGCCATCTGTGGCAAGGTCCACCTAACCACAGATACGTGGACCAGTAAGCACGGCCAGGGACGCTATATCTCCCTAACTACACACTGGGTAAATGTAGTGGCGGCTGGGCCCCAGGCAGAGAGCTGTTTGGCGCACGTCCTTCCGCCGCCAAGGATCGCAGGGCAACATTCTTTGCCTCCTGTCTCCTCCTCCTCCTACTCAGCTTCCTCCTCCTCTTCTTCCACCTGCTCATCCAGTCAGCCACACACCTTCACCACCAACTTCAGCACAGCACGGGGTAAACGTCAGCAGGCCGTTCTGAAACTCATATGTTTGGGGGACAGGCCCCACACCGCACAGGAGTTGTGGCGGGGTATAGAACAACAGACCGACGAGTGGTTGCTGCCGGTGAGCCTCAAGCCCAGCCTGGTGGTGTGCGATAATGGGCGAAATCTCGTTGCAGCTCTGGGACTAGCCGGTTTGACGCACATCCCTTGCCTGGCGCATGTGCTGAATTTGGTGGTGCAGAAGTTCATTCGCAACTACCCTGACATGTCAGAGCTGCTGCATAAAGTGCAGGCCGTCTGTTTGCGCTTCCGGCGTTCACACCCTGCTGCTGCACGCCTGTCTGCGCTACAGCGTAACTTCGGCCTTCCCGCTCACCGCCTCATATGCGATGTGCCCACCAGGTGGAACTCCACCTTGCACATGCTGGACAGACTGTGCGAGCAGCAGCAGGCCATAGTGGAGTTTCAGCTGCAGCACGCACGGGTCAGTCGCACTGCGGAACAGACCCACTTCACCACCAATGACTGGGCCTCCATGCGAGACCTGTGTGCCCTGTTGCGCTGTTTCGAGTACTCCACCAACATGGCCAGTGGCGATGACGCCGTTATCAGCGTTACAATACCACTTCTATGTCTCCTTGAGAAAACACTTAGGGCGATGATGGAAGAGAAGGTGGCCCAAGAGGAAGAGGAGGAAGAGGGGTCATTTTTAGCACTTTCAGGCCAGTCTCTTCGAAGTGACTCAGAGGGAGGTTTTTTGCAACACCAGAGGCCAGGTACAAATGTGGCCAGACAGGGCCCACTACTGGAGGACGAGGAGGACGAGGATGAGGAGGAGGAGGAGGATGAGGATGAAGCATGTTCACAGCGGGGTGGCACCCAAAGCAGCTCGGGCCCATCACTGGTGGGTGGCTGGGGGGAAACACAGGACGATGACGATACGCCTTCCACAGAGGACAGCTTGTCCTTACCTCTGGGCAGCCTGGCACACATGAGTGACTACATGCTGCAGTGCCTGCGCAACGACAGCAGAGTTGCCCACATTTCAACGTGTGCGGACTACTGGGTTGCCACCCTGCTGGATCCCCGGTACAAAGACAATGTGCCCACCTTACTTCCTACACTGGAGCGTGATAGGAAGATGCGCGAGTACAAGCGCACGTTGGTAGACGCGCTACTGAGAGCATTCCCAAATGTCACAGGGGAACCAGTGGAAGGCCAAGGCGAAGGCAGAGGAGGAGCAAGAGGTCGCCAACGCAGCTGTGTCACGGCCAGCTCCTCTGAGGGCAGGGTTAGCATGGCAGAGATGTGGAAAAGTTTTGTCACCACGCCACAGCTAACTGCACCACCACCTGATACGGAACGTGTTAGCAGGAGGCAACATTTCACTAACATGGTGGAACAGTACCTGTGCACACCCCTCCACGTACTGACTGATGGTTCGGCCCCATTCAACTTCTGGGTCTCCAAATTGTCCACGTGGCCAGAGCTAGCCTTTTATGCCTTGGAGGTGCTGGCCTGCCCGGCGGCCAGCGTTTTGTCTGAACGTGTATTCAGCACGGCAGGGGGCGTCATTACAGACAAATGCAGCCGCCTGTCTACAGCCAATGTGGACAAGCTGACGTTCATAAAAATGAACTAGGCATGGATCCCACAGGACCTGTCCATCCCTTGTGCAGATTAGACATTAACTACCTCCCCTTAACAATATATTATTGTACTCCAGGGCACTTCCTCATTCAATCCTATTTTTATTTTCATTTTACCATTATATTGCGGGGCAACCCAAAGTTGAATGAACCTCTCCTCTGTCTGGGTGCCGGGGCCTAAATGTGTGACAGTGGCCTGTTCCAGTGGTGGGTGACGTGAAGCCTGATTCTCTGCTATGACATGAAGACTGATTCTGTGCTGACATGAAGCCAGATTCTCTGTTACGGGACCTCTCTCCTCTGTCTGGGTGCCGGGGCCTAAATATGTGACAGTGGCCTGTTCCAGTGGTGGGTGACGTGAAGCCTGATTCTCTGCTATGACATGAAGACTGATTCTGTGCTGACATGAAGCCAGATTCTCTGTTACGGGACCTCTCTCCTCTGTCTGGGTGCCTGGGTCTAAATATGTGACAGTGGCCTGTTCCAGTGGTGGGTGACGTGAAGCCTGATTCTCTGCTATGACATGAAGACTGATTCTCTGCTGACATGAAGACTGAATCTCTGTTATGGGACCTCTCTCCTCTGCCTGGGTGCCTGGGCCTAAATATGTGACAGTGGCCTGTTCCAGTGGTTGGTGACGTGAAGCCTGATTCTCTGCTATGACATGAAGACTGATTCTGTGCTGACATGAAGCCAGATTCTCTGTTACGGGACCTCTCTCCTCTGTCTGGGTGCCTGGGTCTAAATATGTGACAGTGGCCTGTTCCAGTGGTGGGTGACGTGAAGCCTGATTCTCTGCTATGACATGAAGACTGATTCTCTGCTGACATGAAGACTGAATCTCTGTTATGGGACCTCTCTCCTCTGCCTGGGTGCCTGGGCCTAAATATGTGACAGTGGCCTGTTCCAGTGGTGGGTGACGTGAAGCCTGATTCTCTGCTATGACATGAAGACTAATTCTCTGCTGACATGAAGCCTGAATCTCTGTTATGGGACCTCTCTCCTCTGCCTGGGTGCCTGGGCCTAAATATGTGACAGTGGCCTGTTCCAGTGGTGGGTGACGTGAAGCCTGATTCTCTGCTATGACATGAAGACTGATTCTGTGCTGACATGAAGCCAGATTCTCTGTTACGGGACCTCTCTCCTCTGTCTGGGTGCCGGGGCCTAAATATGTGACAGTGGCCTGTTCCAGTGGTGGGTGACGTGAAGCCTGATTCTCTGCTATGACATGAAGACTGATTCTGTGCTGACATGAAGCCAGATTCTCTGTTACGGGACCTCTCTCCTCTGTCTGGGTGCCAGGGCCTAAATGTGTGACAGTGGCCTGTTCCAGTAGTGGGTGACGTGAAGCCTGATTCTCTGCTATGACATGAAGACTGATTCTGTGCTGACATGAAGCCAGATTCTCTGTTACGGGACCTCTCTCCTCTGTCTGGGTGCCAGGGCCTAAATGTGTGACAGTGGCCTGTTCCAGTGGTGGGTGACGTGAAGCCTGATTCTCTGCTATGACATGAAGACTGATTCTGTGCTGACATGAAGCCAGATTCTCTGTTACGGGACCTCTCTCCTCTGTCTGGGTGCCTGGGCCTAAATATGTGACAGTGGCCTGTTCCAGTGGTGGGTGACGTGAAGCCTGATTCTCTGCTATGACATGAAGACTGATTCTCTGCTGACATGAAGCCTGAATCTCTGTTATGGGACCTCTGCCTGGGTGCCTGGGCCTAAATATGTGACAGTGGCCTGTTTCAGTGGTGGGTGACGTGAAGCCTGATTTTCTGCTATGACATGAAGACTGATTCTCTGCTGACAGGAAGCCTGAATCTCTGTTATGGGACCTCTCTCCTCTGCCTGGGTGCCTGGGCCTAAATATGTGACAGTGGCCTGTTCCAGTGGTGGGTGACGTGAAGCCTGATTCTCTGCTATGACATGAAGACTGATTCTGTGCTGACATGAAGCCAGATTCTCTGTTACGGGACCTCTCTCCTCTGTCTGGATGCCTGGGCCTAAATATGTGACAGTGGCCTGTTCCAGTGGTGGGTGACGTGAAGCCTAATTCTCTGCTATGACATGAAGACTGATTCTCTGCTGACATGAAGCCTGAATCTCTGTTATGGGACCTCTCTCCTCTGCCTGGGTGCCTAGGCCTAAATATGTGACAGTGGCCTGTTCCAGTGGTGGGTGACGTGGAGCCTGATTCTCTGCTATGACATGAAGACTGATTCTCTGCTGACATGAAGCCTGAATCTCTGTTATGGGACCTCTCTCCTCTGCCTGGGTGCCTGGGCCTAAATATGTGACAGTGGCCTGTTCCAGTGGTGGGTGACGTGAAGCCTGATTCTCTGCTATGACATGAAGACTGATTCTGCGCTGACATGAAGCCTGATTCTCTGCTATGGCATGAAGAGACTGATTCTCTGCTGACATGAAGCCTGAATCTCTGTTATGGGACCTCTCTCCTCTGCCTGGGTGCCTGGGCCTAAATATGTGACAGTGGCCTGTTCCAGTGGTGGGTGACGTGAAGCCTGATTCTCTGCTATGACATGAAGACTGATTCTGCGCTGACATGAAGCCAGATTCTCTGCTATGGCATGAAGAGACTGATTCTCTGCTGACATGAAGCCTGATTCTCTGCTATGACATGAAGACTGATTCTCTGCTGACGTGAAGCCTGATTCTCTGCTATGACATGAAGACTGATTCTGCGCTGACATGAAGCCAGATTCTCTGCTATGGCATGAAGAGACTGATTCTCTGCTGACATGAAGCCAGATTCTTTGCTATGGCATGAAGAGACTGATTCTCTGCTGACATGAAGCCTGATTCTCTGCTATGACATGAAGACTGATTCTCTGCTGACATGAAGCCTGAATCTCTGTTATGGGACCTCTGCCTGGGTGCCTGGGCCTAAATATGTGACAGTGGCCTGTTTCAGTGGTGGGTGACGTGAAGCCTGATTTTCTGCTATGACATGAAGACTGATTCTCTGCTGACAGGAAGCCTGAATCTCTGTTATGGGACCTCTCTCCTCTGCCTGGGTGCCAGGGCCTAAATATGTGACAGTGGCCTGTTCCAGTGGTGGGTGACGTGAAGCCTGATTCTCTGCTATGACATGAAGACTGATTCTGTGCTGACATGAAGCCAGATTCTCTGTTACGGGACCTCTCTCCCCTGTCTGGATGCCTGGGCCTAAATATGTGACAGTGGCCTGTTCCAGTGGTGGGTGACGTGAAGCCTGATTCTCTGCTATGACATGAAGACTGATTCTCTGCTGACATGAAGCCTGAATCTCTGTTATGGGACCTCTCTCCTCTGCCTGGGTGCCTAGGCCTAAATATGTGACAGTGGCCTGTTCCAGTGGTGGGTGACATGGAGCCTGATTCTCTGCTATGACATGAAGACTGATTCTCTGCTGACATGAAGCCTGAATCTCTGTTATGGGACCTCTCTCCTCTGCCTGGGTGCCTGGGCCTAAATATGTGACAGTGGCCTGTTCCAGTGGTGGGTGACGTGAAGCCTGATTCTCTGCTATGACATGCAGACTGATTCTCTGCTGACATGAAGCCAGATTCTCTGTTACGGGACCTCTCTCCTCTGCCTGGGTGCCTGGGCCTAAATATCTGACAATGGACTGTTCCAGTGTTGGGTGACGTGGAGCCTGATTCTCTGCTATGACATGAAGACTGATTCTCTGCTGACATGAAGCCAGATTCTCTGTTACGGGACCTCTCTCCTCTGCCTGGGTGCCGGGGCCTAAATATATGACAATGGACTGTTACAGTGGTGGGCGACGTGAAGCCAGATTCTCTGCTATGGCATGAAGACTGATTCTCTGCTGACGTGAAGCCAGATTCTCTGCTATGGGACCTCTCTCCAATTGATATTGGTTTATTTTTATATATTTTATTTTTATTTTTATTCATTTCCCTATCCACATTTGTTTGCAGGGGATTTACCTACATGTTGCTGCCTTTTGCAGCCCTCTAGCTCTTTCCTGGGCTGTTTTACAGCCTTTTTAGTGCCGAAAAGTTCGGGTCCCCATTGACTTCAATGCGGTTCGGGTTCGGGACGAAGTTCCAGGTGTTCGCTCAACTCTACTTGTCGGCCATCTTAAGTTAACTATGGAAAGCGAGCTGAAATGTTAGTTTTGTCGAATAGTTATCTTGTCTTTTTGGAACCTTTCTATGTACAGTTTGATTTTGTTCTGATAAGTTTTGTGCTGGATATCAGTTGAGTGTTCGGTTATGGTATAGCTCAGTGATCAGTCTGATACAGGAATTATTGTGTGAGAATTAGTGGCAGTTTAGTGGTGAAATCGTCCTATAGTTGATGATTCGGCTTAATGTTTGTATATCTGTGGCTGTTACACTGAATTGTAGACTTGTTTGGCATAATTAATACGGGTACTACAGTGTAGAAAGGTTCTGTGCCAAAAGTATTGGGACAACTCCTAGAAATTTGTACTAGTGTTTTGTTTTTTGTAGCAACCATTGTGGTGTTTGTTTTTTGTGTAATGGAAAGTATTTTTAAAGAAGTCGCAAAGTTGAAGGACACGTCGGCCATTCTTCAGGCTATGCATGAATCTACTGATCCATGGCTGCAGGCCCAGAATTGTGTAGCAAACCTGATCAGTACCAGAAAATGGCGCAAAAGGAAAGGCAAGTATGCTCTGATTTTTGCTGCTGGGTGGATAGCGGATAAATATCAGGAGTCTTGTAGGCTGAAGCTGAGTTTGGAAGGAGAAGTGGAAGATTTAAAAGTGGAAATTGTTAAATTGAGAACTCTTGTCCAGCAGGCAGCTGAAGCTAGCGCTAATTATGAATGTACTGTGAGGTGTAATACTGAGCTGCGCAAGGAGAATGAATGGTTATCTGAAAGCCTGACGGGAATTGTAAGGGAATTGCCAGAGTTATTGAAACAACCGTTGGAGAGTAATGTGTCTGGGATTAGAGGCAATGTATGGGCTGTAAGCATGGAGAAGTCTGAGGATTGTGGGCAGCTAGGCGACCCGTAGATGTGGGATCCTCCAGTTGTGAGGAAGGTTATGCCTGGCTAGCAGACACCATTGACAAGGGTCAGGCCCATACTGACAGGAGCAGGGCAGAGGCGGAGCTATGACTAGTGAGGGTTAGAATCCTTTTTAAAGCTTTGGGAGGTCTTGGGGCTCACTGGTTTTCCATTGGATCCGGGTGAAAGGAAATGGGACATGTACTTATGTTTTTTGTTTCCATTCCTTCTATACGCCGGAGTGAGATGTTCCTGATGTCTAATCGACTGAGTTACCGAAGACCGAACAGACAAGACGCCCTGAAGAGCAAACCATGGACCAGATGCAGAGGATCCCAAACCAGCCGACGACCAACGCGAAACGCCACCTCCTAAGTCACCTCCCGAAGAAAAGAAGATGTGTCAAGATTGACTTTCTGTTTTCCATCATCTGTCAGGTTTTACAAGACTGTTTTTTTCAAAGAAGAAGATCGAGATCCGTCGAGGGAAATTGGGGAGCATATGACAAAGAGGAGGGACTGTTGTGGAAATTTTATTATGCAGACATTTTACTTTAGGATGTGGGTGTGTTTTTATAGATTGTCATCTGTCTCCCTGTGTCTGATTTAGCCAAAGAGTGCTCTAGCAGAGGGTACTTTGGCTGAATAGGGACCAGTGGTAAAACAGTCAGTATGAAAACCTTCTCATGGGCTTGGAGACATATCTGCTTTTAAGACATGCATATCTGCCTTGTCGGTATACTAGTACCGTATACTGACAATAGCCGTAGCAATGTCTCACAGATAATTTCAAACCTATGGGAACCAGTAGAATGATCTTTATTAGATACTGATCACCTTTGAGCAGTATTGAATGAGGTCCATGCTGACAGTGATGGGGGGTGGGCAGCCACCTGGCTGATCGGACAATGGACATGACTCATCCTTCCTTATACAGGGATGGGGCGTGTGCATTGTCTGCCCGGCCACATTGATTGTCCCGCCCTGTCCTTTGACATCACTTCCTGCATGTTATCACTTCCTGTATCCTTGTCTTGGGCCAGCCCCTTTTAAATTAAAAGTACAGGCTGGGCATGGAGGAGGAGAAGTTGCTCAGAATTTTCAATCAAGATGGTAACACCTGGGTTTGTCTCTGACTGGGGCTGAGAGAAGGGATTCACCTTTTTCCTTACACAAACTTTGATGCGAGCGGATTACAACTATTAATATTCACCACAACATCGTCTAAACCCCTTTCAGTGACCCTTGGGCCATTTTTTCTGCTGCCTCATTCGTTAAAAGTTGTTGTTTTAGAGGGTCGAGTCCTGACCAGGTTTTCACCCCCCAGTAGAAGAGGGAATGATCCCAACTGGTCCCTCTCTTGCCCTGGGCCCAATAGCAGTCGTATGGTCTGCCGTTATAATAGTTACGCCCCTGGCCTATAACTACTGTTCTAAAAGGAAAGACAATTGCACGTGAGGTTAGAATAAAGCTGGTATTTAATACTGCAGCAATTATGTATTTATATATCACATTAGGCCGGTTTCACACAGTCAGTTTATGGTCAGTGTTTATTTGGTCAGTGATTTCCATCAGTGATTGAGAGACGAAACCAGGATCAAAAACACAGAACAGGTGCAAATTTTTCTATTATATCTGTGTAGCTTCTGCTCCTGGTTTTGGCTCACAAATGGATGGAAATCACTGATCAGACACTGACTATGTGAAAGCGTAAACCAGGTGTGGCTCAAAAACACAGAACAGGTACAAATCTTTCCATTAAACATTATTTCTTCGAGGCTCTGTTCTTGGTTTGGTTCATCACATTCACTAATAAAAGTCACTGACTAAAGATGGACTATGTGAAAGCCTAACATGTCAGTTTTTTTGGTCATAGTTTGTTCAGTGATTTCCATCAGTGATTGAGAATCAAAACCAGTGCAAGTCAGAAACACAGAACAGGTACAAAATAAATCTTTCTATTATACCTTATCTCTTTGGAGGCTAAATTCCTCCTTTGGCACCCAATCACTGACCATACACTGATGAAAACACTGATGTGTGATAAGGGCCTAAGTCCTTTCTTCAGCTCTGATTCAACATTATATCAACCACAGAACTGTGTAAAGGCAGAAAAACAGTTTTTATATTTTTACTATGAAATAAAAATGAAATAAAACCAATTGATGAAATAAAAATCGTGAAACTAGGTACTAGAACAAAACTCAAAGAACAGTTCTTATGTGTGAGTTCCTTATTCCATCCATCTTAGGGCTCATGCATGCGACCGTATGTATTTTGCAGTCCACAAAAAACGTATCCACCAAAAATACGGATGATGTCTGTGTGCATTCTGTATTTTGCAGAATGGAACAGCCGGCCCCTAATAGAACAGTACTATCCTTCTCCATAATGCGGAAAATAATAGGACATGTTCAATTCTTTTGCGGAACAGACATACGAAAATGGAATGCACATGGAGTAACTTCTGTTTTTTTTCCAGACTCATTGAAATGAATGGTTCTGCATACGGGCCACAAAAAAAAAAAGCCTGTGAAAATGTTCATCTCACAGCAATGTCACCTCCATAACTGAGGGGCCCGGTAAGCAGTGCTGGACATATTTGGACCATGCACAGAAAACAAGTCACTCCTATCACATGAAAATACACATGCATGGGTCCTGTTATATGGGTAAGCAATACACACTTCTCATACACTGATATATAACATAACATAACATTGGGCCAAATTTACCATGAATTGTATCTGGGACAGTTAAAAGGGCTGTCCAAGGGGCGTGGCTTGGCCGCTGAGAGGAATGGCCGCTTGACTTTGCAGCTCCTGCACCACAGCGACTAAAGAAGAGCTACCTAGAGCCAAAAACCGCTTCCTCCGCTATATACCTGCTTGGTATGAAGCTGGGTAACCTCCAGAACGAAATGGGGAAAACCAAAAGGCAGCTTTCTAAGTTGCAGAGCGGAAACCTGGACGGCTTCTTTGAAAGAGGCCCGGCTAAAGATGGTGCCGGCTTCAGCACCGGAGCTCTCACCTTATCTCCCCGCAGCAGCGCCTCACCAAAGCGCGGTTCCCGCTCCCCATCGCCTCCTTTGGAGACCGACATCTTCTCCCTGAATGAAGCGGAGTTTCCCTCGCTGCCGCCGACTCCAAGTGACCAGGGAACTCCGGCACACAAGGCTACACAAAATGGCGCCGCCGCTAACCTTGATGACGCCTCGCCATCTTCCAGCCCACAGAAACAAAAACCGAGGCTGGAGACATCTCACTCTCCTGAGGTTAGTAAAATGACATGGGCGCAGACACTGGAAGCCCCTACAGCGGTTCCTATAATCGAATACCAGACCTCAAACAAGCCACTATGTGAGGACTCTGTGAAAAATATGCTGCTGGCGTTACATCAATCCCTACGCACAGATATGGCAGGGTTGATTAACCCTTTGGCAGCCAAAATTAAGGAAACTGAGAATAAGATCACTCATGTGGAAAATAAGATGGCAGATTTTGCGGCCTCACAAAATAATATAATAGATGCCCACAATGAATTGGCAGACGAGCTTGAAACCATTAAAAGCAAAATTGCAGACATGGAGGATCGTTCCAGAAGGAACAATGTGAAATTCCGGGGAATCCCAGAGGATGTGACACCCCGCGACTTGCAGCCATACCTCAAAAGCCTCATTAAAGCCTTGCTACCAGGAATCCCTGTCCCTGACATGATCATTGACAGAGCTCATAGAATCCCAAAGCCATCTCATCTCAATGCTGATGTCCCTAGAGACACTCTGGCTCGCATTCACTTTTTCCACACTAAAGAAGCTTTAATGCTGGCAGCCAGAAAATGTGAGCAATTACCTGCTCCTTTCCAATCAGTCAGGCTATTCGCCGACCTTTCTATGGCGACACTACGTCAAAGAAGAGAGCTACAACCAGTCACTTATGCTCTCAGAGATAATGACATCCAATATAAATGGGGCTACCCACAAAAATTGCTGATCAGGAGGAATGGCAAGACGCATATAGTGAAAACCGTCACAGAGGGCCAAGATCTACTTTTATCTTGGGACATTCGGCTACACATAGGAAAACAAGGGAACCGTAGACAGAATGATCGTCCATCTTCATCCGAAACTCAGGACACTTAATCCTCTACCAAGATTAGCTCTTGTCATGTTCATGGATATATTGTTTTATATCTGATTTATTTCGCCGCAGACCCAAGAAGGTTAAAGGAATGTGGTGATATTTTTTGCACTATTTTCTTGCACTATTTGTATGGGGTCAATTGTTTAACCCATATTATGTTAGGTGTAATCTGCAAAACGTTGTATACTTGACATCTCGTATAGTTGAGACTCCTCTCAGTCTCATTAGTGGACTTACGCCACCAATACTGCACAGACAAAATCCAATTGTCTGGGTTTGTGATACTGCCCTTTATTCCCTTACCGTTCCTCCCCTACCCTGCCTATCCACCATCACCTATTAACTTGCTATTATTTTCTAGGGTAGATTGAAAGTTTAGCTTACTGTTAATTGGTGACTCATTATTTTAAGGTTGAATAATTAATCTTAACTGTCTGTCTATTCGTACAGGAATTGGTCCCTCCCCTCAACCACATGGGTCTAAAAATCTTATCGTTGAATGTTAAAGGGCTTAACTGCCCCCAGAAAAGATCATGTGTTTGGCGGGAGGCCACCAAAGCTGGAGCGGACCTTATATGCATACAGGAGACTCATTTATTGCAGGAAGACGCCAAACGTATTCATCATCGTTCTTTTCCTCACATGTTGCATTCTCATTTTAGCAAGAAATCAAGAGGAGTGTTCATTGCTGTCAAGAATTCAGTTGCCTTTACCACCATTTCATCAAAAGTGGACTCCAACGGCCGATACATCATCCTGGTATGCTCCATCAACAACATTATTTACACTATAGTCAACATATACGCACCTAACGACCACCAAATCACTTTTCTACGCAAATTATTAAAACAGATAAACTCCCTGAAACAAGGGAAGGTCATCCTCTGTGGAGACTTTAACACGGTGATGGATCGGTCGTTGGACTCTACATGCCTAACTCGTCGCTCAGGGGGTGAACTGGCCTCTCTAACTCACTCAGAGGGCCTCATAGATATATGGAGAGCCCAACACAGTATGGAGAGAGACTATACATTCTTTTCATCACCTCATCTCTCATACTCCCGTATAGATATGTTTATAGTAGACCAAGCTACCTTGTTACACACAGTATCCACTGAAATTGGACTCATCCAATGGTCTGATCATGCCCCAATAACACTGACCCTAGAAGACCTATATCAATACCCTCGTGCCCCCATTTGGCGTAACGACATTTCCCTATTCTCCAATGCAGATTCAGTTAAGGAATTGTCAAATGAATTGCGAGTGTTTTTTACTTTTAATGACGGCTCCGTTACGAATAAACATATTTTGTGGCAGACCCACAAAGCATTCATTAGAGGTTCCTTAATTAGATTGAAACACAAAGTAAAGAAAATTAGGGAAAAAGAAATTTCTCAACTAATAGAGAACATCGCTAATCTTGAAAAATGCAATAAGGCATCTCCTTCTCCTCAAACATCCATCCTATTGAGAACAGAGAGGAATAAATTAAGAAATCTGTTATCGCACAATTATGCCAAATCCCTACTCAGACTAAAATCAAGATATTATGCTCAAGGAAATAGAGCCGGTAAACTATTGGCCAATCAAATTAAACAACAACAATCCAAAACAAAAATCCCATTTCTCATTCACCCGTTATCTAAAGCAAAACTATTAGATCCTAGGGACATTGCGGAACAGTTTCGTGACTACTACCACTCCCTTTATAATCTGAAAGATACAAGTGACTTGCCTGACAATTACCCCATGTTAGTGGAGGACTTCTTGGCTAAATCTGATTTGCCTACTCTCACCCTAGAACAGGTCCAATCATTAAATGCCCCACTCACCCCTACAGAACTTCAAAAACTTATCACAGCACTCCCCAGGCCCGGATGGCTTGTCCAATGAGTATTACAAACATTTCATCCATATATTATCCCCTTATATTCTGGACATTTTTAACAGCGCCCTTGAAGGATCACCATTCCCGCCTGAAATGCTAACAGCCCTGATAGTTACTTTGCCTAAGCCCAGGAAAACACCAGATATACCCCAGAATTTCAGACCAATTTCACTCCTCAACTCAGACATAAAAATATTTGCCAAACTAATAGCTAGTAGGCTTTCACCCATGCTTCCCTCCCTAATTAAAGATGACCAAACAGGATTTGTCAAAGGCCGTATAGCATCAGATAACACAAGAAGACTAGTAGACTTGTTTGATTATGCTGAGCAAAGCAATGTTCCTATGTTAGCGGTAACCCTAGATGCTGAGAAAGCGTTCGACCGCCTACACTGGTCGTTCGCTTTCTCGGTCCTTCACAAGATGGGTTTCAGGGGTAACATACTAAATGCCTTTCATAGCTTATATACATCCCCCATGGCTAGAATATGGGTGAATGGGGTGCTGTCAGATCCTTTGCAGATAACCAATGGGTCTCGCCAAGAGTGCCCACTATCACCCCTCCTGTTCATTTTAGCCTTGGAACCTCTCGCCCAGCATATCAGGAATTCTCCTCATATCCAAGGGGTCGATGTCGGTGGTCGTGACCATAGAATATCTCTCTATGCGGATGACATCATACTCACCCTCTCCAACCCTTCACAGTCATTACATTCCGCACTTGACATAATAAAACGATTCGGCACACTTTCTTATTATAAAATAAATAACTCCAAGTCTCAAGCCCTCCCTCTCAATATTCCTCAAAAAGATATCACGATATTAAAATCACAATATCCCCTAGACTGGCAAGACTCAGAACTTCCATATTTAGGGATCAAGTTAACATATCCCTGCTCCCTTTTATACAAACGAAACTATGAACCTCTCCTCTCGACCATGTCATCTGACTTTTCCCAATTTTCCATGAAAGAGATCTCGTGGATGGGAAGAGTGGCAGCATTTCAGATGATGACATTACCTAAATTGATCTATGTTTTCAGAGCCCTTCCCATCTCAGTCCCTGTGGTATTTTTTAAGAAGGCTCAGTCAATTCTTTCAAAATACATATGGAAAGAGTCTAGACCCAGAATTGCCCAGACACAACTCTTCCTGCGTAAAAAGGCAGGAGGAATAGGCCTTCCCTGTATTAGTGACTACCACAAAGCAATTGGACTGTCATTAGCTAGAGAATGGTGGAAGAAAGATTGTACCAAAGCTTGGCATCAAATTGAATCCCACTCAATTAATGAGAGCTCCCTGAGGGACTTATTAATTGGCATCATATGGAATGGGAGGGTTCCCGACCTCTCCCTTCTGACTGTGAAACACACAGGGAGGCTATGGCTCCATATACACAGCGCATCCACAGAATCGAGGAAAACTTTATTCTATCATTCAGACACCTACTCTTTAGAATCATTAATTCAAAACATCAATTTGCAGAGGTGGCGAGAGAGGGGGATTGAAAGAATTTCTCAGCTTATCAAGGCGGATGAAATTCTTCCATTTAACACTATTCAGCAATTATTTCAAATCCCATCCGGAGAGATATTTAACTATCTCAGAATAAAACACCTATTAACGGCCGTTAAATCACCTCCCCCTACACACCTAGAAATCCTCCAACTGTTTTGTGCCCAGGGTTTGTTGAAAAAGGGAGCAACTGGACGTATCTATGACTTTTTGGGTAATAAAGCTCAGTTTGTCAAAACCAAACCAGTTGAGAAATGGGAACAAGAACTAGGCAATACATTCTCTGAGGATACTTGGTCATTCGCCATTGCCTTTCTAACCTCCAACTTTAAATGTGTCACGCACTACGAGGCTGGAGTTAAAACATTACTACACTGGTAGTTTACTCCCCAAAGACTCCATGTTAAATATCCTTCTACCTCTCCCCTATGCTGGAGGGGGTGTGGCAGGGTGGGTTCATTGCTTCATGTCCTATGGTCATGCCCAAATATCGTAAGTTTCTGGAATCAGATATTTGGGTTACTGGGTGAATTGTGCAAACATAAAATCACCCCCACTCCTGAACTTGCTCTATTGTTCTTAGGTATTCAAAACTTTCATTCCTCACAAAGACCTATAATAGGACACACATTACTCAGCGCTAAGCTGGTCATAACTCGACATTGGAAGGAAGTGTCTCCCCCAGACATCCTAGAAGTAATAACTGAATTGAACACAACTTGTCGTTACGAAAAAATGGTTCCTCCCTTAATACTTTCTTCAGCGAAATATAATCACACATGGAGCCCATGGATTGACCACCCAAGATTTTCCCCCTAATTGGATATGCACATACTCAATCTCCAGCTAGGGGAATAGCCGGAAATACCTCTAATTGTCTCCTCATCTAGGTCCCTCCTGATGCTAAGCAGCAATCAGAAACAGGCCTACTTACTAAGATCTAATGCCTGTAACCTAATGTTAAATAACTGAAACCTGTTATCTAGTTAAGGCCTATAAAAGGCCGTTAGGGTCGTCAAAGCTACCTCAGATGCCTCACTAATGTCTGAATTGAATCGAACAACCACTGTGAATTGTACTCTTCCACAAAGATACGATAGTCTGTGTGGTGGTCAATATAGATGCAACATTATTATGCAAACTCTTTTCTCTTCATGCAATAAGACAGGAAGTCATGAATGCTAATTGAAGTTTGAACATAGTGTACAATGTCAATGTCAGTGGCTGCGTCCACGATTCTCCACATTGCGATGTTATTTTATACTATGTCTTATTTGAAAACTCAAAATAAAAATGATGATATCAAAAAGGGCTGTCCAAGAAAAAATTGGGCCTCAGCCAGTGTATGGTGTGAAATAACAAAGTAAGTATTACCAGTGGCATTCCTTGGTGGGGTGGCGGTCTGCCCCGGGTGCTAGGTCTCAGGGGGGTGCCAGAAGCAATGAGCGCTTCCATCAATACAGATGGAAGCGCTCATTGCCTGTCCCTCATTGCCTTAAGGGAATACTAGTAGTGAGCGCTTCCATATTGGATGCGCTCACTAGTCTGCAGGAGGAGGGGGAGAGAAGCGCTGTACAGTACTTACCCCTCCTCCTGCTCACTCGTCTCAGGGCCCGGCATCAGGACGTACAGAGCGCACTCTGATCTGACGCTGCAGGAGGTCAGGTGACTACAGTGCCGACCCTGAGAAGAGGAGACAGCCAGGGCAGGGACAGTGGCAGCAGGAGAGGTAAGTATTATTTTACAGTCTGATATATGGAGGTCTAATGGGGGTTTGGAGAGGTCTAAATTAGGGTCTGGAGTGGTCTATGGGGGTCTGGAGGTCTGACTGGGGGGGTCAGGAGGTCTGACTGGGGGTCTGGAGGTCTGACTGGGGGTCTGGAGGTGTCTAATGGGTGGTCTGGAGGTCTGACTGGGGGGTCTGGTCCAACTGGTGGGTCTGGAGGTCTGACTGGGGGGTCTGGAGATCTGACTGGGGGGTCTGGAGATCTGATTGGGGGTCTAGAGTTCTGACTGGGAGGTCTGGAGGTCTAATGGGGGTCAGATATGGAGGTCATGAGGTCTAATGGGGGTCAGATTTGGGGGTCTGGAGGTCTAATTGGGTTATGGAGGTCTGATATGTGGGTCTGGAGGTCTGATATGGGGGTCTGGAGGTCTAATAGGGGTCTTATATGGGGGCCTGGAGGTCTAATGGGGGTCTGGAGGTCTGATATGGTGGTCTGGTCTGAGGTCTGATATGTGGGTCTGGAGGTTTAATGAGGGTCTTATATGGAGGTCTGGAGGTCTAATGGGGGTCTTATATGGGGGTCTGAAGGTCTAATGGGGGTATTATCTGAGATCTGATATTGGGTCGGGGTCTTACATGGAGGTCTAATGGGGGTCTGATCTGAGGTTTAAAACTGGGGTCTTATATGAGGTCTGACATAGAGGTCTAAAGGGGGTTTGGTCTGAGATGGGGGGACCTCATTTAGGGTTTTATATGGGGGTCTGATCTGAAAAGAAGGGAGGATTTTTTTGTACTAGCGCACAAAATAAAGGGTTGTTTTTGTACTGACGCACTATCTGTTTGGTACCAGTATTTTCAGGGGGACTGTTTCTGCAGGAAAGTATTGGGGAGCACAGTGGACACAGTATTGGGGGTGGCAAGATGGGGTGTTGAGAAGGTGGGAGCATGATGGAAAAGTAAGAAAATAAGATGTCTGTTTGTTAAACTCTGCAGAGACGAGGCGCAAAACAAACACAATATTTATGGCCCTGATTCTGTAGTTTACAGAAACACCCCATATGTGGTCGTGAACTGCTGTACGGGCACATGGCATTGCGCAGAAGGAAAGGAACGCCATATGGTTTTTGGTAGGCAGATTTTGCTGGAATGGTTTTTTGACACAATGTCCCATTTGAAGCCCCCTAATGCACCCCTAGAGTAGAAACTCCAAAAAAGTGACCCCATTTTGGAAACTACAGTATAAGGTGGCAGTTTTTTTGGTACTATTTTAGGGTACATATGATTTTTGGTTGCTCTATATTACACTTTTTGTGAGGCAAGGTAACAAGAAATAGCTGTTTTGGCACCGTTTTTATTTTTTGTTATTTACAACATTCATCTGACAGGTTAGATCATGTGGTATTTTTATAGAGCAGGTTGTTACAGACGTGACAATACCAAATATTGTTTGTTTCAGTTTTACATAACAAAGTTTTTGTTTTTTTAAAAGGATTTTTTTAGTGTCTCCACATTCTGAAAGCCGTAGTTTTATTTATTTCTTGGGTCATTGTCTTGTGTAGGGGCTCATTTTTTTGGGGATGAGATGAAAGTTTGATTGGTACTATTATAGGGTGCATATGACTTTTTGATCGCTTGCTATGACACTTTTTGTGATGTAAGGTGACACAAAATGGCTTTTTATTTTATTTTATTACGGTATTCACCTGAGGGGTTAGGTCATGTGATATTTTTATAGAGCAGGTTATTACGGACGCGGCGATACCTAATATGTCTACTTTTTTTTATTTATGTAGGTTTTACACAATGATTTCATTTTTGAAACAAAAAAATCATGTTTTAGTGTCTCCATAGTTTTTTCAGTTTTGGGGCGATTATCTTTGGTGGGGTATTATTTTTGCGGGATGAGATCACGGTTTGAATGGTACTATTTTGGGGTGCGTATGACTTTTTGATCGCTTGCTATTACACTTTTTGTGATGTAAGGTGAAAAAAAAAGTTTTTTTTTACACTGTTTTTATTTTCTCACGGTGTTCACCTGAGGGATTAGGTCATGTGATATTTTTATAGAGCAGGTTCCTACGGACTCGGAAATACCTATACTTTTACTTAAAGGGATTCTGTCACCTCCTTTTACGATTTTAAGCTGGCACCATCGCTATGTTGACTAAAGTAGCTTATTTTGAGGACTCTTCTTTTTACTTTATTTAGTTTAATAGTTTTGATGTAAAAGAGATTTTTATGTTATGCTAATTAGGGTCCAAGGTGCCCAGAGGGGCGTTTTTCTCACTCTCCGATGCCCAGTGACGCCCCCCTGCAGTGCCCAAAACACCTCCCACAGCCCGGCAAACGGTTCCGCCCCCTCCGCACGTCATAATCTACCTTATAGATATGCCCCGTCCTCCTTCCTGTCTGCGGCCAGAAAACTCGTGCAGGCGCAGTACCACCTGCGGCCTGCGCGATCATCAACCTCCTGAGGGCAACAGCCTCAAAAGTCTCACTGGGCATGCGCCGAGCCCAGTGATGTGACCTGAGCGCTGTTGCCCTCAGGACGTTAATGATCACGCAGGCCGCAGGCGGTACTGCGCCTGCGCGAGTTTTCTGGCTGCAGACAGGAAGGAGGACGGGGCATATCTATAAGGTAGATTATGACGTGCGGAGGGGGCGGAACCGTTTGCCGGGCTGTGGGAGGTGTTTTGGGCATATTGATTTTTTTTTTTTTACTTTATTTTTTGTCCCACTTTGGGACTGATCCCCTTTACAATGCATTATAATACTTCTGTATTGGAATGCATTGGCTGTATGAGTAATACAGTGTGTATTACTCATACAGCTTCCTGCCTATGAGATCCAGGGGGCTGGATCTCACAGGCTCTCCACCGGAAGGCAGCCTTCCATGCCATCGGGTCCCCGTCACAGAAGCACGGGGACCCGATGGCAGCTCCGATCCCCGCCCGACATTGCATGTGCCGCGGTCAGAGCTGACCGCGGCACATGAAGGGTTAATTCGCCGGCATCAGTGATTTCACCGATGCTGGCACATGCAGCAGGGGTGTGGCTATCAGTGACTGCCAGACCCCTGCCGCTGATCGGGCAGGCGCAGCTCCTGCACCTTCCCGATCACTATGAAGTGCATGTACGTCACGGGTCTTTAAGTCCCAGACAGAAATGACGTGCATGGACGTCATGGGTCCTTAAGGGGTTAAAGGGATTGTCTGATTTTTTTTTTGTATAAGTGCTGCCCTCTCTGCTCTGTTTACCTGCTCATCACTGCAAATGCTACGGCGAGAAGGTGAACAGAATAGAGAAAGCAGCTCTCATATGAGCGCTGCCCTTTCTTCAAACAACTGGGAGCTGGGGGCACAGAGGGCATTACTACTATGGAGGGGCACAGAGGGCATTACTAATGTGATGGGGGCCCAATGGGCATTTCTACTATGGAGGGGGCACAGAGCCAGGGGGCATTATTACTGTGAAGGGGGCACAGTGGGCATTATTACTGTGAAGGGGCACAATGGGGTTGCTACTATGGAGGTGGCACAGAGGGCATTACTAGCACAGTGGGCCTTACTGTGAAGGGGCACAATGGGCATTATTACAATGAAGGGGGCACAGTGGGTATTATTAATGTGAAGGGGCACAAAGAGGGCATTACAACTGTGAAAAGGGCACAGAGAGGGCATAACTACTGTGAGGGGGGCACAATGTGGGCATAACTACTGTGAGAGGGCACAATGTGGGCATAACTACCGTGAGGGGGCACACATCTGTACAAAACTACTGTGAAGGTTGTACAATGAGGGCAATACTACTGTGAGGGGGTGCAATTTTTTTAAAGTATTGGGGGGTGCCATAGAAAGGACCCGCCCCAGGTGCCAAACACCCTAGGCACACCACTGAGTATTACTCACCTGTATAGTCATTCGCTGCTTCAGCACTGCCATTCTGGTACTCTCTGCCGGCCTTTGGTTACTGGGATGCATTCCTGGTTTCAGTAGTGTACCTTTGAGGCCAGTGATTGGCTGCAGAAATCACATGTTGTCAGCCCTGTAGATAGACACCAACGGAGAATACCAGAATGCCAGTGCTGGAGCGTGGCGGGTGATTCACCAGCAAATAATGCCTATTAGGTTATTTTACACCATCCCATGCCAGTGACTCGATGCTAATCTCAGACAATCCCTTTAATGTAAGGGCAAAGAGAGCATTATATAGTTCAGAATATTTTGTTCAAACACCCTTGAGTAATCTGAAGATTAACCCATTGTTCATAGCACTAAAAGTTACGATTTCTGCCAGAGAGCGCTCAATCACATTTTGAAGATCTCTGGGGTTCCAAACAATCTTGGATGGGAAACACTAGTTAATTTAATAAGTATTTAATATACTGTATAATGTATAGGAAAAAACTCTGATAGCATCACTGTATGAAGGAACAGATCCTATCGACTTGGGAAATGGTAACAGTTGTTATTTTCATTTATTTCCAGGAAGAAGGAGCATCTTTTGAAGAAAATATACCACATGATTGTTATTGTTATCATGGGGAATACAAGTATTTATTAACCAGACAGGTCTGGAGCATTGACCAGTCCTCTTTAATAACTGGATGTAGCAATAACTGCAAAGTTTTTGGTCCAACTTGTTCTTAAAAGTTCACAAGGAACCCAGGGCTGAAAAGCTGGAAAGACCCTTAGTCTTGAAAGGGTTACGGAATCCCTCTAGGAGTGACATGCAATTGCATGTATACACACATGTTAAAAAATCCAATAATGTTTTATTAAAGTTGGTTTAAATTCATTCTCGACAACTGTAAATGTCAGATTTAACATTCCTTTCATATTTCTCACTTAACTTTGTCCCCAGGGTAGACTATAATTATTGTGAGTCTTAGTAAAGCTCATCAGTTTAAATAAATTAATTTCTTAACATGCATTGAAATTAGCTACAATTGTGGCTGATAAAGGTACTTTAGTGATGGGCAGATTTTACTGTAATTAAGGTGCTTTTTTTAACGATATCTTAAGCCTTGCTATTGAGTTAATAGATAAATGAATGAATACTTATATAAATGCTTGAAATTTTTGCAAATTTATTAAAAAGGAAAAACTAAAACCTCACATGGACATAAGTATTCAGACCCTATGACACTTGAAATTTTGCTCTGGGGCATTCCCATTTTTCTTGATCATCTTTGAGGTGATTCTACACCTTGATTGGAGTTGGTAAATTCAGTAGATTGGACATGCTTTGGAAAGCACAACCCTGCCTATATAAGGTCTCAAAGCTAATAATGCATATAAGAGCAAAAACCAAGCCATGAGAAGGAAATAACTGCCTGTAGAGCCCAGATATATGATTTTGTGGAGACACAGATCTGGTGAAAGGTGCAAAAAATGTTTTTTCTGGGGTATCAGGGACATTTTGGGGAACAGTATGAGGTACTTTTATGCAGGGTACACATTGTAGGAGCATAGTTATATTTAGGGTCACATTGTGGAGTACTAACAGCGGTCATATTTTCATTAAGGTGGCATAGCATGGGGCATATTTTATTAGGTGGCAAAGTATTGGCAATATTTTTATTCAGGGGAACAGTGTGGGGTATATTTCAGGCACAGTGCCATTATTTTGAAGCTGTGCAGTTTTTGAACTGTTTGGGTGCTGCTTTGGTGAATGTGTATCATGTGTGACAAATGGTACCATTGTGAATAAGTGAGGTGAATATCAGCTATGAAGGGGCACAAGGCTACAGTGGAGCAGCAAACTGCCAAAATTAACCTGGTGTCTACCAGAAGTGTGTCTATAATAGCAGTACAGTGAACCCTACTGCATATGGGGCTCCGAAGCAGATGGATGGTCACTGCACCTCTGCTAATGAAGTTGCATCAGCTGAAAAGGCTTAAGTTTTTCGTCCGTATCAGAATTCGACCTCCACTGATTGGATTGCCTTCTCCACTGAGTTATGTTTTTTACTTAATCGAACTGATGGATTTTGGCATGTCAGCAAGAAACATCAGAGAACAAATACCCTGCAACCACTGCTAGAAGAACACAATCTGGGGAATATTTTTGTGGTATTCTCTGTCCCATCATCCATGTGTAAGGCACTCTCAAGAGATTTGGTTATGAATCCATCCTTGCAGATTATCTACACCATCTTCCCTGGGGAAGATTGAATCTTTCAGCAAGACAATGCAACATGTCACTGAAATGTAATATTTTTTGAAAGATCATGACCAAGAATGACCAAGAATTCAAAGTCCTACCAAGGCCCCCTGATCCCCCAAACTTGAACCCAATTTAACATCTGTGGGATCATCTCAATTGCCATGTTCCATCTATGGATCTTCCTCCACGCACCCTTCAGCAGCTGTGGGATGCACTGCAGTCAGCATGGCTCCAGATACCTTTGATAGCCCTTTGAAGGGAAGAGATCCTACAGAAGGATTAGCTGCCACACCAAAGGGGATCAGAAGAAGGTAAAACACTTATATTGAGGCTACATACATCTCTGCTGGTGGTGAAAGTAACAAGCTTTTGACTTCCCATCATATAAAAAGGACAGAATGTAAACCACTGAGAGTAGGCGATGGACAATAAATGACTTTTGTGAGAAAACTCATTGTGATGGACCGCTTGGCACCCCGACCGGGTGCCTCCACCAATCGATGCTTCCTAGTGCTCACCGAGTACTTCCCAGCACTCCACCGGATACCATCAGCACTGTAGTCCCCACTTCCAGCGTTACAGCTTGGCTGGGGTCACACTGTCCTCCACCCACCCTGGGCCCAAGACCAGAATCCAGCTTCCAGTGGGTAGAACCGTGTTGTAATCCCAGGGGAGTATAATAACTATAGCAATCCTCAGAGTAAATATAGCTGTTCCCCCCACCACATGAGATGAGACTCTATGTGGAGGGTGAAACAAATCAAGAACTCTCTTGGGGAACTCGCTGGGGAACTCTGGCTGTATCTGGGGATATGGGCCGGCTGCCCAGCATCCCTGTAGGTGTGGTGGAGAGACCTCGGTTCCATCTCCACCCGCCGACTGGGTGTCCTCCCAGGACTAGTCTATGAGGTCCTCTACCTCCGCAGCTGGTAGTGAAGCATAGTGAAGCAAGGGATACCTCAGTCGGGTCTTTCCAGTTGTAGGGTTGTAGGTCTGGGACTGCCACCCAGCTCTCCTGCAGTGTATATTGTGGCCAAATTGAGCTGAGAAGGTCATGGCAATCCTGCTCCAGCTCCCACTCCATTGTCGCTAGAGATGCCAGGTCTTGTCTCACCTCTCTCGCTGTAGCCCAATCATGCATACCCTCCGTGTAGTCATAGATATCCCAGAACTGGGTCTCTCCAGCATGTCCAAACTCTGGTTCTGCAAAGGCCTCAAACAACAGGCCAGGGCCATCATAATCCTCACCCTTGGGCCTGTTGTGCCGAATCGAGTACCACCAGAGTGCCCAGTAGGCTTCGTCTAGCCAAAGCTCCTTCCATACCAGGCTCTCGAGTTCTGTCACCCACTCATCCAGGGGCTTCTCTCCCAGGAGGGGCATTCGCAGGGCCACTTGCATCTGCAACTGTTGCTTCTCACTGGGGAGACTCTCGCCCCGCCGATGCCGTACATCCACCAGGGCCTAGTGCCAGACGTCTTTCCGGACTGCATCCCTCCAGTCTGGGTCATCCTCCTCCTCGTAGTGGAACACTGTTCGGGAACTAGCTGATTCCATACTACTGTAGCCAGGGGCACAGTATGGGTACTAGCGTTTCCCCAAATATAAATCCATGAATGGTGTCTCCAGGATGCTTCTTTACTCCTAGGAAGCCATCCCACCGCTGCCACCAATGTAACGGATCTCCTGGCTCCCCAACTGGGTACCTCCATTGATGGATGCTCCTAGTGATTCCCGAGGGCTCCAAGCACTCCACTTGACACCGTAAGCACTGCCAACCCCACGAACTGCCACAACTTGGTTGGGATCTCGCCATCTTCTACCCACCCTGGACCTACGACAAGGCTTCCAGGTTCCAGTGGGTGAACCTCTCTTCCTTCAGAGAGCGATGCAGGAATAAGCTCTTAAAAGAGCTCAGGGATTATAGCCAGGGGAGTATACAGCATAGCAATCCCCAGAGTAAATATAGCGGTTCCCCCTACACATGAGATGAGACTCTATGTTGAGGGTGAAACAAATCAAGAACTTTCTTTATTGAAGACCAACTCAGTATATATACATCGGTGAAGGTTCTCATTTATCCAGGTCATTGTATATCTGTAAAGAATAAATCAAGGCAACTGGACTTACTGTAGATTTCTTGAAAATATTTCACTCGTTCTTCCAATGAGCTTTCTCAATTCTGAGTACAGTCACTCAGAATTGAGAAAGCTAGTTGGAAGAACGAGTGAAATATTTTCAAGAAATCTACAGTAAGTCCAGTTGCCTTGATTTATTCTTTACAGATATAGTATATATACAGTTCAAGAAGTCTAACAACATAACTCAATCAAACATGAACAGCATGCAAACAGACATCGCATCCCCAGTGTCTAATGAAAGAATAGGGAGAGAGGAGACACATGTGATGGGATTATCTCCTGAGTGTATCAGAGGGTGATTTACTCCTCTACACCGGAGTCGGCTACTCCTACAGTCAGCTATCTTAATCCCATCACTAACACAATACAATATAGGGACAAATAAACTAACACATTCATTGGGAGTCTCAGTGCAGCGTTAACCCTTTTTGTGTTGTGGGATTCACACCCTGCACTTTTAATGGGCAATAGGAAAGATGTGGCCTATAACTCCACACATAAATCAGGATTAATAGTTTCTTGTAACCCCAAGAGGTCTGAGGGGGTCTCAGTAGTTCTGGGTCCATAGTTCATAGGAAGGATGCTAGCCCTCAGGCTTCTTCAGCAGCCCCAATGATGGTTCAGTCCATCACACTCATTTATACCAGCAATTTTCTGGTCAATATTGTGTTCAGAATATAGGTAAAGTGTGTGGATAATGACTAATGAGTGATTTTCATTATATTAACCAATTAGACTTCAGCTTTCATTTTCCAACTGAAGGTTAAATGATGAAAGCATGGATATGAATGGTTCCCATGGGCAGCAGTATGTTCCGAATATGATCCCATGTGTAGTTATCTGTAAAGGTCTTCAGTGCACATGCCCTGAACTGAACTTGCTACTGCTCTGGTGGGCTCAACAAGATAATTTGGGTGAGTAAAACCTTAAACAACATGTTACAATTTGTACATTTATTAACAATGTTGTCTTCTTGTAAGAACATCCATATAAACTTTATTAATGAATCAAAAATAGAGTATAATTAATAATTAGAATAATAAACAATTCATAAATTGGCAGCAAATAAATACCCAAAGAGGACATAAGTGGGCGCTAAAATATCGGGTCGTCATTAATATAATTCAAAAGACTGTGTAGTAAAAGGACCAGCCTATTAGATAATAAGTAAGCTCCAATTGGAGTTGCCAATAAATATCATTTAATACACCACAGTAATGCAAAGGAAAAAGTAAATACTGTATTTTTCGCCCTATAAGACGCACTGGCCCATAAGGTTTTAGAGGAGGACAATAGGAAAAAAATATTTTTCATTAGACCTCAGATCAGACCACCAATCATACCCACAATGTTAATCACACCTCAGATGACAGCCCCAATCAGACTCCCAATGTTAATAAGACCCTCAATATGACCTCAGATCAGACCCCCTGCCACAGATCAACCACCTAGCCTTGTGTATGCAGCTTGTAGCCCCCAGCCTCATGTCTGCAGCCTGTAGCCCCCAGCCTCATGTCTGTAGCCCCCAGCCTCATGTCTGCAGCCTGTAGTCCCCAGCCAGTACAGAGCCTTCACCGCTTCCTGGTCCTCCGGTACTAATAAGCGCTTCCACTATACTATTAGTATTCATCCCATAAGATGCAGGGAGATTCCCCCCCCCCCAGCCGTTTTGCCGGGGGAAAAAGTGCGTCTTATGGGGTGAAAAATATGATAGATTACCAACCAAAATGATAGAGTCCTCCTCCCAGCGCAGTTTCGCCTATATGCTTCTTCTGGGGATTAATGATAACAATGTGGAACTAGATGGTGTCGTTTCTGAAGAAACCACAGGATGTTGGCTTAAAAACGCTAGAGATATAAGCAAAGTCTGTTTAACCTGCTTTATTACAATCTGAAGCCAAGTCACCCAATGACTAACTGCCAAATTTGACCGTGCCATTCACAGTCTAAGACTGGCGGCAATTAAAATTTTCCCATATAAAACGAATGGCTGAAATGGCTTTATAACTGTGAGAATGGCGGTATTTGAAAGTTTTACATTGAAGTCAATAGGTGAAATGTGATTAACTGTTTTAGGCTCCACCCACTTTTCCAAAATTTTGACCACAGTCACCCAGTGAGTAATTGTGCTAAGTTTGGGACACTTGGCATTTAAGCTTTGATAATAGCAGCAGTTTTCATTAAGGTCAAAGGCTGAAATCTGATTGGCTGTTGCTGCCCCGCCCCTTTTTTTCCTAATTCTGAACCACAGTCACCCAGTGACTAACAATTTAAGGTTTGGGAATTGTGTCATTTAACGTGTAAAAATGGCAGCAGTTTTATTGTCTTCTATTGAAAATCAATGAGTGACATTTTCTAACTTTGAAGTGGAAACATTTGTGATATTTGAGGTCCATGACATCAATAATGTGAGAATGGCAGCATTTTTAGTTTTTCCCATTTAAATCAATCAGATAAATCTGATTGGTTGTTTTTGGCCCTGCCCACTTTAAAAATTTTAATCCCAGTCCTCCAGTGACCAACTGTGCCAAGTTTGAGGACCCTGCCATTAACAGTCTAAGAGCAGCGGCAGTTTTAAATTTTCCCATTTAAACAAATGGCTGAAATTTGATTGGCCATTGCAGACTCCGCCCACTTTTTATTAATTTTAACCCCAGTGACCCACGGTGCCAAGTATGGGTATTCTGGCTTAAATAATGTGAGAATGACAGCAATTAAAATTTTCTTATTGAAGTCAATAGGGAAAATCTGATTGGTTGTTTGTGGCAGAAGAACAGGATGTTACAGAAGAACAGGATGTTACACAAGAACAAGATGTTACAGAATAACAGGTTGTTACAGAAGAACAGGTTGTTACAGAAGAACAGGTTGTTACAGAATAACAGGATGTTACAGAAGAACAGGTTGTTACAGAAGAACAGGATGTTACAGAAGAACAGGTTGTTACAGAAGAACAGGTTGTTACAGAAGAACAGGATGTTACAGAAGAACAGGTTGTTACAGAACAGGATGTTACAGAAGAACAGGATATTACAGAAGAAGAGGTTGTTACATAAGAACAAGATGTTACAGAATAACAGGTTGTTAACCACCTCCGGACCGCCTAACGCAGATTCGCGTTCCGGAGGTGGCAGCCCTGCGCTCAGCGACGCATATACGCGTCATCTCCCGTGAGCCGGGATTTCCTGTGAACGCGCGCACACAGGCGCGCGCGCTCACAGGAACGGAAGGTAAGAGAGTTGATCTCCAGCCTGCCAGCGGCGATCGTTCGCTGGGAGGCTGGAGATGTGATTTTTTTAACCCCTAACAGGTATATTAGACGCTGTTTTGATAACAGCGTCTAATATACCTGCTACCTGGTCCTCTGGTGGTCCCCTTTGTTTGGATCGACCACCAGAGGACACAGGTAGCTCAGTAATATGTTGCACCAAGCACCACTACACTACACTCCCCCCCTTGTCACTTATTAACCCCTTATTCACCCTTGATCACCCTTGATCACCCCTGATCACTCCATATAGACTCCCTGATCACCCCCGTGTCATTGATTACCCCCCTGTCATTGATCACCCCCCTGTAAAGCTCCATTCAGATGTCCGCATGATTTTTACGGATCCACTGATAGATGGATCGGATCCGCAAAACGCATACGGACGTCTGAATGGAGCCTTACAGGGGCGTGATCAATGACTGTGGTGATCACCCCATATAGACTCCCTGATCACCCCCCTGTCATTGATTACCCCCCTGTCATTGATCACACCCCTGTAAAGCTCCATTCAGATGTCCGCATGATTTTTACGGATCCACTGATAGATGGATCGGATCCGCAAAACGCATACGGACATCTGAATGGAGCCTTACAGGGGCGTGATCAATGACTGTGGTGATCACCCCATATAGACTCCCTGATCACCCCCCTGTCATTGATTACCCCCCTGTCATTGATCACCCCCCTGTAAAGCTCCATTCAGATGTCCGCATGATTTTTACGGATCCACTGATAGATGGATCGGATCCGCAAAACGCATACGGACGTCTGAATGGAGCCTTACAGGGGTGTGATCAATGACTGTGGTGATCACCCCATATAGACTCCCTGATCACCCCCCTGTCATTGATTACCCCCCTGTCATTGATCAACCCCCTGTAAAGCTCCATTCAGATGTCCGCATGATTTTTACGGATCCACTGATAGATGGATCGGATCCGCAAAACGCATACGGACGTCTGAATGGAGCCTTACAGGGGCGTGATCAATGACTGTGGTGATCACCCCATATAGACTCCCTGATCACCCCCCTGTCATTGATTACCCCCCTGTCATTGATCACACCCCTGTAAAGCTCCATTCAGATGTCCGCATGATTTTTACGGATCCACTGATAGATGGATCGGATCCGCAAAACGCATACGGACATCTGAATGGAGCCTTACAGGGGCGTGATCAATGACTGTGGTGATCACCCCATATAGACTCCCTGATCACCCCCCTGTCATTGATTACCCCCCTGTCATTGATCACCCCCCTGTAAAGCTCCATTCAGATGTCCGCATGATTTTTACGGATCCACTGATAGATGGATCGGATCCGCAAAACGCATACGGACGTCTGAATGGAGCCTTACAGGGGCGTGATCAATGACTGTGGTGATCACCCCATATAGACTCCCTGATCACCCCCCTGTCATTGATTACCCCCCCTGTCATTGATCACCCCCCCTGTCATTGATCACCCCCCTTGTCATTGATCACCCCCCCTGTCAGGCTGCATTCAGATGTCCGTATGATTTTTACGGATCCACGGATACATGGATCGGATCCGCAAAACACATACGGACATCTGAATGGAGCCTTATTAGGGGGGTAATCAATGACACCCCCCTGTCATTGATCACCCCCCTGTCATTGATCACCCCCCTGTCATTGATCACCCCTCTGTAAGGCTCCATTCAGAAATTTTTTTGGCCCAAGTTAGCGGAATTTATTTTTTTTTCTTACAAAGTCTCATATTCCACTAACTTGTGTCAAAAAATAAAATCTCACATGAACTCACCATACCCCTCACGGAATCCAAATGCGTAAAATTTTTTCGACATTTATATTCCAGACTTCTTCTCACGCTTTAGGGCCCCTAGAATGCCAGGGCAGTATAAATACCCCACATGTGACCCCATTTCGGAAAGAAGACACCCCCAGGTATCCCGTGAGGGGCATATTGAGTCCATGAAAGATTGAAATTTTTGTCCCAAGTTAGCGGAAAGGGAGACTTTGTGAGAAAAAAATAAATAAAATCAATTTCCGCTAACTTGTGCCAAAAAAAAAAAATTTCTATGAACTCGCCATGCCCCTCATTGAATACCTTGGGGTGTCTTCTTTCCAAAATGGGGTCACATGTGGGGTATTTATACTGCCCTGGCATTCTAGGGGCCCTAAAGCGTGAGAAGAAGTCTGGGATCCAAATGTCTAAAAATGCCCTCATAAAAGGAATGTGGGCCCCTTTGCGCATCTAGGCTGCAAAAAAGTGTCACACATCTGGTATCTCTGTACTCAGGAGAAGTTGGGGAATGTGTTTTGGGGTGTCATTTTACATATACCCATGCTGGGTGAGAGAAATATCTTGGCAAAAGACAACTTTTCCCATTTTTTTTATACAAAGTTGGCATTTGACCAAGATATTTATCTCACCCAGCATGGGTATATGTAAAATGACACCCCAAAACACATTCCCCAACTTCTCCTGAATACGGCGATACCACATGTGTGGCACTTTTTTGCAGCCTAGGAGGGCAAAGGCGCCCACATTCCAAAGAGCACCTTTCGGATTTCACAGGTCATTTACCTACTTACAACACATTAGGGCCCCTGGAAAATGCCAGGGCAGTATAACTACCCCACAAGTGACCCCATTTTGGAAAGAAGACACCCCAAGGTACTCCGTGAGGGGCATGGCGAGTTCCTAGAATTTTTTATTTTTTGTCACAAGTTAGTGGAAATTATATATTTTTTTCCTTACAAAGTCTCATATTCCACTAACTTGTGACAAAAAATAAAAACTTCCATGAACTCACTATGCCCATCAGCGAATACCTTGGGGTGTCTTCTTTCCAAAATGGGGTCACTTGTGGGGTAGTTATACTGCCCTGGCATTCTAGGGGCCCAAATGTGTGATAAGGAGTTTGAAATCAAATTCTGTAAAAAATGACCAGTGAAATCCGAAAGGTGCTCTTTGGAATATGGGCCCCTTTGCCCACCTAGGCTGCAAAAAAGTGTCACACATGTGGTATCTCCGTATTCAGGAGAAGGTGGGGAAAGTGTTTTGGGGTGTCATTTTACATATACCCATGCTGGGTGAGATAAATGTCTTGGTCAAATGCCAACTTTGTATAAAAAAATGGGAAAAGTTGTCTTTTGCCAAGATATTTCTCTCACCCAGCATGGGTATATGTAAAATGACACCCCAAAACACATTCCCTAGCTTCTCCTGAATACAGAGATACCACATGTGTGGCACTTTTTTGCAGCCTAGGTGGGCAAAGGGGCCCACATTCCAAAGAGCACCTTTCGGATTTCACTGGTCATTTTTTACAGAATTTGATTTCAAACTCCTTACCACACATTTGGGCCCCTAGAATGCCAGGGCAGTATAACTACCCCACAAGTGACCCCATTTTGGAAAGAAGACACCCCAAGGTATTCCATGAGGGGCATGGCGAGTTCCTAGAATTTTTTATTTTTTGTCACAAGTTAGTGGAAAATGATGTTTTTTTTTTTGTTTTTTTCTTACAAAGTCTCATATTGCACTAACTTGTGACAAAAAATAAAAACTTCCATGAACTCACTATGCCCATCAGCGAATACCTTAGGGTGTCTACTTTCAGAAATGGGGTCATTTGTGGGGTGTTTGTACTGTCTGGGCATTGTAGAACCTCAGGAAACATGACAGGTGCTCAGAAAGTCAGAGCTGCTTCAAAAAGCGGAGATTCACATTTTTGTACCATAGTTTGTAAACGCTATAACTTTTACCCAAACCATTTTTTTTTTACCCAAACATTTCTTTTTTATCAAAGACATGTAGAACAATAAATTTAGAGCAAAATTTATATATGGATGTCATTTTTTTTGCAAAATTTTACAACTGAAAGTGAAAAATGTAATTTTTTTGCAAAAAAATCGTTACATTTCGATTAATAACAAAAAAAGTAAAAATGTCAGTAGCAATGAAATACCACCAAATGAAAGCTCTATTAGTGAGAAGAAAAGGAGGTAAAATTCATTTGGGTGGTAAGTTGCATGACCGAGCAATAAACGGTGAAAGTAGTGTAGGTCAGAAGTGTAAAAAGTGGCCTGGTCTTTCAGGGTGTTTAAGCACTGGGGGCTGAGGTGGTTAAAGAAGAACAGGATGTTACAGAAGAACAGGTTGTTACAGAATAACAGGATGTTACAGAAGAACAGGTTGTTACAGAAGAACAGGATGTTACAGAAGAACAGGTTGTTACAGAGGAACAGGTTGTTACAGAAGAACAGGATGTTGCAGAAGAACAGGTTGTTACAGAAGAACAGGATGTTACAGAAGAACAGGATGTTACAGAAGAACAGGATGTTACAGAAGAACAGTTTGTTACAGAATAACAGGATGTTACAGAAGAACAGGTTGTTACAGAACAGGATGTTACAGAAGAACAGGATGTTACAGAAAAACAGGTTGTTACACAAGAACAAGATGTTACAGAATAACAGGTTGTTACAGAAGAACAGGATGTTACAGAAGAACAGGTTGTTACAGAATAACAGGATGTTACAGAAGAACAGGTTGTTACAGAAGAACAGGATGATACAGAAGAACAGGTTGTTACAGAAGAACAGGTTGTTACAGAAGAACAGGATGTTACAGAAGAACAGGTTGTTACAGAACAGGATGCTACAGAAGAACAGGATATTACAGAAGAACAGGTTGTTACACAAGAACAAGATGTTACAGAATAACAGGTTGTTACAGAAGAACAGGATGTCACAGAAGAACAGGTTGTTACAGAATAACAGCATGTTACAGAAGAACAGGTTGTTGCAGAAGAACAGGTTGTTACAGAAGAACAGGATGTTACAGAAGAACAGGTTGTTACAGAAGAACAGGATGTTACAGAAGAACAGGTTGTTACAGAAGAACAGGATGTTACAGAAGAACAGGTTGTTACAGAAGAACAGGATGTTACAGAACAACAGGATGTTACAGAAGAACAGGATGTTACAGAAGAACAGGATGTTACAGAAGAACAGGTTGTTACAGAAGAACAGGTTGTTACAGAATAACAGGATGTTACAGAAGAACAGGTTGTTACAGAAGAACAGGTTGTTACAGAAGAACAGGTTGTTACAGAAGAACAGGATGTTACAGAAGAACAGGTTGTTACAGAACAGGATGTTAAAGAAGAACAGGATGTTACAGAAGAACAGGTTGTTACACAAGAACAAGATGTTACAGAATAACAGGTTGTTACAGAAGAACAGGATGTTACAGAAGAACAGGTTGTTACAGAAGAACAGGTTGTTACAGAAGAACAGGATGTTACAGAAGAACAGGTTGTTACAGAACAGGATGTTACAGAAGAACAGGATGTTACAGAAGAACAGGTTGTTACACAAGAACAAGATGTTACAGAATAACAGGTTGTTACACAAGAACAGGTTGTTACAGAAGAACAGGATGTTACAGAAGAACAGGATGTTACAGAAGAACAGGTTGTTGCAGAAGAACAGGATGTTACAGAAGAACAGGATGTTACAAAAGAACAGGATGTTACAGAAGAACAGGATGTTACAGGCTTTTTCAAGCCAAAATAATAAACAAAAAAATCGAAGAACAATATGTTGGCCTTTTAAGCCAACATAATCACTCCTTTTATACATTACAAAATATAAACTATCCAATACTAATTAATCTTTATAATGAACCTACTGAGTTTTTTCAAAAAGCATCTTGGACCCTGCCGATCTGTTATTGATGACCTATTCTGAGGATAGGTCATCAATATCCTAGCACTAGAAATAAAAAAGGAAGAGGTAGGAGACATTAGGCAACAGCAGTGGAGGAGCAGAGAGGTATTGGTTATGTTTAAAGGAATTATCCAGGAAAATATATTTATGATTGATCCTTTAGGATAGGTCATCAGTATCAGACCTGCAGGGCAAAACACCAGAGACCCCTGCCGATGAGCTGTTAGAAGAGGCCTTGAGTGCTGCAGCCTCTTCCTAGGCTAGTGACATCACTGTCCATCGATCACATGGCCTAGTTGCATTCAAGTCAATGGGGCTGAGTTGCAATACCAAGCGCTGCTACTATACGATGTACAGCGCTGTCCTTGGAAAGCTGCCAGCAATGCTCACCAGAGCTCCGGTAAGGGCAGTTGCTCCCTAAAACAGCTAATCGGAGGGGTTTCAGGACATGGACCCCTGCTGATGTGATGACCTATTCTGAGGATAGGTCATCATTCTAATTTCCTGGATAACCCCTTTAAGTACAGTATATTAGAATGTTTTAAAATTTCTAATTTGGCCATCTTTCTGATCATTTATGACGGTAGCTGTAATTTTGTAAAGTTTTTCTTTTGCCTTTATTGCTCCTATATTTTGTTCTAGGCTCTGGTCAGGGGACTATGTCCGTGCAGCTCTTTCTTATTTATTGTGATACTAGCAGATAGACCCAGCTGGATATATTTTATCGATTTCATTTAATGTTTGTGTGTGTCGTTAAAAGATATCGACAGTATCCCCCATAACAGTGACCTCTACAGCACCCCACCCCTTTAACAGTAAACGTCACAGTCCCCCCCTTAACACTGACCCCCCCTCAGTGCCCCGCCACTTTAAAATGGGACCTCCACAGCAGCCCATCCACGTAACTTTGACCTTCACAGCAGTCCACTCCCTTGACAGTGACCTCCTCAGCTGCCCGTCCCCATTACAGTGACCTCCACAGTACCCTGCTGCCTTAACAGTGACCTCGCAGTACCCTGCTGCCTTAACAGTGACCTCCACAGCAGTTGCCCTTTTAATAGTGGCCCCTGTCCCCTTAACAGTGACCACCACAGTGCCTGCCTCTTTAACAGTGACCTTCACAGCGGCCTGCCCCCTTAACAGTAACATCCACAGTGAACGCCTCTTTAACAGTGACCTCCACAGCGCCCTGCCCCTTTAATGGTAGGGCTACACAACGACATGTGTCGTGTGACATTTTGTCTCAACAATTTTTAAAATGATAGGCTATGGTGTCGCACTGCGACATGTGGCATGCTGCGACTGCAACACAACAGTTGCAAAAAATCCATCCAAGATGTCACATGTCGCAGTCACAGCATGTCACATGTCGCAGTGCAACACCATAGACTACCATTTTAAAAATTGTCGCACGACATTGGTGCGACATCAATGTCGCGCTACACATGTAGCAGTGTAGTTGTGCCCTATGTGTCGTGCAGCCCTAGCCTAAAGCTGACCTACAGCAGTGAAGAAAAATGGCTGTGTTGTGATGGAAACCTGGAGTAAAACTGTGTGTATATGGAGACTAAGGGCCCGCAAGCTTCTATTGGCTGATAAGGGACATGTGACCGTGTGTATGGCAGTTAGAATATGAAGAGAAAGGCTTGTATTGGCTAATGCAGGTCATATTTTGGGAATATCTCAGGAACGGTATGTCGTAGAGAGCTGTGACCCCCACAAGATTTCTTTCCAGGTAGCGTGGGATGTGTATACCACGTTTCGTTGAAATCGATGGTTGCGTTTTTAAGTGATCGCGGAACATACATACACACTCACATACGTCCTTCTTTATATATATATATAGACAAGAAGAAGGACCTGGCTTTGCACGGGTATATTTCATTTATTTCATTTAATGTTTGTGTGTGTCGTTAAAAGATATCAACAGTATCCACAATAACAGTGACATCTACAGTACCCCGCCCCTTCAACAGTGACCTCCACAGCGGCCTGCCCCCTTAACAGTAACATCCACAGCGCCCTCCCCTTTAACAGTGACCTCCACAGCGGTCGCCTGTTTATTAGTGACCACAGTACCCCGCCTCGTTAACAGTGATTTCCACAATAACCCACCCCTTAACAGTGATCTCTACAGAGCTCTGTTCCATTAAAATGTGACCTCCACAACATCTCGCCCCCTTAACAGTGACCTTTACAGCACCCCGCCCCTTAACACTGACCTCCATAGCGGACGGCCCCCTTAACTGTGACCTCCACAGTTCCCTGTCCCCTTAACAGAGACCTCCACTGTGCCATCCCCTTTAACAGTGAACTTCACAGAACCCCGCCCCCTTATCAGTGACCTCCACAGCAGCACGCCCCTTTAACAGTGACCTCCACAGCGGCCGCCCCTTTATTAGTGACCTACACAGTACCCCATTTCCTTAACAGTGATTTCCACAACACTTCATCCCCTTAACAGTGACCTCTAAAGCAATCTGCCACTTAACACAGACCTCCATAGCGGACCGTCCCCCTAACTGTGACCCCCACAGCAGCCTGCCTCTAGGGTGGCCAGAGGTCTGGTTTTAGGCAGGAAAGTCCAGCTTTCAGACTACCTGTCCTCCGTCCGGCGCAGGACCTAGACGGACACAGGGATGTTCTTTTGAACAGCTCACTCTCAGACAGCAGCACTGTGCTGTGTGAGTGTCAGCTGCAGGGAAAAAGTCACCCTCCCTCCCACCCCTGAAGCTGACAGAAGTTGATTTTTACCTTAATTTTTTCAATCCCTGTCGGCTGCGGAGTGGGAGGGGGCGTGACTTAGTGGGACCTGGGGCCGGGGTTTTTAAGTCCGTCTTTTGAGGGTGGCCTGAATGGCCACTCTACCTGCCCCTGAACTGAGACCTCCACAGCACTCCACTCCCTTAACAGTGTCATCCACAGTGCCCTGCCCCTTTAAAGCTGACCTGCAGCAGTGAAGAAAAATGGCTGGGTTGTTATGGAAACCTGGTGTAAAACTGTGTGTATGTGGAGATTAAGGGCCTGCAAGCTTCTATTGGCTGACAAGGGTCATGTGACCAGGCTTCTATTGGCTAATGCATTTTTTGGGAATATCTCACACAGGGATGTCCTTTTGAACAGCTCACTCTCAGACAGCAGCACTGTGCTGTCTGAGCAAGAGCTGCAGGGAAAAAGTACCCCTTCCCTCCCACCCCTGCAGCTGACAAGGAAAAAAATTATTTTTACCTTCATTTTTCCAATCTCTGTCGGCTGTGGAGTTGGAGGGGCGTGTCCTAACAGAATCGGGGACGTGACTAAACGGGACCTGGGGCGAAGTTTTTAAGTCCGTCTTTTGAAGATGGCCTGAATAGCCACCCTACCTGCCCCCTGAACTGTGACCTCCACAGCACTCCACTCCCTTAACAATGTCATCCATAGCACCCTGCCCCTGCAGCAGTGAAGAAAAATGGCTGGGTTGTTATGGAAACCTGGAGTAAAACTGTGTGTGTGTGTGTGTGTGTGTGTGTGTGTGTGTGTGGAGACTAAGGGCCTGTGAGCATCTATTGGCTGATAAGGGACATTTTTTGGGAATATCTCAGTAACGGTACGTCCTAGAGAGCTGTGACCCCCATAAGATTTCTTTCTAGGTAGCAATTCATGTGTATACCAAGTTTCATTGAAATTGATGATTGTGTTTTTTAGTGATCGCGGAACATACATAAACACATATATTCATCCTTCTTTATATTTATAGATTATGTCCATAGGTATGTCAGTGATAGGGAAGTGTTATGTAACTACCTGGGTGGGAGGAGCTATAAACTTCCTTCCCTTGTTTTCAGGCCTTATTTTCTTTTCCCTTTCCCTCCCATGTTCGGTGTGGGGGTTTCCCTCCCACACTAGAGCATGACATTATAAACCGCCCAAACCATTTTTTTTTTTTCTTTGTTCGAGTGCAGCCATGGATCCAATTGCTGCACTGGAGTTGCAAGGACTGTCTTTGAAAGTAGCCGATCTCCACATGACCGTCTCGCAGATTCAGAGACCACAGGCTGTTGGCCCTGGTGGTGGTGGTGGAAATCATCTGGAGACTAAAGTTGCCCTCGCTTTGAGTCTTATCTATGACAAACCGGATTTGACACCCCTGGCCGAAACGAAGCTGCGTTGCCTTCGTCAGGGAGATCGTTCTGCTGAGATTTATTGCTCTGAGTTTAAGAGGTGGGCTACGGATACTGAGTGGAACGATCCAGCTCTCAGTAGCCAGTTTTGTCAGGGTTTATCAGGGAGGCTGAAGGACGCTTTGGCCTTTCATGAAACTCCTGTGTCTCTGGAGGCTGCTATGTCTCTTGCCTTACACATTGATAGACGCCTAAGAGAAATATATAGGGGCCCCCACTCTCAGGACGTATTATCAGATGATGTATCGTCCTCCTCTGACACTTTGGGTGAAGATACTCCTGAGTTTAGGCCTGGGGACGAACCCATGCAGTTAAGGGGAGCTACTCTTGGATCTGCTTCTAAGCATACTGGTCATAAGAAGGGAGGGTATTTTTTCTGCCGACAGGAGGGACATTTTATCTGAGTATGTCCATACATTCAGCGTCAAAAACAAAAAAGATGTTTCATTCCCATCTGACTCTTGGAGGGGTGAGAGGAGAGTCAGAAAATGTGCATTTATCTTTGACTGGTAGTACCCAATTTCTCCTAACTGCTGAGGTGGCACTAAAGTCAAAAACTGTGGGGTTTGAAGTGTTTATCAACAGCAGGGCAGGGGTGAACCTGATTGATGCTCAGTTCGTCCGTATGCACGGGTTGTCACCGAGTGCATTAGAGAAAAATATTTCCATTTTTGCTATTAGTTCTGCACCTCTAGCTCAGAAGTGTTTATCTCAAGTGGTGCATGATATCAGATTAATAATGGGTGACTTTCATCAGGAATTTATTTTGTGTTTTGTGTTGAAGGGTCTCCCTGCTTCGGTGGTTTTGGGATTGCCGTGGTTGAGCAAGTGTAACATCCCAGAGTGGTGTTACCACTCCTTCACCTTGCTACTGTCTTTATTGGTCTAACCTCATGTCCTCCACACTATGCATTACTATTATTGTTATGTAACTGTTTATTTCATGTAATATGCCTGGTTCACCAGCAGGTGGCAGAAAACACAACATAGCAATCTTGATAGAATGGAGCCTTCCATTCCATTCTAACCCCCCTCTGGAGAGAGTTCTACTTCCTGCAGGAAGGGTGAGTCAGAAGTCCAGGGAGTCTAGCTTATCCTCTGCTAGGGGACAGGTGTGCAGGGGCACGTCTCTGTTGGACATGCCCAAGCCAGCCAGAGCAGTTTTAGCTCTGCTGGCCATGGAGGCCTAAGCTTAGAGCCTCAGGAGCCAGGAGGAAAGTTCCCTGGCCTAATCTAGAGACAGACCATACAAAGAGAAGTGCAGCATATAAGAAGAAGCAAAGTCATTCAGTCAGCCTGTCAGTACAGCAGAGCCAGAGAGAAACAGATGTAGCAGAGTCAAGTTTGCCTGCCAGTTTTAATGCTGAAGCCTCCTGGGACCAAGACAAAGTCTGTAAACCGTTTTGGAGAACGTTTATTCAAGTAAAGCTGCTGTTCAACTACATACAAGGTCTGGACTCAATCTTTCTTTCAAATCCCTCAATAATTCCCCCTATTTATTGGTTTGGAGTCAAAGCCTGGGGTCCAGCGATATCCAGGTAGGAGCACCGTGACACACATAAAGAAACATTTTAGGCCGCAACATACCACTCGGCATTCCTACACCTGGGACGCGCGTTCTATATTTAGAGGGCACTAAGGGAGGCACAATTTTGGCGTCACGAACAGGATTTACTTGCGTGCCTTTATACTACAAGGCCTACAGATTTGACAGACATCCCACTAAAATTACTTTACTAAGTTTATTGTGGAGTGATAGGTGCCGGAAATTGCACGCTGGCATCCCAGGGATTAATCCGCCATATTTGCTTGTGATGGCGTATGTTCTTCTTGTGCCTCAAGAGCGGGAAAACGGAAACGCCCAGGCCAAAAGTGGGAAACGACAGCCGTGCCCACAGGGAACAGCCTAGTGCAAATGAAGGAAGTAAAGACTCCACCACCAAAGCTCCTCCTCCCTCACCAGTTTGTATTGGCCAAAGAGAGAACAACATGGCGCGATCTAAGCCAAACTGGAGCAAGATGGTGTGGGGAGACAATGAGCCTGAACTGCGGGCAGCCCTGCAGGACATCCGATTGTGACAAATGCAGCGGGGACCGGAGAAGAGGTCCGAGGCGTCCGTCGCCCCGGCTGGTGGGGTGGTGGTGGCTGGTGTGTCCACTCCACCACCCAGGAAGAGCAGTTCCTTCTCTCAGCTGAATCCGATGGTCCCAAGAGAGGTTACAGCACACGCCCAGACCATGTGGGAATATAAAAGTCCATCGAGGAGTGGGTGGTTCATGTCTTAGACCATCCACGGCCGGAGAATCCAAGACTGGAGCGCCTCCGGGGAACTGTTATCTGGTTCTCGGTGGAGAGAGGGAGCGGTTTCCTAATGGACGACGAAAACGGTGAGGAGTTGTTCGTGGGTCGCCGTTCTATCAAATGCCCCTACCTGCCCCAGGCCCATCACAGCCTATATGCGGGGGATCATGTGGAATATACCCCCATGGAATCCCTCAAGGGACCATTCACCACTGGGGTGACCCTCCGATCTAAGCCACTTGTCCCATTGCCAGTACCTGAGTGCTGGCAGGAATATCTTCCACTTTCAAGAAAAGCCACAGCCGGAGCTCCTGATCCTGAGTCTGCCCCCACCACCAACTGTTCAGCTGGGATGTGTGTCCACCATTATGTTTTTCTACAGTCCGACAGTGGTAAATTACCAACTCCTGTGGAAGATGGCATCTGCTGCAGCGAGAGCTTCTCGAGCTTCATCACCACCCCTGGAGGATCGTTTACCATAGCCCCTGCAGCCGGAGATGAAGCCACCCTTCTATTTGCGGGCATTTCATAGCATCGTGGAGGGATTACAGTACATGACTCCCCCACACTCCATATCTGACTGTGGCCACATCATGGAGTATTTGAGTGCTTAGTGCAGACCTTTTGGTTCACTGGTTATTACCGAAAAGGGCAAACTATGAATAGACACCCTACTCATACAGGCAGGAACCTAGTGGTAGCTGTGTCTATGTCAGTCTATGTATGTAATGAAAAATAGTCGCATGCAGCACTCTAGGTTTCCTTGGGTACACTTAGAGCACATCCTAAGCACAAGCCGAGGATGGCTTGGTTTTAAGTAAGGGGGAATGTAACACCCCAGAGTGGTGTTACCACTCCTTTGCCTTGCTACTGTCTTTATTGGTCTAAGCTCATGTCATCTTGTGCATTTTGTTCCAGGTCCTCCACACTGTGCATTACTATTATTGTTATGCAACTGTTTATTTTATGTAATATGCCTGGTTCACTAGCAGGTGGCAGCAAACATGGCAGAGCTATCTTAGATAGAATGGAACCTTCCATTCTAACCCCCCTCTGGAGATAAGTGGGCGAGTCCTACTTCCTGCAGGAAGGGTGGGGCAGAAGTCCAGGGATTCTAGCTTATCCCCTGCTAGGGGACAGGTGTGCAGGGGCATGTCTCTGTTGGACGTGCCCAAGCCAGCCAGAGCACCCTCAGCTCTGCTGGCCATGGAGGCCTAAGCTTAGAGCCTCAGGAGCCAGAAGGTAAGTTTTAATGCTGAAGCCTGCTGGGACCAAGACAAAGTCTGTAAACCATTTTGGAGAACGTTTATTCAAGTAAAGCTGCTGTTCAACTACATACAAGGTCTGCACTCAATCTTTCTTTCTTTCCAATCCCTCAATTATTCCCCCTATTTATTGCTTCGGGGCCAAAGCCTGTAGTCCAACAGTATCCAGGTAGGAGCACCGTGACACAAATAAAGAGACATTTTAGGCCACAGCATACTACTCGGCATTCCTACACCTGGGATGCCCGTTCTATATATAGAGGGCCCTAGGGAGAGGCACCCCTTGCAGAAGCATAATCCAACCATCGATCGGCAAGCTAGACAGATTCTGGATTGGGGTGATTAATGCCTGGGCAATTGTCTTAATACATCTTTTTCTGTTTTAACTACTAAGACATTGCCTTCATTTATATCTGATTTTGCCGACTAATTTTCTGAGAGTGGATGCCAGGATTTACCTCCACATCCGGAATAGTGATGAGCGGCAGGGGCAATATTCTAATTCGCGATATTTTTGCGAATATTTGGTAGAATATTCGTCATATATTCGCAAATTCGCGAATATTTTCTTGATCGCAAAAAATCGGCAATGTAATATTCGCGTAATGCACACAAAATACAGGCGTGGGTCACTATAGCTAAATTTTTCAAGCTGCTAGAAGTTTCCTGAGACTGGAGAAAATGGTTGGCACTGCAGAACATTACAAAAGCTTTATATGCAGATAGAGTGCTCCAATATATTCACGATTGCAAAATCAGCACCAATGATGCAAATATTTTGGTGCAATACGTGCAACTTCACATTTTAACAGGTCTGACTACTTATTAGTGATTAGTGCACTAAGTATTGTGAACTTGTGAAATCAGAGCACTATGTATATATGTACAGTCGTGGCCAAAAGTTTTGAGAATTACATAAATATTGGAAATTGGAAAAGTTGCTGCTTAAGTTTTTATAATAGCAATTTGCATATACTCCAGAATGTTATGAAGAGTGATCAGATGAATTGCATAGTCCTTCTTTGCCATGAAAATTAACTTAATCCCAAAAAAACCTTTCCACTGCATTTCATTGCTGTCATTAAAGGACCTGCTGAGATCATTTCAGTAATCGTCTTGTTAACCCAGGTGAGAATGTTGACGAGCACAAGGCTGGAGATCATTATCTCAGGCTGATTGGGTTAAAATGGCAGACTTGACATGTTAAAAGGAGGGTGATGCTTGAAATCATTGTTCTTTCATTGTTAGCCATGGTGACCTGCAAAGAAACGTGTGCAGCCATCATTGCGTTGCATAAAAATGGCTTCACAGGCAAGGATATTGTGGCTACTAAGATTGCACCTCAATCAACAATTTATAGGATCATCAAGAACTTCAAGGAAAGAGGTTCAATTCTTGTTAAGAAGGCTCCAAGAAAGTCCAGCAAGTGCCAGGATCGTCTCCTAAAGTGGATTCAGCTGCGGGATCGGAGTGCCTCCAGTGCAAAGCTTGCTCAGGAATGGCAGCAGGCAGGTGTGAGCGCATCTGCACGCACAGTGAGGCGAAGACTTTTGGAAGATGCCCTGGTGTCAAGAAGGGCAGCAAAGAAGCCACTTCTCTCCAAAAAAAACATCAGGGACAGATTGATCTTCTGCAGAAAGTATGGTGAATGGACTGCTGAGGACTGGGGCAAAGTCATATTCTCCGATGAAGCCTCTTTCCGATTGTTTGGGGCATCTGGAAAAAGGCTTGTCCGGAGAAGAAAAGGTGAGCGCTACCATCAGTCCTGTGTCATGCCAACAGTAAAGCATCCTGAGACCATTCATGTGTGGGGTTGCTTCTCATCCAAGGGAGTGGGCTCACTCACAATTTTGCCCTAAAACACAGCCATGAATAAAGAATTGTACCAAAACACCCTCCAACAGCAACTTCTTCCAACAATCCAACAACAGTTTGGTGAAGAACAATGCATTTTCCAGCACGATGGAGCACCGTGCCATAAGGCAAAAGTGATAACTAAGTGGCTCAGGGACCAAAACTTTGACATTTTGGGTCCATGGCCTGGAAACTCCCCAGATCTTAATCCTATTGAGAACTTGTGGTCAATCCTCAAGATGCGGGTGGACAAACAAAAACCCACTAATTCTGACAAACTCCAAGAAGTTATTATGAAAGAATGGGTTGCTATCAGTCAGGAATTGGCCCAGAAGTTGATAGAGAGCATGCCCAGTCGAATTGCAGAGGTCCTGAAAAAGAAGGGCCAACATTGCAAATACTGACTCTTTGCATAAATGTCATGTAATTGTCGATAAAAGCCTTTGAAACTTATGAAGTGCGTGTAATTATATTTCACTACATCACAGAAACAACTGAAACAAAGATCTAAAAGCAGTTGAGCAGCAAACTTTGTGAAAACTAATATTTTTGTCATTCTCAAAACTTTTGTCCACGACTGTATGTATGTAGCATACATATATACATACATACAGTACATACAGCACTATGTATATAGCATGTATGTATGGACAGCAGAACCTATCAGCTACACTATATCACTATCTAACCTACACTGACTAGCTCCCACTAACTATCTGTATTATATATATAAGCTAACTAACTAACTTTCTAATGTAATGACACAGGAAAGAAGAGAGCACAGCAATAACACTGCTGTCTCTCTCACATCTGCAAAATACTGCATACAAGGGCTGCTGGGGAGGTTCTTATATAGTAAGGGGTTGGCAACTTTCTTATAGGTTGCTAAGGATGTTGCTAAGCTCAGACAAAGACATTGCAGCCTTCTCATTGGCCCACAAGCAAGAAGGGAGGTTACTGATGAAAAAAAAAATATTGAATATTCGAAATTACGAATATATATCATTATATTCTAAATATTCGTGAATTCTTGAAGTGCCGATATTCGCGATTAATATTCGCCATTTGAATATTCACGCCCAACACTAATCGGGAATAGGATTGTCCTATCAACCTTATTCCTAGAGCTAAGTTGCCCAAATCTAGGTTGTGTAACCTTTCTGGACCTGAAAGACTGGCCATGAGAGAGTATATTACCGAGAGTTTGGCTAAAGGACACATAAGACTAGAGGTGGGACGAATCCAATTTTTTTCGAATCCGAATCCGAAAAGGTTCTCGAATATATTGAATCTCTCGAATCCTACGAATCCTGTACATAATTGTGTGAACGCACGGTGTAAGAAACAAAGTCAAGACCGCGTCAGTTTGTCTGAACCTCCACCTTCCAGTCACGGTCGCACTCTATATGACCGCGATGACCCCTGCTATGACCCCTGCTCCTATCACTACAGAACATACAGGGTAATACAGCGCCACATACCTCTTACATCCAATCTTTGTTTACTACTTTTCCATCATCCTCCCATCTTCTGGACAAATCATCCTAACACCCCCAATACTGTTCCGCTGTGCTCCCCAATACTATACTGCAGAAACAGATAATACCCCTGATAATACTAGTACCACACAGAGCCCCCCATATAAAATACCCCTTCTTTGTGGCCTCAGTAGATGCCCCTATAGTGCCCCCCAATAATGTGCCAATAAGAAGTGGCCCCACAGTGCCACCCAATAATGTGCCAGTAAGTGTCCCCATAGATGCCCCCGTAATCATGTGCCAGTATCAAGTGCGGAGTGCCTCTCTCCTCCCCCCCATGTGCCAGTATCATAGTGCCATCTCCCCCCCAATGTGCCAGTATTATAGTGCCATCTCCCCCCATAATGTGCCAGTATCATAGTGCCATCTCCCCCATAATGTGCCAGTATCATAGTGCCACCCCCCCCCCCCATAATGTGCCAGTATCATAGTGTCATCTCCCCTCATAATGTGCCAGTATCATAGTGGCTCCCCCCCCAATGTGCCAGGATCATAGTGCCTCCCCCCCCCCAATGTGCCAGTATCATAGTGCCTCTCACCTCTCCCCCTGGCATCCACAGATTCCCCATCCTATAACAGTGCCATCCACAGACCCCCAATCCTATAACAGTGCCATCCACAGACCCCCCCCCACCCCATAACAGTGCCATCCACAGACCCCCCCCACCCCATAACAGTGCCATCCACAGACCCCCCCACCCCATAACAGTGCCATCCACAGACCCCCCACCCCATAACAGTGCCATCCACACCCCATAACAGTGCCATCCACAGGTGGGGGGGTCTGTGGATGGCACTGTTATGGGGTGGGGTTGGGGTCTGTGGATGGCACTGTTATGGGGTGGGGGGGTCTGTGGATGGCACTGTTATGGGGTGGGGGGGGTCTGTGGATGGCACTGTTATTTTTGGCACTGTTATGGGGTGGGGGGGGTCTGTGGATGGCACTTTTATAGGATTGGGGGTCTGTGGATGGCACTTTTATAGGATGGGGGATCTGTGGATGCCAGGGGGAGAGGTGAGAGGCACTATGATACTGGCACATTGGGGGGGGAGGCACTATGATACTGGCACATTCATAAAGCAGGCGGCGCAGGCAGGTGACGTCAGTCAGTCACTCTGCCGCTCGTCTGCCCGGCCGGCCTGCATTACGATATCAGTAGCCCTGTAAGTAGGATATATTGAATGTACTACAGACAGAGGGGGCAGCATGAATTATTATTAATAGAATTACACATTTTATAACTGTACAGTGAACGCACCGGCCCCCAGCTCCTCCTCCCAGTCCCTCCCACCGGGATTCGTCGGATTCGTTTCAGGCAAATTACGTCGGGATTCGAGTCCACGAATCCCACAAATCCAGCAAGATTCGAGGGATTCGTGGATTCGACGAATCCCCCAACCCATCTCTACATAAGACCTTCCAAATCTCCAGTGGAAGCAGGGTTTTTTTTGTTAAAAAAAAAAGACGGAGGTCTTCGGCCATGTCTGGATTTCCGTGAACTCAATTGGATTACTGTCCGTGATCCTTACCCCCTTCCTTTGATTCCTGATTTGTTTAACCAGATTGTTGGTGCCAAGGTGTTCTCAAAGTTGGACTTAAGGGGGGCATATAATCTGGTCAGGATCAAGGAAGGGGATGAATGGAAGACGACTTTCAATACTCCTGAGAGGGTCACTTTGAGAACCTGGTCATGCCTTTTGGGTTGACCAATGCTCCTGCGGTTTTCCAGCATTTTGTTAATAACATTTTTCATCACCTGGTGGGGAGGTTTGTAGTCGTGTAATTTATTCTCCAGACGTGGAGATACATCAAGTGTGTTTTTGCTGTGCACGAGGAGCAACTTTTGGGATACCTGTTGTCGTCTTCGGGTTTTGGAATGGATCCGGAGAATGTCCATGCCGTATTGGACTGGTATCGACGTGAAAATCTAAGGGCTCTTATGCGGTGTTTGGGGTTCACCAATTATTACTGAAAATGTATTCAGAACTATTCGACAGTGGTGAAACCCTTAACTGAAATGACTAAGAAAGGGATTGATTTCTCAGTGTGGTCTGATTCTGCGTTGTGAGCTTTTTCTGCTGTTAAGGAATGCTTCTCTTTTGCCTCTATGTTGGTTCTGCCGGATGTATCACAACCTTTCATTATGGAAGTGGATGCATCCGAGATGGGAGTAGGAGCAGTTTTAACACAGGGCCCGTCACCTGGTAAATGGCGTCCATGTGCCTTTTTCCTAAAAAAAAAACTTCTTTTTCGCAGAGAGAAATTACAATGTGGGTAACAGAGAGTTACTGGCTATTAGGTTGGCTTTTGAGGAATGGCATCATTGGTTGGAAGGGGCGCTTCATCCGATCACAGTGTTCACAGATCACAAAAACCTGGTTTACCTGGAGTCAGCTAAACGACTGAACCCGAGGCAGGCCAGATGGTCTTTGTTTTTCACCAGATTCAAGTTCACTGTCAATTATCGTCCTGGGGTTAAGAACGTCAAGGCAGATGCCTTGTCACGTCGTTTTCCTGGAGGTGGTGATTTTGAAAATCCGAGTCCTATTCTATCGGAAGGGGTGATGATATCCGCCCTGTACCCTGAGCTAAAGGTGAAGGTGTTAGAGACCCAGGGAGACGCACCGGATTCTTGCCCCTCTGGGAAATTGTTTGTGCCATTGGAATTGCGTGCCCCTCTGGGAAATTGTTTGTGCCATTGGAATTGCGTTACAAGGTGTTTGAGGAACATCACTGTACAGTGCTTACAGGACACCCTGGGAGCAGATACCAGGGTCATTTAGGGTTAGATAGGACTTTAGGTATTCCTGTGTATGAACTCACCTACCTCTGGGGTCTGTTCATACTGGTAGTCAGTCATTGCTTTGATTAGGTGTTTTCACTGTCCATCCTTCCTTCCCTCGTTTTCAGGCCTTCTTCCCTTTTCCCTTTCCCTCCTATGTTTGGTGTGGGGGTTTCCCTCCCACACTAGAGAGTGACAGATAGTCACCCAGGGTCAGTCATCCGGCTGGTTCCCTGGTCAACAAGCTGGTACCCCCGGGTCTGTAGCTCAGCATCCCGATCTAAGCGTATTCTTCTGGTATCTTATACAGTCTGGCAAGTTCCTCCTACTAAGCACTGTTCCCTATCTGTAGACAACTAGAGGCTCTGACTGCTATCCTTATACAGTTTCTAGCTGAACTAAAACCTTCTAGTGGGAGGGGTGGAGTGGAGAAACACAACCTAAACTGAAATATTGGCACAATAAGCAAGTCTATGGAAATGAATAAGCAGTTTTTCCAGACATAAACAAGTCTTTAGACAAACAACAGAGCTAAACCAGAAAGTCATAAATTCTATGTGTCTGTTTTTTTCCCTACAAAACTTTGCATAGGATCCTTTCTGTCCTGTTTATATGATGGAAAGCCAGAAGTTTGTTACTCTTACCACTAGGAGAGATGTCTGTAGCCTCAATATGTTATCTTTCTTTGATGATGTTCTGCTATACCCTTTGGTGTGGTTGCCAAACCTTCTGTAAGATCTCTTCCGTTCCAAGGGCTGGTACATAAATGTTCCTTTTAATGTTTTTTTAATCCACAGGGAAAGAAGATTCCCTGTTTAGCGCTGCTTCTTAGCTGTCTACTCATCTGCAGCTTAGACTAGACTGACCACCACTTCCTCCAAGAGAGAAAAGGGTAGATGCCTTGCCCAGCCACTAGGGAACTTCCACTGCTCTCTCCATACATAGCCTATGGAACCCAATACATACGGTATGACACTGAAATTTGCAGTGGAAGTGATTCCGGCAAATTTCGTTTCACAAGTACAAACCCTTTTTCTACTTTTTTTTTCCCAAATCACTTAAAGATAATTTATGAGGCTATAAAAATCAAATATCCTGTGCTATTACTACACGCTGCTCATTTTTTGTTTAAATGTATGCCCATTTATACCAGTAAGTAAATAGGTTAATGAATCAAGAGGGCAATGACTCAACTGACTCATCAGAAACAAGGCATGTGCATTTCTTGGTACTAAAAGCTTGCAGATTATCAACATTTATTCACTGATGCAGACTATGAGCTTGCTTTAATGAAAAGGACTCGTATATTTACAGTAATGATTATGGGTTGTAAGAGATGGAAGAAGAATTAGGAGAACGACGTCTACATTTACTTTCAGGAAGACACTTTTTTATTTTCGGTTAAAGTTAGGACAGATGTAAGAATTATATCAGACATGAAAAATAGTGCTCACCAACTTGGCTACACTTAAAATGCTTCCATTCCACAAAGAAGGGCAGGAGAACCACCAGCCCTCGTCAACCTATGTCCATGAACGAAATTCCAGTGCAACTGTTTAAAGCCACTATGGACCTGCATCATGAGCAGTAATCAGGATATTTCATTCATGGATGTAATGATAAATAGCATCAGTGTTCAAATGCCTGACACAGTTTTCTTGTTAGTCAGGATAAATCTATGACATACTGTATATTGAAGTCCAAAGCTGTATGCACAATCTTGCAGGCTTCAGAGCTGGAATCTCCAAGAAATCTTTGCTGGCTCATTGTCTGCTCAGATCCATTTGTGATCAGTAGTCTTCACATAAGACACTGTATAGCAATCTGACAAAGGATGGCATTATAAGAGCTCTGACAATCTTTTTGAATGTTACAATGCTACAATAAAGGCTCTGGGATCGACGAAAGAGAAATAACGTATTATTTCTTCAAAGTTAGTTGAGTTTAGTACTGCTATATCTGTAAATCCTCTGTAGATATAGGATAGCAAAGCTGAATTGATTTAAATTTTGTGTAGAGCAAAAGCAATTCAGTTCCGGGTTGAGTTGATTCGACCTGAATTAAAAAAAAAAATTTGATTTGTGACCAAATCTAAATTTTTGGCATTTCGATTAGGGAGAATTTCTCAAAATGTCTTCAGGCATTTTTCAGATCAGGAGATTGTAAACATGAAGAAGGTGAATCACATGATGCTGGGACGTGTCTATGTATACACACTGGCAGGTGTTTGCTGCCAAAAGGTGAACATTTTTGGTCTGTTTTTAAATAAATCCAATTTTTAAAGAGCCTGTTTGCATTCGACTTGAATCTGTTTCGAACTACAAGAAGTTCACTCATCACTAGAGCTATGTAAAGCTGATTGCCCTGCAACATAATTAACTGGTTGCTGAGGAAGCTAGTGGAAAATCCCTTTAACATAGTGAGTTACAAACGCATGATTTAAAAAAGGGCATCATTCACATCTAGTTCTCACTATGTTCTTAAAACAAATGCCAAATGCATTCAAAGTCTTCAGCTGACCTTCCATATGAAAATTGTAGCCTATGGACAATACAGTACATACTAGTGGGGGATAGTTATCAAAACTGGTTTAGTTTTCCATAGCAACCAATTGTATTCCACCTTTAATTTTTCAGAACTCCTTTGGAAAATAAAAGGATCAATCTGATTGGTTGCTATGGGAAATAAGAAGGTTTTCCTTTGCACTAATTTTAATAAATCTCCCCCACTGTGTTGAGAGATTTTCTAAATTTATATGCCGAAAGCAATTCAAACATGAGATGTTATCTCTGGGAATTTTAACTGCAGACAACATCATATAAGATCAAGCTGTGATCAGCCAGCACTCCGTTCAAAAAGCGTGGTGCAAGTGTCCGAGATAACAATCTCACGTATATTGTAGAAAAAGACCGGCACTCACTATATCTTCTGCAAACTCGATGCTTTTATTGGTCACATATAATATAGAGTTCTGTGACGCATTTCGACTCACAGCATGAGCCTTTCTCAAACAAGTAATGGCATACAAACAAAATAGCATACAGGATTTAAATAGACCGCCAAAGCGGAAGTGACATCAGGTAACCTTGGTGATGAACTAAACAAAAAGACAGAAAACCGTGAAGAAACAACCCAACTGCAGCAGCATCAACAAATACAAAAATAATAATATGGCATGTAAGGAGTTCTCCAAGAGTGAGGACGATTTCAGGATGAGATGATGCCGTTGAGGGTTCATCACGTTTTCTGAAATAAAGAAAGAGCAAATAAATTAAATGACAATTACATAAATATTAAAAATAATAATGGAGCTTGGAGATTACAGGAAACTGTTGAGATCATACTCCCGGTTCAATCCCCTGGGTTCAAGTGTCTGCAATTTGTGAATCCAATAGGCTTCACGTTTTTTTAACATTTTGATCCTGTCACCACCTCTGCGAGGTTGCGGTACATGTTCGATAATCTGGAAACGCAACTGTGAAACATTGTGACTGCAGCGATAAAAGTGGTAGGGAATCGGTAAGAGCAGATTCTTTTTACGTATGGTGGACTTGTATTTTGAGAAGCGATCCTTCATTTGCATAGAGGTCTCTCCTATATATAAGAGACCACACAGACATTTCAATAAATACACCACATAATTGCTGTTACATGTGAAGAATCCATTAACAGGGAATTGCTTTCCTGTATGGGGATGTAAAAAGTATTCTCCTCTGATTACGCTCGAGCAGTGTATACACCCCAAGCAGGGGAATGTACCCTTTCTTGGTGTATACAAGGTACGCTGTCGCTTCTCAGTCTGACTGATGCCCACATCAGCCCTTACCACCCTGTCGCGTATATTTTTATTGCGTTTGTAACAGATTAAAGGAGGACTCTGGAGCTCCTCCACAGAGGGGTATGCCCTGGATAAAATGCTCCAATGTCGATTAAAGATAAATCTACACTTGTTTACCCATGGATGATATTTAGCGACAAATGGTATACGTAACTTTTTTCCTCTTTTTGTCCCAAAGAAATAGCTTTATTCCTCTCTCTGTTCAGCAATGAGGTGGGATAACCACGACTCTTAAATCTCTCTGACATTTCATTCAAACGATTTTCTTTGACCCCGGCACTAGAGACAATTCTGCGAACCCTCTGGAATTGGGAATGGGGCAGTGCTTTTTTAACTGTGGGGGGATGATTACTAGAGTAATGGAGGAGAGAATTCCTATCAGTACTTTTAATATACAAGTCAGTCTCCACTGCTCCATCCTTACCTTTGATCACAAAGGTATCCAAAAAATTAATCCCATGATTATCATAGTGCAACATAAATTGGAGTTCATGCCAAACTGAATTCAAATAATCTGCAAAGTCCCGGAGGGTTCGAATGTCGCCCCGCCACAGGCAAAACACGTAATCGCCGAATCTTCGCCAAAAAATACAGTGAAACTTAAATAATTCATTATTGTAGATGTGTTTATCCTCAAACCATGACATATAAGAATTTGCGTATGGCGGTGCGGCATTCGAACCCATCGCGGTCCCACAGCACTGCTGATAATAAGTATCCTGGAATAAAAAATCATTTTCATTCAGAATGATCTCAAGTAAACATAAGAAGAAATTTTTCTCACGCTCTGTGTGAGAGGAAAAAGACAACAACCATTCTACAGCCCGTATGCCCTTGGAGTGGATAATGGAGGTGTATAAGGAGCATACATCTAAAGTAACCAATAAGTCATCATCCTGTAACGTCAAGTTCATAATCTCACTTAAAAATTGATTAGTGTCCATCAAAAAAGATGGCATTTTTTTGGTCAGAGGTGTCAGGACCTTTTCAAGAAAGATCGCTGGAGGGGATAAGATGTAATCAGTCAGGGCCACAATTGGTCGACCAGGAGGTTGGGTGAGGGATTTGTGTACTTTGGGAAGTGTATAGAACACTGGCGTTACAGGATGATGGTTAATCAAATATTCCCCCAATTTGGGATCAATAGTCTTATCAGATACAAATACATCCACCAAAGTACAAAGCTTATTCTTAATAGAAAATACCGGGTCACCTTTAATGGCCGATATACTTCAGTATTAGCCAATTGTCCCAGAATCTCAGTTATATAATATTCCTTGTCCATCAGGACAAGGGCACCCCCTTTATCAGCAGGTTTGAGAATTAGAGTAATGTCCTGCATCAAATCCTCTATACACTGCTCGAGCGTAATCAGAGGAGAATACTTTTTACATCCCCATACAGGAAAGCAATTCCCTGTTAATGGATTCTTCACATGTAACAGCAATTACGTGGTGTATTTATTGAAATGTCCGTGTGGTCTCTTATATATAGGAGAGACCTCTATGCGGATGAAGGATCGCTTCTCAAAACACAAGTCCACCATATGTAAAAAGAATCTGCTCTTACCGATTCCCTACCACTTTGATCGCTGCAGTCACAATGTTTCACAGTTGCGTTTCCAGATTATCGAACATGTACCGCAACCTCGCAGAGGTGGTGACAGGATCAAAATGTTAAAAAAATGTGAAGCCTATTGGATTCACAAATTGCAGACACTTGAACCCAGGGGATTGAACCGGGAGTATGATCTCAACAGTTTCCTGTAATCTCCAAGCTCCATTATTATTTTTTATATTTATGTAATTGTCATTTAATTTATTTCCTTTTTCTTTATTTCAGAAAATGTGATGAACCCCCAACGGCATCATCTCATCCTGAAATCGTCCTCACTCTTGGAGAACTCTTTACATGCCATATTATTATTTTTGTATTTGTTGATGCTGCTGCAGTTGGGTTTTTTCTTCACGGTTTTCTGTCTTTTTGTTTAGTTCATCACCAAGGTTACCTGATGTCACTTCCGCTTTGGCGGTCTATTTAAATCCTGTATGCTATTTTGTTTGTATGCCATTACTTGTTTGAGAAAGGCTCATGCTGTGAGCCGAAACGCGTCACAGAACTCTATATTATATGTGACCAATAAAAGCATCGAGTTTGCAGAAGATATAGTGAGTGCCGGTCTTTTTCTACAACATCATATAAGGACTACATGCCTTTAAACACTCAGGCCGTGCTCTGTATTGTCGCTAATTCCTAGCTGTGTGCTGCGCTATAGGAAGAATGCATAATGATGTCTCAGTACTTGCAATTAGAACAAATTGTCTCTTGAAAGTTTAGATTTGATCTAATAATGACTCTTTTGGCAACTGACCACATCAATGGTTTATTGGCCAAGACTGTACGACTGCACTTACCTAAATTAACTGTAACATTTAAATGATGTGCCAGTATATCAGTCAGAGTGACCTGGCTGACTGCCTGGCATAAAATAACATGACTTACAAACGCTGAATTGTCCAATATGGACTTTTTTCCTTCTTGCAGAAAATGGTGTAATACAGCAGACATTATTAATTGGATGACTAATGAAAATGTTCTATATAGATGTGTCTGATTTCTTCTCCAAGCTGGGAGTCTTCAGAGAAATGCTTTCATTTCATTACATCTGCAACCTGTAAAATAATTTTGGCTAACAACAAACATAAGGGACATATCTTATTAAATGTAAATGCATCTTTTTAAAACCTGATGGTTTGGAAGATATGTAAAAATTGTCCGCAGGTATGCAATACGAATTATGCCTGCAAGCACGCTTGATTTGTCAACCTTGTTCCCAGATTAGGTAAGAACATTGGTCTAAAAATAGAGTGTGGATATGCTTTAATACACTCATTAATTTGCTATTGATTCCAGCGCATATTTGTTAAGCTTACAGTGCATATCATAAAGCTGTCAAACTGTAAAAATATGAATATGCACTTCAGGGAATGCATACAAAGCAATGTATATTGGCAACATTAATCAAAAAAATAAAAACAAAGTTTAATTCTCTATTAAAAAGAAGTAGTAAAAATAGTTTTGCATTACTTTCCTGGTTTATTTTGTGCAGTGTCATTAGCTTTTATTGGCTATTTGCTCATTTAAAGACATTTTTGTCTAAAATCTATGGTTACATCAGCCATGTCATTGGGCTATAACCAGAGCTTGAAATGATGTACATATATATGACAATGCTATTCACCATGATAATCGTCTGCAGATGCTGAGGTCAATCTCTCTGCAAATCAGAGGGGGCAGGTATGTTTGGTGCTGCTCTAGCAATGTGCTTGATGGTAGGTGCCATATTTATTAAAGGAGTTGTTCTAAGTATGAAAGTTACCCACACTGATTCTAAGAATTAGAGTCCCGTGTTGCCATCCCGATTGATTGGCAGGCCAAGCATGTGCTTATCAGAATAACTCCCTGGATCAACGACCCATCTCTAGTAGCTATAGCCTGTAATATTATTACACTCCAGAAATACACCCCTTTAAAAAAATAAAGGGAACACTTAAACAACACAATGTAACTCCAAGTCAATCACACTTCTGTGAAATCAAACTGTCCACTTAGGAAGCAATGCTGAGTGACAATCAATTTCACATGCTGTTGTGCAAATGGGATAGACAACAGGTGGAAATTATAGGCATTTAGCAAGACACCCCCAATAAAGGAGTGGTTCTGCAGGTGGTAACCACAGACCACATCTCAGTTCCTATGCTTCCTGGCTGATGTTTTGGTCACTTTTGAATGCTGGCGGTGCTTTCACTCTAGTGATAGCATGAGACGGAGTCTACAACCCACACAAGTGGCTCAGGTAGTGCAGCTTATCCAGGATGGCACATCAATGCGAGCTGTGGCAAGAAGGTTTGCTGTGTCTGTCAGCGTAGTGTCCAGAGCATGGAGGCGCCACCAGGAGACAGGCCAGTACATCAGGAGACGTGGAGGAGGCCATAGGAGGGCAACAACCCAGCAGCAGAACCGCTACCTCCGCCTTTGTGCAAGGAGGAACAGGAGGAGCACTGCCAGAGCCCTGCAAAATGACCTCCAGCAGGCCACACATGTGCATGTGTCTGCTCAAACGGTCAGAAACAGACTCCATGAGGGTGATATGAGGGCCCGACGTCCACAGGTGGGGGTTGTGCTTACAGCCCAACACCGTGCAGGACGTTTGGCATTTGCCAGAGAACACCAAGATTGGCAAATTCGCCACTGGCGCCCTGTGCTCTTCACAGATGAAAGCAGGTTCACACTGAGCACATGTGAGAGACGTGACAGAGTCTGGAGACCCCGTGGAGAACGTTCTGCTGCCTGCAACATCCTCCAGCATGACCGGTTTGGCATTGGGTCAGTAATGGTGTGGGGTGGCATTTCTTTGGAGGGCCGCACAGCCCTCCATGTGCTCGCCAGAGGTAGCCTGACTGCCATTAGGTACCGAGATGAGATCCTCAAACCCCTTGTGAGACCATATGCTGGTGCTGTTGGCCCTGGGTTCCTCCTAATGCAAGACAATGCTAGACCTCATGTGGCTGGAGTGTGTGAGCAGTTCCTGCAAGACGAAGGCATTGATGCTATGGACTGGCCCGCCCGTTCCCCAGACCTGAATCCAATTGAGCACATCTGGGATATCATGTCTCGCTCTATCCACCAACGTCACGTTGCACCACAGACTGTCCAGGAGTTGGCAGATGCTTTAGTCCAGGTCTGGGAGGAGATCCTTCAGGAGACCGTCCGCTACCTCATCAGGAGCATGCACAGGCGTAGTAGGGAGGTCATACAGGCACGTGGAGGCCACACACACTACTGAGCCTCATTTTGACTTGTTTTAAGGACATTACATCAAAGTTGGATCAGCCTGTAGTGTGTTTTTCCACTTTAATTTTGAGGGTGACTCCAAATCCAGACCTCCATGGGTTGAAAAATTTGATTTCCATTTTGTAATTTTTGTGTGATTTTGTTGTCAGCACATTTAACTATGTAAAGAACAAAGTATTTCAGAAGAATATTTAATTAAGTCAGATCTAGGATGTGTTATTTTTGTGTTCCCTTTATGTTTTTGAGCAGTGTACATCCAGGTCCCTGTTGAACTCTTTTAGTGAATTCACCATCACTACCTCCTCAGGCAGAGAGTTCCATAGTCTCACTGCTCTTACCATAAAGAATCCTTTTCTTTGTTTGTGTACAAACCTTCTTTCCTCCAGACGCAGAGGATGTCCCCTCGTCAGAGTCACAGTCCTGGGGATAAATAGATGATGGGATAGATCTCTATACTGACCCCTGATATATTTATACATAGTTATTAGATCTCCCCTCAGTCGTCTTTTTTTCTAAAGTGAACCCTAATTTTGCAAAGGCATTCTGGTTCAAGGCCCACAAAAAAATAATGTTCATTGGCGCTTGTGTGCATCAGCCTATTATACAAGCCGATACAAAGTGAATGGGGGAGGAATGATTGCTACCACGGTCGTTCCTTCTTCGCTCAGTTCTATAAGTTATCAGCAGCACATACCTGATTACACAGGGAGATGTGCTGCCGATAATCATCATCCTGATGAGACGTCAGTCAGCTTGCTTGTTTGCTCGTTTATTGGCTGATCAGTAGCACGGTTACGGTGCTGCCACACATCATGGCTGTTCTGTGTTTTTGGTGTAGCAAAATAACACATAAAAAAACGAGGTTTTTGCAATAACATACATTTTTTTTCCATTTGCTGGAAGGAAACACAACACAATGCAGATATATTGCTGCAAAAACATGCTCGCTTTTTTATCTGCATCCAAAATGCAGCACCACCGTGCAGTGTGGCAGTACCCTCATATGTGTCAACTATTAGAGGACTGAGTTTATTGGCTATTACTGCCTCCTGTCCCTCACTAAATGACCAGACTCTTTTATGATTTAGGGCAGGGGTGCACAACCTGCGGCCCCCAGAGCCATGGTTTGTGGCCCCCGTCTTGCTTGTCAGAAATACAGCTGATTTCTGCCCAGAGCCCCACACAGCGATGGATGACAGATCCTGCTCCAGTCCTGGAGCAGGAGCGGAAAGTGTCCCCGGCTGTTAGTGAGAGCGGGGAAGCCTAGAAGAAGACAGAAGCGCTTTATCAGCGCTTCTGCTTCCTTCTCTGAGTGCTCTGCAGTGTGGCCTGGCAATCACGTGATCGCTAGGTGTCTCGGGGGCAGAGGAGCGCAGAGATCTGCCCTGGTACAAAGCTCCCCAGCAGGCTGGTTTCCCTGTACCTGGGGCTCCTTTGGATGCTCCAGTTACAGTGGAAATAGTACAAAAAAAAGTCTCTTATTGTCTCCCAATAGGTCAAATTATGTGGTAAAAATATCTAGTTAAAAAATTAGTAAAAATTTTTTGAAAACTAAATAAAAAATAAAATAAAATACAAATGAAAAAAAAGAGAAATAAAATATTATGTGGCAAAAAAAATTGAAAATTATATAAAAAAAATACAATAAAAAGGAAAAAGTGCTAAATGAAAGAGTGATTACTGCCCGCAACAGTCTTTTTATGACACTTTGGGAGACATATTATGTGGCAAAAACATATTTAAAAAACTAATAGAAAATTCTAAAAATAAAAAAATTATAAAAAGAAAAAAAGAAAAAGGAAATTTAAAAAAAAATAAAAAAATAATTAAATGCAAATAAAGTAAAAAATGTTCATTGTCCTCCATCAGTCTTTTTATGACCTCTTGTGGGACATATCATGTGGCAAAAATATATAAAAAAAAAAAAGTAATAAACCAATTATAAAAAAATAATACAATAAAATATTAATAAAATACAAATAAAAGTAAAAAAGAAAAAAGTCCAACATTTAAAAAAGTGATGGTGTCCCCCAAGGTATTTTTATGACCTCTTTGGGAACATATTATGTAGCAGAAATATATTAAAAGTTTAATTTTTTTTAATCTTTTTAAAAAAAAATAATACATAAAAGAAAAAACACGCACACCAACCAAAACCATCACCATTACCGCCCCATTCATGTGAAACTATACATATTATATAACAAAACAGCCTATACAAAATAGGGAACTAATTATAATAATTTATTTTGGTGTCAGTTTGCATATTTAAAGAATAAGGAGCTATAGTTTAAAAAAAATACTTTTTAAAAATCTTTTGTACAGTTTCCCCCAAATAAAAATTGATAGTTCCAACCGTTTGAACCACCACGCGTGCTAAATCACAAAAAAGTGTCTGGTCATTAAGGCCTTTTCAAGCCCGGTCATTAAAGTGTTAACCAATAAGTGCCTTCCCGACTAGCAAGGTAAAGTGCTTACTGGTTATTACATGGCACCTATAACTGGATTGGCAGAAGATGGTAATAATCAGTGAGCTCTGTCCTCTGCAGTGAAGGAAAGCACAGATTTTTAACAAGTTCTACAGCATGACCTCTGAAACAGAAGATTCATACTTACCTGCTCCACTCCGCTCTGGTCCTCTGCGCTGCCCCCGCTGCCTCTATCTTCCGGTTCCTGCACTGTTTACACCTGGCAGTGCATGGCCATGGTCACTTGCATGGCTCCAGTCAATGACTGGCTTCAGAGGTGACAAGTTGGGGTCAGAGACATAGATGAATCAATCAGCAATGCAGGAACAGGGAACAAGGAACCTAGATAGAGAGCCAAACAAAGACTATCAATGGCACTGGAGTATGGCCAGGAAGGGGTTTAAATGGAGCACTGAGTCCCTGGATCAGAACTTAATAGGTCTGTGACTCGGTGCTCCATTAGTCAGAAACACTAACACACAGTAATAGAGCAGCTGAGCAATCAGACCACTGCTAATCTCTCCCAGCACACACCCGCTGCGAGGAGAAACAGAGCATTGCATCCTATTGCTGAGGGTTGCATCACCAGGGGCCATGGCTTAGCAGTGCTTCTCTCCTGGCGCAGCTGTGCCGAGGCTGAGGATCGCGCCGCTCGAGCCTGGACAGGTACGTTTGTTACAATAACTTTTTTTAAATCACTATAAATGTAGGCTAAGGAAGCTGTGGGTTTGTTTTTAAATGACCACTTAGGTAGTACCGATTCTGTTCTGTTGGGTTCCAAAATCCACCAGTGGCCCCCTGTGTGTTACTGGTGTCTGTTTTACTGTTGAATTGCTAAGTGAAATATTGTGATTTACTGTATTAGTATACCTAGTAGCACTGTATGGTCAGTTTAGGGTTAACAACTCGGCTTATCCCCTTAGGTTGTTAGGTGATGGATCTAGGTCCGCCCCCTGGTTAGTGAGTAGAGAGCCTAGTGCTGCAATGAGGACCTACTCGTGTAAGTTCCTCAGAGCTACAAAAAGTTAGAAGTTCTAGAATCTGCAACTCTGTGCATTGGAGTCAGACAGCAAGGTAGTGTCCATGTTTATGGCTGAGAGAGACTTTGCTAACACATCCTTCCACATTAAGAGACGGTTTGGTCTACCATATTTCAAATCTGCACCCATCAGTCTGGGAATTTGCAAAAATATTTACAAAGAACCTAATTGCTTGCCTAAGGTTCTGCAGAATGACTTAGAGACAGAGAAGGAGTACTACAACATCATCATTGCTGCTCTACATACTTTGCTATTAGGGAGCAGTTGCACTGTGATCTACTTGGAACTGTATGATGTACTGCTATTCCTATTCTGCACAGTATTGAGAGATGTATTATTTACACCAAATGCCCTGATTACTGACTCCATTTGCCAGCGATTTTACCTGTTCTCCTACCTTGCACCCAGACCAATACCAAATTCAAGGGCACCCCAACTATCACCAGACAGGAGCTTCAACACCAGGGTGTGCCCTGAGAGAAGAAATGTTGCACACTGCAGTCACTGCACAGCTCCAGGTAGAGCCAGAGGAGAGCTAGCTGTGATCTGTGAGTACTACAACCACCTTCAGGGCCACAACCAGCACTCCCATCCTTCACACATTCCTCAGCGGGCCGCTGCAAGAGAACACAGTGGAAACATATTTATTATATATTTACTGTATTCAAATAGTGTACTATGGCAAGCTCTTGAGAACAAGACTTTATGGTATAAACTGGAGTGGTGGAAATGTAACCCATAAAATGTAAGCAGCATTGTCAAGAATATGCTTGGTCAGATCTACATTAATGTACATTACAAGAAAAACAGACCTGTTTCCTGTAACAATACTTGTGGTTGACATATTGATAACACTGGTAGGGACATCTAATTCTTTGCTTTACAGCAACATTCCAGGGTTGACCATATGCTCTAGAAAAGGTGTTCCAAATAGGGTATAGTAGACAAAAATCCACAACTAGCGATCCAACCCAGGGATATTTCTCAACAATTGCATGATTTTGCTATTTCATCACAAAAAGTCATAATTTTATGAAAGACACGGAGGTGAGTATTGCTTAACCCTTTCTTTACTGTCCACCAATAGCAGCAAAGAATACAACAGTAGGAAAAAATGGAAACCATGGTGATAGACCACTCCCCTTACAAGTTCCAGTATAATAGGCAGTACCTCCCCATACTATACCTCTTTCTTTGGAGATGCCACCCTGAACATAACGAACAGTCCAAGACAACGAAGACTCAATCCATCCCGAAATCCAGCCGGACAGTTATCGGGAACCATTTGTGAACTGGGACAAAAACCATCAACAGGTGACTAAGCGTCAAAACCGGGAATACTTCTCAGCCGTCTTCATAGAACTCCAGTCAACGTGGTGAAGTCCTGAGACGAAGTGCGGGTCTCCAAATGGCTCAAACAGTGTAGGATCACCCTGTGAAGGCATAAAGCATAGGAACACCAACATTAAAGCTGTACTACAACAAATGCGCCTGACCGGACATAAAAACTTTAAAATATTGGAGCAACTAGATCCAACAGGAAACAACATAACCTAAAACAAATAATAGGCCATGGTAAAAGAATACTTATCCCCCAGAGCTACATATAAAACATGGGGGGGGGAATAGAAAAAAACTAAAACGGGTGGGACAATACTCGCCTCCATGTCTTTTATAAAATCATGACTTTGCGTCATGAAATAGCAAAATCATGCAATTTTATATCAGAACACGGAGGCTCATATTGCTAGTTTAAAGTCGGTCAATAACAGAAGAGAAAACATGAGGCGGAGGACGAAAGTAAAACTCTTTGAAAGTGGATTCGCGGGACCAGTCCGCCATACTCATCAAGTCTTCCAGGCGCGCATCTGAAGTAATAATAGAAGTGGCAGATGCCCCACGGGCGGAATGGACGCTAAAAATGGAAGTGTCCACTCCGGCCAGCGACAACCCCCATTTCATCCAACGGGCCAAGGTGGTGCTGGACACCGGAGCGACGGGTTGGCGGATAGAGAGAAAGAGCTGTGGGGATGAGACCGAATGATGAGCCTTCGTCCAAAACTCATACTCTCTCAAACAGGCCACCGGGCACAACGACGGGGAAGATGGAAAACTGGGATACGAGGCCGAACATATCGCTGTTTTAGTGCTTCTGGGGATGTTAAAAGTCACCCCGTCCAGGGTGAAAGACCTAGCATCGTAGTCTAGGGTCTGAACATCCGAGACCCGTTTGCAGGAGATGAGGCAGAACAGGGATACCAGTTTTCCCGACAGTTGACAAAGCGTGAGGTCCGAGTTGGGAGGCCAGGAAGAGAAAAGAGACCAGACGCAGGAAACATCCCAAGTAGCCAAATATCTAGGTCTGGGGGGACATGCTAGGCGCGAACCACTAAGTAAGCGGCACACCACCAGGTGTTGGCCTGCAGGTCGGCCATAAAAACCCTGGTGGGCTGAAGATATAGCTGATCTGAATAGATTAATCGTGCAATACACTCTACCAGCCTCGAACAATGAAGTGAGGAATTGGAGTATCGCTGTTACAGGTGACGAAATGGGATCCAAGTCCCGAGCCAGGCACCAGCGAGACCAAGTTCTCCAGGCTGCCCCATAGGCTCTTCGAGTGCCGGGAGCCCATACGTCCGCCAAAAGGCGTCAAGTTGAGTCCGAAACTCCTCGGATTTCCCAGGGGTCCCTGAAATCCTCAATGCGAGAATCCGTAATGACCCGTCCAGAAGTAGGGGATGTAGTTTGCCTGATGGACCCAAGAGAAGATCCCGGTGGGCTGGTAGGAGTCTGGGCATATCTATCGCCAGTTCCAGGAGCTGTGGGAACCAAGATTGGGTCCCCCAGAACGGGGCCAGTAAGGTTAAGTCGGCCCTCTGACGCCGTACTTGGAGTAGTACCCGAGGGATCATGGCAAACGGAGGGAAGGTGTAAAGGAGCGAGTCGGTCCAGTCTTGCAAGAAGGCATCCACTGCCTCCCCGGCTGGGTCTGGGTGCCAGCTGTAGAACCGAGGTAATTGGGCGTTAAGCCGGGAAGCAAAAAAGTAGATGACCGGGTTGGGCTGGAGCAATAGCAGGGGTACCCTCTGAAGGGTTTAGCGCAGGACGCGGTGAGCGTGTTTGTGCATTAGAGCCTTTATGGGCCGCAGGGCATGCCAGCAAGGCATCAGATATAGTCTGGGACAGGGCAGAAGACATGGAGCCCATGGCAGCCAGGATGGCGTCTGAGACTGAGCACTGTAGCACCAGAGTTTGGGCATCTAAAGGTGTAGCCCTTGGGTCATCTACAGGGGAAGGGGGACCTGAGATGGCAAGGAAATTATCGGACATCTGAGGTAGATCCAAATCCTCAGGGGACGAGGGGGGTGATAAGCCTTTTTGATTTAGGCATTGCAGTAGGATGAAACAAAACTAGCTGCAGGGAAATGTAAACCAAGGGGGCAAGGAGAGATTCGCCTCCAATCTAGGGCCCAGAGAACACGAGGGGAGACAGAGGAGACAGCGGACGGAAGCGGAAAGATGGCCGCCGAAATCCTGCGAGATTTGCGGCAACATGCCGAAACGAGAGCGCAAGGTGAGCGCAGCGGGAAGGAGAAGACGGCTGAACAGAAGGGAGATGGCGGAGAGGCAGGGAGGGCAGAGAGGAAGGTACAATATAGAGTACAGCAGAAGAGGAGAGAGGCGCAACGCGCTGAAGGGGAAGGAAGGGGCAAGGGAGGAAAAGAGCTAATTCCACAAGGACTGGGGCCCTGGAGATAATGGTAGAATGTATTAACAATTACACAAAAGTGTGGGAGACATACATAATGAACGACAAGGGTTGTACTTATCTGTGTGGTAGCAGCAGAGAAAGAGGAATAGTATGGGGAGGTGCTGCCTATTATACTGGGACTTGTGAGGGGAGTGGTCTATCACCATGGTTTCCATTTTTTCCTATTATTGTATTTTTTGCTGCTATTGGTGGACAGTAAAGAAAGGGTTAAGCAATATGAGCCTCCGTGTCTTGATATAAAATCCAAGATTATGGATTGTGGATTATGTGGCTGGATCTTTAGTGTTAGCAACCTTTGAAGTGTTTATTACTGGTCAAATATCATCCTTATAAAGATCATATGCACTAGGTATGTAACTGCCTGCTGTCAATTCCCCATAAACATACATTCAAATCATATCACCCATTGTGCATGTCTATTTCAATTATGAGAGGACAGTAAACCATTCAAAGGTGGTGGCTGATCTCCCAGGGGGAAAAAAGATTCAAACATTAAAATAAAACATGCCCAATTCTTAGTTCCCCTTCACTTTGCTGATGGCAACAACTTTTCAGTGGCCTCCATATTCTCATCAGATTTTTTGATATCAATGACATTGGTAGCTCTATCTAATGTGTATGGTCAGTTTAACTCGGAGCCATATTTTAGCCTGAAACAAGATTTTTAATTATGATAAGGATTAAATGCTGTCTTTGCACTATATGTTGCACTCATTTTATTCTTTTGTAAATAACATGCTATACCGTGTAGCCATTATATGGGTTTTCTGATTTGGAATATGTGCTGTGGCTTCTTCAGTGTTTAATTGCATGCTATCTAATTAGTAATGACAGTGCAGGGTATTGCAGATTCCTCCTGTCCTGTTCAGATGGCTAATTATGACCGATATTAACATGAGCTGCACAGTATTGACTAGATGGACTGTATTTACTAGACATGCAGCAAATTTGTCAGTGTCACAAATTTTCTGACAATATCTACATAAATGCAATAACATTAGTAACTTTGGGCCAATCTTGGCATGAACATTGTCCACTGGTCAGGCTTAAATGTTGCCATGTTATTCTTGGTAAAGTCTCAGTTGAGAAGCACTGGTTAATGCAGTTGTCCTGTAATCCATGCATATCTGTTTATTTTCTTAAATAATCGTTTTTTAAGAACAATTTTTTTCCCTCTAATTGTGGACTAAGTATTAGATAAAGCCAGTTATACAGATTTTGACCTCAAAGTCAAGAAACAAACCCCCCAGAAAGCGTGTCTGAAATCTGCAATTTATTTTTCTCTTATCAAGCAAAAGGAAATTGCAGTATTTACAAAGATAACATATTTCCCAGATGTAGACTCCAGTTTTCTGTGTACATATCTTTAGATGCACAAATGATATAACGATGGCATATATTTCAAGCAATTGCAGAAATTTGTGTGCTTTAATTGAACAGCTTTCTAATATCTTGCGGCCAACTTGTCAAGCATGCACATATAAGTTAATTTATGAACAGCTGATAGCCTGTTATGTATTTGTGAGAGCTCAATGCTAAAAACAGTAGAGCAAAATCAAGAAAAGATCATGAATAAACATAAGACAGGGACACGTAAACTTCGAAGCTGCCAAAAATAAGAAAAACATAATGGAAACATGTTGAAGATCAGACCCGGGTTAGAGAAGACCAAGGTCAGATCCTGCTAGATGTTCTTCCAAACTATTTGTTTTAAATGCTAATAGTCACAAAAATTTATAGCCTAACTATATGAGGGGTCGTGCAGAAGATGGGAGTGGTAGTGGCTCTGAGATGTTGTGTCACAGTGTACTCCCTCAGGCCATAGCTCCCTTGGGATCGGTGCAGTGGAAAGCTGGTATGAAGAAATGATCATAACATGTCTTGTCATTTTTCCAAATCTTTGTCAGTTCGTATTTTTTACCTATGATTTTTCCTTTCTGCCTTTGCTTTTGAGTTATAGAAAAACACAGTGCAAATGTTTTAAGAGGAAAATGATTAATCACATTTTTATAGCTATGCATAAAAAGTAATTTGAGCAATCAGTCAGTTGCTGGCCTAGCTGTTTTGCTTGCATTAACTAAATTATAGCTTGCTGTAAACATAAATAAAAATTGAAACCTACAGAATCAGACAATAAATGATTTGTTTTAATCAAATAATATATTGGGTTTCTTTACAATTCTGCTTAAAGATTAACTCAATTTCAACCACCTTGAAACAAATAAATGAACTATAGAATATCATACTTACCAACGTATGTTTTAATTAAACAAATAACGAGATGGAGCTAACAGTATGAAGGCCAGTCACAAGCAATCACTATAACATTAGTTGCACATAGCTACGGCAGCCCCAAACTGGCTGCGACATTCACAATAACCATTAAAAGTGTCATTAAAGCAACCCTCCAAATCATGAAAAAAACTTCAGGAAAGGAAATTCTGGCACTCTGGGTGGAATGAAATATGTAGAAACAGAAACATATGGATCATCAACATGGATAAAAGCTCGCATAATTTTGTTTATGCATTTCGATACACATGCTTAATCATAGCAAAAAAAAGTTAAAAAAAATCACATTATCTGTAGAACGAACAGAACACTTACCTGGTACCCTCCTTTTCATCTTTTTAGCTGCAGATCTGCAAATTCCTATCTAATTCCTGTGTTCCTCCTCTGCCATCCATGCTTCTCAGACTGCGTGATGTATATTGTGTAATCACAAATAAATACAAATTATTGCTTATTGTTAACAAGGGAATGGTACAGGGGGGGGGATCAAAAAGAGTCAGCGCTCTCTCAGGTAACCTAGAAGGGCCCCTAGACAAATGTTTAAACACAATGGTGGACAGCAGCTCACCTGATGAATGTACAAATATTAGGCACAACTCTAATCAATGCATTTAAACTCCAAACTGGAGTCTTTGTCATGTACATAATCCAATTCTGAAACCTATAGGAAATAATAAATAGTGAAAAACTAATGTGGCAGAAGTATCACCCTAACAGACAGAATCATCTCCTCCAAGTGTCCCCACCTGATCAATAAAGCATTTACTAGTATAAAATACAAATTACACATATTTAAAATAACACTTTATTCATATACAAGTGCTCTGTAATACAGGATCTGCAGTATTTTCACAATTCATGCAATAAATAATACAATACCAATAAATACAAAATATTGTAAAACGTTCTGGAGGTTTACTGCCCGGCTTGCAGATAGCAAGAAGGGAGCAGGCTAGTAGGGTAAATACAAAAATACTAGTGAAATTATGTTTAACTCTTTAGTTTTAGTTTTTCTTTCACAACCATATATTCCTAGCCTTCAGTATGTCACAATATAATATCAAGTTTTGAAATTAAACCCTTCAAAATATTCATTTCTAAATAAAAAACCATTTATTGGTATCACTCCTGTTCCACGTGTGCAGTGTCCCACTCGTGTACGTGGGTACTGCAAAGCTGTTATATTATATGTTGTATCATGCTGTATTTCACCCTTATGCAAAATCCCTATTAACAGGCTGTCAGGTGCACTACACATATTCCACCACTAGATGGGGATAGCACTAATATATATATATATATATATATATATATATATACATAGCTCAGTTCAGGCCTAGTCTTGGAGTAGTAGTTGTAGGAGTGAGAGTGCCGTTGCTAGCAGCGTTAGTGGAAGTCAGCTCAAGTGAGAAGGAGTGGGTAAAGTCACAAAGGACAATAGCCATTTTACCAGGCTTTAAGGACCTTTGGATTTAAGGTGAAGGATTTATTTGCTTCGGGCAGCCTCACCATTAATAAGCTGGAGAAAAAGGACCAGATTCAGGACTAAATACCAGTGAGTACACAACCTCCTACCATAGCCTGAGATACAGCCACATATATAGCCTGTTACCTGGATTTACAGTATTCAACCTCCAGAAATCCACAAGCACCGAGAAATCCAATCACCATCAAGGGCACCTCAGTCACCACCTGGCCAGTGTCCCCTGTAGAAGAGTGTGCCCCGGAGAATTTGGTGCTGTTCTACCCTTCACTGCACTGCTGGCCCAGGGAGCGTCAAAACTGGGAGTAAAGAACGAACTGTTATTATTCCTCGGTACACCGTCACCTCACAAGTTATCCCCCTGTGGCCGGAGCTCTGCACGTGTTGTTAATGAAAAGCACACTCCTGTCCCTGCAGCTGCTATTTTTACATTCAGCCACAGAGATCTGCTGTCACTGAATACATTCTGTTTATAGAGGAATAATAAATGAATTGCTGGTTAAATCAATACAGTTGCCCAATAAGCCAAAATAATATTCATATGCAAATAAATCTACAATTACAAAGAGGTTTGGAAACATCTGGTCTGTCTAGTCTAAGTCTAATGCATCACTGTTGTACTTTTCATCTAGGAGACTGCTTATAATTTGCAAATACAGCAAGTGTTTGCCTTCAATGCTTTTGTTGCATGATTGCTTTAGCAATGTAAACTTTCTTCGTAGAAGCTGTGACGCTGTGATGTAATAACTATTCTTATCATTTAAAATTACTGCCAACTTGGCAAAACTTCAGGGATCAGAGATGATTCATCCACGAGAAAAAGGACTGGAGGATGGAGTAGTTCTCCATGTACATATAAATTGTACTTAAAGGGGACCTTTATGGCATATCACTAGATTATACTATAAATGCCTGATAGGTGCGGGTTCCATTTCTGGGATCCATTCCTAGTTCAAGAATGGGACCCTGAAGTGAAGGAAGAGAAATATTTGCATGTAGAGGTGTCCACCCGCACCTATCTAACATATATGGCATATGCTATAAATGCTCCAGGTGTAGAAACCACTTTTAAAGGGGTTTCAACCCATTTTCAAATAGGTCAGAATTGAAATTTGAGTTAATAGAGTGGACTATCCAATTCAGTATATTTATCTATTGCAGGGATACTCAACCTGCAGCCCTCCAGCTGTTGCAAAACTACAAATCCCAAAATGCCCTGATAGCTATGGGCTGTCCAGGCATGTTGGGAGATGTATTTTTGCAACAGCTGGAGGGTCGCAGTTTGGGCTTTCCTGATCTATTGTAAGAGTGTCTGCAAAGGGTGCCTAATTAGAATAGCCAGTGGGGAACAGAATACTTGCTGAGGTTAGAGTCCCAGCAGCAAGCTACTTCCTCATTCTCTTCTGTCAAGCTGTTGTAAAAATGTACAGTCAGGTCCATAAATATTGGGACATCAACACAATTCTAACATTTTTGGCTCTATACACCATTACAATGGATTTGAAATGAAACGAACAAGATGTGCTTTAACTGCAGACTGTCAGCTTTAATTTGAGGGTATTTACATCCAAATCAGGTGAACGGTGTAGGAATTACAATAGTTTGCATATGTGCCTCCCACTTGTTAAGGAACCAAAAGTAATGGGACAGAATATTAATCATAAATCAAACTTTCACTTTTTAATACTTGGTTGCAAATCCTTTGCAGTCACTTACAGCCTGAAGTCTGGAATGCATAGACATCACCAGACGCTGGGCTTCATCCCTGGTGATGCCCTGCCAGGCCTCTACTGCAACTGTCTTCAGTTCCTGCTTGTTCTTGGGGCGATTTCCCTTCAGTTTTGTCTTCAGCAAGTGAAATGCATGCTCAATCGGATTCAGGTCAGGTGATTGACTTGGCTATTGCATAACATTCCACTTCTTTCTCTTAAAAAACTCTTTGGTTGCTTTTGCAGAATGCTTTGGGTCATTGTCCATATGCACTGTGAAGCGCCGTCCAATAAGTTCTGAAGCATTTGACTGAATATGAGCAGATAATATTGCCCAAAACACTTCAGAATTCATCCTGCTGCTTTTGTCAGCAGTCACATCATCAATAAATACAAGAGAACCGATTCCATTGGCAGCCATACATGCCCACGCCATGATACTAACACCACCATGCTTCACTGATAAGGTGGTATGCTTAGGATCATGAGCAGTTCCTTTCCTTCTCCATACTCTTCTCTTCCCATCACTCTGGTACAAGTTGATCTTGGTCTCATCTGTCCATAGGATGTTGTTCCAGAACTGTGAAGGCTTTTTAAGATGTTGTTTGGCAAATTCTAATCTGGCCTTCCTGTTTTTGAGGCTCACCAATGGTTTACATCTTGTGGTGAACCCTCTGTATTCACTCTGGTGAAGTCTTCTCTTGATTTATGACTTTGACACACATACACCTACCTCCTGGAGATTGTTCTTGATCTGGCCAACTGTTGTGAAGGGTGTTTTCTTCACCAGGGGAGGAATTCTTCGGTCATCCACCGCAGTTGTTTTCCGTGGTCTTCCGGGTCTTTTGGTGTTGCTGAGCTCACCGGTGCGTTCCTTCTTTTTAAGAATGTTCCAAACAGTTGTTTTGGCCAGGCCTAATGTTTTTGTTATGTCTCTGATGGGTTTGTTTTGTTTATTCAGCCTAATGATGGCTTGCTTCACTGATAGTGACATCAATTTGGATCTCATCTTGAGAGTTGACAGCAACAAATTCCAAATGCAAATAGCACACTTGAAATGAACTCTGGACCTTTTATCTGCTCATTATAATTGGGATAATGAGGGAATACCCTGGCCATGGAACAGCTGAGAAGCCAATTGTCCCATTACTTTGGGTCCCTTCACAAGTGGGAGGCACATATGCAAACTGTTGTAATTCCTACACCGTTCACCTGATTTGGATGTAAATACCCTCAAATTAAAGCTGACAGTCTGCAGTTAAAGCACATCTTGTTAGTTTCATTTCAAATCCATTGTGGTGGTGTATAGAGTCAAAAATGTTTGAATTGTGTTGATGTCCCAATATTTATGGACCTGACTGTATATTATATATATAGGATGTGTAAATTAGGCACTAGGCAGAGGCTGCTTTAAATTTTTATTCTTTTATTTTTCAATGCTGATTTCAAAATGTCCCAGTGCCCCTATAAGAAAGCCACAAGTAGTTACTTATTGCAGTTATTTACTTCTGAGTCATGCCTTCTGGGCAAAAGTTTATTTTACCTACCTTTCACTAGAGAGGGTTTTACATACTCCTTAGGGTCTATTCACACGTCCACAATTCTGTTCCGCATTTTGCGGAACAGAATTGCAGACCCATTCATTTCTATTGGTCCGCACGATGTGCTGCCCAAATCCGGAAATGCAGACCCGCACTTCCGGGTCTGCATTTCCGTTCCCCAAAAAAATAGAACATGTCCTATTCTTGTCCCCCTGTAGGTGCGCCACTGACCTAGCTTGTAATCAGTGCATAGTGATCTCTTTCAGGGAAAGCCTTGTATATTTCAGCAAGAGAATGCTAAACCACATAATGCATCATCACACCACCATGGCTTTACAGAACAAGAGTCCAGTATTTTACTGGCAGTCCAGACCTTTCACCAGTAGAAAACATTTAGTGCATTATGAAACTAAAAATCTGGCAAAGAAGAACCAGGACAAAAATCTTCTCCCAAACTCCAGCAATTGGTCTCCTCACTTGCCAGACATTTAAAGATTGTTGTTAAAAGAAGAAGGATTGCTACACAATGGTAGATATGGCCCTGTACCAACTTTCTTGAGATGTGTTGCTGCCATCAAGTTCTAAATTTGTTATTTTTTTCATGAAATGGTAAAATGTCTCACTTTCAACATCTGATATGTGTTCTATGATCTACTGTGAATAAAATATGGTCTATGAGATTTGTAAATCATTGCAATCTGTTTGTCTCTACATTTATTTACATTTTACACAGCGTCCTAACTTTTTTTGGAATTGGATTTGCACTTATATACTTCATGTACATCAACCAGACTTAAAGGGGTTGTCCGGGTTCAGAGATGAACCCGGACATACCTCCATTATCATCCAAGCAGGCCCCCTGACTTGAGCATCGGAGCAGTTCATGCTCCGATGCTCTCCTTTGCCCTGCACTAAATCGCGCTGGGCAAAGGCATCTTTTAAAGATCCGGTGACGTACCGGGCTCTTTATGGGGCTGCCAAGAAGCCCGGCGACGTCACCGGCACTGATGGACGGGATTTAGCGCTGCCCTAGCCAGTAAAACAGCTAGGGCAGCTCTAAAGCCCGCCCATCAGAGACGGTGACGTCATGGAACACACTGCCGGGTGGAATCGTCTGCCCGGCAGTGTGTTAGGATAAACAAAAGAGCCGGTGCACTGCACGATTTAGCGCAAGGCAAGGGAGCGCATCGGAGCATGAGATGCTCCGATGCTAGCCTCAGGGGGGCTGCCTGGGTGAAAATAAGGCTATGTCCGGGTTCAGCTCTGAACCAGGACAACCCTATTAACAGACCAATTCTGTCCACCTCCCACCTACCCTCAGCCATAAATGTAGCATTCAGTGGAATTGTTGCATACAGTGCAGCCATTCATGGGCCATCTAATAAATAAAGGGGATTTGTTCTAAATAACCATATAGAAATAGGGCACACTTACCCAGAAATAAATACTTTAACGTGATGTTAAGAATTGAGTCCATTTTCCCAGTCTGGGAGTTAGGTACAATACATACTATGCGGCAACTGTAGATCCAAAGTCAGAGTAAAGTATCGGTTTCAAAGTGTTAACAGGCGCTCAGTCGCTGGGAACTGTACCGAAAACCGATATTTTATTTTATTATACCAAGTGTAGGTAAATCAATGCAGACAATAAAAATATCTAAAAAATAGGTAAAAAATACATTGGTAGGTGTTTACATAAAAATATAAATAAGTATTTAAAAACAGATACGAATTAATAACTGTCAGTTGTACGTTCTTCTACTGTATGTTACTCAGTCAGATATAAACTGACCACCAGTGGTGGATGGAACTGTGCTGGATATAGGCTGGCACCCAGTTACATATGTGACTAGGCAAGACAGGGGAACATCCTGAACTAATATACACAAGATAATTAGATCCAAAGAATAAACACTAGTAAATCATAAAAAGCAGAAAACACTAGTAGATCATAAAGGAGGACTCACTATGATCCTAATGTACCTAGTTCATCCAAAAATCATGCTTATTTGATTAAAAACTTCCTTTTTGTGTACAAAAGAGAATCAATGTTCATTAATTGCAAGTAACTGTAAATTATGTCATTTCTTCATGATTCAATTTATTCTCTAATCAGTGTTCATGATTGTACTCAATAAATGGTTACTTAATCCAGAACTTGTATATAGTTTGATTCATGAATCAGTGCTCATGATATATAATTGTATTCTTTTTAGATACACATGATGTTATAGTTAATTCAATTTCATTCATAAATCAATGTTCATAATTATAAACACGAGAAGCTAGCATCCAGATGTTGTTGATCAATGTTCATAATTCATGTTATATGTATCTTCTTTTTCTTTTTCTTTTCAGGTATAGATAATGATATAGTTAATAACTCAAGCAGTTGTTCTCACTATGCTTTGGATACTTCTGTAAATAGTGTAACTTTCTTTGTTACTAATAATTAGACTTTACTGCATACTTGACTTCTCTGGAGCGGGTCTTCTATTCGAGCACTTACGCTTTGCTCCTACACCGAGTCTCCTGACTCCCCGTATCACAGCTGGTGCATCACCTATGTTCGGCGTCCCATGTGGCGTCCCACATGCTCGGGCTGTTCGCTAGATCTCCGATGCAGTGTGCTGCTAGCTGATATATCTCGGATCCTTGTATCAAGCGTTCAAATCTTGCACTCCTGTATCGTGCTGTGATTACACTGGGGGTATCTTTTGGATTTATGTAATCGTACCATACGCGTTTCAGAGATACCAGCTCCTTCCTCAGTGGCTCCTACGCGTAATCCATAGACTTGTACTATTTATACCCAGTCAATGGGGTGTAGCGAGCTTCTTTATAGGGTTCAACAGAAAAAGTGATCCTCACATTAGCATACATGCATATATACCTCCAGAATTATTATGATTATTAGGAATAAAATCATCCTATGTAATTATTAATCCTAGTAAACCAATTATAGAGATGCCCATTTTGTTACACCAGTCTTATTCCATTTATAACCAAGAGCACTTTTGCGTTTCCAATATATTTTTTTTGTATAATTCGTGGCCAAAAGTTTTGAGAATGACACAAATATTAGTTTTCACAAAGTTAGCTGCTAAACTGCTTTTAGATCTTTGTTTCAGTTGTTTCTGTGATGTCGTGAAATATAATTACACGCACTTCATACGTTTCAAAGGCTTTTATCGACAATTACATGACATTTATGCAAAGAGTCAGTATTTGCAGTGCTGGCCCTTCTTTTTCAGGACCTCTGCAATTCGACTGGGCATGCTCTCAATCAACTTCTGGGCCAATTCCTGACTGATAGCAACCCATTCTTTCATAATCACTTCTTGGAGTTTGTCAGAATTAGTGGGTTTTTGTTTGTCCACCCGCCTCTTGAGGATTGACCACAAGTTCTCAATGGGATTAAGATCTGGGGAGTTTCCAAGCCATGGAGCCATGTCAACGTTTTGGTCCCCGAGCCACTTAGTTATCACTTTTGCCTTATGGCACGGTGCTCCATCGTGCTGGAAAATGCATTGTTCTTCACCAAACTGTTGTTGGATTGTTGGAAGAAGTTGCTGTTGGAGGGTGTTTTGGTACCATTCTTTATTCATGGCTGTGTTTTTGGGCAAAATTGTGAGTGAGCCCACTCCCTTGGATGAGAAGCAACCCCACACATGAATGGTCTCAGGATGCTTTACTGTTGGCATGACACAGGACTGATGGTAGCACTCACCTTTTCTTCTCCGGACAAGCCTTTTTCCAGATGCCCCAAACAATCGGAAAGTGGCTTCATCAGAGAATATGACTTTGCCCCAGTCCTCAGCAGTCCATTCACCATACTTTCTGCAGAAGATCAATCTGTCCCTGATTTTTTTTTTTTGGAGAGAAGTGGCTTCTTTGCTGCCCTTCTTGACACCAGGCCATCTTCCAAAAGTCTTCACCTCACTGTGCGTGCAGATGCGCTCACACCTGCCTGCTGCCATTCCTGAGCAAGCTCTGCACTGGTGGCACTCCGATCCCGCAGCTGAATCCTCTTTAGGAGACGATCCTGGCACTTTCTGGACTTTCTTGGACGCCCTGAAGCCTTCTTAACAAGAATTGAACCTCTTTCCTTAAAGTTCTTGATGATCCTATAAATTGTTGATTGAGGTGCAATCTTAGTAGCCACAATATCCTTGCCTGTGAAGCCATTTTTATGCAACGCAATAATGGTTGCACGCGTTTCTTTGCAGGTCACCATGGTTAACAATGGAAGAACAATGATTTCAAGCATCACCCTCCTTTTAACATGTCAAGTCTGCCATTTTAACCCAATCAGCCTGACATAATGATCTCAAGCCTTGTGCTTGTCAACATTCTCACCTGAGTTAACAAGACGATTACTGAAATGATCTCAGCAGGTCCTTTAATGACAGCAATGAAATGCAGTGGAAAGTTTTTTTTGGGATTAAGTTAATTTTCATGGCAAAGAAGGACTATGCAATTCATCTGATCACTCTTCATAACATTCTGGAATATATGCAAATTGCTATTATAAAAACTTTTCCAATTTCCAATATTTATGTTATTCTCAAAACTTTTGGCCACGACTGTATACATTTCTTAAAAGATAAGAAAAAAAGAAAAAAATAGAAATAGAAAGAAAATAGAAACAATATAAAATAAACAGATTTCTCTCTTAAGTACTGTGGACCTACAGTTGCAAGAAAAAGTATGTGAACCCTTTGGAATTATATGGATTTCTGCACAAATTGGTCATAAAATGTGATCTGATCTTCATCTAAGTCACAACAATAGACAATCACAGTCTGCTTAAACTAATAACACACAAAGAATGAAATGTTACCATGTTTTTATTGAACACACCACTTAAACATTCACAGTGCAGGTGGAAAAAGTATGTGAACCCCTAGACTAATGACACCTCCAAGAGCTAAATGGAGTGAGGTGTCAGCCAACTGGAGTCCAATCAATGAGATGAGATTGGAGGTGTTGGTTACAGCTGCCCTATAAAAAACACACACCAGTTCTGGGTTTGCTTTTCACAAGAAGCATTGCCTGATGTGAATGATGCCTCGCACAAAAGAGCTCTCAGAAGATCTACGATTAAGAATTGTTGACTTGCATAAAGCTGGAAAGGGTTATAAAAGTATCTCCAAAAGCCTTGCTGTTCATCAGTCCACGGTAAGACAAATTGCCTATAAATGGAGAAAGTTCAGCACTGCTGCTACTCTCCCTAGGAGTGGCCATCCTGTAAAGATGACTGCAAGAGCACAGCGCAGACTGCTCAATGAGGTGAAGAAGAATCCTAGAGTGTCAGCTATAGACTTACAAAAGTCTCTGGCATATGCTAACATTCCTGTTAGCGAATCTACGATATGTAAAACACTAAACAAGAATGGATTTCATGGGAGGATACCACAGAGGAAGCTACTGCTGTCAAAAAAAAACATTGCTGCATGTTTACAGTTTGCACAAGAGCACATGGATGTTCCACAGCAGTACTGGCAAAATATTCTGTGGACAGATGAAACCAAAGTTAAGTTGTTTGGAAGAAACACACAACACAATGTGTGAAGAAAAAGAGGCACAGCACACCAACATCAAAACCTCATCCCAACTGTGAAGTATGGTGGTGGAGGCATCATGGTTTGGGGCTGCATTGCTGCGTCAGGGCCTGGACGGATTGCTATCATCGAAGTAAAAATGAATTCCCAAGTTTATCAAGACATTTTGCAGGAGACCTTAAGGCCATCTGTCCACCAGCTGAAGCTCAACAGAAGATGGGTAAAACCTCACTTGGAGTATTGTGCGCAGTACTGGAGGCCATATCTCCAGAAGGATATAGATACTCTAGAGAGAGTTCAGAGAAGAACTACTAAACTAGTACATGGATTGCAGGATAAAACTTACCAGGAAAGGTTAAAGGACCTTAACATGTATAGCTTGGAAGAAAGAAGAGACAGAGGGGATATGATAGAAACTTTTAAATACATAAAGGGAATCAACTCGGTAAAGGAGGAGAGCATATTTAAAAGAAGAAAAACTACCACAAGAGGACACAGTTTTAAATTAGAGGGGCAAAGGTTTAAAAGTAATATAAGGAAGTATTACTTTACTGAGAGAGTAGTGGATGCATGGAATAGCCTTCCTGCAGAAGTGGTAGCTGCAAATACAGTGAAGGGGTTTAAGCGTGCATGGGATAGGCATATGGCTATCCTTCATATAAGATAGGGCCATGGGCTATCCATAGTATTCAGATATATTGGGCAGACTAGATGGGCCAAATGGTTCTTATCTGCCGACACATTCTATGTTTCTATGTTTCTATGGGTGTTGCAACAGGACAATGACCCAAAGCATAGAAGTAAATCAACAACAGAATGGCTTAAACAGAAGAAAATACGCCTTCTGGAGTGGCCCAGTCAGAGTCCTGACCTCAAGAAAGCAATTCACACCAGACATCCCAAGAATATTGCTGAACTGAAACAGTTCTGTAAAGAGGAATGGTCAAGAATTACTCCTGACCGTTGTGCACGTCTGATCTGCAACTACAGAAAAAGTTTGGTTGAAGTTATTGCTGCCAAAGTAGGTTCAACCAGTTATTAAATCCAAGGGCTCACATACTTTTTCCACCTGCACTGTGAATGTTAACATGGTGTGTTCAATAAAAACATGGTAACATTTAATTCTTTGTGTGTTATTAGTTTAAGCAGACTGTGATTGTCTATTGTTGTGACTTAGATAAAGATCAGATCACATTTTATGACCAATTTGTGCAGAAATCCATATAATTCCAAAGGCTTTACATACTTTTTCTTGCAACTGTATATATTTTTAACCTTCAAGGGCCAATGATTGGACATATTATACTTATTCATTTTCCCTTTTTCATTCTTTCATTCTTGATAAATGAGCTATGGAAGCTTCTTGTCCTACCTTCCCACTAACTGACCTCCATTAGGGAAATATAGCCAAAAAACGCACTTGTGTTTTTAATGCGTTTTCAGTGTATTTATTTATTTTTTTGAAAGAAAGGGTAATTTACCTATTGTAGAAACTAGGAGCATTTTGTGGACCGTTTCTCACCTCAGAAAAACTTGTGATTATGTAATTAATCTACAGTATTATCCATTATTTCTATATGGTAAAGAACATATGGCTGTCTATTTGAAATTTTTCTTATATAATCATTCTTATCCTTATTTTCTATATCTGTATATTGTTCCTCGTGTTTCCTTTCTATTTTCCTTACTCTTTTCTCTTTCTTTTTCTTTTTTATTATTTCTATTTTATTTTAGGTGGACCATGTTAGAAGAAGACCATATTGGAAGAAGAAGAAAAAGACTACAAGGGATGGGGGCCTGCATCGCGTCCGCTGCCCCTCCTCCTACCTCACCACCCTGCACGTGGAGCAAGCGAAGCGCTCCAGCTGTGCTTTGCAGTCGACCAATAGATACCACCTGGGGGACTGCATCATAATAATGGGTCCCTGACCGTTCCTTTGTTGTCTCGTGTATGGCGTCCCCGGTTCCTTTAGGGTTCTCCTAGCGTCTCTGTTCTAGGCTATCGCTGGATATCCAGGTGCCCTAGCTGAGATAAGCCGTGACTATGCCTAAATTACTTTTTTTTTTTTTTTTTTTTGTTTGGCTTCCTGCTCTCAGTGATTGCTCCCTTTATTAGATCTCTCTCTCCTATTGCCATTCTTGCTCCAAACAATAAAAAAAAGGGGTTGAGAAGAAAAAGAGTAATAGAGGAAAGGAGGGAGAGGGAAGGAGGGAGTGAAGAAAGAAAAGAAAGGAGAATCAAGGGCCCTAAGCAAAATAGGCAATCAGGGGACTACTCAAAAATGGGGCAGAAGCCCATAGAATTAGCTAAAATTTATCAGTTTTTGAAATCTCCAAATGTGATGATAAGAGCAGGAGCTGGACACAATGAGATGTCTGATCCCAATGTAAAAAAAAAAAGCTGCACCTAGTGTGGATGATCTTGCGGATGATTACCTTCTGGAGGAGGGGGAGGAGAGAGTGGATACCAATTATGCACTGTATATTGAATCCGCCCTGTTAAAATAAATTTTGGCAGCGGTTAAAAAAAATTGAGAACTAATACAAGATATCTCCATGCAACTTGGGGTAATCCAGACTGACGTGATGTTGATAAGGGAGGATGTATCAAAGATACGGGACAGAGTTACAACTATAGAAAAATCTGTGGGGGCCCTGGAGATTGAAGTATTCACTTCCATACTTAGAGTGGTGGATTTGGGGGACAGATCGAGGCGATGCAATGTTAGAATTATAGGTTTTCCCAAGAGCGCAGAAGGGAAAAGCCCAGCGGAAAAGATATAGACTTTAATGTTGGAGAAATGTGGAAAGGAACATTTTTCACCATTGTTTCTGGTTGAAAGAGCACTCCAGGTCCCAGTGGGGAAACCTATCCCGGGAAGGCAGCCACTGGTATTTTTGGCAAAGATATTGGCTTCATGGGACCTTATATACCACATAAAAGGTTAGTATATATAATGAGAATGCTTGGACTGGGAGAAAACGTCTGTAAGTGGGTAAGTAACTGGCTCAATGATAGAAAACAGAGGGTGGTTATTAACGGTACATACTCAGATTGGGTCACTGTCACTAATGGAGTAACTCAGGGGTCAGTATTGGGCCCTATTCTCTTCAATATATTTATTAATGATCTTGTAGAAGGCTTGCATAATAAAATATCAATTTTCGCAGATGACACTAAACTGTGTAAAGTAATTAACACTGAAGAGGACAGTATACTACTACAGAGGGATCTGGATAGATTGGAGGCTTGGGCAGATAAGTGGCAGATGAGGTTTAACACTGACAAATGTAAGGTTATGTACATGGGAAGAAATAATGCAAGTCACCCGTACATACTAAATGGTAAAACACTTGGTAACACTGACATGGAAAAGGATCTAGGAATTTTAATAAACAGCAAACTAAGCTGCAAAAAACAGTGTCAGGCAGCTGCTGCCAAGGCCAATAGGATAATGGGTTGCATCAAAAGGGGCATAGATGCCCGTGATGAGAACATATTCCTACTACTTTACAAATCATTAGTCAGACCACACATGGAGTACTGTGTACAGTTCTGGGCTCCAGTGAACAAGGCAGACATAGCAGAGCTGGAGAGGGTCCAGAGGAGGGCAACTAAAGTAATAACTGGAATGGGGCAACTACAGTACCCTGAAAGATTATCAAAATTAGGGTTATTCACGTTAGAAAAAAGACGACTGAGGGGAGATCTAATTACTATGTATAAATATATCAGGGGTCAGTACAGAGATCTATCCCATCATCTATTTATCCCCAGGACTGTGAGTGTGACGAGGGGACATCCTCTGCGTTTGGAGGAAAGAAGGTTTGTACACAAACATAGAAAAGGATTCTTTACTGTAAGAGCAGTAAGACTATGGAACTCTCTGCCTGAGGAGGTGGTGATGGTGAGTACAATAAAGGAATTCAAGAGGGGCCTGGATGTGTTTCTAGAGCGTAATAATATTACAGGCTATAGCTACTAGAGAAAGGTCGTTGATCCAGGGAGTTATTCTGATTGCCTGATTGGAGTCGGGAAGGAATTTTTTATTCCCCTAAAGTGAGGAAAATTGGCTTCTACCTCACAGGGTTTTTTTGCCTTCCTCTGGATCAACTTGCTGGATAACAGGCCGAACTGGATGGACAAATGTCTTTTTTCTGCCTTATATACTATGTTACTATGGGACAGGGACACCATTTTGAGAAGGGCTAGGAAATGCCCCCCCATCCTATACAATGGAAGTAAAGTCTCCTTTTTCCCCGATTTTTCCAAAGAGATTCAAGAAAAAAGATGAAGTCTTGCTGTGGTTGAAACATGGCTGCAAGGAAGGGACATAAAGTATTCATTTTGGATAATTTTCAATGGGGAAACTCATTTTTTTATACCCCGGGTCCCGTGACAGACTGGCTGGATTGGATCAATACTTAGGCATATGCTTGCTAAATATGTAATTAACCATTTTTTTGTTTGTTTTTCTCTTTTTTTTGTCATAGTGGTGGGTTGGAGGAGGGGGGAGGAGTGGTCTTGGGTAAGAGATCTGGTGCAGTAATGTGGCGGATCAAGTGCTTTGGGGGTGTTCATGGGATGGATTGCAGTGCGTCTCTTTGGAGGAGGGGATGGGAGGTTAGGAGCTTGAAGTCTCTTCTTTTCTGGGAATTTATTGATTGATTTATGTCAATAAAAATCTTAACATGGAATGTTCGGGGTTTGGGGGATAACTTAAAAAGACTGGCGGTTTTTTATTTAGTACAGAGACATCTACCAGCTATTTTTTGCCTAGTTGAAACTCATCTCACTGAGGAAATGGTCAGGCGGATCAATAGGGAATGGGCCAGACAGATATATCACTGAACCTTTTCTAGTTATTCTAGAGGAGTGACAATATTAGTCCACAATTAGATTGACTTTGTCTGCTGGGCATCCTCTATCGATAAGCAAGATAGATTTGTAATTCTCTATGGAAAACTTGCTGGTACTTTATGTATTCTGGCTTTTATTTATATTCCTCCACCATTTTCCTTTGATGTACTTAATCGTTTGCTAACTTTTATGGACCAATGGCCTGAATGTCACTCGATAGTTAATGGGGACTTTAATTCTGTCATCAATCCAGAAACTGATAGGATCTCAATGGGAGAAGTTATCCATAGTCAGGTACAAGGATTCCCCCTGACACGATTCAGTTTGGAATCAGGCTTTATAGATGTATGGGGTTACTTAGGGAAGTGAAAAAGGGCCTATTCTTGTGTAAGCAAATCTGGAAACTCCACGTCTAGGATAGATTTGGCCTTAATAAATAAAAACTATTTTAGACGTATAAAGCGGATGAATTATGAGGCCAGGGCTCTATCAGACCATGTACCATTCACATTGGAAGTATCTATGACTAATAATAAATATCGGTCAAGACCCCCATTTAGACTAAATCCCCATTCAATCTCCCTAATGGATAACCATAAAATTATGGAACAGGAGATTAATTGTTTTTGGGACATTAATTATAGTTCTGTGAAAACGTAACTGGTATGGGATGTCCTTAAGTCCTTCATGAGGGGCCTATTTATTAGTAATATATTCAATTTGAAAAAGGGCTATGGTATGAGAGAGAGGGAACTAAAAGAGTTATCTCTAGTTGCTATGACTTCTCCAGAAATAAAACAGAAACAAATAGGGATCATGGATAACCCCAGTTAGGCATACTCAGATTTTCTTCTGAATAACGCACAGCAGAAGTTTTTCTTTAAAGGACAGAAATATTTTGCCGAATCGGGCCGCCCAGGGAAATTGTTGGCCAGAGTGGTTTCGAATCAGGATAAAAAAAACAACAAATATCAAGTATCCGTTCCTCCAAAGGTTTAATTACAGATTATCAAGAACTTATAAAAGGAATTGTTGTTAAGTACTTTGCGGAGCTATATAAATCAGACAAGATAATCCCAGATGAAATTATGGATTCATACCTGGACTCTATCTCCCTACCAGTCCTAACGGTTACTCAAAGAGAATTTCTTGAGCATAAATTCTCTTTGCAGGAGTTGGAGGCTGCAATAAAGGCCTGCTCGGGAAACTCCTCTCCTGGCTCAGATGGATTTCCATATGAATTCTATCGTAAATATAGGGAGGCTATCCTCCCTTGTTTATTGAAGGTATTCATGGAATCAGTGGAGGATGGTACCCTTCCTGAATCAATGGCAGAAGCTGCAATAATATTAATTAAAAAAAAAGCCAAAGACCCTTTAGATATTGAGGTATATAGGTCAATTTCTTTATTGAACATTGATGTAAAGCTTCTTTCAAGGATTCTCGCTACCAGGCTTGCTAAGGTTATTACATCAGTTATACATTCAGATCAGAATGGCTTTGTAATGCAAGGCACCAACAAACAGACCAGTGATGAAAGCAAAAAGGTGTTTATTCACCAGAAACATAAACGTCCAGGACACTTGCTGGTAACAAGGAATAATAACAAAAACCAGGCAAGGAGATTCCAGGAATAGTCCCAACCAGTGCTGAATGATGCTGTGCACTTGGCAGTCGAGTCACTCCAGATCTTGGGTCCGCTGCAAAGGACAAAGTTCCTGGCAGTCTTCAGTCACTAGCAGTTGTGACCTATATGCGGAAACGGAAGTCGCAGGAGACACCGGAGACAACCCTGGCCGCGGCGTCTTGTCACTCGCCTGGCCACTCTGTCCCCGGGACTCCGACGGTCCTCCCCTCCGATGTCCACGCGAACGCATCCCCGCACTGGCTCGCAAAGGGGTCAGCGCTGGTGCATCATGCATAACCTGTCCCGCAACTCCACGAGGACCCCTCTTGGTTCCCCTGGAGTGCAAAGCAGGTGAGGATCTTACATTACCCCCCCCTCGAGGAGGCGGCTCTGAAGACTCCAAGCAAGCTTTCCCCGGATTATCCCGGTGAAAGGCTGCCACCAACTCATCCGCATGCACCTGGCGAGCAGGTATCCAACATCTCTCCTCTGGACCAAAACCCTTCCAGTCCACCAAGTATTGAAGAGACCTTTGGACAAAACGAGAGTCCAAAATTCTGTTCACCTCGAACTCCGGTACCCCTTGGACCTCCAGCGGGGATGGGGTCTGAATGAAGGGAGCGGAGTCGGCTGCCGATTTGAGAAGTGAAACATGAAAGGTGTTCACTCCTCGGATCGACGGTGGAAGAGCAACCTTGTACGTAACTCGGTTGATCTTTTGTGTCACTGGGTATGGGCCAATGAATCGAGGACCCAACTTGGAAGATGGCTGACGCAGCGGAATGTTCCGGGTGGAGACCCACACCTGATCTCCCACCTTAAACTTTTGCTCTACGGTGCGATGACGATCAGCAAACTTCTTCTGTTGTGCCACCGCACTGCGGAGATTCCGCTGGGCCGACGACCAAATGGGATGTCTATCCTCGAACCATTGATCCACCACCGGTGAGTCAGTGGAGGGTCCGGCCAAAGAAGAGAGTCTTGGATCCCTGCCCCCCACGCACCTGAACGGAGACATCTTAGTGGAAGCATGCTCAGAGTTGTTATAAGCCACCTCCGCAAAGGGTAGATACGCTGCCCATTCCTCCTGGCAGTCTGACACGAAGCACCGGAGATATTGCTCCAGGGTCTGGTTAGTCCTTTCCGTCTGACCGTTGGTCTCTGGGTGAAAACCAGAAGAAAAAGACAAATTAATACCCAATCGGGAGCAGAAAGAACGCCAGAAGCGAGAGATGAATTGCACTCCTCTGTCTGAAACAATGTCATCCGGCGCTCCGTGTAATCGAAAGACATGATTCAAGAACAGATCTGCCAATTCTCTGGCCGAGGGCAATCCAGGGAGTGGGATAAAATGGGCCATCTTACTAAAACGGTCCACCACTACCCAGATTACCGTACTTCCAGAGGACCTTGGCAAATCTGTGATGAAATCCATGGAAATGTGAGTCCATGGAGCCTGGGGAATTGGCAGTGGGAGTAAAGTCCCAGAAGGGGCAGACCGGGACGGTTTACATCTGGCACAAACAGTACATGCCTGGATATAGGCCTTAACATCCACGGACATGTTGGGCCACCACACGTGACGTTTAACAAGGGCAAGTGTTTTCTTAACACCCAAATGCCCGGCAGACTTTGAGTCATGAAGCTGTTGGATGACCTTCAATCGAAGGTTAATGGGTACAAACCATCGACCCTCGGGTTTGTCAGGTGGACTCTCTGCCTGTGAAGGCTCAAGAAGAGAGGACAAGTCCTCCATTACTTCTGCGGCCCCCAGGGCAGCAAGAAAACATTTAGTTGGGAGAATGGTTTCTGGCTCAGGGTCCAGGGCGTAAGCAGCCTCGGGGAAGCAGCGGGACAGGGCATCTGCCTTCACGTTTTTGGAACCTGGTTTATAAGTGAGGCGGAAATTGAAGCGGGTGAAAAACAATGCCCACCGGGCTTGTCGGGAGTTGAGTCTTTTGGCACTCTCTAGATACTCCAAATTTTTGTGGTCAGTGTAAACCGTGATGGGATGTTCTGCACCCTCTAGCCAATGTCTCCACTCTTGAAAAGCCAATCTTACTCCCAGAAGCTCTCTATTGCCGATATCATAATTACACTCGGCTGGAGAGAGCTTCCGAGAGAAGAAGGCACAGGGATGTAACCTCTCAGGGTCCCCAGAATACTGTAAGAGAACTGCCCCTACACCGACCTCTGAGGCATCGACCTCGAGAACAAAAGGTCTGGAGGTGTCTGGATGAGTAAGAATTGGTGCCGTGCAAAAGGCCTGTTTCAGCGTCTCAAAGGCTCTGACTGCCTCTCTCGTCCACTTAGAAGGATTAGCTCCCTTCTTAGTGAGGTTGGTGAGAGGTACTACTATCGCAGAAAAATTCTTAATAAACTTGCGGTAGAAGTTGGCAAAGCCTAAGAAACGCTGCAACCCCTTAAGATCCTTATGCTGAGGCCAATCCAAGACAGCAGAAAGTTTGGATGGGTCCATAGCCAATCCCTTTTCTGAGATAATGTACCCCAGGAAAGGCAACTCCTTCACCTCAAACAGACACTTCTCAAGTTTGGCATAGAGGCGGTTCTCCCTCAGCTTCTGGAAAACCTGACACACGTGTCTCCGATGAGAGACCAGATCCGAAGAGTAGATTAGTATGTCATCTAGATAGACAACAACACATCTATCCAAGAAATCTCTGAGAACATCGTTGATGAACTCCTGGAAGACCGCGGGAGCATTACAGAGACCGAAAGGCATCACGAGATACTCGTAATGCCCGTCTCTGGTATTAAATGCGGTCTTCCATTCGTCACCCTCTCTAATGCGAACTAAATAATAAGCACCCCTTCGAGTTTGGTGAAGACTCGGGCCCCTGCCACCTGAGAAAACAGATCATCAATCAGAGGCAGTGGATACCGATTCTTCACCGTAATCCGATTAAGGGCACGATAATCGATGCAAGGTCTCAAGCCTCCATCCTTCTTCTCCACAAAGAAGAATCCAGCTCCAGCAGGGGAAGTGGATGGACGAATGAAATTCTTCTCAAGGTTCTCTTTAATATACTCCCGCTGAGCCTGAACCTCAGGCCCAGTGAGATTATAAAGATGCCCTCGTGGTGGCATGGTACCTGGCAACAGGTCTATAGGACAATCATATGACCTGTGGGGAGGTAACACATCAGCCCCCTGAGGACTGAACACATCTCGGAAATTATGATACTGCTGTGGTAAAGTACTTAATACTTCCATGGAGGCTAGTGACAGGTCGGGACGAATGCACTTAGTAAGGCATTCCGTACTCCACTGACAAATAAGACCCGAGCGCCAGTCCACTACTGGATTATGGAGCCTTAACCAAGGGAGACCCAAAATCACGGGAGTGGATGGCATGTCAAGGACAAAAAGGCTTAAGGTCTCCCGATGATCAGCCCCCACCGTTACCTGTATTCCCGGAGTCATCCACACTGCACGACCATCTTGAAGAGGGGAACCATCAATCGCGGTCACTGACATGGTGGTTTTCGGCTGGATCAACGGGATGCCAAGTCGACGAACCAAGGTTGAGTCCACAAAATTCCCAGCGGCCCAAGAATCGATTAGTGCTGAAAACTCATGGACCTTGTCTTGCCACCGTAAGGATATGGATACCATCACCCGGCTTGGAGGAGGGATAATAGCACCTAGGGGGTTCTCCTCTATGCCCCCTAGGTTCATTCGTTTCCCGCCGGCAGGAGGGGACAGGTTTTAACGAGGTGTCCAGACTTTCCGCAAAATAGGCACAGGCCTTTCTGTTGGCGACGAGCTCGTTCTGCCTGTGTGAGATGGGAGGATCCAACCTCCATTGGCTCTTCGGCCAATTTAAGAGGCCCTGGATGTGGTCGAGAGGATGAAAACCGAGACGACCGTTCCACTCGCCTCTCACGGATTCGCCTGTCGGCATCGATTGCCTGAGAGATAGCCATTTCCAACGAGAAGGGGGTAGGCAAGGCCAAAAGAAGATCCCGGACCGCATCCGAAAGTCCCAAACGAAAGCGATGGCGTAGGGCTGCGTCGCCCCAGGTGGTGAAAGCTGCCCATCGCCTGAATTCTGCAGCGTATTCTTCAGCTGGGCGGCGGCCTTGTTGAATATGCTCAAGATTGGTCTCTGCGGTACGAGTACGATCCGGGTCATCGTAAATCACAGCCATAGCCTCGAAGAAGGCGTCCACTGACGAAAAAGCTGTATGGTCTTGAGGCAAATTAAATGCCCAACGTTGGGGGTCTCCACGTAGCAGTGACATTACAATCCCAATTCTCTGCCTGAGAGTGCCAGAAGCCATCGGACGCAACTGGAAATAAAGGAAACAGGAGTCCCTGAAGTTTAAGAACTCCTGTCGCTCTCCTGTGAAGGGGTCAGGCAGAGGGATCTTAGGTTCTGTTTGATGCCTTGCGATAGTGACGGGTAGTGCTGAGGCTCCCTGGATCAGCTGCTGAACCTCCTCCATCACAGTTGTCAGTTGCTCTTGGATTTGCGCTGCAGCGGCTGCTGGTATATTTGGGCGTCGTTGGAACAGCAGGTTAACGGCTCCCGTTAATTCACTCAGCTGCTGCTGGATCTTGTCCATGGCAACTGTTAGTTGGGCCCACTGTTCTGTAATGCAAGGCACCAACAAACAGACCAGTGATGAAAGCAAAAAGGTGTTTATTCACCAGAAACATAAACGTCCAGGACACTTGCTGGTAACAAGGAATAATAACAAAAACCAGGCAAGGAGATTCCAGGAATAGTCCCAACCAGTGCTGAATGATGCTGTGCACTTGGCAGTCGAGTCACTCCAGATCTTGGGTCCGCTGCAAAGGACAAAGTTCCTGGCAGTCTTCAGTCACTAGCAGTTGTGACCTATACCTGGTTGAGGGAAAATAACAGTGGGCACTGATCACCCTGAGAGACCTCCTTTTAAATGCCTGCTGACCAATCCCAGGGTGCCAAGTGTCCACTACCATAGGTGAACAAATTGCCCTGCACCTGAGTACAAGGCCTAAGGCAATCACAAGTTGATTAACCCATGGCTGGCTCCCTAATCCACTTTGCTCTTGTGAGTCAGTATATTATGCGCCACTGGTCGACGAAGCGCATAAGAAGCGCGTACTCGCGACCGTGTATCCCTTTGCGAACCTGCCCTCGTGCGTACGCACGGACGCATGATTGACTCAGCGCGAGTATGCGAGCGCGTGGACCCAGATGCGGAAACGGAAGTCGCAGGAGACACCGGAGACAACCCTGGCCGCGGCGTCTTGTCACTCGCCTGGCCACTCTGTCCCCGGGACTCCGACGGTCCTCCCCTCCGATGTCCACGCGAACGCATCCCCGCACTGGCTCGCAAAGGGGTCAGCGCTGGTGCATCAGAGACACGCATAACCTGTCCCGCAACTCCACGAGGACCCCTCTTGGTTCCCCTGGAGTGCAAAGCAGGTGAGGATCTTACAGGCTTCATCCCTTATAAGGGTGCGCATTACAATCTACACCGGTTATTTGTGAATATACAATCTTCGGGGGGGGGGTCTCTCGCTCCATCCTGTCTCTTGATGCCTCTAAGGCCTTTGATAGGGCGGAGTGTAGATTCCTCTAGAAGGTGTTGAATAAAATGGGATTTGGAGCTAGGTTTATAAACATGATTAAGTTTTTGTATAAGTCTCTGAAGGCTAGGTTGAATATTAATGGGGGCTTCACAGACAGCTTTCTATTGAGTAGAGGCACCAGTCAAGGATGCCCACCTTCCCCACTACTATTCGATATATATATCGAGCCTCTTGTGGCTAGGGTAAGGCAAGATTCTGCGATTGAAGGGTTTGGAATACTGGGAAGGGAGGATCGTATCTCTCTACATGCAGATGGTGTATTATTTTTTTTTTTTTTTACAAAATACTAATACTACACTCCCAAGAATTATTCAAATAGTTAATTCCTTCGGTATCAGGCTTAGATATTAATTGGTCAAAAACCACACTTATGCCATTAGATAGTTTACAGTTGTTCAATGGGGGGCTCTTGAATACTTTGAAGATCTTTGAATATTTGGGTATCTTGATATCTCCTAGTATTGAACATTTTTTTTCTTCTAATCTGATTCCACTGATAACTAAAACGAGAGCCAAAATTGCGACATGGCTCAGACTTCCTCTTTCTAGAACGGATAGAATATCCCTTATTAAGATGGTGATTCTACCTCAGTTCCTGTGTATTCTGAGGAACTCCCCAATATGGATTGTGGATAAATTCTTTAAATTAACGTAGAGAATTATTAATGACCTAATCTGGGGCAGAAAGCATGTGAGACTTAAAATGGAACATTTTTATAAACCGATAAAAAAAAGAGAGGGCTGAACCTTCCATACTTTAAGGGTTATTTAATATCTTATTTTTATTCAGCAGGACCTGCGATGACATCACCGCGCTTACCACGTGGTGAGCATGGTGACGTCATCGCAGGTCCTTTTGCAGGTTCTGAAGAAAGAAGAGGATACCGGCTGCGCAATGAAATGGATGAGGTGAGTTTTTTATTTTTAACCCCTCAATGGCCATTTTATTTAGCATTCTATCTTAAGAATTCTATTATTGTCCGTTATAACCATGTTATAACGGAAAATAATAAAGTGAAGTTCGGGTCCCCATTGACCTGAACTCGAACTTTGACCAGAAGTTCGGCCGAACCCGGTGAACCGGAACTTAACCGGATTCTCTCATCCCTATTTATCTACACTTGGTATAATAAAATAAATATCGGTTTTCGTTACAGATCCCAGTGACTAAGTGCCTGTTAACACTTTAAAATATAATTTTGTACTGATAGACTGTGGGGCAGTCTGATAACAGTGCACCTAGATCCAGAAATCGAAACGGATGAGCCACTATATTTTTTCTTTATAAAGTATCGGTTTGTCTACCACCATAAGTCATGTATACAGATTACTGAAATCAAATCCTCAGCCTCCAAAATGTGATTGCAAAGCTAAATCATCTTTTTGTTAACTCAGAAATATTATAGATCATATTGTGTCGCTAATTGTCATTTTGGAAATAGAAGTACATTTTGGATGAGATTAAGGAGAGCAGCAGACATAAAGCAATAGTTTGAATAAACAAAGCTTTGAAAATAGACAGGAACATTTTGGAAAAAATGCATGAAGATTCCAAACGATTATAATGTTTAACAAGCGGCTCTTACTTTCTATTTTTTAACTTTGCAAATTGCAACAGATTGTTATTATATCATCACAATGGAATGATACTAAGCTCGGTGCCAGATTTAACATCGCATTTTCCTTAAAGAGGCATCTGAATGGTAAAGCCAAGAGCTTTGATTGGCTCATAGTCTGCATTTGCTTCTAATAATACAACCCTAAATAGCTCTCACAATGAAGCCATGTTTTGAAGGACTTCTGTTCTCTTAGTCAGTTTGCTGTGTAAATCACGTGCCAGAATAAAATGGAAGAGTGCTGGAAAGTCAAATAGGTAATTTACACTCAGTAATAGCCAAGACCTAACGTTCTGAAACAAAGATTGACAATGCAGTGGAGTGCTATCTACCCTGATGAAGATTGCCACGAGTTACCCACTCTCACTTAGAATGCTAAATGAAATTTCTTTATTGAAAGGTTTCATTAACTCAACCATCTGGTCAGATCTCTGAGCATAGACTGTATGAAAAGAATCCTTCATGTAATGTAAAGAAAGCACCATACCACTCTTCTGTAATCAATGTATATAGCTTGGGATTGGGAAAGCTTCCCTAACATAATGTCTATTTTTCTTACTTCAGTATTTCATTAACTGCAATATAGCAAATAAAAAGATATATAATTTTCAAAAAGTATAAAAAATAAATCATTATAGCTAGAGATGAACAAAGTGGAATTCAATCCGAATTTCAGGAAAAATTCAATTTGTAACTAATCACAATGGCTAATGCACGTGTGAGGACATGAAGCAAGGAACTCTGGGAAGGAGGGATCACCCATAATGCCATGCATGCAGCCAATAAGCAGCCAGCCAGCCCTGTGATGTCACAGCCCTATAAATAGCTTTAGTCATCTTGGATTCTGCTATTTTCCAGTATACTTAGTGCAGGGACAGACGTCAGCAGGCACTAGGGACAGTGCTAGAAAAAACTTTATTGTGCTAAAAAAAAAAATGATTTACAAGTGCAGGGAAAGATTATTCAAGGTGTAGGGAAAGAATAGGGAGGAATTATTCCACAGCATTTATGTTGAACAGGGTTCAGTAGGGGAGGTTACAGCCAGGGTAATAGGAACAATCCTATTACACCTTGCTGCACTGACTGGGGGCCCAAATTTTCATTATAAAGCTAATTCCAGCAAACCTTTCTTGTTATTGGGGTGTTACAGCCATTAACAGGGTTTATTACAAGGGAAATATTTATACTTCCTATTTACCCTTGTGCGGTGCAGTTATATGTTCTAAAGCATTTATTGGCTAGTATTGGTGGGAAAAAGGGCTTATTAGTCGTTGTGTGGTGAAGTGCTAAAATTACAGTGCATATTTGCCGTTCAGCGGTGCAGTTATATGTTCTAAAGCCTTTTGTGGCATGCATTAGTGGCAAAAGAAAAATATATTTGCTGTTCAGCGGTGCAGTTATATGTTCTAAAGCCTTTTGTGGCGTGTATTAGTGGCAAAAGAAAAAAATATTTGCCATTCAGTGGTGCAGTTATATGTTCTAAAGCCTTTTGTGGAGTGTATTGTTGGCAAAAGAAAAATATATTTGCCGTTCGGCGGTGCAGTTATATGTTCTAAAGCCCTTTTTTGTGTGTATTAGTGTGGAAAAAAGGGCTTATTAGCCGTTGTGTGGTGAAGTAAGAAAACTACAGACTTTCTGAAGTGTTTTAATTGCCTTTTTATGTATTTATATGATCTAACAGTATGTCAGACAGAGAAGTGCCAGGCCCTGCACATGGGAGTGGCAGTGGCCTAAATGTTTCTGGTGCAGGCAGAGGTTGCAGCAGAGTAAGGGCCCAGGCAGCAGGAGTCACTTCGAGAGGCCTGAGCTCCCAGTGTCAGCTAGAAGTCATGTCTTGACCAGCAACTCAGCGGTTCTTGAATGGTTGACTCAATCTTTGACTTCTTAGCAAGTGACATCACACACCCCAGCCAAGAGTCAGTGGGTTCGTCAGACACAACCCTTAGTTGGCGTGGCCCGGGAGCAGGCCCTGTGCCCTCACATGTCCTCAACCTGCCTCTGTCCTTTTCTGTTCACTCAGCCAGAGAAGTATTGTATGCTGTGGGCTCAGCTCCACTATACAGTGAGGACTAGCTACTAGAAGACAGTCAGCAGCTACTGGCAAGCCAAGATGTGGAGGATCCATCTGCCACCTCCTCCACTAGGCGGGAAAGTAGTGATGAGGAGAGTGGCATGGGAGATGGTGTTGCTAGCGATCAGGCTCCTGACCCAGAGACGGTTGAGGAGGACATCAGTGATGTGCAGACAGTACATTGCAGACAGTACATGATGATGATGTTGTAGCTGATCGCACTTGGGAGCTGGGTGACAAAGGGGATTCATCATCATCGGGACAAGAGGGTGGCAGCTTGCCCGTGAGGCATCAGCGGAGCCAGCAAGTAGCTAGCGAGGCCGGGAGTCAGCAGGGTGGCAGCACTGGGAGGTCAGGAGCCAAACGTGCCCAGGGTAGACCACCCGCTTCGCAGGAGCCTACCTGCCTGGGAAGTAGCGGTGCACGGGTTCAGAGAGGCAGCGGCGGTAGCAGTCAGTCAGTGCGTAGTGTTGGGGGTAAAATCACCTACTTGGCGGTGTGGCAGTTTTTTGTTAAGCCGCCGGAGGAGGTGAACATGGCCATATGTAGAATCTGTGGGCAGAAAGTGAAGCATGGCCAGGGTGTCAAAGTTGGCACCACGGCCCTGCGTCAGCATATGCAGCTTCACCATAAAGTAGCCTGGGAGAACCGGTGCTACGATGTGGTGGTCCAGCCTGCCGCAGCAATCGCTGCATCACCCAGTGGCACGCAGCCGATTTCAGGCAGTCAAGGCTCCACCACCTCAGCCGAAGGGAGCTGTCGGTCCTTTCTATCATCTGCCGGTCCTGATGCTCCTGCTCCTCGCCCTCCTACTCCTCGTCAGTCATTCCGTCAGCAATCGATCACCGAAGCGATTGCCAAGAGACAACAATATGCGTGCACTCATCCAGCGGCGCAGAAGCTGAACGTGCTCCTGTCCAAGTTGCTGGTGCTGCAGTCCTTTTCCAAGTGGTGGACTCTGCACCTTTCAGAGAACTGATGGCTTGTGCCAAGCAGAGGTGGAGAGTCCCAAGCCGTCATTTCTTTGCCAAAAAGGCAGTACCAGCCCTGCACACACATGTAGAACAGAAGGTGGGCCAGTCCTTGAGCCTGTCGGTGTCTGCCAAAGTGCACGGCAGCGCCGAAGTGTGGAGCTGTAACTACAGTCAGGGACTATACATGTCCTTTACGGCCCACTGGGTCAATGTGGTTCCTGGACAGCCGCACCAGCAACTTGGCCAGGTGATGCCGCTTCCGCCTCCACCTTCCCACGTTGTTGGTCCTGCGACAATATCCGTCTCTGCCTCCTCATCATCCACCGTGTCCTCAGCCTCCACTGCAGGGACAATTCGCAGTGCCCCTCCATCATACCACATGTGCAGGGCATGATGGTGTCACGCTGTTCTGCACCTCGTTTGCCTGGGCTAACAGAGTCACACAGGGGAGGAACTGCTCCGTGTCCTTCATCAAGAAACTGAATCCTGGCTTTCTCCTCGACAACTGAAAATCGGAACCATGGTGAATGACAACGGGAAGAGCATGGTGTCGGCGCTACATCAAGGAGGGCTGAGCCATGCGCCCTGCATGGCACACGTGTTTAATCTGGTTGTCAAGGGGTTCCTGAAGTCTTCCATCCATCTGAAAGGCATCCTAAAAATGGCCAGAAAACTTGACACTAATATATCGCAAAGCACACCCTCCTTGAGCTGCAGTGGCAGAACCGCATCCCCCAACATACCAATGTAGTAAAGTTAACACTCATGCTTTCTGAGATTTCTGAGATGTGTTATCTAAACTAAGCAAACACATTCAACCATTCAATTGCTTTTCAATGGCTTTTGTTTCACGATAACACGATGATTTAAAGGGAACCTGTCACCTGGATTTTAGGTATAGAGCTGAGAACATGGGTTGCTAGATGGCGGCTAGCACATCCGCAATACCCAGTCCCCATAGCTCTGTGTGCTTTTATTGTGTAACAAAAACGATTTAATACATATGCATATTAACCTGAGATGAGTCAGAGCTTCAAAATATGACTCTTCTCTGGTCACACAAGTAAGATATGACTCTTTTATGTTAATTTGCATAAAAGGCGGGAAGTACAAAAATGCATAATACTTATTGAATTTGTCTGCGAATGAAATTAAAAGTGTAATTTATATGTTTAGGGTAACACAATGAACATTTAGAAACGCTTAATGAGGGTAGCATAGTAGAGGTGATAGGTTCCCTTTAAGAAATTTGAGTTAAGAGTTTGAGTGCTAACCCTGCTACATCTGTAGGCTGATATGCAACGTTTCCACCCGGAATTCAATCCTCCATATGTTGAACTGACTGTACGAACAGAGAAAGGCCATAAACAATTTCTCGATGATCCAAGCGGAAAGGAGTACTCCCCTGTGTAACTTCAATGTCAGCCAGTGGCAGCTCATGCGTGACACCTGCCGTTTGCTCAGGCCCTTTGAGGAGGACACGTTATTTGTCAGTCACCTGGACTACGGGATAAACAATGTCATTCCACTGCTTCATGTCCTGGAACAGATGCTGGTAAATCTGGCTGGTCAGGGTATTGGAGACGTGGCGCCTACATCTCACGGCCACATGAGCCCTGTGGGGGCTGAACTGGAGGAAGACATTGGAGCACAAGCAATGTGTAGCAAAGTGGGTGGTTTTTCTACACAGGTGACAGGAGAGGAGAAGCAGGAGCAGCCAGAGAAGCTACAGGGTGATGAGGAAGACGAGGACCCAGATACACCGTGGCAGTATGCAGTGGATATGTAGGCAGGGAGTCACTTGCACAAATGGCCCAATGCATGCTCACTTGCTTGCGTAGTGACAACCAAATTGTCACCATTCGGCAGAGGGATGACTTCTGGTTCTACACCTTGTTGGACCCTCGCTACCGGTCCAAAATGGGGGCTTTTTTTACACCCGCTGAGAGGGAGAACAAACTGAACTACTATAGAGACATCCTATGTAGTCAGTTGGCCGCTGCCTATCTGCGCCATCGCCCATCCTCTCGCAGGTCTGACATGGGCCCTCTGCACTCACGTTCCACTGCCATGGCTGCTGGGGAGGGGTCGGATGGCAGAAGCAGTACCATCTCCATCAGCAGCAGCGTGAGTCTAGAGACGCTGATGAGCAGCTTTCTTCACCCGCATAGTGAAGAAACTATTCACCAGCAGCAGCAGGTAGCAGCACCTGAACCAGCAGGTGGTGGCATACTTGCACAGCACCCTGCCACCCCACATTGAAGATCCACTGGACTACTACTGGGCAGCCAAACTGGATTTGTGGCCTCAACTGGCAAAGTTTGCCCTGGAAAGGCTGTCCTGCCCGGCCAGTAGTGTTGCATCAGAGTGGGTGTTTAGTGCAGCGGAGGCCATAGAGACCCCAAGAAGAACTCGCCTGTCCATCCGAAATGTGGAAAGACTGACCTTTGTCAAGATGAATTAGGCGTGAATCAGCCAGGATTTCCACCCACCAATGCCTGATGCATTAGACTATATCATCCATTGTGCCACACCAACACTTTTACAAAAGAGACCGGTTTCTTCTGACAACCTGCCTCAGCTACTATTCTGATGCTGAACCCGCCTGATGCCACACATCTGATGCCAAGTGCTCCTTCTTACACCCACCATCGTCAGCAGGTACTATTACCACCTACTAGTGATGAGCGGCAGGGGAAATATTTGAATTCGCAATATTTTACGAATATTTGGTAGAATATCCGTCATATATTTGCGAATTCAAGAATTTGCGATTATTTTCTTGATTGCGAAAAGCTGCAATATAATATGCGAATATTGCGTGCGCAATACAGGTGTGGGTCACTGTTGCTACATTTTTCAAGCTGCTAGAAGTTTCCTGAGACTGGAGAAAATGGTTGGCACGGCAGAACATTTACAATAGCTTTACATGCAGATAGAGTGCTCCAATACATTCGCGGCAATTAATGATGCACAAATTTTTGCGCAATACGTGCAACTTCACATTTTAGCAGGTCTGACTACATATTACTGATTGGTGCACTAAGTATTGTGAACTTGTGACATCCCAGCACTATGTAGCATGTATGTATGGACAGCAGAACATATCACACTACCTAACACCCTGAACTGGAACCAGGCTCAGACTTGCCCACTGGGGAGCCGGGGAAATCCTCGGTGGACCCCTGGGATTTACAGTTAATGATTATTGCAGCAGGCATCTCCAGAGATGCTGCCTGCCACTTCACTAAGCATTCACACTTAACGTTAGCAAGTGGCGAGATGACTGATTGACGATCACTTCACTTGCCATCAGTCCAGTGAGCTGAGGCAGCCATACATGAATGGGGCTGCCCCAGGGGCTGTCATATCAGTAACTATGCCATGAATGTAACATCAGCTCCAAACACTGCGAGAAGCTGGCGGAGCGGCCACATCTTGCAAGACTTCCCCGTCCGTCTCCTGCTGAATACTTCCCCACAACTCCTGTACCAACGTGAAAGCCGCAGCAGCAGAGGTCCCGACCATGCCAGCTCCAGCCTAGGTAAATCCCACAGCCTGCCCCTGTATCCTGCGCTGTCACTAGGCTGTCAGTGTGCTGCTGCTGACAGACGAGCAGCTCTGCATTACCCCAGTCTGCAGGAGGGGAATGGCTCTATCTCTGGGGCACCTCACTATTGACATGATGCCCCCGGTGCATGCATGGCTGCTGTCCTGGAGTAGGGGGGGGTTCTGTTTTTGGAAGCCTGTGGTCTGTTTTAGGGGTGAGGGGGACATCCAGGCTGTGTTCAGTAAGAATTTGGAGGCAGTCAGCCATTAACAGTGCTTTGCATTTCTCTAGCAGCTACTTACTCCTCATTCTGTGCAGTCCCTTAAAATACAGGCAATTGTAGGAAATGGCGACAACATCTGCAAATGCACCAGACCCTCAGCCCTGTCTCCTGAGAAGTGACAGTGCTCATTGTCATGAATGAGAAGCACAGAGGAGAATGAATGGCTTGTGTCATCCAGCTGCTGGGCTTGGAGGCTCATCCTTAGGCACAGTACAAACTTTTTTTTTTGGGGGGTAATTATTTGCATATTGGTTACATTATTTCAAAAAAAAGTTAATAAATACGGGTTCATGCTGTCATTGAGTAGCTAGGTCTCAGCGGCAGATTTGCATTGCAGATGTGGCAAGAAGCATAGACGTCCATTGTCATCATTAGAAATGAGCGAATCGACTTCGGATAAAACATCCAAAGTCGATTCACATAAAACTTCGGTCCAAAACTGTACAAAGCGAGCGCTCCATACAGTATTAGAATGTATTGGCTCAGATGATCCGAAGTTATTACGTCAAAGTCTCGCGTGACTTCGCGTAATAACTTCATAGATTAATTTTTGCTGAAAAAAAAACATTTCCTGAACTCAGGTTCCGAACCAGAGTTTGAGAAATGTTTTTTTTTTACATTAAAAATGAATCTATGAAGTTATTACGCAAAGTCACGCGTGACTTAGCGAAGTAATAGCTTCGGCTCATCTGAGCCAATACATTATAATACTGTATGGAGCGCTCGCTCTGTACAGTATTGGACCAAAGTTTTATGCGATTCAGCTTCGGATGTTTTATCCGAAGTCGATTCGCTTATCTCTAGTCATCATCGGACTTGACTCATATCCGTGATTAAAATCTGGGTGGCAGAGATGGTATGGGCAGACCTCCCAAGTGTCCGTCTTTTGAAGGGACAGTCCCTCTTTTTGACCCAAGTCCCTCTTTGCTCCATAAATGTTCATCTTTTTGATCTGAGGTATAGATTCTCACTATTGCATTTACAATCAGGCTTGGACTGGCCCACCGGGGAGGTGGGGGATTCCTGCCCTCCCTGCTGTCAGAAAACTGGCTGCTGGAGAGCAGGACTCTTCTGCGGTGCTGGGCTGATTTCTCAGGTGTGTGACAGTAGTGAGCTGTAGGAGACTAAGGGGGAAATAGGGGATTTGTTTATAGCAGATATAGATCTATGAATGTGTGCTGCTCTCTGCAGAGTTCAGTGGCATTGGGGGTCTCTGCCCTAGGTCCCCCCAATGCCTCTGCTTTAGGTGCACCCTCATAAGTGCCCCAGCTCCAGATGCCCCTCAATGCCCTCACTCTAAATGCACCTCTAATATTGCATCTTTTCCAGTTGCCCCCTAATACCTCTGCTTCAGGATCACCACTATTACACTGCCTCAGGCGACCCTAATGCCTCTGCTTTATGTGCATCCTCATAAATGCCCCAGCTCCAGATGCCCCCACTATAAATGCACTGCTAATGTTGCCTCTTCTCCAGTTACCCCTGCTCCAGGATCCCCACTGTTACCCAGCCTTAGGTGACCCTAAATGCCTGTTTCGGTTATGACTCTCCGTTTGTGCCCTTTGCTCACGTTGCTCCTCTAGCACCTTTGCTTGGGCTTTGTTAAAGGTTGTGACCTGCAAAGGGCGTTGGACTTATGACTGAAAAATTCTGCACAGTGCGTCACATTCTCCAGTATTGACACGTAGGGTTTACATGACGGCAGTGATGATATTCCGTATTTACAGGCATCACTGCTGCCATGTAAAGAGACACTGGTGGTGGAGGATTTAAAGGGATTGTCCAGGTTTTCAAGTTATCCTCTCCACACCGTAGGGCATAACTATATGAATATTGGGGTCTGATTCTGTGACCCCCACTGATTCCAGGAACTGGTCCTGTTCCCCCTTTTGATGATGTGGCAGGCCACACATATGCACTGCTGCTCCATTTATTCTCTTTGGGACCACTGGAAATAGCCAGCGCTGTACTCCGCCATCTCCAGCGACCCCATAGACAATGGATGGAGAGGCAGGGCATATGCTTGACCTGCCACTCAATCAAGAAGGGGGATCAGTGTGGGCTCTAGCGTTCAGACCCCCACAGATCACTTAGTTATCCCCGATCCTGTGGATAGAGGATAACTAGAAAAGTGGACACAGGTCCTTTAACAGGTGAGCATTTCTATTTTAGTTTGACACATATTTTGGGCCAGATTTTTTATTTTTATTTTATTTATTTATTTTTACACCCAAAGAAAACCTTTAAAGATAGGGAATGTGAAAAGGTCCAACAGCTATGATCAAACAGGCGATAAGTGTCTGATTGATGGGGCTCTGACTGCTGGGACCCCCATGATCAAGGGAACGTGGCCTTAAGACTCTTGTGTACATAGATTGGCGGTAATGTAATTGAATGTCTCAAGACCCCTTTTTTTATGATCAGTGGGTGTTCCAGCAGTTAGACCCCAGCAATCTGATATTTATCACCTATCCTGTAGATAGGCAATAGATCATTATGGTGGGACAACCCTGTTAAATATACTGTCGATTATGTGCAAGGTTACAATTTGGTAAATTTCATGCCAGACATTTATAGTTAAAGGGATTAAAGGGTTTGTTTCACTTCAGTAAATGGCTTTTATCATGTAGAGAAAGTTAATACAAGGTACTTACTAATGTATTGTGATTGTCCATATTGCCTCCTTTCGATCACATTATACATAGCACGTATCCGTGGTTATTACCACCGTGTAATCAAGCAGTGGTGGCCGTGCTTACACACTATAGGGAAAGGCTGGAAGTGCGCATAGGCCAACACCTTTACCTATAGTGTGTAAGCACGGCCACCACTGCTGGATTACACGGTGGTAATAACCATGGACACGTGCTGTGTATAATGTAATGGAAAAGAGTCAATATGGACAATCACAATACATTAGTAAGTGACTTGTATTAACTTTCTCTACATGATAAATGCCAGTTGCTAAAGTGAGACAACCCCTTTAGGTGTGCTACATTTAATAGGGTTAGACATAAATGTCTTGGTGTATGCATTGCGTGTTTCCTATGTGTGATTGTTGTGTGCTATATATAATCTATGTATCAGTGGTGTATGTGCAGCATGTGCCATATGCATCAGTGGCACGTGAGCCATGTATAAGTGTCTTGTGTCCCACATCTGTCCAATGAGTGATTGGTGTGCGCTGCATGTGTCTTGTTTCTGACTGACTTAAGTGCAGGATATCCATATATGTGTAAATTCTGCCACATGTATGTTTGTGCATTTTGCTGTGAATGTCTGTCATCATACTTCATCTTTAATATTTCTGTTATCACTGTAAGTGCTCATGAACACGATTGTCGGATGTTTTGCAGTCTGCAAATTGCGGATCCGCAAAACATGGATACCGGGTGTGTGCGTTCCACATTATCCTTGTCTGTAATGTGGACAATAATAGGACATATTCTATTATTTAGCAGACTGGCCATGCGGACATACAGACACAGAATGCACACAGAGTCATTTTTTTTGCGGCCCCATTGAAGTGAAGGGAATGGTACAGACATGGAAAAAAAATAAGTTTGTGAGCAGGAGCCCTAAGGTGGGCCCCCAAAATCAGTTACACTGGTGGGCCCTAAGTACCCCAGTCTGACACTGACTGGAACTTATCAGCTACACTATATCACGATCTAACCAACACTGACTATCTCCCACTAACTATCTGTATTATATATATATAAGCTAACTAACTAACTATCTAACGCAATGACACAGGAAAGCAGAGAGCACAGCAATAACACTGTTGTCTTTCTCACATCTGCAAAATACTGCATACAAGGGCTGCTGGGGAGGTTCTTATATAGTAAGGGGTAGGCAGCTTTCCTATTGGTTGCTAGGGATGTTGCTAAGCTCAGACAAAGACATTGCAGCCTTCTCATTGGCCCACAAGCAAGAAGTGAGGTTACTGATGGAAAAAAAATCTAGAATATTAGCAAATACGAATATATAGCACTATATGCTAAATCTTTGCGAATTCTCGAAGTGGCGATATTCGCGATTAAAATTCGCAATACGAATATTCGCACCCAACACTACCACCCACCTCCCCACTCTGTCACCCGGTCACTCTGTGGACTCCTGATGCCTGCTGCCACCTCCACACTATGTCATTGGGCCACTCTGTGGTCTCCTGATGCTGCCACCACCTTCACACTCTGTCATTGGGCCACTCTGTGGTCTCCTCATGCTGCTTCCACCTCACCACTATGTCATAGGGCCACTCTGTGAACTTCTCATGCTGTTCCCACCCTCCCCACTTCATGACTGGGCCACTATTTTGCCTTTCGGCCTGGCTGACATCATCATTTATTTGACCTTTCTTCTGATCTGTCAGAAGGAAGGAAAAATGAGACGCACAACGGATCCTGTCTATGTAGCAGCTGTAAGCAGGGCCGTCTTTAATATTGATTGGACCCTGGGCAAGAATTTACTTGGGCCCCCTGGATCCCGCCTTCACACACCCTAGCATGCAATCACGCCCTCCACCACAACACACAACACACAGTGAATGGGTTCGCATCCGAGCCGCCAAAACGGCGGCTCGGATGCAGACCCAAACAACGGCCATGTGCATGAGGCCTAAGCACATGCAGTCTCAGGAGTGGTCCACACCACACCCCTGCCTTGCAGCCTCACAGGAGTACAGGACCAGTATCTGCACACGTATGTATGGCATAAATGGGATGCACATCACACATGACATGACACAGGTCTTTACCAGGCTGCAGGCCAGCAGACACATTATTATTGCCACATGTGTCACATGCCACTACTGACTGTACAGCCATTCAGAGTTCAGACAGGTCACAGTTCCACTTCCTTCAGAAAAGCAAGCCTGCCATGCACTCCAGCGACTTACAGATAGAGGCAGTGGCGTTGCTATGGCTGGTGTCACCCTTTGCCCAGGGGGGCCCTCATGGTGTGGTGTGGAGTGGTCATTTTTACTAAGGAATATAGTTTAACCATTTATGTCCAAAAGAGAAAAAAAGAAGTCACTAAGTCAGCTCCAATCAGATATCTGCACATAGACCAAGACTCTTGGTCTATGTGCAGATATCTGATTGGAGCTGACTTTTGATTTTCTCTTTTGTCTCTTTTAAACTATATTCCTTTTGTCTCTTTTAAACTATATTCCTTAGTAAAAATGACCAGTCCACACCACACCATGTGGGTCTTTATTTATGAGGGCCCTCCTGAGCAAAGATTAGTAAATGTGGCCGGATGGCCACAGTTCAGCCGACAGAGAGAACCCAACCCCTTATGTCTCCCGTCTCTATAATAATCCCCCACTAATGGGGTTATTTAACCACCTCAGCCCCCAGTGCTTAAACACCCTGAAAGACCAGGCCACTTTTTACACTTCTGACCTACACTACTTTCACCGTTTATTGCTCGGTCATGCAACTTACCACCCAAATGAATTTTACCTCCTTTTCTTCTCACTAATAGAGCTTTCATTTGGTGGTATTTCATTGCTGCTGACATTTTTACTTTTTTTGTTATTAATCGAAATTTAACAATTTTTTTGCAAAAAAATGACATTTTTCACTTTCAGTTGTAAAATTTTGCAAAAAAAAACGACATCCATATATAAATTTTGCTCTAAATTTATTGTTCTACATGTCTTTGATTAAAAAAAAATGTTTGGGTAAAAAAAAAATGGTTTGGGTAAAAGTTATAGCGTTTACAAACTATGGTACAAAAATGTGAATTTCCGCTTTTTGAAGCAGCTCTGACTTTCTGAGCACCTGTCATGTTTCCTGAGGTTCTACAATGCCCAGACAGTACAAACACCCCACAAATGACCCCATTTCGGAAAATACACACCCTAAGGTATTCGCTGATGGGCATAGTGAGTTCATAGAACTTTTTATTTTTTGTCACAAGTTAGCGGAAAATGATGATTTTTTTTTTTTTTTTTTCTTTTCTTACAAAGTCTCATATTCCACTAACTTGTGACAAAAAATAAAAACTTCCATGAACTCACTATGCCCATCACGAAATACCTTGGGGTCTCTTCTTTCCAAAATGGGGTCACTTGTGGGGTAGTTATACTGCCCTGGCATTCTAGGGGCCCAAATGTGTGGTAAGGAGTTTGAAATCAAATTCTGTAAAAAATGACCAGTGAAATCCGAAAGGTGCTCTTTGGAATGTGGGCCCCTTTGCCCACCTAGGCTGCAAAAAAGTGTCACACATCTGGTATCTCCGTATTCAGTAGAAGTTGGGGAATGTGTTTTGGGGTGTCTTTTTACATATACCCATGCTGGGTGAGATAAATATCTTGGTCAAATGCCAACTTTGTATAAAAAAATGGGAAAAGTTGTCTTTTGCCAAGATATTTCTCTCACCCAGCATGGGTATATGTAAAAAGACACCCCAAAACACATTCCCCACCTTCTCCTGAGTACGGAGATACCAGATGTGTGACACTTTTTTGCAGCCTAGATGGGCAAAGGGGCCCACATTCCAAAGAGCACCTTTCGAATTTCACTCGTCATTTTTTACAGAATTTGATTTCAAACTCCTTACCACACATTTGGGCCCCTAGAATACCAGGGCAGTATAACTACCCCACAAGTGACCCCATTTTGGAAAGAAGAGACCCCAGGGTATTCGCTGATGGGCATAGTGAGTTCATGGAAGTTTTTATTTTTTGTCACAAGTTAGTGGAATATGAGACTTTGTATGAAAAAAAAAAAAAAAAAAAAAAAATCATCATTTTCCACTAACTTGTGACAAAAAATAAAAAATTCTAGGAACTCGCCATGCCCCTCACGGAATACCTTGGGGTGTCTTCTTTCCAAAATGGGGTCACTTGTGGGGTAGTTATACTGCCCTGGCATTTTCCAGGGGCCCTAATGTGTGGTAAGTAGGTAAATGACCAGTGAAATCCGAAAGGTGCTCTTTGGAATGTGGGCCCCTTTGCCCACCTAGGCTGCAAAAAAGTGTCACACATCTGGTATCGCCGTATTCAGGAGACGTTGGGGAATGTGTTTTGGGGTGTCTTTTTACATATACCAATGCTGGGTGAGATAAATATCTTGGTCAAATGCCAACTTTGTATAAAAAAATGGGAAAAGTTGTCTTTTGCCAAGATATTTCTCTCACCCAGCATGGGTATATGTAAAATGACACCCCAAAACACATTCTCCACCTTCTCCTGAGTACGGAGATACCAGATGTGTGACACTTTTTTGCAGCCTAGGTGGGCAAAGGGGCCCATATTCCAAAGAGCACCTTTCGGATTTCACTCGTCATTTTTTACAGAATTTGATTTCAAACTCCTTACCACACATTTGGGCCCCTAGAATGCCAGGGCAGTATAACTACCCCACAAGTGACCCCATTTTGGAAAGAAGAGACCCCAGGGTATTCGCTGATGGGCATAGTGAGTTCATGGAAGTTTTTATTTTTTGTCACAAGTTAGTGGAATATGAGACTTTGTATGAAAAAAAAAAAAAAAAAAAAAAAATCATTTTCCACTAACTTGTGACAAAAAATAAAAAAATCTAGGAACTCGCCATGCCCCTCACGGAATACCTTGGGGTGTCTTCTTTCCAAAATGGGGTCACTTGTGGGGTAGTTATACTGCCCTGGCATTTTCCAGGGGCCCTAATGTGTGGTAAGTAGGTAAATGACCAGTGAAATCCGAAAGGTGCTCTTTGGAATGTGGGCCCCTTTGCCCACCTAGGCTGCAAAAAAGTGTCACACATCTGGTATCGCCGTATTCAGGAGACGTTGGGGAATGTGTTTTGGGGTGTCTTTTTACATATACCCATGCTGGGTGAGAGAAATATCTTGGCAAAAGACAACTTTTTCCATTTTTTTATACAAAGTTGGCATTTGACCAAGATATTTATCTCACCCAGCATGGGTATATGTAAAATGACACCCCAAAACACATTCCCCAACTTCTCCTGAGTACGGCGATACCAGATGTGTGACACTTTTTTGCAGCCTAGATGCGCAAAGGGGCCCAAATTCCTTTTAGGAGGGCATTTTTAGACATTTGGATACCAGACTTCTTCTCACGCTTTGGGGCCCCTAGAATGCCAGGGCAGTATAAATACCCCACATGTGACCCCATTTTGGAAAGAAGACACCCCAAGGTATTCAATGAGGGGCATGGCGAGTTCATAGAAATTTTTTTTTTTTGGCACAAGTTAGCGGAAATTGATATTTTTTCTTTTTTTCTCACAAAGTCTCCCGTTCCGCTAACTTGGGACAAAAATTTCAATCTTTCATGGACTCAATATGCCCCTCACGGAATACCTGGGGGTGTCTTCTTTCCGAAATGGGGTCACATGTGGGGTATTTATACTGCCCTGGCATTCTAGGGGCCCTAAAGCGTGAGAAGAAGTCTGGAATATAAATGTCTAAAAAATTTTACGCATTTGGATTCCGTGAGGGGTATGGTGAGTTCATGTGAGATTTTATTTTTTGTCACAAGTTAGTGGAATATGTGACTTTGTAAGAAAAAAAAAAAAATTCCGCTAACTTGGGCCAAAAAAAAGACTGAATGCAGCCTTACAGAGGGGGGGGGGGGATCAATGACAGGGGGGTGATCAATGACAGGGGGGGTGATCAATGACAGGGGGGGTGATCAATGACAGGGGGGTGATCAGGGAGTCTATATGGGGTGATCACCCAACTGTCATTGATCACCCCCCTGTAAGGCTGCATTCAGACGTCCGTATGATTTTTACGGATCCGATCAGTCTATCAGTGGATCCGTAAAAATCATGCGGACATCTGAATGGAGCTTTACAGGGGGGTGATCAATGACAGAGGGGTAATCAATGACAGGGGGGTGATCAGGGAGTCTATATGGGGTGATCACCACAGTCATTGATCACTCCCCTGTAAGGCTGCATTCAGACGTCCGTATGATTTTTACGGATCCGATCAGTCTATCAGTGGATCCGTAAAAATCATGCGGACATCTGAATGGAGCTTTACAGGGGGGTGATCAATGACAGAGGGGTAATCAATGACAGGGGGGTGATCAGGGAGTCTATATGGGGTGATCACCACAGTCATTGATCACTCCCCTGTAAGGCTGCATTCAGACGTCCGTATGATTTTTACGGATCCGATCAGTCTATCAGTGGATCCGTAAAAATCATGCGGACATCTGAATGGAGCTTTACAGGGGGGTGATCAATGACAGGGGGGTAATCAATGACAGGGGGGTGATCAGGGAGTCTATATGGGGTGATCACCACAGTCATTGATCACTCCCCTGTAAGGCTCCATTCAGACGTCCGTATGATTTTTACGGATCCGATCAGTCTATCCGTAAAAATCATGCGGACATCTGAATGGAGCTTTACAGGGGGGTGATCAATGACAGGGGGGTGATCAGGGAGTCTATATGGGGTGATCACCTCCGTCATTTATCACTCCCCTGTAAGGCTGCATTCAGACGTCCGTATGATTTTTACGGATCCGATCAGTCTATCAGTGGATCCGTAAAAATCATGCGGACATCTGAATGGAGCTTTACAGGGGGGTGATCAATGACAGGGGGGTAATCAATGACAGGGGGGTGATCAGGGAGTCTATATGGGGTGATCAGGGGTGATCAAGGGCTAATAAGGGGTTAATAAGTGACGGGGGGGGGTGTAGTGTAGTGGTGCTTGGTGCAACATATTACTGAGCTGCCTGTGTCCTCTGGTGGTCGATCCAAACAAAGGGGACCACCAGAGGACCAGGTAGCAGGTATATTAGACGCTGTTATCAAAACAGCGTCTAATATACCTGTTAGGGGTTAAAAAAATCACATCTCCAGCCTGCCAGCGAACGATCGCCGCTGGCAGGCTGGAGATCCACTCGCTTACCTTCCGATCCTGTGAACGCGCGCGCCTGTGTGCGCGCGTTCACAGGAAATCTCGCGTCTCGCGAGAGGACGCACCGGCGCGTCCACCCAGAACAACAGGACCGCCGCAAAGACGCAATCCTGCGTACGGCGGTCCTGAGGTGGTTAAATTACTGGTGGATTATTAGAGAGACGAGAGACATAAGGGCTTCTCCCTGTCTGCTTAACTGTGGGCTGGGGCCACATTTACTAATCTTTACTCAGGGGGGCCCTCATGGTGTGGTGTGGACTGGTCATTTTCACTAAGGAATATAGTTTAACCATTCTTGTGCAAAAGAGAAAATAAGAAGTCAGCTCCAATCAGATATCTGCACATAGACCAAGACTCTTGGTCTATGTGCAGAGATATCTGATTGGAGCTGACTTCTTATTTTCTCTTTTGCACATAAATGGTTAAACTACAGTATATTCCTTATTGAAAATGACTAGTCCACACCACACCATGAGGGCCCCCCTGCCCTGAGCAAAGATTAGTAAATGAGGCTGGGTGCCCCCAGGCCACAGTTCAGCAGCAGAGAGAACCCAACCCCTTATGTCTCCTGGGGCTGGGGCCGTCTCTATAATAATCCCCCACTAATTTATGGATGGGGTAAGGGTTAATTAATAATTCGGCTACCTGACCGACTGACCGGTCTAAATTTCTAATATAAATGAAGTCAATATGCGTGCAGCTCTAGCCTCTACCTACCTCCTCCTCCTGGCGCGGCAGTGGCAGGTCTGCCTGTGTAAGGTGAGTGAGTCACTGGAGGTCACATGAGTCCGTGACTCACCACCCAATCCCTTTAGCTCCGGAGGCGGAGACTTAGTCCCTGCTGCTGGCTGCTCCGCCGCGGCGCCACACACACCCTTTACCAACCACGTGACGGCGCCGACGACGTGCTTGCTTGTAAGTTGTTCTGAAGAAGACTGCATAGTGAATTGGGAAACGGAGCTCCCTTGGGCCCCAGGAGCAACTGGGCCCGGGGCAGCTGCCCCTTTTGCCCTGCGGCAAAGACAGCCCTGGCTGTAAGGCCTGTATGGTCCCATCAGAATTGGCTTGTGATTTGGTAGCCTAAAGCAGGAGTGGGTACAAAACACAGAAGATATGCAAATATTCCATTCATGTGTCATCTCTGTTTTGGATCCACTCCTGTGTTTTCTTGGCTTTAGCAATACTGATGGATTACTGACCAAATGCTGACCGAGTGAAGGCAGATGCTCCACAGACAGGATACTTTTGTTGGGGGTTATTGTTCTGACGGATCAGAGGAAGGGCATAATAATCAGTGACGTTAACACAAACTTACTGCTGACACCCTCTCCACTCTGTCGGGGGGGGGGGCTCTACTTGTATAAGCGTTTAATATAATAGGTTCTGTAGACATCTATGTGGAATCAGCTGATGATGGTGTACAGTAAAAGGAGTGCACTTCTTCTTGATGCTAACATCGACCTGTAAGGCTGAGTTCATACTTGAGTTATTTGGTCAGTTTTGGCTCTGAGAATGTCCAAATAAGTGAAGTGTGCAGTATTTCTGAGAGCGACGCCTGTCATCTGCATGTCATACTGACTCACAGTATTATTTCACTACCAAAGCAGACTCCTTATGTGTGTTACTTTAGGGCACAGTGTTCTACACCACTATAAGGGCTCTCTACAGCAAGGAAATAGCAGTTTTTTAACACGATTCGCCGCGAATAAATTCAGATCGAATTTTTCAAAAATTCGCTCATCTCTAATTATAGCATCAATAATAGGCTATGTCAATTTCTCACCCAATGCCATCAGTAAAACCACAAAAATCACCCGTCATAACTGATCCTTCTTTGTAAAAAAAAATAAACTGACAAAGACCATACAAGAACTGATAAAAACTGAAGCAAAAAATAAAAAGATATGTATTACTGTTACCAACACCTGGGCAATTAAACGCCGTCTCCCATGGCCTTTTAGTATGGTGTAATAATAATAACAAACATTTTTACACACATTGTAAATTATTTCACACTAGTGGTGTCACCGAGACAAAGGAGTCTGTCAACCACAGTACAGATTTGATGATATACTGTATATTTGTTTTAGTTATATTGTGAAATATATTTTCATATGCATTATTGTTATTGCCATGTTCTTTTATGTAGCATAAAAACAATATCTTACACACAATATATTAAAAACAATAACAAGAACACAATTGTTATTTTACCTTTCCATTTATCAAAATAGTAGATGATGAAGGGTATAGCAGGGGCCCTTGGTTATTTTTAGAAGTAGGGTGAACAAAATATTTATATATTTCATGTGGTAAATATACTATGTATTTTTTGTACAAGGAAATTATTATTGGGGGGCACTATAGGGTACATTATTAATACAGGGAGCACTGTAAACACTTTTTAAGATAGGGGCTATTATTGCTGGAGGGACTGGAGGGGCATTTCTATTACAGGGGCATATTAGGGGAGCATTATTTCTAGGGACACTATGCAGCCATTATTACTGGGAGCTCAATGTGGGGCATTATTATTACTAGGAGCATTTTAGGAGACATTATTACTGGGAGACAGTTTATCGGCCATTATTATGGCTGGGGAGCTATAGGGGCATTATTATTGCTGGAGGAACTAAATAGCAATCATTACTACTGGGGACAATATATAGGCAGGCATTATTATTATTATTATTATTATTAATGGAGGCATTTTAGGGGGCATTATTACTACTGGGGCACTATTTTTTCAGCAGTATATTATTTGGGGGCATTGGGGAGCACAGGAGCACAGCAGGCACAGTATTGGTGGTGGCAGCAGGATTACACAGTTGGAGCATCAGAATGGGTAGTTTGTGTCGAAAAGGTGAGGAGACTGATGCAAAAGTGAGGAATCTAACATGTCTGTGTAACAAACTCTGCAGAGACAGGACACAGCTGAAAGATTTTTTTCATGGTGGTCTGGGCCAAACTGAGAAGATGAGAAAATAGAATGTCTACATCACAGTAGATGTCACGGGATGTAACAGGTATGTGGTGCTGTTTTCTCCTGTATGTCTGATAGTGCTGGCAGCAATGGTGGATTATAATAGGGGCGTTTGGGTCGGCAGCCCCGGGCCCGGCATCGCTGGGGGGCCCAAATCTGACCCAAACGCCCACATACTGCGGCGGGGCACGGGAGCGCATAGTTCGCTGCCCCACCGCCGATCACCACCATAGGCTTCAGGCCTAGAAGGCCTGAGGCCTAAGCGTTAGTGAAATCCCCACACAGGCGGGTGTGATGACATCCTCTTGCGCCTGGACATAGGTGGGTATTTAGCTTTTAGTTTTGTTTTTTTATTTGTTATTACGGGCTTGGGGCACAAGAGGACATATTACTATATTGGGGCTGGCTGTGTGGGGACATGTTACTATATTGGGGCTGGCTGTGTGGGGACATATTAACTATATTGAGGCTGGCTGTGTGGGGGCAAATTACTACATGGCGGCTGTGTGGGGGAAAATTACTATATTGGGGCTAGCTGTGTGGGGGGAAATTACTATGTGAGGGGAAATTACTATGTGGGGGCTGTGTGGGGGCAAATTATTATGGAGGGGATTACTATATGGGGGCAAATTATTATGGGAGGGATTACTATGTGGGGGAAGTGTGGGGGAAATTACTATATGGGGTAGTGTGGGGGAAATTACTATGTGGGGGGAATTACTGTGTGGGGGCAGTATTGTGGAGATTACTATGTGGGGGCAGTGTGAGGAAAATTACCATGTGGGGGAAAATTACTGTGTGGGGGCATTATTGTGGAGATTACTATGTGGGGGCAGTGTGGGGAAAATTACCATGTGGGGGAAAATTACTATATGGGGGCAGTGTAGGGGAAATTACTGTTTGGGGCAAATTTCTATGAAGGGGATTACTATGTTGGGCAATGTGGGGGAAATTACTATGTGGGGGAAATTACTATGTGGGGGCAAATTACTATAGGGGGATTACTATGTAGGGCAGCGTGGGGGGAAATTACTGTGTGGGGGCAGTCTGGTGGAAATTACTCTGGGGGGCAAATTACTACGGTATATGGGGGACGTGTGGGGGAAATTACTGTGTGGGGGGGGATTTTTATGTGGGATTACTATATGGGGCATTGTGGGGGAAATTACTGTGTGGGGGGGAAATAACTATATGGGGGCATTGCTATTGGGGAGGCACTGTGGGGGTATTTCTATCACAAGGACATATTAGGGGACATTATTTTTGCGGACACTATACAGGGATTACTACCTGGAGCACAATATAGGGTGTTATTATGATTACTGGTACACTCTAGGGGACATTATAGCTGCTGTGGACACTATAGGGACACTTAGGGTCATTTATCAAACTGGTGTAAAGTAGACCTTTCATTTTTTACAGCTCCTTTGGAAATCCAGTTGTACTTTACACCAGTTTGATAAATGACCCCAATTAGGGTCATTTATAGGGTCTATTAGGGTAACTCATTTTTCAGCAGTATAGTACCTGGGGCATTGGGGAGTGGCAGCAGGATGACATTGTTGGGACACCAGGGTGGGGAGGTTGATGGAAAAATTGAGAAATCTAACGTGTCTGTGTAACAAACTCTGTAGAGACGAGATGCGAAAGAATTTATCATGGCGGTCTGGGTCAAACGGAGAAGAGGAAAGGGAAGGTCTACATGATGTAAGAGGTATGTGGTGCTGTACTCTCCTCCAAGTCTTTTTTATTATAATTATATGTATTTAAAATTTGGCAACCAAAAATTTTATTTGGCTCCTAACTTTTTCAGTTTAGGAGCCAATTTGGGGTATTTTTTTTTAGTCTGGAGCACTGTGTGCTGCTGTGTCCTAGATGAATGCGGTGTCATATGACCTAGGAAGGGACTGTAGTGCTCACGAAGCACAGCAGTAACCTTCATACAAAAAATAAAATAAAATGGAGGGAGGGGCCCAAACTTAAATTGGCCCGTGAAAAAAAAACTAAAAGTGGCCCCATGTTGTAGCGGTGTCCAAATTGAAAGAAGGTGGAGCAACATAAATAGGCAGGACCAGCAATACCATAGTTCAAAATACTGTCCCAGCAGAAACATATACCACAAAGCAGCACAATATATTGCACCAAAAGCTGTCCGTCTGTTGTGGCCATCATTAGATGCCATATTATGTCGTCCTCCAGTTGTCTTTGATTAAGATATGAAGCAGGGGGCTTAGGAGGTGAGATGTGAGCCAGAGCAGTTGAATTCAGAGTGCATGTGCGATCACTGGCGGGGTACATGAGTTTCTGATTCTCACAGGGTTAATTACTGCTGAGAGCTCATTATGTACCTGGCCAGTGGCAGAGAGGAGGGCATGGGCGGTCCCATGGGCACCGGCCCGCCGGGAAATTTTCCTGTAAGGTCTATGGCCAATCCGCCCCTTGTAGACAGCCCTGGGCCCCCCTGGTAGACAGCCCTGGGCCTATCAAGTTATGGTCGGACTGGGGGGCAGAGCCTTTAAGGGAGGCCATCATGATGGGGGATTTGGTTCAGGGAGACCCCGGGGGACAGGGATAGGCTAGGTAGTTTAAGGAGACTTAAGTTTAGGGGGAGTGGGTAAGGGGTTAAATAGTTAAGGCCAGGAGAAGAAAGGGGCCATTTTAGGTATCTTTGAAATGAGCTCAGAAATGCAAGGTAGTGCAGGCTTTACCTGTGAGATGGAGCAGCTTGAGGAGACCATTAGACAGCTGAGGAAGGCAGCGGAGGTTTGCAGTGCCAGCTGGATACAGGAGTGGGGCCAGGCCGCCGACGCGCTACAGTCCTCAGACTTTCCAACCCCCCCGGGCTCGGCGCCGTATACGGAGCCCCTCCAGGCACCCTCCACACCGGGGGTCGGCAGGGACAGCTTCCTCCCGTACCCCCTGCCGTGGGAGGAATCCGGTATGTAGGCGGAGCCTGCGAGGTGGCCGGGCCCGGTCACCTCGGTCTTCTGTGAGGAGCAGTGTGGGAGCAGGACCAGGTACAAAGGGCACCTTCCCAGAACCGGGGGAGGAAGGTGCCCCCCCAGCGTGAGCAGGTCTTTGGAAGGAAAGGGGCTGCTGCGAGTCCGGTGGTGTATGGGGGAATAGCATGGTTGCGTTACGATGAACAGTTCAGGCAGCGGAAGGCGGTGTGTCCAGAAATGAGGTGGGACCATTAGGATATAGCTTTGTGGTTGAAGGTGACTGCGCCTGTTAGGCCGGGCCAGTCCTTTCGGGGGAATCAGGAGGCGGGGGGCAATCCAACATCACGGCAGCCTCAGCTAAGGGATTGTGCTTCCCGTTTAATGACGGGAACTGTAAATTCGGAGCTAAGTGTAAATTTAAGTACGATTTCTCCGTTTGCGGGGGTCTCATGGAGCTGCGCGGTGCTTTAGGGGTAATAAACAGAAAGGGGGGAACGTCAATAGCATAGGGGGAGACGCCGGTCCATCTGGAAAAGATGGAGCCGTTTCTAGATAGATATCTGGATAGGGAGGCGGCGGCTTTGTTACGGGAGGGGTGGTTTTCAGTTGGTTTTAAAATTCAGTTCGTGCCGGGAGAGGCGATGTTGTTAAAAATGAATTTGAGGTCGGCTACGGAGCATCCGGAGGAAGTGGCAGAGAAACTTAACAAAGAAGTCATGCTAGGCATGATGGCAGGCCCGTTTTTGGACATGCCATTAGTGAATTTGCGGGTGTCACCTTTGGGGGTGGTTCCAAAGAAGGAGATAAATAAGTTTCAGCTTCTTCATCTTCTGTCTTTTCCAAAGGGATTGTCGGTCAATGACGGTATTGACCCGGCCTTGTGTTCGGTGGTATATACCTCATTTGACGCGGCAGTTGCGTGGGTTAGGAAGTTTGGAAAAGGGGCGTTGCTAGCAAACACTAATATTGAGGCAGCGTTTAGGTTACTGCCAGTGAATCCGGATTGTTTACATCTGTTGGTGTGTTTTTGGGACGGGATTTTTTGTAGATCGGTGTTTGCCAATGGATTGTTCTCTGTCTTGCGCGTACTTTGAGGCGTTTAGCTCATTTCCGGAATGGGCGGTGGCGGATTCGTCAGGTTGTGAATCCATCATTCACCACTTGGATGATTTCCTTTGTATTGGCCCCCCCGGATTCTAGGGTGTGTGCGTTGTTGTTACACACTTTGGGTAGCTGTTTGGGGTGTTTGGGGTCCCATTGGCAAAGGATAAGACAGTAGGCCCGGTTACTGAGTTGAGTTTTTTAGGAATAGTGATTGACACAATTAAGATGGAATGTAGATTGCCTATGGATGAGTTGGCGGATTTAAAGGGGGAAGTAGCGAGGGCAAGTCGGTTAAAAAAGTTAAAGTTGAGTGAGCTTCAGTCACTTCTGGGAAAACTCTATTTTGTTCCGGATTATGCCCATGGGGAGAGTATTTAGTGGACGGTTAGTGGGGGCGACGGCGGGGGTGGTTTTGTCACATCACTACATTTGTTTGGGAAAGGAATTAAGAGCGGACTTGAAAGTGTGATGTTAATTTTTGGAAAATTATTTGCTCGCTATTCATGGGTGAAGTGGTGAACTCTTGAGTTTGAGTTATTTTCGAACGCGGTGGGGAGTGGAGGTTTTGGTGTTTACTGCGGGGGTCAATGGTGTGCTGGGGTATAGCCAGATAGTTGGGTGGAAAAGGGCTGGGTTAAAAATTTAGCATTGTTGGAGCTTTTTCCCATAGTAGTGGCAGTTATGTTGTGGGGAGAAGTTTTTCGGAATAAAAAGGTTTGGTTCCACTGTGATAATCATGGAGTGGTTCAGGCGATAAATGGGTTGTCTGCCTCGTCGTCTTTAGTGGTGCGGCTGCTACAGCGGCTGGTATTAGAGTGTTTGTCGCTCAATACGTGGGTGGTGGCTGTGCATGTACAGGGGGTTGAACACTGTATTGCTGACACTCTCTCTCGTTCACAGTGGGATAGTTTCCGGCAGCTGGCCCCAGAGGCAGAAGAGTTTGGGAGGGAGTGCCAGAGTTGTCTGTGGGAGCTACTGGAGGGACCATAGCAGGGCTCATTCAGGCATCATTGGCGCCCGATACGTGGACAACATACTTAAAAGCCTGGCAGTACTGGGAGGATGGGTGTGGTAGGTTGGGTGTTGGGGACGACGAGTTGGAAGTTCCCCTGTTATTGTTGGTGGGTCATTGTAGAGAGAAGGGTTGGTCGCTGGCAAAGATGAATAGTTGCATAGCCGGGTTGGCATTTGGGTTCAAATTGAGAAAGTTGCCAGACGTTACGAAGTCCTTTTTGGTGGTGTGGGCGTTAAAAGGGTGGCACCGGTTACTGGCAGAGGAAGATAGTAGAAGACCAGTGTCGTTTGAGTTGCTGTTGAAGTTAGGGGAACAGTTAAGGGAGGTTTGTAGTTCGGATTCAGAAGAGCGGTTATTTAGATTGGCGTTTTCATTGGCGTTTTTTGGGGCATTACGCTTGGGGGAGTTGGTTTGTCCGATGGTTAGTCGGGTGGAGGGGGGTGGCTTAAGGAAGACATGGAGTTGTTCCACGATAGGGGGGAATTCATCATCCGACGTTCGAAGACGGATGTAGAGGGTAGAGGGCGTAGAGTGGTACTGTTCTGCATTCCATGCTGTGCTATGTGTCCAGTGCAATGTATGCGTGATTATGGAGCGGACAGTAGGAGTGGGGTTTTACCGTTGTTAGTACACATTGATGGGTCTTTTCTGTCCTGTTTTCAGTTCACAGCGTTTTTTTCTAAATGTTTGGATCATTTAGGGTTAGGCCATGTGGGGTATTCGAGTCATTCCTTCAGGATCGGAGCGGCGACGGAGGCAGCTAGGTGGGGGTTGGGGGATGAGATTATAAAGCGGATCGGTCATTGGGAGTCTATTCGTTCTAAATCTTACATGCGATTAAATAATTTGTAATGGAAATAGTCAGGGTCATGGGGAGGGCGGTATTAGTTTAGTTGGGTTTCTTATAGTTCTTTGGATTGTTCTTTGCTTTGGGTCTTCTATTTCCAGTTGCGGTAACTGCCCTAGTGTGGATCCTTGGACATTCTCATGTCTTTTGGGCAGCTGTCCGGGCAGCGGTTCGGCTGGACGGTCAGCAATTGGGGTTTCCACAGTCGACGGCGATGGTAACGTGGTTGGGACGCAGGTGCACGGTTTGGGCTGGGGTGTGAAATACATCAGTTTGTTAGGCAGAATAGGCCACCCGATGTGTTAGTGCTGCACATGGGCGGCAATGATTTGGCAGCACGGCCTTTTCGTGAACTTCTTCGGGATATTAAGTTTGACCTGCTGAGGCTATGGGCGCTGCTTCCTAAAATGGTGACGGTATGGTCGGATATAGTCCAGAGGATGGTTTGGAGGGGTGCCAGATTTGTGGAGGGTGTAAACAGGGCGAGAGTTAAGGTGAACCGGGCAATGGGTCGTTTCATGGCCAGGAATGGGACTGTGGCAGTGAGGCTTATGGAACTCGAGAAAGGTGTTGGAGGGTTTTGGAAGTCTAAGGGGGTGCATTTAAATGCAGTTGGTTTGGATATGTGGAGTCTGGCGGTACAAGATGGCATCGAGACGGCTTTGAATTTATGGACGGACGCGCAGACTTAAGAGGTCAAGTCTTGGCGTCGGTGGCGGGGGGAGGTCCTTGAAGTTAGTTATATTCACAGGGGAGGATGATGGGAGGGCTCCATGGTTGGGGCTTGACTCCCAGTTGTGGCGGAATTAAAAGGGGCCATTCATTTATTGCTCGGTCATACAACTTACCACCCAAATGAATTTTACCTCCTTTTCTTCTCACTAATAGAGCTTTCATTTGGTGGTATTTCATTGCTGCTGACATTTTAACTTTTTTTGTTATTAATCGAAATTGACCGAAATTTTTCAATTTCTGTTGTAAAATTTTTCAAACAAAACTACATTTCTATATAATTTTTTTTCTAAATTTATTGTTCTACATGTCTTTGATAAAAAAAAATGCAATAAGTGTATATTTATTGGTTTGCGCAAAAGTTATAGCGTTTACAAACTATGGTACAAAAATGTGAATTTCCTCATTTTGAAGCAGCTCTGACTTTCTGAGCACCTGTCATGTTTCCTGAGGTTCTACAATGCCCAGACAGTAGAAACACCCCACAAATGACCCCATTTCGGAATGTAGACACCCTAAGGTATTCACTGATGGGCATAGTGAGTTGATGGAAGTTTTTATTTTTTGTCACAAGTTAGCGGAAAATGATTTATTATTATTTATTTCTTTTTTTCTTACAAAGTCTCATATTCCACTAACTTGTGACAAAAAATAAATTTTACATGAACTCACCATACCCCTCACGGAATACCTTGGGGTGTCTTCTTTCCAAAATGGGGTCACTTGTGGGGTATTTATACTGCCCTGGCATTTTAGGGGACCTAAAGCGTGAGAAGTAGTTTGGAATCCAAATAAGTAAAAAATGCCCTGTGAAATCGTAAAGATACTCTTTGGAATTTGGGCCCCTTTGCGCACCTAGGCTGCAAAAAAGTGTCACACATGTGGTATCGCCATACTCATGAGAAGTAGGGCAATGTGTTTTGGGGTGTCTTTTTACATATACCCATGCTGGGTGAGATAAATATCTCTGTAAATTGACAACTTTGTATACATTTTTTTTTAAAGTTGTCATTTACAGAGATATTTCTCTCACCCAGTATGGGTATATGTAAAGATACACCTCAAAACACATTGCCCTCCTTCTCCTGAGTACGGCGATACCACATGTGTGACACTTTTTTGCAGCCTAGGTGCGCAAAGGGGCCCAAATTCCAATGAGTACTTTTAGGATTTCACAGAGCATTTTTTACTTATTTGGATTCCAAACTACTTCTCACGCTTTAGGGCCCCTAAAATACCAGGGCAGTATAAATACCCCACAAGTGACCCCATTTTGGAAAGAAGACACCCCAAGGTATTCTGTGAGGGGCATGGCGAGTTAGCGGAAAATGATTATTATTTTTATTTATTTTTTCTCTTACAAAGTCTCATATTCCACTAACTTGTGACAAAAAAATTAATTTTACATGAACTTGCTATGCCCCTCACGAAATACCTTGGGGTGTCTTCTTTCCAAAATGGGGTCACATGTGGGGTATTTATACTGCCCTGGCATTTTAGGGGCCCTAAAGCGTGAGAAGAAGTCTGGAATATAAATGTCTAAAAAATTTTACGCATTCGGATTCCGTGAGGGGTATGGTGAGTTCATGTGAGATTTTATTTTTTGTCACCAGTTAGTGGAATATGAGACTTTGTAAGAAAAAAATAAATAATAATAATAATTTTTCGCTAACTTGTGCCAAAAAAAAATAAATCTTCTATGAACTCGCCATGCCCCTCAAAAGTGATCTTTATAGCGCCGTAGCGATTTTATGGTGTTTTTGCAGTGATCAGAAAAAAATATATTTCTGTCACTGCGGTGGGGCGGACTGAACGCAAGTGTGCGCACAAGATCAGGCCTGATCGGGCGAACACTGCGTTTTTTGTAGAGCCTATATAACATGTCCTATTCTTGTCCGCAATTGCGGACAAGAAAAGGCATTTTCTATATAGTTCTGGCAATGTGCGGATACGCAAAATGCGGAAAGCACATTGGCGGTGTCCGTGTTTTGCGGATCCGCGGATGCGTGGATCCGCGGATCCGCAAAGCACATACGGACGTCTGAATGGAGCCTTACAGGGGGGTGATCAATGAAAGGGGGTGATCAGGGAGTCTATATGGGGTGATTACATCACATCTGCAGCCTGCCAGCGAATGATCACCGCTGGCAGGCTGTAGATCCACTCGTTTACCTCCCGATCCTGTGAACGCGCGTTCCTGTGTGCGCGCGTTCACAGGAAATCTCGCATCTCGCGAGATGATGCACCGATGCGTCAAGGAGGAACAAACCGACCGCCCGCAGGATGCATCCCTGCGTTAGGCGGTCGGGAAGCGGTTAAAGAAACAATAGCAGATCGTATTGGTTCTATGGAATATTACATTTTTTTCTTTGTTTACACGTCAGTGGTACAGCAATTTTTGATGCTTAAAATTTTCATACAGGGCACAGAAGCTTACTAGTTTCTATGCTTTTTAGGTGGTGTTATTATACTTTTGTTATTCATTCCTAGTGATGCAGAATACTTGAAGATTCTAGAATATAACTTGAATAATTCTATGAACAATTACATTGCAACTTCAAACGGGTCAGTGTTGAGTCCACATAGACCTTACAACAGTGTTATCAACACTGATCTTTAGATTTGTGTGTTTTTATGTAAGTGCCATAATGTCATTAAACCAGTGTAGATCCCAGTTTTTTATTTGTAGTAATCAACAGGGTACTGTGTTTCCTCTTGCAAGCTCCAACATCACTGAGCTCATGCATTGTATTGAGTGGATTCCAGTGCTCAACTTGCCCTGGAGATGTTTAAGTACTGATTTAGCAAAATGACTGGGTAAACTCAAATAACTGAACCAACATTTTAATAAGGTACTCTGGAGCCTTCATGTTGGCCACCATGAAAATGGTGACAGATTCCCTTTAACAGAGGTACTACCGAGGTACTATTGAGAGGCATTGCTAGCAAACACTGATATTGAGGCAGCGTTTAGGTTACTGCCAGCGCATCCGGATCATTCACCACTTGGACAATTTCCGTTGTATTGGCCCCCCGGATTCTAGGGTGTGTGCACTGTTGTTACACACTTTGGGTAGCTGTTTGGGGTGTTTGGGGTCCCATTGGCAAAAGATAAGACAGTAGGGCCAGTTACTGAGTTGAGTTTTTTAGGAATAGTGATTGACACAATTAAGATGGAATGTGGATTGCCTATGGACAAGTTGGCTGATTTAAAGGGGGAAGTAGCGAGGTCACTTCTGGGAAGAAGTCGGTTAAAAAAAGTTTAAGATGCATGAGCTTCAGTCACTTCTGGGAAAACTCAATTCCCAGAAGTGACTGGGAATCTGTTCAAAGATTTTTGGCCACAGGAAACTCATTTTCCTCATTACATTTTGAATTTTGCATAGAAACCATCATGAGCACTTTATAAAATAAGGCTCCTGTGGGTAGATGGCCAGCCAATTGAAATATATAAAGAATAATAACATATTTTGTTAACCAGATGTAACGGTCACGTACACACACACACACAGGGGGGGAGGGAAGTGACCACTGCGCTCCACCCTTACCCCTGGCCCTTCCTACTTGCCTCGCGAGTCCTAATGACAGGGGACAACTGGACGGCAATCCCTAACTTGGAATAAGTGCAGGGATGACAGACAGACAAACAACAGGACGTGAACGGACCGAGTCAATACCAGGAAAGCTACAAAGTACAAAGGATTAAGCAAAGAATGGTCAGGAGAAGCCGGGGTCAAATACCAGGAGAGCAGAGAAGTACAAGAGGAGTCCTAAGAGAGTAGTCAGGTGGGAGCCGAGGTCACAATACCAGGACGGATGCGCAGTACAGGAGGATCAGGCAAAAGGATGGTCAAGGAACAGGATCAGGTAAGTATTCAGCAGTCCAACAGATAGCCAGGAACCTAGAAATTAACAGGCAACCTGTAGCCAGCAGGCTGCCTGTATTTATAGTGGGGAGTGAGGGTCATGTGACGTGGCCAGCGTCACATGACCGACAGACCAACCAGTCGAGCACCGAGTGATCAGCTTAGGAGCAGGGAGCCACCCAGCTAGTAAAGCCGCCCTGGGAATGAGGTCAAACACAGATCCTCATTCCCAAAGCTAAGCAACAGGTCTGCGGGCGATGGGGGACCGAGTGCACCTTCGGAACCCCGTGACAGTACCCCCCCTTTTACGAGGGGCCACCGGACCCAAGACTTCAGGCGATGGCTTTTCAGGGTGTTCTAAATGAAATTTACGAACAAGTCTAGGAGCATGAACCTCCCTGGCAGGTACCCAAGATCTCTCTTCAGGTCCATACCCCTTCCAGTGAATCAGGTACTGCAAGGAATTACGCACCTTCCGGACATCCACTATTTTAGACACCACATACTCGACAGCATCATTAACAAGAACCGTCGGAGGCGAGGCTTTTGATGGTACTACCGGTTCAAAATATTTTTTAAGCAGAGATTTATGGAACACATTATGAATGTGGAATGACTCGGGCAGCTCCAACCTAAAAGATACCGGGTTAATCACTTCCGTGATCTTATATGGTCCAATAAAACGAGAAGCAAATTTTTTAGAAGTTACCTTGAGAGAAAGATTCTTGGAGGACAACCATACTTTATCCCCAACCTGAAAGTTTACCCCCCTTGAACATCTCCTATCAGCCTTGAGTTTCTGAGAACATTGAGCCTTTTCTAGGTTCGATTGAACCCGGGCCCAAACTGTGCACAGTTCGGAGGAGAGTTTATCCGCTTCAGGGTTAGAGGAGAAGACGGACGACCCAGAATGAAAACGGGGATGAAAACCATGGTTACAAAAGAAAGGGGAGACCCCAGCGGAAGAATTGACACGGTTATTCAAAGCAAATTCAGCCAATGGAAGAAATTTCACCCATAATTGCTGGTCATCAGCAACATACGACCTCAAGAATTGTTCGACAGACTGATTAAGGCGTTCAGTCTGCCCATTACTCTCAAGGTGGTAGGCAGAGGAAAAAGACAATGAAATTTTACATTTTTGACAGAAGGCCCTCCAGAATTTGGACACAAACTGCACACCCCTGTCAGAAACAATATTTTCCGGGATACCATGCAATCGAACAATTTCTTTCACAAAAATAGACGCCAGGGTTTTGGCATTCGGGAGTTTAGACAGGGGAATGAAATGGACCATCTTGCTAAACCTATCCACCACTACCCACACTACAGTCTTACCCTCCGCCAGCGGTAGGTCAGTTATAAAGTCCATCGAGATATGGGACCAGGGTCTACTGGGAATGGGTAGGGGTCGTAGGTTACCAGCAGGGCGAGTCCTAGGTGTCTTGGACCTGGCACAAACCTCACAGGCTGACACATAGGACTTGACATCCCTAGTTAGAGTGGGCCACCAATAAGATCTAGAAACCAGATCCTTAGTGCCCTCAACACCCGGATGTCCACAAAAGGCAGAATCGTGACACTCACCCAACAGCTGGAGACGAAATTGTACGGGAACAAACAACTTATCTGTTGGGGTGGATACCGGTGCCAGATGTTGTTCCGACCTAATGCGAGCCGAGATATCCTGGGTAAGAGCTGCTAAGAAGATTTTTGCTGGTAGGATGGATTCAGGTGGTACCTCAGTAGGTTGAAAAGCCTGGAAGCTCCGAGATAATGCGTCCGCCTTCACATTTTTACTTCCCGGCCTGAACGTGATGGAAAAATCAAAACGAGTAAAAAACAGAGCCCATCTGGCTTGACAGGGATTCAACCTCTTAGCAGACTCGAGAAACATAAGGTTTTTATGGTCAGTGACAACAGTTACACAATGCCTTGCCCCCTTCAGAAAATGCCTCCACTCCTCAAATGCCCATTTAATGGCCAGCAGCTCCCTATTCCCTATGTCGTAGTTTCTCTCCGTGGGAGAGAATTTCCTGGAGAAGAAGGCACATGGTCTCAGATTAGTGAGGCTAGCAGGACCTTGTGAAAGGACTGCTCCTGCGCCGTCCTCGGACGCATCCACCTCCACAATAAAAGGTTTCTCCTGATCAGGCTGGATCAGAATGGGAGCGCTACTGAATGCCTTTTTTAATTTTTCAAATGAAGAAATGGCCTCAGTAGACCAATTCTCCAAATCCGCCCCTTTCTTAGTAAGGTCGGTCAACGGTTTAGCAATTACGGAAAAATTCATAATAAATTTACGATAGTAATTGGCGAAACCTAAGAACCGTTGTAAGGCCTTTAAGGATGATGGTCTTACCCATTCCTTAATTGCTAGTACCTTACCAGGATCCATCTTGAAGGCGTGAGGAGTCAGAACATGCCCTAGAAACAGAATCTCCTGCACACCAAAGACACATTTCTCTTGTTTAGCGGATAGCTGATTCTCCCTCAACACCTCTAATACTTTTCTAACATGAGACACATGGGATTCGAAGTCAGGAGAGAATATCAAAATGTCGTCAAGATAGACAATAACAAATTTACCTAAGAACTCCCTAAGAATGTCATTCATGAAGTTTTGGAACACAGCTGGGGCATTGCTGAGTCCAAAAGGCATCACCTGATATTCAAAGTGTCCTACCGGAGTATTGAACGCCGTCTTCCATTCGTCTCCCTCCTTGATTCGGATTAGATTGTATGCCCCTTTCAGGTCAATTTTGGAAAACCAGGTTGCCCCCAGGACCTGGTTAAATAAATCCGGAATCAATGGGAGGGAGTATCTATTCTGGACAGTGATTTTATTTAATCTCCGGTAATCGATACATGGCCTAAGACCACCATCTTTTTTCTTAACGAAGAAAAACCCCGCCCCCATAGGAGAGACAGAAGGTCTAATATGCCCTTTACCAAGGCTCTCCTTAATATAATCTTCCATGGCCTTGCGTTCGGGCATAGAAAGATTATAAATTCGTCCTTTAGGAAACTTGGCCCCCTCTACTAGCTCTATGGTACAATCATAAGGTCTATGGGGGGGTAGAACCTCCGGGGTTGGTGATGAGAATACATCAGAATATTCTCTAACAACAGAGGGTAAAGTATCAGACTTTACTGAGACCCCAGCCTGTAACACGGACAGGCACGAGTCACACTTAGGCCCCCATCTCACCAACTCCCCATTGGACCAATCTATAGTGGGGTTATGTAGTCGGAGCCAAGGCAACCCTAGTACCACCTCAGCAGGTAGGTTCTCCAGGACTAGAAGCGAACATCTCTCTGAGTGGCACACACCCACGGTTAGAGAAATCTCCGAGGTACACAAGCTCACCGTACCACCAATAAGAGGAGTAGCATCAATAGCCATGACATGGATAGGAGTTGGTAAGGCAAACATAGGAATACCCAATCTAACAGCATACTCAGAGTCAATAAAGCTAGCCGCTGAGCCAGAATCAATAAAGGCCTTACCCGGCCATTTATCTACTCCCAGAGAAATCGTAATGGGTACCGAAAGCTTGCATTTAGAAAATTCAGGGTGTACCTGGTCTTTAGGTTGCCTTGCCTTAGGAGACTTGACAGAGAGGACCTTCTTAGGACACTGGTTGATCCAATGGTCAGAATCTCCACAGTAAAAGCATTCTCCACGTCTGCGGCGAAGATTCCCTCGGGTCATGCCAACCTGCATGGGTTCCTCGGTGGAGACCTCAGCATTGTCTCTGGGATAGGCCTCTGGCTGGACCACCATCTGGGAAGAGAACTGTTGTTCCTGTCGTCTCTCTCTAACCCGTCGGTCAAGTCGGACCACAAGGGTCATCATCTCCTCTAAGGTCTCTGGAAGTTGATAACTGACCAGAAGATCCTTTAATTTATCAGACAGACCTGATCTGAACTGACTCTTCAGGGCTGGTTCGTTCCATCCTGAGGGGACACACCACCTTCTGAATTGGGTGCAATAATCCTCCGCTGGTAAATTGCCCTGAACCAGTGCCTTTAGAGCCGTCTCGGCTACTAGAGCCCTGTCTGGTTCATCATAGAGGGTACCTAGGGCCTGAAAGAACCCCTCCACAGAATATAAACAACTGGCGCCAGCAGGTAAAGAGAACGCCCAGTCCTGGGGATCACCCTGTAATCGGGAAATGATAATGCCCACGCGTTGACTCTCGGGCCCAGAGGACACGGGGCGCAAACGGAAGTAAAGTTTGCAACTCTCCTTAAAAGAGAGAAACTTCTTCCGGTCTCCAGAAAAGGTTTCTGGGAGCTTAATCTGGGGCTCAAAATGCGGACTGGAGGCCTGAGGAGTGGAAGAGCCTTGCCCTAACTCAAAAGAGCTGAGTTTTTCCCCTAACTCCTGCACCATCTGCGTCAGATTAGAGACATATTTAGTCAGGGTCACCACAGGATTCATAATACAGTGGTTATTGGGCCTGTTAATCTGTAACGGTCACGTACACACACACACAGGGGGGGAGGGAAGTGACCACTGCGCTCCACCCTTACCCCTGGCCCTGCCTACTTGCCTTGCGAGTCCTAATGACAGGGGACAACTGGACATCAATCCCTAACTTGGAATAAGTGCAGGGATGACAGACAGACAAACAACAGGACGTGAACGGACCGAGTCAATACCAGGAAAGCTACAAAGTACAAAGGATTAAGCAAAGAATGGTCAGGAGAAGCCGGGGTCAAATACCAGGAGAGCAGAGAAGTACAAGAGGAGTCCTAAGAGAGTAGTCAGGTGGGAGCCGAGGTCACAATACCAGGACGGATGCGCAGTACAGGAGGATCAGGCAAAAGGATGGTCAAGGAACAGGATCAGGTAAGTATTCAGCAGTCCAACAGATAGCCAGGAACCTAGAAATTAACAGGCAACCTGTAGCCAGCAGCCTGCCTGTATTTATAGTGGGGAGTGAGGGTCATGTGACGTGGCCAGCGTCACATGACTGACAGACCAACCAGTCGAGCACCGAGTGATCAGCTCGGAGCTCAAGGCAGACTTAGGAGCAGGGAGCCACCCAGCTAGTAAAGCCGCCCTGGGAATGAGGTCAAACACAGATCCTCATTCCCAAAGCTAAGCAACAGGTCTGCGGGCGATGGGGGACCGAGTGCACCTTCGGAACCCCGTGACACCAGACTCTGAGTCGGTGACTCGCTTAAATCTATGCTTAAACTGAGTAAAGATTCTACCATGCTGTTGGCATCATAAAGGCCCATATTATTTCTAATGACCAATATTAAATTGTTGGCAAAGGTGTTGGTGTTGAGACTTATTAATAATAACAACAAATGGGTTTTATGGCCTTCTAAGCAATTAATTTGTAGAGATTGTTTCATAATTTTCAGTTTCAGACGGACATCATTAGGGGTCAAATAATGCTTCTACACGACGCTGCAAAAACCTTCAGCAGCTTTCAGTGGAAGTACCTGTGGCAAGATTTGAGGTGTATGAGTTTTGGAGCTACTTACCTTTTGTTGGTGCAATTTCTTTTATTCAAGTCCTACAGCTAGAATTAGAGCAAATTTTGCCTAAATAGGAGATCATGGCAGGGTTGTGCTTAGTCTCCCTTCCTGTTCACCGAAGCCATCAAGCTCTTGGTGGAGATATTGAGGTCCTTATTGGACACAAATCAATTGAAATATGGGTCAGTATTAACTGTAAAAATATGTAGATCCTATCTTGACGTAAGGGGAGCTGGTCACTGCTGAGGCCAGTGTTCTTTTATTCTTTGTGTAAATGAGGGCTTCCATGCACCAAGGAGTATCGCCAACACTGGAAAGCTGAGGTGCACTAAGGGGTGATGCCCCTGCATTCAGTTCACTAAAACCCTCATTTACATAAAGAATAAAAAGCAGTTTCTTGGGAATGCCAGAACATATCCTTACCAGACAGGTTTAATTAGCAGGATCAACCATACCAGGCAGTATGCCCAGTTTAAGGCCCCTTTCACACGAGCGTGACGGATTGGCTCAGGATGTGTTCAGGGTGAGTTCAGTTAAAAACACGCGATTTTGGTACCAAAATAAGTCAGTTTTGACTGCGATTGCGTTCAGTGTTAGCGTTTTTTTCCGAGCATGAAAAAAAACGCAACCATCCTCTATAGTCACGTCCATTGGATACACATCTAAAAAAACCCAGTATGCTCTTCTGTTTGGGGAAGCTCCATTTTGTGTGGATCTAAAGTGTGTGGAGTGTTTTTGAAGTTGTTCCTTTTAGCAGGATGTCCTCTTTGCCCGTATTAACTCCTGACCTTGTGCTTTTGCACTTGCTGGTGTACCGATGCTTCGGAGAGCGGAGAGAAATGCTCGAGGAGGAACCGCGGAGGAAGAGGATGTGGGTTGACCCTATTATTGTGCAGAGGGCTTGCAAAGGTCAGTTTACAAGTCTGTATGCAGACCTACGTAAGCAACCTGCTAAATTTTACAATTATTGTAGAATGTCGATCCCTACTTTTGATCGGCTTTTGGGAGAGTTTTTGGCCTGGCTTGACCAACATGCGGCGTTGTTTTTCAGCTGAGGAACGGCCAATTATAACTCTGAGGTATGTAAATTTTTGTGCAGTTATAAAAACAGAAATGTAGTTTATTTCCAATATATAGATGATATAAAGTTGCATAATATCAAAATAAATGTGATGGTGATAGTGTTTATAGCGTTTACCTGATGTTGACTTTTATGTGTTCACAGATTTTTGGCCACAGGAAACTCATTTTCCTCATTACATTTTGAATTTTGCATAGGGATCTCCACAATAGCTTCTATAGTGAGGGCAACCTGTGCCACCATTTGGTTGCGACTGTGCGCTGCTGTGCTGCCACAACCAACAAGGCAGCAGTGGCTTCAGATTGCCCAGGGCTTCCTGGAGAGGGCACAATTCCCCAACTGTATTGATGCCCTTGACGGGTGGCATATAGGGGTGAAGAAGCCACCGAATTCAGGGTCCCGATTCTATAATTATAAACAGTTTTTCTCTGTGGTTTTGTTGGCCTTGGCTGACACAAACTACAGGTTTATTATTGTAGATATCGGGGCCTATGGAAGTTCAGCAGATGCTCGCATCTTCTGGGCTTCCAGAATGGGTCGGTGTCTTCAGTCCAACCAACAGGACCTTCCCCAGCCAGCTCCTCTTCCTGGCTCCTATGGCCCACCTGCGCCATATGTTATAGTTGGCGATGATGAGTTTGCCCTATCGCCAAACCTGATGCGTCCTTTTCCCAGGCGAGGATTGAATGAGAAAAGGCGCACATTCAACTATAGATTAAGCAGGGCCAGAAGGTTTGTTGAGTGTGCCTTCGGGATCTTAGCCAGCAAATGGCATATTTTTCTTTCTCTCATCCAGCTGGCCCCTGAAAATTTAAATAATGTGATAAAAGCGTGTAGAGTGCTCCATAACTACATTCGCATGTATGAGGCCAGTCCTGATAAAGATGCGGACGTCTTTACTGCAGCAGCCCATGGAGACCCCTCTCAACTTGGAAGAGCTGGTTCAGCAGGACTGAGAGTATGGGAATTATTTTCTGACAATTTCATGTCTCCTGCTGGTTCATTTCCTTTCAGCAACAGCACTCTACACGTGGAGCAAGATAATATTGTTTCATTACTGGCTGACTATACATAGTATGTATCCTGGATGGAAAATTTTTTAGTTAGTATATTTGCATTTTTTTTGTTATTGACTCGCAAAACGATGAGGACCCTTGACATGGGTTGCGAGATTACATATTTCGCCTGCATAAAATGCAAATAAAAATGTGTGTGAAATATCAACTAATCCCTCATTATGACATAATTATCACATATTTCGCATGCATAAAATGTAAATAAAAATGTGTGTGAAATATCAACTAATCCCTCATTATGACAACATAATTAGTCATCTTTACTACTTTATGTACATAAAAGTACAGTGTATATTACTTTTAATAAAATAAAACACCAAGTCCATTTGTGGTCTCTATTATTTATTTACTTAAAAAATAATCAGAACAAAAAATATAGTCAGATCTGACAAGATAAAGAAAATATATAAAATATATAGAAAACATAATTTACAAGTTGTAATAACATGATGGTGTGGGCGGGGGAACATCAGATTGAGAGGGCTGGTAAGTGCCCTGAGAAGAGGGGCCAAAGTGCTGTGGTGGAGCAGCCAGAGCTGCGGAGGGAGTATGGTGCACATATGCTGGCGCACTAATGTATTGGTGGCCATATTGTTGGGGTGGAGGGGGTAATGTTTGTCGAGAAGGAGGGTAGTGGGGAGCCCTGATAGGAATATGTGCAGGAGCCCTAGGTGGTGGCCCATAGATGTTCTTATAGGTGCGCCAATTTTCAAGCGCAACAAAAACATCGGTGGGGTCGGTCTTGGCGAAACGCTTCCGCATATCATGGGTAACTTATGCATTCTGTAATCTATGTTTTGTGCTTTATTTTGTTGTTACTGCTTACACATACCATTGTTGCTCTATTATGATCCTAATTACCATGTGACCTAGCTGTTTGCTCTTTCATACAGGCAGGCCACGATCGCTATATGTGGTGGGCAACCTTGATATGTGTGACTAGGTGATTTTTTTGTACATTTGCGGAATGCGTCTATTTATATGTTATTTTGGGTGAATCTACATCTCACCCACTATAGAGCGGTTTAGCACCCAGTGTTCCTGACGAGTATTCACCTCCACTTTAGCTGAAGGCAACGGCCATTTCCGATGTGCCGCCAGCTGAAGTGAAGGTGTGGACTCTGCAGGAGGGATGTGGGGCCAGGAGCTTGTGGACGGTCCGGCTTCAGCCATCTCTTCCGTCTCCTGGGAAGGGGGATTCTCCTCCTCAGCAGCGGAAGAATGCTGCTGGTTAGCCTGCTCACTCTCTTCCTCCAGGTTGTCCTCCGTTCACAAATGCTTTGCTGCATACCTCGGTTGTAACGAGTGGTTATTTCAGTCAACGTTGCTCTTCTATCAGCTTGAATCAGTCGGCCCATTCTTCTCTGACCTCTAGCATCCACAAGGTATTTTTGCCCACAGGACTGCCGCATACTGGATGTTTTTCCCTTTTCACACCATTCTTTGCAAACCCTAGGAATGGTTGTGCGTGAAAATCCCAGTAACTGAGGAGATTGTGAAATACTCAGACCGGCCCGTCTGGCACCAACAACCTTGCCACGCTCAAAATTGCTTAAATCACCTTTCTTTCCCATTCTGACATTCAGTTTGGAGTTCAGGAGATTGTCTTGACCAGGACCACACCCCTAAATGCATTGAAGCAACTTCCATGTGATTGGTTAACTAGATAATTGCATTAATGAGAAATAGAACAGGTGTTCCAAATAATTCTTTAGGTGAGTGCACTTACTTAAAGTAATGCGCTTTGGTTCAGAGGTTTTGGACCAAACACTGGCGAACACCTCCTATACTACTTCCTCCCAGGCGGCATCCTTCTTAAGTCAGTCATGGTAGTCGCCAGACCTGCTGTGCCAAAGGCAGGGCCTCTCCTGGACCACCACGATCAGCTTCTCAACATCCATAGGCTTGCTGGCTTGCCTTGGCATCTTGTCTGGAGCTCAGCAAGGGCAGCAATACCTCCAAGAAACCAGCTCCGCACAGGCAGTATGAGGCAGACACTGAAAATGCTCACTTCCTGTGGAATCTACCTTCAACTGTTGCTAAGTAACATGCATTAACCCCTTAAGGACACAGCCTTTTTACACCTTAGGACCAGGCCATTTTTTGCAAATCTGACCAGAGTCCCTTTAAGTGCTGATAACTTTAAAACGCTTTGACTTATCCAGGCCGTTCTGAGATTGTTTTTTCGTCACATATTGTACTTCATGACACTGGTAAAATGAAGTCAAAAAAATTTTTTTTTTTGCACCAAAAAATACCTATTTTACCAAAAATTTGAAAAAATTAGCAAATTTCAAAGTTTCAGTTTCTCTACTTCTGTAATACATAGTAATACACCCAAAAATTGTGATGACTTTACATTCCCCATATGTCTACTTCATGTTTGAATTGTTTTGGGAATGATATTTTATTTTTTGGGGATGTTAAAAGGCTTAGAAGTTTAGAAGCAAATCTTGAAATTTTTCAGAAATTTACAAAAACTAAATTTTTAGGGACCAGTTCAGGTCTCAAGTCACTTTGCGAGGCTTACATAATAGAAACCACCCAAAAATGACCCCATCTAAGAAACTACACCCCTCAAGGTATTCAAAACTGATTTTGCATACGTTGTTAACCCTTTAGGTGTTGCACAAGAGTTATTGGCAAATGGGGAGGAAATTTGAGAATTTCATTTTTTTGTCTAATTTTTCATTTTAACCCATTTTTTCCACTAACAAATCAAGGGTTAACAGCCAAACAAGACTGTATCTTTATTGCCCTGACTCTGCCGTTTACAGAAACACCCCATATGTGGCCGTAAACTACTGTACGGCCACACAGCGGGGCGTAGAGTGAAAGGTGCGCCGTATGGTTTTTGGAAGGCTGATTTTTATGGACTGGTTTATTTACACCATGTCCCATTTGAAGCCCCCCTGATGCACCCCTAGAGGAGAAACTCCCTAAAAGTGACCCCATCTAAGAAACTACACCCCTCAAGGTATTCAAAACTGATTTTACATACATCGTTAACCCTTTAGGTGTTGCACAGGAGTTATTGGCAAATGGCGAAGAAATTTGAGAATTTCATTTTTTTGCCTAATTTTCCATTTTAACCCATTTTTTCCACTAACAAAGCAAGGGTTAACAGCCAAACAAGACTGTATCTTTATTGCCCTGACTCTGCTGTTTACAGAAACACCCCATATGTGGCCGTAAACTACTGTACGGGCACACAGCGGGGCGTAGAGTGAAAGGTGTGCTGAATGGTTTTTGGAGGGCTGATTTTGCTGGACTGTTTTTTTGGCACCATGTCCCATTTGAAGCCCCCCTGATGCACCCCTAGAGTAGAAACTCCATAAAAGTGATCCCATCTAAGAAACTACACCCCTCAAGGTATTCAAAACTGATTTTACAAACTTTGTTAACCCTTTAGGTGTTGCACAAGATTTAATGGAAAATAGAGATACAATTTCAAAATTTCACTTTTTTGGCAGATTTTCCATTTTAATATTTTTTTTCCAGTTACAAAGCAAGGGTTAACAGCCAAACAAAACTCATTATTTATGGCCCTGATTCTGTAGTTTACAGAAACACCCCATATGTGGTCGTAAACTGCTGTACGGGCACACGGCAGGGCGCAGAAGGAAAGGAACGCCATACGGTTTTTGGAAGGCAGATTTTGCTGGACAGTTTTTTTTTACACCATGTCCCATTTGAAGCCCCCCTGATGCACCCCTAGAGTAGAAACTCCAAAAAAGTGACCCCATTTTAGAAACTACGGGATAGGGTGGAAGTTTTGTTGGTACTAGTTTAGGGTACATATGATTTTTGGTTGCTCTATATTACACTTTTTGTGCGGCAAGGTAACAAGAAATAGATTTTTTGGCACGTTTTTATTTTTTGTTATTTACAAAATTCATCTGACAGGTTAGATCATGTGGTAATTTTATAGAGCAGGTTGTCACGGACGCGGCGATACCTAATATGTATACAATTTTTTTTATTTATGTAAGTTTTACACAATGATTTCATTTTTAAAACAAAAAAAATGTTTTAGTGTCTCCATAGTCTAAGAGCCATAGTTTTTTCAGTTTTTTGGCGATTATCTTAAGTAGGGTCTCATTTTTTGCGGGATGAAATGACGGTTTGATTGGCATCTATATTGGGGTGCATATGACTTTTTGATTGCTTGCTATTACACTTTTTGTGAAGTAAGATGACAAAAAATGGCTTTTTTTACACCGTTTTTATTTTAATTTTTTTTACGGTGGTCATCTGAGGGGTTAGATCATGTGATATTTTTATAGAGCCGGTCGATACGGACGCGGCGATACCTAATATGTATACTTTTTTTTTATTTATGTAAGTTTTACACAATGATTTCATTTTTGAAACAAAAAAAATCATGTTTTAGTGTTTCCATAGTCTAAGAGCCATAGTTTTTTCAGTTTTTGGGCGATTATCTTGGGTAGGGTATGATTTTTGCGGGATGAGATGACGGTTTGATTGGTACTATTTTGGCGTACATGCGACTTTTTTGATCACTTTTATTACCTTTTTTGGGAAGTAAGGTGGGCAAAATTTCAATTTCATCATAGTTTTTTATTTTTTATTTTTATGGCGTTCACCGTTCGGGTAAAGTAACATAACCGTTTTATAGATCAGGTCGTTACGGACGCGGCGATACCAAACATGTGTAGGGAATTTTATTTTTTTCATTTTTAATCAGTGATAAATGTGTTTTTTGATTTTTACTTTTTTTTCACTTTTTTTAACTTTTTTTTTGACCCAGACCCACTTGGTTCTTGAAGATCCAGTGGGTCTGATGTCTGTATAATACAGTACAGAACAATATATATTGTACTGTACTGTATTTTACTTACACTGAACAGATCTATGCTTTTAGCATAGATCTGTTCAGCACCATGGACAGCAGGACGCCTGAGAGGCGTCCTGTTGCCATGGGAACCTTCCCCGTCTGCTCAGAACTGCGCAGACGGGGAAGGGTAAGCACAGGGCTGAGGGGGGCTCTCTGGGGGCTCTCTCCCTCTCCCATCGGGGGGCTGCAAAGGCACAGCAGCCCCCCGATGGGAGAGGGAGGGAGCCCCCTGCGCTGTTAACCTTTTCCATACAGCGGTCCGTACGGACCGCTGTATGGAAAGGGTTAACGGCTGACATCGCATCGCAGATGTCAGCCGTTTATACCAGGGTGCCAGCAATGTGCTGGCACCCTGGTATACCCACTAGAAACCAACGATTATACAAGGGGAGGCGGGCGGGGTATCGCGATCCCGCCTGCCGCACCGCCCGCCTCCCGCACCGCCCGCACTGCCCGCAACCCTCCCCCTGCACCTCCCACCGGGCTAAAATCACTCGGGGGGTGCAGGGGGAGGGATACAGATCTATTTTAGGAATACTAAAGTTTCTGATCCCCGCGGTCAGGGACCGCAGGGATCAGAAACTGCAGAAATCGCAGCAAACCGCAGGTCTGAATTGACCTGCGGTTTGCCGCGATCGCCGACATGGGGGGGTCACGGGACCCCCCCGCGCATTTAGCCTAGGTGCCTGCTCAATGATTTGAGCAGGCACCGGGTTCCGATCACTGCCGGCCGGGCGGCAGTGATCGGAACAACACATGACGTACCGGTACGTCATGTGTCCTTAAGTACCAGGACATCATGACGTAACGGTACGTCATGTGTCCTTAAGAGGTTAAAAACGGAACGCAACGCATTGCATGCAGATGCAATGCGTTATTCACGCAGCCCCATTCATATAGATAGAATATAGAATATGCTGCGATTTTCACGCAACGCAGAAGTGATGCGTGAAAAACAATGCTCATGTGCAAAAACCCATTGAAATGAATGGGTCAGAATTCAGTACGGGTGCAATGCGTTCATGTCACGCATTACACCCACGCGGAATCGTCTCGTGTGAAAGGGACCTAATAGGCTTGACCTTACTGACAGGTGCTCTTGAAGTAATTGTATTAAATATCTGATCTTCATCTAGGTCACAATAATAGGTCTAGGACAAACTAATAACAAAGAATTAAATGTTACCATGTTTTTATTGAACACACCATGTAAACATTCACAGTGCAGGTGGAAAGAGTATGTGACTAATGACATCTCCAAGAGCTAATTGGAGTCAGGTGTCAGTCAACTGGAGTACAATCAATGAGATCAAATGAGATTGGAGGTGTTGGTTACAGCTGCCCTGCCCTATAAAAACACACACCAGTTCTGGGTTTGCTTTTCACAAGAAGCATTGCCTGATGTGAATGATGCCTCGCACAAAAGAGCTCTCAGAAGACCTACGATTAAGAATTGTTGACTTGCATAAAGCTGGAAAGGGTTATAAAAGTATCTCCAAAAGCCTTGCTGTTCATCAGTCCACGGTAAGACAAATTGTCTATAAATGGAGAAAGTTCAGCACTGCTGCTACTCTTCCTAGGAGTGGCTGTCCTGTAAAGACGACTGCAAGAGCACAGCGCAGACTGCTCAATGAGGTGAAGAAGAATCCTAGTGTCAGCTAAAGACTTCCAAAAGTCTCTGACATATGCTAACATCCCTGTTAGCGAATCTACGATACGTAAAACACTAAACAAGAATGGATTTCATGGGAGGATACAAAAAAAAACATTGCTGCACGTTTACAGTTTGCACAAGAGCACCTGGATGTTCCACAGCAGTACTGGCAAAATATTCTATGGACAGATGAAACCAAAGTTGAGTTGTTTGGAAGAAACACACAACACTATGTGTGGAGAAAAAGAGGCACAGCACACCAACATCAAAACCTCATCCCAACTGTGAAGTATAGTGGTGGGGGCATCATGGTTTTGGGCTGCTTTGCTGCGTCAGTGTCACATCAGTGACAGGTTTGAGAAGATCTGAAAGAATATCTGCTCATTAGTGATCTGACAGCATCTTTTGGTTTCACTTTGTCTGTGTGTTGCTTGTATGTCCACACCTTCTGTTCAGGTGTGGATCATGTGACCTTTACCTTCCCCTATTTAGTTGGACTCCACCCATCACTCCTTGCTCTGGATAGCTTCATTTGGTGTTGGAAGAGCTGAAGTGTGGTTCTAGTTGAAGTCCTGATCATCCATCATCCATGATCCATCATCCTTAGAAGTTAAGTGTTCCGCTTGTTGTGTTTTGTATTCTCCCCCCCCCCCCCCTCTGTTGTTTACTAGGCCTCAGTGAGACGCTGGTTCCTTCACCAGGGAAGGAGCGGGTTGTCTCTGCCCTGTCAGAAGTCTAGGGCATCTGAGGGCCACCAGGGTTTTCTAGGTTCCTGTGTATGGGCATCTCTACCATCGAGAGGTGCCCATACGGATAGGAGTTAGGGCCAGGAGCAGGGTTTCATAGGTGGTGACCCTTTTCCTTCCCTAGCGGTGAGGCCTAGTGTCTTTTCCCTTCTGTCTTGTTGTCTTTTGGTGTTCTCCACTATTACATCCGTGACATTATCCAGAGCCAATACCGCCATTTTTTTTGTTCTGATCTGTGCAGCTATGGATGCTATGACTGCACTGGTCGAACAGATGCAGAATCTGACTTTGGAGGTAGCAGACCTCCGTGCGATGATTTTGCAAATTCAGAGCCCACAGGCTGCTGGTTCCGGTGGTGGGTTCCAGGCCTGCCCTGAACTGAAGGTAGCTCTCCCGGACAGGTTTTCCAGGGGTAGTGACAATTTCATCCGGTTCAGGGAGTCATGTAAATTATATTTTAGGCTTCGTCCATACTCTTCTGGTGATGAGTGTCAACATGTGGGTATGATTATTTCATTATTTAAAGAGGACGCACAATCTTGGGCTTTTTCTCTGCCGACCGGATCACCGTCCCTCAGGTCGGTAGATTAATTCTTTAGAGCCTTGGGTCTAATCTATGATGACCCGGATCGGATCTCACAGGCCGAGACCAAGTTACGGGGTTTGCGGCAGGGAGAACGTTCTGCGGAGACCTTTTGCTCTGAATTTAGGAGAACGATTCTGCTCTCCGTAGCCAATTCTGCCAGGGTCTCTCTGAGAGACTGCAGGATGCATTGGCTTTTCACGAAAATCCTGAGTCATTGGAAGCAGCTATGTCCCTTGCTGTACGTCTTGATAGACGCCTGAGGGAGAGATCTAGGGGTCCTCACCTTCAGAACGTACTGTCCAATAAGGTTACTGCTTCCTTTGACACTTATGGTGGAGAGACTCGGGTGGTTGTGCCTTATGATGAGCCTATGCAGTTAGGAGGAGCTACTCCTGGCAAAAGCTTGGGTCATGTGAAAAGAGTCTGCTTTTGTTGTGGCAAGAAGGGACATTTTGTGAATATTTGTCCGTACTTGAAGCATCAAGGTGTAAACCAAAGAAAAAAAAAGTTTAATCCCCAAATTACTATTGGAAGTGTTGGTGGGCAGCAAGAAAATCTACTTTTGTCTTTTACTGGTAGTACCTGTTTTCTCCTGTCAGCCGAGGTGGCGCTAGAGTCCAAAACTGTGAAAATCTAAGCTTTTATCGACAGTGGGGCAGGAGTTAAATTGATTGATGGACAGTTTGTAGGCATTCACGGGTTGACTACTAATGCATTAGAGAATAGTATTTCTGTCTTTGCAATTGATTCAGCACCTCTCGCCCAAAAATGCCTGTCGCAGGTAGTGAATGACATTCATTTAAGAGTGGGTGATTTACATCAGGAATCTATCTCCTGTTATGTGTTGGAGGGTCTGCCTGCTCCATTGGTGTTGGGCTTACCATGGTTAAGCAAACATAACCCTAACATCGATTGGCAAGTGAGACAGATTCTCGAGTGGAGTGATTTTTGCATGGACAATTTTTGCATGGTCTTAATGCATCGTTCTCTATGGTTACCACTAAAACTGTACCCTCGTTCATTTCTGAATTTTCTGATGTGTTTTCTGAGAATGGTAATCAGTGGCTGCTGGATTTTTCTTTGTAAAGAAAAAGGATGGTACCCTGAGACCATGTCTGGACTTCCGTGAGCTCAATCGTATTACCGTCTGTGATCCTTACCCCCTTCCTTTGATTCCGGATTTGTTTAGTCAGATTGTTCGTGCCAAGGTGTTCTCTAAATTGGATCTGAGGGGGGCATATAATCTGGTAAGGATCAAGGAGGGGGATGAGTGGAAGACCGCTTTTAATACCCCTGAGGGTCATTTTGAAAACCTGGTCATGCCCTTTGGATTAACCAATGCTCCTGCGGTTTTTCAATACTTTGTCAATGACATCTTTCATCATCTGGTGGGGAGGTTTGTCGTTGTATACATTGATGACATACTAATTTATTCGCCTAATATGGAGACTCATCAGGATCATGTGAAACAGGTGTTACAGATCCTAAAAGAGAATAAATTGTATGCTAAGATGGAAAAGTGTGTACTTGCTGTACAGGAAGTGCAATTTCTGGGTTACCTGCTATCATCCTCAGGTTTTCGTATGGATCCCAAGAAGGTCCGTGCCGTGTTGGACTGGGATCGACCCAAAAATCTGAAAGCTCTTATGCGGTTTTTGGGGTTTACCAACTACTACTGTAAATTTATCTTAAACTATTCATCGGTGGTTAAACCTTTAACAGACATGACTAGGAAGGGTGCTGATATTTCTATCTGGTCTGATGCGGCATTACAGGCCTTTTCTGCTGTGAAAGAATGTTTTTCTTCGGCCCCTATTCTGGTGCAACCGGACGTGTCTCAGCCATTTATTGTTGAGGTTGACGCGTCAGAGGTTGGGGTAGGAGCAATATTGTCGCAGGGTCCTTCACCCAGTAAATGGCGCGTATGTGCATTTTTCTCTAAAAAAACTTTTGACTGCTGAAAGGAATTATGATGTGGAGAATAGGGAATTGCTGGCCATTAAGTTGGCGTTCGAGGAATGGCGGCATTGGTTGGAAGGAGCAATTCATCCTATTACGGTAATTACGGATCACAAGAATCTGGCCTACTTGGAGTCGGCTAAGAGACTGAACCCAAGGCAGGCCAGATGGTCATTGTTTTTCACCAGATTTAACTTCATCGTCACTTACCGCCCTGGGGTTAAGAACGTCAAGGTGGATGCTTTGTCACATAGCTTTCCTGGGGGGGGGGGGGTGAGTCTAATGACCCTAGTCCCATTTTATCTGAAGGGGTAGTTATTTCCGCTCTTTATCCTGATCTCGAGTCCAGGGTGTTGGAGGCACAGGAGGATGCTCCGGACTCTTGTCCTCAGGGGAAATTGTTTGTTCCCCCGAATTACGTCACAAGGTGTTCGAGGAACATCACTGTACGGTGCTTGCTGGGCAGCCTGGGAGCAGATCGACTATCGATCTCATCTCTCGCAGATTCTGGTGGCCGGGGTTGCGTAAGTGTATTGAGGACTCTGTGTCAGCCTGTGGTACCTGTGCACGTGCTAAGGTGACTCATACTCGGCCTTCCGGATCTCTGCTTCCATTGCCCATCCCGTCCAGACCTTGGACCCATTTGTCCATGGATTTTATCACGGATTTACCGAATTCTTCAGGAAAGACCGTGATTCTGGTGGTTGTCGATCGTTTTAGTAAAATGGCACACTTTATTGCATTACGTTTGTCGACAACATCGTGAAACTACATGGCATTCCCTCTGATGTGGTGTCCGATAGAGGGACTCAGTTTGTTTCCAGATTCTGGAGAGCGTTCTGTACTCGTCTGGGTGTACAATTGTCCTTCTCTTCGGCTTTTCATCCTCAGTCGAACGGACAGACGGAGCGCACTAATCAGAATCTGGAGACTTACTTGAGATGTTTTGTTTCAGAGAATCAGTCTTCATTTTTGTTGTTAGCTGAGTTTGCTATAAATAACCGTAGACAGGAATCCACTGATAAGTCGCAGTTTGGGGCATATGGGTTCCATCCACAGTTTGGTACATTTTCTGGTGCTCATAATTCCGGTATTCCTGAGGAGGAACGATTTTCCTCTTCTTTGTCTTCTATTTGGTGGAAAATCCAAAATAACCTGGAAAAGATGGGCAACAGGTATAAGCGTGCGGCTGACAGGAGACGTATGAGTGGTCCGGACCTGAGAGTGGGTGATTCTGTGTGGCTGTCTACAAGAAACATTAAACTTAAGGTACCGTCTTGGAAGTTGGGACCAAGATTTATTGGTCCATATAAGATCACTGCCATTGTTAACCCTGTAGCCTTCCGTCTTGAACTTCCTCAGGCATTAAAAATCCATAACGTATTTCATAAATCGTTGTTAAAGAAATGTGTTGAACCTGTTGAGTCGTCCTCCTTGCCTCCCGCTCCTGTCATGGTGGACGGCAATTTGGAATTTCAGATCAGCAGGATTGTGGACTCCCGAGTTCTCCGGAGATCCCTCCAGTATCTCGTTCATTGGAGAGGGTACGGACCAGAGCAGAGGATGTGGGTTCCAGCGACCGATGTTAATGCTACTTGTCTGGTGAGAGCATTCCACAGATCTCATCCTGATAAGGTTGGTCCTGGGTGCCCGGATGTCACCCGTAGAAGGGGGGGTACTGTCACACCGGTGACAGGTTTGAGAAGATCTGAAAGATTATCTGCTCATTAGTGATCTGACAGCATCTTTTGGTTTCACTTTGTCTGTGTGTTGCTTGTATGCCCACACCTCCTGTTCAGGTGTGGATCATGTGACCTTTACCTTCCCCTATTTAGTTGGACTCCACCCATCACTCCTTGCTCTGGATAGCTTCATTTGGTGTTGGAAGAGCTGGAGTGTGGTTCTAGTTGAAGTCCTGATCATCCATCATCCATCATCCTTAGAAGTTAAGTGTTCCGCTTGTTGTGTTTTGTATTCCTCCCCCCCCCCTCTGTTGTTTACTAGGCCTCAGTGAGACGCTGGTTCCTTCACCAGGCAAGGAGCGGGTTGTCTCTGCCCTGTCATAAGTCTAGGGCATCTGAGGGCCACCAGGGTTTTCTAGGTTCCTGTGTATAGGCATCTCTACCATCGAGAGGTGCCCATACGGATAGGAGTTAGGGCCAGGAGCAGGGTTTCATAGGTGGTGACCCTTTTCCTTCCCTAGCGGTGAGGCCTAGTGTCTTTTCCCTTCCATCTTGTTGTCTTTTGGTGTTCTCCCCTATTACATCCGTGACAGTCAGGGCCTGGATGGATTGCTATCATCGAAGTAAAAATGAATTCCCAAGTTTATCAAGACATTTTGCAGGAGAACTTAAGGCCATCTGTACACCAGCTAAAGCTCAACAGAAGATGGGTGTTGCAACAGGACAACGACCCAAAGCATAGAAGTAAATCAACAACAGAATGGCTTAAACAGAAGAAAATACACCTTCTTGAGTGGCCCAGTCAGAGTCTTGACCTCAACCCGATTGAGATGTTGTGGCATGACCTCAAGAAAGCGATTCACACCAGACATACCAAGAATATTGCTGAACTGAAACAGTTCGGTAAAGAGGAATGGTCAAGAATTACTCCTGACCGTTGTGCACGTCTGATCTGCAACTACAGTGTCACGGAACCATGAACCAGACGTACAACAAGAGATAAGTGAAAATAAGAAGGCTTTATTGAAAATAAAGCTGTAAAGCAAAAGTCCAAACGGATGGTGAAACCGAGCAGAGTCTTTGCGAAGCCAGAGGTCAGGAACCAGAAGGGTAGTCAGACGAAGCCAGGATCAGGAACCAGCAGGGTAGTCAGACGAAGCCAGGATCAGGAACCAGCAGGGTAGTCAGACGAAGCCAGGATCAGGAACCAGAAGCAGCAGCAGTCTTAGAAGCATGTGAACACAAGAGGACCAAGCAAGGAACTGAAGCCACAGACCTCCTATATATATGAGCTAGGCATCCAGCTCCTCCCAGTGGGAAGGAGGAGCCGCAGGATGGAAGGCTACAAGAAACCCAGAAACCAAGATGGCCGCCAGCACATGTCAAACGAAGGAGAACAGCAGGAAGGTAAGACCATGACAGTACCTCCCCCTCAAGGGCCCCTCCTCCGCGGAGCACAAAACGGTTTCTGAGGGAAGCGTGCGTGGAAGGCTCGGAGCAAGGCAGGAGCATGGACATCTGCGGAGGGAACCCAGGAACGCTCCTCTGGACCATAACCACGCCAATGGACCAAAAACTGCAACCGACCGCGGACCAGGCGTGAGTCCAGGATATTGTTCACCTCATATTCCTCACGATTGCCCACTTGGACCGGACGAGGCTGAGGGACCGAGGAAGTGAAATGATTACACACCAGTGGCTTCAACAGGGAGACATGAAACACGTTGGAGATCCGCATGCCAGGAGGAAGCGCAAGGGCATAGGCTACCGGGTTTACCCTGCGAAGCACTCGGAAGGGACCAACAAAGCGAGGCGCCAGCTTGGGAGTGGGCACTCGAAGGTTGAGGTTGCGGGTGGACAACCATACACGGTCTCCGACCTGGTAGGAAGGAGCAGGCGCTCGTCTGCGATCAGCCTGGAGTCTCTGGCGCTGCGCAGAGACCTCAAGGGACTTCTGGATCTGTACCCAAGAAGCACGTAGGACGGAAAGGTGATCCTCCACAGCCGGAATATCCTGGGGAGAGAATACCTCCGGTAACACGGCAGGTTGGAACCCATAATTGGCCATGAAGGGAGACGTCCCAGAGGAAGAGTTCACCGCCGTGTTCCTGGCAAACTCAGCCCAAGGCAGGAGGTCAACCCAATTGTCTTGGTGATCGGAGACATAGCAACGAAGGAATTGCTCCAAGGCCTGATTGGATCGTTCTGCGGCCCCATTGGACTGAGGGTGGTAGGCCGAGGAGAAGGAGAGATGAATCCCCAACTGGGAGCAAAAGGCGCGCCAGAACCTGGACACAAACTGACTCCCCCGATCCGACACAATCTCCTTGGGCAAACCGTGCAACCGGAAGACCTCCCTGGCAAAAATCGTGGCCAACTCTTGTGCAGAGGGTAACTTCTTGAGAGGAACACAGTGGCACATTTTGGAAAACCGATCCACAATCATGAGAATGACCGTATGGCCTCGGGATGCAGGGAGGTCCACAATGAAATCCATCCCCAGGTGTGACCATGGGCGCTCCCCGGTGGCTATGGGTTGCAGAAGGCCCAACGGAAGGTGCCGAGGGGACTTACTCTGGGCACAAACGGAGCATGCCGCTACATATGCGGCGATGTCGGAACGTAGGGAAGGCCACCAGAACAGACGTGAAACAGCCCAGGACAGCTGATTCTTTCCAGGATGCCCCGCGGTCTTGGAGTTATGGTAGGTTCGCAACAACCGAGTGCGCAACTCCTCAGGCACAAAACATCTGCCGTTGGGTCTCCCAGAGGGAGCACCAGATTGAGCCGCCAAAATCTGCTCACCCAGGGGAGAGGTCAGGCTGGTGCGAATGGCGGCCAGGATCTGATTCGGAGGTATGACCGAAGTCGGAATCGACTCCTCCCTGGACAGCTCGGAGTACTGCCGTGATAAGGCATCCGCCCTGATGTTCTTGGAACCGGGTAGGTAGGAGACCACGTAATTAAAATGTGACAAGAACAGAGCCCATCTGGCCTGACGTGGTGTCAATCTCTTGGCCTCAGAAAGGTAGGTCAGATTCTTGTGGTCCGTCAGGATGAGAACCGGAACCACCGAACCCTCGAGCAAGTGCCTCCATTCTTTAAGGGCCTGCACGATGGCCAATAACTCCCTGTCACCAATCTGATAGTTGCACTCCGCGGAAGACAGTTTCCGGGAGTAAAACCCACAGGGAAGCAGAGGACCCTCTGGTGTTCTACGCTGAGACAGAAGGGCGCCTACTCCCGTCTCAGACGCGTCCACCTCGAGGACAAAGGGCAACCCAGGGTTGGGATGCGACAGAATCGGAGCCGACACAAAGGCGGACTTTAGGGCCTCAAAAGCTCGGATGGCCTCGAGCGGCCAGACCTGGGAATTACTGCCCTTCCTGGTCAGATCCGTGAGAGGCTTGGCCAGCATAGAAAAGTCCCTGATGAACTTCCGATAATAATTGGCGAAGCCCAAAAAGCGCTGCAGGGAACGAAGACCACTGGGCTGGGGCCACTGTAAGACAGCCGAAACCTTCTCAGGATCCATGGAGAACCCCTCAGCGGAAATGATGTAACCTAAGAAGGTTACCTGGAATCGGTGAAATTCGCATTTCTCAAGCTTACCGAACAGCTTGTTCTCTCGTAACCGTTGCAACACTCGTCTGACATCCAGAATGTGGGCCTCCATGGATTCAGAATATACCAAGATGTCATCCAAATAGACCACCACACACTGCTGCAACAGGTCACGGAAAACATCGTTGATGAATTCCTGAAAGACTGTGGGCGCATTGCACAACCCAAAGGGCATAACCAAGGATTCATAATGACCGGTCCTGGTGTTAAACGCGGTCTTCCACTCATCGCCCGCCTTGATCCTTACCAGGTTATATGCCGCCCTCAGGTCGAGTTTGGTAAAGACCGTGGCCCCTTTAAGGCCATCGAACAGCTCGGAAATCAAGGGTATCGGGTAAGCGTTCTTGATCGTGATGCGATTGAGACCCCTGTAATCGATGCAAGGCCTCAACTCACCGCCCTTCTTTTTCACAAAGAAAAATCCAGCCCCTGCCGGGGACGAAGATTTGCGAATGTGTCCGCGTGAAAGCGCCTCCCTCACGTACTCCTCCATGGCCTCATTCTCCGCTACCGACAGTGGATAGACTTTGCCACGAGGAGGAACGGCACCAGATTGTAACTCTATGGCACAATCGTATGGGCGGTGCGGAGGTAGGGCAACCGCGCGCACCTAATCGAATACATCCCGGTACTCCTCGTATTCAGGAGGCAACAGAGAGTCCGAGGAAGTACACAGCAACTTGACAGACCCATGGATGCAACTAGCCCCACACTGCGGTGACCACGAGAGGATCTCGACCGATCTCCAATCGAAAGTCGGATTATGCTTCTGGAGCCAGGGGTACCCCAAGACCACCGAGTAGTGTGGAGACGAAATAACCTGGAGGCAGACCGACTCTCTGTGAACGGCACCAATGGCTATCCCCACTGGAAGGGTCTCATGAGTCACGTGTGGCGGCAGAAGGGGTCTGCCGTCTATCGCCTCAAGAGCCAGTGGGGAACCTCGAGCCTGCAGAGGAATGGAATTGGCGGCAGCGAACACACTATCAATGAACAAACCACCAGCACCAGAGTCCACCAACGCCTGGGTCGTCACCGAGCCCCCGACCCAGGAGAGGACAACAGTGATCAGTGGTTTGTCAACACGGGAAACCGGGGACGAGGAGACTCCACCCAAGATCTGCCCCCGACAGGATCTCAGGTACGAGCGTTTTCCCGGACGGTTCGGACATGCCAACCGAAAATGCCCACCGAGACCACAGTACATGCATCGGCCCTCGCGTCTCCGGAGTGCCCTCTCCCCCTCGGACAGGCGAGCAAACCCCAGCTGCATGGGTTCACCCCCAGACAAGTCATCCCCAGGAGGCGTGGGAGGAGAGGGAGGCACGGGTGGGACAGCAAACGTAGGCACCAATCTGTTAGAAGACCTCCGCAGGTTCTCCTTAAAGGAAGGTCTCTCCCTGAGTCTGGTGTCAATCAAAATCAGGAAAGAAATAAGAGACTCGAGCTCAACTGGTAGGTCCTTAGCTGCAACCTCATCCTTCAAGGCATCCGAGAGACCATGAGAGAAAGCAGCGACCAGAGCCTCATTATTCCAGCCCACCTCTGCTGCCAGGGTACGAAACTCAATGGCGTATTCAGCTACGGATCGTGAACCCTGTCTGATGGACATAAGGAGCTTCGCAGCAGAGGCAGCACGAGCCGGCACATCGAATACCTTCCGAAGAGAAGCAACAAAACCGGAAAACTCGGCAACCACCGGATTGTTGTTCTCCCATAAAGGGCTGGCCCAGGCCAAGGCCTTGTCCGAGAGCAGCGAGATCAAGAAGCCCACCTTTGATCTCTCAGTAGGAAAGGCATGTGGCAGCAACTCGAAATAAATGCCCACCTGGTTAAGGAAACCTCGGCACTGAGTTGACTCTCCCCCAAAGCGCTGTGGAAGAGGGGCAGAACCGGTCATACCCCGAAACACCGCAGGCGCAACAACAGGTGTCGGGGTAGACTCTGGCGCAACAACCGGAGCGGCAGTAGGAGCGAGCCCAGGAGCGACAACCGACCCATCGGCAACGGGAGCGAAATGAGCCGTGCGTTCAAGCAGGGTTTGCAACGCCACAGCGAACCGACCCAACAGGTGATCCTGCTGATCAAGTCTGGCAACCAGCGTGGGTAGCGAGGATGGCCCTGTACCGTCAGAATTCATGGCTTGGTCCTAATGTCACGGAACCATGAACCAGACGTACAACAAGAGATAAGTGAAAATAAGAAGGCTTTATTGAAAATAAAGCTGTAAAGCAAAAGTCCAAACGGATGGTGAAACCGAGCAGAGTCTTTGCGAAGCCAGAGGTCAGGAACCAGAAGGGTAGTCAGACGAAGCCAGGATCAGGAACCAGCAGGGTAGTCAGACGAAGCCAGGATCAGGAACCAGCAGGGTAGTCAGACGAAGCCAGGATCAGGAACCAGAAGCAGCAGCAGTCTTAGAAGCATGTGAACACAAGAGGACCAAGCAAGGAACTGAAGCCACAGACCTCCTATATATATGAGCTAGGCATCCAGCTCCTCCCAGTGGGAAGGAGGAGCCGCAGGGTGGAAGGCTACAAGAAACCCAGAAACCAAGATGGCCGCCAGCACATGTCAAACGAAGGAGAACAGCAGGAAGGTAAGACCATGACATACAGGAAACTTTTGGTTGAAGTTATTGCTGCCAAAGGAGGTTCAACCAGTTATTAAATCCAAGGGTTCACATACTTTTTCCACCTGCACTGTGAATGTTTACATGGTGTGTTCAATAAAAACATGGTTGTCACGGCTGTATGTGAGCAACAAGAGCATGCACAGAAAATAGAGCTACTGACCGGACCCAAACTAGGGAGGATAAAGGGTGACCCCTGTCAGACCCTCAAAAGCTCTCCCTATGCTGCTAAGCCCATGCCCGGATCCAAATGGTGGAAGGAGGCATGCCCGCATACCTAAGACTGATGACCACTGTAACCCCTACAATAGTGGAAGGGGCACGGCCACCGGTGCCCTGCTCAGTATATGGAGGGAACCGTGGTCGCCTCGGATCCAGTCAGAAAACACACAGATACACAGCAATGTCTGCACACTTAGCTGAAGGGCTGCAGCCTCAGTGAAGACGGATCCAAAGACAGGCTGGCAATATCCGGAGTACTTGCTGCAGCAGAACACAGGTCCAGTGAAAGGATAGCATACAAGGGAAGATACTCAAGCAAGAGCTACAACCCAAATGAGAAATATAATCCACACCTACAATAGGAGGAGGGGGAATATAAAGGCAGGGAAATCAAACGGAGGAGGAACAGCTGGGAGGAAGGAAACAGAAAACTCCTCCCAGCTCTAGTAGTGACATCATCACAGGGGTGGAGAAACAGAGCTGTGAGAACGTCCCAAAGCTCTGGTAGTGACAATGGTAACATCTAATTTTTTGTGTGTTATTAGTTTAAGCAGACTGTGATTGTCTATTGTTGTGACTTAGATGAAGATCAGATCACATTTTATGACCAATTTGTGCAGAACTCCATATCATTCCAAAGGGTTCACATACTTTTTCTTGCAACTGTAGCTTTAGGCTATGTTCACACCTCTGGCTGGTAAGTCTGGTAGTCTATTCCGTCAGAAGAACATTCAGCGGTATTTGTCTGGCAGAATGCCAGCATTTATGCTGGAAACCTTCTGGATCCCTGTCAGGTTCTGTTATAGGCAAAGGGGATCTGGCGGTGCCTGGAAGTGTTTGGCAATGTTCAGCTATGCCAGATATGGTAACTCCGGTAGACTGTTCCTCTGCAGGGATGTGAATGTAGCCTTGAGTAGATATCATTTTATTTAGGGTTCATAGACATTTTGTACTACTGTTTTTAAATGTTGCACAGGTCACACATAATTATGAATTAAATGAATTAGAAAACAGAATGCCATACAGTCGTAAATTTTGCAAATATTTAATTTGAAAGAATGCATACATACTTTTACGCTAAAAGGAACTTTAGTCTTTTACCAGATTTTGATTGAAAATATATATTACATTTGAGTCCTTAGATACAATTTTTCTGGTTCTAAACATAAGGTTTGGAAACCAGCATTCGTATTTTTCAACTTTCTAGTGTCAGACTGCATTTGAGAACATCTGTTCTTCAGATTTGACCAATAAATATAGGTTTAAATTTCATTTATCTTCACATAATTCAGTACATTTACTAGAACTATATGGTACAAACAATAAATAAGATTTATCTTTTTTACAGTTTAAGAAAGTACACATTTTACAAGGCGTAAATCATTGTAGTGCAGTAATGCATCATAGTTCAGTGCACAATAGTCACTTGAGTCAAGTGGTTGTAAGAGTATATTATTTTAAACACTTAATTTAATATAGTCAATCCTTCTAATAAAATAAACTATGAGGGAGATTTATCATTGCTTGTGTCCCAGAAAAGTGTTGTTAAAAAGTCACAACTGTGACTTTTTAACTGTGACATTTAAAAAAATTGTCACATCTCCCCTTTCTCGCAGTCCTCGACACTTTTCTAAAATGGGGAGTGGCAAAAGCTGGGAAAAGGCGTGGCAAGTCACCACAACAAATTTATCTTCATTTTCCCCAGTTTTCTGGAGTAAATGAAGCCAGAAATCTACGGGAGCTCTGAGCTGTCATAGATTTCTGGTTAGGTGCACGGACTGTAGGAGGATGCACCTAATTCATGATAAAGCATGCGTCTCGTCATAAATTAGGGCATCCTTGGGCAGCACAGGGGATATCAAGACAGGTACAGAAAGAACCAGTCTTGATAAATCTCCCCCTATGTGTCTACTTAAATATAGTCTTGTAAAAAATACAGAGACCTCGATTTTTTTACCTGTAAGAAACAAGTGCAATTTTATATTGTTATTCTTATAGAAGAAAATCTTCATTACCATTAAAAATACATCTTCATAAAAACATAGACTATGATAATTACATAGATTTATCTGGGAAATTCATTAACCCCTTCACAACACAGCCACTTTTCACCTTCCTGACTAGGCCTAATTTTGAAAATCTGACATGTATCACTTTATGTGGTAATAACTATGGAATGCTTTGCTTATCCAAGACATTCTGATACAATTTTTTGGCACATTGTACTTTATGTTAGTGATACATTTGAGTCAATATGTGTAACCTTTATATAAAAAATCTAAAATTAACAGAAAATTTTTAAACATTTTCTAAATTTGAATTTACAGTAATTATACCTAAAAAATAGTTACATAACATTCCCCATATGTCTACTTTATGTTAGCATGATTTAGTAAATGTCTTTTCATTTTTTAGGAAGTTCGAAGTCTTAAAATTTCCAAAACCTACTTTTTTAAGGACCAGTTCAGTTTTGAAGTGACTTTGAGGAGCTTACATAATAGAAACCGTCCATAAATGACCACACTTTAAAAAAGAAAGCCCTCAAATTATTCAAAACTAATTTATGAACTTTGTTAACCTTTAGATGTTCCACAGGAGTTAAAGCAAAATTAAGGTGAGATTTATTTGCCGATTTTCCAATTTTATAAATTTTTTCTGTAATACAGCAAGAGTTAACAGCAAAACAAACCACAATATTTATTACCCTGATTTATCAGTTTACAGAAACCCCCCATATGTTGTCGTAAACTACTGTATGGGCACACTGCAGGGCTCACAAGGGAAGGAGCGCCATATGGCTTTTGGAGGGCAGATTTAGCTGGAATGGTTTTTGGACACTATGTCACATTTGAAAAGATCGTGATGTACCCCTACAAAGGAAACAAAAAAAAGTGACCCTATTTTGGAAACTACACCCTCAAGGAATATTTCAAGGGCTGTAGTGAACACTTTGACCCCACAGGTGTTTCATAGAATTTAGAAATACTTGCCTGTGAAAATGAAAAATTACATTCCTTCCAAACAAATATTGTTTTATCCCCAGATTTATTTTTTTCACAAAGGGAAAATATGTACCCCACATTTTGTTACGCATTTTCTCCTAGTTATGGAAACTCCCTATATGTGGTTATTAACTGCTGTATGGACACACAGCAGGGTTCAGATAAAAAAAAAGAGCACCTGTATACCTGTATTATCCACTGAAGACGCTGGTTCTCCAGCAAAACATGTTGGGAAGCAGGTCGTCTGTCTGTGTGTGGTTTTAGATTCAGTGGTGAGCAGGATATCTAGGTGAAAAAAAAGTAATTCGAATGACAGCAGAGTAAAATGTAGCCAGCCCAAGTGCACAGGGCTGAACAGCTACAGTGTTTCCAATCACTCAGTGCTGCTGTGAAAGATAACAGCGGCAATAGACACAACTAGCTAAGAATCACCTATAATCCAGCTCAAACACTGAGATTTTTAAATAGTGTCACATAAAAGTTGTTTTAATTAGCAGCACATGAAAAGGACGAAATATGGTCTAAAGACCAATTGTTTTGATTGTGACTATGAAAGTATATGTCCTACATATGCTGAGAGGTCCTATTATTTTTCTATAATTGAAACATTTTAGAAACCATAACAAATCACACAATTTCCCAAGGATTATAGTGAGCATTTTTGATCTCGCATGTGGTTTGCAAAATATTACTTCACAGACAATGACGCAAAGTGAAAATTTATATTTTTTGCCTGGACATACAACAGGGCTCAGGAGTAAAAGGAGGACTATGCGCATTTGAGGCCCAATCTGGTTATTTAGATCTCTTAAGTGACCCCATTTTGCAAACTACACACCTTAGGGTATTTATTGAGGGGTGGAGTGAGCATTTTGACCCCACAAGTGTTTTGCAAACATTAATGCACAGCAGATGATGCAAAGTGAAAATTGCTATTTTTCCACAGATACTGTATGCCATTTCAGAACCCCATATGTTGTGTCCACTGTGTGCCAGTATAAACAGTCAGCCCTATTATTATGCTATGTTTCCTGGTTTTAGAAACACCCTACATGTGGCTCTAATCTTTTGTATGAACGTTTGAAAGGGCTCAAGAGTAAAATAGCACCATGTGCATTTGATGCCCAATGTGGTGAATTACGCATCTTGTGCTGACAACTGTAGAAGATCTGAGGTGAAATAATAAATAGAACCTCCAAAGCCATTTGGGAAAATCATAAAGGTATTTATTGAGTGGAATGAGCATTTTGACCCCACTGGTACTTTGCTGAAATTAATGCGCAGCAAACCGTGCAAAGTGAAAATTGCAAGTTTTCCAAAGATATGCCTAGACTACTACACTACACTACTTGCATTGTCAGGCAGATTGTACTGGGTACGGAAATGCCATAAATGTGGACGTAAACTACTGTTTGGTTACGCTGCAGGGTTCAAAAGGAAAAGACCACTTTTTGGCTTTTGCAGTGCAGATTTTGATAGTTTACAGGTGCCATGTTGCTGTCAGACTCAGCCGTTTTCTGAGAACCATACCATTTTTATTTTTCTCTCAATGGAGCTGTTTAAAGTCTTATTTTTTGCCGGATGAGTTGCCATTGGTTCTATTTTGCGGTACATACAACTTTTTTATCACTTTTTATTTAGCTTTTTGGGAAGCAGGATAAAGAAAAGGCAGCAACTGCAGTTGCTATATATATATATATATATATATATATATATATACACACACACACACATTTTACCGCTTTTACAGAAAATATTTTTGGTAAAAAAATTATGATTTTGGGTCGCCATTATTTTTTCTGACATTGGTCTTGTTTGTGAGGTTTTTTTTTGTGGGATGAGGTGATGTTTTCATTAGTGCCATTTTGTGGTACATATACATTTTTGGTCGCTTGATATGTTTTTTGGGAAGTAAGGTAACCAAAAATGGCTGTTCTGGCATTTTTTTTTTACGGCGTTGGCCAGACGGAATAGATCATGTGGTATTTTTTATAGAGTCAGATGTTATGGACGAAGTGATACCTAATATGTTTTTTTTATATTTTTTTATTAGTATATGGATTAATGCATTTTTTGAAACTTTAAATTTTTGAGGTCATTTATCAAACTGGTGTAAAGTAAAATTGGCTTAGTTGCCTATAGCAACCAATTTAATTTTACCTTTCATTTTCTAAAGGAGCAGTTAAAAACGGAGGGTAGAATCTAATTGGTTGCTATGGGCAACTAAGCCAATTCTACTTTACACCAGTTTGATAAATGACTCCATTTAGAAACATAGAAACATAGAATGTGTCGGCAGATAAGAACCATTAAGAACCATTTGGTCCATCTAGTCTGCCCAATTATTGTTTATTTTTAGAAGACACTTTTCAACTTTCTTCTTGTATTGCAGGAAGCCAATTGGTTGAGAGAGGGAGTTCCTTATTAATATCTAAATAAGAATACCCCTTTAAAATGTTATCTAAATTCAATTAAATTAATAAAAGATAGGAAACACACACAGTATAATTATCACTTAAATAGGTTGACTAGAAACGGCAGCACTTTTGACAATGAGGTGTGTGTGGTATTGCTGCTTATTCAGTGGCATTGCTAGGCATTTAGATCCGGGGCCTGTGCCTCAGATTACAAGCATCGTGCCCCAAACCTCCAGCCAGCACCTAAGTAAGGAAATCTTCTATTTTTTTCATTGCCATACGCTGCTGCTGAGAGCATAAGGACTCCTCCTCTCAGGACTACAGGCTACAATGCCAAACCCTCACCCCAACCACTTGGGCCCTGTTCACATCAGCTTCACTAAAGGAAACAGCCACTTCTGCTCACAACAGAGGCACCACCCACCAGTCTTGAGTCTCCTGTAGAGCTGCTGCTCTATGCTAGTAAGTCGGCCACTACACAATGGCTTACACTAGTTTGGCTGAGTCCTCCCACAGCCCCCCATCACTCTTCCTGATAAAGACCCTGCAGCTCCATGCCTCTCCTGCCCTTGCAGCTCACAGTAGTAGTCGGGCAGACAGAGGAGGGGAGAGTCAGCAGACAGTGAAGATAGCAGCAAAGGACCAATACAAGAAACTTCAAAGACCTGTCCTGCGCTTCCCTCCTAAATTGCTCACCATTCCCTATAAAGTGTAGGGACCGAAAGCTTTACTGCTTGCATGACAGATGTCCATCCATCTACATAAAGGGTAAGTGTGATGTGTGTATTATGTTTGTGTTATATGTATGTATATATGTGTAATGTGTATCTATATACCTGTAATAATTGTTTTGTCATGTGTATGTATTTATACATGTGCAATGTGAATGCTAAAGGTTGCAGTGCATTTAAGGTAAAGGCACACAAAAGTGAAGAAAAAATCCAATAAATCCGGATAAACTGTTAGTTTTCATGGCCATTTAGAATAATTGTGTGTATCTATTTTCTGTTCGCCTATCTGTTTTTAATGACCGTTTTGCATCCATTTTTAATAGCTGTTAAAAATAGATGAATTCCATTGGCTGTTTTTAATCCCACCCCCTTCAGTGCCCTTAGTATATATTATGTACCTCCCCCACAGTGCCCTCACTATAACAGCCCCCATAGTTCCCCAGGCTAAATGTATTGCCCCATATTGATCCCAGTATAATTATTTTCCCCTCATAGTGTCCCCAGTATTAATACATTGCCCTCAGCATATATAGTGTCCCCAAAGTGTGCCACTTTTTAGACAGATTCTAGTTTCAGACAGTTGTGTATCTCTTCAAGGTGGATTTACATGGCCCGATTTTCGGGAATGACTGTTCCTGCAAACGCTTGTTGCCTACAATCTGCCCATCTAAATATGCTGCCAATTACCCAATGAACGAGTGAAAAGCTCATTCATCGGGTGATCCTGTAGTTCGTGCAGGCACCAACGATCATCATTTATGGGCAGCAGATTCTGCTGTCTAAACAGCAATCTGCTGCCCAGCAACAATGATTTTGTATAGGGACAATGGATCTTAGTAGTGATCCTTTGTCCTTATACTGTGAAGGAGATCAATGCAAGTAAATGCAGCAGTCTCCGTCACTGAACAAGCCGCCAACTGTTGGGAAGGAACTGTTCCTTCCCGACAATCGGTTGTAACATTGTGCCGTGTTAACCCGCCTTTACTTAGGACTTTTATGAAGTTTGGTTAGTCAAAACCATTGTCTGTATACACTGGTATTTGAGGAATACCTGTTACCTAAAATTGATAGGGCATGCTAATAGTTTTTACTAGCCAGTGGTGCTTCATGATGGATAATTGGTTAAACACTGGTGTAGTCACTGGTTAAACACAGAGAGTGGTTGGATATATATATTAGGCGGTTCCAGAGGTCACAAGGTAGGGCAATATTAGGGCCAGTAATAGGTTAATTTTACTATTTTTGTGCTGTGTGCCCTTAATTGATTTATGATGTGACATGGTGATCGCCACTGTTTGGCACTAACATTCTAGTGTCTACATGTGGTTACAATTTTTTTGGGAGGGAAGGAGGTTCAGCATATGCATCATATGCATTGAGGCTTGTGGCCCTGATCTTTTTAAAAGCTAGCAATGCCTCTCAGCTTGTCCTATAAATTGGGCTGAGCTGCAATATTAGACACCAATGGTACTCTTTTAAAGCCAAAACCAGGAGTAGATAAAAAAAAAAGTAGTATCTGTCTTTTAGGATGCCTGCACACAGTTCAGATTAAGCACTTTTCTTGTGTGGTTTTCCTGCAGATTTGATGCGGCTCTGCCGCAAATATTAGCCTTCCATTGAAAAGGGTGAAATCCGCAGGGAAAAAAATTACATTGACACTACAGGGAGCCATTATTACTGGGGGCACTATAGGGGTATTATATTTACTGGGGGTACTAGAATGCTGACATTTTTACATCTCAGGCTGCGATGTATGAGCGAGCGGCGAGGGACTGGGAGGAGGAGCTGGGGGCCGGCAATTGCGGCGGGGCCAGTGCAGTCATTGTACTCCGGCCCCGCCACTCCAGTGCTGCAGTATACAAATATAAAATGTCTCATTCAATTAAAAATGATTAAACATGCCCCCCCCACTTTTAATATTACCGTACACCCTAACAGGTTCTGTAGAATGCAGGCAGGCAGGCCGGGCGGCAGCGTAACTCCCTGATGTCACGTGCCTGCACCACCTACTTTATGAATGAAGCAGGCGGCGCAGGCATGTGACGTCAGTGAGTGACGCCTGCCTGCGTTGTACAGAAGCTGTTAGGGTGTACAGTAATATTAGGAGTGAGGGGGCATGTTTAATCACTTTTAATTGAATGAGACATTTTATATTTGTATACTGGAGCAATGGGAGGGGGAAATCTGTGGATGACAGTTTTATGGGGGACATCTGTGGATGGCACTGTTAAGGGGTGGAGGGTCTGTGGATGGCACTGTTATGGGCTGGGGGGTCTGTGGATGGCATTGTTATGGGGTGGGGGGTCTGTGCCATCCACAGATCCCCCATAACAGTGCCATCCACAGATCCCCATAACAGTGTCAGCCACAGATCCCTCATAACAGTGTCAGCCACAGATCCCCCCCCCTGTAACAGTATCCTTCACAGATCCCCCCATAACAGTGTCTGTCACAGATCCCCCCATAACAGTGCGGCATCCACAGATCCCCCCATAACAGTGCATCATCCACAGATCCCCCCATAACAGTGCGTCATCCACAGATCCCCCATAACAGTGCCATCCCCAGATCCCCCCATAACAGTGTCCTTCACAGATCCCCCCATAACAGTGTCCTTCACAGATCCCCCATAATAGTGCCATCCACAGACCACCATTAGTTCCAAACCCACCAAAAGCACACCTTTTGGTTAAAAATATATTTTTTCTTATTTTCCTCCCCAAAAACCTAGGTGCGTCTTATGGGACGGTGCGCCTTATAGGGCGAAAAATACGGTAGGTCAGACACTGTAGGCAACCCAATCATATCCAGACAGTAAACCACTTTTTTTTTTATAACGCATTAAAAAGTACCCCAAAATTCACAATATTCCAACAGACAAACAGAGGGCTTCTGTTACACACTGTTATTTCAGAAGTATAGTATTTGGGGGCATTGTAGTGCACAGCAGGCATAAGACAGAGACACCAGGAGGAGGAGGATAGAAAAGTGAGGAATGTAAGATGTCTGTGTGCCAAATTCTGCAGAGATGAGACATGGCTGAAAGAAGTCATCATGGTAGTTATGGCTGAATGAAGAAGATAAAGAAAGTCTACATCAGAGGAGACATTACTGCATGTAATAGGTATGTAGTGCTGTATTTTCCTGTATGTGTGATAGCGCTAAATGCTATGTCCATCCAAATATGTCTTTGGCACTGGAACCATGGGTTTGCATAAAAAATTTAACACATATTTATTTGGGCTTGGTCCACTAATCTATTACGACTCTAGCAATGTCCCCTGGGTCCTGGTGAACTCACATCCCCAAAAGCTTTTTCTAAACTTTCTAAAAAAACGAATAATGTTAAAGGGAACCTATCACCATGAAAATGCAATGTAAGCTACTGGCAGCAAAGATTCAGTAAAACATGTAATTTATTCATTTAAATTCCTGCTCATTCTGAGCTTTGAAGTCATGGAGGCTTCAACCTGACAGGTTTCCTTTAACAATGCCCCAACCAACATTAGTGATCTCCAGAGTCTGAGCGTTCAGCTGTTTCTGTCAGTCAAATATTGAATGTATCAACAGTATGTATGCGTGACCACTAGTGATGAGCGAGCATGCTCGGCCGAACTGCTGTTCGGCTCGAGCATCGCTATGCTCGGCAGATCTGAGTGCTCAGCCGAATAATTTGGGTGCTCGAATACAATTTAATACAATGAGAGTCAATACGAGAACACCAGGCACCCCCTGCTCGGAAGAGAAGAGGATGTCTAGTTCATAAAAAAAGGTTAGAAATTGATAGAAATCCCATCAAAATGGTTTGGAAACAGCATTAAGAGGATAGCTGGATGCGTCTTAGACTCCTATTATGTACGACATACAATAGACAACCACACAAAGGCTATATGCTAAAAGCCAGGTATGTACAAGCCATCCATCTATCCATGAGACAGATAACAGCCAGCATACCTTACAATGGCAGCCTTGTGCACTATGAGATATTCCAAATCAGCTCTCATCTGACTGAGAACCAGTAAACCTCAAAGTTATTTTGCATCTGCTGGATGGCTTGGGTGGACCTGCACATCTAGATCAATATCATTAGGGCGATAAAAAGTTTTCCGATTGTCGTAACATAATATTCAATAACCTTTCTATACAGTTTTGTAATGTAAAAACTCATTTGCATAAACATTGGCATTATGGAAAGACATGCAAATTAGCAGAATCTCTCATGAACAGCGCCCTCTACTAGTTGCATAGTGTTATGACAAGACTATTCACTCACAACAGCGAATAGTCTTGTCATAACACTATGCAACTAATAGAGAGCGCAGTTCATGAGTCATAATTCATGACTTATGAACAGCACCCTCTATTAGTTGCATAGTGTTATGACAAGACTATTCGCTAAGATCATATTCGCTATATTGCTCTATATTAGTTTTTTAGAATATTCGTAATATTCTAAAAAACGAATCTATAGCAATATAGCGAATATTATGTAATAATTATGTAGTAAGTCAGTGATAATATCTGACACTGGAAAAGCTGGGTAATAACTCAGTGTAGATCGCGAGTTATTACCCAGCTTTCCCAGTGTCAGATTTTATCACTGAGTTATTACCCAGATGTCCCAGTGTCATATATCATCCTAGTGTAGATCGCGAATATTCTAATCGCGAATTTTCCATGCAAAAGGCTACACTAATAAGCTTGTCATAAGACTCAGTCTAATATTCTTGTCAGAAGACTATGAAACCAATAGATGGCGCTATTGAATTATGAACAGCACCCTCTATTGGTTTTATAGTCTTCTGACAAGAATATTAGACTTGTCATAAGACTGTGAAACCAATAGAAAGCGCTGTTCCCATGCCCATGTTTATGCAAATTAGTTTTTACATGACAAAACTGTATAGAAAGGTTATTGAATATTATGTTAGGACAATCAGAAAACTTTTTGTTGCCCTAATGCTATTGATCTAGGTGTACAGGTCTACCCAAGCCATCTAACAGATGCAAAATAACTTTGAGGCTTACTGGCTCTCAATCAGATGAGAGCTGGTTTGGAATATCTTATGGTGCACAAGGCTGCCATTGTAAGGTATGCTGACTAAGCCTGTCATCTGCCTCATGGATATATTGATGGCTTGCACATACATGGCTTTTAGCATATAGCCTTTGTGTGGTTGTCTATTGTATGTCGTACGTAATAGGAGTCTAAGAGGCATCCAACTATCCTCTTAATGCTGTTTCCAAACCATTTTGATGGGGTTTCCATCAATTTTTAACTTTTTTTATGAACCAGACACCCTCTTCTCTTCCGAGCAGGGGGTGCCTGGTTGTCTCCCATTGACTTCCATTATACTCGGGTGCTCGGCCAAGCACACGAATATAGCAATGTGTTCGGGCCGAACACCCGAATACTTTGGTGCTCGATCATCACTAGTGACCACCACTATATTCAAACTCCTCCTCACTGCAGTAAAAATATATACTTAATCACCAGTCCGCAAAAAAATGCTGCAGGTCCGAGGAGTGTTGTGGGGTCGATCACACTTTCAAAGAATGTACATAAAAGATTCGGACCGCGCGGATCATAAATATAAGGTATAAAACAGGTTATTTTCTCTTCCTCCCTTCAAAAAGGTACCGAGGTCTGCAGATCTCCTACTGATGGATATCCTGCAACTTACAAAGAAAAACAATAGGGTAGATCCGTATGGTTGTACTGCCCTGTGATGCACAGATTGTACTTACACGGCACTCCACCAATCACGTGATACGCCTGTGATTGGTGGAGTGCCGTGTAAGTACAATCTGTGGATCACAGGGCAGTACAACCATACGGATCTACCCTATTGTTTTTCTTTGTAAGTTGCAGGATATCCATCAGTAGGAGATCTGCAGACCTCGGTACCTTTTTGAAGAGAGGAAGAGAAAATAACCTGTTTTATACCTTATATTTATGATACGCGCGGTCCGAATCTTTTATGTACATCCTCCTCACTGCAGTAGTACAGCAAGAGGTATAACTTAATGTGTAACTATATGCAGCGGTTAAAGTTGCACCGGGGTCTTGGTGCCACATAGGAAAATAACAGCAGCATAAAAAACGTGATGGAACACCTCTGGAACAAAGGAATTATGGATAATGTCAGAATTCCTTATTAAACCCTTTTTAGTGAATGCAATGCATTGTTTTAAGTTAATAAACCATATAGATATACGGTATAGTAATAGCAAAAGTGAAAACTGAACATTGCCACTTCATGATGTTATATTGGCTACCTTAAAAAAGTTTTTTTATACCAAACCCTTTATCTAGTCCAAGTGCCAGCTTGAAGAAACTACTGTGAGGTTAATTTTGGCATGGTCATGAGGCAAGATATATAAATAAATAATATTTCTTATAGGTAAAACTAAATATTTTCTTAATATATTAACATACTATATATACTGTGTGTGTGTGTGTGTATATATATATATATATATATATATATACATACATATATTTATATATACCGCATATATATATATATATATATATCTGGGACCTGCACCTATCTCCTGAACGAACCCCCTAAAGTGAAGTAGAGTGTACTGTGCAAGCATTGCCACTGCTATAAGAATTCCGAAAATAGCCGAACCCTGGCTTGGCTATTCCCGGCAGTCCCATAGAGGTGAATGGAGAGGTGGTCATGCATGCGTGGTGTTCTCTCCTTTCACTGCTATGGGAGCTCTGAAAATAGCTGACTGAGCATGGTGTGCTCACAAGCACTGTGTGCTCTCCTTCACTTCGGTGGCCTCTTTGGAGATAGTGGGTCAAAGTCTGAGATGAGGGGTTATCTGCTTTTTACTATTGATGACTTATCCTAAGGATAGGTCATCAATATCAGATCGGTGGAGGTCCAAATCCCAGCACCCCCGCCAATCAGCTGTTTGATGAGAAAACAGCGCCTCCTTCTCTGCTCTGCTTACCTGCTTGCCGCAAAAATTGCAGTGGCGAGCATGTGTAATTACAAGTATGGCGTCCCCATTCTATGGAACAGCTCTGTAGTATTCACTTGAACAGACAGAGATGTCCCAAGAAAGTGAATGGAGATGCCATACTTGTAATTACACCTTCTCTCCACTGCAATCACTGCGATGAGCAGGTAAGCAGAGCAGAGAAGGAATCGCTTGTATGAGCACTGCCTTCTCTTCAAACAGCAGATCAACGAGGGTGCCAGTGGTAAAAAAAAACTTCGATCTGATACTGATGACCTATCCTGAGGATAGGTCATCAATAGTAACAAGCGGACAACCCCTTTAAGTCATGAATGTAAAAAAGTAACAAGTATCCTATGGTTAAACTTATCCTATCCCATATATTACTTAGAAGATGCATACACATTGTTTCTAATTTTGTCTCAGTAGGAAGACTAATAATGTACATAAAAATTATGTATTCAAATATAATAGTCTCTTTTACAGGTGGAAATGACCTTAAAAATTTGTGTGAAATGTATATTTGTCTTTAACTGAAAGTGTGCCAACATTTCTGCATGATATTTTTATCATCCCTTCTGACTGAATATAAAATCTCAGTTCCATGATTACCATAATGTAGGTAAATGTAATTGTTAAGGACTAGGAAGCTCCTCATTTTCTATAAGGTAATCCTTCTTTAAAAATCTAGTACCCCTGACCATCCTCCATACTCCAAGATAAGCATCTTTTAACGGACTACTGCCGTCTTCATCAGAAGTCTTTGCTGGACCATGTGATTTCAAAACTGCAGCCAATGTGCTTCCTTTCTTTTCTTCAGTGGGATTCTCAGTTTCAGTCACTGACTTTTCTTGTGCATTTCCTTCAGAACTATTGTCCTGTAAAATTTCTTCCATGACAAAAGGTGGAGGCTGTCCAGCTTGAGGCTCCTTTTCATCTTTAATTGCTTCCTTTTCCAGATCTTCATAGTTGATCTGTCTCCTCATCTCAAAATATTTGGCCACACAGTAGATTAAGGACCCAAATGTGTTGACGACGACACCGGCTATGAAAAGGGAAGTCGGTGCCACATCATCAAAGGCAAGCATGCCTACTGTAATGGTGACAATGCTCTTTACTACTCCAACAAAACTTGTTGTGACGGCTGAATTGATATATGTACAATGTAGTGTGGTAAAATTCATGGCGCAACCAATTAGAGTACATGCAATGAAAGTACAAACCATGGCTGGGTCTTTCCAACCTGGAAAAGACCATGCCTTGATCATGTCCAAACTGGCAAAGGAGAATATTAGGAGCAGAGGAGTTGAAGTAATGGCAACTATGTACTGCGCAGTCACAGGCCCATGTTCACTATCTGTACTTGTCTTTTGGATAATTACAAGAAAAGCAGAATGAACTAATACAGCCAGCACTCCCGTTATGTATCCTACAACTTCTCCGCTCAGGTCACCGGCCCCTGTTTGAAATATAAGATAAAACCATTTAGTTCAAACACAAAACTAAACATGTTTAAGAACAATATCTTATTTCACAATGAATAATGGAACTAAGGCAAAATAATATAATAAATAACAATATAATAAATAACCATTACAAAACATAAATTTAACCTCTATATGTTAAAGCATGTTTCCAGAGATCTACACAACATGAAAACCTCATGGGCTATATAGCTCAGTGTGTCATTTCAAATTTCTAATCTAGTATTAAACGATGAGTGTATTATGCTGTATATTAGCATCATTTACTTGCAATCTATACTCTCCATGTATTTCAATAAAAGGCAGAATGGGAGAGATGTGAATCACTAAAGCTCTACACTTTGTTGAGAAAGAGATGGCTAAGTAATAGAGAATGATCAATATAACTTCAATATCTCGCGTATCTTACCCAAGGGATTTATAAGCTGTGTGCCTATAGTGGAAATCTGTTACATTCGTGTTCACTAGAAAATTGACAATATACAAGAAGGCAATGTCTCCCTCTGCAGTGTGAGCAGGGGTTGGAGAGGAGAGAGAATTATAATAGGCTCGAAGAATTGGAGACCGGTGACTAGGCTGTATCTTCACTAAATCTGTAACATGCAGGCTATGATAACTACTTCCTGTTGAATAAAGAAGAATGAGGTCTACAGATAAAGTAATTTTTGAAGGGAAATACTTCACAAAAGATCATACAGGAAGATCTAAAAGCACTGTGAAGTTCTTTTTTTTTTTTCACTTGGGGAGCATTCTCCAATTACCTGTACAGATTTTTAGAGATGGACAACGTTTGTGATAATGCAGGTCCTTCACAAATTACAAATAACTTCAATCAAAATGAATGTTTAGCATTGGTAGCTCTCTGTGAATAGCCCCTTAATCTATTTACTACTAATGAGATGAGCCACGATTATTAAGAGGCACACACATCTTAATTGTAGCACACCTCTACAGGTCCATGCACCAAACCTGAAATCTATGCCATCAAGGCAGTGCAGGGCACAAAAGGCAAAAAAAAGTTGCAAAAATGTTGTATAAGCTGGGCATTCCCTAATCTTTGCAAAATTTGCAACATTGCAGTGCATCTTATAAAATACTAGTGAGTGCTTCCATTATGGGGGGAGTGAAGCACTGTCGGTACTCACCTCTCCATGATTGATCTTCTCTGGGAGCAGCACTGCACTGTCCTGACTGCGTACAGCTACAGTCAGTCAGATGAAATTGGGGTAGTGGGGTCTGACATGGAGTTCTGATCTGAGGTTGGATGTGGGTGTCATGGTCTAACGAGGGTCTGATTTGAGGCCTGATATGGGGGTCTCACATGAAGGTGTAAAGGTGGTCTGATCTGAGGGCTGATATGGAAGTCTGACATGAAGGTCTAAAGCGGGTCTGATATGGGGGGGTCTAACATGAATGTCTTATGGGGGTCTGATCTGAGGATCTGATATGGGGGTCTGATTTGAGTATCTGATATGGGGCACTGATCTAAGGTGCGATATGGGAGTCCGATCTGAGGATCTAATATGGGGGAATCTGAAATGGAGTCCTGATCTGAGGTTTGAAGCCTGATATGGGGGTTTCAAATGAAGGTCTAAAGGTGGTCTGATATGGGGGTCTAACATTAATGTCTGATGGGAGTCTAATCTGAGGACCTGATATGGGGTCTGATCTGAGGATCATATATGGGGTCTGATTTGAGGTTCTAATATTGGGGTCTTATTTAAGGATCTGATATGGGGGACTGATCTGAGGTGCGATATGGGAGTCTGATCTGATATGTGGATCTGATCTTAAAGGTAAGGGGGTATTTTTTGTACTGGTGCACAATATAAAGGGGTATTGAGGGCACTGTTAATACTATGCACTCTGGGAGATAATTATTTCTACTGGTGGGACTTTGGTGAGCACTATTTCTGTGGAGGGCACCCTGGCATAGTTTCAGCTTGGCACAATTATTTTTGGGGGACGTTCTGTGTAGACTATTAGTGCCAGGGACACCATTTGCTTAACGCAGTTATTTTTAGGGCACTATGTGCCAATAACTATCTGTGTGGTAGAGGGGTGTTCAGGTGATGGAAAAGTAGGAAACGCTACAGAGACAAGAGATGGATGAGGAAAGAGAATATATACATATATCAGATGAGATGTCACTGTATGTAAAAAGCATGCGGCGCTGTATTCTCCTGCATGTTTTGTAGCGCTGTATGTAATGTTTTTCAAGAATGTCTTTCACAGTAGTGCAAGTGGGAAGAGGTTAGGTTGAAAATTTGGCATGGGTGGAGGGTGCCGTTTCAATTTTTGCCTCAGTGCACCTCTATCCCTTGCCACAAAGCACTGAGTGAAAACGGGGTCCCAAGCTGAACTCTTGCACCAGGGCCATGAGCTTTTAGCTACACCCCTGTTGATAAATGTCCTCCTACATGTAAAAAATGACTAACATTTCAGCACATTTCTCTTTTATTCAACAGGGGTCCATAAATTAGGAAACAGGCTTAAAAGTCCCATTGATATAGTGACCTATAAAGATCCAACTTGGACATTGAAATGGTTTATATAAACAAAATATTGGATATTGTGAAAATGGAAATTCATAAAACTTCGGACATTCATTTCTGGACCTCACCTTCTGCATTTGTTCAGGCACAGGTATGGAGCTAGTAATACTTAGATTAGCTTTCTGAGCAGATCTCAATGTGGTATAGCTATAGTATATGGAATATATGATATCTACTTGCTAGCACACAGCTCTGCCCTCAGCATGTCTAGCCCTGTTAATCAAGTGGAGAGAGAATATGCAGAGCACAAAGGGTTTTACAAAGCAGTGCTCAAAGGATTCAGCCCCGCCACCTAGTGCTAGAAATTCTCATTTGCATATGAGTAAAAACACAGATTTCTCTGCAGCTGTTTATAGTACACGCAAAACAAAGCTATCATTTTAATCAGCATGATGAGCCCTACCAGGCAGTATGTCTGGTTTACTAGGGTTGATCTTGGTAACAGAGCCTCTTTAATAGAGTTGAGCGGACACTTGGATGTTCGGGTTCGACGGGTTCGGCCGAACTTCACAAAAAAGTTCGAGTTCGGGACCCAAACGTGACCCGAACTTGACCCCAAACCCCATTGAAGTCAATAGAGACCCGAACTTTTGAGCACTAAAATGGCTGTAAAAATGTCATGGAAAGGACTAGAGGGCTGCAAATGGCATCAAAATGTGGTTAAGAGCATGACAAGTGCTCTATAAACAAATGTGGATAGGGAAATGACTTTAAATAACATAAAATACGTAAAAATAAAAAATAATAATCTTGATCTAGGAGAACGAGGTCCATATGGAGTAGGAGGTTGAGGAGGCGGTGGATGTGGCGGTGTAGGTTGAAGCGGCGGTGGAGGAGAAGGAGGAGGTAGCCTACACTGCTTTTTTGTTTTAAATGTATTTCTATTTATTTATTTATTAGGGTACACCCCAAAACATTGGGAAATATAACCTGTGATAACCCCCTCTAGTCATGCTAAACACATGTTTAGACAATACACTGGCTGCAGGGCAGGCCAGCACCTCCAAGGTGTAAAGGGCAAGCTCAGGCCATGTGCTCAATTTGAAGACCCAGAAGTTGCAGGGGGCAGACCCATCAGTCAGTTCATGTAGGCGTGTGCAAAAATACTGCCCCACCAAGTCGCACGTCCCCGTGATGTTCACGATACAATTGGATATCTGCTCTATCAACTTTCGATGTTCTTTTCTGCGCCTACCATGTTGATCACGGTTAGCAGCGAATTAGGGTTCCACGCCGGAGAGGGAGCGTGAGAAAGAGAGACCACATCCAAGGGAGATCTGTGACGGACTGAACCGTCACTGGGGCTGCTGGAGAAGCCTGAGGGCCAGCCTCCTTCCTATAGACTATGAACAGAGAACTATGGAGACCCCCTAAGACCTTTTGGGGTTACAAGGAACTATGAACCCTGATTTATGTGTGTATTTATAGGCCACATATTTCCTATTGCCCATTAAAAAGGCATGGTGTGGATTCAGCAACACAAAAAGGGTTAACTCTGCACTGAGACTCCCACTGATTGTGTTAGTGATGGGTTTAAGATAGTTGATTATAATAGCAGCCGACTCCTAGATGAGTAGATCACCATATGATACACTCAGGAGATAATCCCATCACATGTGTCTCCACTGTCCCTATTCATTCATTATGGAGGGGGTGAAGATGTCTGTTTGCATGTTGTGTTTGTTAATTGTGTCACAGACAATGCCATTGTTTTTGTTGAATAGGGTTAGTTTTTGTGTTTAAACTGTAAAGGATTGGCTGCGATGTCATGTCCTCAGTTCCCAACCAGGTCCACGGGGGTGGTACCCTTGTTGGAAAATGTGTATATAAGTCAATGCTTGTGTGTTCAATAAAGAGTTCCTGTTTTACATTCAACATAGAGCCTCGTCTCATGTGTATGGGGATTGCTATACGCTGCATACTCCCCTGGCTATAACTCCTAGCTCTTGTAAGAGCTGTTCCTGCTCTCTGGATTTAGGAGAGGTTCACCCACTGGAGCCTGGAGCCTTGTCGTAGGTCCAGGGTGGGTAGGAGATGGTGAGACCTCAACCAAACTTCGGCGGTTCGTGGGGTCTGCAGTGCTTACGGTGTCAAGTGGAGTGCTTGGAGTCCTCGGGAAGCACTAGGAGCATCCATCGACGGAGGTACCTGGTCGGGGTGCCAGGAGATCCGTTACAAGATTAATGGATGAAATTTAATTGTGATTGAGTGGAAATGTGGGGCAAATTATTAAAGCAGAAGAATTGAAGGAAAGGAGGGGGCACGCGGCAATTACCCACTCCCGACTCGAGGAGGTAGTGACGATAAATAACAATACAGGACTCTTAAGATGCCCTGTTATTGGAATGATTAATAAAAAATGTCACTGTGGTATTTTGGATTTGGAAACGTTAGCCAGGTGAGGCCCTGCTGCCGCTTTGTTGACTCTAGATAACTTCTGCCTGATCGCACGTCTCCGTGACGTCCACGATCCATTTGGATATTTTCTCTATCAACTTTCGATGTTCTTTTCTGAGCCTACCATGTTGATCATGGTTATCGGCGAATCAGGGTTCCATGCCGGAGAGGGAGCGTGAGAAAGGGATACCACATCCAAGGGAGGTCAATGGCTGCAATGTGATCTAGCTAAAATGTGGGACAAGTTATTAAAGCAGAAGGATCGAATGAAAGGGCCAATTAAAGACGAGTTTTACAAATTTAATTCCCTGTCACCTATGCAGAGCAGGGGTTTTTCATCGCCAGAAATGTGTTAATGTCACCCACCAATGGAACAGATGATTTTTAAAAATTTCGGTCCGTGTCACCTATGCAGAGCAGGGGTTTATTCACGGCAAAAATTGTAAAAAGTCACCCAAGAATGTAACAGAAAAATTAGTGAAATGTATTAACCTGTCTACTAGGTAGAGAAGGGATATATCACAGCCAAAAATTGGTGAATTTCACCCGAATATGTAACAGACAAATTAATGTTTTTTTTTTTACCTGTCTACTAGGTATAGCAGTGGTATATCACACCGAAAAATTGGTGAATTACACCCGAATATGTAATAGACAAATTAGTGAAATGTTACCTGTCTACTAGGTAGAGCAGGGGTATATCACACCCAAAAAATTGTGAATTTCACCCGAATATGTAACAGACAAATTAATGACATTTTTTTAACTGTCTACAAGGTATAGCAGTGGTATATCACAGCCAAAAATCTATGAATTTCACCCGAAAATGTAATAGACAAATTAGTGAAATGTTTTGACCTGTCTACTAGGTACAGCCGGGGTATATCACACCCAAAAATTGGTGAATTTCACCCGAATATGTAACAGACAAATTAGTGAAATGTTTTTAACTGTCAACTAGGTACAGCCGGGGTATATCACACCCAAAAAGTGGTAAATTTCACCCGAAAATGAAACAGACAAATTAGTGAAATAACATAAAATACGTACAAATAAAAAAATAAAAAACTTGATTTATGAGGTAGAGGCCCATATGGAGTAGGAGTTTGAGGAGGCGGTGGACGTAGCGGTGTAGGTGGAAGCGGTGGTGGAGGAGGACGAGGTAGCCAACACAGTTTTTTGGTTTAAATTTTTATTTTTTATTTTTTAATTAGGGTACAACAATGAGCAATTGCGCTGTAGTATAACAATGGCTGGTTAAGGCCGGTATACATGTCTATTCTGCACTAGGTACGGACAAGTCCTGTGGGATCCATGCCTGGTTCATTTTAATGAACGTGAGCTTGTCCACATTGGCTGTGGGCAGGCGGCTGCGCTTGTCTGTGATAACGCCCCCTGCTGTGCTAAACACACATTCAGACAATACACTGGCTGCAGGGCAGGCACCCAAGCACCTCCAAGGCGTAAATGGCAAGCTCAGGCCATGTGCCCAATTTGAAGACCCAGAAGTTGAAGGGGGCAGACCCGTCATTCAGTACGTGTAGGCGTGTGCACACATACTGCTCCACCATGTTGCTGAAATGCTGCCTCCTTCTAAGACATTCCATATCAGCTGGTGGTGCTGGTTGTTGTGGCGTGCTGGCAAAGCTTTTCCACATTTCGGCCATGCTAACCCTGCCTTCTGAGGTGCTGGTGGGTTCCCCAGATACGTTGGCGACCTCTTCCTTCTCCTCTGCCTTCGCCTTGTGCTTCCACTGTGCCCCCGCTGTCAGGTGGGAATGCCACCAGCAGCGCGTCTACCAGCGTGCGCTTGTACTCGTGCATCTTACGATCACTCTCCAGTGACGGAATTAAGGACGGTACGTTGTCCTTGTAATGGGGATCCAGCAGCGTGGCCACCCAGTAATCAGCACAAGTTAGAATGTGGGCAACTCAGTGGTAGTTGCGGAGACACTTCAGCATGTAATCGCTCATGTGTGCCAGGCTGCGCAGAGGCAACGAAAAGCTGTCCTCTGTGGGAGGTGTATCGTCTGTGTCCTCTGTATCCACCCAGCCACGCACCAGTGATGGCCATGAGCTGGTTTGGGTGCCACCCTGCTGTGAACACGGTTCCTCCTCCTCCATCTCCTCATCCTCCACCTCGTCATCCTCCAGAACTGTGCCCTGGCTGGACAATTGTGTACCTGGCATTTGTGGGTGCAGGAACCCACCCTCGGAGCCACTTGTGAATGACTGGCCGGAAACCCTATGAAATTATCCCTCTTCCTCCTCCTCCTGTGCCACATCCTCTTCCATCATCGCCAGCAGCGTTTTTTCAAGGAGGCATAGAAGTAGGATAGTAATGCTGAGAACAACATTATCGGCACTGGCCATGTTGGTGGAGTACTCGAAACAGCGCAACAAGGAAGACAGGTCTCGCATGGAGGCCCAGTCATTGGTGGTGAAGTGGTGCTGTTCCACAGAGCGACTCACCCGTGCGTGCTGCAGCTGAAACTCCACTATCGCCTGCTGCTGCTCGCACAGTCTGGCCAGCATGTGCAAGGTGGAGTTCCACCTTGTGGGTACGTCGCATATGAGGCGGTGAGTGGAAGGCTGAAGTTACACTGCAGCGCTGAGAGGCGAGCAGCAGCAGGGTGAAAACGCAGAAAGTGCGCACAGGCTGCCCGCTTTTTCTGCAGCAGCTCTGACATATCGGGGTCATTTTTAAGGAACCTCTGCACCACCAAATTCAGCACATGTGCCAGGCAAGGGATGTGCATCAAAACGCCTAGTCCCAGAGATGCTACGAGATTTTGCCCATTATCTCACACCACCAGGCCGGGCTTGAGGCTCACTGGCACCAACCACTCATCGGTCTGTTGTTCAAGGTCCGTCCACAGCTCCTGCGCGGTGTGGGGTTTGTCCCCCAAACAGATACGTTTTAAAACTGCCTGCTGTCGTTTACCCCTGGCTGTGCTGAAGTTGGTGGTGAAGGTGTTACACTGACCGGATGAGGAGCCGGTAGAGGATGAGGAAGTGGAGTAGGAGGAGGAAGCAACAGGAGGCAAACTGAAGCGCCCTGCAATCCTCGGTGGTGGAAGGACATGCGCCAAACTGCTATCCGCCTCAGGCCCAGCCACCACTGCATTTACCCAGTGTGCTGTTATGGAGATATAACGTCCCTGACCGTGCTTACTGGTCCACGTATCCGTAGTTAGGTGGACCTTGCCACAGATGGCATTGCGCAGTGCACACCTGGTTTTGTCCCCCACTTTGTTGTGCAGGGAAGGGATGGTACGCCTGGAAAAGTAGTGGCGGCTGGGCACGACGTACTGTGGGACAGCCACCGCCATAAGGCTTTTAAAACTCTCCGTCTCCACTAGACGGAATGACAGCATTTCAAAAGACAGTAATTTTGAAATGCTGGCATTCAGGGCCAGGGATCACGGGTGGGTAGGGGGGTACTTCCTCTTCCGCTCCAGTGTTTGGGAGAAGGAGAGCTGAACGCTTCTGTGGGACATTGCGGAGATGCTTGGTGACCCAGGTGGTGTTGCTGGCAGATCCTCTGTTTGCAGGGTGGCAGGTGGCACTGTCACTCCAGAGGTGGATGAAGAGGCCGAGACTGCAGCACAAGAGGAAGCAGGAGGAGCCAGAGACCTTTCTTGGTTTTTGCAGGTTGTGCTCAGGTTTGAACGTTTATGCCTCGCTTCAGGCTCTGATTGCACAGCATGCAAACCACTTGTGTCTTGTCATCAGCACATTGTCTGAAGAACTGCCACGCCAGGGAACTCCTTGGAGCTTGCTTTGGTGTGCTCGGTCCCTTGCTGTGGCGGGCAGTAGCAGGCGTACTGTCTAGAGGACAGCCGCACCGCTTTTGCTGTGCTGGTGGCTCTGTGTGACCACCGCCTCTTCCTCCAAACTACACAGGTCACTTGCATGACCTTGATTCCATGTGGGATCGAGGACCTCATCGTCCTCCTCATCATCTTCCACCCAGTCTTCACCCCTGCCCTCCTTGTCGGTCTGCACACTTTCGAAAGCCACAGCAGTTGGCACCTATGTTTCATCATCATCCGAGACGTGCTGCGATGGTCCTCCCATGTACTCATCTTGAAAGATAAGTGGTTGGGCATCGGTGCACTCAATCTCTTCCACTTCTGGGGCAGGGCTAGGTGAATGGCCCTGGGAAACCATGCTAGCAGAGTCATCAAAAAGCAGAAGAGACTGCTGCATGACTTGGGGCTCAGACTGCTTGGCTGATTTGCAAGGCGGTGAGGTGATAGACTGATGGACATCGGCTGCAGGTGCCAACTCTGATCTTTCAGCGGGAGACTGGGTGGGAGACAATGTAACGGAACTGGAGGCACTGTCAGCAACCCAATGTACTATCGCCTGTACTTGTTTTGGCCTCACCATTCGTAGAGCCGCATTAGGCCCAACCAAATACAGCTGAAGGTTCTGTCGCCTACTCCCATCTGAGGAAGGTGTTTCACTTGTGCGTGTAGCTGGCACAGATCGACCACGTCCTCTCCCTGCAACAGGAGCTCCACCAGCAGCACCACGACCGGGGCCACGTCCCTTATTTGACGCTCTCCTCATATTTCTAATATTTAGGATCTTGCCCAAAATGGGTGTTTTTTTTTATACCAGAATAGCACAGCAGTATCTAAAGCGTGTATCTCACACTGACAGATGCATACAAGGCCGCAAATTAAGTATTTTTCCCAAAATTTGTGTTTTTAAAAACCACGAAAATTATAGCTGTATTTCTAGCTTAAATTGCACACTGACTAATGCGGCAGAGGCCCCAGATGGAGGGTATTGCAAAAAATGGGTGTGTTTTAAAACCCAGAAAATTATTGAAGTATTTCAAGCTTGTTTTAACAATAACAGATGCAGCAAGGGCTGCAATATTAAGTACTTTGCCCAAAATGGGTGTTTTTTTAATAAAAGAATATGCAAAGGGACCAGATGTAGGATATTGCCAAAAATGTGTGTTTTTGTAAACCCAGATTATTATTATTATTATTATTAAGTATTTCAAGCTTGGATTTGAATGTCACAAAAGCACATATGCTGTGCTGGTGCACTGAGCTTGCATAAAATGGAAGCCGCCACCCACCTAACTGACGGATAAAAGTTCTTTTTCTGTGTCACTGGGCTCAGGGCAGGGTAAAAAGATTGTGCACTGCACCCACAAAACTAAATCTAGGTAGATCGCTGAGTTAACAAGCATTTCTGATTAAAGATTCTTTCCTATTCTCTCCCTCACAGCAGCAGCATCCTCTCCCTACACTAGTAACAGCAGAGTGACGTGCAGCGCTACGTGACTCCAGCTTATATAGAGGCTGGGTCACATGCTGCACTGGCCAATCACAACATGCCATTAGTAGGCATGGCTGTGATGGCTTCTAAGGGCACAGAGTTAAACGCTTGTTGATTGGCTGCTCTACAGCCTTTCAAAAAGCGCCATAAAATAGCTGAACACCGAACCCGAACCCAAACTTTTACTGAAATGTTCGGGTTCGGGTCTAAAAATACTAAAGTTCAGTACGAACCCGAACTTTACAGTTCGAGTTCGCTCAACCCTACTCTTTAATATTGCATACATTGTAGTAGGAAGTGGGAAAAAAATTCCAAATAGGGTGTAATGTGAAACAAAAAAACTAAAATGCTATTCCGTCACAGTTTTAAGGGTTTTATTTTTACAGCGTTCACTATGCAATAAAACTGACTTCTGCTCTTTATTTTGTATAAAGTTATAGAATTTGCTCCTTTATTCTATACAAAATTCGCTATATCCCAGTTCAGTGCTGCCACCTGCTGGCATGAACTGTGATATACAAATAATGAGCATATAAGCCTAGTACAGGCTCAGACTCATTATTAGCAAAGGACGCTTTTCCCAATCTACACGCGCTTCTAGATTTTAGCACTCTCAGATGCCGTGATCACATGTGACCATGCCATCTGAAGGGATACATGTCTGCAGTTGGCATTACTGCCAATTGTAGACATTAGCCGCGGGTGTCTACGAAGGGCAGTGCTTCTGTAATGGACACAATGTGCACACTGCTACTTCATACACAGGACAGTGCTTCTGTAATGGACATAGTGTACACTGTACTACTTTATACACAGGGCAGTGCGTCTGTTATGGGCATAGTGTACACTGTGCTACCTTATACACAGGACAGTTGTCACGAATACAGGAGAGGGACACAGAACTAGGCCTCAATGCTAGGGAAAGGTCACCTCCTCGGAAGCCCCTAAACCTGGCCCTGATTCCTGTTAGTATGTATAGACCCTGAAGGTGGGAAAATATATACGCCGGAACCTAAACCCTAGGAGCCCTGAAATGCCCTAGGTAGTGGCAGGGAATGAGACTACTGGTTTCTTCCCAGGTGAACGAACCAGCGTCTCCCTGAGGCCTAGTAACCACAAGAACAGGGGAACAACCAAATGCAAAGAGCAGTGCAACTTATTTTTTAGAAAATGGATGAGCAGGAACACAGGTAAGGTCCACACACCAACTCTTCCAAATCCAAGCAGAGAATATCAACCGCATGGTATGAAGTGTGAGACCAAAATAGGCAGGGAAAGCAGTAATGACCACGGGCTGCACCTGGCAAGAGGTGTGGTCATTACCAAACCACAACACTGAGAATCAGTTATCCTCACGTGCAGTCAGTCTCTTCGATCTTCTAACCTCTGTCACAGAAGGTACAGTAACAACAGTGCTTCTGTAATGGACATAGTGTCCACTGTACTTCTTCATACACTGGCCAGTGCTTCTGTAATGGACATAGTGTGCACTGTGCTACTTCATACACAGGACAGTGCTTCTGTAATAGACATAGTGTGCATTATACAGTACTACTTCATACATAGGTCAGTGCTTCTGGAATGGACATAGTGTGCATTATACAGTACTACTTCATACACAGGACAGTGCTTCTGTAATGGACATAGTGTCCACTGTACTTCTTCATACACTGGCCAGTGCTTCTGTAATGGACATAGTGTGCACTGTACAACTTCATACACAGGCCAGTGCTTCTGGAACGGACATAGTGTGCATTATACAGTACTACTTCATACATAGGTCAGTGCTTCTGGAATGGACATAGTGTGCATTATACAGTACTACTTCATACATAGGTCAGTGCTTCTGTAATGGACATAGTGGCACTGTACTACTTCATACACAGGTCAGTGCTTATGTTTTGGACATAGTGTGCATTATACAGTACTACTTCATACACAGGTCAGTACTTCTGTAATGGACATAGTGCGCATTATACGACTATTTCTGGGTTAGGGGGATGGATATTGCATGTGGGCTGGTGAGGTTTATGTGCCAGAACTACTTTTTAATTCCAGTCCGACCCTGCTGCTGACAGTTATTCTTTTCTAAGAAAATGGGAGTCTGACTTACAATTTCACTGTGATATTTTCTGGGTGACACTACCACTGTGTTAAAAGGCAGTCACCATGTTGCTCTAGCTGAAACAGCATTTAAAGGGGTGAACAGCTACAGCCGAACATTGGCAGCAGTGGTCACATGCCCCAGGGTCAAGACATCATCATTGGACCAAGAAGCAGAGGATCCATGAGGTGAGTACTGCATTTTTATTTTTAAACAGAATTTTAAATATAATAAAAGTGTAGCTGCCATTTATATTTTTTCTTTTAATGTGTAGGGGTAGTGATCAGAAATGTTTTTCTAATATACTTTATTTGTTGCATTTTTACATTTCTATGTTTGAGGTAGCTCTTGAAGCACTGACTCCAGCCACTGTTCACGCCTTGTGAATTTCCCCCAAATCCTTGAATAGCCTTTTCTTGACCATACTTTCAATGCTGCAATTATCCCTGTTTCTTGTGCACCTTTTTCTACCACATTTTCCTTCTACTCAACTTTCCATTGGATGCAGCACTTTGTAAACACCCAGCTTCTTTAGCAATGACCTTTTGTGGCTTATTATCCTTGTGGACAGTGTCAATGGCTTATGGACAACTATCAAGTCAGCAGTCATGATTGTGCAGTCTACTGAACCAGACTGAGGGACCATTTAAAGGCTTAGGAAACATTTTCAGGGTTTTTTTGTTGGTTGGCTCTTTAGAGTGTTACACAACACCACGAGTCTACAAAATAGAACTTTTTTAAATATTCAAATTTTCTGAGATACTGACTTTTGAGTTTTCATTAGCTGTAAGCCATAATCATCAACATTAAAATAAATAAACCTTGAAATAGATCACTCTGTGTGTAATGAATCTAGAGTATATTCTACATAATATGAGTTTTACTTTTTGAATTGCATTACTGAAATAAATTAACTTTTCAATGATATTCTAATTTATTGAAATGTAGGTGTAGGAGGGATCAGTGAGGGCAAAAACATTGAGCCCAGCATCTTTGTAGTGCTGTGCTGTGAAAACGGATATTCTTTACCAAAGCTCATTTTAGGCTTCTTTCACACTTGCGGTATAGTTCCGGCAGGCTGCTCCAGCAGAGAACAGCAGTGTTTTTTGTCCAGCCGAATCCCAGCATTTTTGGCGGGTAGCATCCGGATCTCCGCCAGACCAGTATCCACTATAAGGTTTTCTGAAAAAATGCATCCCATACTTGTCAACACACATGCCATGTCAAACTCAGCTTGCCTATTTATAGAAAAAAGAAGAGAATAGGAGGCCACACCTCGTGTGTGTCGCTGTATCACAGGATTAGATATTATATATAAAATTGCGCTTACCGCTAAGTGTTGTGTCACGCCACAACAACTATAGTTAGCCTTGCTGGTATTTTACCATCCAGCATGCGGGGTGCCTATACTGCTGCCAAGGTTCTTTGCCCGTGCCTCAGATGTGGCCATTGGGATAGGAAGATCCGTGTAGAGAGAATGATGATTTGAACCTTTTTTGATCGGCGCTGTAGGCAGGAAACTTGATACCAGTTGGTTCTTGGTAAAGGGAAAGCTTTTATTATTATGTCAACATAATAATAAAAAGCTTGCCCTTTACCAAGAACCAACTGGTAATAAAAGCTTTCCCTTTACCAAGAACCAACTGGTATCAAGTTTCCTGCCTACAGCGCTGATCAAAAAAGGTTCAAATCATCATTCTATCTACACGGAGCTTGCCTATTTAGGGATTCTGGTACTTAGGGACTATTCACTCATTTTTTTTTCATGTACTTTTTCATGTGCACCTTTTTAATGTACTCACTCATCTTTTCTTCCAAACATCCTAGTCAGGGATGCACCTAGCCTTTCTGATACTGGAGGCAAAAGGTGAAATGACCACCCCACCCCCAACAAATACATAAAATAAAATGAAATAAAATATAGCAGAATTTCACTGTTGCATATCTGGCCTAGATTTTAGACTTGAAAAAAGGGTAAAATCGGTGGTCCACCTTGACAAAACCAACTGTAGATCATTTGGATTTGCAGCAAATTGTTAGCAAAAGGGTTTACGGGTCTATAGAAGAGAATAAGTCAACTATCTGGTGTTTATTGATTACTCACCTCCCAAGGCTTCAGAGCTGTCTGCTGTGCCAAACCTCGGTCCACAACTAGGAGCTGAATCCAGGGATCCTGCCATATAGACAGGAATAGATGTGGGTTCATTAGGGCCTCATGCACACAAACGTATTCTCTTTCCATGTCCATTCTGGTTTTTTTGCGGACTGTATGTGGAACCATTCATTTCAATGGGTCCGCAAAAAAAGCTGAAGTTACTCTGTGTGCATTCCATTTTCGTATGTCCGTTCTGCAAAAAAAAATAGAACATGTCCTATTATTGTCCACATTAAGGACAAGGATAGTACTGTTCTATCAGGGGCCAGCTGTAAAATACGGAATGCACACGGACGTCATCCATATTTTTTGCAAATCCGTGTTTTGCGGACCGCAAAATACATACGGTCGTACGCATGAGGCCTAACACTGAGAGGGAGAGAGTCAGGGACACGCTTAGGGGGAGTTCACATCACAGTTATTTTTCCTTTCTTTTCCTTTCTTCTGAAAAATAAAGAAAAAAAAACAGGATCCTGTAAAAAAAAAAAAACGATCCTGTGCATCAGTTATGCACATTTGGAATTCGTTTGAGCCATAAATAAGATTTCCCAAAAAGAAAGAGAAACAGCATCATCCACCTCATCGATAGCAGTATCTCGGCCAAACTGCATCATGTGAGTGCCGTGACAGTTGGAAGAATACGAAATGAAGTCCGTTTATCCATTCCAAAGCCAAGAGGTGGATATCCAGGCAGTGGAGGTGACTCGTATGCTTCGTAATAGTGAGACCACAGATGTCCATGCAAGCACCGTGCAACGTCCATTACACAAGTCTGGAATGGTGGCCCGAAATAAGGTGAAGAAGCCTCAATTTCAATATTGTCATAAGAAGTGTCAGTTCGAGTTTGTAAAAAAGTAGGAACAGTGGACAGTAGAAGATTGTAAATGGGTGATTTGGAGCGATGAGATGAAAGTCAACAGACTGGGCTCTGATGGGTGCAAATGGGTCTGGAAGAAACAAGGTAAAAATGTGCTAACGGATTGAGAGAGTGAAGGAACTGTCAAGTTCGGTGGAGGAAGCCTGATGATATGGGGTTGTTTCACAGCCAAAAGCATTGGACACTTAACCAGGATCGATGGTGGTCTCAATGCTGAGCTACATGTGAGTATCCTACAAGACAAGTTACTTCGTACACTCGAGTAATATGGGTATGAAAAGAACAACAGTGTTCCAGCAGGACAATGACCAGATACATACATCGAGATTGGCCAAGAAATGGTTCAACGACAATGAAGTAGAGATACAGCCCCCAGACCTCAACCCAATCGAACACTTGTGGGTATAGTTGAAGAAAAAGCTGTATTCGTACCCAAGTGAGTCTAGCAGTATGCACCAACATTGGGAATGTGTAAAAGTGACCTAGGAACAGATTTCGGTCAAGACATGCCTAAATCTGATCGAGAGCATGCCCAGGATTCAGGCAGTGTTAAAAGCCAAAGGTGGATTTACAAAATAATAATTTAAATTTAGAATTTTAGGAGCAAAACAGTAGAAATGCAGTTACATGACAAGAATCTGCATAGCTAATCATATGCTAAATAGTTGCAAGTCCAATTTATGTATGAGATAGCCAAGATGATTATCTAAAAAATGATGGTATTCTCACGGTAAAAGCTGTAGTGGATGGTGAAATATGGAGCCTGAAAGTCAAAAGTTCAAAATATTGTTACCCTTTTGCCTGTCATTGTATATAGAGCATATACACACACACACACACACATACATATATAGCATATATACACAAATATACCCCATACACACAGACACACAAACACCACCATTCATTATTTTTCACTAGAGAGATTCCGATGCACAGAATGTGTTAGGTCAGTGATGGGCAAACTGCGGCTCTCCAGCAGTTGTAAAACTACAAATCCCATCATGCCCTGCTGTAGGCAGATAGCTGTAGGCAGACTGGGCATACTGGGAGTTGTAGTTTTACAACAGCTGGAGAGACATTCCGGTGTTAGGGGATACACAGAAATTTTTACCATTTGCCATCCAGTTACATACAGTATGTCCTCCAAACCTTGCTAACTTATTCACAAGTAGCGTATATGACTCCTTTATCACGCCCAAAGTGAATACAGAACCCAGATCAGACCCTAAACTATGTTTAACCCCTTAAGGACCCTGTCATATTTCACCTTAAAGGGAGTCTTTCACCAGCATTTCACTTTTTTAACCCTTCCCACAGCTCCCTAGCATGCTTACAGTTAATAAAAACGTTACCTCTGGCATCAATCCTGGACTTATAGAACCCTCAAAAACGATCTTTATAAGATATTCAAATGAGGGCTCGCAAGTGCCCAGGGCGGCGTTACTCTCTTAGGTGCCCTGCTTGCTCAGCCTTCTCATTGCGTCCCCCCGCCCCTCCCTACCCTCTGCCCGCCCATCCTTTCCCTCTGACCGCCTTTGTTCTAACTTGTTATGCTGCCGATATCCCGCACCGGTGCACTCATTCCTTTGGCCGGCGCATGCGCACTGAGATGCCCATTCCTTGTACGGTAATCACAGTAACTATTGCGCATGCGCCGGCTAACGATGCGAAAATCGGGCTGCCTAAGCCTAAGGAAGGTATCGGGCTGCCTTCCATGCCATTGAGTCCCCGTCACAGCAGAACAGGGACCCGATGGCAGCACCAATCCCCGCCCGACATCGCACGTGCCAGGGTCAGCGCTGACCGCGGCACATGAAGGGTTAATGCGCCGGCATCAGTGATTTCACCGATGCCAGCGCATGCAGCAGGGGTCAGGCTATCAGTGACAGCCAGACCCCTGCCGCTGATCGGGCAGGCACAGCTCCTGCACCCGCCCGATCCCCATGAAGTACATGTACATCATGAGTCTTTAAGTCCCGCAAAGAAATGAAGTACATGTACGTCATGGGTCCTTAAAGGGACACTGACAGGCCAAATCAGCATATATAGTTAGATATATGACATTACAGGTCTTATAGAGTCTTTTAAAAGCATATAAGTATCCCCCCTGTCCACCTTATAAAGAGCGAAATATAAAGTTTTATAACCTGCTTCTCCTGTCAGCAATCTGCCCAAGGGGCGGCGTTTCATGTGAAAATGCGCCCAGCCAGCCTTCCCAACTGCCGTTCTTAAGCCCCGCCCAGCTCATCATTATTCACTTCGCTGGGCGGCGGCTAGAACTAGTGTGATCACATGGGCAATTCAATCCTCTGGGACACACTATTAACCCCTTTGACGATGTGAGTGAGCAGCGCTCTGAAGCGCTGCTCTGAACAGTGCATGGCTGAGGCTGCAGCTGCCTCCAAGACGCAGGCAGGCTGTGTGTGTACGCATGCGCGATCTAACCACGGCGGGGCGCAGGCGCAGAAGTTTGGGCATGAACGATGCCCAGAGGATTGAATTGCCCATGCGCAGGATCGGGACTGGGGAGAGTTCTAGCCGCCGCCCAGCGAAGTGAATAATGATGAGCTGGGCGGGGCTTAAGAACGGCAGTTGGGAAGGCTGGCTGTGGCTGGGCGCATTTGCACATGAAACGCCGCCCCTTGGGCAGATTGCTGACTGGAGAAGCAGGTTATAAAACTTTATATTTCGCTCTTTATAAGGTGGACAGGGGGGATACTTATATGCTTTTAAAAGACTCTATAAGACCTGTAATGTCATATATCTAACTATATATGCTGATTTGGCCTGTCAGTGTCCCTTTAAGGGGTTAAACTTAAAGCCCAGCGTAAATAAAAACCTTAGACCCAAAATAAATACAGACCCCAGTCTAGGGTTGACAACCAATTATTTTTATTTTTTTCCGGACAACAGAACCAAAAATCATGGACAGCCTGATATTTTTTACATTCATATACTATGACCCCACATCACACCATAAACATAATGCCCTTGAATCACAAACATCCCAAATTAAACAGGCTGTCATGTATTTGAAAAAAATGGCAGCAACGAGCGAAATAAACTCCTTCAAATCCCTTCTTCAGATGCTTGTACACTGTCCATATATACAGACCAAGAACAGATATTGAGAATTACAGCCAGTATACAAGACAAGAGAAGTGGTAGAGTTCAGTGTCCATATATACAAAATAAGAGCAGATACTGAGGATTACACCCAGTATACAGGACAGGAGAAGCGATACTGTGCAGTGCCCATATATACAGAATAAGAGCAGATACTGAGAATTACAACTAGTATACAGGACAGGAGAAGCGATACTGTGCAGTGTCCATATATATAGAATTAGGAGCAGATACCGAGAATTACACTCAGTATACAGGACAAGAGAAGTGGTGCTGTGCAGTGTCCATATATACAGAATAAGACTAGATACTGAGAATTACACCCAGTATACAGGACAAGAAAAGTAGTACTGGGCATTGTCCATATATACAGAATTAGAGCAGATACAGAGAATTACACCCAGTGTACAGGACAAAAGAAGTTTTACTGACAAGTGTCCATATATACAGAAGAGCAGATACTGAGAATTACACCCAGTATAAAGGACAAGAGAAGCGGTATTGTGCAGTGTCCATATATACAGAATAAGAGCAGATACTGAGAATTACACCCAGTATACAGGATAGGGGAAGTGGTACTGTGCAGTGTCCATATATACAGAATAAGAGCAGATACTGAGAATTACACCCAGTATAAAGGACAAGAGAAGTGGTACTGTGCAGTGTCCATATATACAGAATAAGAGCAGATACTGAGAATTACCCCAGTATACAGGACAAGAGGAGTGGTACTGTGCAGTGTCCATATATACAGATTAAGAGCAGATAGTGTAAATTTGCTTACCGAGAAGTTGCAGCACTTTAATAATCACTTGTCTGTCAAAGGCTGAATGAAACGCCCCCGAGTGGTGTTACCACTCCTATGCCCTGCTTCTATCTGTGTATGCTAATTTCATGTCATCTATGCATTTATTTCAGGTCCTATACACTGTGCATTTCTAATGTTTTGCAACTGTCATGTTCAAATGTAATATGCCTGGTTCACCAGCAGGTGGCAGAAAATACGGCAGAGCTACAGTTAGATCTGCTGGACATGCCCAGGCCAAGCCAGCAAGAGGACCTTCACCTCTGCTGTATGTGGAGGCCACAGCTTAGAACCTCAGAAGCCAGGAGGAGAGTTACCTGGCATAATTAAGAGACAGACTACAAAGAGAGAAGTTGCAGCATAAGGAAGAAGCAGGGTCATACAGTCAGCCTGTCAGTACAGCAGAGCCACAGAGCAACAGATGTAGCAGAGACCAGTTAGCCTGCCAGAGTTTTAATGCCAAAGCCTGCTGGGACCAAGACAAAGTTGGTAGATTGTGTCTGATGAAAGTTTATCAAAGTAAAGCTGCTATTCAACTTCATCACAAGGTCTGGACTCAATTATTTCTTCAAATTCCTCAACTATTCCACCCTATTTGTCTGCTTCTGAGCCAAAGCCTGGGGTCTAACCGTATCCAGGCAGGAACACCATGACATTCACTCATACAACATAAAGTAACATTTTAGGCCACCCTATTCCACTCGCCCATTCCTACACCTAGGTACCGCCACCATTACAAAAGGGGCCCTGGGATTTGGTGCTTCGTTGCAGATACATCCAGCTTGTACTGTTTTGTGAAGGTGCAAGGAGAAGACCATGTAGCAGCCCTGCATATTTTATCCAATGCCACTTTTTTTCCCCTCACCCAAGCGACTGAGTGGATCGAGTTGAGTGTGCTGTAACTCCACCTGGTAACTGGAGTACTTGAGATTGAGAAGCAGATATGATTGTATTCTCGATCCGAGCAGTGTAGGCTTGCTGACTTTTATGCCTCTCTATAAACAGCAGGTCAGTCGACATGATGGACCCCCATCCTCTAATGACCAGTAGATGAAGTTTGTATTGCTCAGCTGCTTGAGGATTCTGATAGATAGGAGATTAATTTCCCAAATGACATTCATATGAGATGAGACCTTTGGTAGGAAATAGGGCATCAACCTTAAAATCAAAACTTCTTGATGTACTTTCAGATAAGGCCCTTTACATGATAGAGCTCGCAAATTTCACACTTTCTTGACTGATGCAATTGCAACCAGAAATAAAACCTTCCAAGATACGAACTAGAGATGAGCAAATTTTTGAAAAGTTTGATTCGCCGAATTTTACAAAAAAAAATTGCTTTGTGACCAATTACTTCGTCACAAAGCGCATTTTTTTGTAGGTAGCGGGTGCAATGACAAGGAGCTGCAATAGCGCCGCCCCCTGTCATTGTACCCCTCAGATGCCGTGTTCATACATGATCGTGGCATCTGAGTGTAAAAAAAACTGTGTCAAATTAACATAATTTTTTTTAAATCAAACTTACCGCCTTTATTTGCTCGCGACAGGTCGGCAGCCGCCATCTTGCTTGAAGATCTAGAGCGAAATTTTGCGCAGCGCGAGATTACATCATCACTCCATCCAGCGTGGTGACATCATACGTCACCATGCACGGCATTTCGCCCGAGATCTTCAATCAAGATGGTGACAGCCGGCCCGTCGTGAGCAAATGGAGAAGGTAAGTATGAATTTTTTTGTTTTTACACTATTTCAGGTTAAATCGATTCGCTAAAATGAAGCACGAGGAAATTCGGATCGAATTCCACTTCGTGGGATTCGATTCGCTCATCTCTACTCTCTAATACGAACCTTTGTGGTCCTTCTGTAAGAGGCTCAAATGGAGACTCAACCAGGGTCTTAAGGAGAACAGTACAATCCCAGGCTGGAATAGGAGGCTTAACCAATTAATTTGAATTGAATAAAGCTTTAAAAAAAAACTTTTAAAATGCATGACTGCATAAAGACTGCATTTATATAAGGATTGGCAGCTGTGAAATGCACTCTTCCAGTGTTTAGGTTAAAACCTAACTGGAAACCTTCCAGTTCAAAGTATAAGGCCTCTTTCACACGTGCGTTGCGGGAAAATGTGCAAGTGCGTTGCGGGAACACCCGCGATTTTTCCGCACGAGTGCAAAACATTGTAATGCGTTTTGCACTCGCGTGAGAAAAATCGTGCATGTTTGGTACCCAAACCCGAACTTCTTCACAGAAGTTCGGGCTTGGGATTGGTGTTCTGTAGATTGTATTATTTCCCCTTATAACATAGTTATAAGGGAAAATAATAGCATTCTGAATACAGAATGCATAGTAAACTAGTGCTGGAGGGGTTAAAAAATTTTTTTTATAATAATTTAACTCACCTTAGTCCACTTGATCGCGTAGCCCAGCATCTCCTTCTGTCTCCTTTGCTGAACAGGACCTGTGGTGAGCATTAATTACAGGTAAAGGAACTTTGGTGACGTCACTCCGGTCATCACATGATCCATCACCATGGTAAAAGATCATGTGATGGATCATGTGATGACCGGAGGGACGTCACCAAAGGTCCTTTACCAGTAATTAATGTTCACCACAGGTCCTGTTCAGCAAAGGAGACAGAAGTGGATGCCGGGCATCGCGATCAAGTGGACTAAGGTGAGTTAAATTATTATTATTTTTTTTTAACCCCTCCAGCGCTAGTTTACTATGCATTCTGTATTCAGAATGCTATTATTTTCCCTTATAACCACTTGCTTGCGGATGCTTGCGATTTTCACGCAACCCCATTCACTTCTATGGGGCCTGCGTTGCGCGAATAACGCAGAATATAGAGCATGCTGCGATTTTCAGGCAATGCACAAGTGATGCGTGAAAATCACTGCTCATCTGAACAGCCCCATAGAAATGAATGGGTCGGTATTCAGTGCGGGTGCAATGCGTTCAACTCAAGCATCGCATCCGCGCGGAATACTCGCCCGTGTGAAAGGGGCCTAAGACTTCAGAAGATAAGCATTAGGATTCTAAAACCATACCTTGACATTTACCTACCATATGTTTTATTAGTAGCCAGCATGCCGCCAGCAAAGTTTCCACTGCCACATCTTACAAGCCTTTATGAACCATCAGATTCTAGGCTGTAAGCTGAAATATCTCCAGCTTAGATGCTGTAGGCCTGCTTGAACCAAAAGATCTGCTCCTGTGAGCTTAAGCAACCAATTTTTGAAATCTAACTGGAAGTCTTTTAACCTTAGGGCTGCAGTTAATGTCACAACAAATTTAGTAGAAATTCAATAAATAAATCAAAGGAAAGGCAAGTGAATTGAAGATACCATACCCTGGTGAGTGATGCCCCACCTGAGAACCTGCGATGAGTTGGCAGTAAGGGTACTTTCACACTAGCGGCAGGACGTATCCGACAGGCTGTTCGACACGCTATTTCGCCGTGCCGCCGGACCGCCGCTCCGTCCCCATTGACTATAATGGGGACGGGGCGGAGCTCCGGCGCAGCACGCCAGTTTGCGGTGAGAGGCCGCCGGACTAAAAAGTCGGACATGCAGTACTTTTAGTCCGGCGGCTTTTTGCCGTGCTGCCCCGGAGCTCCGCCCCCATCCCCATTATAGTGAATGGGGATGGAGCGGCGGTCCGGCGCCATGGCGAAACAGCGGCAGGACGGATCCGACAGGGTGAACAGCCTGTCGGATCCATCCTGTCGCTAGTGTGAAAGTACCCTAACCTGCATACAAGCATCTCCGAGATCTATCTTGGCCATAAAATCATCCTACTGGAGAATGTTGATGGCAGCGTGGATATTCTCCATCTTGAATTTCTACTGAGAAGGTATTTCTTTAGATACATCAGATCTATTATTAGCATCCATCCTACCTGTGGCTTCAGCACTGCATATACTCTTGAAAGGACTCTTGAAATTTTCTGGGAAAGAGGTCAAGTATTTTCTGTGAAGTCATGGGGGAAAAAAAACATATGAGGCTTTGTGAAGGGTTGATTTCTATTTGCATTGGGGGCAATTTCTTTAACTTGAGGGAGTAACCTTTCTGAATGCAAGATTCTATCCAGGCATCTGACGTAATCTTTGCACAATTTAAGAAAAGATTTTGTAATCATGCTCCTAGCGGAAGTCTGGTGTCCTAAATATGATGTTTTCCTGTTTCAAATGTCTACTTTCTAGTGCTTTGGAGAGCCTGAACACTAAATCTCCTCTGCCTGGCCCCTCTGAACACCTCTTGGTGTTCTTCGGAATGATAATGACAAGAACGAATCTAGACCTAGAGGTATATTGTGGAAAGGAGACCCTTTAGTAATAAAGATTGATTCTAAATAGTAATAATTTGGGGACAAAACCTCCTAGACAGATGAAACGGTAAGGAACAAAACAGTTCTTAACCAGACTGTTCCTCTGCACGAAGAGTGTCTATTTGGATCACATGAAACTCAGGAACATTCAGTGACCATTAGCACGACTGTAATTTTTTTCCTTCCGCACAAGTCCAGCAATTTTACAGATCTGATGTAGACACATTGATTTAAATGGAACGGGGAGATATGGACAGCATAAGGTGTGCCATCCCCATCTGCACTTCCATTCCGTGGCCCCGCAAAAAAAAAAATATAGAAAATGTTTCACTCTTGTCCGTTTTGCAGACAAGAATAGGCATTGCCATTAAACGGCAGGATGTTCTGATCCACAAAAGTAACATCCGTGGAAACAGCCTGTATTCGTGTTTTGCAGGACCTGCAATTTGTGGTTTGCAAAAACAGATATGGTTCTGCGAATGGACTCCCAATCTTAGTGGCTAAGCAAACCTTCCTAGCGAAGCTATCCTCTATGTACCTAGACAACTGAGGCCAAAAGCTGCTTTGGACTCTGCTGTAGCCAAGGAATTACTATTTTTCAGCAGGAAAACAATCCTTCTGACTATTATGTCTAAACAGGGAATAACCAACTGCCAGAAAAAAGTCTTCCTAACCAGAATGGCCACTGGGGTATTACCTTAGTGGAGTTTCCCCAGAGAGCTGAGACTGCAGGATCTGTAATACACACTAGCTCCCCCATCACGTTTCCTATCTGGCTGTGACCACACTCCTGACATACATCCCTTTAATATAGTATCATCAGGCAATACCCTAGTGTTTGTTTGTTTTTTTACCATCCCTTTTGGGCTTAGCCTCTCTAAATGCAACCATTTCAAGTTGAGCTAACGCAGCTTTTAATAATAAAAGTAAATGAAGGTATGCAGTCATTATGAATCACAATCTTCCTGATCACAAACATAGAGTCCAATCCAGATGAGACGAGACAGTAGATAAGGTAAAAGGAGCTGTAGATAAACAAAGTCTTAGGCCTCTTTCACACGAGCGACTTTTCCACGCGGGTGCAATGCGTGACGTGAATGCATTGCACCCGCACTGAATCCTGACCCATTCACTTAAATGGGTCTGTGTACATGAGAGTTGTTTTTCATGCATCACTTCTGTGTTGTGTGAAAATCGCAGCATGCTCTATATTCTGCGTTTTTAACGCAGCCCTGGCCCCATAGAAGTGAATGGGGCTGCGTGAAAAACGCATTGCATCCGCAAGCAAGTGCGGATGCGATGCGTTTTTCACTGATGGTTGCTAAGAGGTGTTGTTTGTAAACCTTCAGTTTATTATCACGCACGTGAAAAACACATCAAAACGCATTGCACCCGCGCGGAAAAAACGGAACGCAATCGCAGACAAAACTGACTGAACTTGCTTGCGAAATGGTGCGAGTTTCACTGAACGCACCCTGAACGCATCCGGACCTAATCCGTCACGCTTGTGTGAAAGAGGCCTTATATTTATGAACAGAAAGGACCTGAGATGTAAATTATTCCACAACTCTGCACTATGGTCCCTTTCACACGAGCGAGTTTTCCGCGCGGGTGCAATGCGTGACGTGAACGCATAGCATCCGCACTGAATCCTGACCCATTCATTTCAATGGGTCTGTGTACATGAGCGTTGTTTTTCACGCATCAGTTCTGCGTTGTGTGAAAATCGCAGCATGTTCTATATTCTGCGTTTTTCAATTAAATTTGCACGACAAAAAGTAGTATGAAAATATATTCTTTATTGGTACATACAAAAAGATTATACATAAACAAACAATGGCGGATAAAACACACAGGACAAAATGGGACCCAATACCTAAAAGACACAATGGATATATACTGCTATCCTCCTGCTAGATGCTAGGACAGATGATTGGACCACCATATATAAAACTTACGTCACAAGGATTGGATATACCAAATGCCTACAGCATGATGTATTAAAGTGAAAAGCGCAGCACCACAATATAGTGACAAGAGGATAGAGGTAAAAGATAAGGTATAGTAACCAGGCAGAGTCCCAAAAACCCCGACGCACGTTTCGCGTTAGCTTCCTCAGGGGATGTGTAGACATAGTGACAAACAGGGCTTTTTCTAAAGATATTAATGAACCATATTAAAAACACTTGAGGTGTACCTGATGATGTGTGGCCACACATGAGGATGTATATGGCATGCGTTCCAGGTTTGAACGCATGCCGTCACTTCCTTTTCAAGTAGAACCGCCCATGCTGGCGCTATCCAGTAATTTCATGACAGCAGTAAAACCTACGCTGGCTTAAATAGAGGAGGTGAGGTGAATAATTAAAATAAGAGAGATACAAAGAAAAACTAAAGATCGTATGCCGATATACCGGAAGTGCTATGCGTTCCACTGTGGAACGCAAAAAGGCTGATGGTATCCGGAAGTTCCGCCTCTAGCGATCGAAAGAGATGTAACCCTTAGCGTTCCACCCTGGAAGGCATTCGTGAAGATCAAAGTGCATAACTGACCAGAATTTATCATCATTATCTAATATACATAATAATACTAGGACTCCAAATGTGTAAATATACTAATATATCAATAATCAACAAGTGACAATGTGATAAAATATAAACCGACACATATAAAAAACAACGCAACATGTGAATACATACAGTGATGAATTTCATCAATATAACCAGAAAAAGTACATGTGAAATATACAACATGATTAATCAAAGTGCAAGTGCAGCATAGGTTAATAATAGAAGACAATAATGTTCTATATAAACTGTCATTTCCATTGTAGATCAGAGTTGTGCATGGCGCACCGAGTGGTTAAAAATTCTAAAAAGACGACAAAATAATAAATAAAATTAATACAACATATTAAGAAAAGACCAACAATTAAAAACATCCTGTGTGGATTAAAATTGGGTAACCTTCTACCCATACCATCAGTGAACCCCTAATGGTAGACAAGACCTGTAAGACCAAATAATAAACAAGAGCACACGACAATTACATACCCTATACTAGCAGGCTCTAAAATTACAAATATCTTACAAGAAGGGGGAAAAACTAAAACTCTCATTGAGGCCATGTGGAACTACAGTATTCAGCTCAAAAATCCACTTGACCTCACGTTATGCCAATAGACGCTTCCAGTTGCCTCCTTTATTACCCACAAAAATTCTATCAATCCCCCTTACCTTTAAGAGTGAACCATCACATGAATGGTGTGTCTTGAAGTGTCGGGGAATAGTCTTGAGACAAGCAATATCATCTTCGTCCCTCGCTGCCTGTATACCCAACACATGCTCTCTAGTGCGTCGCTTAAGCTCACGTGATGTTAGACCCACGTACATAAGTTCACAAGGACAACTTGCAACATAAACTACACCAGCCGTATTGCATGTAATGGTATGTGTGATTTGGTATTCTTTGTGGCCTGAGGCATTTTTAAAACCTGTAGTTGACAGAATGTTAGGGCATGCTACACAATTGCCACAAGGGCGGCATCCCCATTTGGGGCCTTTTGAACCAAATAATCTGTTAGAGTTTGCATCCTGGTGGTGACTGTGGATTTTTCTCCTGTCGGTAAGTTATTGATGGATAAGCAGGTAAGTAGTTCTTCACTGTGTGGTCCATGAGCAAAACATTCCAATATTTGCTAAGAATAGATGATACTTCCATATAGCCAGAATTACCGTATTTTTCGCCCTATAAGACGCACCGGCCCATAAGACGCACCTAGGTTTTTGAGGAGGAAAATAAGAAAAAAAATTTTTGAACCAAAACGTGTGCTTTTGGTGGGTTTTGAACTAATTGTGGTCTGTGGATGGCGCACTGTTATGGGGGATCTGTGGATGGCGCACTGTTATGGGGGATCTGTGGGTGACGCACTGTTATGGGGGATTTGTGGGTGACACTTATGGGGGATCTGTGGGTGACACTTATGGGGGATCTGTGGGTGACACTTATAGGGGATCTGTGGGTGACACTTATGGGGGAATCTGGATGGCACGGTTATGGGGATCTGTGTATGACAGTTATGGGGGGGATCTGTGTATGACACATATATGGCATCTTATGCTATGTGTCATCCACAGATCCCCTCCATAAGTGTCCCTGTAGGGAATGACCCTCAATACAGGGGCTGGGGGCCGGCATCTGCTTTTATAATGACAGCGGGCCCGTGCAGTGACTGTATTCTACTACACGGGCCCCGCTCACTGTATAATCGTATCTGTAATAGTTAATTGTTATGTATATAATCGGGCAATCAGCGCCTGTACACTTACAACTACAAGCGCTCGGTAGCAGAGAGGAGGGAGGAGGCAGGCCGGGAGGACGGGCGCTGGCACCGTGAGTCACTATATCATGCGCCCACACCGCCTGCTTCTTTCATAAAGTGGGCGGCGCAGGCGCGTGACGTAGTGACTCACGCTGCCAGCGCCCGTCCTCCCGGACTGCCTCCTCCCTCCTCTCTGTTACCGAGCGCTTGTAGTTGTAAGTATACAGGCGCTGATTACCCTATTATAAACATAACAATTAACTATTACAGATACGATTATACAGTGAGCGGGGCCCGTGTAGTAGAATACAGTCACTGCACGGGCCCCGCTGTCATTATAAAAGCAGATGCCGGCCCCCAGCCCCTACTCCCTCACAGCTGATACACCCGCCGCGCTGCATCGCGGCGGGTGTATCATTGAAAATTCAGCAAAATCAGCAGCATTCGCCCCATAAGACGCACTGCTATTTTCCCCCCACTTTTGGGGGGGGGGGAAGTGCGTCTTATAGGGCGAAAAATACGGTATATGATGTAATGAATCGTACCTTGTTACACTTTTGAGTCCTTCAATGGAGGACGATTATGTAAAAGAGTGTCTCTCTTGGAGTGTTTTGCCCGTTGGTATCCTTTTCTTAGTGAGGATTCACTGTACCCTCTTTCTTGAAATCTCTCATATAATTCTTTGGCTTATGCTTCGAAATCACTGTCTCGGGAACAAATTCTTCTCAGCCGTAAGAACTGCCCCATAGGTATGCTGTTCACCAATTTTTTCGGATGTGCTGAAGAAGGCTATTGATGGAGGTTGGTTTGCGAACGAAAGAGATCCGTATATATATATATATATATATATATATATATACACATCACTGTCTACTTGTAATAGGACATCCAAGAAATCCATGTTGTTTCATCCAACCTTATATGTGAGGTGAATGTTCAAATCGTTGTTGTTCAAAGATGCCATGAAGGATTGTAGGTCTTCCAAGGTACCTTGCCATATCATAAGTATATCATCAATATACCGACTCCACAGGTGTACCTTCTCAATCTGATTCACTGGTTCTGTCAAGAAGATCCCTCTTTCCCACAGCCCCAGGAAGAGATTAGAGTATGAGGACGCACATAACGCCCCCATCGCGGTCCCCTGGAGCTGTAGGTAGAAGGATCCCTTGAACATAAAAAAGTTGTGATGTAATGTAAAATTTAAGATCGAGATGATGAATGCTCTATACTCACCTTCCACATTGGACATAGACAGAAAGTGAGAGGCCGCCTGTATGCCGTCGTTGTGCCGAATTGACATATATAGAGACTCCACGTCACAGGTCACTATCAACATGTCGTCTTCAAGTTGTAAGCCATTCACTTTTCGCTTTTGCGTGATCATGTATCAGTGATTGTCACAGTATACCTAACATTGCCGGGCCTTTGCTCTGTTTATATTTTTGCACAGCTGTGACCAGACCTCGTGCTCTTTAGTAATTGTAGGCTGGCCACTGTTTTTTATGTGTCACCTTGACATGGCAGTGGTAGCAATAGATACAATTCACATCTATTTATTTGGATATGTATCTAGTTACATGTTATGTTTGGGTACTCTATATTGGACCCTTTGTGTGTGGTTGACTACTTTCGGATTTTCTGATCTGTCTCCTTGTTAGTGCGGTACGTATGAGGGTGGGGATTACTTCCCCGTTACACGGGGTTCCCCGTCTTCCCATGACCGTGTGCCTTAAGTTATTTTTGTGTATATTGTATGTACTAATAAAACTGCATATATTTTATATGAGTGTTCTTCAAACTTTTTGGGGGTTATTGGTTGTTGTTTTTTTTTGTTATCTCCTACATTGTCTACAGGAACAGGCTGTCCACAGTTGGCGCACATACTACCATTAGCTTTATGGATTCTCTGAAGAGTTCTGTAATTGTAACATATTAATTCGCTCACAAATACATACAAGCTACATATGAGCCATTCAAAGACACAGGATCCTTAAAGCTGCTGTGATTCCACTGCTGCAGCAAGATCTCACACCTGTGCAGAGCCACAGATGTAGCTGAGCTAAAAATGACTCTGATAACATATGGCACATTTATCTTGTGCCATCTTGACAAAAGCCACTGAAATACGTTCAAACAGTTAGTTAACCATCAAGTTTAGCCCAGCTGCATCTGTATACTTCATTGAGAAAAATAACTCCTGATATGGAGACTGCCTGCAGGCCTGAAGGTAATGAATGTGCTTATAACAGCCAAACTAGCACTTCTCACAGGGACACACCCTGCAACACACATTGATAGTCTGCAGGGAACACTCACTGCATATGAGAAACTTACCAGGAACACTCCAGGATAAATATCAGCTCAATGATCCCATGGAACATCCGATGGGGAAAATAAACTCTGGAAAACACTCCAGCACATTATATCATGTATGTAACTCTGGAAACACTTTCAGCACATCATAACATGTATGTAACTCTGGAAACACTTTCAGCACATCATATCATACAGGATACTCTGGTAAACACTTCCAGCTATACAATATGAGGCTTAATAACCATACTGGCCTTCACAGCAGTAGGAGCATCTGTATGTGTGAGCTTCACTGTCCTATACAGAAGAAAAAAACATGTCTGCCTAGTGGGTGTGCACTCCTTTATAGGGGGGGTTAATTAGTCTGATTTACTAATGATTTGTCTTCTGTCCTAGACTGAGGAGCAAGACATTAACCCTTTGTGTGTGCTGAAGGACGATAAGGAAAGTGAGAATTACACACAATATACAGGACAAGAGAAGTGGTACTGTGCAGTGTCCATATATACAGAATAAGCAGATATTGAGAATTACACCCAGTATACAGGTGTCACCGCTGGCTCTGGGAGAGATCTTTGAAGTTCATATAGACGGAAGACTCAGGAGTCAATCTGACAGATCTCTATTGTTTTCACTGTTGATGACAGGTTTCCACCTCTTTGCAGGTGTTGCTCATTATCAGTCAGGTGGCTCCCTTATATGTTTCGCCTTTCACTGGCTTCCCTGCGGCTAATATTTCTTCTGAGGAGTGCTCTGCTTGTGTGGTGATTCTCCTGTTCCAGTTGCTTCTCTAGCTAAATCCTTTCCCTTTTCTTGTTGGACAAAAGAAGTGGTACTGGGGGGCCGGCATAGATGGCAGCATAATCCGGAGCTCCTCTTCCACTTGGTGCCTTTCCCGGCCTATCTTTAGCTAATACCAGCCTATCATGGGATAGAGGCAAGGAAACCCCTGGAACCCCTAAACCGCCGAAACAACAAGCAGAGATCCCTCCGTGTGCTACAGCATCCAAGATGGTGCCGGCTGCTGAGATGCTGGATTCGGAAGCAGCGGAGAACTCGGATACAGATAGCGTGGCTGGAGGGCCCGAGTCTACAGTGCTAAAGGACTCAGAGCCAATTACCCGTGCATTTTTTAAGCAAACAATCACACAGGCCATGCTGGGGGGCGTGGCCGAGCCAGCATGGAGTGAGGAAGCAGGATTGCAGTGCTCCTACAAAATCCTGTGAAATATCCTTTATACACCTGGCATAATCGGGGTTTCTTGAGCTCATTCATTATATGTTGGATCCCTTCATACTTGGGGACACTCTGCCCGCTGCTGGATTGCTGAGTTTTGGCTGTGGCGCTGTGGATGCCAACGGATTGAGGGAGAGGAGCGGAGGGACGCAAACTGAGGAGAGTGTGGAGTGAGGCCGGGGCACGATCCGCCGCAAGGTACGGCTTGCTGAAAGTTGCTAACAACTTACCTTAGACTGCTGCCGATACCTGCTGGAGTCTTGAGCCCGATGACCGAGGTGGGAAGAAGCCGTGCGGTGGGCGCCATCTTGCCGTTAAGTGTATGTGCAGCGGCGCTCCTCTCTACCCCAGCAAACGGAGTGGATCGGCGAAATGCTCTGTATCTCCCTACTTCCACTATTATCCTGAAGTCCTGCAGCGGTAATCCTGCTAGGAGCCCTTATATATGAAAGCTGCAGAGTTCACCACAGTTTATATGAAAGTTTAATGGTGGTGCTGGTGTACTTATCCCCCTCCCCCCTGAGGAATGTAAAGATATCTGGCAGTCTACTTGGCTGTGTGGCAGGACTTGCTGAATTCAATAAAGCCTCATCTTGATTTGCTGCATGAGTGACAAACCCCAGCAGATCTTTAAAGTGTCTGTGGACTATTTTTATGGGCCGCAAAACTTCTTCTGTGCCTCCATCATCTGTTAAACGATTCATGGATGCCATGAGTCAAACTGAACAGGAAAGTGAGGGGTCTCCTGTCCCTGGTTCCTCTGCTGAAGCCTCTCAAATTATGAAAGCTATAGCTGCCTGTCAAGCTGCTCTTACATCAAAGATAGACCATCTACAGTCTGACCTTAGCTGTTTGCGACACGATGTTGACAAAATACGTGAAAGAACATCTGCAGTGGAGCAAAGAGTGAGTGATGTGGAAGATGCGTCCAGAGCAGCTGGAAATGACACCAGGCAGCTGCTGCAACAGGTACAGATGCTGCAAGCCAGGGCGGAGGACGCTGAGAACCGCAATAGACGTAACAACGTCCGTATCCTGGGCTTACCGGAACAAGCAGAAGGGTCTACCCCAGAAATTTTTGCGGAACAGCTCATAAAAGAAGTGTTACATCCCATCTCACTTTCCAGTTGCTTTGTTATAGAAAGGGGACATCGGATTCCAACCAGGCCCTTACCGCCGGGATCCCCTGCTGGACCTTTCATCATGAAGATCCTGAACTACAGGGACAGAGACGCTATTTTGCTAGCTGCTCGACAGAAGGGGAATGTCAGCTATGAGAGTGTCCGTTTGTCCTTTTACCCGGACTTTACTGCAGAGGTCCAGAAGAAAAGGAAGCAGTTTACTGAGGGACAAAAATGTGAAATATGCCATGATCTACCCTTCTCGCTTGAGGGTGCAGGATGGTGAAACAGTCCGTTTTTTAAGTACTCCTAAAGAGGCTACTGAATGGATTTAGAGAAATCTAAATGCAAGGCCTCACCGCTGATGGTTTATACTATAGTGATGGCAGCTGGAGCAAATAATACATGATTAAATGTTAAATTGTTTTGCTGACAAGATGGTTGGGGGAGGGGGGGAGTATCTGGTTTAAATGCACCATTATTACTCCTGTTAGAATCCCTGTTCTTTGACTTTGTCTATTGATCAGATGTTTAACCCCATATTGGTATGCTGGGTGGCAACACCCTGTATGACTATGCACTGTTGTGGGTAGACGTATATACTTGCTTCCTATCACCAACGTACCTATATGGTATATATGTTCTAATGAGTTAGGGTAGGTTATCGTACCCAGGAGTTGCTAGTTTGGGGTGTTAGGCTCAACCATGTTAGGAAGATTTGGGCAGGGTGGGTTAGGGAGGTTGGGAATGGGTGGGTTGAAGAGAGTTTCTCTGTTGAGGGGTTCTTTGATGTGGATTGTATGTGTGCGTGAATGTGCCTTCATTGGTCGGAAACTATGGAGATGTTATCTTTGGAAGAATAAATGGCGGTAATTAAGCTACTTTCGTGGAATGTTCGGGGTCTGAATGATAAGATTAAACGGTCTTTAGTGTTCAATTATCTGAAGAGGTATAACCCTGACATAATGTTATTGCAAGAAACGCACCTGCAGGGCCAGAAAGTACTAGCTTTGCGGCGCCCATGGATAGGCCCCACATATCATGCGGTTTACTCAAACCACGCTAGAGGCGTGTCTATTTTAATTGCTAAAAGTCTTCCGTTTCAAATACTATCTGTGCAGCTAGACCCTTATGGTAGGTATGTGATTTTACATGCTTGTGTCAGAGGCCTGCAGTACCTATTTGTGGGACTATATATTCCTCCGCCATTCCGCAGAGAGGTCCTAGACTTAATTACAGCTAAAATAGCAGGATTTCCAGCAATGCCTTACATTATTATGGGTGACTACAATGCCACTTTAGATCCTATACGGGACAGAAGGGTTCCCCAGGCCTCACACAACAATGTTCTATCACATTGGGCTAATACTTATGATTTAGTAGAGACGTGGCGCTATTTCCACCCCACAGATGCACAATTCTCTTGCTATTCAGCTTCTACTGGCTCATTCTCTCGTATAGATCTGGCCTTTGTCAGCAGAGATTTATCCCCCTATATCAAGTCTAGTGATTATCTACCGAGAGGAGTTTCAGACCATGCCCCCCTCCTTCTGATACTGTCACAGCCGCTGGCTTCGACTGATAAGCAGTGGCGGTTAAACCCTATGTGGCTCGAGGTATTACCTGTGGTGAGCGAGAGTCTAGATGCAATGGGGAATTACTGGGCAGAAAATGAAGGGTCTACGAATCCTCTGGTAGAATGGGATGCTTTCAAGTCAGTAATGAGAAGGGCATTGATTGCTGCTATTGCAACTCATAGAAAGGAACTGAATATCAAACGGATAAAATTAGAGACGGAACTAGCTGATAAGGAGAGGTTATATATACTAGATCCGTGCCCTGAGAAACAGACTTTGTGGCTTGAGGCGCAGCGTAGGTTTACTTTGCATTTAACTGAATATACTGAGAAGAAACTTTTAAATCAGAGGCAAACTATTTTTTCAGATGGTGATAAGTGTGGCAGGGCCTTGGCGTACTTGACTAGATCTGAGACTCAACAAACGGTGGTGGCGGGAATTCTGAATGATCAGGGGCTCTTATTGAGGGAGCCCAGAGATGTCTGCCGACAGTTTGCCTCCTATTATGAGACATTGTATGCCCCCAAGATCACGTGTACTTCGGAGGAAGTTGTCAATTTCTTAGCAGGTATTAATATTCCTTCTTTGGACAGGGATGACAGGGGAGCCCTGGCGGCAGATATATCTGACCTGGAGATTGAAACGGCCATTAGTTCCTTAGCAACCAAGAAAACCCCGGGACCCGATGGATTTCCTGCTGAATGGTATAAGCGATTTTCTAAAGACCTGGTTAGTAGATTTGGGAAGCTGTTGAGGTATGCACTGGAAAGTGGTTCGTTACCACCGTCCTTTCTGGAGGCAACGATAGTAGTGATTCACAAGTCGGGGAAACCATCTGACCAGTGTAGCTCTTATCGACCTATCTCACTTCTGAATCTTGACGTCAAAATCTTTGCGAAGGTACTGCCGTTAAGATTGCGGGGGGTAATTCTCTCCTTGGTTGGGGTAGATCAATCGGGTTTTATGCCAGGGAAAACCACAGATATTAATTTAAGGCGATTGTTCACTAATCTTCAGGTCAAACATGATAACAGAGGTATGAGGGCTCTTGCGTCCTTAGACAATGAAAAAGCATTTGATTCAGTAGAATGGGAATTTATGTGGGCAGTGCTGACTCAAATGGGCTTTCCGGAGAAATTTTTGTGCTGGTTACAAATGCTTTATAGATCCCCTTCGGCGAGAGTCAGGGTGAATGGGTACACATCGGACTCCTTCCCCTTGGGTAGAGGCACTAGACAGGGCTGCCCTCTCTCCCCCCTGTTATTTGCATTAATCATGGAACCTTTGTCGATACTCATATCCTCTAACTCAGGTATAGAAGGCTGGGAAATAGCTGGAATATCAGAAAAGCTTTCATTATATGCTGATGACATGCTGGTTTACCTAGCAGATTCAGGGAAATCCTTGGATACCCTTTTAGGTGTTGTTGATCAATTTGGGGGTTTCTCGGGTCTCCGTGTGAACTGGGCTAAGTCTAGTCTCTGTCTGATTGATGATGTTGACCCAGCTCGCATTTCGGTGAACAATAAGCTTCAGATTGTGGAGCAATTTACATATTTGGGGATTATTGTTCATAAAGAAGTGGCAAAATTTTATGATCTGAATGTTTCTCCTACAATGCAATCCATTACTCGAAAGCTAGAGGCTTGGGAAAACCTTCCTTTAACTCTGATTGGGCGTATCAATGTTGTAAAAATGATTCTTCTCCCAAAATTGCTATACTTATATAGGGCTGCCCCAGTGTTACTCCCCAAGAGACATTTTGCTACTTTGGATAGAATAATCGCTCCCTTTCTATGGAATAAGTCTTCTCACAGAATAGCGAGATCCACCCTCCAGGCGTCTTACCTGCGGGGGGGTCTTGCCTTGCCAAACCTGTACATGTACTATGTAGCGGTGCAGCTGAGCTATGTGGCGTGGTGGGTACGGGCTGACTCAGGTAATCCGGCGGTAGTGTTGGAGGCAGCTTTATTGGGGTCCTATGAGGCACTTACGAACTTGGCATATAGGAGGGGGGCTAGGTCTGCAGTGCATTACACCCAATCGATGGCTGCTGCAGTACAGATGTGGGTCAAATGGGGTCAGAAATGTAACCCTGATGAGAATGATATTACTTGGTCGCCATATTTGCCTTTGTGGAGAAACAGAGTGCTTCCGGAGCTGTTCTCATTACTAGAGTTTGAATTTTGGCCTCAGAGGGGGGTGCGCTACCTTACCCAACTATATGATAAGGGCCTATTTAGGACCTTTAATAGTTTGAAACAGGAATTTAATTTGCCCCAGCGTTGTTTGTATAGATATCTTCAACTCAGGCATGCCTGTCAGGCTCAGTTTGGTAGAGAACCTTTAAAACTGGAGTGTGGTACAGGTGAGGCAGCGATTAGGAGGGTTCCGTTGGTCAAACCAGTGTCGACCCTGTATGCGTCGTTGATGGCGTTGCAGGACTCCCCCCTAGACAGGGCATTTGTTAGGTGGAAAAGGGACATTGAAGGTTTGGAAGATGTTCATGTTAAAGAATCTAGCTGTACATGGAGATCTACAGTGGTAAGTGCTAGGGATCAGTTGATTCAAGTTAAATGGCTTCATAGGATTTACCGTATTTATCGGCGTATAACACGCACTTTTTCCCCCTGAAAATAGGGGGCAAATGATGTATGCGTGTTATACGCCGATATTCATTGTGGCCCGGCAAAGATGCAGCATCACAGACTGTGCTGTATGAGCCGGGAGAGAGGAGGGGCTGGAGTCCGTAACTAGGGGCGGGGCCCGGTGCAGTCACTGTACTCTTACACCGGGCCCCGCCGCTCACCAAAGTATTTATAAACGTGAATCCTTATCCTGTTATTAAGCTGCCCTCTCCCATGTTCCCATGTCCCCCCTGTATCCCCATAGCACTTACTTAAGCTTCAATAGCAGGCAGAGCAGACGGCAGCAGTAACGTCACTCACTGACGTCGAGCGCCTGCTCCGCCCCCTTTATGAATGAAGCAGGCGGAGCAGACGCGCGACGTCAGTGAGTGACGTTACTGGTGCCGTCCGCTCTGCCTGCTATGGAAGCTTAAGTAAGTGCTGTGGGGATACAGGGGGGACATGGGAACATGGGAGACGGCAGCTTATTAACAGGATTAGGATTCACGTTTATAAATACTTCGGTGAGCGGCGGGGCTCGGTGTATTGGGGGACACTGTTATGAGGGGGATCTGTGGATGACATATAGCAGTGTCATCCACAGATCCCCCCCATAACAGTTCCATCCACAGATCCCCCCACCCCATAGCAGTACAATTTGAAATGGACACTGTTATGAGGGGGATCTGTGGATGACATAGCAGTGTCATCCACAGATCCCCCCCATAACAGTTCCATCCACAGATCCCCCCACCCCATAGCAGTACAATTTGAAATTACATTTTTTTTCCTGAAATTTCCCTTAAAATGAAGGTGCGTGTTATACGCCAGTGCATGTTATACGCCGATAAATACGGTATTATACTCCTGTGAGGCTATTTAAAATGGGTAAATTGCCGAACCCTCATTGTACAAGATGTGGACATGAAAACGGTTGTCTTATACACATGGTTTGGCAGTGTCCGATTATTCATGGCTTCTGGGAAGAGATCCATAAATATTTTAATGACAAACTAGGCTTTCCTAACGTCTGTACTGAGCTCACTAGTCTGTTGGGAGTAGCCAACGAGATTGTTCCAACCAAATTTGGCAGGAAACTGTATAGAATACTCTTATATTATGCTAGGAAAACTATCCTTCTCAACTGGAAACCTCCTAAGAATTCTACTGTGCAACAATGGGTACATCTAGTTAATGCTGATCTTGAATTATACAAGTTTGTGTATGAGAGAAGAGGGACCCCTGATCGCTTCATGAAGATATGGGACCCCTGGATTGGAGCCCAGACTCTAGTACCATAGATGACTGAAAGATTGTTCTGACCAATGAAGGCGTGTGTGTGAATGTGTGTGTGTGTGTGCAGTACTTTTAATCTTCCTTAGGATTGATATGTTGGGTACTGTTCATCCTGAAAGTGATATCTTTTTCTTCTGTCCCGAACTTGGGTCATGAGGAACTGTTATGATTGATCCCATGTATTTGATTTGTACTGGACTCAATTGATGATTGTCTGTATTTGATGTGTTTGTTATGCTTTTTGCTAAATTAATAAATAAAAAGATACTATTAAAAAACACAGGCCATGCTGCCTATCATGAGGAAAGAAAGATATCAGAGTGGATTTCCGCCATCTTGGAGGCCGCGTGGACTCATTGGAAGAACAGCAGCCAGGCCTACTTACTTTTGGCGGCTCGATGAGGTCCAAATTCATGGAACAAGAACGCCAGCTTAATGCCACCTTTAACCAGATCGAATATCTTGAAAATCGCAACCACAGGAATAATTTGCGGATAAAGGGCATACCTAAAGGGCACGCACTGGAAGCTCTTCCCCATGTAGCTGCCATTATTTTCTCCACAATATTAGGCCAAGAGCGGGCCTTGACTAACGATCAAACACATCCACAGGGCCCTCCGCCCCCAAGCCGGGGCCTACAGAACCCCCGGGAAACGTAATTTGTAAACTGCTTAATTTTGCAGACACTTCGGCAATTCTGCATCAAGCTCGGGAGAAAGGGGAGGTTTTGCTGGAATCGGTCCCTGTGCATATTTACCAGGATTTATCACCAACTACTCTAAAATGAGAACCATGAGGCCACTTCTGGAACATCTGAGAGCGCATAGCCTGGTATATCGGTGGCTTTACCCCTTCGGTATTGTGATTCTCAAAAATAATAAGCAGATAATCATCCGCACTCCAGAAGATCTGCAGGCCTAAGCTGGAAATTCCTCCGATGCAGGTTCCCTCCGGGATGCAAGTTCCGATGGATGACGATTTGCAGAGCCTACCTTCTCCACTGGAACCGTTGTCCATCGCTGGTGAAAGGAAACAGCTGCAGAAGGTGAAGAGATCCCTGCTAAAGCACTCCGCTACCTGATCACACAGGACTCTTGCAAGTATTTTTTGTACACAGGGGTTGTTACCCCTATCGGAATGTGTATACTAACTGACACATATAGCCGCAAACAAAAGGACATATGATTTGGGTCTTAATGGTGAGGTGCTTCCTCCCATTGTTGTTGAGTAGGTGATTAAATCACCCCCTCTTATAGCCATACTCACATCTCTGAGGTCTATTATGACCGCTGGGTTCTTTCCAGTATTTCTTTCTCTCTCTCTACCCTTGATATCCTTTACCTTTTTCATCTTTATCCTTTTCTATCTCGCTTTTTTCTCTGTCCTTGCCTTTCCCCTGTTTGTTGCATTGGTCGTGTTTGGCATCCTATGTGGGGCAGGCCTAAGTTATGGTGTTCATAACACACCAACTCTCCCCCATCCCCCATTCGCACTAATGCATTTGTCATACTCTGTCCTGTAAGGCGAGCGTACGATCTGGTGCTTCTTGTTGAGGTCCCAGTCATGGTCCAGCCTGAGCTCGTCACATTAGCATTCTTATTTTCCTTTTATTTGCATTTTATTTGTTCTCTTCAGTTTTGTATTAGTTATCTGTGTGGATCCTTGGGTGCCGTATGGGGACACACTATCCTTATGTGTTTAATTTCTCCTTAATTTGTGACATGACAAAACATGTAATATACTCCTTTAATGTTAACCATCTCCTATCCGCCTGTCCGTTGCCTATAAAAGTCCGGGGGGTGGTTTTCTATCTCTGAATTGACGTTTCTGAACGTCCATTCAGAGATCGCAGCTGCACGCTAATCGTGCAGCTGCAGATCGGGTTGCCCGCTGTCAGTGACAGCAGGGCAACCCTTAGAGAAGGCAGGGACAGTTCCCAGGTGTCCCTGCCTTCTAGATCGCTGTATACACAGCGCTCACCGAGCGCTGTGTATACAGTGCAGGAAACGCTATGCGTTTAATGTTCCGGCACGGCGGTCATGTGACAGCCAGGGCCAGGAGAGTGCAGGAGCTGTTGGGTCTATCATAGACCATGATCAGCCCTGCACTGAGGCTGTACAGCGCTGTATACCGCTGTACAGCCTCTCTAGGGGGTGTATTTTCACTGTAACTGGGGCTACTATGTCAGCCCCAGTTACAGGAGAAATCAATAGGGGGAAAAAAAATAGCAAAGCGAAGATAAATGTCCCCCAGAGGTCTTGTATGGCCTTATGGGGGACGCAAAGTGTAAAATAAAAAAATAAAGTGTTAAAATAAAAAAATAAAAATAAGGTTTCACATGTAAATAAAAAAAAGGAATAAAATAAAAATTAAAAATAGAAAAAATAAAATAAAATAGATATATTTGGTATTGCCACGTCCGTGACGGTCGGCTCTATAAATATATCACATGATCCACCCAGTCCGATAAACACCATAAAAAAAATACATAAAAACTGTGTCAAATAAAGCCATTTTTGTTACCTAACATCACAAAATGGTACCAATAAAACCATCACCTCATTCCGCTAAAAATTAGCCCCTACATAAGAAAATCGCTCCAAAAAAAATATAAAATATATATAGCTCTCAGAACATGGACACATTAAAACATCATTTTTTTGTTTCAAAAATGCTATTATTGTGTTAAAGTGAAATAAATTTAAAAAAAGTATACATATTAGGTATCGCCGCGTCCGTAACAACCAGCTCTATAAAAAATTCACATGACCTAACCCCGGGGATGAACACCATAAAAAATAAAAAGTAAAAACTGTGTAAAAAAAAGCCATTTTTGTCACCTTATATCACAAAAAGTGCAGCACCAAGTGATCAAAAAGGCATATGTCCCACAAAATGATACCAATAAAACCGTCACCTCATTCTGCAAAAAATGAGCCCCTACATAAGAAAATCGCTCCAAAAAAAAAATATATAGCATTCAGAACATGGACACATTAAAACATAATTTTTTTGTTTCAAAAATGCTATTATTGTGTAAAACTTAAATAAATAAGAAAAAGTATACATATTAGGTATTGCCACGTCCGTAACAATCTGCTCTATAAAAATGTCACATGACCTAACCCCTCAGGTGAATGCTGTAAAAATAAATAAATAAAAACTGTGCTAAAACAACCACAATCACCTTGCCCCATAAAGTGTTCTAATGAATAATCAAAAAATCATGTACCCAAAAATAGTACCAATAAAACTGGAAATGTATCCCCTAGTTTCCAAAATGGGGTCACTTTTTGGAAGTTTCTACTGTAAGTGTGCATCAGGGGGGCTTCAAATGGGACAGGGCATCTAAAAACCAGTTCAGCAAAATCTGCCTTCCAAAAACCATGTGGCACTCCTTTTCTTCTGCGCCCTGCCGTGTGCCCATACAGCAGTTTATGACCACATGTGGGGTGTTTCTGTAAACCGCAGAATCAGGGTAATAAATATAAAATTTAGTTTGGCTGTTAAACCTCGATGTGTTAAAGAAAAAAAATTATTAAAATGGAAAATCTGCCAAAAAAGTGAAATGTAAAAATTTGATCTCCATTAGGGTTGAGCGAACGTGAACTGTAAAGTGGACCCGAACCCAAACATTTCAGTAAAAGTTCGGGTTCGGTGCTTTCTAGGCGCTTTTTGAAAGGCTGCAGATCAGCCAATAAACAAGCGGTTAGCTGTCTGACCTTAGAAGCCATCACAGCCATGCCTACTAATGACATGGCTGTGATTGGCCAGTGTAGCATGTGACCCAGCCTCTATATAAGCTGGAGTCACGCAGCGCTGCACGTCACTCTGCTGTGCTTAGTGTGGAGAGAGGATGCTGCTGGTGATTTCAGGGAGAGAATAGGAGAGAGTCTTTGCTCAAAATCTGAATCTAACTCAGCGATCTACATACATTGTGTTTTGTGGGTGCAGGGCACAATTTTCTTATCCCAGTGACCGGAAAAAAAATAACTTTAATAAGTCAGTTAGGTGGGCGGTGACGGCGGCCATTTTATGCAAGCTCAGTGCACTAGCACTGCATCTGAGCTTTTGGGACATTGAAAATGCCAATTTTTTGGGCAATTTACAACATCTGATGCATTTGCAGGCTTAGTCAGTGTGCAATTAAGGCTAGAAATACAGCCATCATTTTCTGGGGTTTTAAAAACACACTTTTTTGCCAAAAAACTAAATTTTCCTGATCTGCAAGTGTTAAATTCAAGTTTAATATATACAGCTTTCATATTCTGTTACCAAAAAAACACTTTTTTTGCAATATACAACATCTGGATTAGTCAGTGTGCAATTTAAGCTAGAAATATAGCCATCATTTTCTGGGGTTTTAAAAACACACTTTTTTGCCAAAAACCACTATTTTCAGGCCTTGCAGCATCAGCACATGTGAAATTACAGGGTTATATACTGCTGTCAAATTCAGTTAATAAACAAACACCCATTTGGGCAAAAAAAATGTAGTTGGCAACCTTTGCTGCAGAATTCATTGTGAGATACACCCTTTATACATTTGGGTTATATTCAGATATTTGAAATATCGCCATTTGGTGCACAAATCTTTAATTCAGGCCTACTGTGGGTCGGGCCGTGTGAGATATACCCTGTATATACAGGGCTTATATACTTTCATTAATAAAACACCCTTTTTGGGGCAAAATACACAATATTTTTCTGGCCTTGCAGCATCTTGACGTTTGAAATTCCTGGGTTATTGTCACGAGGGTATCAAGAGCCACGTCTGACTCCGTTATACCCGGGGTCAGGAAGTCGCAGCGGGTGGCTGCGCGCTCTATATCTAAAGATCACGTTGTTTCTCAGTGATTGTTTTCTGTGTTTGCCTTGCTATCCTTTTTGTCTCTCTCAGGGATCCGTAGCTTCTCCTCCTCAGCTGTTTCTTGTCTGCCACTCCCTACCTCCTTATATTCTCCCCTCACACTTCTCTAGTTGCCAGTTATAGAGCTTCCTGCCTGGACATCTATACTGACCCACTGGAGTGGTTTATCCTGGTTGTCGTTCCTGAGTGCTACCCTCCGGATCCCTGTTGGGCTTATTGTTGTCTCCTGTTGTCGCCCACCTGGGAATATATGTTGAGTCTGTGTTGTCTGTCCTCCCCTTGGTGTTTTCCCTTAGAGTTAGTGGTGCGGACTAGTGTTCCCATCGCCCTGTTCCTAGGGCTCAGCTCAGGGAAAGCCAGGGCTTTAGGCACGTGATCGGCGTACGGGTGAGGAACCCGTCTAGGGACGTCAGGGCAGCCAGGTGCCAGCCGCCAGGTGAGTCAGGGGTCACCATCTTCCCTCTCACTTGGGCAGGGCCTTCCTCGTTCCCTCCCTCTGTGTCACGTATGTGATAGCCATGCCGACCGTGATATTATAACTGGCCCTTACTTTTTGAGAAAAAAAAATAAATAAAATTTATATAATTTTTTGTTTGTTGTTTTTTTTTTCTCTCTCTACTTAGAATCCAATATGGATCCTATTGATGCCTTGGCAGAACAGCTTCAAAGCCTGTCTTTGGAGGTGGCAGGAGGGAAGGCGTCTGTTCTCCGACAACAGCAGCAAATGCAGCAGACCGCACCCCCAGCGGTTGCTATGGGTAACCAGGTTGTCACTGAACCCAAGGTTGCTCTTCCCGACAGATTTTCTGGGGGAAGGGACAAATTTGCGACGTTCCGTGAGGCCTGCAAATTATATTTTAAGTTGCGCCCTTACTCCTCAGGTCATGAAGAACAGCGGGTAGGGATTGTCATTTCCCTGCTTCAGGGGGATCCGCAATCCTGGGCGTTCTCGTTACCCCCTGGTTCTCAGGCTCTTCGGTCAGTGGAGGGATTTTTTGGGGCTTTGGGTCTCATATATGATGACCCTGACCGAGTCGCCCTGGCTGAGTCGAAGTTACGGAGACTCCTACAGGGAGATCGGTCAGCAGAGGAATATTGCTCAGAGTTCCGTAGGTGGGCTACGGATACTCAGTGGAACGACCCGGCTCTCAGGAGTCAGTTCTGCTCTGGGTTATCTGAAAGGGTTAAGGATGCACTGGCGCTGTATGAGACCCCCCTTTCCCTTGATGCTGTTATGTCCCTCTCTATCAGAATAGATAGACGTCTTAGGGAGAGATCGAAAATTCCGGAGCAATTGGTTACCTCTCCCAAGCAACAGTCAGCCTGTACTGACTTAGATGAGCCTATGCAGCTAGGCGGAACTTCTCGTCAGGTCCGTCCTCCCGAGGTTCGCCGTAGGGGGGGGGCTTGTTTTTTCTGTGGGGGGAGGGGTCATTTCATTAATGTCTGTCCCTCCTTTCTCAAAAACAAAAGACCGTCGGAAAACTACTAACCCCGGGCTGTGCGGAGGATGTCAGCCGGGGGGTATACGTTTCCTCCATACGAACATCTCAATTTGTGTTACCAGCGGTCATTGTTTTTGGTGTTAAGACAGAGTCTATTTCTGTTTTTCTAGACAGTGGAGCAGTGGTAAACTTGATTGATGCCCATTTTGCCCGCACTATGGGTTTGTCTCTCTGTACGCTGCAAAGACCTATTCCCGTATTCGCTATAGATTCTGCTCCTCTGTCTCAGAGAAACCTCACCCACATTGTTCGTAATTTACACCTTCGGGTAGGGGACCACCATAATGAGTGTCTTTCATGTTACGTTCTGGAGGGCCTTCCCTCTCCGGTGGTATTGGGTCTTCCCTGGTTGGTAGCGCACAATCCAGTGGTGGATTGGCAGGCCAGGGAGATATTGGAGTGGAGTGAGCATTGCAGAGAGAATTGCTTAAATAACAATTGCTTAATCGCCTCCATAGCTTCCCTACCTACATTTATTTCGGACTTTGAGGACGTTTTTTCTGAAAAGGGTTGTCAGAAACTACCACCTCATCGTCCTTATGATTGCCCAGTTAACCTGATTCCCGGGGCAAAATTACCCAAGTCCAGGTTGTATAATCTTTCGGGTCCCGAGAGACAAGCCATGAAAGATTATATCTCCGAGAGTCTGGCTAAGGGACACATCAGACCCTCTTCTTCACCCGTGGCTGCAGGGTTTTTCTTTGTTAAAAAGAAAGATGGGGGCCTGCGTCCTTGCTTAGATTTCCGTGAGTTAAACCAGATAACCATCCGTGACCCATACCCTCTTCCTCTCATTCCTGACCTTTTTAATCAGATTGCGGGTGCTAAGTGGTTCTCCAAACTTGATCTTAGGGGGGCCTACAATCTGATTCGTATCAGGGAAGGGGATGAGTGGAAGACAGCTTTTAACACCCCTGAGGGGCATTATGAAAATCTAGTTATGCCTTTCGGTCTGACCAATGCCCCTGCTGTCTTCCAACATTTCGTTAACGATATTTTTAGTCATCTCATCGGCAGGTTTGTAGTCATATACCTAGATGATATCTTAATTTATTCGGCTGATCTGAAAACACATGAGGTGCATGTCAGGCAAGTACTGCAGGTCCTACGGACGAATAAATTATATGCGAAAATTGAAAAATGTGTCTTCGCTGTTCAGGAATTACAGTTCCTGGGATATCTATTATCTGCTTCAGGTTTCCGCATGGATCCTGGGAAGGTCCAGGCAATTTTAGATTGGGATCTTCCTGAGAACCTTAAAGCCCTACAACGGTTTTTGGGTTTCGCTAATTTCTATAGAAAGTTCATTAAAAATTATTCAGTGATCGTTAAACCCCTTACCGACATGACTAGGAAGGGGACGGATTTTTCCAAATGGTCTGACGCCGCTAAAGGTGCATTTTCCTCTCTAAAGGAGAGGTTTACCTCGGCACCTGTTCTAATTCAACCTGATGTCTCCCAGCCTTTTATTGTCGAGGTAGATGCGTCAGAGGTGGAAGTGGGAGCTGTATTGTCTCAGGGTCCGTCTCCTAGCAAATGGCGTCCTTGCGCTTTCTTTTCCAAAAAATTATCTTCTGCGGAGAAGAATTATGATATTGGAAATAGGGAACTGTTGGCGATTAAACTGGCGCTTGAAGAGTGGCGTCACTTCTTAGAGGGAGCAATCCACCCAGTCACGGTGATTACGGATCACAAGAACCTTCTGTACCTAGAATCAGCTAAGCGTCTCACCCCTAGACAAGCTAGGTGGTCGCTATTCTTTACCAGATTTAACTTTGTAATCACCTATCGTCCTGGGGCAAAAAATACCAAGGCAGACACATTATCTCGTAGTTTCCCTGGAGGGGGTAATGTTTGTGATCCGGTACCTATTTTACAAAGAGGAGTGGTTGTCTCTGCTGTACACTCTGTTCTAGAGGGAAAGGTGTTAGAGGCTCAGGGGGACGCCCCGGCCTCTTGCCCCTCAGAGAAATTGTTTGTACCATTAAACCTGCGTCTTGAATTATTAAAAGAACATCATAATTCGGCACTTGCTGGACACCCGGGTAGTAAAGCAACCTTGGAGCTTTTATCTCGTCGTTTTTGGTGGCCAAGGTTGCGTCAGGATGTAATGGATTTCGTGTCTACTTGTTCTACTTGTGCACGCGCGAAAGTCTCTCATACACGTCCAGCAGGGTCTTTATTGCCACTTTTCATCCCCAATAGGCCATGGACACATCTGTCAATGGATTTCATCACTGACTTACCGTTGTCGGCGGGTAAAACTGTTCTCTTGGTAGTAGTAGACAGGTTTAGAAAAATGGTACACTTTATTGCGCTACCCGCACTTCCTAATGCTAAAACTCTCGCTCAGGTGTTTATCAGTGAAATCGTGAAGCTTCACGGGGTCCCTTCCGGACAGGGGAGGGCTGGCAGCCTTAGTCCTGGGGGGCAAATCCAGTCAAGTGGCCCATTTTTAGCCCCGCCCATTATTAAAAGCCCCTCCTACATTTAATAGGCCACTCCCAACACACACTGTACAGCTGACATTCTATAGTTGAGGCCTGTCTACACATCATACGAAGAGGGGAGGACCTGTCCTGGCTGCACTGCCTGCTTATACAACAAGCTACAGCCAGGAAGCTCCTCCGCTCTCCTCCCTCCCCAGATCCTGCTTAAGGCTTGTGGTTCCCCCCCACCATCTGCCACCCGCCCGTGGCCTGCTGCCCCCTTTCGTCATCCTCACCCAGCTCTGAATCCTCCTTCTGCAAATGGCAGGGGGAGGAGCCGGAGCATCTCCTCTCCTACATAGCACCACATACCTCTTACATCCAATGTCACCTTTGTTGTAGACGTTCTTTTTCCTCATCTTCTCCATTCAGACCAGACCGCCATGATGATTTTTCAGCCATCTCCCGTCTCTGCAGAGATTGAGAAACAGACATTAGTTTCCTGCCACCCCCAATACTATACTGCAGAAACAGTACCCCTGGGAATACTACTACCACACAGATAGTGCCCCCTTAAACAATTATTGGCACACAGTGCTCTAAAAAATAACTGCGCCCAGACACTAATAGTATAAAGATAATGTCCCCCAAAAATAATTGTGCTAAGCTGATACTGTGCTAGGGTGCCCCCAAAGTAACAGTGCCCCCCAAAATCCCACCAATAGAAATAATTATCTGCCAGAGCACACTTAGTAGTAATAATGCCCCAATAGTGCCCTAGTAATCATGTTCCTCATAGCCCCCCAGTAGTAGTAAAGCTCACCATAATACCCCCTAGTAGTACTAATTTTCCCTATAATATGACAGTACATGAAATACCCCCGCTTAGTGCCCGCAGTTGAGCTAATGTCCCCATAATGTATGCCAGTATAAAATACCCCTATATAGTGCCCCAGTAAATGCACTCATACTGCTCCTCTCCCCCTTCCCCATAGTGTCCCCCATAATATGCCAGTAAAAAAATGCCCCTTAGTACCCCCAGCAGATGCCCCTATAGTGCTCCTCTCCCCCACAATGTGCCAGTAAAAAAATTTCCCTTCTTAGTGCCACCATATGCCCCAATAGTGCTCCACTCCCCCATAGTGCCCCCAAATAATGCCCCATAGTGCCGCTCTCCCCTATAGTGCCTGCCATAATGTGCCAGTAAAAAATGCCCCCTTAGTGCTACCAAATGCCATAGTGCCCCCCATAATGTTCCAATACAAAAGGCCCCTTTAGAGCCCCCACTTCCCCATAGTGCCCCCAAATAATGCCCCTATAGTAACCCCAGATGCCCCATAGTGCTGCTCTCCCCTATAGTGCCCCCCAGAATGTGCCAATAATTAAAAAAAAAGCCCCTTTAGAGCCCCCAGATACCCCCATAGTGCTCCTGTCCCCCATGGTGCCCCCCCATAATGTGCCAGCAAGAAATGCCCCCATAGTGCCAGCTCCCCCCCCATAGTACAAGCCCCCCATAGTGCCAGGCCCCCCATAGTGGCAGCCCCCCCATAGTGCCAGCCCCCTTATAGTGCCAGCTCCTACCCCATAGTGCCACCCCCCCCCATAGTGCCAGCCCCCTTATAGTGCCAGCCCCCTTATAGTGCCAGCCCCCTTATAGTGTCAGCCCCCCCATAGTGCCACTTCACCCATAGTGCCAGCCCCCTTATAGTGCCAGCTCCCCCATAGTGCCAGCCCCCCCCGTAGTGCCAGCCCCCCCATAGTGCCAGCTCCTACCCCATAGTGCCAGCCCCCTTATAGTGCCAGCCCCTTTATAGTGTCAGCCCCCCCCATAGTGCCACTTCACCCATAGTGCCAGCCCCCTTATAGTGCCAGCCCCCCCCCCGTGGTGCCAGCCCCCCCCATAGTGCCAGCTCCCCTATAGTGCAAGCCCCCCCATAGTGCCAGCTCCTACCCCATAGTGCCAGCCCCCCCCCATAGTGCCAGCACCCTTATAGTGCCAGTCCCCCATAGTGTCAGCCCCCCCCATAGTTCCAGCCCCCCATAGTGCCAGCCGCCCCATAGTGCCAGCTGCCCCATAGTTCCAGCCCTATAGTGCCCCCCCCATAGTGCTAGCTCCCCCAAAGTGCCAGATTCCCCACCTTAGTGCCAAATCCCCTCATAGTGCCAAATCCCCCCCATAGTGCCAGATCCCCCCCCCATAGTGCCAGCCCCCCTATAGTACCAGCCCCCCCATAGTGCCAGCTCCTCCCCCATAGTGCCAGCCCCCTTATAGTGACAGCACCCCATAGTGTCAGCCCCCCATAGTGTCAGCCCCCCCTATAGTACCAGCCCCCCCCTAGTGCCAGCCCCCCCATAGTGCCAGCTCCCCCATAGTTCCAGCCCCCCCTATAGTGCCAGCTCCCCCTATAGTGCCCCCCCATAGTGCTAGCTCCCCCAAAGTGCCAGATCCCCCCCCATAGTGCCAGATCCCCCCATAGTGCCAGCCCCCCTTATAGTGCCAGATCCCCCCCAATAGTGCCAGCCCCCTGCAAAGAAGAAAAAAAAAACAACACTAATACTTACCTCCATCAGCAGCGATGCAGCCTCTTCTGGCCTGTGTCCCTGCTGTGTGCTGGCTCAGGCGTCGCAATGATAATGACGTCATTGCTCTGCCTGAGCCGGCCTCTGATAGGCTGCAGGCATTAGTGCCTGCGGCCTATCAGAAGAACAGGGGAGGGACACGCCTCTCCCTCCCCTGCCCCACAGCACACAGCACGGCCGCAATGACATCCAGGGCCGCGCCGCCTGTGGTGATGATCGGCGGTGCGGCCCTGAAGAATAAAAAAAAAAAAAAAAAAAAATTTTTTTTTTTTTTAAGACGGTCGGCCCAGTGGCCGTTTATTTCGGGCGGCCTGGGGGGCAATTGCCTCCCTGCCCCCCGGCCCAGCCCGCCCCTGCTTCCGGATCGGGGAACCCAGTTTATTTCTAAGTTTTGGAAAGCTTTTTGTTCCCGTTTGGGGGTTCACTTGTCCTTTTCCTCAGCTTTCCATCCTCAGTCGAATGGACAGACTGAGCGTACCAACCAAAATCTAGAAACATATTTAAGGTGTTTTGTGTCTGAAAACCAAGAGTTGTGGTCATCATATTTACCGTTAGCTGAGTTTGCCATAAATAATCATTATCAGGAGTCCACTGGCAAGTCCTTGGTGCATACGGTTTTCATCCCCAATTTTGTACTTTCAAAGAGGGGGGGTCTTCTGGGGTTCCCGAAGAGGAAAGGTTTTCTTCATCTCTTTCATCGGTATGGCAGAAGGTGCAAGTTAACTTGAAAAAGATGAGTGGTAAATATAAATGCATGGCCGATAAGAAACGGTCGCCAGGTCCGGACCTAGGAGTGAATGACTATGTGTGGTTGTCTACTAGGAATATTAAGTTGAAGGTTCCTTCTTGGAAACTGGGTCCTAGGTTCATTGGTCCCTATAAAATAGTAGCCGTCATTAACCCTGTGGCTTTTCGCCTGGAGCTACCTCAGACTTTTAAGATCCATAACGTCTTCCATAAATCGTTACTCAAGAAGTATGTTCCACCTCTAGAACCATCGCCGCTGCCACCTCCTCCTGTCATTGTGGCTGGTAATCTGGAGTTTCAAATAGCCAGAATTGTTGATTCTCGTCGGGTCCGCCGCTCTCTTCAGTATCTGGTGCATTGGAGGGGTTACGGTCCCGAGGAAAGAATGTGGGTTCCAGCGTCAGAGGTAAACGCCAACAGGTTAATTCAGACTTTCCATGCCTCTCATCCGGAGAGACCTGGTCCTGAGTGTCCGGAGGCCCCTCGTGAAAGGGGGGGTACTGTCACGAGGGTATCAAGAGCCACGTCTGACTCCGTTATACCCGGGGTCAGGAAGTCGCAGCGGGTGGCTGCGCGCTCTATATCTAAAGATCACGTTGTTTCTCAGTGATTGTTTTCTGTGTTTGCCTTGCTATCCTTTTTGTCTCTCTCAGGGATCCGTAGCTTCTCCTCCTCAGCTGTTTCTTGTCTGCCACTCCCTACCTCCTTATATTCTCCCCTCACACTTCTCTAGTTGCCAGTTATAGAGCTTCCTGCCTGGACATCTATACTGACCCACTGGAGTGGTTTATCCTGGTTGTCGTTCCTGAGTGCTACCCTCCGGATCCCTGTTGGGCTTATTGTTGTCTCCTGTTGTCACCCACCTGGGAATATATGTTGAGTCTGTGTTGTCTGTCCTCCCCTTGGTGTTTTCCCTTAGAGTTAGTGGTGCGGACTAGTGTTCCCATCGCCCTGTTCACTACCTAGGGCTCAGCTCAGGGAAAGCCAGGGCTTTAGGCACGTGATCGGCGTACGGGTGAGGAACCCGTCTAGGGACGTCAGGGCAGCCAGGTGCCAGCCGCCAGGTGAGTCAGGGGTCACCATCTTCCCTCTCACTTGGGCAGGGCCTTCCTCGTTCCCTCCCTCTGTGTCACGTATGTGATAGCCACGCCGACCGTGATAGTTATATACTGCTGCCATATTGAGTTATTAAACAAACACCCGTTTGCACAAAAAAAGTTTATTTGGCAGCCTTTGCTGCATATGTCATTGTGAGATACACCCTTTATAAATTTGGGTTATATTCAGATATTTGAAATACCGCCATTTAGTGCACAAATCTTTAATTGAGGGCTACTGTGGGTCAGGCCGTGTGAGATACACACTTTAAATACAGGGGTTTGAGTCCGGTATTTGAAATACAGCCATTTTGGGAAAACAAATCTTTAATTGAGGCCTACTGTGGGTCACCCCGTGTGAGATACACCCTTTACATACAGGGGTTTGATTCAGGTATTTGAAATACAGCCATTTTGGGCAAACAAATGTTTAATTGAGGCCTACTGTGGGTCAGGCCGTGTGAGATACACCCTTTACATACAGGGGTTTGATTCAGGTATTTGAAATACAGCCATTTTGGGCAAAGATATCTTTAATTGAGGCCTACTGTGGGTCAGGCCGTGTGAGATACACCCTTTAAATACAGGGGTTTGATTCAGGCATTTGAAATACAGCCATTTTGGGCAAACAAATCTTTAATTGAGGCCTACTGTGGGTCAGGCCGTGTGAGATACACCCTTTAAATACAGGGATTTGATTCAGGTATTTGAAATACAGCCATTTTGGGCAAACAAATGTTTAATTGAGGCCTACTGTGGGTCAGGCTGTGTGAGATACACCCTGTATATACAGGGCTTATATTCTTTCATTAATAAAACACCCTTTTTGGGGCAAAATACACAATATTTCAGGCCTTGCAGCATCTTGACGTTTGAAATTCCTGGGTTATATACTGCTGCCATATTCAGTTATTAAACCAACACCCATTTGTGCAAAAAAAGTTTATTTGTCAGCCTTTGCTGCATACAGTATGTCATTGTGAGATACACCCTTTATAGATTTGGGTTATATTCAGATATTTGAAATACCGCCATTTGGTGCACAAATCTTTAATTGAGGCCTACTGTGGGTCAGGCCGTGTGAGATACACCCTTTACATACAGGGGTTTGATTCAGGTATTTGAAATACCGCCATTTTGGGGAAACAAATCTTTAATTGAGGCCTACTGTGGGTCAGGCCGTGTGAGATACACCCTTTACATACAGGGGTTTGATTCAGGTATTTGAAATACAGCCATTTTGGGCAAACAAATCTTTAATTGAGGCCTACTGTGGGTCAGGCCGTGTGAGATACACCCTAAACATAAAGGGGTTTGATTCATGTATTTGAAATACAGTCATTTTGGGCAAACAAATGTTTAATTGAGGCCTATTGTGGGTCAGGCCATGTGAGATACACCCTTTACATACAGGGGTTTGAGTCAGGTATTTGAAATACAGCCATTTTGGGCAAATATATCTTTAATTGAGGCCTACTGTGGGTCAGGCCGTGTGAGATACACCCTTTAAATACAGGGGTTTGATTCAGGTATTTGAAATACAGCCATTTTGGGCAAACAAATCTTTAATTGAGGCCTACTGTGGGTCAGGCCGTGTGAGATACACCCTTTAAATACAGGGGATTGATTCATGTATTTGAAATACAGCCATTTTGGGCAAACAAATCTTTAATTGAGGCCTACTGTGGGTCAGGTCGTGTGAGATACACCCTTTACATACTGTCATTATATTCTACTATTAATTACACACCAATTTAGGGCACGATCCTAAATTCGAGAAATATGAGGAGAGCGTCAAATAAGGGACGTGGCCCAGGTCGTGGTGCTGCTGGTGGAGCTCCTGTTGCAGGGAGAGGACGTGGTTGATCTGTGCCAGCTACACGCACAAGTGAAAACCCTTCCTCAGGTGCGAATAGGCGACAGAAGCTGCAGCGGTATTTGGTCGGGCCTAATGCGGCTCTACGAATGGTGAGGCCTGAACAAGTACAGGTGATAGTAGATTGAGTTACAGACAGTGGATCCAGTTCCTTCACATAGTCTCCCACCCAGTCTCCTGCTGAAAGACCACAATTGGCACCTGCAGCCGATGTCCATCAGTCTTTCACCTCACCCCCTTGCAAATCAGCCAAGCAGTCTGAGCCCCAAGTTATGCAGCAGTCTCTTCTGCTTTTTGATGACTCTGTTAGCAGGGCTTCCCAGGGCCATCCACCTAGCCCTGCCCCAGAAGTGGAAGAGATTGAGTGCACCGATGCCCAACCACTTATCTTTCAAGATGAGTACATGGGAGGACAATCGCAGCACGTCTCGGATGATGACGAACACAGGTGCCAACTGCTGGGGCTTTCGAATGTGTGCAGACCGACAAGGAAGGGAGGGGTGAATACTTGGTGGAAGATGATGTGGAGGACGATGAGGTCCTCGACCCCACATGGAATCAAGGTCATGCGAGTGACCTATGTAGTTCGGAGGAAGAGGCGGTAGTCGCACAGAGCCACCAGCACAGCAGAAGAGGGAGCAGGGTGCAAAAGCGGAGTGGCCGTTCTCTAGACAGTACGCCTGTTACTGCCCACCGCAGCAAGGGACCGAGCACACCAAAGCCAGCTCCAAGGAGTTCCCTGGTGTGGCAGTTCTTCCTTCAATGTGCTGATGACAAGACACGAGTGGTTTGCACGCTATGCAATCAGAGCCTGAAGCGAGGCATAAACGTTCTCAACCTGAGCACAACCTGCATGACCAGGCATTTAAGTGCAAATCACGAGCTGCAGTGGAGTAGACACCTCAAAAAACAAGAAATGTCTCTGGCTCCTCCTGCTTCCTCTTTTGCTGCAGTCTCGGCCTCTTTATCCACCTCTGGAGTGACAGTGCCACTTGCCACCTCGCAAATATTCTGCCAGCAACACCAACACCTGGGTCACCACGCATCTCCACAATGTCCCACGGAAGCGTTCAGCTCTCCATCTCCCAAACGCTGGAGAGGAAGAGGAAGTACCCCCTACCCACCCACGATCCCTAGCCCTGAATGCCAGCATTTCTAAATTATTGGCCTTTGAAATGCAGTCATTCCGTCTGGTGGAGACGGATAGTTTTAAAGGCCTTATAGCGGTGGCTGTCCCACAGTACGATGTGCCCAGCCGCCACTACTTTTCAAGGAGACCAATCCCTTCCCTGCACAACCAAGTAGGGGACAAAATCAGGTGTGCACTGCGCTGGCAAGGTGCACCTCACTACGGATACGTGGACCAATAAGCACGGTCAGGGACGTTATATCTCCATAACAGCACACTGGGTAAATGCAGGGGTCCTTCCACCACCGAGGATTGCAGGGCGCTTCAGTTTGCCTCCTGTTGCTTCCTCCTCCTACTCTGCTTCCTCATCCTCTACCAGCTCCTCATCCGGTCAGCGTAACACCTTCACCACCAACTTCAGCACAGCCAGGGGTAAACGACAGCAGGCAGTTTTAAAACTTATCTGTTTGGGGGACAAACCCCACACTGCGCAGGAGCTGTGGACGGGCCTTGAACAGACCGATGAGTGGTTTGTGCCAGTCAGCATCAAGCCCGGCCTGGTGGTGTGCGATAATGGGCGAAATCTCGTAGCAGCTCTGGAACTAGCCGGTTTGACGCACATCCCTTGCCTGGCGCATGTGCTGAATTTGGTGGTGCAGAGATTCCTTAAAAATTACCCCAATATGTCAGAGCTGCTGCATAAAGTGCGGTCTGTCTGTGCGCGCTTTCGGTTTTCTCACCCTGCTGCTGCTCGCCTGTCAGCGCTGCAGCGTAACTTCGGCCTTCCCACTTATCGCCTCATATGCGACGTGCCCACAAGGTGGAACTCCACCTTGCACATGCTGGCCAGACTGTGCAAGCAGCAGCAGGCGATAGTGGAGTTTCAGCTGCAGCACGCACGGGTGAGTCGCTCGGCTGAACAGCACCACTTCACCACCAATGACTGGGCCTCCATGCGAGACCTGTCTTCCTTGTTGCGCTGTTTCGAGTACTCCACCAACATGGCCAGTGCCGATAACGCTGTTCTCAGCGTTGCTATCCTACTTCTATGCCTCCTTGAAAAAACGCTCCTGGCGATGATGGAAGAGGATGTGGCACAGGAGGAGGAGGAGAAAGATGGATCATTTTGTAGGGTTTCCGGCCAGTCATTCCCAAGTGGCTCCGAGGGTGGGTTCCTGCACCCACAAACCCAAGGTACACAATTGTCCAGCCAGGGCACAGTTCTGGAGGATGACGAGGTGGAGGATGAGGAGGAGGAGATGGAGGAGGAGGAACCATGTTCACAGCAGGGTGGCACCCAGACCAGCTCATGGCCATCACTGGTGAGTGGCTGGGGGGATAGAGAGGACACAGACGATACACCTCCCACAGAGGACAGCTTTTCGTTGCCTCTGGGCAGCCTGGCACACATGAGCAATTACATGCTGCAGTGTCTCCGCAACGACCACCGAGTTGCCCACATTCTAACTGATTACTGGGTGGCCACGCTGCTGGATCCCCGTTACAAGGACAACGTACCGTCCTTAATTCCCTCACTGGAGCGTGATCGTAAGATGCACGAGTACAAGCGCATGCTGGTAGACACGCTGCTGGTGGCATTCCCACCTGACAGCGGGGGCACAGTGGAAGCACAAGGCGAAGGCAGAGAATGAGGAAGAGGTCACCAACGCAGCTGGGGCACCGCCAGCACCTCAGAAGGCAGGGTTAGCATGGCCAAAATGTGGAAAAGCTTTGTCAGCACGCCACAACAACCAGCACCACCAGCTGATATGGAACGTCTTAGCAGGAGGCAGCATTTCACCAACATGGTGGAGCAGTATGTGTGCACATGCCTACACGTACTGAATGACGGGTATGCCCCCTTCAACTTCTGGGTCTCCAAATTGGGCACATGGCCTGAGCTTGCCCTTTACGCCTTGGAGGTGCTGGCCTGCCCTGCAGCCAGTATATTGTCTGAACGTGTGTTTAGCACGACTGGAGGGTTATATTTCCCAATGTTTTGGAGTGTACCCTAATTTAAAAAAATTTAAATACATTTTAAACCAAAAAGCAGTGTAGTCTACCTCCTCCACCGCCACATCCACCGCCTCCTCAACCTCCTACTCCATATGGACCTGGCCCTCCTAGATCAAGATTATTATTTTTTAGTTTTACGTATTTTATGTTATTTAAAGTCATTTCCCTATCCACATTTGTTTGCAGAGCACTTGCCATGCTCTTAACCACATTTTGATGCCATTTGCAGCCCTCTAGCCCTTTCCATGACATTTTTACTGCTATTTTAGTGCTCAAAAGTTCGGGTCCCCATTGACTTCAATGGGGTTCGAGTTCGGGGTCAAGTTCGAACTTTTTTGTGAAGTTCGGCCGAACCCGTCGAACCCGAACATCCAGGTGTCCGCTCAACTCTAATCTCCAATTTCCTTTAATTCTTGTGGAACGCCTAAAGGGCTAACAAAGTTTGTAAAATCAGTTTTAAGTAACTTGAGGGGTGTAGTTTCTACAATGGGGTCATTTATGGGGGTATCCACTATGTAAGCCCCATAAAGTGACTTCAGACCTGAACTGGTCCTTAAAAAGTGGGTTTTGGCAATTTTCTTAAATATTTTAAGAATTGCTTCTAAAATTCTAAGCCTTCTAACATCCTAAAAAAATAAAATGACATTTCCAAAATTATGCCAACATAAAGTAGACATATGGGGATTGTTAAGTAATAAATATTTTATGAGGCATCACTTTCTGTTTTAAAAGCAGAGAAATTGAAATTTTGAAAATTGCAAATTTTTCAAAATTTTTGGTAAATTTGTGATTTTTTCATAAATAAAGGTGAAATATATAGACTCAAATTTATGACTATCAAGAAGTACAATGTGTCACGAGAAAACAATCTCAGAATGGCTTGGATAAGTAAAAGTGTTCCAAAGTTATTACCACATAAATTGAGATATGTCAGATTTGCAAAATTAGGCCTGGTCAGGAGTTTAATGTACCGCAAAAAAGGTCTCAGGTATTTACACTGCTGTGCAAGAGCTCACCCTCAATACTCTTCTTACAGGAGACGCATTTTAAGGCCCACAAAATCCCCAAACTCCAGTATTCTTTTTGGTTGGTTCAACAGCTTTAATGGGGTTCAGGCATCCAGGGGCGCCAGTTTTGCTCTTAAAAAAGGAGTAGCATTTACCTGCCTACAATCTAAATCATACCCCGGGGGCAGATTTATCTTTGTAAAGGGGAAATTAGATAATATACCTATCACTTTGGTGAGTTTGTATGCCCCCAACACAGGTTAGGTAAAATGACCCTTAATACTTTACTGGATTCCTCCTCCTCTCGCTCTATTTCCTTCGCAAATCTGAGTAAGCTGAAAGCCTCACTCGAAAGTCTCCACTTAGTAGATGCTTGAAGAACACTACACCCTGATGCTAAAGAATTATTCTTCTTTTCACATGTACACCATTCCTATCAACGTATTGATTATTTTTTTTATTTCTCAGGCATCGCTGTCTGGGGTGAGATCCCCAGGTATAGAGTCAATCTCGGTTTCAGACCATGCGCCGATCAATATTGTTATACAACTGCCGATGCCCTGCCGTAAAGCTTGGACATGGAGGCTCAATGAAACCCTACTGAGGGATGACTCCACAATCTCATCATTGTGTGAGAAATTATCTGATTACTTTACCTCCATATCACTCCGGATATCCCATTCCCTACGGTGTGGGAGGCTCATAAAGCCAATAACAGAGGAGAATTTATATCCTTAGGCTAGCCTCTTTGTTCTGTGCATGGAGACTTTGATTCAGGCAATAAGACAATACCCCCCATATAAGACGATTGCAAGCTCCATCGGGAACTCGCACAGTAGCCGCCTATGCGGATGATTTACTTATATTCATCATAAACCCAACTCAAGCCTTTCCTCATGTTTTATCCCTACTCCAGGATTTTGGACGGCTGTCTAATTTCAAAATCTTGGAAAGTCCGAGGTCCTTAACATCACTTTAGACAGGGAGGAAGCAGCACTGCTGAAAGCTACTACGCCTTTCATATGGCAGACTTCCTCCCTGACTTACTTGAGTTTGAAAGTGATTGATGATCTTTCCAAGGTTTATGAGCTGAACTAGCGCCCTCTACTCAACCAAGTAAGTACGCAACTTTCCTGTGATCAACTCCAATTGCTTTCGTGGATAGGGAGAAAACATTATCTTACTACATATATACTTCCCAAGTTTCTATACTTGATGCAAATTGCTCCTATATACTTACTAGACTCCTTCTTCCAAAAGGTCAGAAGATTATTCTCCAGATTTATATGGAAGAATGCCCATCCTAGATTGATCTATGGATTCCTCTCTCTCCCGAAGCACTGGGGAGGTATTGGCATTCTGGACCTAAAGCTATACTTTACAGCTATATTATTACAACGTTGGCTGGATGTTAACAAATATATGGGCAATTCTCTATCTGCTTTGTTGGAGAGAGATGGACTAGATCGCTCATTCATGCCCTTTATGTGGTATATCTAAATGGAAAATCCCAGCAGACGTGGCTTGATCTTCAAGAAATTTTATTGTCATAAATCAATATGTCCCATCGTCTAGGGGATGGGACATATTGATTTATGACAATAAAATTTCTTGAAGATCAAGCCACGTCTGCTGGGATTTTCCATTTAGCTACACGTGGAATCGGTCCTATCCCGCGCGGCGTGCATCTCGGCGTGTGCTGGTCGACTCATTGCTACTTTATGTGGTATAAACCGTGACTACAAACCCTAACAGGGATCACTAATATCCTGACCAAAGGCCTTTTACTGACCTGGCATGAGGTACGCAACCATCCATCTATTGTGCCATTCCCCTCTCCTCAAACACCATCATACTACTTACCATACCTGTCTGGGGACTCCCCGCCTCCACAACATGCTAGAGACTTATGGGACCAACTACGCTCATGTCCAATCTCAGTTCTACTTCACAACAAGATCCCACCATATACTTCACTATCACAGAAACTAACTAATAACTTACATATTCTACAATATTCCCATTTCCGTCAAGTTTGTCAACAGTTTCTTGCCTCTAGCCCTGTCAATCGACAAGTAACGGACTATGAGAAGGCTCTTTTTTCTACTCAACCATTAAATAAGCTACTATTAATTCCATCCTCCCCTGCGGTCCCTGTGTTCTTGACGGAATGGGAAGAGGAATTGCACATCAACTTTTCTGACATAGAAGCTCAACAGATCCTATCTAGGTCTCACGGTTTCTCTAGGTGCGTTCGTTTGCAGGAAAATTTGTATAAGACCACATTTAGATGGTATAGAACACCTGCATACTTATATGAGGGGGGTAGTGGACAGAAATAAATGCTGGAGATGTAACTCTGACTCAGGGCCAATATCACATATATGGTGGTTTTGTGATGGAATCCGGCTTTTTTGGGATAAAGTAGAAGAGACAATCAACTTGGTTTGCCCTGATCCCTTGTCACTAGCTCCAAATATAGTTCTCACTTGGCAGGACACTCCTACCTTCAGCCCCTGTAAAACCGCACTAGCCACATTTCTCATCTTGGCAGCTAAACCGTTAATACCTTTACATTGGATGAGTCCCTCCCCTCGCTCTCATCAAGAGTGGCTAAATAGGGTTGACCAAATATGTAGGCTTGAGAAACTTACCTCTTGGATTGAATGCAGACATGAATATTTATTGCAGGTCTGGTTGCCCTGGAAGGTTTATCGCAAGCTGTGATGACGTCCTTCTGTAACTTCCCAGCTCAGTATACCTGATGACACTGCCTTCTCAACTTATATTATTTGCATACTCACCTTTCCTTTATATAGATCACAACTCCTTCTCTGCTTAAGCGTGTCCAACTCCTCCTCCCGCCGCCCGGGGGTCCCTGCAATGGCGTCTTTTGTGGTGCCGTTGTTTTGGTTTAAATGTAGTGAGCATGTCACGCTGATTTGTCATGCTTGATTGTCCTTACTCCCGCAATGGAGACAACTGCGGGACTGGGGGTGCGGTTTACTTTTTTGTATTTATTGTGTTATTTTCAATAAAAATACATTTATGAAGAAAAAAAAAAAAAGAAGTGGTACTGCGCAGAGTTCAAATATACAGAATAAGATCAGATACTGAGAATTACACCCAGTACACAGGACAAGAGAAGCGGTATTGTGCATTGTCCATATATACAGAAGAAGAGCAGATACTGAGGATCACACCCACTGTACAGGACTGGAGAAGTGGTACTGTGCAATGTCCATATATACAGAATAAGAGCAGATACTGAGAATTACACCCGGTATATAGGACAGGAGGAGTGGTACTGTGCAGTGTCCATATATACAGAATAATAGCAGATACTGAGAATTACACCCAGTACACAGGACAAGAGAAATGGTACTGTGCAGTGTCCATATATACAGAATAAGAGCAGATACTGAGGATCACACCCACGGTACAGGACTGGAGAAGTGGTACTGTGCAATGTCCATATATACAGAATAATAGCAGACACTGAGAATTACACCCGGTATATAGGACAGGAGGAGTGGTACTGTGCAGTGTCCATATATACAGAATAATAGCAGATACTGAGAATTACACCCAGTACACAGGACAAGAGAAATGGTACTGTGCAGTGTCCATATATACAGAATAAGAGCAGGTTTTGAGAATTACACCCAGTATACAGGACAGGAGAAGTGGTACTGTACAGTTTCCATATATACCAAGCAAGAGCAGATACTGAGAATTACACCCAGTATACAGGACAGGAGAAGTGGTACTGTGTATTGTCCATATATACAGAATAAGAGCAGATACAGAGAATTACATCCAGTACACAGGACAGGAGAAATGGTACTGTGCAGTGTCCATATATACAGAATAAGAGCAGATACTGAGAATTACCCCAGTAAACAGGACAGGAGAAGTGGTACTGTGTAGTGTCCATATATACAGAATAGGAGCAGATACAGAGAATTACATCCAGTACACAGGACAGGAGAAGTGGTACTGTGTAGTGTCCATATATACAGAATAAGAGCAGATACAGAGAATTACATCCAGTACACAGAACAGGAGAAATGGTACTATGCAGTGTCAATATATACAGAATAAGAGCAGATACTGAGAATAATACCTAGTAAACAGGACAGGAGAAGTGGTACTGTGCAGTGTACATATATACAGAATAAGAGCAGATACTGAGAATTACCCCAGTAAACAGGACAGGAGAAGTGGTACTGTGTAGTGTCCATATATACAGAATAGGAGCAGATACAGAGAATTACATCCAGTACACAGGACAGGAGAAGTGGTACTGTGTAGTGTCCATATATACAGAATAAGAGCAGATACAGAGAATTACATCCAGTACACAGAACAGGAGAAATGGTACTATGCAGTGTCAATATATACAGAATAAGAGCAGATACTGAGAATAATACCTAGTAAACAGGACAGGAGAAGTGGTACTGTGCAGTGTACATATATACAGAATAAGAGCAGATACTGAGAATTACCCCAGTAAACAGGACAGGAGAAGTGGTACTGTGTAGTGTCCATATATACAGAATAAGAGCAGATACTGAGAATTACCATCAGTATACAGGACATGAGAAGTGGTACTGTGCAGTGTACATATATACAGAATAAGAGCAGATACTGAGAATTACCCCAGTAAACAGGACAGGAGAAGTGGTACTGTGTAGTGTCCATATATACAGAATACGAGCAGATACAGAGAATTACATCCAGTACACAGGACAGGAGAAATGGTACTGTGCAGTGTCCATATATACAGAATAAGAGCAGATACTGAGAATTACCATCAGTATACAGGACATGAGAAGTGGTACTGTGCAGTGTCCATATATACAGAATAAGAGCAGATACTGAGAATTACCATCAGTATACAGGACATGAGAAGTGGTACTGTGCAGTGTACATATATACAGAATAAGAGCAGATACTGAGAATTACACCCAGTATACAGGACAAAAGAAGTGGTATTGTGTAGTGTCCAAATATACTGAATAGAAGCAGATACTGAGAACTACAACCAGTATACAGGACAAGAGAAGTGGTACTCTTCAGTGTCCATTGTGAGGGGTAGCTTTCTTTCCGGGGATCATCCTCACAAATGCCTTCGCAGACAACAGGTTTTCATGTCGCAATTCGTGCTTTATTGCGACACAAGCACAAACAAACGATACAAAACAAAATGAAAGCCTGCCCGGCTACACACTACCTAAACACAGTATATCACTGACTCACCTAGGTCACCGTTCACACACACGTGAACCCATGCGGCTTTCCCCAGCCTAATGTCCACCAGCCTCCTGGCTGTTACCACACCGGTGTCTTTTGGGGGATTGTGGGCTAGTCATCCGCCCGACGCTGACCATACGACTATTATCCCTAGGCGTCGCGGGACCCCCCAAACCTCAGGTTAATCCCAGCCTCTTGGTCTCTCAGCACTCCCAGCTCAGACCACACACAGAACCACTCCAGGCTTCTGTATATCACAATTTTCTTTCTTTCTTTTTTTTAATACTGGATGTATCTAGATTCCACTCAAATACGGTACATGAGGGGAATAGAGAAAGAAAGAGAAAAGGGGCGCACAATAGGGTAGTATGTTCAGTATCATTACGACAGGAAGTGAGAAATCTGGAGACTCACCTTATGGGGTTGAACTAGTAATAGGCACAACCCTATTGTGAACTTGTGTAAATAAGACTTTTTCTCGAGGACTGCAGCTGCAAACGGAGTTTCTTTTGGATAGGATGTCCAGTTCTCCAAAGAATACTTGCAACGAAAGGGGTTCTGCTTTGGCGCAAAATCACTGGTGGAGACGGTGTTAAATGCTGCAGTCAATATTTGAGAAGCAGACAACTCTAATCAGAGAAGATGTGACTTCTGCTGCGGGGCCCGAACTGAATTTTTGCATTAGGGTCTAATGACATTAATGACATTCATTTGAAACCTAACACAATATCCTCTCAGTCTACACAATTTTACAACTTCGACACTGTCATTATAAAACCAAACTAGTCAGTATGACATTATCAATAAACTGCATGCTATGCTAAAAGATGATAAATTCTTGAAATTACAAAATAATTCTCATATTCTATTTTATTTTGTCATGTACTATATTTCCCACACAGAAATGTAGCGAGTCTTATAATGTGAAAACTGTCCTCAATGTACCCACTGCAGTCTCCACCTACACTGTAGGGGTAATAAAGTATTAGAAGCCAGCTGAACCACCTAGGAGCCAATAACAGAATTCTAGGCACATTGGCTATGTGGATTCTGGAATAAGTGGAAAACAACTTTCACAAATGATTGGAACCCTCTCGTACAGTGTTCATTTTAGGACAATGCAGTAAGCTAAAGTATTACAACAGTAGATGAAGGCATAGCTCAGTGGTTAGGTAGCTGATTTATAAACTGGAGTTTTTGGATTCAAGACCCAATAGAAACCTTAAAACGACAAGTTAATGTTTTTAAACATTAGATAAGAAACAAAGTGATGTGTGACTTTCTTTACGTGTCATTGTTGCAATGACTTTTAGCTTTACTGTGTATTTGTATGCTGATTCACATAGATGAAGAAAATCCCATGCTGATACTAGGCAAGCCTATAGCTCAGTGGTAAGGTAGTTGCCTCATATTTAGTATTCCTGGGTTTGAAACCCTGTCAGTCTTTAAAGAGCAACTAAATGTTTGAATACAATTTTATTAAGATGTTCCTAATGGCATAGTAAAACTTTTTCTAATATACTTTATTAAGGCTTTTTGTATTTTTATTATAGTTTTACACCCTAAAGTGCACCATTCCCTGTGCGCTTAAAATTCACTTCTCTGTACACCGCTGACTGCTCAGCGGTGTACGGGTATGGACATGACATTTTATGAATAGGGCCGCAGCAGCAGTGCGCACAGGCAAGAGCGCACATTGCTGCTCCTGCCCATGCCCCCCAGAGGTTTACTAACTCTTGGCATAGCACATTGGTACCCTGTACCTATGTTCTATGCCGGGATTAGCTGAGCAAAGTGGGCTCCTGCCTTCTTCGCTAAGCTAATTGCTGATATGCAGGATGATTAGCTTAGCGAAGCAGGCAGAAGCAGGAGCCCACTCCGCTCAGGTAATCCTGGCATTATGCCAAGAGTTAGTAAACCTCCGGGGGCATGGGCAGGAGCAGCAATATGCGCTCTTGCTTGTACACAATGCTGCTGCGGCCCTATTCATAAAATGTCATATTAACTTTATTATCAATACATTTCTGTGAACAGAATAAAAAAAAGCACAAATCACTTATGTGATCAAACCAAATCACTGATAAAGCAACAAGCCATGTAACCTTCATGAATTAATGGAAGTTATGTTCCTTTCAATTGCACAAATTGCTTTGGAAATAATCTGGAAGTCCTCCCGCAGATTGTGTACATTACAGTGTATAATGTGAAAGAAGGCACAAAATAAATGAGCGCTCTCTGAAAACACTGCAGTGTCTATTTTAAATAACAAAATGTCACTGATCTACTTATTGTAGCTTACCAGATCCTAGATTAGTATCAGGGAAGTAAGTCATTTACGGAACCTAAGTCTAATGGCAGGTTTACATGGCCCGAAAGTCGGGGGACTAACGTTCCTACGCTTGTTCCCAATAATTTGCTCGTCTAGAGGTGCAGCCGATCACCTGATGAATGAGGAGAACACTCGTTCATTGGGTAAAACAGTCAATACATACAAGTAAATTATAATTTCTGGGCAGCAGATCGTGCGGTCTAAGCGGCGATCGGCTGCCCTTAAACATTGCAGCTCTATGGGGACGAGACATAGCAGTAGCCATCACTAGTTCTCATACTGTATAGGTGATTGCAGCATGTAAATGCAGTGCTTCACCCCCACTGAACGAGCAGCCAATTATCGGGATGTTACACTTCCTTCCCAATAATGGACTGCTCTTCAAAGCATGCAAAATTAAGCTTTGTTAAAATTAATGCTAGGCAGCTAGGCGAAAACCTACATTTTGCTTTCTTTTGGGTTAGGGCTTCATTCAACCTTAAAGGGGTTGTCCGAGTTTTTATATTGATAACCTATCCTCATGATAAGTCAGCAATATCCGAACCACAGGTTCCTGGCTGTTGAAGAGGCCAAGGCACTCACCGGGTGTCGGACCCCCACCAATCTGATATTGATAATCTATCCGGAGGATAGGTCATCAATATTAAATTCTCAGAAAATCCTTTTAATATATACTTAAGAGACTTACTCCATAGAGGAAAGCAATGAGTTAAAAGTATGTAATAGATCTTTTAGTCCTGTTGACAATATTTTTATGCTAGGAAGGTACACTTTTGTCAAAAAAGGGATTTTTTTAAAACAGTATTCATCAAAAAAAATGTTTAAAATTTTGGGCTGTTTTTCTTCAGCAGTACTATATACCATTGGAAATTAAATATAAAATATAGTCCTTCTATAGCAGTTAGCAAAGAGAGATAAAACCCTATATAGAAAGGTAAACCACTATTTAGTTTACTGCTGCTGAGAAGGGAAGATGCTATCTGCTAGTATAATAGCAGGTGTAGAATTTAGAGAACAGTATGACAGCTCTATTGTTGGCTTGATAGGCCTAGAGAAAGATGCTCTCAGAAGGGTACTGCACTTATCAGTGTAATATTTCAGTCAATCCTCCCTCCTTCCCTCTCTGGTTGCAGTGAATGGTCTGACTGAGATAGTCAAGTGAGGCTGTTTTCTGTGCTGAAAATCCAAACTTAGGTGGAAGTTAAGAGCCAGGGCAGGAAGTAGAATACATGGAGTGGACCAGATATTATGCCCAGAAACCCATCCACTTGTTTTATGAAAAAATAAAATAAAATACATAGAATATTCACAGTAGGCTGTTAATATGTGAGATAAAATAGGATGGTAGTGTCCCTTTAAGGGCCTGCTGTCCCAAGGTGCTCTTAAATTTTTTATAATGCTGATTTTGTAATGTTCATACATTTTAACCATTCCATGTGTATGTCAATGAAAACGTGATCAACTACTCTAATTCTCCAAGCCATGACCTGAGTTAAGGTACATCAAGCTGATTTAAATTGTGGTTATATATGGATGATACATACAAGTTGCCTGTGTAGGACTGAAATGGAAAGTGCTGATATTCCTTCAGTAGTTTTAGGTATATAAAAAAGAAAATGTGCACTAAGTAATGCTAATAATACTACTTATTTTTAGATATATGAACAAAACAAGACTCTGGAGATGTCTTCTTCATGCTTTTTAAATTAGCATGATAATGTAAGAGAAAATCCAGGATGTTAAATACAGTACAATCTGACATAATAAATATAACCTTAGACTGAATAGGTTTATAAGAAGACAGGTTAATGGGGGACATTATGCTAGTTGCGGGGGTGACTACAAAAACATTAGACATGACACAAATTCATTATGTCACATTTAACATCTTATTCAAAGTCTTGTTAAATAAGGAAGCGTCCACTGAGTCCAGTATCACTATTGTTCTATGATACGATGAAATTTAATATATGACACAACAGGTCAACTGACATCATGTTCTACTGCATGCTGCATGTCTATGTCTATGTCTAGGCATGGTTGGGCAGGGAAGTCACCTACTTCTCTTGGGAGGATCCTCCTAATGATATTGTGCACTGAAGACTTAAAGCAACTTGTTACATAGTGACTGTGATTTGGGTTTTTGTGATGAAATGGGACTGATATTGATTTGATTTTGCCATTTTGAGTTTGTGGGACAAGTGTGGGTATAACTTTGTCTAGAATGTTGCACATGTCCAAAGTCTTATTTCCAGTAAAATCACCACAGTTATTGTGAAATGAAAGCCAGTCATTTAAAAAAATAATGCAATGGTACAGTAAGCAAACATGACAAGGGCTGCAAAACTTGGGAGCAAAGAACTGAAAAAGAAATAAACCCTCAGCGTGTAGAATGATATTAAAAAGAGCTGCTAATAGCCTAACAGCAGAGGCCCTGGAGATAGGCAAGGCATGGGTGTCCTGCAAGTCATTGAGATGAAGACCACTACAGTTACCTTCTCCATAGTCTGAAGTGGCACAGAAATAAGGCAGACATTAGGTTTACTGCTTATTAAAGTCCAAAGTATTTGACACCCTGCTCTCCAGGTAACATGAGGCAGCATGAAAGCATTGAATGGTTAGTGATGGTGTACTTACCTGCCAAAGCAGCACCACAAGTGGTGATTAATACTGCAATGATCACCCCTACAGAGGGCAGCCCGTTCCTAAGCACCAGTACTCCCAGTAATACAGTCACCAGGGGCAGACATCGCTTGAACACAACGTACATGGGAAGACTGAGTCCTCTCAGGGACCACAGGGTCAGGGTGGACTGCAGAGTGGAGAAAATGGTCACTCCTACAAACGTCCTGGCGAGCTTGAGCCCATATGGAGGCACTGAGATCTTCCCGCAGCGCCGGAGCACCTCCAGGGTGACAGCTGCAGTAAAGCTGGTGGTGCACTGCACTAGGGTTAGGAAGGTGAAGTGGCAGTTGCTTATCAGGAACTTCAGCAGGATGTTCAGGGAGCCAGAGAACACCCCATGTGCTATAGCAACAAAGATCCCCAGCACACGTCCCTTGCAGAGCTGCATCCTGAGCACCAAGAAGACTTTCCGCACACAAGGGAATCCCCTGATGTCTTAGAGCCTGCCTGAGACTAACTGCACCCTCTGAATTCCCTTCTAGATACTGTGTGCTCAGCCTATGGACAGCAGCTGGAGCAGCAGCATCACCTCCCTATTGGTGAGGAGGAAAAAGTGACTCCCAGGATGATGAAGAAGACGACGATCAATAGGGGAACAAAAACTAAGTGTCTGGAATGCCTCACTCCCTCCTCCAAGCAGGACCTGTGTCTGACGCACTTGGACGAGGTGCCTATGCAGATTCCATTTAGTTCATTCTTTGTGAGTAGTCTGGTGGCTTTTCTTATGTCTCATTTCTAAATGAAAACCATTGGAAAGAATTATTTATGGAAATAAAACTAGAGTGTGTATAATATTCTGATAGAGAGAGAATGGAAAGATAGATTAGATAATGGATTGGATAGGTATTGTACAGATAGATAGATAATAGAAACATAGATTGAATGGATAAGATAGGTAAGTGGAAGATAGATAATGGGTAGATAGATAATGGGAAGATAGATAGACAGACAGATAGAAATTGGGAAGATAGATAGATATATAGATAGATAGATAGATAGATAATGGGAAGATAGATAGATAGATAGATAATGGGAAGATAGATAGATAGATAGATAGATAGATAGATAGATAGGAGATAGATAGATAGATAGATATTAGATAGATAGATAGATAGATAGATAGGAGATAGATAGATAGATAGATAGATAGATAGATAGATAGATAGATAGGAGATAGATAGATAGATAGAGAGATAGATATGATAAATAGATAGATAGATATATAGATGATAGATAGATAGATAGATAGATAATGGGAAGATAGATAGATAGATAATGGGAAGATAGATAGATAGATAGATAATGGGAAGATAGATAGATAGATAGATAGATAGATAGATAGATAGGAGATAGATAGATAGATAGATATTAGATAGATAGATAGATAGATAGATAGGAGATAGATAGATAGATAGATAGATAGATAGATAGATAGATAGATAGATAGATAGATAGGAGATAGATAGATAGATAGAGAGATAGATATGATAAATAGATAGATAGATATATAGATGATAGATAGATAGATAGATAGATAGATAGATAGATAATGGGAAGATAGATAGATAGATAATGGGAAGATAGATAGATAGATAGATAGATAATGGGAAGATAGATAGATAGATAGATAGATAGATAGATAGATAATGGGAAGATAGATAGAAATAGATAGATAGATAGATAGATAGATAGATAGATAGATAGATAGATAGATACAGTAGATAGATATGTATTTTCTGTTATTGGGTCTCAGTGACTAGTGGATCAGTGAGTTCCCCCTAATCGATTGGTGACAGGTCCCACTACAGTAGCACTGTGATAAAAACACCAATAATTATGGATTCTAACCTCCAGGTCTCACTAATGGAAGGGACTATACACCAGACTACTCCCTGGCTCCACTTGTTGCTTTATTAGACATTGTAACATTTTCTATTTGTGAAAATAAATATTAGTGATACATACCCCACTACATGTTCCAGCCTGGGGCAGAGGTAAAGGATTAGGTCACTGTGCTGCAGCAGTTTGAAAAACTTTTACAGTTTGGAGAAAAGATCTGTACTGTTTCTTTCAGATAGACTACATCTGCCCCCGTACATGTCATTATAGAGCCCTGGCATGAAGAAACCTACAACTTGTCCAGCTATGGACCTGTGATAAGCGTGCTCTGGACTCTCCTCAGCATGCTGCAGCTCCTTGGTGGATTGAATGGGCAGTGAAAGAGTTAACTGCTTGTTGCTTTGGGAGGCAGTGTTGCAGAAGAATCCATGCCCGGGGGTAGACTTCAGTGTGAAGGTGCTGGCAGGGGGGACACCCAGTCTGAGGTCTTGTATGGAGTGGGTGAAGCTGCTGTGGAGCTGGCAGAGCTCTCTGATGAGGCGTTCCTGGCATGGTGCTGAAAGACAGCTCCCCATTACTTCACAGCATTGCGGCAAGTGCTGGAGGCCTGACAATTGTTGCAACATGTGAGATTTAATGAAAGGGTCAAATTCAGGAGTCAAATTCTTATAATACTATATAGCTTAAAGGGAGATACATTCCTATAGGTTCACAATACAGGTAAAACTCGAAAAATTAGAATATCATGCAAAGTTATTTCAGTAATGCAACTTAAAGGGAACCTGTCACCGGGATTTTGGGTATAGAGCTGAGGACATGGGTTGCTAGATGGTCGCTAGCACATCCGCAATACCCAGTCCCCCGATTTGATCCATATGTAAATTACCCTGAGATGTGTCCTGTACGTGAGATGAGTCCAGCGTGAAGGAGCGCAGCACCGCCCCGCATCCTCAGAATCTCCTCCTTGCTCCCCGACGTCAGACAGCCAGAGCGCCGTGATCTATGGGGACTGGGTATTGCGGATGTGCTAGCGACCATGTAGCAACCCATGTCCTCAGCTCTATACATCAAATCCCGGTGACAGGTTCCCTTTAAAAGGTGAAACTAATATATTAGATAGACTCATTACATGCAAAGCGAGATATTTCAAGCCTTTATTTGTTATAATTTGGATGATTATGGCTTACAGCTTATGAAACCCCAAAGTCACAATTTTGAGGTACCCTTTGCTCAGGGGATATGGATTAATTATCTGACTAGAGTGTGACACTTTGAGCCTAGAATATTGAACCTTTTCACAAAATTTTAATTTTAAGCTGCATTAATGCAATTCCTTTTCATTTGCATTACTGAAATAAATGGACTTTTGCACGATATTCAAATTTTTCGAGTTTCACCTGTAGCCCACACTTTTGGCTTTATATCAGGTATATACTCATAGCTTAAGTGGATCTGTTTCAAACCCTTTTATTTTAATAAAATATCATTAAATAATATGATTTACATAAAGCTGTTTTATTAGAATGTGATTGTCTACAGAAGGGGGGAGCCATAGACAGGTGGTGGCATTCAATGTGCTCCTGTCTGTAAACCTCAAGTGTTAAAGGGAAACTCAAACATGAATTTCCCATTGTAATTATACATTTCCTAATGATCAATGTATTTTCTAGACAGTATCCAAATAGCTGCCTTGTAGAGGTGTCTACAGGGGTGTCTGTGCTGCCTCTTTGCTCTTGTGGAGTCCTGTGTCATGGCATTTCATTCTCGTTTGGATGGGGTAAATATACACCTATACAGTAACAGGTGTTCTCTACCAGATAACTGTACAGCTGATACCAGAGGAACTGGAATTTGTAACTAAGCTTAGTTTTAATATATTAAGAACATCTAAATTATAAAGTGCTACATCATTTAAGATTCATTTCAAGAAGATGTCTGCTAACTAAAATGTGGTCCACAGCGCCTGACAACAGAGTTTGGTCCTACCACTTGTGAGCAGGGTAGTGACCACAGCACTCATCCAATATGACTTTTGGGGGTGTGCATTTCTGGGTTGATCTCCCTCCACCTGGGAATCTTGGTATATAGTTTGGTCCTACCACTTGCTACATATATGAACAGATGTACTTCCCCAGGTAATAGATTCAGAGTCCATTTATATATATATCTGGTGAGAAAGAACCCTGTCTATTTCCAGCATCACTGGATAACACTTAACCCACCAGATCTGCCCCTGGCCCTGGATTTTGAGAGGTTATAATATATATTAGAAAAGTTTACTTTTCTGAACAAACTGCAGGTAAGTTTTTTCTAATAACATATACATTACTCTTAGGTATGGAACTAGTTTGATCTGTATTTTGCATCAGTATGCATAAGCCAAAACCAGATGTAGAATCTATAGAGCAAAAGTATAATGAACGCATTTGTGTTTGGACCCATTCCTGGTTATGGCTTGCAAATGCAGTGGATAGGTTTGGGGTGGCCCCAACAATACGCTGGGTCCCCCGGACACCATCAAGGTGTCACCATGTGTTGCTACTCTTCAGAAGGGATAATAAGGCCCCCCAATGGAAAAGTTCAGGGAGTCTGGGTCTGCAGTTAACTAGTATGCTTCTTTACTAAAGGAATTCAGGTGCAAAACAATAGAGGCGAGGCATAGGGCTGGCTTCTCCGGTCTCCTCCCTGGCAGAAGAAGGGTTTGATGCTGAGGAAAGGCCTAAGCTAGCTATCCCTCACTATCTCAGAACGCTGGCATCTTGATCAAGGGCCCACGGTCTGTAGCTCAGTAGTCCGGGTGACTTCTTGATCACAGGGCTAGTGACCCATTGTCTGTGGCTCAGCGTCTCCATCTCAGCATCCTCCTCTGGTCACTCATGCAGGCTGGCATGAGTCTTCCCCTCCAAGCACTGGTCCCTGACTGCTGTCCCTATATGCAGTTTTAGCTAGACTAGAACCTTCTAGTGGGAGGGGTGGAATGGAGAAGCTCAGCACAAACAGATACATTGTAACACTTTCTGTCTCTCATAGACTTACATTAGAGCTTCAATGATACTCAATGGCAATGACAAAGCAGTTTTTCCAGACAAAAACAAGTTTCCAGACATAACAACAGAGCTAAAACCATACATTCAAAAGGTCAGTCTGTCTAATTTTGGTGGTAAACAATGTGTCACTTTTACACTCCAAAACATGCTCTTCTTTAAACTCTATGGCAGTTGTGGAAAATTACCAGCTTCTCATTCAAAGTCCTAACAGTCTCTCAGTATTATTACCCCTTTCCTCAGAGCCTTGCAAATACAGTGATAATGAACAGGGTATATATCACAACATATAAAATGCAGTTACACAGTATTAAACTGTAAAAGTTCTCCCTTTCAAGAGAAATAAAGTAAGAAGTTTTAACTTTGCATAGGGGAAACAGACAAATGTCCAAACATCAAAGTACCCCCTGCTCCAGGGCACTACACAAGTACTGCTGCTAAACATAGACCCTGTGAAAATGGCCTTACTCCCATAACAGCCATATCTTCTTGTAGGTTCACAGCAGTGATATTGAGGGTTTGCTTTGCATATACTGTATGACCAGTCTATGAAAGCGTCTATCAGAGACTTTTCTTGATTTTCCAGATCTTAACAGTTTACATATCCCCCTAACTCCCATTTCATATGGTCCCAGCATATGGTGTTTACAGCACAAGACAGTGATATACATCAGGAGGCTTTCCAGAAATATACCTTTAGATGCATAGCCATACATTGGCATACATCATTCATAGACTCCCATGTTTTAAAAAAAAAAAAAGTATACCGCCCAGCATGTGTTTTATACTGGGTGGAATAGTACAGTATACTGCCCTACTCAATACAGCAGGGAAAAAAAAATTGATTGATATATACCAGCCCAAAATAAGCCAAAATGACAATAGTTAAATAGATGCATGCTCCTGGAGCTTTTCTGGTGCATATGGTAAAAGAAACCTGCCACTGTGTAATTCTAAACTGAGGTGTACCTTAAATAAAGGCAGACCATTAAACTGCCACGGACAGGGGATGGGGGGGGGGGGGGGCGCACTGATATCCTTCTCTTTTTCTGCATTCCTAGGTGAAAACACTGCCACAAGAGGATGCTCAGTGTAGAGACATTGTTATTGCTTCCATTGCACTGTATAAACTCCTATGCACTGAGCTACCCCTAGCGGTAGCGGCAGGCCGACAGCCCTACCCCTAGTGGTAGCGGCAGGCCGACAGCTTTATGATATGTGTTAAAGGAAATATTAATTATTAATATCACTGCTGAATATTGATAATTGGAGCTTACTGACTCCGCCTCCTTACTTAACGCTCTGTTCCCTTATGTAACCTAGCGTGTACGTACATTGGACTACAGCTGCGACTATGACTGAAACTCTATACACTTTGATATAATAAATGATTTTATTAAACACTACAAAGGTTTACAGTCTCTCTCTCACTGTATATATGTATATTGTGAAACAGTAAAGGGAATTGTATGTGGAGGCAGGTATTTTCCTCCCAGTGTGTGCTGCTGGACTGATTAGCAGTCAGGTAAGGTCAAACACCGGACTGGATCGCAGGTGCCGGTCCGGGTTTTTGTTAATACCTAGCTGCCTTTAAAAGACAGCTGGGTTCATGCAGAGGGGATCTCTGTATTGGGATCTGAGGCTGTGTCTGTGTATGAGGCTTGTAGCTGGATGCATGCCTGCCTGCAACCTGTCTGGGAGGACAAGGGAACAACATCCAGGACTGGGACTCTTTATGTGGTACCCGCGGCATGGTGTGAAGTGAACACCAGGACTTGACCTTCTTATACGGTAACTGCAGCAAGGTGTGAATGAAACACCAGGATTTAAACTAAGGTGACTTTGTTTATATTTTGTTAACCTGCCAAGTGTGAATAAACACTGAACTGTTTAAGTTAAAGACTTTGTTGTTGCCTCTATACTGCATCCGCTAACCCACCTATCAGAGCGAATCCCCACAATGTGTGTGTGTATGTATGTATATAGTTGTTCTCCAAAAAAGAGGCAGCACTCCAATGTAAAAAGTGAAATGACCCGCTTTATTCCCCTCTGCAACGTTTCAACTGCTCATTGCAGTCTTTATCAAGCATACAAACTGGTGCCAAAACATCCACATTTATACCCACAATACCTTGTGAGTCAATTAGTGATAATTACATAATCAGATATACAAAGTGATATAAAATGCATAATCAAGTGTAAAAATGATACGGAAGATACAGAACATGTAATCAAATCAGTGACATAACAACCTATTATGCATCTCGTGAAACCATGATTATTAATCTTCAAAAATCACATACTTCATTGTATATTCGCATAAAGTGCCATGTGCATTAATCAAAGTGATCACCTGTGTGTGTTTAAATGAACGGTCAATCGGCCGAATAAATTATGTAAGAAGCAACTTACACAGCAGTGTACTTGGCGCCCATCTCAGCGTCCCCGGTCTGTCAGTGCGCATGCCCGGTAACCAGGATACCAGTACACACTGAGTCACGCGACCCGTCACCTGACCACACGTGATCAGTGACGTCAGTCGCTAGGCGTGAACCGGCAACCCGACTCCACCATAGGTGCACGTGACGAGCCAGAGGGAGGCGCTCCAGCTACCAAGTCACAGGTCACATGAACGCATCACATGAGCCGTAACCCGGCAACCGAAAAGCATCCCCAAGCCGGCAAACCACAGCCACCCAGGGTGGACAGAGCACCGCTAAAGCCAGACGTGAAAGGGGAATAAAAAGTCACATGTGGGGCATGATAAGGTTGTCTAGTACTGTGTACACATCATAAAGCTACCGGAAAGGTTAATACTGAAAGAATAGGATATCAAGCCGTCTATATGGGAAGAAATAGAGTCATAAGTTCCCATAAGGAAACAATATCTCTGTTAGATAAAGGATAATAAGAGAGATGGTGTGGTTTATGTGGTTATGTCACTTTAGTGATCATCACCACACACCAATTATGGCACCAAGGTGTCAAGTGCGGTCAGCACCCAACATCCTCAGAACCAAGTTCCACCCATTTTCCCTCATCATAAAACTATAGGTGACAATCTTCCATTCACGACTTATCCACAATATATTTGTCCTAGTTTGTAAATTATAATTCCAAGCATGCTCCCTAACATGAGACTAGAGACACCGAAGATGTCCGCCATCGTTTTCCATTGCTGTGATGAACTTGAAAAAATCTATCAGATCTGGTAAAATCTGAAATAAAAAGAAAACATGATAAGTAAAATATTTGACACCATAGGTCAGGGGTGGTCAACCTTACAGACAGAAAGAGCCCAAAAAAAAAACGTATGACTACCAGGAGCCACAAGCTATACATTTACACAAGAGTCACCGTATTTCTCGCCCTACAAGATGCACCCAGGTTTTAACAAAGAAAAATAAGAAAAAAATATATTTTTAATCTGATCTGATTAAAAAAAAAAAAACTTATTTTTCATTAGCAGAGAAAAAAATAAAACATTATATTTTTCATCAGACCTCAGATCAGACTCCTAAATCAGATCTCCAATCCTCATCTTACCTAAAATAAGATCCCCAAACCTAATCAGACCTCTATTGTAGAAAATATTAATAGTTGTAATCAGCTCGCATCAAAGTTTGTGTAAGGAAAAAGGTGAAACTCTATTCCCTCAGCCCCAGTCAGAGATAGACACATGTGTTACCATCTTGATTGAAAATTCTGAGCAACCCCTCCTCCATGCCCAGCCTGTACTTTTATTTAAAGGTGTAAAAGGGGCTGGCCCAAGACAAGGATACAGGAAGTGATAACATGCAGGAAGTGATGTCAAAGGACAGGGCGGGGCAATCAATGTGGCTGGGCAGACAATGCACACGTCCCATCCCTGTATAAGGAAGGATGAGTCATGTCCATTGTCCGATCAGCCAGGTGGCTGCCCACCCCCCATCACTGTCAGCATGGACCTCATTCAATACTGCTCAAAGCCCATGAGAAGGTTTTCATACTGACTATTTTACCACTGGTCCCGATTCAGCCAAAGTACCCTCTGCTAGAGCGCTCCTTGGCTAAATCAGATACAGGGAGACAGATGACAATCTATAAAAACACACCCACATTCTAAAGTAAAATGTCCGCATAATAAAATTTCCACAACACCTCCAAATCTGACCCCCAAAATAAGACCCCCAATGCTCGGATCAGACAACACAAATCAGACTCCCAGTGTCAGACCCTCAGTGCTCAGATTTCCTCCCGCCCCAATGCTCAAATCTCCCCCCATGCTCAGATCTCCCTACCATGCTCAGATCTCCCTACCATGCTCAGATCTTCCCCCTTCTCAGATCTGACCCCCCATGCTCAGACCTGACTAACCCATGCTCAAACAAGACCCCCATGCTCAGATCTGCCCTCCATGCTCAGATCTTCCCCCCATGCTCAGATCTTCCCCCCATGCTCAGTTCTATAATTTAAAAAAAATCTCATCCCTCTCCTGCTCGGGCACCTGCTACTCTGCAGGTCTGACACGCTCTCCACTGTGACCTGATTAGCACAATGTCAGGTCATAGTGTGTATCTCCACGTACTATGTTCTGACATTGTGTGTATCAGGACATAGTGGAGAGTGAGCTGGAGCTGCAAAGTAGCAACAGTGTCTGGTCAGGAAAAGAGATCTGAGCATGGGGTAGAAAGTAAGCCAACCTTACTGCTTCCCGGGTCCACAGCTAGAGCCGCACTTGAAGAAGCAAAGAGCCGCATGCGGCTCAAGAGCCACAGGTTGGCCACCCCTGCCATAGGTGATCACAATACCAGAGTACCGAATAAATGAGACAAATCCACAGGAGGAAAGGATCCCAAAAGCACATTACATTATATTCCATTTGAACTCGACATTCAGGCCCTGTGGTTTGAGGGTCTGAAGACGATGTATCCAACGCAGTTCCCTTTGTTTAAGGGTCAAGGTGCGATCACCACCTCGTCTGGCCCTTGGAACTTGGTCAATAATCATGCATTTTAGCTTTCTTTCAGTGTGACAATACTCGACAAAGTGTTTTGGAACCGGCAAATCTGTTCTTTTGCGCCTGATGGAAAAGCAGTGATTATTCAGTTGTGTTTTCATGTCACATGTGGTCTCCCCCACATGGAGGAGACCACATGGACATTGCAGTACATATATGACAAACGAGCTGTCACATGTCAGAAAATGACGAATATCATATTGTGATCCCGTACCTGGGTGTGTGAAAAAACTTCCCTTCATCATATAGGGACAATTCACACACGTCAGACACGGGAAACAGACCGGACCCAAGAATGTTTGCACCTTTCTTTAAACGGGGACATCCGCCCTTACTAACTTGTCACGCAAGTTAGTAGGACGCCTGTAGGATAGAAGTGGGGGAGAAGAGAAGGTCTCAACCAAGGGAAAATTGCTCTTTAAAATGGGCCAATGCTTCTTTAGAATAATGGCCACGTCTTTACTCTGTTCTGAATATGTTGTAACAAATGGGATCTGTCTAGGTTTGAGTTTCCTCTCTCTAGCCTCCATTCCCTGAGGCTTTTGTATCTTTCTCAGATGTTTATAAATATTTCCTCGTGGGTATCCTCTCTGTCTGAACTTGTTAATAATTTGTTCATATCAAACAGGTAAACGTTCAGGGTCCTGTACAATCCTCTTCACACGTAGCAATTGGCTACGCGGTAGGGATTCAATGGTAGGTCTGGGATGACAGCTTTCATAGCGTAACAAGGTGTTACTGTCAGTCGGCTTGGTGAAAATGTCTGTAGACAATTTATCACCAACAATAGACACCATCGTATCCAGGAACTGTACCTGTTTGTCAGAATGTGTGAGTGTAAAGGCAATCTCACTGTCCAATTCATTTAGGAAGCCATGAAATTTCTCTAAAGACTCTAGATCTCCTTGCCAAATGAGGAAGACGTCGTCTATGTATCGCCACCACCCCAGCACTTTGCTGAAGTGGTGGGACACATAGACAAGATGCTCCTCAAGAGTCGCCATGAAAACATTTGCGTACGTGGTCACCACATTTGACCCCATGGCGGTCCCACGTAATTGCAAGAAGAACTGATCCCCGAACATAAAATAATTATGTCTCAGGACCAGATTCAGTAGTTCAATAATAAAGTCACAACATTCTGTCGAAAAATCACTATACTCCAAACATCTCATGACCGCATTTACTCCCCGTGCATGATCTATCAAAGTATAGAGGCTGGTGACATCAAACGATGCCACCAGACATTTATCAGGCAATTTCACAGTGGAGATTTTGAACAAAAAATCCTCTGTATCCCTGATATAAGACTTAGTGTTGGTAGCATACGTGCGAAGTATGCGGTCAAGGAAGATGGAGATATGTGAACAAACAGAGTCAATACCCGACACGATGGGTCGCCCAGGAGGATTCGTCAAAGACAAAGTGCAGTTGATGTCATACTGATTCCATTCATCTGTGCTGAGTACTGACAAGAGTGCAGTTTTGGTTTTCAAATGTCTCTCTTTAACTTCCACCAATTCCTGTTGCAGATATTCCAAATTAAGTAAAATAATATCAAAAGCGTATTTGTTTGATATTTGTACAAACTTGTGTGCAAACGCCGAGCCATTAGGAAATAAGTTGGGTTTTAGTTGTGAACGAATCCCCCTGGGAATTCTATGTTCCTTATAATACTGTCCCAGCGTCATAAGGTGTAAGTCCATAGATACAATCTTTTTGGCATCAGCTTCATATTGTCTTTTCAAATCGACAGTGGTGGGAGTTGATAAAAAAAAACGGGATCACTCACCGAACCCTGTAAGATTTTCTCCTCATCGGCTCTGGTATATGTGAACACATCGGGGGGGTCCATGATTCAAATGGCAAGGTAAAAACAATAGCAGTGCAAAGCTGTATAAGTCCCACTATATCCAACAAAGAAAAAAAAACAGCACTATGTGATGAATCCTGGTGCAAATTCCTAAGACCACGGGCAAAGTAGTCATCAATGGTAGTAGTTCTCCAAAAAAGAGGCAGCACTCCAATGTAAAAAGTGAAATGACCCGCTTTATTCCCCTCTGCAACGTTTCAACTGCTCATTGCAGTCTTTATCAAGCATACAAACTGATTAATGCACATGGAACTTTATGCGAATATACAATGAAGTATGTGATTTTTGAAGATTAATAATCATGGTTTCACGAGATGCATAATAGGTTGTTATGTCACTGATTTGATTACATGTTCTGTATCTTCCGTATCATTTTTACACTTGATTAAGCATTTTATATCACTTTGAATATCTGATTATGTCATTATCACTAATTGACTCACAAGGTATTGTGGGTATAAATGTGGATGTTTTGGCACCAGTTTGTATGCTTGATAAAGACTGCAATGAGCAGTTGAAACGTTGCAGAGGGGAATAAAGCGGGTCATTTCACTTTTTACATCGGAGTGCTGCCTCTTTTTTGGAGAACTACTACCATTGATGACTACTTTGCCCGTGGTCTGAGGAATTTGCACCAGGATTCATCACATAGTGCTGCTGTTTTTTCTTTGTTGGATATGTATGTACATATATATATATATATATATATATATATATATATACACAGTACAGACCAAAAGTTTGGACACACCTTCTCATTCAAAGAGTTTTCTTTATTTTCATGACTATGAAAATTGTAGATTCGCACTGAAGGCATCAAAACTATGAATTAACACATGTGGAATTATATACATAACAAACAAGTGAGAAACAACTGAAAATATGTTATATTCTAGGTTCTTCAAAGTAGCCACCTTTTGCTTTGATTACTGCTTTGCACACTCTTGGCATTCTCTTGATGAGCTTCAAGAGGTAGTCCCCTGAAATGGTTTTCACTTCACAGGTCAGGTTTAATAAGTGGGATTTCTTGCCTTATAAATGGGGTTGGGACCATCAGTTGCGTTGAGGAGAAGTCAGGTGGATACACAGCTGATAGTCCTACTGAATAGACTGTTAGAATTTGTATTATGGCAAGAAAAAAGCAGCTAAGTAAAGAAAAACGAGTGGCCATCATTACTTTAAGAAATGAAGGTCAGTCAGTCAGCCGAAAAATTGGGAAAACTTTGAAAGTAAGGGCTATTTGACCATGAAGGAGAGTGATGGGGTGCTGCGCCAGATGACCTGGCCTCCACAGTCACCGGACCTGAACCCAATCGAGATGGTTTGGGGTGAGCTGGACCGCAGAGTGAAGGCAAAAGGGCCAACAAGTGCTAAGCATCTCTGGGAACTCCTTCAAGACTGTTGGAAGACCATTTCAGGGTCTACCTCTTGAAGCTCATCAAGAGAATGCCAAGAGTGTGCAAAGCAGTAATCAAAGCAAAAGGTGGCTACTTTGAAGAACCTAGAATATGACATATTTTCAGTTGTTTCACACTTGTTTATTATGTATAAAATTCCACATGTGTTAATTCATAGTTTTGATGCCTTCATAGTCATGAAAATAAAGAAAACTCTTTGAATGAGAAGGTGTGTCCAAACTTTTGGTCTGTACTGTATATATATTTTTCTGAATATATATATATATATATATATATATATATATACGAACACTACAACATTACTAATACAATAACAACACTATACAAAACCCACAGTCCCTACACACAATACAATAGCAGCCCCTCCCCACCTAACACTAAACTGTTCCTAAGCAAGCGGAACAAAGGGTTACACCAGGCAGGGAATGTGGGCAATGAAAGGGTTAATGGCAGGCTAGAATGGGTTAGCCTGCAAAGTGTTAGTGGAGCTGGGGACAGTAATATCTGGTCTGGGCGAAAAATGCAGTGACATGGCAGGGAAAGGGTTAATAAACCATTAGTAGCAGTAGGATATGGTGCTGAAAGAGTTAATAATATGAAAACTTTGAAGGCAGTGGAAGAAATGCAGGGGTTAATGCTCGTTTGTCTAGTGGGTATACTCAGCCACTTCCAGGGTGCTCGTCATCTCTAGGGTAGATTCTCGCCTGCTCGTTGCTCAGAGGATGATTCTCACAGGGACGCTCAGCTGATGCGAGCGCTCCTCTGCTGCAGACTTGCTGGGCTCAACCTCTGACCCTTCCACCGCCAGGTTATTTAAACGCAGCGGGATGTGCTGCACTCCCAAGTGCTCCTGCACTTGGGCTGGCGCTGTGATATGATGTCACTGAGCCAGCCAGCGCACCTGCCGCCGGGCGGAGGATCTCTTTGATCCTCATGCCTTTCGATGCAGCCGCACATTTCCGATGCTACATTATCCAGCACTGGAGGTGTCCACTGTTGGGCAATTTAGACTCTTTGCCTATTGTGTCCCTGACACAAGACTTTCGGTGGTAAGCTTGAATTAAGTCTTTTCTGGTACCAGGAGGGTGAATCAGATTGAACACCAAACACGTGTCTTGTTCCAATTCACTCTGTTTATTCACTGCTTGCAAACACTTGATAAAGGGGGGTTGAACTTCCTTTACATCCAATCATATGTTAGCATTTGTTTTAACCTATAGCATGAATACACATGAGCTCCGCATTAACATAATAGATGACTCATAGTAACAGCATTAACCAATCAGGTATAGACACATACATGCTTAGTATGTATTGAACCAGGATGACCATATAAGGTAAGACTGCTCAAACTAAGGAATGTATGGGCCTCTTCTAAACTGAACAGGACGTTTCTCAAATTATATAAAGGGGGAGGGGGGGAATCTTGGAACAGTGCATTGACCAGATGTAATCGTAATACACATTGCTAAAACAGACAAAATGGAGTTACTTACACCCCATCAATCCCCTCTTAGAACCTTATATATATACCTTATACTATATGGTTCTTTCTCTGCTCTCCCTTAGTTTGCTTGTAAGCCTTTAGATATTCCATATAGCTTTTTTATATGATTGTATATGCAGCAGCATATCTTGCAGAATTGCACTAGTGACATTTATTTGTTTTACCATAAAACAGGCAAGTTTTGATATTGTCCTGTGGTTATATATGGCCAACCCTGGTACTCATGTATTGCTCTAGAGAGGAGATTCACATTATAGTCACAATTTTCTGGTAGCTGTAGGGAAGTGTCTCTCGTGTGTCGTGTCTGCATTGCTGGGAATAGTGGTATCATTGCTAATGTCAACCTAGCTATTGTACAGGGTCCCTCTGTAATATTGGCCGGTATATACACTCACCTAAAGAATTATTAGGAACACCTGTTCTATTTCTCATTAATGCAATTATCTAATCAACCAATCACATGGCAGTTGCTTCAATGCATTTAGGGGTGTGGTCCTGGTCAAGACAATCTCCTGAACTCCAAACTGAATGTCAGAATGGGAAAGAAAGGTGATTTAAGCAATTTTGAGCGTGGCATGGTTGTTGGTGCTAGACGGGCCGGTCTGAGTATTTCACAATCTGCTCAGTTACTGGGATTTTCACGCACAACCATTTCTAGGGTTTACAAAGAATGGTGTGAAAAGGGAAAAACATCCAGTATGCGGCAGTCCTGTGGGCAAAAATGCCTTGTGGATGCTAGAGGTCAGAGGAGAATGGGCCGACTGATTCAAGCTGATAGAAGAGCAACGTTGACTGAAATAACCACTCGTTACAACCGAGGTATGCAGCAAAGCATTTGTGAAGCCACAACACACACAACCTTGAGGCGGATGGGCTACAACAGCAGAAGACCCCACCGGGTACCACTCATCTCCACTACAAATAGGAAAAAGAGGCTACAATTTGCACGAGCTCACCAAAATTGGACTGTTGAAGACTGGAAAAATGTTGCCTGGTCTGATGAGTCTCGATTTCTGTTGAGACATTCAAATGGTAGAGTCCGAATTTGGCGTAAACAGAATGAGAACATGTATCCATCCTTTGATGGCTACTTCCAGCAGGATAATGCACCATGTCACAAAGCTCGAATCATTTCAAATTGGTTTCTTGAACATGACAATGAGTTCACTGTACTAAAATGGCCCCCACATTCACCAGATCTCAACCTAATAGAGCATATTTGGGATGTGGTGGAATGGGAGCTTTGTGCCCTGGATGTGCATCCCTCAAATCTCCATCAACTGCAAGATGCTATCCTAACAATATGGGCCAACATTTCTAAAGAATGCTATCAGCACCTTGTTGAATCAATGCCACGTAGAATTAAGGCAGTTCTGAAGGCAAAAGGGGGTCCAACACCGTATAAGTATGGTGTTCCTAATAATTCTTTAGGTGAGTGTATGTGTGACTAGTATTTCCACATGCCAATACCCATCCTGTTGGTAGAGGTACATGTTTGTCTAGGGATGGTACTGTTTTTGTAATGCTACATTGCATATTTTTTCCTGATACTATATTTTTACAGCTACCTAGATCTCTATCGCAAAAATTTGGCTTAGTCTTGTTCTGCATTTTTGCTTGTATGCAGAGAGGCAATAGTTTCTCATCGCAGGAGAACTTGTAACATATTTCTGCTGCTGTAACAAGACCTGTAATAATTTCTATCATATTACTTTGCAGAGTCTCATATGTAGAACAGTTATAACAAGCATGATAAGGATTTACATATCCATATTTAACATCATGATCCTGCAAATCAGTGTCATTCCATTGCGAACGTAGGAGCCCCGTCCATACATCTACTGGGGTGGGGACTGCTACCAGACATGTCTCCAAAATGTTAGATGCGGATAAAGTGGTTCGGAGACAGAAATCAGTTAAATTCAGAGTTTTGGCCAGGTACAGCCATAAGTTCTCCTTCGTCTTCCACAGATTGTCTTCCCCCCTGCATTCCGTTTTCAGGTATGTTCTGTCTGTTCCCCGACTGTGTCATCTCGTTGGGGGTCAAGGCTGTCTGCCTCCGTTAGTACCCCTTCTGTATCTTCTTTGAGATCAAGGCTGTCTGCCTCCATTAGTACCTCGGGGCCTCGTTGGAGGTCAGGGCTGTCTGCCTCCGTTAGTACCTCTGGGCCTCGTTGGAGGTCAGGGCTGTCTGCCCCCGTTAGTACCTCCTGACCTTCTTCAAGGCCAAGGCTGTCTGCCTCCGTTCCTGCCTCCTTTCTTTCTCTCACATGCTTCACTCGGGTGGCGTGGATCCAAATTGGAGATTGTTCAGTCAGCACAGCTGTTCTGGTTACTGCTACCATGGTAGTAGGTGGGCCATATACGAAATCACCTTGAGCTCTTCCTTTCTTCAGTGTTTCGACCACCACCTCATTCCCCACCCTCTATGGGTGGGTGGGTTCCTGTGGAAAAGAGGGAGACTTACAAGCAACTTTTTTCTTCAGTGTTACTGAGGACCTTGATCAGATTAGTAACATACTCCTCTCTGATCAGGTCCAAGTCCCGTTCCTGCACTACCAGGGGGCGTTTTGCCCATGGTGTGGGGAAAGGCCTACCCATTAGAATTTCAAAAGGTGACATCCCTAACTTCTTATTAGGCGTCATTCTAATGTCTGCGAGTATTATGGGTAGGATTTGTTTCCATTTCTCAAATGTACCAGCAGTGGCCTTCCTGAGTTTGTCTTTAACTGTCCTATTCCGTTGAAAATGTGCTATTAAGATGGAAGCACTGTGTTGGGGAAATGTGCTATTAAGATGGAAGCACTGTGTTGGGGAAATGTGCTATTAAGATGGAAGCACTGTGTTGGGGAATGCATAGCTTCCCCTCTTCGCAGACTAATCCTGTCTTAGGATTTTTCTGCAATACTGTATAACACCAGTCTTGCTGTTCCTGTTCAGTGGCATGCCTTTGAAGATCAGTAAACATTTGCAACATCTCAGGGGTTGGAGGTGCCAGACATGGCATCTCCCAATGGTTACACGGACCTGTGGGGTTGCATTTGGCCACTCATTTCGCCACCTTATCTGCCAGCGCATTGCCCTATGAGACATGATCCTTACCATCTGCTGCCGTGAATCCTCTCCTCTGCCAATTCATACCATGGTCCCACACTACCCCATGTGCGTACCTACTCTCAGTATAGATGGTGACAGGTCTGTCAGCATGTAGAATACATGCTCTAGTGAGTGCAATAAGCTCAGCTGCCTGCTGTGTTGAGTGTGGATGCCCTTGAGTAGGCCTACAACATCATGAGTAGTGTGCAAAATGGTGTAATGTCACATTGTGAAAGGAGTTGCCAACTCTACCATCATAGCACAGGCTGCAAGAGAACACAGACATGCCGGCATCCCTTGAACAGGGGTGGGCATTACCTTTGAGAAAAATACACAAGGACGCAACTTGCCTCCGTTTTCTTTTGTCAGTACACCCGCCATGATTTTACAATTTTGGCGTGCAAACATGTGGAAAGGCATATTATAGTCAGGGAGGCCCAGCCCTGGACTCGACATGAGTGAACATTTCAGATAATCAAATGCATTGTACATTTCAGAAGACCATTTAATCAACTCTGGATTTTCTTCCAGAGTGGCTTGCCTCAAAACATTGTCATAGTAGGAGCAATCAGGAATCCATTGTCCACAGTAGTTTATCATACCAAGGAAAGATAACACTTCTTTCTTGGTGTGCGGGGTGACCAAACCCGCAATAGACTGGACTCTTTCTGTGCTGATTCTCCTTTCACCTTTTGTGAGGACAAAGCCCAAGTATTCAACCTGAATTTTCACCATTGCATTTTCTTAAGTGTCACTTTGTGACCACATCCTGACAATCATTATAACAGTGATAAACCATCCTGAATGCTGGCCTCCGCTGACATGCTACACAGTAACAGATCATCGACATATTGCAGCAGCACAGAACCTTGGGGGGGTACCATGGTTCTAACATCGCTTGGAGGACTATGCTGTACACTATAGGTGAATCAGCATATCCCTGGGGCATTTTGCACCAGGTCAGTTAACGTCCCTCAAAGGAAAAAGCAAAAAGTAGTCTGGTTATCTTATCAACTGGGATAGAAAGGAATGCATTTTTCAGATCTATCACACTGAACCAAACAGCGTCTGCTGGAATGGCAGATAATAATTGAGTGACATCAGGTACAACAGGGGCTATAGGCAAAATGATGTTGTTGATGGCCCTTAAATCCTGTACAAAGCGGGTAGTACCATCTGCCTTTGTCACTGGATTCACGGGCGTGATGTAGGGTGAAATCACCTCTTCCAGGATTCCCTTTTGTAGGAATTCTTCTATCATTGGCCTAAGTCCATCGAGTTTCTCTTTTGACAACGGGTATGGTTTCTGATATACTGAGATGACACCTGGTTTCACAGTAGCTGTGTAAAGTGTGCAATCTATGAATCCTGTGTCATATTCATTTGAAGACCATAATGCAGGGTTAATGTTATTAAGTTCTGGGTGGTCCTGTATGTTTGCAAGAATCAGTGGCACTGGTGTAGAGATTGGAATGAAATCTGAGTGTAATCTTATGCCCTGATTCTTTGCTGATACTTGCAAGTCAAGCTTAATGAACAAATCTCTCCCTAACAGGCTGACTGGGCAATCTAGTATAATGCTAAATACATGATCTGTGATGTATTCCCTGTCCATGGTCTCGAGTGGTAGTGAGTCAGTTTTGAAAGGTTTTGTCAAAACCCCATTAATTCACATAGAAGGCTCACACTTCCTTCCTCCCACTCTGAGTCATCTAAGTCCACCCCTTTTAGTCGGACGCTGTGGTCCTCCTTCTGTCCGTCATTAGTGTCCCAGCTGCCCATAAGAACAGAGCTCTGATGTTAAGCACAACACTTAACATGTAACACATAACTTCAAACATTGAAACAAACAGATCTGACAATACAGACATGAACACACAAAGAGCCCATAAAAACTTTTCATTGACTTCAATAAAAAAAAAATGTACAGCTTGATCAATGCTGTTGGCACCAATAAAAACCAAAAACTTCCAAGAAAAATAAAATAAAATTCTCACTGCGCATATTATATGAAAACAAATACCGTACTCCATACGCATTCACATTTTCATGTACTCATTTTCACAAACAGTTCATAACCACGCCCTCATACATAAAAAGTGAATTGCATACACAGTTCTTCTAAAAACATCTCTCAGTCTTCACACATTTTCAACTCCACTACAACTCAAAGCCACACCCATTCACATTCCACTGAATCATGTATCTTTCAACTCAGTCACACAATTTCTTTGTTTCATTCCAAAACTTGCAGGACAGACAAACACAGCTTTCCTGGAAATAGATATCCACATCACACCCAGAATTGCTAATGGTCTGTCACTATTGAGCTGCGTTTTCCAATGTCTTCTGGTCTTCACTCTGTGATTAATCAACTCTTATAAGAAGACAATATACATGTTATAATCATACAGTCATTTTGTTAAACCCATATCATCTTATATTCCATGTGGTCTTAGGTAGTGTTGCACGTACATCGTCACTTACTCTACAGTCGTGGCCAAAAGTTTTGAGAATGACATAAATATTAGTTTTCACAAAGTTTGCTGCTAAACTGCTTTTAGATCTTTGTTTCAGTTGTTTCTGTGATGTAGTGAAATATAATTACACGCACTTCATACGTTTCAAAGGCTTTTATCGACAATTACATGACATTTATGCAAAGAGTCAGTATTTGCAGTGTTGGCCCTTCTTTTTCAGGACCTCTGCAATTCGACTGGGCATGCTCTCAATCAACTTCTGGGCCAATTCCTGACTGATAGCAACCCATTCCTTCATAATCACTTCTTGGAGTTGGTCAGAATTAGTGAGTTTTTGTTTGTCCACCCGCCTCTTGAGGATTGACCACAAGTTCTCAATGGGATTAAGATCTGGGGAGTTTCCAGGCCATGGAACCAAAATGTCAATGTTTTGGTCCCCGAGCAACTTAGTTATCACTTTTGCCTTATGGCACGGTGCTCCATCGTGCTGGAAAATGCATTGTTCTTCACCAAACTGTCATTGGATTGTTGGAAGAAGTTGCTGTTGGAGGGTGTTTTGGTACCATTCCTTATTCATGGCTGTGTTTTTGGGCAAAATTGTGAGTGAGCCCACTCCCTTGGATGAGAAGTAACCCCACACATGAATGGTCTCAGGATGCTTTACTGTTGGCATGACAAAGGACTGATGGTAGCGCTCACCTTTTCTTCTCCGGACAAGCATTTTTCCAGATGCCCCAAACAATCAGAAAGAGGCTTCATCTGAGAATATGACTTTGCCCCAGTCCTCAGCAGTCCATTCACCATACTTTCTGCAGAAGATCAATCTGTCCCTGATGTTTTTTGGAGAGTAGTGGCTTCTTTGCTGCCCTTCTTGACACCAGGCCATCTTCCAAAATTCTTCGCCTCACTGTGCGTGCAGATGCGTTCACACCTGCCTGCTGCCATTCCTGAGCAAGCTCTGCACTGGCGGCACTCCGATCCCGCAGCTGAATCCTCTTTAGGAGACGATCCTGGCGCTTGCTGGACTTTCTTGGATGCCCTGAAGCCTTCTTAACAAGAATTGAACCTCTTTTCTTGAAGTTCTTGATGATCCTATAAATTGTTGATTGAGGTGCAATCTTAGTAGCCACAATATCCTTGCCTGTGAAGCCATTTTTATGCAACGCAATGATGGCTGCACGCGTTTCTTTGCAGGTCACTATGGTTAACAATGGAAGAACAATGATTTCAAGCATCACCCTACTTTTAACATGTCAAGTCTGCCATTTTAACCCAATCAGCCTGACATAATAATCTCCAGCCTTGTGCTCGTCAACATTCTCACCTGAGTTTACAAGACGATTACTGAAATTATCTCAGCAGGTCCTTTAATGACAGCAATGAAATGCAGTGGAAAGGTTTTTTTGGGATTAAGTTAATTTTCATGGCAAAGAAGGACTATGCAATTCATCTGATCACTCTTCATAACATTCTGGAGTATATGCAAATTGCTATTATAAAAACTTAAGCAGCAACTTTTCCAATATTTATGTGATTCTCAAAACTTTTGGCCACGACTGTACATGATTCCCTGCCCCCTCTTTCCTGCGTTTCTCTTATCTCAGGAATGTCTCTTTGTTTAAGGGGAAGTGAATAGATACTGCACCAAACAATACTTATCCATTAACTGACCATCCTTTGCTGCTCTAATTTCTAATGCTAGGGCTATGGATCGTCCCTATTTAAACACACACATATCATTAGGGCAACAAAACTTAACCAGTTCATTTCTGAACATTTAACACAAGCCCTTTCTGATTGCAGACACTGGGGCACTTTTTCCCTTGCTAGTGCCATCAATTAACCACCTCCGGACCGCCTAACGCAGGATCGCGTTCCGGAGGTGGCAGCCCTGCGCAGAGTCACGCATATATGCGTCATCTCGCGATGGCCGAGATTTCCTGTGAACGCGCGCACACAGGCGCGCGCGCTCACAGGAACGGAAGGTAAGAGAGTTGATCTCCAGCCTGCCAGCGGCGATCGTTCGCTGGCAGGCTGGAGATGTGTTTTTTTTAACCCCTAACAGGTATATTAGACGCTGTTTTGATAACAGCGTCTAATATACCTGCTACCTGGTCCTCTGGTGGTCCCCTTTGTTTGGATCGACCACCAGAGGACACAGGTAGCTCAGTAAAGTCCCACCAAGCACCACTACACTACACTACACCCCCCCCCGTCACTTATTAACCCCTTATTAGCCCCTGATCACCCCTGATCACCCCATATAGACTCCCTGATCACCCCCCTGTCATTGATCACCCCCCTGTCATTGATTACCCCCCTGTAAAGCTCCATTCAGATGTCCGCATGATTTTTACGGATCCACTGATAGATGGATCGGATCCGCAAAACGCATCCGGACGTCTGAATGAAGCCTTACAGGGGCGTGATCAATGACTGTGGTTATCACCCCATATAGACTCCCTGATCACCCCCCCTGTCATTGATTACACCCCTGTCATTGATCAACCCCCTGTAAAGCTCCATTCAGACGTCCGCATGATTTTTACGGATCCACTGATAGATGGATCGGATCCGCAAAACGCATCCGGACGTCTGAATGAAGCCTTACAGGGGCATGATCAATGACTGTGGTGATCACCCTATATAGACTCCCTGATCACCCCCCTGTAAAGCTCCATTCAGATGTCCGCATGATTTTTACGGATGCACTGATAGATGGATCCGATCCGCAAAACGCATCCGGACGTCTGAATGAAGCCTTACAGGGGCATGATCAATGACTGTGGTGATCACCCCATATAGACTCCCTGATCACCCCCCTGTAAAGCTCCATTCAGATGTCCGCATGATTTTTACGGATGCACTGATAGATGGATCCGATCCGCAAAACGCATCCGGACGTCTGAATGAAGCCTTACAGGGGCATGATCAATGACTGTGGTGATCACCCCATATAGACTCCCTGATCACCCCCCTGTAAAGCTCCATTCAGATGTCCGCATGATTTTTACGGATGCACTGATAGATGGATCCGATCCGCAAAACGCATCCGGACGTCTGAATGAAGCCTTACAGGGGCATGATCAATGACTGTGGTGATCCCCCCATATAGACTCCCTGATCACCCCCCTGTAAAGCTCCATTCAGATGTCCGCATGATTTTTACGGATGCACTGATAGATGGATCCGATCCGCAAAACGCATCCGGACGTCTGAATGAAGCCTTACAGGGGCATGATCAATGACTGTGGTGATCACCCCATATAGACTCCCTGATCACCCCCCTGTCATTGATTACCCCCCTGTAAAGCTCCATTCAGATGTCCGCATGATTTTTACGGATGCACTGATAGATGGATCGGATCCGCAAAACGCATCCGGACGTCTGAATGAAGCCTTACAGGGGCGTGATCAATGACTGTGGTGATCACCCCATATAGACTCCCTGATCACCCCCCTGTCATTGATTACCCCCCTGTCATTGATTACCCCCCTGTAAAGCTCCATTCAGACGTCCGCATGATTTTTACGGATCCACTGATAGATGGATCGGATCCGCAAAACGCATCCGGACGTCTGAATGAAGCCTTACAGGGGCGTGATCAATGACTGTGGTGATCACCCCATATAGACTCCCTGATCACCCCCCTGTCATTGATCACCCCCCTGTCATTGATCACCCCCCTGTCATTGATCACCCCCCCTGTCATTGATCACCCCTCTGTAAGGCTCCATTCAGATATTTTTTTGGCCCAAGTTAGCGGAATTTATTTATTTTTTTCTTACAAAGTCTCATATTCCACTAACTTGTGTGAAAAAATAAAATCTCACATGAACTCACCATACCCCTCACGGAATCCAAATGCGTAAAATTTTTTAGACATTTATATTCCAGACTTCTTCTCACGCTTTAGGGCCCCTAGAATGCCAGGGCAGTATAAATACCCCACATGTGACCCCATTTCGGAAAGAAGACACCCCCAGGTATTCCGTGAGGGGCATATTGAGTCCATGAAAGATTGAAATTTTTGTCCCAAGTTAGCGGAACGGGAGACTTTGTGAGAAAAAAATTAAAAATATCAATTTCCGCTAACTTGTGCCAAAAAAAAAAAAATTCTATGAACTCGCCATGCCCCTCATTGAATACCTTGGGGTGTCTTCTTTCCAAAATGGGGTCACATGTGGGGTATTTATACTGCCCTGGCATTCTAGGGGCCCCAAAGCGTGAGAAGAAGTCTGGTATCCAAATGTCTAAAAATGCCCTCCTAAAAGGAATTTGGGCACCTTTGCGCATCTAGGCTGCAAAAAATGGTATCGCCGTACTCAGGAGAAGTTGGGGAATGTGTTTTGGGGTGTCATTTTACATATACCCATGCTGGGTGAGAGAAATATCTTGGTCAAATGCCAACTTTGTATAAAAAAATGGGAAAAGTTGTCTTTTGCCAAGATATTTCTCTCACCCAGCATGGGTATATGTAAAATGACACCCCAAAACACATTCCCCAACTTCTCCTGAATACGGCGATACCACATGTGTGACACTTTTTTGCAGCCTAGGTGGGCAAAGGGGCCCATATTCCAAAGAGCACCTTTAGGATTTCACAGGTCATTTACCTACTTACCACACATTAGGGCCCCTGGAAAATGCCAGGGCAGTATAACTACCCCACAAGTGACCCCATTTTGGAAAGAAGACACCCCAAGGTATTCCGTGAGGGGCATGGCGAGTTCCTAGAATTTTTTATTTTTTGTCACAAGTTAGTGGAAAATGCTTATTTTTTTTTTTTTTTTTTTTTTCATACAAAGTCTCATATTCCACTAACTTGTGACAAAAAATAAAAAGTTCCATGAACTCACTATGCCCATCAGCGAATACCTTGGGGTCTCTTCTTTCCAAAATGGGGTCACTTGTGGGGTAGTTATACTGCCCTGGCATTCTAGGGGCCCAAATGTGTGGTAAGGAGTTTGAAATCAAATTCTGTAAAAAATGACCTGTGAAATCCGAAAGGTGCTCTTTTGAATATGGGCCCCTTTGCCCACCTAGGCTGCAAAAAAGTGTCACACATCTGGTATCTCCGTAATCGGGAGAAGTTGGGGAATGTGTTTTGGGGTGTCATTTTACATATACCCATGCTGGGTGAGAGAAATATCTTGGCAAAAGACAACTTTTCCCATTTTTTTATACAAAGTTGGCATTTGACCAAGATATTTCTCTCACCCAGCATGGGTATATGTAAAAAGACACCCCAAAACACATTCCTCAACTTCTCCTGAATACAGAGATACCAGATGTGTGACACTTTTTTGCAGCCTAGGTGGGCAAAGGGGCCCACATTCCAAAGAGCACCTTTCGGATTTCACAGGTCATTTACCTACTTACCACACATTTGGGCCCCTAGAATGCCAGGGCAGTATAACTACCCCACAAGTGACCCCATTTTGGAAAGAAGAGACCCCAAGGTATTCGCTGATGGGCATAGTGAGTTCATGGAAGTTTTTATTTTTTGTCACAAGTTTGTGGAATATGAGACTTTGTATGAAAAAAAAAAAAAAAAAAATCATCATTTTCCACTAACTTGTGACAAAAAATAAAAAATTCTAGGAACTCACCATGCCCCTCACGGAATACCTTGGGGTGTCTTCTTTCCAAAATGGGGTCACTTGTGGGGTAGTTATACTGCCCTGGTATTCTAGGGGCCCAAATGTGTGGTAAGGAGTTTGAAATCAAATTCAGGAAAAAATGAGGAGTGAAATCCGAAAGGTGCTCTTTGGAATATGGGCCCCTTTGCCCACCTAGGCTGCAAAAAAGTGTCACACATCTGGTATCCCCGTACTCAGGAGAAGTTGAGGAATGTGTTTTGGGGTGTCTTTTTACATATACCCATGCTGGGTGAGATAAATATCTTGGTCAAATGACAACTTTGTATAAAAAAATGGGAAAAGTTGTCTTTTGCCAAGATATTTCTCTCACCCAGCATGGGTATTTATAAAATGACACCCCAAAACACATTCCCCACCTTCTCCTGAGTACGGAGATACCAGATGTGTGACACTTTTTTGCAGCCTAGGTGGGCAAAGGGGCCCATATTCCAAAGAGCACCTTTCGGATTTCACAGGTCATTTTTTACAGAATTTGATTTCAAACTCCTTACCACACATTTGGGCCCCTAGAATGCCAGGGCAGTATAACTACCCCACAAGTGACCCCATTTTGGAAAGAAGAGACCCCAAGGTATTCGCTGATGGGCATAGTGAGTTCATAGAACTTTTTATTTTTTGTCACAAGTTAGTGGAATATGAGACTTTGTAAGAAAAAAATAAATAAATAAATAAATCATAATTTTCCGCTAACTTGTGACAAAAAATAAAAAGTTCTATGAACTCACTATGCCCATCAGCGAATACCTTAGGGTGTGTACTTTCAGAAATGGGGTCATTTGTGGGGTGTTTGTACTGTCTGGGCATTGTAGAACCTCAGGAAACATGACAGGTGCTCAGAAAGTCAGAGCTGCTTCAAAAAGCGGAAATTCACATTTTTGTACCATAGTTTGTAAACGCTATAACTTTTACCCAAACCATTTTTTTTTTTTACCCAAACATTTTTTTTTTATCAAAGACATGTAGAACTATAAATTTAGAGCAAAATTTCTATATGGATGTTGTTTTTTTTTGCAAAATTTTACAACTGAAAGTGAAAAATGTCATTTTTTTTCAAAAAAATCGTTAAATTTCGATTAATAACAAAAAAAGTAAAAATGTCAGCAGCAATGAAATACCACCAAATGAAAGCTCTATTAGTGAGAAGAAAAGGAGGTAAAATTCATTTGGGTGGTAAGTTGCATGACCGAGCAATAAACGGTGAAAGTAGTGTAGGTCAGAAGTGTAAAAAGTGGCCTGGTCTTTCAGGGTGTTTAAGCACTGGGGGCTGAAGTGGTTAACTTCCTGACACTGCTCTGTTTTCTCACTCACCAGAGCCCCCTCTTCACCATCACAGAAGTTCTGATGTACACAGTCTGTAAGCTCTAACTTCACAGATTCTTACAGATTTTCATCCCTATTGCCAGCCAGTAGTTAACCCAAAATACATCAATTTGACAATAACAGTGGGATGTGACCGTACACTTACCACCCGGTCAGTATCTCACACAAACAGATAATCTTATCACTTCTAAGATACTTATACTATATATATATATATATATATATATATATATGAGTTAATCCAAGCTTGTAACCTTCTGTTCCCTGAACAGGATTTCTTTATAGTGCACTATATTTATATCTAGCGATATGGACCCCCAGAGTCTCTTATAATCATGTTTCTGGCTCCCTGAGCCTTGATGTGTCCCCTGGACACAACAACCTACCGAAGTCTTAAGTAAATGGTTTAACTTACTTGGGTCGAGACGTGGCCAGTGCCCTCGGATCAGACGGAGGACAAAAATTGATGTCTTTCACACCGGACCCGAGGATGACCCTCACAATCCCGGACATGAGCCCCCAAAGCTGTTAGGCAATTTGGACTCTTTGCCTATTTGTGTCCCTGACACAAGACCTTCAGTGGTAAGCTTGAATTAAGTCTTTTCTGGTACCAGGAGGGTGAATCAGATTTAACACCAAACACGTGCTTTGTTCCAATTCACTCTGTTTATTCACTACTTGCAAACACTTGATAAAGGGGGGTTGAACTTCCTTTACATCCAATCATATGTTAGCATTTGTTTTAACCTATAGCATGAATACACATGAGCTCTGCATTAACATAATAGATGACTCATAGTAAAAGCATTAACCAATCAGGTATAGACACATACATGCTTAGTATGTATTGAACCAGGATGACCATATAAGGTAAGACTGCTCAAACTAAGGAATGTATGGGCCTCTTCTAAACTGGACAGGACGTTTCTCAAATTCCACAAAGGGAGAGGGGGGGGATCTTGGAACAGTGCATTGGCCAGCTGTAATCGTAATACACATTGCTAAAACAGACAAAATGGAGTTAATTATACCCCATCAATCCCCTATTAGAACCTTATATATATACCTTATACTATATGGTTCTTTCTCTGCTCTCCCTTAGTTTGCTTGTAAAGCCTTTAGGTATTCCATATACCCTTCAGGAGTATAATCCTCAGGCTTTGTTAAGGTTGTGTTTGCCTCTTCTACCTCTACCGGAGTATAGAGGAATGTTGAGTGTACCCCTCTTTCGGCCACTTTTTGACATATGGCAAGAAGGGAGGGCACACACTGTAGAAAACAGCAGAGGCACACTATTGCAGCGACCACGGCGAGTGCCACTCCTAAAACATACCTTATTTGACCAAAGTCAGGTATCCAGTCAAAAAGCTAGTCCCACCATCCTTGGTCAACATCTTGTTTTATATGTTTTATCATCTTTTCTAGTTGGCCTATTTTATCTTTTATTCCACGAGAGTGGTCTGATAAATTGAAACAACACATCCCTGCAAACGCTGAGCATCCTATACCATGTTGGAGCAATAAATAGTCAATAGTTGCCCTAGTGACATTTATTTGTTTTACCATAAAACAGGCAAGTTTTGATATTGTCCTGTGGTTATATATGGCCAACCCTGGTACTCATGTATTCTGCTCTAGAGAGGAGATTCACATTATAGTCACAATTTTCTGGTAGCTGTAGGGAAGTGTTTCTCATGTGTCGTGTCTGCATTGCTGGGAATAGTGGTATCATTGCTAATGTCAACCTAGCTATTGTACAGGGTCCCTCTATAATATTGGCCGGTATGTACACTCACCTAAAGAATTATTAGGAACACCTGTTCTATTTCTCATTAATGCAATTATCTAATCAACCAATCACATGGCAGTTGCTTCAATGCATTTAGGGGTGTGGTCCTGGTCAAGACAATCTCCTGAACTCCAAACTGAATGTCAGAATGGGAAAGAAAGGTGATTTAAGCAATTTTGAGCGTGGCATGGTTGTTGGTGCCAGACGGGCCGGTCTGAGTATTTCACAATCGGCTCAGTTACTGGGATTTTCACGCACAACCATTTCTAGGGTTTACAAAGAATGGTGTGAAAAGGGAAAAACATCCAGTATGCGGCAGTCCTGTGGGCAAAAATGCCTTGTGGATGCTAGAGGTCAGAGGAGAATGGGCTGACTGATTCAAGCTGATAGAAGAGCAACGTTGACTGAAATAACCACTCGTTACATCCGAGGTATGCAGCAAAGCATTTGTGAAGCCACAACACACACAACCTTGAGGCGGATGGGCTACAACAGCAGAAGACCCCACCGGGTACCACTCATCTCCACTACAAATAGGAAAAAGAGGCTACAATTTGCACGAGCTCACCAAAATTGGACTGTTGAAGACTGGAAAAATGTTGCCTGGTCTGATGAGTCTCGATTTCTGTTGAGACATTCAAATGGTAGAGTCCGAATTTGGCGTAAACAGAATGAGAACATATATCCATCCTTTGATGGCTACTTCCAGCAGGATAATGCACCATGTCACAAAGCTCGAATAATTTCAAATTGGTTTCTTGAACATGACAATGATTTCACTGTACTAAAATGGCCCCCACAGTCACCAGATCTCAACCCAATAGAGCATCTTTGGGATGTGGTGGAACGGGAGCTTCGTGCCCTGGATGTGCATCCCTCAAATCTCCATCAACTGCAAGATGCTATCCTAACAATATGGGCCAACATTTCTAAAGAATGCTATCAGCACCTTGTTGAATCAATGCCACGTAGAATTAAGGCAGTTCTGAAGTAATGTAATATTGGCCGGTATGTATGTGTGACTAGTATTTCCACATGCCAATACCCATCCTGTTGGTAGAGGTACATGCTTGTCTAGGGATGGTACTGTTTTTGTAATGCTACATTGCATATTTTTTCCTGATACTATAGTTTTACAGCTACCTAAATCTCTATCGCAAATATTTGGCTTAGTCTTGTTCTGCATTTTTGCTTGTATGCAGAGAGGCAATAGTTTCTCATTGCAGGAGAACTTGTAACATATTTCTGCTGCTGTAACAAGACCTGTAATCATTTCTATCATATTACTTTGCAAAGTCTCATATGTAGAACAGTTATAACAAGCATGATAAGGATTTACATATCCATATTTAACATCATGATCCTGCAAATCAGTGTCATTCCATTGCGAACGTAGGAGCCCCGTCCATACATCTACTGGGGTGGGGACTGCTACCAGACATGTCTCCAAAATGTTAGATGCGGATAAAGTGGTTCGGAGACAGAAATCTGTTAAGTTCAGAGTTTTGGCCAGGTACAGCCATAAGTTCTCCTTCCTCTTCCACAGATTGTCTTCCCCCCTGCATTCCGTTTTCAGGTATGTTCTGTCTGTTCCCCGAGTGTGTCATCTCGTTGGGGGTCAAGGCTGTCTGCCTCCGTTAGTACCCCTTCTGTATCTTCTTTGAGGTCAAGGCTGTCTGCCTCCATTAGTACCCCTGGGCCTCGTTGGAGGTCAGGGCTGTCTGCCTCCGTTAGTACCTCTGGGCCTCGTTGGAGGTCAGGGCTGTCTGCCTCCGTTAGTACCTCCTGTCCTTCTTCAAGGCCAAGGCTGTCTGCCTCCGTTCCTGCCTCCTCTCTTTCTCTCACAAGCTTCACTCGGGTGGCGTGGATCCAAATTGGAAATTGTTCAGTCAGCACAGCTGTTCTGGTTACTGCTACCACGGTTGTAGGTGGGCCATATTCGAAATCACCTTGAGCTCTTCCTTTCTTCAGTGTTTCGACCACCACCTCATCCCCCACCCTGTATGGGTGGGTGGGTTCCTGTGGAAAAGAGGGAGACTTACAAGCAACTTTTTTCTTCAGTGTTACTGAGGACCTTGATCAGATTAGTAAGATACTCCTCTCTGTTCAGGTCCAAGTCCCCTTCCTGCACTACCAGGGGGCGTTTTGCCCATGGTGTGGGGAAAGGCCTACCCATTAGAATTTCAAAAAGTGACATCCCTAACTTCTTATTAGGCGTCATTTTAATGTCTGCGAGTATTATGGGTAGGATTTGTTTCCATTTCTCAAATGTACCAGCAGTGGCCTTCCTGAGTTTGTCTTTAACTGTCCTATTCTGTTGAAAATGTGCTATTAAGATGGAAGCACTGTGTTGGGGAAATGTGCTATTAAGATGGAAGCACTGTGTTGGGGAATGCATAGCTTCCCCTCTTCGCAGACTAATCCTGTCTTAGGATTTTTCTGCAATACTGGATAACACCAGTCTTGCTGTTCCTGTTCAGTGGCATACCTTTGAAGATCAGTAAACATTTGCAACATCTCAGGGGTTGGAGGTGCCAGACATGGCATCTCCCAATGGTTACACGGACCTGTGGGGTTGCATTTGGCCACTCGTTTCGCCACCTTATCTGCCAGCGCATTGCCCTATGAGACATGATCCTTACCATCTGCTGCCGTGAATCCTCTCCTCTGCCAATTCATACCATGGTCCCACACACTTCCCCATGTGCGTACCTACTCTCAGTATAGATGGTGACAGGTCTGTCAGCATGTAGAATACATGCTCTAGTGAGTGCAATAAGCTCAGCTGCCTGCTGTGTTGAGTGTGGATGCCCTTGAGTAGGCCTACAACATCATGAGTAGTGTGCAAAATGGTGTAATGTCACATTGTGAAAGGAGTTGCCAACTCTACCATCATAGCAGAGGCTGCAAGAGAACACAGCCATGCCGGCATCCCTTGAACAAGGGGTGGGCATTACCTTTGAGAAAAATACACAAGGACGCAACTTGCCTCCGTTTTCTTGTGTCAGTACCCCTGCCATGGTTTTACAATTTTGGCGTGCAAACATTTGGAAAGGCATATTATAGTCAGGGAGGCCCAGCCCTGGACTCGACATGAGTGAACATTTCAGATAATCAAATGCATTGTACATTTCAGAAGACCATTTAATCAAATCTGGATTTTCTTCCAGAGTGGCTTGCCTCAAAACATTGTCATAGTAGGAGCAATCAGGAATCCACAGTAGTTTATCATACCAAGGAAAGATAACATTTCTTTCTTGGTGTGTGGGGTGACCAAACCCGCAATAGACTGGACTCTTTCTGTGCTGATTCTCCTTTCACCTTTTGTGAGGAAAAAGCCCAAGTATTTAACCTGCATTTTACACCATTGCATTTTCTTAAGTGTCACTTTGTGACCACATCCTGACAATCATTATAACAGTGATAAACCATCCTGAATGCTGGCCTCCGCTGACATTACAGAACGTTCAACTTAAATATTCCTCAAAATTTTTATAGATACTGCACCAAACAATACTTATCCATTAACTGACCATCCTTTACTGCTCTAATTTCTAATGCTAGGGCTATGGATCGTCCCAATTTAAACACACACATATCATTAGGGCAACAAAGCTTAACCAGTTCATTTCTGAACATTTAACACAAGCCCTTTCTGATTGCAGACACTGGGGCACTTTTTCCCTTGCTAGTGCCATCGATTAACTTCCTGACACTGCTCTGTTTTCTCACTCACCAGAGCCCCCCCTTCACCATCACAGAAGTTCTGATGTACACAGTCTGTAAGCTCTAACTTCACAGATTCTTACAGATTTTCATCCCTATTGCCAGCCAGTAGTTAACCCAAAATACATCAATTTGACAATAACAGTGGGATGTGACCGTACACTTACCACCCGGTCAGTATCTCACACAAACAGATAATCTTATCACTTCTAAGATACTTATACTATATATATATAAGAGTTAATCCAAGCTTGTAACCTTCTGTTCCCTGAACAGGATTTCTTTATAGTGCACTATATTTATATCTAGTGATATGGACTCCCAGAGTCTCTTATAATCATGTTTCTTGGCTCCCTGAGCCTTGATGTGTCCCCTGGACACAACAACCTACCTAAGTCTTAAGTAAATGGTTCAACTTACTTGGGTCGAGACGTGGCCAGTGCCCTCGGATCAGACGGAGGACAAAAATTGATGTCTTTCACACCGGACCCGAGGATGACCCTCACGATCCCGGACATGAGCCCCCAAAGCTGTTAGCCAATTTGGACTCTTTGCCTTTTTGTGTCCCTGACACAAAACTTTCGGTGGTAAGCTTGAATTAGGTATTTTCTGGTACCAGGAGGGTGAATCAGATTTAACACCAAACACGTGCTTGGTTCCAATTCACTCTGTTTATTCACTGCTTGCAAACACTTGATAAAGGGGGGTTGAACTTCCTTTACATCCAATCATATGTTAGCATTTGTTTTAACCTATAGCAAAATACACATGAGCTCTGCATTAACATAATAGATGACTCATAGTAACAGCATTAACCAATCAGGTATAGACACATACAATACTTAGTATGTATTGAACCAGGATGACCATATAAGGTAAGACTGCTCAAACTAAGGAATGTATGGCCCTCTTCTAAACTGGACAGGACGTTTCTCAAATTCCACAAACAGGGAGGGGGGGAATCTTGGAACAGTGCATTGACCAGATGTAATCGTAATACACATTGCTAAAACAGATAAAATAGAGTTAATTATACCCCATCATCCGCCAGTTGCCATAAGGCATAGGATCTCTTTGATTCTCTGCCTTTGATGTGCCCGCAACTGGACATATTTTTCCAGTTGCCGGGCAGCTTTCCTCCCCAGCAGGTGCATGTGATTGGGCCCATGTGTGCCTGTAAGGGGAGTCTTAAGGGTATATATATATATATATATATATATGGACACGCCCATCTACCTGGGACTTCTGAGCAGAGTACGTTTGTAGCTGGTTCCTACACTGCCCTGAATATTGTAGGCTTAAATAAGTCCAAAATGAGGCAGGATCTTTAGTGATAGGGACCCATCTGTAGAGATGGCCCGAATAGTTCGCCGGCGAATAGTTCCCGGTGAACATAGCTTGTTCGCGTTCGCCGCGGCGGGCGAACATATGCGATGTTCGGTCCGGCCCCTATACATCATCATTGAGTAAACTTTGACCCTGTACCTCACAGTCAGCAGACACATTCCAGCCAATCAGCAGCAGACCCTCCCTCCCAGACCCTCCCACCTCCTGGACAGCATCCATTTTAGATTCATTCGGAATCTGCATTCTCAGTGAGAGGAGGGACAGTGCTGCTGCTGCTGATTCAATAGGGAAAGCGTTAGCTAGGGCATTGTTCTGTGTCCACTCATCTGCTGTTAGGACAGTGTCCTGACAGCACCCCAAAAAGCCCTTTTCAGGGCTGGTACATCAGTCTGTTTTTATTTTTTATTTTTTATATATACATATATTGCAGTTGCCTGCCCGTGTGTGAGAGGAGGGACAGTGCTGCTGCTGCTGATTCAATAGGGAAAGCGTTAGCTAGGGCAGTGTTCTGAGTCCACAGACTCATCTGCTGTAAGGACATCATCCTGACAGCACCCCAAAAAGCCCTTTTCAGGGCTGGTACAGTCTGCTTTTTTATTTTATTTTATTTTATATATACATATATTGCAGTTGCCTGCCCGTGTGTGAGAGGCTGCAGGCTCAGTCACAGACAGTACTGTGTGCACACCATTCATACAGGGTGTGACAGAAAATACCTTGCAGATAAAAAAAATTCTATTTAATATTTTTCTGTGATCTAATCCCATTTGCAAGCTCGTGTGTGTCAGGCCCACACAGACTGTATTGTGTCCACTGGCTAGTGGCTAGACCTCCACTTATACCGTTACAGGGTGTCACTCACTCACAAATACCTCGCAGATAAATAAAAGTTCTATTTAATAGTTTTCTGTGATATAATCACAGTTGCAAGCCCGTGTGTGTCAGGCCCACATAGACTGTATTGTGTCCACTGGCTAGTGGCTAGACTTTCACTTATACTGTTACAGGGTGTCATTCACTCACAAATACCTCGCAGATAAAAAGAATTCTATTTAATTTTTTTCTGTGATCTAATCCCATTTGCAAGCCCGTGTGTGTCAGGCCCACACAGACTATATTGTGGCCACTGGCTAGTGGCTAGCCCACCACTCATACCGTTACAGGGTGTCACTCACTCACAAATACCTCGCCGATAAAAAAAAATTCTATTTAATATTTTTCTGTGATCTAATCCCATTTGCAAGCCCGTGTGTGTCAGGCCCACACAGACTGTATTGTGGCCACTGGCTAGTGGCTAGACCTCCACTTATACTGTTACAGGGTGTCACTCACTCACAAATACCTTGCAGATAAATAAAAATTCTATTTAATATTTTTCTGTGATATAATCACAGTTGCAAGCCCGTGTGTGTCAGGCCCACACAGACTGTATTGTGTCCGCTGGCTAGTGGCTAGACTTCCACTTATACTGTTACAGGGTGTCATTCACTCACAAATACCTTGCAGATAAATAAAAATTCTATTTAATTTTGTTCTGTGATCTAATCCCATTTGCAAGCCCGTGTGTGTCAGGCCCACACAGACTGTATTGTGGCCACTGGCTAGGCCTCCACTTATACCGTTACAGGGTGTCATTCACTTACAAATACCTCGCAGATAAATAAAAATTCTATTTAATATTGTTCTGTGATATAATCACAGTTGCAAGCCCGTGTGTGTCAGGCCCACATAGACTGTATTGTGTCTACTGGCTAGTGGCTAGACTTCCACTTATACTGTTACAGGGTGTCATTCACTCACAAATACCTCGCAGATAAAAAAAAATTCTATTTAATTTTTTTCTGTGATCTAATCCCATTTGCAAGCCCGTGTGTGTCAGGCCCACACAGACTATATTGTGGCCACTGGCTAGTGGCTAGCCCACCACTCATACCGTTACAGGGTGTCACTCACTCACAAATACCTCGCAGATAAAAAAAAATTCTATTTAATATTTTTCTGTGATATAATCACAGTTGCAAGCCCGTGTGTGTCAGGCCCACACAGACTGTATTGTGTCCGCTGGCTAGTGGCTAGACTTCCACTTATACTGTTACAGGGTGTCATTCACTCACAAATACCTCGCAGATAAATAAAAATTCTATTTAATTTTGTTCTGTGATCTAATCCCATTTGCAAGCCCGTGTGTGTCAGGCCCACACAGACTGTATTGTGGCCACTGGCTAGTGGCTAGACCTCCACTTATACCGTTACAGGGTGTCATTTACTCACAAATACCTCGCAGATAAAAAAAAATTATATTTAATATTTTTCTGTGATATAATCACAGTTGCAAGCCAGTGTGTGTCAGGCCCACACAGACTGTACTGTGCCCACTGCCCACCACTTATATAGTGTGGCACAGTACCTTGCACGTATAGTAACACTTATCTAATAAAAAATGACAGGCAGAGGCAGGCCACGCCGCAGGGGCCGTCGTGTTCGTGGTGCTGTGATTTCCACTGGCCCTGGAATAATGCCCAGTGTTCAGAGGCCACGTACCCTGAACCCAAAAAATTCGGAGAAAATAGTTGACTGGCTTACACAGGACACCCAATGTTCAACAGCTTCCGCTAAGAACCTCGACGCACCATCCTCCTCCAGCTCAGCTTTGGTCACCTGCTCTCAAGTTACCACTCTCCCGCCCGCCGCCACCACCACCACTACCACCACAGCCACCACAGCCGCTTCACTTGATCTCTCAGAGGAGTTATTTACACATCATTTGGATGAAATTAGTGATGCGCAACCATTATTGCCAGAGGATGGAGATAACAGGGATATGTCTCAGTCAGGCAGCATTACACACATGGACGTACAGTGTGATGATGATGATGATGTTGTACCCGCTGCTGCTTCCTTTGCTGAGGTGTCAGATACAAATGAAGTGGTTGATGATGACGATGTGTCCGTGGATGCCACGTGGGTGCCTGCTCGAAGAGAAGAAGAAGAGGGGGAAAGTTCAGAAGGGTAGACAGAGAGAAGGAGGAGACGAGTTGGAAGCAGGGGGAGGTCGTCGCAAGGAGCTAGTGGCACAGTCAGACAGCATGTATCGGCACCCGGGGTCAGCCAGACAGCACGCCAATCAACACATGTTGCTGCCAGCACCAGAATGCCGTCATTGCAAAGCTCAGCAGTGTGGCATTTTTTTGTGTGTCTGCCTCTGACAACAGCGATGCCATTTGCAACCTGTGCCAAAAGAAACTGAGTCGTGGGAAATCCAACACCCACCTAGGTACAACTGCTTTGCGAAGGCACATGATCGCACATCACAAACGCCTATGGGATCAACACATGATGACGAGTAGAAGCAGCACACAAGCTCAAAGCCACCATCCTCCTCCTGGTCCAGCATCTTCAGCCACGTCAACCACTGCTGTCCTCCTTGCCCCCTCTCAACCACCCGCCACTCCGCCTCTCACCTTCAGCAGTTCCATCTCATCTGCCCACAGTCAGGTGTCTGTAAAGGAAATGTTTGAGCGTAGGAAGCCAATGTCCCAGAGTCACCCCCTTGCCCGGCGTCTGACAGCTGGCTTGACAGAACTCTTAGCCCGCCAGATTTTACCATACCAGCTGGTGGAGTCTAAGGCCTTCAAACAATTTGTCGCTATTGGGACACCACAGTGGAAGGTACCCGGACAAATTTTTTTTTCAAAAAAGGCAATCCCAAACCTCTACTCAGTGATTGAAAAGGAAGTCATGGCATCTCTGGCATACAGTGTTGGGGCAAGGGTCCATCTGGTCGTCAAAGCACGGTCAAGGCAGGTATATCACCTACACTGCGCATTGGGTCAACCTGCTGACGGCTGACAAGCATGGAATGCGTGTCTCTGCAGCTGAGTTGGTGACACCGCCACGACTTGCAGGCAGGCCTACCGCCACCTCCTCTACTCCATCCACTTCCATAACCTCCTCGGCTGAGTCCTCTTCTGCTGCGGCGTCTGGCTGCACATCAACTGAATCCCCCCAGCTCCCCAGGGGCTATTCCACATCCCGGATACAACAGTGTCACGCTGTCTTGGGGTTGACTTGCCTGAAAGCAGAGAGCCACACCGGACCAGCACTCCTGTCCGCCCTGAACGTACAGGTGGATCAGTGGCTGACCCCGCACCAACTGGAGATCGGCAAAGTGGTGTGTGACAATGGAAGGCATTGAATTTGGGCAAGTTGTCACATGTGCCGTGCATGGCACATGTGTTGAATCTCATCGTACAACGCTTTGTGTCTAAGTACCCAGGCTTACAGGACGTCCTCAAGCAGGCCAGGAAGGTGTGTGGCCATTTCAGGCGTTCCTACACGGCCATGGCGCACTTTTCAGACATTCAGCGCCGAAACAACATGCCAGTGAGGCGCTTGATTTGCGACAGCCCGACACGTTGGAATTCAACACTCCTAATGTTCGACCGCCTGCTCCAACAAGAAAAAGCCGTCAACGAGTATTTGTATGACCGGGGTGCTAGGACAGCCTCTGCGGAGCTGGGAATTTTTTTGCCACGTTACTGGACGCTCATGCACAATGCCTGTAGGCTCATGCGTCCTTTTGAGGAGGTGACAAACCTAGTCAGTCGCACCGAAGGCACCATCAGCGACCTCATCCCATTTGTTTTCTTCCTGGAGCGTGCCCTGTGAAGAGTGCTGGATCAGGCTGTAGATGAGCGTTAAGAGGAAGAGTTGTGGTCACCATCACCACCAGAAACAGCCTTGTCATCATCGCTTGCTTGACTTACGGCAACGCTGGAAGAGGAGTGTGAGGAAGAGGAGTCAGAGGAGGAATGTGGCTTTGAGGAGGAGGAAGACCAACCACAGCAGGCATCCCAGGGTGCTCGTTGTTGTCACCTATCTGGGACCCGTGTTATTGTACGTGGCTGGGGTGAAGAACAGACCGTCAATGACATCAGTGAGGACGAGGAACGGGAAATGAGTAGCTCGGCATCCAACCTTGTGCAAATGGGGTCTTTCATGCTGTCATGTCTGTTGAGGGACCCTCGTATAAAAAGGATGAAGGAGAACGACCTGTACTGGGTGGCCACGCTACTAGACCCCCGGTATAAGCATAAAGTGGCAGAAATGTTACCAACTTACCGAAAGTCAGAAAGGATGCAGCAGTTCAAAACAAAACTAAAAAATATGCTTTACACAGCTTATAAGGGGGATGTCACAGCACAACGGGAATCTAACAGGGGAAGAGGTGAAAGTAATCCTCCTCCTACCATGACCACGGCGGCAAGGACAGGACGCTTTACAGATGTGTTGTTGATGGAGGACATGCAGAGCTTTTTCAGTCCTACACATCGCCACAGCCCTTCGGGATCCAGCCTTAGAGAACGACTCGACCGACAGGTAGCAGACTACCTCGCCTTAACTGCAGATATCGACACTCTGAAGAGCCCCTTGACTACTGGGTGTGCAGGCTTGACCTGTGGCCTGAGCTATCCCAGTTTGCGATAGAACTTCTGGCCTTCCCCGCTTCAAGTGTCCTGTCAGAAAGGACCTTCAGTGCAGCAGGAGGCATTGTCACTGACAAAAAAAGTGGCCTCAGTCAAAAAAGTGTTGATTACCTCACCTTCATTAAGATGAATGAAGCATGGATCCCGAAGGGACTGACAGTTGGGGATACGTTTGACTAACAAAGGGCCTGATGACATGCCTTGGCCTCAAAATGGTCCCCACGCTGCTGTATTTAATGTCTGCATACCGGATTACTTTCGTGAATTCTCCGCCACCAACTAGGGTTCAAGCAGCAATGTTTTAGTCACCTTACTGCCTTGAAAACATCAATTTTTCCGGCCGCTGCTACAACAGCGGCTGCAACAATAACATTATTTTTCAGGCATGTGTACATGCCTAATTTTTCTGGCCTTTGGTGCTGCACTGTGGCTGCAAAAACAAAACAAAAAAAAAAGGCACATACAAGTGTCAATTCCCCTTCGTGATCGTTACCTTGTTGTGGTGAAGGGGCTTGCATATCACAATGAAGTGATCTATGAGTGTGTTGGCAATGTTGCCACACCCCAGATGATAAGGCCATTGCTTCATTATGATCAGACCAAAAGCGATCGGCTGGATAATTTTTCATAGAAAAAACATACATTTTTTTATATTTTTTTTTTAAGTTGTATGGGTGGGTTTTTAATACATAAAATAAAAAAATCATAATAAAGTCTCTTAATAGTTTTTAGAAATAATGCAGACAATTTTAAAAATCCCCATCAATTCCAATACAAAGCAAGTACAAAGCTCAGAACTAAATTATTCCAGGATGTCGTAATGGTTCGTTAATTCGACAATGGTTAATCAATTCGACACACGTCCCCGGATAGGGGACGTAACAGGGATTAAACTGATAGGAATAGTACTAGTTAAGACACCACTCATATAGGGTGTCACAGCACATTGCTCCGTGCATGCGCAGTGCCCCAACTTGGGAGTAAGAGGACCGACCAAGCTGCTTTTTCCATCTCCCGGTTCCTAAAATCAATTCATTTTGGTGTATCAGAGTTTGGTCTGTCACTGTGAAGGCAGTCAAAGGTACCCGGCCTAAATTTTTTTACACAAAAGGCAATCCCACCCTGATATGGGACGTAACAGGGATTAAACTGATTAGAATAGTACTACAGAAAATAGCACTCATATCGGGTGTGACAGTAAATTGCACGGCGCAGACGCTGTGACCGTGGTGTGGATTCAAACAAAGAGGAGGGAGCCAGCATTTTTTTAACCATCTCCCCGTTCGAAAAATCTATTTAATAAATGGACCCCAGATTGGGGACGTAACAGGGATTAAACTGATGAGAAGAGAGAACTACAGAAAATACCACTCATATCCGGTGGGGCAGTAAATTGCACGGCGCAGACGCAGTGACCGTGGCATGGATTCAAACAAAGGGGAGGGAGCCAGCATTTTTTTAACCATCTCCCTGTTCGAAAAATCTATATAATAAATTGACCCCAGATTGGGGACGTAACAGGGATTAAACTGATGAGAAGAGAGAACTACAGAAAATACCACTCATATCGGGTGGGGCAGTAAATTGCACGGCGCAGACGCACTGACCGTGGCGTGGATTCAAACAAAGGGGAGGGAGCCAGCATTTTTTTTAACCATCTCCCCGTTCGAAAAATCTATTTAATAAATTGACCCCAGATTGGGGACGTAACAGGGATTAAACTGATGAGAAGAGAGAACTACAGAAAATACCACTCATATCGGGTGGGGCAGTAAATTGCACGGCGCAGACGCAGTGACCGTGGCGTGGAATCAAACAAAGGGGAGGGAGCCAGCATTTTTTTTAACCATCTCTCCGTTCGAAAAATCTATTTAATAAATTGACCCCGGATTGGGGACGTAACAGTGATTAAACTGATGAGAAGAGAGAACTACAGAAAATACCACTCATATCGGGTGGGGCAGTAAATTGCACGGCGCAGACGCAGTGACCGTGGCGTGGATTCAAACAAAGGGGAGGGAGCCAGCATTTTTTTTAACCATCTCCCCGTTCGAAAAATCTATTTAATAAATTGACCCCAGATTGGGGACATAACAGGGATTAAACTGATGAGAAGAGAGAACTACAGAAAATACCACTCATATCGGGTGGGGCAGTAAATTGCACGGCACAGACGCAGTGACCGTGGATTCAAACAAAGGGGAGGGAGCCAGCGTTTTTTTAACCATCTCCCCGTTCGAAAAATCAATTCAATTCACCTTTCGGGGACCCTTGGTGTTGTACGTGGCTGGGTGGAGGAAGAAACCTTCAATGACATCAACGGGACATGGCTAGCTTGGTATCCAACCTTGAACAAATGGGGAGTTTGCGGTTGGGCAAATGGACTGTTTACGGTTGTTTGCGGTGCATTAAAAGGGGAGTTTGGTCTGTCAATGTCTGTGAAGCGGGCGTAACCCTTACACTACCTGATCGATACAACATCATATCTGATCGTATACACACACTGGATGTTTTAAACCACGTTGTTCAAAAAAAAATTGGGTTGTTAGGTGATTTAAGCCCTTTATGGATTAAAATCCAACTCTGCATCAACTACATAATTTTCCATGGGAGTTTTGCCATGGATCCCCCTCCGGCATGCCACAGTCCAGGTGTTAGTCCCCTTGAAACAACTTTTCCATCACTACTGTGGCTAGAAAGAGTCCCTGTGGGTTTTAAAATTCGCCTGCCTATTGAAGTCTATGGCGGTTCGCCAGGTTCGCCCGTTCTCGAACATTTGCAGAAATTTGCGTTCGGCGTTCGCGAACGGAAAATTTTATGTCTGCGACATCACTACCCATCTGCGGAAGCCACCTTCAATTATTCATGTATACTCATTTATAGTCGGTATTGTACCACTTTTATCTAGAATGACCCCCATTTCTTAGCTTTATTGTTTATATATATAATGGTGCGCAGCCATTTTGTTTTTTGTAGCTATATAAACAGTACACACCAAAAGTTTGGACACACCTTCTCATTCAAAGAGTTTTCTTTATTTTCATGACTATGAAAATTGTAGATTCACACTGAAGGCATCAAAACTATGAATTAACACATGTGGAATTATATACATAACAAACAAGTGTGAAACAACTGAAAATATGTCATATTCTAGGTTCTTCAAAGTAGCCACCTTTTGCTTTGATTACTGCTTTGCACACTCTTGGCATTCTCTTGATGAGCTTCAAGAGGTAGTCCCCTGAAATGGTCTTCCAACAGTCTTGAAGGAGTTCCCAGAGATGCTTAGCACTTGTTGGCCCTTTTGCCTTCACTTTACGGTCAAGCTCACCCCAAACCATCTCGATTGGGCTCAGGTCCGGTGACTATGGAGGCCAGGTCATCTGGCGCAGCACCCCATCACTCTCCTTCATGGTCAAATAGCCCTTACTTTCAAAGTTTTCCCAATTTTTCGGCTGACTGACTGACCTTCATCTCTTAAAGTAATGATGGCCACTCGTTTTTCTTTACTTAGCTGCTTTTTTCTTGCCATAATACAAATTCTAACAGTCTATTCAGTAGGACTATCAGCTGTGTATCCACCTGACTTCTCCTCAACGCCACTGATGGTCCCAACCCCATTTATAAGGCAAAAAATCCCACTTATTAAACCTGACAGGGCACACCTGTGAAGTGAAAACCATTTCAGGGGACTACCTCTTGAAGCTCATTCCACAAACCCATTCCACATGTGTTAATTCATAGTTTTGATGCCTTCAGTGTGAATCTACAATTTTCATAGTCATGAAAATAAAGAAAACTCTTTAAATGAGAAGGTGTGTCCAAACTTTTGGTCTGTACTGTATATACACTGCGTGCAGAATTATTAGGCAAATTAGTATTTTGACCACATCATCCTCTTTATGCATGTGGTCTTACTCCAAGCTGTATAGGCTCGAAAGCCTACTACCAATTAAGCATATTAAGTGATGTGCATCTCTGTAATGAGAAGGGGTGTGGTCTAATGACATCAACACCCTATATCAGGTGTGCATAATTATTAGGCAACTTCCTTTCCTTTGGCAAAATGGGTCAAAAGAAGGACTTGACAGGCTCAGAAAAGTCAAAAATAGTGAGATATCTTGCAGAGGGATGCAGCACTCTTAAAATTGCAAAGCTTCTGAAGCGTGATCATCGAACAATCAAGCGTTTCATTCAAAATAGTCAACAGGGTCGCAAGAAGCGTGTGGAAAAACCAAGGCGCAAAATAACTGCCCATGAACTGAGAAAAGTCAAGCGTGCAGCTGCCAAGATGCCACTTGCCACCAGTTTGGCCATATTTCAGAGCTGCAACATCACTGGAGTGCCCAAAAGCACAAGGTGTGCAATACTCAGAGACATGGCCAAGGTAAGAAAGGCTGAAAGACGACCACCACTGAACAAGACACACAAGCTGAAACGTCAAGACTGGGCCAAGAAATATCTCAAGACTGATTTTTCTAAGGTTTTATGGACTGATGAAATGAGAGTGAGTCTTGATAGGCCAGATGGATGGGCCCGTGGCTGGATTGGTAAAGGGCAGAGAGCTCCAGTCCGACTCAGACGCCAGCAAGGTGGAGGTGGAGTACTGGTTTGGGCTGGTATCATCAAAGATGAGCTTGTGGGGCCTTTTCGGGTTGAGGATGGAGTCAAGCTCAACTCCCAGTCCTGCTGCCAGTTTCTGGAAGACACCTTCTTCAAGCAGTGGTACAGGAAGCAGTCTGCATCCTTCAAGAAAAACATGATTTTCATGCAGGACAATGCTCCATCACACGCGTCCAAGTACTCCACAGCGTGGCTGGCAAGAAAGGGTATAAAAGAAGAAAATCTAATGACATGGCCTCCTTGTTCACCTGATCTGAACCCCATTGAGAACCTGTGGTCCATCATCAAATGTGAGATTTACAAGGAGGGAAAACAGTACACCTCTCTGAACAGTGTCTGGGAGGCTGTGGTTGCTGCTGCACGCAATGTTGATGGTGAACAGATCAAAACACTGACAGAACCCATGGGTGGCAGGCTTTTGAGTGTCCTTGCAAAGAAAGGTGGCTATATTGGTCACTGATTTGTTTTTGTTTTGTTTTTGAATGTCAGAAATGTATATTTGTGAATGTTGAGATGTTATATTGGTTTCACTGGTAAAAAAAAATAATTGAAATGGGTATATATTTGTTTTTTGTTAAGTTGCCTAATAATTATGCACAGTAATAGTCACCTGCACACACAGATATCCCCCTAAAATAGCTAAAACTAAAAACAAACTAAAAACTACTTCCAAAAATATTCAGCTTTGATATTAATGAGTTTTTTGGGTTCATTGAGAACATGGTTGTTGTTCAATAATAAAATTAATCCTCAAAAATACAACTTGCCTAATAATTCTGCACTCCCTGTATATATATTGTGACACAGTGAAGGGTATGGTCTGGTAGGACAGGTATTTTCCTCCCAGTGTGTTCTGCTAAGCTGATTTGCAGCCAAGTGGGGTCAAACACCAGACTGGATTTTAAGTGCCGGTCCGGGTTTTGACAACACCTAGCTGTCCTTAAAAGACAGCTGGGCTTAGCAGCAAAGTCTCTGTTTTGGGATCTGAGGCATGATGCTGTGCTAAAGGGCTGAGAGCTGCCCGCTGGGAAACAGGCCCCCTAAAGCCTGCTGTGGACTTCTGGGGATAAAACGGCCAACAAGGTGATATTTTTGTTCTGTGGACTTTGCATTGTGTGAACTAACACCAAGACTGTACAGAGTTGTTTTACTTTTGCCTTATGTGTTAATAAACACTGAAGTTTTACTTTACAAACTTGTTTTCGCCTCTGTACTGCGTCCGCTTACCCTGCCTACCAAAGCAAATCCTCACAATATATACAGTACAGACCAAAAGTTTGGACACACCTTCTCATTCAAAGAGTTTTCTTTATTTTCATGACTATGAAGGCATCAAAACTATGAATTAACACATGTGAAATTATATACAGTACATAACAAACAAGTGTGAAACAACTGAAAATATGTCATATTCTAGGTTCTTCAAAGTAGCCACCTTTTGCTTTGATTACTGCTTTGCACACTCTTGGCATTATCTTGATGAGCTTCAAGAGGTAGTCCCCTGAAATGGTTTTCACTTCACAGGTGTTCCCTGTCAGGTTTAATATGTGGGATTTTTTGCCTTATAAATGGGGTTGGGACCATCAGTGGTGTTGAGGAGAAGTCAGGTGGATACACAGCTGATAGTCCTACTGAATAGACTGTTAGAATTTATATTATGGCAAGAAAAAAGCAGCTAAGTAAAGAAAAACGAGTGGCCATCATTACTTTAAGAAATGAAGGTCAGTCAGTCAGCCGAAAAATTGGGAAAACTTTGAAAGTAAGGGCTATTTGACCATGAAGGAGAGTGATGGGGTGCTGCGCCAGATGACCTGGCCTCCACAGTCACCGGACCTGAACCCAATCGAGATGGTTTGGGGTGAGCTTGACCGCAGAGTGAAGGCAAAAGGTCCAACAAGTGCTAAGCATCTCTGGGAACTCCTTCAAGACTGTTGGAAGACCATTTCAGGGGACTACCTCTTGAAGCTCATCAAGAAAATGCCAAGAGTGTGCAAAGCAGTAATCAAAGCAAAAGGTGGCTACTTTGATGAACCTAGAATATGACATATTTTCAGTTGTTTCACACTTGTTTGTCATGTATATAATTCCACATGTGTTAATTCATAGTTTTGATGCCTTCATAGTCATGAAAATAAAGAAAACTCTTTGAATGAGAAGGTGTGTCCAAACTTTTGGTCACCTTATATATATATATAAAAGTATGAACTGTATATAGTGTAGAAAGGCGCAAGGTTTCGTTGTTGACGGAAGGTATGTGTCACCCAGGTTCCTGGCCTCGGTAAAGTAAGAGACGGTATTTTCAAGTGTCAGCGGCAGCTAGTGCTGGTTGACACGTTGCTATTTTAGTATGGCTGTAAGCTGAACCGGGTCGGCTCTTACTGGGAGTAGCCAAAGTGCTGGGTGGGTGGCTTCTCCCCATGCTCCAGGCTGGGTCTTTACTGGCCTATATCAAACCCAGCCAGCAGTCTCAGCTGGGTGTGGATTACTCCTCTCTGACAGTGGAGCGCTGCCAGTCCCTGTGGGTTTTGGGATCTGAAAACTTGCGCCGTGCAAAAGGGCTGGGAGCCGCATGCTGAGAAACAGGCCCCTAAAGCCTGCTGTGGACCACAGGTGGAGAAACTGCAAACCAGGTGAAGGTTTTTGTTCTGTGGACTTTTCATGTTGTGAACAAACACCTAGACTGCAAAATGTCACTTTTTGTTTTTCCTTATGTGTGAATAAAACACTGAACTGTTTACATTAAAGACTTTGTGGTTGTGTCACGAGGGTATCAAGAGCCACGTCTGACTCCGTTATACCCGGGGTCAGGAAGTCGCAGCGGGTGGCTGCGCGCTCTATATCTAAAGATCACGTTGTTTCTCAGTGATTGTTTTCTGTGTTTGCCTTGCTATCCTTTTTGTCTCTCTCAGGGATCCGTAGCTTCTCCTCCTCAGCTGTTTCTTGTCTGCCACTCCCTACCTCCTTATATTCTCCCCTCACACTTCTCTAGTTGCCAGTTATAGAGCTTCCTGCCTGGACATCTATACTGACCCACTGGAGTGGTTAATCCTGGTTGTCGTTCCTGAGTGCTACCCTCCGGATCCCTGTTGGGCTTATTGTTGTCTCCTGCTGTCGCCCACCTGGGAATATATGTTGAGTCTGTGTTGTCTGTCCTCCCCTTGGTGTTTTCCCTTAGAGTTAGTGGTGCGGACTAGTGTTCCCATCGCCCTGTTCACTACCTAGGGCTCAGCTCAGGGAAAGCCAGGGCTTTAGGCACGTGATCGGCGTACGGGTGAGGAACCCGTCTAGGGACGTCAGGGCAGTCAGGTGCCAGCCGCCAGGTGAGTCAGGGGTCACCATCTTCCCTCTCACTTGGGCAGGGCCTTCCTCGTTCCCTCCCTCTGTGTCACGTATGTGATAGCCACGCCGACCGTGATATTATAACTGGCCCTTACTTTTTGAGAAAAAAATAAATAAAATTTATATAATTTTTTTGTTTGTTGTTTTTTTTTTTTCTGGGGGAAGGGACAAATTTGCGACGTTCCGTGAGGCCTGCAAATTATATTTTAAGTTGCGCCCTTACTCCTCAGGTCATGAAGAACAGCGGGTAGGGATTGTCATTTCCCTGCTTCAGGGGGATCCGCAATCCTGGGCGTTCTCGTTACCCCCTGGTTCTCAGGCTCTTCGGTCAGTGGAGGGATTTTTTGGGGCTTTGGGTCTCATATATGATGACCCTGACCGAGTCGCCCTGGCTGAGTCGAAGTTACGGAGACTCCTACAGGGAGATCGGTCAGCAGAGGAATATTGCTCAGAGTTCCGTAGGTGGGCTACGGATACTCAGTGGAACGACCCGGCTCTCAGGAGTCAGTTCTGCTCTGGGTTATCTGAAAGGGTTAAGGATGCACTGGCGCTGTATGAGACCCCCCTTTCCCTTGATGCTGTTATGTCCCTCTCTATCAGAATAGATAGACGTCTTAGGGAGAGATCGAAAATTCCGGAGCAATTGGTTACCTCTCCCAAGCAACAGTCAGCCTGTACTGACTTAGATGAGCCTATGCAGCTAGGCGGAACTTCTCGTCAGGTCCGTCCTCCCGAGGTTCGCCGTAGGGGGGGGGCTTGTTTTTTCTGTGGGGGGAGGGGTCATTTCATTAATGTCTGTCCCTCCTTTCTCAAAAACAAAAGACCGTCGGAAAACTACTAACCCCGGGCTGTGCGGAGGATGTCAGCCGGGGGGTATACGTTTCCTCCATACGAACATCTCAATTTGTGTTACCAGCGGTCATTGTTTTTGGTGTTAAGACGGAGTCTATTTCTGTTTTTCTAGACAGTGGAGCAGGGGTAAACTTGATTGATGCCCATTTTGCCCGCACTATGGGTTTGTCTCTCTGTACGCTGCAGAGACCTATTCCCGTATTCGCTATAGATTCTGCTCCTCTGTCTCAGAGAAACCTCACCCACATTGTTCGTAATTTACACCTTCGGGTAGGGGACCACCATAATGAGTGTCTTTCATGTTACGTTCTGGAGGGCCTTCCCTCTCCGGTGGTATTGGGTCTTCCCTGGTTGGTAGCGCACAATCCAGTGGTGGATTGGCAGGCCAGGGAGATATTGGAGTGGAGTGAGCATTGCAGAGAGAATTGCTTAAATAACAATTGCTTAATCGCCTCCATAGCTTCCCTACCTACATTTATTTCGGACTTTGAGGACGTTTTTTCTGAAAAGGGTTGTCAGAAACTACCACCTCATCGTCCTTATGATTGCCCGGTTAACCTGATTCCCGGGGCAAAATTACCCAAGTCCAGGTTGTATAATCTTTCGGGTCCCGAGAGACAAGCCATGAAAGATTATATCTCCGAGAGTCTGGCTAAGGGACACATCAGACCCTCTTCTTCACCCGTGGCTGCAGGGTTTTTCTTTGTTAAAAAGAAAGATGGGGGCCTGCGTCCTTGCTTAGATTTCCGTGAGTTAAACCAGATAACCATCCGTGACCCATACCCTCTTCCTCTCATTCCTGACCTTTTTAATCAGATTGCGGGTGCTAAGTGGTTCTCCAAACCTGATCTTAGGGGGGCCTACAATCTGATTCGTATCAGGGAAGGGGATGAGTGGAAGACAGCTTTTAACACCCCTGAGGGGCATTATGAAAATCTAGTTATGCCTTTCGGTCTGACCAATGCCCCTGCTGTCTTCCAACATTTCGTTAATGATATTTTTAGTCATCTCATCGGCAGGTTTGTAGTCATATACCTAGATGATATCTTAATTTATTCGGCTGATCTGAAAACACATGAGGTGCATGTCAGGCAAGTACTGCAGGTCCTACGGACGAATAAATTATATGCGAAAATTGAAAAATGTGTCTTCGCTGTTCAGGAATTACAGTTCCTGGGATATCTATTATCTGCTTCAGGTTTCCGCATGGATCCTGGGAAGGTCCAGGCAATTTTAGATTGGGATCTTCCTGAGAACCTTAAAGCCCTACAACGGTTTTTGGGTTTCGCTAATTTCTATAGAAAGTTCATTAAAAATTATTCAGTGATCGTTAAACCCCTTACCGACATGACTAGGAAGGGGACGGATTTTTCCAAATGGTCTGACGCCGCTAAAGATGCATTTTCCTCTCTAAAGGAGAGGTTTACCTCGGCACCTGTTCTAATTCAACCTGATGTCTCCCAGCCTTTTATTGTCGAGGTAGATGCGTCAGAGGTGGGAGTGGGAGCTGTATTGTCTCAGGGTCCGTCTCCTGGCAAATGGCGTCCTTGCGCTTTCTTTTCTAAAAAATTATCTTCTGCGGAGAAGAATTATGATATTGGAAATAGGGAACTGTTGGCGATTAAACTGGCGCTTGAAGAGTGGCGTCACTTCTTAGAGGGAGCAATCCACCCCGTCACGGTGATTACGAATCACAAGAACCTTCTGTATCTAGAATCGGCTAAGCGTCTCACCCCTAGACAAGCTAGGTGGTCGCTATTCTTTACCAGATTTAACTTTGTAATCACCTATCGTCCTGGGGCAAAAAATACCAAGGCAGACGCATTATCTCGTAGTTTCCCTGGAGGGGGTAATGTTTGTGATCCGGTACCTATTTTACAAAGAGGAGTGGTTGTCTCTGCTGTACACTCTGTTCTAGAGGGAAAGGTGTTAGAGGCTCAGGGGGACGCCCCGGCCTCTTGCCCCTCAGAGAAATTGTTTGTACCGTTAAACCTGCGTCTTGAATTATTAAAAGAACATCATAATTCGGCACTTGCTGGACACCCGGGTAGTAAAGCAACCTTGGAGCTTTTATCTCGTCGTTTTTGGTGGCCAAGGTTGCGTCAGGATGTAATGGATTTCGTGTCTACTTGTTCTACTTGTGCACGCGCGAAAGTCTCTCATACACGTCCAGCAGGGTCTTTATTGCCACTTTACATCCCCAATAGGCCATGGACACATCTGTCAATGGATTTCATCACTGACTTACCGTTGTCGGCAGGTAAAACTGTTATCTTGGTAGTAGTAGACAGGTTTAGCAAAATGGTACACTTTATTGCGCTACCCGCACTTCCTAATGCTAAAACTCTCGCTCAGGTGTTTATCAGTGAAATCGTGAAGCTTCACGGGGTCCCTTCCGATGTGGTTTCGGATCGGGGAACCCAGTTTATTTCTAAGTTTTGGAAAGCTTTTTGTTCCCGTTTGGGGGTTCACTTGTCCTTTTCCTCAGCTTTCCATCCTCAGTCGAATGGACAGACTGAGCGTACCAACCAAAATCTAGAAACATATTTAAGGTGTTTTGTGTCTGAAAACCAAGAGTTGTGGTCATCATATTTACCGTTAGCTGAGTTTGCCATAAATAATCATTATCAGGAGTCCACTGGCAAGTCACCATTCCTTGGTGCATACGGTTTTCATCCCCAATTTTGTACTTTCAAAGAGGGGGGGTCTTCTGGGGTTCCCGAAGAGGAAAGGTTTTCTTCATCTCTTTCATCGGTATGGCAGAAGGTGCAAGTTAACTTGAAAAAGATGAGTGGTAAATATAAATGCATGGCCGATAAGAAACGGTCGCCAGGTCCGGACCTAGGAGTGAATGACTATGTGTGGTTGTCTACTAGGAATATTAAGTTGAAGGTTCCTTCTTGGAAACTGGGTCCTAGGTTCATTGGTCCCTATAAAATAGTAGCCGTCATTAACCCTGTGGCTTTTCGCCTGGAGCTACCTCAGACTTTTAAGATCCATAACGTCTTCCATAAATCGTTACTCAAGAAGTATGTTCCACCTCTAGAACCATCGCCGCTGCCACCTCCTCCTGTCATTGTGGCTGGTAATCTGGAGTTTCAAATAGCCAGAATTGTTGATTCTCGTCGGGTCCGCCGCTCTCTTCAGTATCTGGTGCATTGGAGGGGTTACGGTCCCGAGGAAAGAATGTGGGTTTCAGCGTCAGAGGTAAAAGCCAACAGGTTAATTCATACTTTCCATGCCTCTCATCCGGAGAGACCTGGTCCTGAGTGTCCGGAGGCCCCACGTGAAAGGGGGGGTACTGTCACGAGGGTATCAAGAGCCACGTCTGACTCCGTTATACCCGGGGTCAGGAAGTCGCAGCGGGTGGCTGCGCGCTCTATATATAAAGATCACGTTGTTTCTCAGTGATTGTTTTCTGTGTTTGCCTTGCTATCCTTTTTGTCTCTCTCAGGGATCCGTAGCTTCTCCTCCTCAGCTGTTTCTTGTCTGCCACTCCCTACCTCCTTATATTCTCCCCTCACACTTCTCTAGTTGCCAGTTATAGAGCTTCCTGCCTGGACATCTATACTGACCCACTGGAGTGGTTAATCCTGGTTGTCGTTCCTGAGTGCTACCCTCCGGATCCCTGTTGGGCTTATTGTTGTCTCCTGCTGTCGCCCACCTGGGAATATATGTTGAGTCTGTGTTGTCTGTCCTCCCCTTGGTGTTTTCCCTTAGAGTTAGTGGTGCGGACTAGTGTTCCCATCGCCCTGTTCACTACCTAGGGCTCAGCTCAGGGAAAGCCAGGGCTTTAGGCACGTGATCGGCGTACGGGTGAGGAACCCGTCTAGGGACGTCAGGGCAGTCAGGTGCCAGCCGCCAGGTGAGTCAGGGGTCCCCATCTTCCCTCTCACTTGGGCAGGGCCTTCCTCGTTCCCTCCCTCTGTGTCACGTATGTGATAGCCACGCCGACCGTGATAGGTTGCCTCTATACTGCGTCCGCTAGCCTGTCTACTAGAGCAAATCCCCACAATAGATATATATATAGGCAGTGGCGTAACTATAAAGGGTCGCAGCGGTCGCAGTTGCCACCGGGCCCCTAAGCCAGGGGGGCCCAGTGGGCCCCCCTTGCAAGTCCTAATGATCGCGGTCTCCGCAGCCCCGCACGCAAGTGATTTAAATTTTTTTAATCTTACTTTAATAATGGCCAGTCAGGTCGTGCCTGACCGGTAGCACAGCACTGCGCTCTCACAGTTAATTACATCCCACCCCACCCCTGGCCCCGCCTCCACCAATCCGGCGCTGCTTTCTTGCTGTGATCTCGCCGGATCACTCGGGCCCGCGGCGCACGCCGGATGACGGGAGTGGAGCAGTCTCCTCAGAGAAGGTGTGTAAATGTGCACACAGAGCTGTCTTCATAACTCATAGAGGGGCACCTGGCAGCGTGGTACAGTGGTAATACACAGGGGACTGGCATGGCAGCAAATCCTTCATAGGGGCCCAGCCTGGGGGACAAAATCATATATAGGGGCAAAGTGGAAAAAAATTAAATATATACAGAGCGGGCAAAAAATTAAATATATACACAGGGGACAAATGTAATATATACAGAGGGGGCAAAATGTATTTATATAAAGGCAGGGGCGTAACGATCACAGTCGCAGAGGGTATATATATACATTTTGCCCCCTCTGTATATATTACATTTGTCTCCTATGTATATATTAAATTTTTTGCCCGCTCTGTATATATTTCATGATTTTGCCCCCGAGGCCGGGCCTCTATGAAGGATTTGATGCCATGCCAGTCCCCTGTGTATGACTGGTGGGGGGTAGGGCCCAGTGGGGGGGCCCAATTCAAAGTTTGCCCTGGGGCCCATAGAACTAGTTACGCCTCTGTATATAGGCATATACACTCACCTAAAGAATTATTAGGAACACCTGTTCTATTTCTCATTAATGCAATTATCTAGTCAACCAATCACATGGCAGTTGCTTCAATGCATTTAGGGGTGTGGTCCTGGTCAAGACAATCTCCTGAACTCCAAACTGAATGTCAGAATGGGAAAGAAAGGTGATTTAAGCAATTTTGAGCGTGGCATGGTTGTTGGTGCCAGACGGGCCGGTCTGAGTATTTCACAATCTGCTCAGTTACTGGCATTTTCACGTACAACCATTTCTAGGGTTTACAAAGAATGGTGTGAAAAGGGAAAAACATCCAGTATGCGGCAGTCCTGTGGGCAAAAATGCCTTGTGGATGCTAGAGGTCAGAGGAGAATGGGCCGACTGATTCAAGCTGATAGAAGAGCAACGTTGACTGAAATAACCACTCGTTACAACCGAGGTATGCAGCAAAGCCTTTGTGAAGCCACAACACGCACAACCTTGAGGCGGATGGGCTACAACAGCAGAAGACCCCACCGGGTACCACTCATCTCCACTACAAATAGGAAAAAGAGGCTACAATTTGCACAAGCTCACCAAAATTAGACTGTTGAAGACTGAAAAATGTTGCCTGGTCTGATGAATCTCGATTTCTGTTGATACATTCAAATGGTAGAGTCCGAATTTGGCATAAACAGAATGAGAACATGTATCCATCCTCTGATGGCTACTTCCAGCAGGATAATGCACCATGTCACAAAGCTCAAATCATTTCAAATTGGTTTCTTGAACATGACAATGAGTTCACTGTACTAAAATGGCCCCCACAGTCACCAGATCTTATCCCAATAGAGCATCTTTGGGATGTGGTGGAACGGGAGCTTCGTGCCCTGGATGTGCATCCCTCAAATCTCCATCAACTGCAAGATGCTATCCTACATTTCTAAAGAATGCTATCAGCACCTTGTTGAATCAATGCCACGCAGAATTAAGGCAGTTCTGAAGGCAAAAGGGGGTCCAACACCGTATTAGTATGGTGTTCCTAATAATTCTTTAGGTGAGTGTATATCTTAATTTTTTTCCCTCGACAATATGCGCAAAACTGGAGAATTTATCAGTGTATTTATGCCAGTTGTCTGGTGTAAATACATTGAGGAATTTGCTGTTCAGGATGAGCACCATTTATTTATGCACCTCTTCTACTTTTTCCAAAACAGAAGTTGGATAAAGTGGGTGAGGTGAAGACCAACTTTTTATTACAATTATATAAAAGTAAAAATTCTTTAATAAAAAAAAAAAATCTAACCAGCGTTCTGCTTTGCCTGGGAGTGTTTGACACACAGCTGCCGATCAGCTGTTTGAGAAGGCAGTGGCACTCGCAGTAGCACCTTTTCTCAGCTTTCCCTAGGCTATGTGATGTCACATGGCCTAGGCACAGCATTAAAGTGAATGGGCTGAACTGCGATAACAAGTACAGCGCTATACATATGTAAGGCGCTGTGCTTGGTTTGCAGAGAGAAGGCTGTGGTGCTCTTGTATGGGCTGGTGCCTTCTCAAACAGCTAATCAGCAGGGGTCTTGAGTGTCTGACTCACACAGATCAGATACTGATGACCTATCCAGAGGATAGGTCATCAGTATAAAACTCCTACAAAGCACATTTAATGTCTTTTCCAGTGTTACGGGAGTCAGTTATCTCTATTTTCAGATCTACAGTCATCTTCTTACAGGAGATCATGGATTGTGAGTCTAGGCATAATACAATTCCCAAATAAATTTCTGATTCTGGATTTTATTTTATACCTGACTTGCATTGGGGTCTAACAAACTAGTAAAGGTTTTAAAAAAAACACTATTTGATCTGGAAAGGTGTCCAAATTTCTGGACATAACATTTTTCCCCTTCAGAGGTTGCATTAAAAGCGTTTTTCTGGATAGGTCATCATTATCTGATCAGTGGGGACCAGTGATGGCCAGTTCGCATTGTTCACCCGCGAACATATGCAGGCTGCCATCTTTTTTCACAAGTCCGGCGAGGCACAGGTAAACCCTTACCTGTGCCTGTGCCGCGAGCCGGTCTGAAAACAAATGCGGTCACCGGGAGCAGGCAGTTCTAAGAAACAGCCCGATGAAGGCCCCCGGTGGCTGTTCTCGGAACTGCCTGCTCCCGCTGACCGCACTTGTTTTCAGACCGGCTCGCGCACAGGTAAGGGCTTACCTGTGCCTCGCCGGACTTGTGAAAAAAGATGGCAGCCCGCATATGTTCGCGGGCGAACAATGCGAACTGGCCATCACTGGTGGGGACACCCATGGATCAGCTGTTTGAAAAGGCACCTGGAGCTCCTGTGACTGCCGTAGCCTTCTCAGTGCTTACTAAGCACAGCGCCGTACATTGTATAGTGGATGTGCTTGTTATGGGGCTGAGCTGCGCCTATACCATGTGACTGATGAACGTGTCCTCACTGACCTAGTAAAAGCCAAGAGGAGGCCGCAGTGCTACTGTGAACGCCAATGCCTTGTACAACAGCTGATCCGCAGGGGTCCCGAATGTTGGACCCCCACCAGATACTGATGACCTATCCATCTCGGATGTCTCGGAAAACCACTTTAACTTATTTTCACTTCAAAAATCAACATTACAAAACATGTAAAGGAAAGGAGTGCATAAAATGCTTGCATAAGGCTGTATATTTACAGTTATGATATATAATATATACGCTCATTGACAAAAAAAATAAGGCATCAAGAATAAGTTGTTAGAATAGAATGAAACTTTCTATCCGTGAATGTAATGATATATGTAAGTGATTACAATATTACAGCGACAGGATAAGTTTATTGGGGAAAACTGTACAATAGAAAGGAGGCTCTAGTACCCTGTTGAGCTGCCTCTAGCCTGGATACAAGATGAGATACGGTTGGGCATAGAGGCATACAGGTTCTTTATGAAATCCTGCAGCACATCTGCCTACAGATGTTGCAGCTGGGCCTCTAGATCCTGCACACACCAGGCTACCAAAGCTGGCTTCCCAGAAAGTCTCATAAATGCTCTGTTAGCAATGAATCTAGTGACCAGGCATCCAAGGATGTGTTGTAACCCAGCTGAGATATTCCTAGAAACACTTGCTATGTGTAAGCCATTAGTATCCTGCTGAAAAATGCCAGTTGAAAGCCCTGCCATGAGAGGCAACACATTTGGATTCAGGATGTTCTGCACATAGCTCTGAGCTGTTAGTCTCCCTCGTATCACTACTAGTGGTGACCGACTGTTGTATGCGATGGCTATTTATTAGAGTTGTAAAAAGGGGTGATTATTGGCTTTTGGGCCAAGGGTGGCAGTATTTCTGAAACTGCGCACTCAGTTTGTGAAATGTTGGTGTGCTGCTGTGGTGAAAGTGTATCGTGAGTGGAAGAATGGAACCATTGCGAATAAGCGTCCTGGAAACTGTGGAGTATCACATACCATTGATGTGAGAGGTGAAAGTCGGCTACGAAGGTGTGCTAGGATGGACCAACACTCTACAGTGGAGTAGATGTGTCTAAAACAATAGTTCAGTGAACCCTACTGCTCATGGGGCTCTGAAGCAGACAGATGGTCACTGAATCTCTGCTAACGAACTTGCATTGGCAGAAAAGGCTTCAATTTTCGTGATATTTTTTGAATTAAACCTCTGATTTGCAAAGGGTTGCCTTCTCTGTTGAATCACTTTTCTGCTTCATCGAACCATTGGATGTTGGCATGTCAGGTGAGAAACATCAGATAGCAAACACCCTGCAATTATTGTTGGAAGAACACAAGCTGGTGGTGGCAACATTATGGTCTGGGAAATGTTTTCATGGTATTCTCTTGGCCTACTCACCCACGTGGAAGGCACTGTCAACCGATTTGGATATGAATCCATGCTTGCAGATCATGTACCCCATAAATGCTGATTGCCCTCCCTGGGGCGGATGGGATCTTCCAGAAAGACAATGTGACATGTCACACAGCTAGAAATGTCCAACATCATTTAGAAGAGCATGACCAAGAATTCCAAGCACTACCCTGGCCCCCTAATTTACCAGATTTGTACCCAATTGACATCTGTGGGACCACCTCGATCATCGTGTTTGCTCTATGAATCCTCCAGCAGCTGTGGGATGCACTGTAGTTGGCTTATCTCCAGATACCTGTGACAACCTACTAGGACCTTATGGGGTCACTCCCAGCCCGTCTAGGTGCCATCTGCGCTGTACCCAGCGGTTCCTCTGGATATTGGCTGGTGGTTATAACAATGTGTATATACATATATTGTTCCATTTGTGTCCGTTTCAGCACTTCATGGGTTAATGCAGATGATAATATCTAGATGTATTATGTTTTCATGTCAGGCATTTCAATATGCTCATCTTACACTGTTTTGACATTGTAGTCAGGCTTTAGAAACTTTGCATATGTAGCAGTGCGCTTTTCCTGCTTAATTCGCAAGTTAAAATAGACAACAAAATTCATGTTATGACATATAACTGGGTCAATTATGCATTGGATCTTCTATTTCTCAAGATTTTAGTGTAACATTGTCAAGAGAAGTGTGAACATTAATGATCTTAAAAGAATATTTCCATTAGATACATTCTTGGCCAGTTTTGCTGGTATGTACTGTGTTTAAAGGGAAGTGTTCAAAGACATCTATAGCCTAACTGTCTTAGTGTATAATATATATATATATATATATATATATACTGTGACAACTTGGGGTCACTTAACTCTCCAGGATCGCTGTCTTCTCCGCTTAGACGGTTGGCACACCTCAAGAAGCCACTCCAACACTGCAGATTTGGGTGCAAACTGGCCACGACCAGCTTTATTGTCACTTTTACAGCTGACCAAACATAAATCCTCAGCCGTCTGGCCACTGACTACACAGTATTTCTCCCTCTCTATCGGGATCTGGGTCTACCACCCAGCTTCCCAAAACACAACACGGTGCTTACCCTACACAGGGTTAGAGGGTCCTGGCTCCCACAGGCCTTGGCGCAGCCTGCTCCTTCCCCAGACTGAGAGACCTGATTGAGGAGCTCAGCCCACATTTACCTGAGCTCCTCAGCTGGCTGCTGCAGACAGTGGGAAAAAACTATTTTTCCATCCTTTCTTGTTCTGACCCAGGTTCCTCTGGGTGAGATACACCATTTTAATGTCCCTCATATGGCCCTCTGGCAGCTCCACTGCCACAATATATACTCCCAGATCCCTAGTAAGCCTAACTTAGCGTTTTTTTGTTTTTTTTTGCATGTACAACATACCTTAGACCCAAAGGACTGTTGTTGAAAGGAATGAACAAGGTCATTCTAGAGTCTGCATGGGACAACATGACAAATTGGTATAGGAAAATAACTATCAAGGAGAAGAAAAGCACTAAGCAGTTCCTCATACAGTACTTCCGTTCTCCTGGATATAACTGTGGCATAGAGGAATAAGTTAACTACATTTTCAGTGGATTGTATAGTTTAAAGGGGTTGCTCATATTCAGGAGGTACAGATGATCCCTCTGCAATAAAGAAGTGATCATTACTGACCTGTAGAATCCCATGCTGCTGCTCCTGTTCTCCCGGATGAAATTTGTGATGTTGCGTTGCTAACATGTGACCACTGCAGATGATCACTGACATCTTTGGTGCACCACTGAGGCCAATGATTGGCTGCAGCAGTCACATATTGTCGATGTGACATCAATTCTGCGGCCGGGTAAACAGATCCCTGTTGGGAGAACCTAAGCATCTTACTCATCTAATTCCAAATTTAAAAACATTTTAAAGGGTTATCTCAGAACATATACCGTTAATATCTGACTGGCAGGGATAACAATTTAGAATAAATTGTCATCTTTGCTCAGCTTTCTCCAGAGACCACATAGTGGACCCATTATAGTCAATAGCTTTAAATGCAGCCAACGTACAGATTGGAGGTGAAGTAGCATGGCGCTTTCCTAGCAGAGCTAAAATTTTGTTATAGCAATCAGTGAAGGTCACAGTAGTCAAACCACCACCGATCAGACTTTGATGGCAAATATCCTAGTGACATGCCATTATTGCCTCTCCTGTAATCAGGTTCATTCCTGAACACAGCTCAACAGGGTCCCCAAAGGCAGATATTTTTTATTCTCTGAAACTCTGTGGTGTTTCAGAGAAAGCATACAGTAGCTCACTGTATATGGGTATTTCAGTTTGAAAAAGTGCGACCGATCTCAAAAGCGGGGCTCTTTTCTGTCTTAAATTCTCCAATTCCTTACACATGTTATGTCATTACCTGACGAAGAGGGCCCTCAAAATGCATTGTATTAATGTAGGACTGGGGTACTTAGGGCCCACCAGTGTAACTGATTCTGGGGGCCCACCTTAGGGCTCCTTTTTTTCCTTGTCTATACCATTCACGTCACTTCAATGGGGCGCAAAAAAATTTAAAAAATTTAATGACTCGGTGTGCATTCCGTGTCTGTATGTCCATATGGCCGTTCTGCAAAATGATAGAACATGTCCTAATATTGTCCACATTACAGACAAGGATAGGACCGCACATACCCGGTATCCATGTTTTGCGGATCCGCAATTTGCAGACTGCAAAACATCCGACAATCGTGTTCATGAGCACTTACAGTGATAACAGAAATATTAAAGATGAAGTATAATGGCAGACATTCACAGCAAAATGCACAAACATACACGTGGCAGAATTTACACATATATGGATATCCTGCACTTAAGTCAGTCAGAAACAAGACACATGCAGCGCACACCAATCACTCATTGGACAGATGTGGGACACAAGACACTTATACATGGCTCACATGCCACTGATGCATATGGCACATGCTGCACATACACCACTGATACATAGATTATATATAGCACACATTAATCACACATAGGAAACACGCAATGCATACACCAAGACATTTATGTCTAACCCTATTAAGTGTAGCACACTTAAAGGCTTTGTCTCACTTCAGCAATTGCATTTATCATGTAGAAAAGTTAATACAAGGTACTTACTAATGTATTGTGATTGTCCATATTGCCTCCTTTCCATCACATTATACACAGCATGTGTCCATGGTTTTGACAACTCTGCAATCCAGCAGCGGTGGCCGTGCTTGCACATTATAGATAAAGGTGTTGGCCTATGAGCACTTCCAGCCTTTCCCTATAGTGTGTAAGCACGGCCACCACTGCTGGATTACAGGGTGGTAATAACCACGGATACGTGCTGTGTATAATGTGATGGAAAAGAGGCAATATAGACAATCACAATACATTAGTAAGTGCCTTTTATTAACTGCATGATAAATGCCATTTACTGAAGTGAGACAAACCCTTCAACATCTTTAAAGAGGACCTTTCACCTGGAAAAACATTGTGAACTAAGTATCAGGACATATACAGCGGCGCCCAGGGATCTCACTGCACTTACTATTATCCCTGGGCGCCGCTCCATTCTCCCGTTATGCCCTCCAGTATCTTCGCTCAGTAAGTTATAGTAGGCGGTGTCTGCCCTTGTTCTGTGGGCGTCTCCTTCTCCTAGGCTGTAGCGCTGGCCAATCGCAGCGCATAGCTCACAGCCTGGGAGAAAAAAAAACGCAGAATCGGACCCCACTTATCATATAGTTATGCCCTATGGTGTGGAGAGGATAACTTGAAAACCTGGACAACCCCTTTAAATCCTCCACCACTCCACCACCAGTATCTCTTTACATGGCAGCAGTGATGCCTGTGAATACGGAATATCATCACTACCACCATGTAAACCCTACGTGTCAATACTGGAGAATGTGACGCACTGTGCAGAATTTTTCAGTCATAAGTCCAACGCCCTTTGCAGGTCATAACCTTTAACAAAGCCCAAACAAAGGTGCTAGAGGAGCAACGTGAGCAAAGGGCACAAACGGAGAGTCATAACGGAAAAAGGCATTTAGGGTCACCTAAGGCAGGGTAACAGTGGGGATCCTGGAGCAGGGGTAACTGGAGAAGAGGCAACATTAGCAGTGCATTTATAGTGGTGGCATCTGGAGCTGGGGCATTTATGAGGATGCACATAAAGCAGAGGCATTAGGGTCGCCTAAGGCAGTGTAATAGTGGTGATCCTGAAGCAGAGGTATTAGGGGGCAACTGGAAAAGATGCAATATTAGAGGTGCATTTAGAGTGAGGGCATTGAGGGGCATCTGGAGCTGTGGCACTAATGGGGGTGCACCTAAAGCAGAGGCATTTTTTTTTTTTAATTATTAAATATTTTATTTTCTTCAATGGTGATTACAAAAACTTTTCAACAGAGCCGGAAACAAAAAGATACCAAAAAAGGCTTATACACATATAAAAAACATATTACTATAGTTTCAACAACATTACAAACAATACCATTAAATCCATCTCTATAGACTCAAACCTAATACCTTTGAGCCCATCCATTCCCCTCCCTTCCCTTAGTTGCTGTCGCTGGTAGCCCGAACCCCATACTGACATAGTCAGTCCATCTCGCCTCTACAAAACAGAAAAGAGTCGCATGCCCAACCTTCTCCGCCTCTCAACCTCCTCATAGATCTTTATTTGGGACATAATCCGTCTCCACTCCTCAAATACCGGAGAAATGGTGGATCCCCATCTCTTAACTATCAAAGCCTTAGCGATCAGGCAGCCCTTCAGCCAGCTCAATTGATGTGTAGAAGAGTTAGGATTTTCTGGTATAAAGACACCCAGAATTACGGAGATCATATCCGGTGCACATGATTGGGGAAAATCCCCCTGCAATGCTGTAGATACCTGCTCCCAAAAGCGCTTTATCACACTACATTCCCATAAAAGATGAGTATATCCAACATTAGGACTACCGCACTTTTGACCGAAAAATTCCCGACCTCTGTTGTTAGCGAACTTAGCCTGCATTTGCGGTGTATAGTATAACCTGTGTAAGATCTTAAACTGAATAAATCTATAGCTGGATGCAGATACTACCCTTTTGATGTTTTTAAAGGGAACCTGTCACCAAAAAATCGCTTATTAAGCTGTTCAGAGTACCTTATAGTGCTACATAGTAGTGTCCTATTGCACTTTTTCTTCGTTTTCCAGCATTTAGCCTCATTGAGAAATCGATGTTTTATTCAGCTGCTGCCCCGTGCTTCAAGTCAGGCTTGAAGTCAAGGGGCAGCGGCCTAGGCGTCTCCAATCCTGCTCTCCCCGCCTCCCGCCGCCTTGATTGACACGCCACATCTCAGTGCCGAGACCGCGCTCTCAGCCCGCATGCGCAGTAAAGGGCTGCTGTAGAGCGATCCCGGCTCCGGCTCGTACACTCAGCCGGCTTCAGTCTCGCTACAGCGCATGCGCCCGCTCTGTATGCGCAGGTAGAGAAGATGCCGGGCGCGAGTATGTAAGGCTGGCGGGCGCATGCGCTGTAGCGAGACTGAAGCCGGCTGAGTGTACAAGCCGGAGCCGGGATCGCGCTACAGCAGCCCTTTACTGCGCATGCGGGCTGAGAGCGCGGTCCTGGCACTGAGATGCCGCATGTCAATCAAGGCGGCGGGAGGCAGGGAGAGCAGGATTGGAGACGCCTAGGCCGCTGCCCCCTTGACTTCAAGCCTGACTTGAAGCAAGGGGCAGCAGCTGAATAAAACATTGATTTCTCAGTGAGGCTAAATGCTGGAAAACGAAGAAAAAGTGCAATAGGACACTACTATGTAGCACTATAAGGTACTCTGAACAGCTTAATAAGCGATTTTTTGGTGACAGGTTCCCTTTAAAGATCTGTGGCCAGGGGAGGGGGAGGTTTTCAGTTCCTGCTCCCATTTATGTATACTTTTAAAAGGGAACAGAGTGGGCAGTGATTCTCGCATTTTCAAATAAATCTGTGCCATTTTAATCTTTTTCCCTAAGTGAAGGAAGCAATAATCAAAGAATGAATGTTGTTGACTAATCATGTATGTTTTATTAAGTGTGGCTTCGTGTGCATGTTTTAAACGTGAGTACATAAATCGGTCTAAAAAAGAGTTAGTGAAATTAAAGTCCCCTAAAACTTTAAAGCGATCTGCAACAAACAAATGTGCCACTCTAGTAATACCCCTACAACTCCAATAAGTGTAATCAGTTATTTTCCAAAATTCCAGTAGATTCCGATTGTCCCACAATGGGGTGAAATGAAGCACATGTGACACCTGCAACATCGTTTTCAATGTATCCCAGACCCTCTGTAGAGTTCTAGGGATTAAACATCTAGTGTCCAAAGCACCAAATTGTGCCGTTTCTAAATACATAAAAATATTCTCAATTGACCTACCTGTTACCCTAGTTAAATACTGCCCTAGTGCATTCTCTCCAGAATAACAACATCTTTGTACCTGCGCAGAAAAAAAGTACCCTTGAAAAAAAGGGAGTGACAGTCCCCCTTTGACTCAGCCAAATTAGATCATTTATTAAAGCTTCCAATCTATAAAAAAAGCGTCCTCTATACAGATGGGGGAGGCGCAGATCAGATATAAGACCAGAGGTAGTATGATCATTTTTACTAGTGCCAGTCGATCAGATTGCGATATTAGCAATTTTTGCCAAGCTCTAATTTTCCCCTTTACTTTGTCCATTAGCGGGGAAAGATTTAATTCATGGAATCTACCTATAGGGACACCTAACTTTATCCCCAGATAGTCCAGAGAGTCATCCAATGATAGTATCCGGATCCGGGAGCCACCGTCGGGGACATTTCGATTTAGCGGGAGGAGTGAGGACTTAGCCCAATTGATTGAATAACCAGACAATTGACTAAACTCCTCTATCACCTGCATACCATAGGGGACAGCATTCCAGCCCTGATCCCAAAAAAGTATAACATCATTGGCATAGAGCCTGATTTTGTCACTCTCTCCCGCTAACCCGAACCCCCGAATCTGACCATCCAAGCGAATCCTACATGCCAGCGGCTCCAGAAATAACGCAAATAATAAGGGGGAGAGGGGACATCCCTGTCTCGTGCCACGTTGAAGCTCAATCATAGAGGAATTAACCCCATCAATATTAACTCGGGCAATTGGTTGAGTGTATAACAATTGAGTCATTGCAATAAAAGCATTCCCCAATCGAAAATGTGCCATGGTCCGCCACAGGAAGGACCACTCCACCCTGTCGAACGCCTTAGCAGCGTCCAAAGACAGGATGGAGTGGTCCGCCACCCCCCCCCCCCCCACCCCACCGACAGGTTCAAATACACCCCATATAGATTCGCCTGAACCTGTCTCCCAGGTATAAATCCTGTTTGGTTAGAATGAACCAGGGCTGCAATTACCCGTTTAAGACGGTTTGCTAAAGATTTTGCGAAGATCTTATAGTCTGTATTAAGGAGTGACATGGGCCTATAAGACCCAACCTCACTACCATCCTTATCTTTTTTTAAGATTACAGTAATAATTGCCTCCCTAAAGGATGGGGGGAGAGAGCCATAACTACATGATTCATTTAAAACCTGCAACAGAATAGGGAGGAATACTTTAGCGTGGTATTTATAAAGTTCAAATGGCAAGCTATCCGCCCCAGGGGAAGAATTATATTGAACGGATCGAAGGGCATCCTCCAAATCTGCCTGTTGTATAGGGTGATCAAGCATTCCGGTTTCCTGAGGCGAGAGAAAAGGCATTTCTAATTGGTCCAAATAGTCATCGATTTCAGAAGGACTACATATCATTTCAGATCTATATATAGTGGAATAGTACTTGCCAAATTCCTGTCTGATCTGATCTGGATCGTTAACTATCTGGCCCCGAGTATTCCTAATATGCCGAATTTTTGTCCCACCCCTTTGATTGGCGACCAATGCAGCTAACAGTTTCCCTGTTTTTCCCTCCTCACTAAAGCGTCTCTGTCCTTGAAAAAAAAGTTTATGTTGGGCCTTATTTACCATAAGAGTCCAATACTGTAGATTAGCGGCTTTCAATTGTATGCGAAGAGAGTCCATACCGTATTTCATCAGCTTGCCCTGCAACTTCCTAACTGTCTCCTTCATTGCATTTTCCTGCTTATGGAACTCCGCTCGTTGTCTTTTTATTTTACCGCAATAAAGGCCCCTAATGTAGGCCTTCTAAGCGTCCCATACAAAATGGATATGGGTTGAGCCCTCGTTACGATGACAAAATTCAAGAATCTCTTCATTGATAAGATCCTGCTCACCGATAACCTCCAACCAATATGGATTCAGTCTAAAGGCTCTATTAGGACCCGTATTTGACCCCACTCCCCTGAGCAGAAGCAGAACCGGAGAATGGTCAGAAATTTCGTGCAGTTCATATTTCATCTTCACAACTTGATCAGACATAGCCCCATTTGCGAACGCTAAGTCGATTCTTGACATTGACCTGTACGTCCGGCCAAAGCATGAATACGCTCTTTTTTCTCCATACAAATAGCGCCAAACGTCGACCCATGCCAACTCCTGAGTAAGAGTGCCCAGAAGAGATCGAGTCTGCCTCTGCTCAGAGGAGAGAGATACCCTATCCAGTTCCGGATCCAAGACCGCGTTAAAATCACCTACCAGCAACCGCGGACAGGGGGGTTTGCTACAAGTAAACGTAGGGAGCAAAGATAGAACAGTGGACGCAAATGGGGGAGGCACATACACAAAATCTAGAATAGTCTCCTGTCCACTCCACTGACCGTGGAGGAAGACAAATCGACCCGCCCTATCCACCCTAACATCCAACGGATGAAAATCAACCCCATGATGGATATACACACTCACACCTCTCAAATATGATGAGAGGCATGAGTGGTATTCCAATTTCGCCCATCGCCTCTTTAATTGGGGGAGCTTCTCAACCGTTGCATGCGTCTCCAATAAGGCCCCTATTGCCGGGAGATGCCGAGCAATAACATCAGCCACCACTGTCCTTTTAATTCTATCCCCCAGCCCTCGCACATTCCAACACAGAACCCTACGCGTCATTATAAGCTATCACAAGACGAAACCACTCACAGACCGGCAGGAGGGGGGAAAGAGGTCCCCTAGGCCCAGCGACAGCAGCTAACCCCCCCACCCCTTCGCTTTCCCAAAGACCCACCCCCCACCCATAACCACTACCCGAACCCACCATTTGGCTCACAGAGAATGTTATCCCCATCAACCTCTTCCACTTCACCCACCCCCACTCCCACTGAACCCCCACTCCTCACTCCACCCCACCCCACCGTGTAGTCAACACGTAGAGATACAGACCCCATCTAGAGAGTTATGAGATCCCAGCGGGAGCTACAGACCGGCCAAATCAAGCCACTGTGCAGCCTCTGTAGGTGTAGAAAAAAATTGCTCAGACTCGTTATAAACAACCCTGAGTTCAGGCGGATACAACATTGCGTACTTTATGTGTGCAGAGATTAATCTTTTTTTGACGCCATAGAAAGAACGCCTTTTATTTTGTGTCTCACGACAAAAATCAGGGTATATTTGAATGTCGTTCCCTTCAAAGCCAGTTTTAAGAAGTTCTCTTTTGCATCTGAGTACCCAATCACGATCCTTGGAGCAGACTAATCTAGCTAATAAAGCTCTCAGGGGTGCACCTGGGGCAGGCTTCCTCAGAGGGATTCTATGAGCACGCTTTACACAGAACGTAGATAGATCATGGTCCGATCCCAATGTTTGCACCAGCCACTTTTGCACAAAGTCCGCTGGGTTCTCTTGTTCCGCCCCCTCAGGGAACCCCATCAGTCTTATGTTATTCCTCCGAGATCTATCCTCCAGATCTATCAATTTGTTTTTTAAACCAAGACATTCTTGCTCCACACCCTCAAGGCATTTTTTTGTTAAACCCAGCTCCTTCACCTTTACTCTTAGTTTTGTAAACTCATCCCTAAATATGGTGATATCCCCTTGTAACGCCGCCATTGTAGTTGTTAATTGAGATACGCTGCTATTAGTCATATTCACTGCCCCCAGAATTTCGGCAAATGTATTATTAACACTATGTAGGCCTTCCCTATCAACCTCCTTAGCGTCCGTGGAAGTCGGCATTGTAACAATAGGCTTATTTCCTCCCACTTTAGGGTGGCCTCCTGCTTTTTGGGAACCCCCCTGGTTTTGGGCATTGGAGACCGCAAAAATTTATCAAGACGCGCTTGGGGACTAGTCCCGGGGCCTCCTTTCGGGGGACTTCCCCCCCTACCCCCCTGATTTCCGAAACTTAGGGGGCATTATAACTGAGTATTTTTACCACACTATATCATAAAGCGTAACCAGAGTTTACATTTACAGAGGGAAAACCTAGGGAGAAAAAAGAAGTTCACTTTATGCAAAATAGATCAAAAGCTTACAACCATATCCGTATTTTCAAAGCATAATGATAAACCGCCTATTAGAGAAAGAGTAAAGATTGAAGCAGGTTGGAACTTAAATGTTGTTATAAGATAGATATAAACACTCCATTCAGTCCAAGTTAGTCGAGGTTAGTCTCTGTTAGTGCACATAATATATTTAAGGTTAGATAGTTAGAGAAGGGGGATTGGGCATCCCACAGTACAGCAGGGTGACCCCTTCAAGTCTCACCAATCTTCAGCCCTTTTCTCTTGGTTTTCTCAACGAAAGGACAGCATAGAAACTGCCAGCCGGGCCTGAAAGGTTCCAACAATATAAATCAGTACAGTTCAGTGCAGAGCAAGAACGCACGGGCAATGGCAGCGGCACATAACGTGCAGGACCTCTCCCCCTCTCACAGGGATCCGATATTCATCCCCATCTGGGGTAGTGCAGAGATCAGGTCGAACTATTAACCAGAGTTGGGGCAAGTATGAGGCCGTATCAAGACTTGGGGCACTCTTACTTTCACCCAGTGCACCCTTCAGCCCTTCGGCCCAGGACATCAACAACCTTAGGGCCCCAAGGGAACTCTACTCCCCACACCAGCACCACACGCCAGTACTGAGAGGGGGGAAGCAAATCTGCCCAGTATCTATGGCCTCAAGTCACTACAAGTTAGGGGCACCTGAGAGCATAAAAAGGCTGCGTCTAAGTCCAGCTATGCGCCCTCCATTGGTGTCAGGCCACACAAGGCTCATATAAAGCAGAGGCATTGGGGGGACCTACGGCAGAGTCCCCCCAATGCCACTCTGAACTCTGCAGAGAGCAGCACACACACACAGATCTACTATAAACAAATCCCCTATTTCCCCCTTACAGTCTCCTACAGCTCACTACTGTCACACACCTGAGAAATCAGCCCAACACCGCAGAAGAATCCTTCTCTCCAGCAACCACAGTTTTCTGACAGCAGGGAGGGCAGGAGGATGGCCAGACATGTTCTCTCCTCCTTCACTGCCAGCAGCCCTGAAGTTTAGAAGATACTGCGGGGACACCTGTACAATTTACACCAGTAGGAGGCTGCATCACTGTGCGATACTGCCACTTAGTGGCTACAATAATTATCTCTCCTGAGAAACAAGAGAAATAATTACTCCCCCGTCTTATATCCGGGCGCAGGAGACTGGGGGTTTACCAAGGAATCCCCCGCCTCCCCTGTGGGGCAGTCCGAGCCTGCGTTGTATAGACATTATTGAATAAAGATCCATTCTCAAGAATCTGGTCTGCTTGTATCCCCCATGACAGCGCCTTGCAGGATAACATTTTTATTCTTATCTCTCGGCACTCCTCTGGCATCCTGCTGATTTTGATCCGAACTGCAGTCAAGGGTTCTACACTACCATTATTTATTTGTTTTACGCATTTATATAGCACTGCTATTCCGCAGTGCTTTACAGACATTGGCATTTAAACTATGGGGAAAATGTATCATGCCCTGCATTTCATGGTGGGGTTCTGTCAGCATGAACTTGATGAAATGTTTACTGTCTTGCACATAATCAGATTGGAGTAAAGTTATTAATGTGATCCTATCTAGACTTTGTTGTAACATGTGTCAAAACTTCAATAATTTCTGTTGCATAATTTTGCATCAAGGCTTTGAAGCACAAAACAACACTGTACCTAGCTCATCGGTTTTCCATCTTGATGGATGTGGCTTAGCAGAGTAGGTGGCATGCCTTGAAGGGGTTTTCCCAAGATTGTTTAACTATCCAGAGGATAGGTCATCAGTGTCTGATTGTGGGGGTCAGACACCCCTCCCCCCCTCCCCCCCTCGTTCCCCCAGACCAGCTCTTTGAGAAGGTACCAGAGCCGAGGATAGGTCATCGGTTTATAAAATCTCACAGTTAAAAAAATCTGTCAGTAGAATTAACCAGCCATAATGCCTGCTGTGGATGACCGCACTGAATAAAACCATCCATTACCATACCTTTCTTCCCTTGATCTGTTGCTGCCTTTAGGAAAAATAAGGATTTAAAAGAAAATATGAAAATTAGGGTTAAGTGCATCAAGGGGCAGGCCTTAGCCACTCATTGCACCTTAGCTCGTCCACCCAATGCACTGGACACTCTTTTCTCCACCTGGATGACGAGCCCTGTCAAACAAGTGGAGGGAGACTTGTCCCTAATTTGCATATTTGAAACCCCAGTTTTATTTTTCCTAAACACAGCTACGGATCAAGGAAAGAAAGGTATGTTTTTAATCAGCAGTGTCAGCTCTAACAGGCATTATAGCTGGTTTAATAGGGTTAATCCTGCTGACAGATGCCCTTTAAGAATTGGTGGTGTAAAGTTAGACAAAAGTTGCACAAAGCAAATTCTGCTGCCAAAATTTTTGTGCAGATTTAATGCCAAAATTCTGGTGGTGGTTGTGTGGTGTCCACATCCCATTGTACAGCCATGTGTTTGTATGGCTGGCAGTTTAAAGTCCCTTTTTGGTACAGCGTCCAGACAAACCCGCTGGGAGCTACTGCAGGTAGCCACTCAAGGTTTAGCGCCATTCAATGTGCTAAACTGCAAGCGAATCCACAGCATTCAAATAAAATGCTGTGGCAAATTTCACTGTGTGAACGGGCCCTAAAGATTACCAAATTTAGTATACAGCATCAGATACTTAAAAAAAAGTGGAGCATTTTAAGACTGTCTAGCCTCTGCATTCAAGTTGAGAATAGAGAGGTGGCAGCGCTTGTGTGTGACTCTCTCTAATCATTTTTTATGAGAGTTACTAGGGGCGAACTGGGAACTTTTAATGGCCCTGGAAAAGAAAACTGAAAGGGACTCCATGTTGTAGGCGGGCACTTTCTTCTGCTAGCCAGGTGTATAAGTAGCAGATGCTCCTTGCATTAATAATTAATGCTGAGAGCATCAGATCGCTATGAACACATCCAGCGGCCATGATGAGGGCTAGGGTGGGCCCCTGGGAAATTTCCCTGTAGAATCTATGGCCAGTATGCCCATGGGAGTTACAGAGACAGATGGGCACAATGCCATAAACATTTCAAGCTGGGAATAAATACCCTGTAACTAATAAGAGTAATTAAGTTCCTCCTAAGGCTACTTTCACACTAGTGTTTTTGCTGGATCCGGCAGGGTTCAGCAAAAATGCTTCCGTTACTGATAATACAACCATCTGTTGTATTATCTTTAACATAGCCAAGATGGATCCGTCATGAACTCCATTGAAAGTCAATGGGCGATGGATTAGTTTTCTTATGTGTCAGCTAGTGTCAGAGTTAGGCCCCTTTCACACGGGCGAGTATTCTGCGCAGGTGCAATGCGTGAGGTGAACACATTGCACCCGCACTGAATCCGGACCCATTCATTTCAATGTGGCTGTGTACATGAGTGATGTTTTTCACGCATCACTTGTGCATTATGTGAAAATCGCTGCATGTTCTATATTCTGCGTTTTTCACGCAACGCAGGCCCCATAGAAGTGAATGGGGCTGCGTGAAAATCGCATCGCATCCGCAAGCAAGTGCGGATGCAGTGCGATTTTCACGCATGGTTGCTAAGGAGACGAGAGATGTATGACCCGGGAACCCATTTACTTTATTATTTTCTATTATAACATGGTTATAATGGAAAATAATAGCATTCTTTAATACAGAATGCTAAGTATAATGTCAATTGAGGGTTAAAAAATAATAAAAACATAACTCACCTCATCCACTTGATCGAGCAGCCGGGATCCTCTTCTTTGTTCTTTTTAAAGGACCTGCAAAAGGACCTTCTATCTTCATTCAGCAGGACCTGCGATGACGTCACCACGCTCACCACATGGTGAGCGCAATGACGTCAGCGAAGGTCCTTTTGCAGGTCCTTCAAGAAGAACAAAGAAGAGGTTCCCGGCTGCTCGATCAAGTGGATGAGATGAGTTAGGTTTTTATTATTTTTTAACCCTCAATTGATATTATATTTAGCATTCTGTATTAAAGAATGCTATTATTTTCCATTATGACCATGTTATAATGGAAAATAATAAAATCTACAGAACACCAAACCCGAACTTCAGTGAAGAAGTCTGGGTTCGGGGCTGGGTACCACATTCAGTTTTTTCTCACGTGCGTGCAAAACGCATTGCGCTCGCGCGGAAAAAACTGAACAAAGGAAATAAGTCAAAACTGACTGAAATTGCGTGGCTACTCGCACGATTTTCCCTGAACTCACCTGCATCGCATCCGGCCCTCACCCGCGACGCCCGTGTGAAGGGGGCCTCAAACGGATCTGTCCCCATTGACTTGCATTGTCAGTCATGACAGATCCGTCTTGCTCCGCATTACCATGACGGAAAGAAATCCGCAGCTGCGGTTTGCTCTCCAGTATGGAAATGCAACCAAACGGAACGGAATGCACTTTGGAGCATTCCGTTCTGTTCAGTTACGTTTTGTCCCCATTGACAATGAATGGGGACAAAATGGAAGCGTTTTTTTTCTGGTATTGAGCCCCTATGACGGATCTCAATACCGGAAAATAGAAGCGCTAGTGTGAAAGTAGCCTTACATAATTAACATTTTTGCTTCACAAGTTTTAATATTCATGTGCACATTATCGAAGTGCAGGCTGATATACAGTGACCATTTTATTTTTTTAAGGCATTTATGTAGTGCCAACATATTCCACAGATATGCACGGGGATCGTCATCACTCACATCAGTACCTGTCCTCAGGGGGAGTCAAAATCTAAATTCCAACTCAACCTATATTTAAGTTTTTGGAGTGTAAGAGGTGAGCACAGCAACTGAAAGAAATCTACTCTAAGGCCCCTTTCACACGGGCGAGTATTCCGCGCGGATGCGATGCGTGAGTTGAACGCATTGCACCCGCACTGAATACCGACCCATTCATTTCTATGGGGCTGTTCACATGAGCGGTGATTTTCACGCATCACTTGTGCGTTGCGTGAAAATAGCAGCATGCTCTATATTCTGCGGTTTTCACGCAACGCAGGCCCCATAGAAGTGAATGGGGTTGCGTGAAAATCGCAAGCATCCGCAAGCAAGTGCGGTTGCGGTGCGATTTTCACGCACGGTTGCTAGGAGACGATCGGGATGGAGACCCGATCATTATTATTTTCCCTTATAACATGGTTATAAGGGAAAATAATAGCATTCTGAATACAGAATGCATAGAAAAATAGCGCTGGAGGGATTAAAAAAAATTATAATAATTTTTAACTCACCTTAGTCCACTTGATCGCGATGCCCGGCATCTCCTTCTGTCTCATTTACTGAACAGGACCTGTGGTGAGCATTCATTACAGGTCAAGGACCTGTGGTGACGTCACTCCGGTCATCACATGATCTTTTACCATGGTGATGGATCATGTGATGACCGGAGTGACGTCACCACAGGTCCTTGACCTGTAATGAATGCTCACCACAGGTCCTGTTCAGTAAAGTAAAGGAGACAGAAGGAGATGCCGGGCATCGCGATCAAGTGGACTAAGGTGAGTTAAATTTTTTTTATTTTTTTTTTAACCCCTCCAGCGCTATTTTACTATGCATTCTGTATTCAGAATGCTATTATTTTCCCTTATAACTATGTTATAAGGGGAAATAATACAATCTACAGAACACCTAACCCAAGCCCGAACTTCTGTGAAGAAGTTCGGGTTTGGGTACCAAACATGCGCGATTTTTCTCACGCGAGTGCAAAAGCATTACAATGTTTTGCACTCGCGCAGAAAAATTGCGGGTGTTCCCGTAACGCACCTGCGCATTTTCCCGCAGCGCCCGTGTGAAAGAGGCCTAAGGCCTCCTTCACATGAACGTATGTGTTCCATTCCGTGCAATTTGCGGTCCCCAATGCACAGAGAACGTTCATGCGGCCTCCGGGACGGATCCAGACCCATTCAACTTGAATGGGTCCGTGATCCGCCCGTTCCGCAAAAAGATAGAGCAAGTTCTATCTTTTTGCGGAACGGAAGTACGGAACGGAACCCCACCGAAGCACTCCGTAGTGCTTCCGTACGGTTCTGTTTCGTGCTTCCGTTCCGCATTTCCAGATTTGCGGACTCAGTCAAGTCAATAGGTCCGCATCCTTGATGCGGAATGCACACGGAACGGTGCCTGTGTACAGGGTCGATGCAAGGATTTTTGCCAACACAAGCAAAGCTCCGTTTTGGCGCCCACCCCCTCGCAGCTCACCTGGCTCTGGTCCCGTCTGCAGCAGCTGGCTTCTCCTCTGTGTGGTCCTAGTATCTTCTCTCTGCTTCAGACAATCGTTGGATTGAGGACCGTATTTTTCGCCCTCTAAGACGCACCTAGGTTTTAGAGGAGGATAATAAGAAAAAAATATTTTCCGTTACACCTCAGGTCAGACCAGCAATCAGACCCCCAATGTTAATCAGACCTCAGATCAGACCCCCATGTCAGACATCAGCCCCCCATGTAAGCCATCATGCCCCCAAGTCAGCCATTAGCCCCCCATGTCAGCCATTATCCCCCCATGTCAGCCATTAGCCCCCCATGTCAGCCATTAGTCCCCCATGTCAGTCATAAGCCCCCATCCATCAGCCCCCATGTCAGCCATCATGCCCCCATGTAAGCCATCAGCCCCCTATGTCACATTTCTCCCCCTCCATTTTACATAATGCCCTCTGTCACATAACCCCCATGTCACATTTCTCCCCCTCCATGTCACATTTCACCCCCTCAATGTAACATTTCTCCCCCTCAAGGCCTCAATGTCACATTTTTCCCCCTCGATGTCAAATCACCTATGTCACATCAGCCCTCCATGTCACATTTCACCCCCTCAATGTCACATTTCTCCCCCTCTAAACCATGTCACATCACTCCCTTCCATTGATGGCCAGTTCGCATTGTTCGCCAGAGAACACATGCGGGCTGCCATCTTAACTCACAAGTCCGGCGATGCACAGGTAAGCCCTTACCTGTGCCTGTGCCGCGAGCCGGTCTGAAACAAATGCGGTCACCGGGAGCAGGCAGTTCCGAGAACAGCCCAATGAAGGCCGCCGCCGGCTGTTCTTGGAACTGCCTGCTCCCGGTGACCGCATTTGATTTCAGACCGGCTACGGCAACGGGACACCGTGTGCAAGAGGCCTAACACTGAGAAAATACACAAATGATGTTAACCATATTCGAACCCAGGACCCTGTGTTACAAGGCAACAGTACTATATAATGTGAAACTCAATATACACTAGTTCTTGCTTCTAGTTGTGGGACATAAACATCTGAAATGGGTTGATTTTATTCTAAAACATGTTTTTCTTCTCCAAAAGTACCTTGTTTTACAAGACATCTGCACTGGGATGCACAAGCCCACAGACAGTTTTGGTTTTCCACCTAATAATCTGACTTTTGGGAGGAGATCATCATTTTTGTTTTCTCCTCATTCTCTCCCATGCAGATCAGATGTGCAAGCAACAATATTTGACCAGGCAACTTAAGGTCTCTTTAGATTGGACGATACAGCAGCCAGTTGTCTGGAAGGAGGTGTTCCTTCTGGTCAATTGCCTGCTCGTCAGTGGAGGATACCGCAGCATTTACATGCAGCGATCTTCTCCTCAGTATGGGGAGGAGCGATCGCTAATGCCATAGCTCCTCCCCATACAGACTCATTGTATGCAAGCAGCAGATTGTGTTTAGACGGTACCAGTGTCAGACTGCTGTGCCTAGGGCCCACCAGTAAAATTCATTCTAAGAGCCCACTGTACATCTATATAAAAATATTACCTATTCACACAGCGGTAGGCTGCAGCAAGATGATTGGCAAGATGATTGATAGTCCCTGAGTAAAAAGGATACTGGCTGAGAACCTCTGTCCTTAGAAGTAATCTCAGCCACCCGATGCATCATAATAAACTGGGTAGTTTGTTAAAAGGTGTTGGCCCGGGGGGCGTGGCTAACTGCCGGCATGACCGCACGCACTTGAGAGCGGCTCCGGTCCCTGGAATCTATCCTGACTAATCCTGCCAAGCTGCATTCCTCAAACTCAGAGTGGCAAGTGCAGAGGAGACGGAGGAAACCCAGGAACCACGATATGGGTCCCAGCAAGGCGCAGACTGCGGCCGACAAACTTAAAGAATATGCCCGCCAGGAAAACCAACATGGCGCCGCGGCTCCTGCCACTCCACGTGCAGCGGTGACGCGCGGACAGGCCGCGCAGCAGATAGAAACAGATGATGCTGGGGAACCGGAGATAACGCTGAAAGCGGTCTCAGAGCAGCTCCTCACAGCGATTTCCTCCTGCCAATCCTCCCTTACCTGCAAGATTGAGGAGGTGCGTGTCGACCTGGGCCTGTTGAGGCAAGACGTGCAACAGCTGAGGGAAAGAGTTAAACACACTGAAGACCGGGTGTCGGAGCTGGAGGATTACACCAGGCCGCTGGATTCGAGGCTGACGGAGGTGGAAAGAGCCGTTGGATTATGGCGGCAGAAGTGCGACGACCTGGAGAACCGGGCCCGACGCAACAATGTAAGAATCCAGGGGATGCCAGAGAGAGCGGAGGGGAGAGATCCTGATAGCTTTTTGGAACTTTGGTTTAAGGCCCAGTTCCCTGCAGCCACATTCTCAGCGGCCTATGCAGTTGAAAGGGCGCACAGAGTACCGGCCAGGCCACCACCTCCAGGCGCACCGCCGAGGCCCCTGCTCGCCCGTCTATTAAATTGGAAGGATCGAGATTTAATTCTTAGCCAAGCAAGGAGCAAAGGTGTATTGATGCACGAAAACGCCAACGTGTCACTTTTCCCGGACTTCTCTGCGGATTTGCAGAAAAAGAGGGCCACCTTCGTTTTGGTCAAGAGACGCCTCAGGGAATTAAATTTGCAATACTCGATGGCCTACCCGGCGCGACTACGCGTAGTGGATGGTGACCGGCCTATATTTTTCACCGACCCAAAGGAGGCTGAGGACTGGGTTTCTAGACGTCCAAGGATGCACTGACCTGAAACACCGGGACTGAGTTGCAAGTATTACTGAGTTCTGGAAAGGCACTTTATAGAAGCCTTGTCACTGAGTTGTCTATCCTTATTATATGGTGCAATATTTAGCTTTACCTGAATGTAATATGGCGCTCTTTCAGATAGCAGATCATTGTGTGCATAGGTTTAGTCCTACTGTTGATGTTGATTTATAGACTGGCTAGATATGAGGATCTGCGCCTATTGAGGCTTAGATGCACCTGCAACAATAATTTTCACACTGACCAGGGAATGCTTGGCTACCTGTGCGGGCATAACATCTTCAACCCGCACTGGTCCCCGAATACAGATTGTCACCTGGTTAATACTATGATGCATGCACTGGATGTTTGCTCAGAGGTATTAGAAGTTTACCTGTTATGTTATATGTTTGTTAAGTTATTGAAAGCATGGTCACATCAACTATTTATCAGGAGTGTGGGAGGGGGGCGAACTATTAAAATGGGTGAGGTTATTCCACACGTGCCGGATGGCACCCTGTACTACTGGAGGGATAACTTTAAGATTGTACTATGGGACCTCTAGTGGTGATGTCATGGAATGTGAGGGGCCTGGGAAATCCGAACAAAAGGATAGCGGTGTTCTCGCATGTACGACGCTATAGCCCTCACATTCTGGGACTTCAAGAGACTCATCTGACGGCTGACACCGGGCACAGAATTGTAAAACAATGGGTACAGTGGTCACTTCAGTCATATGGCACATCAAATTCTAGAGGCGCGGCTATATTAGTGCGCAGGGGCCTCCTGTGGGAACCGCAGCAGACAGTTGCTGATCCGGAGGGACAATACTGTATATACTGGCGTATGGCTTTATTGACCACATCCCGTATGTAATAATTAATATATATAATCCCCCCCCGGCGAGTCTTTCACTCCTTCATGTTATCCTGGGGTTTGCGGCGCAATATTCCTCGGCCCGGCTGATTTGCATGGGAGACTTTAATATGGTAATGCAGGAAGAGGTAGATAGATTTAGACAGCCTGAAGGGAGGGAAACTGGGGTCCAATCGACGACCACTCTGTTTAGAATTGCTGCAGAAATGGGATGGATAGATTTGTGGAGAATTAGGAACCTGCAGTTGAGGGAATACTCCTGTTTCACTCCCGCTAGGGGGGCACTCTCGAGAATTGACTATGTCCTGGGAAATGCTGCTAGTTATACGGACTTGGTAGCAATTACCTATGAGTCGCGGGGACCCTCAGATCATGCTGCGGTTGTGGCACGTTTTGATACTCCCGGGATTGCATCTAGAGGGGGGGAAGATGAGAATACATCCCTTTTGGCTCTCTTTATTGACAAAAAATGATAGAATTCCCGATCAGTTGAGAGTATTCTTGGATGTGCAGGGAGATGAAACGGAGGAATTGCTATTGTGGGACACCCTGAAGGCCTTCCTGAGGGGATGTCTGAAGTCCTCAATATCCTATGTAAAAAAGGACACGTCCCGCCAGGAATTAGAGTTGCATAATAAATGTAGGGAGGCGGAAGTATCTTTTTGTTCTGACCCCACAGAAAGGAATAGGATAGAGTGGATGACTAGAGGTAGGGCGTATATGATGCACCTTAAGGAAAAAAGTGAACGCAAAATGTTCTTCATGAAGCAGCAGTCATTTGAATCTGGTGATAGAGCGGGTAAGCTTTTAGCTCAGATTGCTAGAGCCAACCAGTCGTCCCCACCGGTACTCCGAATTTTGAACCCAGAGGGACAATTGGTGGAATCCGGACAGAGAATACTTGACGCTTTCAAACGGTTTTATCAATCACTGTACAGCACAGCAGCTAACTACACGGAGAGGGAGTTAAGTGACTATATTTCAGAGGTGGAGCATCCTAAGCTTAGCGCGGCGGAAGTGACCCTCCTGGATAAGGATATAACTCTGGAAGAAATCCAGCTAGCCATGCATGACATACCAACTGGGAAAGCACCGGGCCCGGATGGGATCCCGATCGAAGTTTATTCTAGATATAGTGAAATTCTTAGTCCCCAACTCCTTAAGCTGTACTCAGCATCATTCCAGCGTCACCAATTGCCTGAGACCTTATATGATGCTACTATTGTTGTTATATTAAAGCCAGACAAGGATCCAACTATATGCGGTTCTTACAGGCCGATTTCGTTGCTTAATTTAGACTACAAAATTCTAACCAGACTGTTAGCCTCTCGTTTAAATAAAGTAATAACGTCTATAGTACACCAGGATCAGGCAGGGTTCATGCCGGGGAGGACCACCTCTGACAATATCAGGAGAGCTCAGGTTATTGCTCAGGTAGGAGTAGCGGAGGGGTGTGAATGGGCCATGGCGTCACTGGACACGGCTAAGGCCTTTGACTCTGTGGAGTGGCCTTTCCTGTTGCAGATCCTAAAGGAATTTGGGTTTGGACCAGGGTTCATAAGATGGGTTGAGATACTGTACCAGAGACCTAAGGCAAATATACTAGTAAATGGCACCCTGTCAGATTCCTTTACTCTGCATAGAGGTACCAGACAAGGTTGCCCCCTCTCCCCCCTTTTGTTTGCGGTGGTAATCGAACATTTAGCATTGAGGGTGAGGCAGGATAGGTCCTTCATGGGGATCTCTAGAGGAGATAGAGAGGAGAAGATAGGCTTATATGCAGATGATCTCCTTCTGTTTATGGACGAGCCTGAGCGGACTCTACCCAGAGCAATTGAGGTAATAGGAGAATTTGGCACATACTCGGGCTTGCTCATAAACTGGACGAAGTCAGCTATTATGCCTCTTTGGGATCATGGGTGGCCGGAGAGTATACACAATTTACCGGTAGTGGACCAGTTTAAGTATCTCGGCATTGTGATCACAAGGGACCCTGGCGTGTCTGGGGCGGAAAATATAGAACCGATAGAGTCCTTATTTATTGATAAATTTAAAACTTGGAAGGCATTACCGATTTCGGTGATGGGGAGATTGAACCTAGTTAAAATGATTCTGCTCCCCAAGGGCCTGTATCTCCTGTCACATGCATGCGCCCCGGTACCAAAGGCCTTCTTTGACAGGCTGCACTCCCTGGTAACGGCGTTTGTGTGGGGCAAAGCTAGGAGGAAGCTCTCGCAGAAAGTGTTACAGAGGTCTAAGACGAGGGGGGGAGCGGCTCTACCTGATTTTTTTCTATATTACTTAGCCGGCCAGCTGAAATATGTAGCGGCATGGGTCAAACAGGGAGAACTACCAGGACCGGAATATTGGTTGAGGGAATATCTTAATCTTTCTACTCTGTGGCCTGTCTTGGAGTCCCCAAGCACAGTACCCAGGAGACTACTTCCTGCTCATAGATTGGCTAACCAAGTATGGAAAGCAGCCAAATTAAACTCGTATGCTGATTTACCAGATGCAATCCCGCTCTGGGACAATCCCATGTGGCCGCACTTGGAAACATTAGAGGGTGCAGGGATATGGAAGGGATGTGGAGTGCTAACATTAGCAGAGCTGTATGAAGAGGGCGTATTACGAACTTTGCAACAGCTACAGGAGAAATTTGAGATTCCCCACTCTTTGTTTTTTCGGTACCTTCAATTACGGCACGCTCTAAATGATCAGTTTAGAGGGACAGATCGCAGTATTTCTAAATATCCTTTGATAGGGGTGTTAAGATCGCAGGGACCTAAGGGCATTATTTCTATACTGTACACATATTTACTAGGTGATCGCATGATTCTTCAGCCATTGGAAGTAGAAGCGAAATGGAAGGTTAATATTCCAACTCTTGATGCTGAAGAATGGGAGGAGGCTATGTTGGTACCCACTAAGGTTTCCCCGTCGGTAAATAATAAACTAATACAATTATTCATATTGCATAGGAGCTACTTAACCCCCCTCAGGCTGTATAAGATGGGGAGATTGCCTAGCAGCAGATGCCATAGATGTCAAGAAGAGAGCGCTGATTTTTGGCATTTGATGTGGGGATGCAGACATTTACAAGTCTTTTGGAATAAGGTTGTAGAGATTCTGTCCACGATGGTGCCTGTTTCCGATAGGAGCCTGCCCAAAAATATGTATCCTAGGGATATTAGAGGAGGAACAGTGGACACATCACCAGAGAATATTCCTAGGGGAAGCCCTCTTCTTAGCTAGGAAGGCTGTAGCATTGAGGTGGATGGCGGAAAGACTCCCCACGGTGAGCCTATGGAAGACCTTGATGAATCATGCAATGAATATGGAAAAAGTGGTATATATACATAGAAAATGCCCAGGGAAATTTCAGAAAGTGTGGGGAGAGTGGTGCTCTTCAAATCACTCCTTGCAACCTGTACACCTGCACTCTGTGTCGGAGGATACTACTGCACTAAGTGTCTGAACACTAGAATGTAGACATGCTGTATTGTTTGTTGCCAAGTAGTAAAATATTGCCGATAATCGCCTGACACACTATGTATCATGATTGTACTTTGTGGAGTTGGTGACTCCCCTGCGTGGGATGCCACTGCTCCGAAATATGCTGAACCATGCTTGTTGTTAATTTTCAATAAAACGAGTTAAAAAAAAAAAAGGTGTTGGCCCATCTCAGACATTAATGGCATCAATCGCTAGGGCCACTAAAATTAATGTAGAGAGCAGTCGCAGATGCATGGCCACCCTTTGTTCACCGCCATGGGAGTTTCAAAAATAACTGAGTGTTCTGGCAGTCCCATACGATCAAAGGAGATGTGGCCGCACTTGCGGGATGTGCTCTCCATTCACCATAGGACTGCTAAAAACAGCTGAACGTGCTCACTCATTTTCAGAACATCCATAGTGATTGAAGGAGAGCACATCACACATGTGCAACATCCTTTTCTTCACTTCGAGGGCCCCCTCTGGAGATTGATGTGGGTCCCAGAAGTGTGACTCGCACCTATCTGACAGTTATGGCATATCCTAGTGATATGCCTTCAATGTCTGAGATGGCCCAACCCCTTTAGTCTACACAGTCTTTATATTGATACATGTTAGCTGAAATGCTGTGCCGGGAGCCCACCTTTGTCAAGGTCTCATTGGGGGAATCACCTTTAGCTCGTTAGCAATTATCTGGCGGATTCTCCGCCCGTGTAAAGGTCCCTTTAGTGAAGTGTAGCTAAGCTTTCTTCCAGTGCTCCTCTGCAAAGATATAGGGCTTTGCTTAGCATATCTGACAAATCTTCAAGCAGTTCTATCAGGTATTTTTTTCCCTTGGTTACCCTTGGTTACAATTCCCTTAATTTCCATTTTCTAATTACATTTAGGGTAGTGAAAATTGTTTGAATTATGTAGGTAGATAAAATGTCTTTATTTTTAAATACTGCTTTAAACAGCTTAGCAAAATCCATGCTCAAAGCTCAGAAAATCTATTATGTTCTGGAATTATCCTTATTTGACTTAACAGAGTTGTCAGGTTATACAAAGAGGCTTGTATTGGGTTAAAATATACTTTTATTAAATATACTAAATCTGCACCATCCTCATGACCCTGCTTCCCACCAGTCACCAATCTTGTCCACTTGCAAGTGACTATGAAGACGCGAAGTCTATAGTGATATCATGAGGCATGACTATGGCAGACAATCTCTGCTCAAATTAATTTATAAGTAGATAGTCCCAAAGGAGAATGCCAGTGCAGGAACAGAGTAAAAATAAGTTTTTTTAATATATTTTAACCATATGTAAGAATATTTGTAGTCTGAAAAATAATCATGTATAGCATGCCAATCAATGGGGTTGTCTAACTAGGGTACATTTTCCTAAAAAGAGGGATGGGACAAAATAGGTTAAACAAAACGAAGCATTCTTCTCTGATCACCTGACGGTGCTTCATTCCCTACACTTCCTGATTCTGTCTTGACACATAGAAAATGCACACTCAATCAATAGATGCAATTGGTCACCTGTCTCGACCAGGTCTCCTGTGTGTTGAGTCAGAATCAGGAGGTAGAGACCAGCAGGGATTGAAGCGACATTGGAAGGACAACCCCTTTCATTTCTAATCTAATTCTAGACAATAATGACTTTGCATATGGTCCCCGCACAGGTTAACTTTGATTGTTTTTCACTTGGAAAATCAGTTCACCGATAGAACTTGGGCCTAGACAAATAGGCCTGTGTTGTAAATAAGTTTATATCACCAATCGAAAAAAACAACACAATGCACAATAGTCAATCCGAATAAAAAACATACAACACAAAAAAAGATAAAAGCAGATGCAGTTTTTAAAGCCAGTTGAAGAGTGGGTCATAAAAGTAGAGAAAATATTAAGGACACATTCTACTCTCTTTTTTTTTTTCATAACTTTTGGTTTTGTCCTTAAAAGCTACATAAAAAAAAAAATCTTACAAAATTGCTTATTATAGGTATTGCTTTTTCAATTCCACATAGCAAATTTCTTTTCATGTCTTATCAGCTCTTCTTGGTGGCTCTGTTTTACTCACAATAACTGTTTAGCCATACGCTGTAGACTGTGGCCCACACATAGTATTCTATATATAAATGTCGACATACTGGACTATGGCTATACTACACTGCCGATATTGAAATATATGGCATGTTAAGAAGAAAGTTGCTTTTCTTCAGAGCTGCTGAACTCAACCTGATCTGGTAGATTGTACTGGGCTTTGTGATTTCTGTCACATTCCAGTCCGGTTAGCTAGAAAACACCTGCTATATAGCTACATTTATTGTGGTTGAAAATTCACATTTACCTGTCAGCTAATTTTCCAGACGGCAGACTGAGACAAATTACTATATTAGATATGATCTCTAAGTAAAGTACAAGTTATAAACATAGCTCTGATTATCACAATTCTCCTCTTCAACAAAATGGCTGCAGAGAACTTACATAAACTGCCAAGCTAGATAATAAAAATGTAAACTATAAAATGCTTATTAAAACTGGCACACAATATTAATTATGAGAATTAAATATACTTCTATAGCATGGAACATCCATTATAGCATTTAGAAAATACACTGCTCAAAAAAATAAAGGGAACACAAAAATAACACATCCTAGATCTGAGTTAATTAAATATTCTTCTGAAATACTTTGTTCTTTACATAGTTGAATGTGCTGACAACAAAATCACACAAAAATAAAAAAATGGAAATCAAAATTTTCAACCCATGGAGGTCTGGATTTGGAGTCACACTCAAAATTAAAGTGGAAAAACACACTACAGGCTGATCCAACTTTGATGTAATGTCCTTAAAACAAGTCAAAATGAGGCTCAGTAGTGTGTGTGGTCTCCACGTGCCTGTATGACCTCCCTACAACGCCTGTGCATGCTCCTGATGAGGTGGCGGACGGTCTCCTGAGGGATCTCCTCCCAGACCTGGACTAAAGCATCTGCGAACTCCTGGACATTCTGTGTTGAAACGCGACGTTGGTGGATAGAGCGAGACATGATGTCCCAGATGTGCTCAATTGGATTCAGGTCTGGGGAACGGGCGGGCCAGTCCATAGCATCAATGCCTTCGTTTTGCAGGAACTGCTGACACACTCCAGCCACATGAAGTCTAGCATTGTCTTGCATTAGGAGGAACCCAGGGCCAACCGCACCAGCATATGGTCTCACAAGGGGTCTGAGGATCTCATCTCGGTACCTAATGGCAGTCAGGCTACCTCTGGCGAGCACATGGAGGGCTGTGCGGCCCTCCAAAAAAATGCCACCCCACACCATTACTGACCCAATGGCAAACCGGTCATGCTGGAGGATGTTGCAGGCAGCAGAACGTTCTCGCAGAACGTCTCCAGACTCTGAGCACATGTGACAGACGTGACAATGTGAACCTGCTTTCATCTGTGAAGAGCACAGGGCGCCAGTGGCGAATTTGCCAATCTTGGTGTTCTCTGGCAAATGCCAAACGTCCTGCACGGTTTTGGGCTGAAAGCACAACCCCCACCTGTGGACGTCGGGCCCTCATATCACCCTCATGGAGTCTGTTTCTGACCGTTTGAGCAGACACATGCATATTTGTGGCCTGCTGGAGGTCATTTTGCAGGGCTCTGGCAGTGCTCCTCCTGTTCCTCCTTGCACAAAGGCGGAGGTAGCGGTCCTGCTGCTGGGTTGTTGCCCTCCTACGGCCTCCTCCACATCTCCTGATGTACTGGCCTGTCTCCTGGTAGTGCCTCCATGCTCTGGACACTATGCTGACAGACACAGCAAACCTTCTTGCCACAGCTCGCATTGATGTGCCATCCTGGATAAGCTGCACTACCTGAGTCACTTGTGTGGGTTGTAGACTCCGTCTTATGCTACCACTAGAGTGAAAGCACCGCCGGCATTCAAAAGTGACCAAGCCAGGAAGCATAGGAACTGAGAAGTGGTCTGTGGTCACCACCTGCATAACCACTCCTTTATTGGGGGTGTCTTGCTAATTGCCTATAATTTCCACCTGTTGTCTATCCCATTTGCACAACAGCATGTGAAAGGAGAATGCCAGTGCAGGAACAGAGTAAAAATACGTTTTTTTAAATATATTTTAAACATATGTAAGAATATTTGTAGTCTAAAAAATAATCATGTATAGCATGCCAATCAATGGGGTTGTTTAACTAGGGTACATTTTCCTAAAAAGAGGGATGGGACAAAATAGGTTAAACAAAACCTAGCATTCTTCTCTGATCACCTGACGGTGCTCCATTCCCTACACTTCCTGATTCTGTCTTGACACATAGAAAATGCACACTCAATCAATAGATGCAATTGGTCACCTGCCTCGGCCAGGTCTCCTGTGTGTTGAGTCAGAATCAGGAGGTAGAGACCAGCAGGGATTGAAGCGACATTGGAAGGACAACCCCTTTCATTTCTAATCTAATTCTAGACAATAATGACTTTGCATATGGTCCCCGCACAGGTTAACTTTGATTGTTTTTCACTTGGAAAATCAGTTCACCGATAGAACTTGGGCCTAGACAAATAGGCCTGTGTTGTAAATAAGTTTATATCACCAATCGAAAAAAACAACACAATGCACAATAGTCAATCCGAATAAAAAACATACAACACAAAAAAAGATAAAAGCAGATGCAGTTTTTAAAGCCAGTTGAAGAGTGGGTCATAAAAGTAGAGAAAATATTAAGGACACATTCTACTCTCTTTTTTTTTCATAACTTTTGGTTTTGTCCTTAAAAGCTACATTAAAAAAAAAATCTTACAAAATTGCTTATTATAGGTATTGCTTTTTCAATTCCACATAGCAAATTTCTTTTCATGTCTTATCAGCTCTTCTTGGTGGCTCTGTTTTACTCACAATAACTGTTTAGCCATACGCTGTAGACTGTGGCCCACACATAGTATTCTATATATAAATGTCGACATACTGGACTATGGCTATACTACACTGCCGATATTGAAATATATGGCATGTTAAGAAGAAAGTTGCTTTTCTTCAGAGCTGCTGAACTCAACCTGATCTGGTAGATTGTACTGGGCTTTGTGATTTCTGTCACATTCCAGTCCGGTTAGCTAGAAAACACCTGCTATATAGCTACATTTATTGTGGTTGAAAATTCACATTTACCTGTCAGCTAATTTTCCAGACGGCAGACTGAGACAAATTACTATATTAGATATGATCTCTAAGTAAAGTACAAGTTATAAACATAGCTCTGATTATCACAATTCTACTCTTCAACAAAATGGCTGCAGAGAACTTACATAAACTGCCAAGCTAGATAATAAAAATGTAAACTATAAAATGCTTATTAAAACTGGCACACAATATTAATTATGAGAATTAAATATACTTCTATAGCATAGAACATCCATTATAGCATTTAGAAAATACACTGCTCAAAAAAATAAAGGGAACACAAAAATAACACATCCTAGATCTGAGTTAATTAAATATTCTTCTGAAATACTTTGTTCTTTGCATAGTTGAATGTGCTGACAACAAAATCACACAAAAATAAAAAAATGGAAATCAAAATTTTCAACCCATGGAGGTCTGGATTTGGAGTCACACTCAAAATTAAAGTGGAAAAACACACTACAGGCTGATCCAACTTTGATGTAATGTCCTTAAAACAAGTCAAAATGAGGCTCAGTAGTGTGTGTGGTCTCCAAGTGCCTGTATGACCTCCCTACAACGCCTGTGCATGCTCCTGATGAGGTGGCGGACGGTCTCCTGAGGGATCTCCTCCCAGACCTGGACTAAAGCATCTGCGAACTCCTGGACATTCTGTGTTGAAACGCGACGTTGGTGGATAGAGCGAGACATGATGTCCCAGATGTGCTCAATTGGATTCAGGTCTGGGGAACGGGCGGGCCAGTCCATAGCATCAATGCCTTCGTTTTGCAGGAACTGCTGACACACTCCAGCCACATGAGGTCTAGCATTGTCTTGCATTAGGAGGAACCCAGGGCCAACCGCACCAGCATATGGTCTCACAAGGGGTCTGAGGATCTCATCTCGGTACCTAATGGCAGTCAGGCTACCTCTGGCGAGCACATGGAGGGCTGTGCGGCCCTCCAAAAAAATGCCACCCCACACCATTACTGACCCAATGCCAAACCGGTCATGCTGGAGGATGTTGCAGGCAGCAGAACGTTCTCGCAGAACGTCTCCAGACTCTGAGCACATGTGACAGACGTGACAATGTGAACCTGCTTTCATCTGTGAAGAGCACAGGGCGCCAGTGGCGAATTTGCCAATCTTGGTGTTCTCTGGCAAATGCCAAACGTCCTGCACGGTTTTGGGCTGAAAGCACAACCCCCACCTGTGGACGTCGGGCCCTCATATCACCCTCATGGAGTCTGTTTCTGACCGTTTGAGCAGACACATGCATATTTGTGGCCTGCTGGAGGTCATTTTGCAGGGCTCTGGCAGTGCTCCTCCTGTTCCTCCTTGCACAAAGGCGGAGGTAGCGGTCCTGCTGCTGGGTTGTTGCCCTCCTACGGCCTCCTCCACATCTCCTGATGTACTGGCCTGTCTCCTGGTAGTGCCTCCATGCTCTGGACACTATGCTGACAGACACAGCAAACCTTCTTGCCACAGCTCGCATTGATGTGCCATCCTGGATAAGCTGCACTACCTGAGTCACTTGTGTGGGTTGTAGACTCCGTCTTATGCTACCACTAGAGTGAAAGCACCGCCAGCATTCAAAAGTGACCAAGCCAGGAAGCATAGGAACTGAGAAGTGGTCTGTGGTCACCACCTGCATAACCACTCCTTTATTGGGGGTGTCTTGCTAATTGCCTATAATTTCCACCTGTTGTCTATCCCATTTGCACAACAGCATGTGAAAGGAGAATGCCAGTGCAGGAACAGAGTAAAAATAAGTTTTTTTAAATATATTTTAACCATATGTAAGAATATTTGTAGTCTAAAAAATAATCATGTATAGCATGCCAATCAATGGGGTTGTTTAACTAGGGTACATTTTCCTAAAAAGAGGGATGGGACAAAATAGGTTAAAAAAAACCTAGCATTCTTCTCTGATCACCTGACGGTGCTTCATTCCCTACACTTCCTGATTCTGTCTTGACACATAGAAAATGCACACTCAATCAATAGATGCAATTGGTCACCTGCCTCGGCCAGGTCTCCTGTGTGTTGAGTCAGAATCAGGAGGTAGAGACCAGCAGGGATTGAAGCGACATTGGAAGGACAACCCCTTTCATTTCTAATCTAATTCTAGACAATAATGACTTTGCATATGGTCCCCGCACAGGTTAACTTTGATTGTTTTTCACTTAGAAAATCAGTTCACCGATAGAACTTGGGCCTAGACAAATAGGCCTGTGTTGTAAATAAGTTTATATCACCAATCGAAAAAAACAACACAATGCACAAAGTAATCATCGTATCAAATCACATCTTTATTATATAGTCAATCCGAATAAAAAACATACAACACAAAAAAAGATAAAAGCAGATGCAGTTTTTAAAGCCAGTTGAAGAGTGGGTCATAAAAGTAGAGAAAATATTAAGGACACATTCTACTCTCTTTTTTTTTCATAACTTTTGGTTTTGTCCTTAAAAGCTACATTAAAAAAAAAATCTTACAAAATTGCTTATTATAGGTATTGCTTTTTCAATTCCACATAGCAAATTTCTTTTCATGTCTTATCAGCTCTTCTTGGTGGCTCTGTTTTACTCACAATAACTGTTTAGCCATACGCTGTAGACTGTGGCCCACACATAGTATTCTATATATAAATGTCGACATACTGGACTATGGCTATACTACACTGCCGATATTGAAATATATGGCATGTTAAGAAGAAAGTTGCTTTTCTTCAGAGCTGCTGAACTCAACCTGATCTGGTAGATTGTACTGGGCTTTGTGATTTCTGTCACATTCCAGTCCGGTTAGCTAGAAAACACCTGCTATATAGCTACATTTATTGTGGTTGAAAATTCACATTTACCTGTCAGCTAATTTTCCAGACGGAAGACTGAGACAAATTACTATATTAGATATGATCTCTAAGTAAAGTACAAGTTATAAACATAGCTCTGATTATCACAATTCTACTCTTCAACAAAATGGCTGCAGAGAACTTACATAAACTGCCAAGCTAGATAATAAAAATGTAAACTATAAAATGCTTATTAAAACTGGCACACAATATTAATTATGAGAATTAAATATACTTCTATAGCATGGAACATCCATTATAGCATTTAGAAAATACACTGCTCAAAAAAATAAAGGGAACACAAAAATAACACATCCTAGATCTGAGTTAATTAAATATTCTTCTGAAATACTTTGTTCTTTACATAGTTGAATGTGCTGACAACAAAATCACACAAAAATAAAAAAATGGAAATCAAAATTTTCAACCCATGGAGGTCTGGATTTGGAGTCACACTCAAAATTAAAGTGGAAAAACACACTACAGGCTGATCCAACTTTGATGTAATGTCCTTAAAACAAGTCAAAATGAGGCTCAGTAGTGTGTGTGGTCTCCACGTGCCTGTATGACCTCCCTACAACGCCTGTGCATGCTCCTGATGAGGTGGCGGACGGTCTCCTGAGGGATCTCCTCCCAGACCTGGACTAAAGCATCTGACAACTCCTGGACAGTCTGTGGTGCAATGTGACGTTGGTGGATAGAGCGAGACATGATGTCCCAGATGTGCTCAATTGGATTCAGGTCTGGGGAACGAACGGGCCAGTCCATAGCATCAATGCCTTCGTCTTGCAGGAACTGCTGACACACTCCAGCCACATGAGGTCTAGCATTGTCTTGCACTAGGAGGAACCCAGGGCCAACCGCACCAGCATATGGTCTCACAAGGGGTCTGAGGATCTCATCTCGGTACCTAATGGCAGTCAGGCTACCTCTGGCGAGCACATGGAGGGCTGTGCGGCCCTCCAAAGAAATGCCACCCCACACCATTACTGACCCAATGGCAAACCGGTCATGCTGGAGGATGTTGCAGGCAGCAGAACGTTCTCGCAGAACGTCTCCAGACTCTGAGCACATGTGACAGACGTGACAATGTGAACCTGCTTTCATCTGTGAAGAGCACAGGGCGCCAGTGGCGAATTTGCCAATCTTGGTGTTCTCTGCCAAATGCCAAACGTCCTGCACGGTGTTGGGCTGTAAGCACAACCCCCACCTGTGGACGTCGGGCCCTCATATCACCCTCATGGAGTCTGTTTCTGACCGTTTGAGCAGACACATGCATATTTGTGGCCTGCTGGAGGTCATTTTGCAGGGCTCTGGCAGTGCTCCTCCTGTTCCTCCTTGCACAAAGGCGGAGGTAGCGGTCCTGCTGCTGGGTTGTTGCCCTCCTACGGCCTCCTCCACGTCTCCTGATGTACTGGCCTGTCTCCTGGTAGTGCCTCCATGCTCTGGACACTACGCTGACAGACACAGCAAACCTTCTTGCCACAGCTCGCATTGATGTGCCATCCTGGATAAGCTGCACTACCTGAGTCACTTGTGTGGGTTGTAGACTCCGTCTCATGCTACCACTAGAGTGAAAGCACCGCCAGCATTCAAAAGTGACCAAGCCAGGAAGCATAGGAACTGAGAAGTGGTCTGTGGTCACCACCTGCATAACCACTCCTTTATTGGGGGTGTCTTGCTAATTGCCTATAATTTCCACCTGTTGTCTATCCCATTTGCACAACAGCATGTAAAATTGATTGTCACTCAGTGTTGCTTCCTAAGTGGACAGTTTGATTTCACAGATGTGTGATTGACTTGGAGTTACACTGTGTTGTTTAAGTGTTCCGTTTATTTTTTTGAGCAGTGTAGTATTGTCAATATGCTACTGACAATACTGGCCAAACCCTCACACTAATGTTAAAAACTGAGACTTTGGCCAATATATTCCAGTCAGGAATAGAGTTGAGCGAACACCTGGATGTTCGGGTTCGAGAAGTTCGGCCGAACTTCCCGAAAATGTTCGGATTCGGTATCCGAACTCGACCCGAACTTCACCCCGAACTTCGCCCCAAACCCAAACCCCATTGAAGTCCATGGGGACCCGATTTCGGCACTAAAAAGGCTGTAAAATAGCCCAGGAAAGGGCTAGAGGGCTGCAAAAGGCAGCAACATGTAGGTAAATCCCCTGGAAAAAAAATGTGGATAGGGAAATGAATAAAAAAAAAAAAAAAAAATTAACCAATATCAATTGGAGAGAGGTCCCATAGCAGAGAATCAGGCTTCATGTCACCCACCACTGGAACAGGCCTCTGTGAGATATTTAGGCCCCGGCACCCAGACAGAGGAGAGAGGTCCCATAGCAGAGAATCAGGCTTCATGTCATAGCAGAGAATCAGGCTTCATGTCACTCACCACTGGAACAGGCCACTGTCAGATATTTTTAGGCCCCGACACCCAGACAGAGGAGAGAGGCCCCATAGCAGAGATTCAGGCTTCATGTCATAGCAGAGAATCAGGCTTCATGTCACCCACAACTGGAACAGGCCATTGTCAGATATTTTTAGGCCCCGGCACCCAGACAGAGGAGAGAGGTCCCATAGCAGAGATTCAGGCTTCATGTCATAGCAGAGAATCAGGCTTCATGTCACCCACCACTGGAACAGGCCACTGTGAGATATTTAGGCCCCGGCACCCAGACAGAGGAGAGAGGTCCCATAGCAGAGAATCAGGCTTCATGTCATAGCAGAGAATCAGGCTTCATGTCAACCACCACTGGAACAGGCCACTGTCAGATATTTTTAGGCCCCGGCACCCAGACAGAGGAGAGAGGTCCCATAGCAGAGAATCAGGTTTCATGTCATAGCAGAGAATCAGGCTTCATGTCACCCACCACTGGAACAGGCCACTGTTCAGATATTTTTAGGCCCCGAAACCCAGACAGAGGAAAGAGGCCGCATAGCAGAGATTCAGGCTTCATGTCATAGCAGAGAATCAGGCTTCATGTCACCCACCACTGGAACAGGCCACTGTCAGATATTTTTAGGCCCCGGCACCCAGACAGAGGAGAGAGGTCCCATAGCAGAGAATTAGGCTTCATGTCATAGCAGAGAATCAGGCTTCATGTCACCCACCACTGGAACAGGCCACTGTCAGATATTTTTAGGCCCCGGCACCCAGACAGAGGAGAGAGGCCCCATAGCAGAGATTCAGGCTTCATGTCATAGCAAAGAATCAGGCTTCATGTCAACCACCACTGGAACAGGCCATTGTCAGATATTTTTAGGCCCCGGCACCCAGACAGAGTAGAGAGGTCCCATAGCAGAGATTCAGGCTTCATGTCATAGCAGAGAATCAGGCTTCACATCACCCACCACTGTAACAGGCCACTGTTCAGATATTTTTAGTCCCCGGAACCCAGACAGAGGAGAGAGGCCCCATAGCAGAGATTCAGGCTTCATGTCATAGCAGAGAATCAGGCTTCATGTCACCCACCACTGGAACAGGCCACTGTCAGATATTTTTAGGCCCCGGCACCCAGACAGAGGAGAGAGGTCCCAAAGCAGAGAATCAGGCTTCATGTCACCCACCACTGGAACAGGCCACTGTCAGATATTTTTAGGCCCCGGCACCCAGACAGAGGAGAGAGGTCCCATAGCAGAGAATCAGGCTTCATGTCATAGCAGAGAATCAGGCTTCACGTCACCCACCACTGGAACAGGCCATTGTCAGATATTTTTAGGCCCCGGCACCCAGACAGAGGAGAGGTTCATTCAACTTTGGGTTGCCCCGCAATATAATGGTAAAATTAAAAAAAGAGGATTGAATGAGGAAGTGCCCTGGAGTACAAGAATATATGGTTAAGGGGAGGTAGTTATAAATGTCTAATCTGCACAAGGGATGGACAGGTCCTGTGGGATCCATGCCTGGTTCATTTTTATGAACGTCAGCTTGTCCACATTGGCTGTAGACAGGCGGCTGCGTTTGTCTGTAATGACGCCCCCTGCTGTGCTGAATACACGTTCAGACAAAACGCTGGCCGCCGGGCAGGCCAGCACCTCCAAGGCATAAAAGGCTAGCTCTGGCCACGTGGACAATTTGGAGACCCAGAAGTTGAATGGGGCCGAACCATCAGTCAGTACGTGGAGGGGTGTGCACATGTACTGTTCCACCATGTTAGTGAAATGTTGCCTCCTGCTAACACGTTCCGTATCAGGTGGTGGTGCAGTTAGCTGTGGCGTGGTGACAAAACTTTTCCACATCTCTGCCATGCTAACCCTGCCCTCAGAGGAGCTGGCCGTGACACAGCTGCGTTGGCGACCTCTTGCTCCTCCTCTACCTTCGCCTTGGTCTTCCACTTGTTCCCCTGTGACATTTGGGAATGCTCTCAGTAGCGCGTCTACCAACGTGCGCTTGTACTCGCGCATCTTCCTATCACACTCCAGTGCAGAAAGTAAGGTGGGCACATTGTCTTTGTACCGGGGATCCAGCAGGGTGGCAACCCAGTAGTCCGCACACGTTAAAATGTGGGCAACTATGCTGTCATTGCGCAGGCACTGCAGCATGTAGTCGCTCATGTGTGCCAGGCTGCCCAGAGGTAAGGACAAGCTGTCCTCTGTGGGAGGCGTATCGTCATCGCCCTGCGTTTCCCCCCAGCCACGCACCAGTGATGGGCCCGAGCTGCGTTGGGTGCCACCCCGCTGTGAACATGCTTCATCCTCCTCTTCCTCATCCTCGTCCTCCAGTAGTGGGCCCTGTCTGGCCACATTTGTACCTGGCCTCTGCTGTTGCAAAAAAACTCCCTCTGAGTCACTTCTAAGAGACTGGCCTGAAAGTGCTAAAAATGACCCCTCTTCCTCCTCCTCCTTGCCACCTCCTCTTCCATCATCACCCTAAGTGTTTTCTCAAGGAGACATAGAAGTGGTATTGTAACGCTGATAACGGCGTCATCGCCACTGGCCATGTTGGTGGAGTACTCGAAACAGCGCAACAGGGCACACAGGTCTCGCATGGAGGCCAAGTCATTGGTGGTGAAGTGGTGCTGTTCCGCAGTGCGACTGACCCGTGCGTGCTGCAGCTGAAACTCCACTATGGCCTGCTGCTGCTCGCACAGTCTGTCCAGCATGTGCAAGGTGGAGTTCCACCTGGTGGGCACGTCGCATGAGAGGCGGTGAGCGGGAAGGCCGAAGTTGCGCTGTAGCGCAGACAGGCGAGCAGCGGCAGTATGTGAACGCCGGAAACGAGCACAGACGGCCCGCACTTTATGCAGCAGCTCTGACATGTCGGGGTAGTTGTGAATGAACTTCTGCACCACCAAATTCAGCACATGCGCCAGGCAAGGGATGTGCGTCAAACCGGCTAGTCCCAGATCTAGTCCCAGGACCTTGCCACAGATGGCGTTGCGCAGTGCACACTTAATTTTATCGAATACTTGGTTGTGCAGGGAAGGCATGGCTCGCTTGGAGAAGTAGTGGCGGCTGGGAACAACATACTGTGGGACAGCAAGCGACATGAGCTGTTTGAAGCTGTCTGTGTCCACCAGCCTGAATGACAGCATTTCATAGGCCAGTAGTTTAGAAATGCTGACATTCAGGGCCAGGGATCAAGGGTGGCTAGGTGGGAATTTACGCTTTCTCTCAAATGTTTGTGAGATGGAGAGCTGAACGCTGCTGTGTGACATGGTGGAGATGCTTGGTGACGGAGGTGGTGGTGTTGGTGGTACATCCTCTGTTTGCTGGGCAGCAGGTGCCAACGTTCCTCCAGAGGCGGAGGAAGAGGCCGAGGCAGCAGCAGAAGAGGTAGCAGGGGGAGTCTAAATGAGTTCCTTGTTTTTAAGGTGTTTACTCCACTGCAGTTCATGCTTTGCATGCAGATGCCTGGTCATGCAGGTTGTGCTAAGGTTCAGAACGTTAATGCTTCGCTTCAGGCTCTGAAGGCACAGCGTGCAAACCACTCGGGTCTTGTTGTCAGCACATTGTTTGAAGTACTGCCACGCCAGGGAACTCCTTGAAACTGCCTTTGGGGTGCTCGGTCCCAGGTGGCGGTGGCCAGTAGCAGGCGAACTCTCTTGGTGGCGGGTGTTCTGCTTTTGCCCACTGCTCCCTCTTTTGCTACGCTGTTGGCTCGGTCTCACCACTGCCTCTTCCTCCGAACTCTGAAAGTCAGTGGCACGACCTTCATTCCATGTGGGGTCTAGGACCTCATCGTCCCCTGCATCGTCTTCCACCCAGTCTTCCTCCCTGACCTCCTGTTCAGTCTGCACACTGCAGAAAGACGCAGCAGTTGGCACCTGTGTTTCATCATCATCAGAGACGTGCTGAGGTGGTATTCCCATGTCCTCATCATCAGGAAACATAAGTGGTTGTGCTTTAGTGCATTCTATGTCTTCCACCGCTGGGGAAGGGCTAGGTGGATGCCCTTGGGAAACCCTGCCAGCAGAGTCTTCAAACAGCATAAGAGACTGCTGCATAACTTGAGGCTCAGACAGTTTCCCTGATATGCATGGGGGTGATGTGACAGACTGATGGGCTTGGTTTTCAGGCGCCATCTGTGCGCTTTCTGCAGAAGACTGGGTGGGAGATAATGTGAACGTGCTGGATCCACTGTCGGACACCAAATTGACTAATGCCTGTACCTGCTCAGGCCTTACCATCCTTAGAACGGCATTGGGCCCCACCAAATATCGCTGTAAATTCTGGCGCTTACTGGGACCTGAGGTAGTTGGTTCACTAGGACGTGTGGCTGTGGCAGAACGGCCACGTCCTCTCCCAGCACCAGAGGGTCCACTAACACCACCACGACCATGTCCGCGTCCCTTACTAGATGTTTTCCTCATTGTTACCATTCACCACAATAAGAAAAAAATTATTTGGCCCAATGTATTGAATTCAAACTCAGGCCTTTTTTTACAGGTACCTAACACTATCTGGCTATATATTTAGGTACCGTATTACACTAATACAGGCACAGCAGTAACCACAGATTTAGCTGAATATAAATTGTAGGCCTAGTATTTAGGCCCTGGATGACAGGTATCCCTTTTACGGACAGAATTAGACTTGGAAATGCACGGTAGCGTGTGAAGTTATTGAGGATGACCCTATCAGCACCTTCAATGTAATATACCCTTTAATGGATAGATTTAAACTTGGCCTGCTACAGCAGAAACCACTGATTTAGGGAATTGCTAATTTGGGAATTGTATTTCAACCCAGAAAAAAATATATCCTTTGCCAGACAGCAGACAGTATTACAATTGGCTAGCCACAGCTGAAACACCAGATTTAGGGTACTGCTATTTTGGCAATTGTATTTCACCCCTCAATAAAATAGCAAGCACAGCCAAGCCCCTGATGTAGGATATAGCAAAAAAAAACAACACACTATTGATGGTTAAATGGACTTGGTGGCAGCTTGTGCTGGCGCACCACAAGACACAAAATGGCCGCTGATCACCCTAGAAAAAAGTGACAGAAAAACGCTCTGGGCAGCCTAAAAACAATGAGCAATTAACTAGCAGATAGTAGGCATGGCTGTGATGGCCTCTTGGGGCAAGTAGTATGACGTTTGTTGATTGGCTACCAGGTGCACAGAATTTTACCAACGATAGACTGTGGCACATTCCATATATATCAAGAAAAAAAATCACAGAATGAAGTGGCCTAAATGGGAGGAAGTGCTCAAAACCCCAAACACTGTAGCGTGTTTATACCAGGGGGAGCAATCCCTCCGCATGTGATCCGCTTCTTACAGCAATCCCCAGCAAAAATGCATACAATGGAGGATTTCGGCAGCGGACCACATGCACCACAAAAACATCCTACACAAGATGGAATAATGTGTGGATCAGAATATAAAAATCCATAAATCACTGCAAAAGGTGCACCACCATAATATGCTACTGACAATACTGGCCAAACCCTCACGCTGATGTTAAAAACTGAGACTTTGGCCAATATATTCCAGTCAGGAACATATCGGAGCCCTAGGCACCCCGTCAAGGTATTTCAGTGTGGCATGGGTCCTACAGCTAACCTACCTACAGTATGTGAACACAGTCCGATAGGTGCTGAGGTCCTTGACAGGGTGCCTTGGGCTCCGATATGATCCTGACTGGAATATATTGGCCAAAGTCTCAGTTTTTAACATCAGCGTGAGGGTTTGGCCAGTATTGTCAGTAGCATATTATTGGTGCACCTTGTGCAGTGATTTATGGATTTTTATATTCTCATCCACACATTATTCCACCTTGTGTAGGATGTTTTTGTGGTGCATGTACAGATAGTGATCAGGACCCTGGAATCTTCCTTTAGGGCCTCTGTATCCCTTCTACCTTGAAGTGGTGCGCTAATCTGTCTACTTCTCAGCTATGCCTATCTGCAAGAGTGACATACTATATGTTGCAGCTCTGGAGTCACTTCAGATTCTTTTATAAACTACAGAGTCCCTTCTCACCCTTGACTCCATTTTTTACAACCTGTTATTTGTCCTAGGGTAATACAGACTCCTTTATTTGGTGAACTCACACCAGACCAGGCCCTTAATGATTTTATAGTTCAAAATAAATGAATTACCAAAGCATACTTTAGCCCACAGTATGCTCCACCCTCCTTTGACTTACTAAGAGCCCTTGAAATCTTCCTTTTTTCACTTCTTTTCTGCCATGAGATGTGATAGTACAGGGATGTTCAACCTGCGGCCCTCCAGCTGTTGCAAAACTACATCTCCCAACATGCCCTGATAGCTGTAGGCTGCCAGGGCATGCTGGGACTTGTAGTTTTTCAACAGCTGGAGGGCCACAGGTTGGGCATCCCTGTGATAGTATATAAGTCGCATTTGAAAGATAATTCTTTTAACGCAACTCCTGTCCTCACATCTACTAAGATCGACTTTATGCATAACTTGGGAATTGACCTACTGTAGGGCAAGGATGGCCAACCTTTGGCTCTCCAGCTGTTGTAAAACTATGATTCCCACCATACCCTGCTGTAGGCTGACAGCTGCAGGCAGTCTGGGCATGCTGGGAGTTGTAGTTTTGCAACAGCTGGAGAGCCGCAGGTTGGCCATCCCGGACCTAGGGGTTGCGTTTCCTTTTGAGAGAAGGCATGAATGCTGCACCATGATTAACAAACTAAGTTGGCAGGCTACCCTAATGGAATCTTAACTCCTTAGGGACACAGCCTTATTTCACCTTAAGGACCACTTTAAGATAACTTTAAAACGCTTTAACTTATCCAGGCTATTCTGAGATTGTTCTTTCGTCACATATTATACTTCATGACACTGGTAAAATGAAGAAAAAAAAATATTTATTTATAAAAAATACCAAATTTACCAAAAATTTGTAACAAATTGCAAATTTCCAAGTTTCAATTTCTCTACTTCTATAATACATAGTAATACCTACAAAAATTGTTATTACTTTACATTCCCTATATGTCTACTTCATGTTTGGATCATTTTGGGAATGATATTTTATTTTTTGTGGATGTTACAAGGCTTAGAAGTTTAGAAGCAAATCTTGAAATTTTTCAGAAATTTTCAAAAACCCAATTTTTAGGGGCAAGTTCAGGTCTGAAGTCACTTTGCGAGGCTTACATAATAGAAACCACCCAAAAATTACCCCATTCTTTAAACTACACCCCTCAAGGTATTCAAAACTAATTATACAAACGTTGTTAACCCTTTAGGTGTTCCACAAGAATTAATGGAAAATAGAGATCCTATTTCAAAATTTTGGCAGATTTTCCATTTTAATAATTTTTTTCCAGTTACAAAGCAAGGGTTAACAGCCAAACCAAACTCAATATTTATGGCCCTGATTCTGTAGTTTACAGAAACACCCCATATGTGGTCGTAAACCGCTGTCAGGGCACACGGCAGGGCGCAGAAGGAAAGGAATGCCATACGGTTTTTGGAAGGCAGGTTTTGCTGGACTGGTTTTTTTGACACCATGTTCCATTTGAAGCCCCCCTGATGCAACCCTAGAGTAGAAACTCCATAAAAGTGACCCCATCTAAGAAACTACACCCCTCAAGGTATTCAAAACTGATTTTACAAAAGTCGTTAACCCTTTAAGTGTTCCACAAGAATTAATGGAAAATAGAGATACAATTTCAAAATTTCACATTTTTGGCAGATTTTCCATTTTAATCCATTTTTTCCAGTAACAGCCAAACAAAACTCAATATTTATTGCCCGGATTCTGTAGTTTACAGAAACACCTCATATGTGGTCGTAAACTGCTGTACGGGCACACAGTAGGGCACAGAAGGAAGAGAATGCCATATGGTTTTTGGAAGGCTGATTTTTATGGACTGGTTTTTTGACACCATGTCCCATTTGAAGCCCCCTGATGCACCCCTAGAGGAGAAACTCCCTAAAAGTGACCCCATCTAATAAACTACACCCCTCAAGGTATTCAAAACTGATTTTACATACGTCGTTAACCCTTTAGGTGTTGCACAAGAGTTATTGGCAAATGGGGATGAAATTTGAGAATTTCATTTTTTTGCCTAATTTTCAATTTTAACCCATTTTTTCCACTAACAAAGCAAGGGTTAACAGCCAAACAAGACTGTATCTTTATTGCCCTGACTCTGCTGTTTACAGAAACACCCCATATGTGGTCGTAAACTACTGTACGGGCACACAGTAGGGCGTAGAGTGAAAGGTGCGCCGTTTGGTTTTTGGAAGGCTGATTTTGCTGGACTGTTTTTTTGACACCATGTCCCATTTGAAGCCCCCCTGATGCACCCCTAGAGTAGAAACTCCATAAAAGTGACCCCATCTAAGAAACTACACCCTTCAAGGTATTCAAAACTGATTTTACAAACGTTGTTAACCCTTTAGGTGTTGCACAAGATTTAATGGAAAATAGAGACACAATTTCAAAATTTCAAATTTTTGGCAGATTTTCCAATTTAATATTTTTTTTCCAGTTACAAAGCAAGGGTTAACAGCCAAACAAAACTCATTATTTATGGCCCTGATTCTGTAGTTTACAGAAACACCCCATATGTGGTCGTAAACAGCTGTACAGGCACACGGCAGGGTGCAGAAGGAAAGGAATGCCATACGGTTTTTAGAAGGCAGATTTTGCTGGACTGGTTTTTTTGACACCATGTCCCATTTGAAGCCCCCCTGATGCACCCCTAGAGTGGAAACTCCAAAAAAGTGACTCCATTTTAGAAACTACAGGATAGGGTGGAAGTTTTGTTGGTACTAGTTTAGGGTACATATGATTTTTGGTTGCTCTATACTACACTTTTTGTGCAGCAAGGTAACAAGAAATAGCTTTTTTGGCACGTTTTTTTTTTTTTGTTATTTACAACATTCATCTGACAGGTTAGATCATGGGGTAATTTTATAGAGCAGGTTGTCACGGACGCGGCGATACCTAATATGTATACATTTTTTTTTATTTATGTAAGTTTTATACAATAACTTCATTTTTAAAACCAAAAAAATGTTTTAGTGTCTCCATAGTCTAAGAGCCATAGTTTTTTCAGTTTTTGGGCGATTATCTTGAGTAGGGTCTCATTTTTTGCGGGATGAGATGACGGTTTGATTGGCACTATTTTGGGGTGCATATGACTTTTTGATCGCTTGCTATTACACTTTTTGTGACGTAAAATGGCAAAAAATTGCTTTTTTTACACTGTTTTTATTTTTATTTTTTTACGGTGGTCATCTGAGGGGTTAGGTCATGTGATATTTTTATAGAGCCGGTCGATACGGATGCGGCGATACCTAATATGTATACTTTTTTTTTATTTATGTAAGTTTTACACAATGATTTCATTTTTGAAACAAAAAAAAATCATGTTTTAGTGTTTCCATAGTCTAAGAGCCATAGTTTTTTCAGCTTTTGGGCGATTATCTTGAGTAGGGTCTCATTTTTTGCGGGATGAGATGACGGTTTGATTGGTACTATTTTGGCGTACATGCGACTTTTTTGATCACTTTTATTACCTTTTTTGGGAAGTAAGGTGGGCAAAATTTCAATTTTCTCATAGTTTTTATTTTTTTATTTTTATGGCGTTCACCGTGCGGGGAAAGTAACATGACCATTTTATAGATCAGGTCGTTACGGACGCGGCGATACCTAATATGTGTAGTTTATTTTATTTTTTTAATTTTTATTCAGTGATAAATGTGTTTTTTTTTATCTTAACTTTTTTCACTTTTTTTTTACATTTTTTTGACCCAGACCCGCTTGGTTCTTGAAGATCCAGTGGGTCTGATGTCTGTATAATACAGTACAGTACAATATATATTGTTCTGTACTGTATTTTACTTACACTGAACAGATCTATGCTTTCAGCATAGATCTGTTCAGCACCATGGACAGCAGGACGCCTGAGCAGGCGTCCTGTTGCCATGGGAACCCTCCCCGTCTGCTCAGAACTTCGCAGACGGGGAAGGGTAAGCACGGGGCTGAGGGGGGCTCTCTGGGGGCTCTCTCCCTCTCCATCGGGGGGCTGCAAAGGCACAGCAGCCCCCCGATGGAGAGGGAGTGAGCTCCCTGACCGATGACAGTTAACTTTTTCCATACAGCGGTCCGTACGGACCGCGGTATGGAAAGGGTTAAACGGCTGACATCTGCACAGATGTCAGCCGTTTATACCAGGGTGCCAGCAATGTGCTGGCACCCTGGTATAACCACTAGAAGCCAACGATCATTCATGGGAGGCGGGCGGGGGATCGCGATCCCGCCTGCCGCACCGCCCGCCTCCCGCAACGCCCCCACCGCATGCGACACAGGGGGGGGGGGTAAAAAATATAGATTTTAGCCACTCTAAAGTTTATGATCCCCGCGGTCAGGGACTGCGGGCATCAGAAACTGCAAAAAGCGCAGCAAACCGCAGGTCTGAATTGACCTGCGGTTTGCTGCGATCGCCGACACGGGGGGGTCACATCACCCCCCCTGGCGTTGTCACAGGATGCCGGCTGAAGGATTTCAGCCGAAATCCCGTTCCGTTTAACCCCTCGGGCGCCGGAATCCCGATTTAAAAGTTAGGAAGTACCGGTACGTCCTTGGTCCTTAAGGACTCGGGAAATAGGGCGTACCGGTACGTCCTATGTCCTTAAGGGGTTAAGTACCAGGACATAAGGGCGTACCTGTACACCCTGTGTCCTGAAGAGGTTAAGATATTCAATATAACATATATGGTTCCATCTAGACTTCATCAAATTTATCCAGGGGTTTCACATCCTCTGAACCTCTTCGCTTAAGAGGATGTCCAACCATATGCGACAATTTCCATACATGATGAACCTGCCCTGTGGTGAAGCATTGCTGAATAACCATAAAAAGCCTTTGGAGACACACATTTTGGATTGGAATCCCGATGTCTGCAGGAATTTTTCTGCTGGCGGATAAACCTCTGGAGTTCCCCTACACCTTATACAAATAACAGTTTATTCTTATAGCTGCTAGAATACATATTGTGTCTAAATGGCAGACCCCGTATTTTTCCATCTCTATAGTGATAAATAGGGTTAACAAAATTTTGCTCTTCAGTAAAATTAAAGCTACCATATGCGACTATAGGGAGTTTGGACCTTGATTAGGTTAGGAACCCATAATTTCTGCACCTATAATTTTGCGATTTTAAGTACCGTAACCGTTTATGATATAGTACTGTTAACCTTGATACCAGAGCCAACCAAATACATCTTTTTTTTTGTATTATTGCTTCCTTTTTGTGCTGGCACTGCATCCTAATGTGACTTATGCTGCCAAATCTTCAGTAACTGATATTTTTTTTAATGTCTGCAATATGTGTCATCGTGCCCTTTTTTGCTTCTATTAATTTGGATTTCATTCAACAAATACTTTTTGAAACTAAAGATACTAAGCAGAAATTAATAAAGAAATGAATTGTCCTCTATTTAACCACCTCAGCCCCCTTAGCTTAAACACCCTTAATGACCAGGCCACTTTTTACACTTCTGACCTACACTACTTTCACCGTTTATTGCTCGGTCATGCAACTTACCACCCAAATGAATTTTACCTCCTTTTCTTCTCACTAATAGAGCTTTCATTTGGTGGTATTTCATTGCTGCTGACATTTTTACTTTTTTTGTTATTAATCGAAATTTAAAGATTTTTTTGCAAAAAAATGACATTTTTCACTTTCAGTTGTAAAATTTTGCAAAAAAAACGACATCCATATATAAATTTTGCTCTAAATTTATTGTTCTACATGTCTTTGATAAAAAAAAAAATGTTTGGGTAAAAAAAAAAATGGTTTGGGTAAAAGTTATAGCGTTTACAAACTATGGTACAAAAATGTGAATTTCCGCTTTTTGAAGCAGCTCTGACTTTCTGAGCACCTGTCATGTTTCCTGAGGTTCTACAATGGCCAGACAGTACAAACACCCCACAAATGACCCGATTTCGGAAAGTAGACACCCTAAGGTATTCGCTGATGGGCATAGTGAGTTCATAGAACTTTTTATTTTTTGTCACAAGTTAGCGGAAAATGATGATTTTTTTTTTGATTTTTTTTTTCTTACAAAGTCTCATATTCCACTGACTTGTGACAAAAAATAAAAACTTCCATGAACTCACTATGCCCATCACGAAATACCTTGGAGTGTCTTCTTTCCAAAATGGGGTCACTTGTGGGGTAGTTATACTGCCCTGGCATTTTAGGGGCCAAAATGCGTGCAAAGTAGTTTGAAATCAAAATCTGTAAAAAATGACCGGTGAAATCCGAAAGGTGCTCTTTGGAATGTGGGCCCCTTTGCCCACCTAGGCTGCAAAAAAGTGTCACACATGTGGTATTGCCGTACTCAGGAGAAGTTGGGCAATGTGTTTTGGGGTGTCATTTTACATATACCCATGCTGGGTGAGAGAAATATCTTGGCAAAAGACAACTTTTCCCATTTTTTTATACAAAGTTGGCATTTGACCAAGAAATTTATCTCACCCAGCATGGGTATATGTAAAATGACACCCCAAAACACATTGCCCAACTTCTCCTGAATGTGTTTTGGGGTGTCATTTTACATATACCCATGCTGGGTGAGATAAATATCTCGGTCAAATGCCAACTTTGTATAAAAAAATGGGAAAAGTTGTCTTTTGCCAAGATATTTCTCTCACCCAGCATGGGTATATGTAAAAAGACACCCCAAAACACATTGCCCAACTTCTCCTGAGTACGTTGATACCAGATGTGTGACACTTTTTTGCAGCCTAGGTGGGCAAAGGGGCCCACATTCCAAAGAGCACCTTTCGGATTTCACCAGCCATTTTTTACAGATTTTGATTTCAAACCACTTCTCACGCATTCGGGCCCCTAAAATGCCAGGGCAGTATAACTACCCCACAAGTGACCCCATTTTGGAAAGAAGACACCCCAAGGTATTTCGTGATGGGCATAGTGAGTTCATGGAAGTTTTTATTTTTTGTCACAAGTTAGTGGAATATGAGACTTTGTAAGAAAAAAAAAAATAATTATCATTTTCCGCTAACTTGTGACAAAAAATAAAAAATTCTAGGAACTCGCCATGCCCCTCACGGAATACCTTGGGGTGTCTTCTTTCCAAAATGGGGTCACTTGTGGGGTAGTTATACTGCCCTGGCATTCTAGGGGCCCTAATGTGTGGTAAGTAGGTAAATGACCTGTGAAATCCGAAAGGTGCTCTTTGGAATGTGGGCCCTTTTGCCCACCTAGGCTGCAAAAAAAGTGTCACACATGTGGTATCGCCGTATTCAGGAGAAATTGGGCAATGTGTTTTGGGGTGTCTTTTTACATATACTCATGCTGGGTGAGAGAAATATCTCGGCAAAAGACAACTTTTCCCATTTTTTATACAAAGTTGGCATTTGACCAAGATATTTATCTCACCCAGCATGGGTATATGTAAAATGACACCCCAAAACACATTGCCCAACTTCTCCTGATTACGGCGATACCATATGTGTGACACTTTTTTGCAGCCTAGATGCGCAAAGGGGCCCATATTCCTTTTATGAGGGCATTTTTAGACATTTGGATCCCAGACTTCTTCTCACGCTTTAGGGCCCCTAAAATGCCAGGGCAGTATAAATACCCCACATGTGACCCCATTTTAGAAAGAAGACACCCCAAGGTATTCAATGAGGGGCATGGCGAGTTCATAGAATTTTTTTTTTTGGCACAAGTTAGCGGAATTTCTTTTTTTAATTTTTTTTCTCACAAAGTCTCCCTTTCCGCTAACTTGGGACAAAAATTTCAATATTTCATGGACTCAATATGCCCCTCACGGAATACCTTGGGGTGTCTTCTTTCCGAAATGGGGTCACATGTGGGGTATTTATACTGCCCTGGCATTCTAGGGGCCCTAAAGCGTGAGAAGAAGTCTGGAATATAAATGTCTAAAAAAATTTACGCATTTGGATTCCGTGAGTGAGTTCATGTGAGATTTAATTTTTTGACACAAGTTAGTGGAATATGAGACTTTGTAAGAAAAAAAAAAATAATTCCGCTAACTTGGGCCAAAAAAATGTCTGAATGGAGCCTTACAGGGGGGTGATCAATGACAGGGGGGTGATCAATGACAGGGGGGTGATCAATGACAGGGGGGTGATCAATGACAAAGGGGTTATCAGGGAGTCTATATGGGGTGATCACCCCCCTGTCATTGATCACCCCCCTATAAGGCTCCATTCAGATATCCGTATGTGTTTTGCGGATCCGATCCATGTATCAGTGGATCCGTAAAAAACATACGGACGTTTGAATGGAGCCTTACAGGGGGGTGATCAATGACAGGGGGGTGATCAGGGAGTCTATATGGGGTGATCACCCCCTGTCATTGATCACCCCCCTATAAGGCTCCATTCAGATGTCCGTATGTGTTTTGCGGATCCGATCCATGTATCCGTGGATCCGTAAAAAACATACAGACATTTGAATGGAGCCTTACAGGGGGGTGATCAATGACAGGGGGGTGATCGACAGGGGGGTGATCAGGGAGTCTATATGGGGTGATCACCCAAGTCATTGATCACCCCCCTGTAAGGCTCCATTCAAACGTCCGTATGATTTTTACGGATCCACTGATACATGGATCGGATCCGCAAAACACATACGGACATCTGAATGGAGCCTTACAGGGGGGTGATCAATGACAGGGGGGTTATCAGGGAGTCTATATGGGGTGATCACCCCCCTGTCATTGATCACCCCCCTGTAAGGCTCCATTCAGATGTCCGTATGTGTTTTGCGGATCCGATCCATGTATCAGTGGATCCGTAAAAATCATACGGACGTCTGAATGGAACCTTACAGGGGGGTGATCAATGACAGGGGGGTGATCAATGACAGGGGGGTGATCAGGGAGTCTATATGGGGTGATCACCCCCGTCATTGATCACCCCCCTGTAAGGCTCCATTCAGATGTCCGTATGTGTTTTGCGGATCCGATCCATGTATCAGTGGATCCGTAAAAATCATACGGACGTCTGAATGGAGCCTTACAGGGGGGTGATCAAAGACAGGGGGGTGATCAATGACAGGGGGTGATCAGGGAGTCTATATGGGGTGATCAGGGGTGAATAAGGGGTTAATAAGTGACAGGGGGGGGCAGGGGCGTACACAGAAATCATTGGGCCCCATAGCAAGAATTTAGATTGGGCCCCCATGCCCGTTCCTAGTCCCTCCCACTATGCGCCCTGGCTCCTCTCACTACCCTCCCTAACTTCTCCCCTGCCCCATCTCGTGCAGCAGTACTCAGGCTGGAACCCAACAGACCCATTATAGTGAATGGGATCCGGTAGGTTCCAGGAGTGTTCAGCATATATTGACAAAAATCTGGGGCATTACATGATGTAATACCACCCAACTTTCCTGCTGTCCAGCATGGCACATGCACATGAGAAAAGACATGAGAAAAGTTTGATGAAGTGAGTGTCCCCCTTCCCCCATCCTCTGTGTCATGCAGGACAGCTGGGATACAGTGACATTACTTGCTATCCTGCATAACACATGTGCAGAGACATGAGTCTTTGGGAAAGCTGAGTGACCTTGCCCCCTTCCACACACATACACCTCTGCACTGTCCTCACCTACAAGTCGTCACTTACTTCCTTACTGGTTGTGGCAATCCAGAGGAATCAGGTGGGGCGAAGCTAACAGGCAGGAGGCGGAGCTAGGAGGCGGGGCTAGCAGACGGGAGACAGTTAGGAAGATAGACAGGGGCGGGGACTCTCCTCCACTGCAGGGCCCCCCCTTCCTCACGGGCCCCATAGCAGCTGCGTGGTCTGCCTATATGGTAGGTACGCCACTGGGGGGGGGGGGGGCTGTAGTGTAGTGGTGTTTGGTGCTACATATTACTGAGCTGCCTGTGTCCTCTGGTGGTCGATCCAAGCATAAGGGACCACCAGAGGACCAGGTAGCAGGTATATTAGACGCTGTTATCAAAACAGCGTCTAATATACCTGTTAGGGGTTAAAAAAAAAGCATCTCCAGCCTGCCAGCGAACGATCGCCGCTGGCAGGCTGGAGATCCACTCGCTTACCTTCCGATCCTTTGAGCGCGCGCGCCTGTGTGCGCACGTTCACAGGAAATCTCGCGTCTCGCGAGAGGACGCGTATATGCGTCCAGGAGGAATGAATCAACCACCTCCAGGACGCGTCGCTGCGTTCGGCGGTCCGGAGGTGGTTAAAAAAAAAAAAAAAGACATTCATGGTTGAATATTCACTTTAAGATTAGACAGAAGTACGGTATTTCCATAGAAGTCACATATTTGCTAGTTGTTTGACAGTCTTTGGGGGCCAATTATCAAACTGGTGTTAAGTAGAACTGGCTTAGTTGCCCATAGCAACCAATCAGATTTCACCTTTCATTTTGGACAGCTCCGTTGGAAAATGAAAGGTGGAATCTGATTGGTTGCTATGGGCAACTAAGCCAGTTCTACTTTACACCAGTTTGATAAATGACCCTCATAGATTCCTTGAACCTCCGCTAATGGCTGATGCACAAGGTAATTTATAGCACTGTGTATTTAGAGCCAAGGAAAGGATCCATCCTACGAGAACAGGAAACAATTTTGGAGCTTTTGGAGGAAGAGATCCAACACTATCCTTAGCACTCAATATACACAATATAGGTCTCTTATACAGAGTGCTATAGTATGGCATGCAGCCTAATACTAACCTAATTTCAATAAACACCCTAAATGCCCCTTTACACAGGCTTACCGAGCAGGCAATTATTATTGGGAACAAACTGTTCAATCCTAATATTTGCCTACTCACCAGAGGTGAGAACGGCATTTACACGCAGCAGTATGAAAATGAGCAATCACTGCTTGTCCCCACAGAGAAACATTGCTTCTGCGTAGAAGATCCCTGTTTAAGTAGCAATGGTTTCTCCTAATTAATGAATGTTGGCATGTCAGCAGGTAATCGGCGACACCTTTACACAGGGCAATTTTCGGTAACAAGGATTCTTAGGAACGCTCCTTCCCTATAATTGCCCTGATAGTCGGCTTGTATAAAGGTGCTTTAACACTACTAACCAGCTTTGCTTGTCTTGTGTTATATACACTCACCTAAAGAATTATTAGGAACACCTGTTCTATTTCTCATTAATGCAATTATCTAGTCAACCAATCACATGGCAGTTGCTTCAATGCATTTAGGGGTGTGGTCCTGGTCAATACAATCTCCTGAACTCCAAACTGAATGTCAGAATGGGAAAGAAAGGTGATTTAAGCAATGTTGAGCGTGGCATGGTTGTTGGTGCCAGACGGGCCGGTCTGAGTATTTCCCAATCTGCTCAGTTACTAGGATTTTCACGCACAACCATTTCTAGGGTTTACAAAGAATGGTGTGAAAAAGGGAAAAACATCCAGTATGCGGCAGTCCTGTGGGCAAAAATGCCTTGTGGATGCTAGAGGTCAGAGGAGAATGGGCCGACTGATTCAAGCTGATAGAAGAGCAACGTTGACTGAAATAACCACTCATTACAACCGAGGTATGCAGCAAAGCATTTCTGAAGCCACAACACGCACAACCTTGAGGCGGATGGGCTACAACAGCAGAAGACCCCACCGGGTACCACTCATCTCCACTACAAATAGGAAAAAAAGGCTACAATTTGCACGAGCTCACCAAAATTGGACTGTTGAAGACTGGAAAAATGTTGCCTGGTCTGATGAGTCTCGATTTCTGTTGAGACATTCAAATGGTAGTGTCCGAATTTGGCGTAAACAGAATGAGAACATGTATCCATCCTCTGATGGCTACTTCCAGCAGGATAATGCACCATGTCACAAAGCTCGAATCATTTCAAATTGGTTTCTTGAACATGACAATGAGTTCACTGCACTAAAATGGCCCCCACAGTCACCAGATCTCAACCCAATAGAGCATCTTTGGGATGTGGTGGAACAGGAGCTTCGTGCCCTGGATGTGCATCCCTCAAATCTCCATCAACTGCAAGATGCTATCCTATCAATATGGGCCAACATTTCTAAAGAATGCTATCAGCACCTTGTTGAATCAATGCCACGTAGAATTAAGGCAGTTCTGAAGGCAAAAGGGGGTCCAACAACGTATTAGTATGGTGTTCCTAATAATTCTTTAGGTGAGTGTAGGTAAGTAGGGAATATATATTAGTGATCACATTAGATACACTAATCAAAAGTTCATAAGTAATCAAGATGAGTTTGCAAGTGTATGGGACACATTGCAAAAATATTTATATTTCCATTTGGCATTTTATTGTGTATTTATAAGCGGTAAATGGATCGGAGCACATACTGCACAGTCAGTTAATCCACTGGGTATCATAGTACAATAGCCTAGAACTCTATCTATAAACAATCTATGGGGGCAGATGTACAGATATAACATATATTTAGCTTTTCTACCTAATTACTAGTCTACATTATCACACTGAACTGGAACAAAAGGAGAACACAGATCATCATCGAACAGCATATATGTAATGTAGCCATTAGGCAGAGACATCTGCTGCAGATTCATAAAATAAGAGACATTTATGACAGATAGGGAATTTACTTCCTCCTTCAAACCTTCTACTTTCATTTCAATGTTACTTTTGAGATGCAAAGAAGCCTGCATCGGGGCTTTTGGGTCAGAGTCATCCACGTTCATGTCAGTTCACCTGCTATTCTTTTTCATTTTTTATTTTTTTTGTTAAAACCTTCAAGGCTGTTGCAAAAAATTTTGTGGATGTCCCAGTCACCTTAATGGTTCTTGCAGAAATCCATGCACACGCTGCAAAAACAAGCCCGTAAGAAATTGCAGATCAAGAAATGTTATTTTGTATTTATTTTTCTATCTGATCTTTATTCCTTTCGGTCTAATACAATATTCACCAGTTGGGTGTAACATCTGCATCGACATACTGCAACTGTAATAATGCACAGGATAGGTGATAAGTATCTGACCAATGGGGGTCTGACGTTTGTACCTCCACTGATCACAAGAACATTGTCCCCAATGTGAATGGTGTGGTAGCGGCCAATGGCTGTCTCCAGCAGTCCCATAGAGAATGAAATTTCCTTTGTGATGAAACACATTTCTCAGATGTTGTCTATTGATGCAGGTGATACACCCAACTGGTGAATATGCAACTGTTTCTCCATTCACTCCAAGACCGCATTCTTGTGATCTGCGGAGGTCCCAGTAGCTGGGCCCCCACTATCAGCTACTTATTACCTATCCTGTGAATAGGCGATACTTTTTTATGGTGGGACAACCACTTTAATGTTCCGGTTCCACATACTACAATGGGTGCATATCAGCAGCTCTATTAGTGCCATGATTTTAACCAAAATATGGGTCTAATGACTCAAAGTAATAGCATTATAGGGATCTATGATACCTGCAGTCACATACAGACTTGCAGCAGCAGTAGTATAGGCACAGACATGCTCTTGTATAGCACTCCTGTAAAACTGGCCTAAGTTTACTAAGCTTGTTCTACCTTTTATTTGTATATTACACAAACAAGTTATTATCTACCATATGTAATAACACAATTCTGTCATAGTACAAACTGTTTATAGGTGAAATGAAACATTGTACATTTTGTAGTGCAGAAGAGCTATACAATACTTAACACAATGGCAAGCAATGTGTCTATATACAAACAACACTAAAGGCGTATCTTCCTGAATTAATAGTTCATAGTGGGATAAGGTGAGGAGATTTTATATAAATATTCCCCGGTCCATGTGATTTCATATGTTGTGTGCCAATCATCCTACAGGAATTTATTTATATTTTTATTGACTAGGTGAGTCAAGTTGATCTGAGCACCTTTGCCTTAACAGTACCTAGGAGAGCCACCTTATCAATATTCATCAATCTCTTTATGTATGCATATTGTAGAGTTTTGTTAAAAAATTGGCCAGCACATCTTTGGGAACATGCCACAGATCTTCTGAAGGCTTTGGCTGTCTCGCTTGTTTCTGCCTGTGCATTTAATCCCAGACAGTGTCACTGATGTTAAGAACATAATTGAATAAGCATCCCACCATTGTTACTCACAGTAGAAAATAACAGATTTGAAGCAAATGGAATGCTAACCTTATTCACCTGGTAGGAGCAGAGGCCACGGCTCAAAGCCTTTATTAGAAATGTAGGTTTTATTGTAATTTACAAGAATATTGGCTCGGCATGATGTGTAATTCAATAAATTTGGGCCAGTGCAATGCATTTTGTAGTCATATCACTGGTTAAGCTTCATAAACCTGGCATATACCGTAAATGATGCTGTAGTCAGCATTCTATTTTTTTTAGAAGTATTTCAATCTCACATCTTTATGACATATACAGTCAGGTCCATAAATATTGGGACATAGACACAATTCTAACATTTTTGGCTCTATACACCACCACAATGGATTTGAAATGAAACGAACAAGATGTGCTTTAACTGCAGACTGTCACCCCCAAAACCCTTTTTTTTGGGCTTGTTAAAATCGTTATTTAACGACTATTCCCTATATAGGGATCTTACCTTTGTCTGTGGCTTCTTTTCATTAAAAAACGATCTTTTAAAATATGCTAATCACTTCACTACCAGCAAGTAGGGCGTCTACATGCTGGTAACCGCCGCAAAAAAACGCCCCTCCTCTCGTTGATTGACAGGGCCAGCGAGCGCTCTCCTCCTCCAGCTGGCCCTGTCAGCATTTCAAAAATATCGCGCCTATCTTTATTCGGCGCAGGCGCTCTGAGAGAAGGAGGCTCGCCTCCTCAGCACTCCCTCAGTGCGCCTGCGCAGATGACATCACCGAAAGAGAAGAGGTGATCGGCGCAGGCGCACTGAGGGAGTGCTGAGGAGGCGAGCCTCCTTCTCTCAGAGCGCCTGCGCCGAATGAAGACAGGCGCGGGATTTTTGAAATGCTGACAGGGCCAGCCGGAGAAGGAGAGCACTGCTGGCCCTGTCAATCAACAAGAGGAGGGGGCGGTTTGTTGCGGCGGCTACCAGCAAGTAGACGCCCTACTTGCTGGTAGTGAAGTGATTAGCATATTTTAAAAGATCGTTTTTTAATGAAAAGAAGCCACAGACAAAGGTAAGATCCCTACACTCACCTAAAGAATTATTAGGAACACCATACTAATACAGTGTTGGACCCCCTTTTGCCTTCAGAACTGCCTTAATTCTACGTGGCATTGATTCAACAAGGTGCTGATAGCATTCTTTAGAAATGTTGGCCCATATTGATAGGATAGCATCTTGCAGTTGATGGAGATTTGAGGGAGGCACATCCAGGGCACGAAGCTCCCGTTCCACCACATCCCAAAGATGCTCTATTGGGTTGAGATCTGGTGACTGTGGGGGCCATTTTAGTACAGTGAACTCATTGTCATGTTCAAGAAACCAATTTGAAATGATTTGAGCTTTGTGACATGGTGCATTATCCTGTTGGAAGTAGCCATCAGAGGATGGATACATGTTCTCATTCTGTTTACGCCAAATTCGGACTCTACCATTTGAATGTCTCAACAGAAATCGAGACTCATCAGACCAGGCAACATTTTTCCAGTCTTCAACAGTCCAATTTTGGTGAGCTCGTGCAAATTGTAGCCTCTTTTTCCTATTTGTAGTGGAGATGAGTGGTACCCGGTGGGGTCTTCTGCTGTTGTAGCCCATCCGCCTCAAGGTTGTGCGTGTTGTGGCTTCACAAATGCTTTGCTGCATACCTCGGTTGTAACGAGTGGTTATTTCAGTCAACGTTGCTCTTCTATCAGCTTGAATCATTCGGCCCATTCTCCTCTGACCTCTAGCATCCACAAGGCATTTTTGCCCACAGGACTGCCGCATACTGGATGTTTTTCCCTTTTCACACCATTCTTTGTAAACCCTAGAAATGGTTGTGCGTGAAAATCCCAGTAACTGAGCAGATTGTGAAATACTCAGACCGGCCCGTCTGGGACCAACAACCATGCCACGCTCAAAATTGCTTAAATCACCTTTCTTTCCCATTCTGACATTCAGTTTGGAGTTCAGGAGATTGTATTGACCAGGACCACACCCCTAAATGCATTGAAGCAACTGCCATGTGATTGGTTGACTAGATAATTGCATTAATGAGAAATAGAACAGGTGTTCCTAATAATTCTTTAGGTGAGTGTATATAGGGAATAGTCGTTAAATAACGATTTTAACAAGCCCAAAAAAAAAAGGGTTTTGGGGGTGACAGAAGCCCTTTAATTTGAGGGTATTTACATCCAAATCAGGTGAACGGTGTAGGAATTACAACAGTTTGCATATGTGCCTCCCACTTGTTGAGGGACCAAAAGTAATGGGACAGAATAATAATCATAAATCAAACTTTCACTTTTTAATACTTGGTTGCAAATCCTTTGCAGTAAATTACAGCCTGAAGTCTGGAACGCATAGACATCGCCAGACGCTGGGTTTCATCCCTGGTGATGCTCTGCCAGGCATCTACTGCAACTGTCTTCAGTTCCTGCTTGTTTTTGGGGCATTTTCCCTTCAGTTTTGTCTTCAGTAAGTGAAATGCATGCTCAATCGGATTCAGGTCAGGTGATTGAATTGGCCATTGCATAACATTCCACTTCTTTCCCCAAGCTTTTGCAGTATGCTTTGGGTCATTGTCCATCTGCACTGTGAAGCGCCGTCCAATGAGTTCTGAAGCATTTGGCTGAATATGAGCAGATAATATTGCCTGAAACACTTCAGAATTCATCCTGCTGATTTTGTCAGCAGTTACCTCAACAATAAATACAAGAGAACCAGTTCCATTGGCAGCCATACATGCCCACGCCATGACACTACCACCACCATGCTTCACTGATGAGGTGGTATGCTTAGGATCATGAGCAGTTCCTTTCCTTCTCCATACTCTTCTCTTCCCATCACTCTGGTACAAGTTGATCTTGGTCTCATCTGTCCATAGGATGTTGTTCCAGAACTGTGAAGGCTTTTTTAGATGTCGTTTGGCAAACTCTAATCTGGCCTTCCCGTTTTTGAGGCTCACTAATGGTTTACATCTTGTGGTAAACCCTCTGTATTCACTCTGGTGAAGTCTTCTCTTGATTGTTGACTTTGACACACATACACCTACCTCCTGGAGAGTGTTCTTGATCTGGCCAACTGTTGTAAAGGGTGTTTTCTTCACCAGGGAAAGAATTCTTCAGTCATCCACCACAGATGTTTTCTGAGGTCTTCCGGGTCTTTTGGTGTTGCTGAGCTCACCGGTGCATTCCTTCTTTTTAAGAATGTTCCAAACAGTTGTTTTGGCCACGCCTAATGTTTTTGCTATATCTCTGATGGGTTTGTTTTGTTTTTTTTCAGCTTAATTATGGCTTGCTTCACTGATACTGACAGCTCTTTGTATCTCATCTTGAGAGTTGACAGCAACAGATTCCAAATGCAAATAGCACACTTGAAATGAACTCTGGGCCTTTTATCTGCTCATTGCAATTTGGATAATGAGGGAATAACACCCACCTGGCCATGGAACAGCTGAGAAGCCAATTGTCCGATTACTTTTGGTCCCTTAACAAGTGGGAGGCCCATATGCAAACTGTTGTAATTCCTACACCGTTCACCTGATTTGGATGTAAATACCCTCAAATTAAAGCTGACAGTCTGCAGTTAAAGCACATCTTGTTTGTTTCATTTCAAATACATTGTGGTGGTGTATAGAGCCAAAATTGTTAGAAATTTGTCGATGTCCCAATATTTATGGACCTGACTGTATATCCACATGATATACTGTAATTATCTGATAAGGGAATTTCTAGCCTCTATGGACAAGTGCCTATTTAGAGAATGGTGTTCCCCAACCTCCTTCAGGAGGTGGCAGCTGCACTCTTGTCTAGCATTCACAAGTGTGAATATACCATAAAATGGCTGAGATGAGAATGCAACCAGTGAAATAGGGCAGCAGGTAGCACTAGAAAGATCTACACTTACCTGTCACTTGGTTAACTTACATTATACCACCACCATGGTATTAAGATCTCTAACAGCTTTACAGGCATGTGGTTATATAAAGGAATACTATAATAAAATAAGTTATCCAGTGAATGATTCATGATAATAAACCAGTATATATCTGGGAAGGCGATTACTATGAAGAATCACAGAAAAGAGGGAGTGCCGATCCCTAGACTCTCCGAGGAGGACAGGGAACTACTGAATGGCCCCATCAAATTGCAGGAACTATGGGACACGTTAAAATCTATACAGGGCAATTCTAGTCCCGGGTTGGATGGCCTCCCCTTTGAGATATACAGAAGATATGGAGAGGTTATCCTCCCAGTCTTTGTGCAGGTCCTAAATGACTCAATGGACAGGGGTGAACTCCCTGCCTCCCTCTCGGAGGCTGTCATAACTCTGTTGGGAAAAAAAGGGAAGGACGAGAGCAAGGTTGACTCGTATTGCCCCATCTCTCTTCTCAACACCGATTTTAAATTATGTGCTAAATTACTTGCAAACCATCTTAAAAGAGTTATAGAGAAAATAATACATCCGGACCAATCAGGGTTTGTACCCAAACGGCAAGCCCAGACGAATATTCGGCGGACACTGCTGAATCTACAGATGGGCGGGGAGGGTGCCCATTCCATCCTGTCTGTGGACGCGGAAAAGGTGTTTGACATGGTGGAATGGGCATACCTCTGGAAAATAATGCATTAGTTTAACCTGGGGGAAAAAATCATCAGATGGGTACAACTGCTTTATCATAATTCGAAAGTTAGGGTAAAAATTAATGGCGTGATATCAGAGTCGGTACCATTGCAAAGGGGAACCAGGCAGGGGTGCCCACTCTCCCCACTATTGTTCGCTATATTCGTCGAACCTTTGGCTTGCAAGGTTCGTGCAGACGATAAAATCAGGGGGTTTGGGGGAAAGGGCGCGTCAGATAAAATATGTCTCTTCGCGGATAAGATCTTATTTTTTCTGGAAGGGGGGGTATCAACGGTACCTTACCTGATGGGGATAGTAAACCAGTTTGGCCAAGTCTCGGGCTTTAGGGTGAATTGGTCAAAATCCGTGTTGCTCCCAATTGGTCATGAAATAAGGCGAAATGATATCAATGTTAAAATACTGAAACCCACGGAGTCATTTGAATACCTTGGTATAAGAGTCAGCTCAAGGATTAAAGAGAAAACAAGCATCTGGCAAAAACTGTTGATTCGACAGGCGGATCGAATCGCTATAATAAAGATGGTCTTATTACCGCAGATTCTTTATGTTATTTCCTCGTGCCCTGTATGGATAGGGGATCATTTTTTCAATGCATTAGAAGGTGTGCTAAATGATCTCATTTGGGGGAGAAAAAGGGTTAGGTTGAAACAAAAATATTTATGGTTAGATGAAGAAGATGGTGGCCTGTCCGTCCCCTGTTTCCGAGGCTACTATTATGCATCCCAGCTTCAGTGGTTAATGACGGAGGATGACAGACTGCGTCGCTTTTTGGAAGGGGAACTTGAAGGCCCCCAATACAACATGTTTAGTGCCCTAGAAACTGGAATTTTAAAAATAAAGGGCAGGAAGTGCCCAATTAGTAATATGATACATTTAATATGGGTTAATGTGAAAAAATTATTGGGTATAAATTATACATTAAGGTTCACCCCCATTTGGGGAAATTTACAGTTAAGTGAATTTTGGAAGTTAGATGATTTTGTATTCTGGGAGAGAAATGGTATTAAGTTTGTTTCACAGATAGAGGTGGATGGAAAATTGAAGACACTAGAGGAAATGGGGCTTAGTATAGATCTAGACAATCTTACATGGTTTAGATATTTTGGATTAAAGCATGCATTTGACACGACTGAGAATAGAGAATATTTAATTACTAAACAGTCAGAATTTGCAGAATTCTGCTATCACAGTATGGGGATTAAATTATCAATTTCACAGATATATAAAAAAATAAAGATGGGGTTAGGTGGTGTGATCAAATTTAAAAGCGAAAATAAATGGGCACTAGAGGAGGAGCCTGATATTTTAGATTGGAAATGTGTCTATAAAAGTATAAAAAGGAGTACTATTTCGAGTAACTTCCGGCTGACGCAGTTTTTCATCCTCCATCGGACCTATGTAACTCTTTGGGTGTTGAGCAAGATGTACAAAACAAAGGATACAAGATGTTGGAAGTGCAGAAAGGACAGTGCGGATTTCGCTCACTTGATCTGGTATTGTCCTCTTATGCAGGAATATTGGACCCAGGTTTTTCAGGACCTTACCAGCGCAACTGGGCGTCATGCCCCATTGGAGATTACGATAGCGGTGCTTGGATATATAAGAAAACTTGGGATGGATAGACAAAGCAAAAGGAAATGGGAAAAAGGATTAATGCTTGCTCGGGTTGTGGTGGCTAGAGGGTGGGGATTAGACAGACCGCCAAGGGTTGCAGAATGGAAAAATTTATGCGAGAGGGTGCAGAGATATGACCAGGCTTGTAGGCTAAAATGAAATAGGGAATGTTATCTAACAGGGGGAAATGGGGGTAATAAGTAGTGCAGAAAACTAAATAAACGAATAAAGGAAGACTGTACCCCATGAAAAGTGATTATGGTAGTAAATTGTCCTGCCGAAACTCCCAAGACAACCGAGGGGGGGGGGGGGGGGGGCGAGGGCGAGGTATATTGTGCTTTTTCTACTGTTTGTTTTTTCTTTTTTGTGAAATGAAATGAAACAAGATAAAGATAGAATTTTGATGTTATCAGCAATTATGTAACATTTGTGCGCACATATTTGCGGTTTTGCAATGTCTATGAGCTTTTGTGTCTTTTTCTTGTCATACATGATGAAAAGGAAAATAAAATATAAATTATAATAAAAAAATATATATATACACTCACCTAAAGAATTATTAGGAACACCTGTTCTATTTCTCATTAATGCAATTATCTAGTCAACCAATCACATGGCAGTTGCTTCAATGCATTTAGGGGGGTGGTCCTGGTCAAGACAATCTCCTGAACTCCAAACTGAATGTCAGAATGGGAAAGAAAGGTGATTTAAGCAATTTTGAGCGTGGCATGGTTGTTGGTGCCAGACGGGCCGGTCTGAGTATTTCACGAACTGCTCAGTTACTGGGATTTTCACGCACAACCATTTCTAGGGTTTACAAAGAATGGTGTGAAAAGGGAAAAACATCCAGTATGCGGCAGTCCTGTGGGCAAAAATGCCTTGTGGATGCTAGAGGTCAGAGGAGAATGGGCCGACTGATTCAAGCTGATAGAAGAGCAACTTTGACTGAAATAACCGTTACAACCGAGGTATGCAGCAAAGCATTTGTGAAGCCACAACACGCACAACCTTGAGGCGGATGGGCTACAACAGCAGAAGACCTCACGGGTACCACTCATCTCCACTACAAATAGGAAAAAGAGGCTACAATTTGCACGAGCTCACCAAAATTGGACTGTTGAAGACTGGAAAAATGTTGCCTGGTCTGATGAGTCTCGATTTCTGTTGAGACATTCAAATGGTAGAGTCAGAATTTGGCGTAAACAGAATGAGAACATGTATCCATCCTCTGATGGCTACTTCCAGCAGGATAATGCACCATGTCACAAAGCTCGAATCATTTCAAATTGGTTTCTTGAACATGACAATGAGTTCACTGTACTAAAATGGCCCCGACAGTCACCAGATCTCAACCCAATAGAGCATCTTTGGGATGTGGTGGAACGGGAGCTTCGTGCCCTGGATGTGCATCCCTCAAATCTCCATCAACTGCAAGATGCTATCCTATCAATATGGGCCAACATTTCTAAAGAATGCTATCAGCACCTTGTTGAATCAATGCCACGTAGAATTAAAGCAGTTCTGAAGGCAAAAGAAGGTCCAACACCGTATTAGTATGGTGTTCCTAATAATTCTTTAGGTGAGTGTATATATGTATATATGCCCTAAATAAAAAGAAAAATAAAAGTAAAAAAAAAAAGAATCACAGAAAAAAGCACCAATGTGAATAAATGAAAATGTAAAGGAAGCAATAAATGACAAAAATAAACCATTTAAATCACTAAAACGAGGAAGCGTTGAAAAATTATAATGAAAAAAATAGAATATGTAAAAGACAAATAAAAGCAGCCAACATAGAGACAGAGAGATTTATTTCCCAAAAGAGCAAAACTAACACAAAAATGTTCTTCAATTATATAAATGGCAAAAAGTATAAATCTTAAGGTGTCGGCCCTTTACAGAATGATGACGGGGGAGTTGCAGAGATCGATGAGGAGAAAGCAAAGCTATTAACTCCTTAAGGACCCAGGACGAGATTGCTCGTCCTAAAGGGCCGGTACTTAGTGCCCCAGGACGAGCATTCTCGTCCTGCGGTCCTTCCTCCCCCCGGCGTGCAGTGCTGCGATCAGCGGCAGAGATCTGGCTGTTACTGACAGCAGGATCCCTGCTGCATCCACCAGCATCGGTGATGATGCCAATGGATTAACCGTTCATATGCCGCGGTCAGGCCTCACTGCGGCATATGGGAGGTTTGCGCTCCCTCACCTCATCCATCGGGTCCCTGCTTTGCTGTGGCAGGGACTCGATGGTTGCCATGGCAGCCCCAAGCCATTCCATGGCTTGGGGCCCGGCATGTACGGAGGCCTAAGAGGCCCAGCCCCCAGGCTGGGTCTCCTAGGCAACTGTTAGCGTCTTACAGTGGTGTAAGACACTAACAGTTCAATACAGCCCAATACAGATGTATTGTGCTGCATTGAAACAGGTATCAGACCCTGTAATGTTGAAGTCCCAGAATGGGACAAATAATAAAGTGAAAAGTTAATAAAATTAAGGTTTTACAAAAAAATGTAAAGTTTCAAGTAAAAAATAAATACGGTAAATGCTTCCTTTTTCCAAAATAAAGTAAAATTTTATTTTTTTTTAAATAGGGAAAAAAAGTGACGTATTAGGTACCACCACGTTCATATCGACCAGCTCTATAAAAATATCACATTACCTAACCCCTCAGATGAGCACCGTCAAAAAAATAAAATAAAAACTGTGCTAAAAAAGCAATTTTTGACTTCCGGTTCCGGCGCTGGGATGCAGGACGCGGAGTGAGTGAGCTCCGGCGCCTGTCCCTGTATATTTGTCTGCACTCCGACCCTGACAACAACAAGGGGCCCCGAAAGTCACCTGGGGGATCCCACAGAGCGGCGGCCGATATTTGCTGAGGAGTGGCAGACGACAAGTCATGAGCGGGACAAGACAGACCGCTAGTGCTGTGTCGGGCAAGATGGCGGATTCCCGCCCCGAATCCCCGATTAACAACCAAGGGGCTGCAGAGGTGGTGGATAGTGGCGGCAAGCTGGCTGGGGACCTAAGTAGCATAGACTACAAAACGCTGGCTATTAAAGTGGCCAAGTACCTGGCCCCGGACATCAAAGAGACTCTTGCTAAGACCCTCACACCGTCCATGCATGAGCTGCATAACACGGTGGCAAGGCATGAAGCAAGCATAGAGGAGCTGGAGCAAAGGGTTTCTGCAATGGAGGACAATGTAACCAGAGTTACCCATGATGCCCAGGACCTTTTTAAGCAAAACATTGTGCTGAAGGATCGCCTAGAGGACCTGGAGAATTGGTCTAGGCGGAATAATTTACGAATAGTGGGCTTACCAGAGAGCGTTAAACAGCTTGCCCTGAAAGAGATTTGCGAGGTCGAGATACCTCAAGCCTTGAACCTGCATGGTAGTGACACAGTGGAGAGGGTTCACAGAGTTGGCCCTGCTATGGACTCTCAGACACAAAATCGCACCAACTCGCAAAACCTCCAGTCTAGGCCGCGCCAAGTCATTATGCGGTTCCTGGATTATAATAATAAAGAAGCCATCCTGAGGGCTTTTAGGGCCCGCAAAGGTCCGCTGAAAGTCAGAGGACATACCTTACTAATGTTCGCCGATTACTCTGCAATGGTGGCAAAAAAGAGGTGCGAATTCATTGCTGTCTGCTCGGAGCTGTACAGGCAGCAAATACGATTCCAGTTGTTGTATCCGGCGATTTAAAAAATTTCAACTGCGGAGGGCGAGATTAAAACCTACCAGGATCCTGAGGCTGCGGAGGAGTTCCTGCGAAACAACAACTTGGAGGGTGAGCCGCGACGCAGAGGAAGGTCACCAAGGCAGCGACAACAGAGCAGAGACACGGCGAGGAGCCCGGAATGGAGACGCTCACCCCCCACGGATAGGCGGAGACGAGACTGGGAGCTGGTCCCGGTTGATAAGAGGGGGCCTCGCTCTACAAGAAGAAGGGACTCGTGGTCATGATAACGAGGACACTATCGGTAGCTATGTTGAGTTTTGTTAAGGGTCCTTAGTGGCCCATTTACAACTAGTGATTTACAATGGACATGGGTTAAGGCGCACAGTAGGCGCGGGGTCGCACATAGAAGTGAACTTTATAACTTTGCCCGTGCGGTTGCATATTTGTACGTTCTAACATTGTCTGCGGTCAGTATTGTGTAAAGTAAGGGGGACAGGTAGTTAAGTACTGTAGCCCAGAAAAAAGAGAAGTCAGGGAGTAAGGAAGGAGGGTACTGAGTGGGTATATGTATTGCAGTGAGAGTTTGGTTTTAGGAGATTTTCCTAACTGGGACAGGGTGGGGAGGGGGGCAGTTTATGATATTGTACACGATACTGTTCATGTTTTTTCTTATGCATCAGCTGACGCTTATCTCCGGAATCTCTTGGTAATGGGTTATGTCTACCCAGCTATTATCCTGGTCATTGGAAGATCAAACTTTGTAGGTTGCTATAAGTATGAAGATAGTTAGCTGGAATGTGAAGGGCCTCCGCTCTCCGCAGAAGAGGTGGATGATCCTCAGTCACCTTAAAAAATTGAAACCTGACATAGCATTGCTTCAGGAAACTCATTTATTGGCAAGGGACTTTGGGAGGATGCAAAAATTGTGGGTTGGTCAGGTGATTGGATCGTCTTCCTCTGAGCGGAGAGCGGGAGTCCTGATACTGTTCAACAGAGCACTCAATTTCACCCTGCTGGGTTCAGTAACGGACGACAAAGGGAGATGGGTCAAAGTATCGATAAAGGTCCAGAATATGGAGTACACTATATTCAATGTATATGGCCCGAACGCCAACAATTCGCAATTTTTCAGGGCACTGGAAGACGAATTACTATTGGACAAGACTTCAAACTTGATAGTGGGAGGCGACTTTAATTCAGTTGTGATGGGGCAGGAAGATAGAAAGACCAAGTCAAAGGGTTGTAGCACTACTACGGCCCATGACGCAGTATTGGGGCAGATGATAGAGACAGTGGGATTGGTGGATCCCTGGAGGCAGCTTCATCCAGATGACAGGGCCTACTCTTTCTACTCCCATGCTCAGGACTCGTGGTCACGCATTGATTACATCTTTGCTCAGGGTTCTCTATCGGGGTTGGTGGAACATGCTGATATTGGCGACATTAACATATCAGATCATGCTCCGGTAACCCTGATTTTGAGGGGCCATTCTCAAAAGGCTCAGATTACCTATGGAGGTTCCCCTCAAATTTATTAGGAAATGAGGATTTTCAAAATAAACTAATAGGCTGGTGGGAAGAGTACAAGGAAGGTAATCAGATCCACATGGATAACCCGGAACTTTTCTGGCAGACGTCTAAGGTGGTCCTGAGGGGGCTATATATTTGGCAGGAAGAAAGCGTGTCAGCAGTCATTAGAAAGAGCAAGCGATAAAGTTAGGCAGACGTACAGGCAGTTCACAGAACTGCCCTCGGCGGACAATAAGGCAAAATGGGTAGAAGCACGCCAGGCCTTTGAAACTAGCGAAAGACACAGTCTCTCAGACAAACCCATTTTGAAGCTAAATTGTTTCGTTATGGAACAAAGCAGGCCGCTTACTGGCCAATCTAGCGAAAGGCCGGAGAACGCCTCAGTATATATACTGTTTAAAGGATGACAAGGGGAGGATAATCATTGATCCGGCAGGCATTAATGAAATTGTGGCTCAATATTATGCGGCTTTATACAAGGACCACCCCCAGACATCACTAGTAGATACCCTTTTGGACAATGTGGCACTGCCCACGGTAACATCTGAGCAGCTCCTGAAATTAAACGCGGATGTGACCGTGGAGGAACTCCAATTGGTCATTAGGGGTCTAAAAAACGCAACAACTCCGGGGCCTGATGGCTTCTCGGGAGAGTATTATAAGATTTTGCTCGCGCAGGTCTCCCCAGTAATGATGCAGCTCTACAATGACATACTGAAGGGCAAGTTCAAACCAGACAAGGATAATGTGTCTTACATTAAGCTCCTTCCCAAACCAGGGAAAGATCCCCTTCTGCCTAGTTCATATAGGCCTATATCCCTAATAAACGTAGACACAAAGATCCTATCCAAAATCATTGCTGATAGGCTGGCCTCTTTTCTACCGTCTCTGATAGGGGCTGAACAGGTGGGGTTTGTCCAGGGCCGTTCAGCGGTCAAAAATATTAGGATGGTCCTAACAGTCCTAGACAGGGTTCGACACGATCCTCTTCCAGGGGAAAATCCGGCCATACTCACCTTGGACGCTGAAAAAGCTTTTGACAATGTAAGGTGGGCATGGCTGGAGGCAGTGCTGGACAAACTGGGATTTAGGGGGGCATTTAGGACGTTTATTACAAACTTATATGATAACCCAAAGGTGCGAGTGTATACTCAGGGCTACCTCTCCAAACCTTTTAAATTGCAAAAGGGAACGAGACAGGGGTGTCCGCTTTCCCCTTTGCTCTTCAACTTGGCACTGGAACCCCTGTCGCGGCTTCTTTGTTCATCAGACCTGTATACTGGTGTTGAGGTGGGATCAACGCAGGTGAAGGCGGCGCTTTTTGCTAATGATGTGGTGCTATTTCTGGCTAAACCGGAGGAGCACATTCTAGCTATTTTTCAGGCCCTGGAGGCCTTTGGAAGTTATTCAGGATACAAGGTAAGCATTACCTTTGTTACCCATGAGTGATACCTTGCGTAAGGTGACCAGGGATCAGGGAATCAGTATAGCAAAATCTAGCATAACATATCTCAGGGTGAAAATAGGGAAGGACACACACTCCTTGTATCAACTTAATTTTCCACCACTACTGTCCCGTATAGGAGCTGACCTGGATAGATGGCAGGGTCTACCCCTCTCCTTGATGGGAAGGTGCTGCTTAGTGAAGATGATGGGTGTCTCTAAATTGCTATACCCGATGCAGACCATCCCACTATTATTACGGCATTCTGATGTCAAAATCCTGGAGAGTAAATTCGTGCGGTTTATATGGCAGGGCAAGAAGCCGAGAGTTGCTCTGGATAAACTGAAACTGAGAAGAGATTTGGGGGGAGTCAACTTCCCAGATGTCCGGGGCTACAATATCGCATGCAATAGCAGATACATATTGGATTGGGCAAATCAGACTTCTTTTTATACCAACCTCAGCCTGGAGAAACAGTTAGCGAAACCCTGGACCTGATGGCATTATTGCATACCAGTATTCCTAACTTGCCAGGACCAATTAAAAAATCATTGCTACTAAAAGATACCATTGTAGTATGGAAAATATTGCGGAAGATGTATGGTTTGCCTTATCGAATTTCTAAGCATCTCCCGATTGCAGCTAACCCCAGTTTTGGAGCCAGGAAGGAGGCAGCAGAGATATAGCTATGTGGTTACGGAAAGGGGTTCGGAAGATGGGTGACTTATTTCACGAGACAGAATCTAGGTGGAGGACACTGGAGGAGTTGAGAGAGAAGTGGGGATTGCAGAGTCTGTCTTTCCTACCATACATGCAACTTATGTCATATGGTAAGGAATTATGTAAGGATCTAACGAAGGAATGGAGAGCAAAAGAATTTGACCTACTCTTGCGGCTAAAAATTAGACCGAAATTTCACTTCTCTATCAATCTCTTAGAAGCAAATGGGAGAGAGTAGACCCTAAGAAGATATTTCGGAAGTGGGAAACGCTTTTGGAGATAAAGGACATACATCAGCTGGTTTGTGCAGGCATAGGGGCGCTGCATCAGGCTGTTCCAGATGAGAATTGGCGTGAGACCCATTTCAATATTCTACATCACGCAATATATGGGTTCGATATTCCCAATGCAGGTACATGTCCAAAATGCAATCTTTCCAGATCAGACTTGTAGCATGGATTATGGAATTGCCCGAGATTGAGATCATTTTGGGACGATATCTCGGACCTGCTGAAGAATTGTGGTAGGAGCGAGACGGAAATCACCCCTGCAGTGGCGATCCTACACGTCCAGATTGATAAGGGTGACCAGTCTGATAGCTACACAACAACCTCTCTTTTGCCACTGGAGCATAAAATTGTACTAGGGGCAAAAAAGTGTTTGCTAAGTCTATGGCTTCAACCTCGGGCTCCCTCTGTCTCTATGGTCATCCCGCGTCTCAGGCGTATGTTTCATTTGGAGTGGCTGGAGGCGACACAACAAAAAGAGATTAGGGGGAAGAAATTATACCTAACGTGGCGCAAATTCATATTGGTTCATATTGATCTCTGTGAATATGCTCGGATTATGTCTCCCTTTAAGCTGACGGAGTGGTATTTGGTGGAAGACCTAAAGGATAGGTTGGGGGTTCTGAAAGTGACATAGAACCTATATAGCCAAGTGCGGCTGGATGAGGTGCTCAAGCTGATGCTGGGAAGGGGGGGGAGGGGGGAATGGTTATGTTATTTTTTTTTATTTTAATGTTCCTTATGATGTAACATGCTGAATATGCACTTTCATATTTCTTATGTCAATTACTATTTATTATCATTCCCATGTCTGTAATGGTATGATAATGTCAAATTGTTACTCTTTGGATTGGGAGAAAATAAAAAATTATATTTAAAATAAAAGCTATTTTTTTGTCACCTTACATCACTAAAAGTGCATTAAAGTGATTAAAAAAGGCGTATGCCCGACAAAATAGTACCAATCTAACTGTCACCTCATCCCACAAAAAATTAGCCCCTACCTAAGACAATCGCCAAAAAATAAAAAAAAACTATGGCTCAGAATATGGAGACACTAAAACATAATTTTTTTTTTGTTTTAAAAATGCTGTTATTGTGTAAAACTTAAAGTAAATAAAAAAAGAGTATACATATTAGGTTTTGCCGCGTCCGTAAGAACCTGCTCTATAAAAATATCATATGACCTAATCTCTCAGGTGAACACTGTAAAAAAATAAAAACGGTATAAAAAAGCAATTTTTTGTCACCTTACATCACAAAAAGTGTAATAGCAAGCGATCAAAAAGTCATACACACCCCAAAATAGTGCTAATCTAACCGTCACCTCATCCTGCAAAAATGGTACCCTACCTAAGATAATCGCCCAAAAACTAAAAAAACTATGGCTCTCAGAATATGGAGACACAAAAACATGATTTTTTTGGTTTCAAAAATGAAATCATTGTGTAAAATTTACATTAATAAAAAAAGTAAACATATTAGGTATCGCCGCATCCGTAAAAACCTGCTCTATGAAAATATCACATGACCTAACCCCTAAGGTGAATACCGTAAAAAATAAAATAAAAAGTGTAATAGCAAGCGATCAAAAAGTCATATGCACCCTCTAATAGTACCAATCAAACTGTAATCTCATCCCAATCTACATAAGACAGTCGCCCAAAAAATAAATAAAACTACGGCTTTCAGAATGTGGAGACACTAAAAAATATTTTTTTTTCAAAAATGTTTTGTTATGTAAAACTGAAACAAACAAACAAAAAAAGTAGTCATTTTTGGTATTGTCGCGTCCGTGACAACCTGCTCTATAAAAATACCACATGATCTAACCTGTCAGATGAATGTTGTAAATAACAAAAAGTGTTATATAGAGCAACCAAAAATCACATGTAACAACAAAACTGCCACCTTATCCCGTAGTTTCCAAAATGGGGTCACTTTTTTGGAGTTTCTACTCTAGGGGTGCATCAGGGGGGCTTCAAATGGGACATGGTGTCAAAAAACCAGTCCAGCAAAATCTGCCTTCCAAAAACCGTATGGCATTCCTTTTCTTCTGCGCCCTGCCGTGTGCCCGTACAATAGTTTACGACCAAATATGGGGTGTTTCTGTAAACTACAGAATCAGGGCCATAAATATTGAGTTTTGTTTGGCTGTTAACCCTTGCTTTGTAACTGGAAAAAATGGATTCAAATGGAAAATTCTTAAAATTTCATCTTTATATTCCATTAATTCTTGTGGAACACCTAAAAGGTTAACAAAGTTTGTAAAATCAGTTTTGTATACCTTAAGGGGTGTTGTTTCTAAAAGGGGTCACTTTTTTGAAGTTTCTACACTAGGGGTGCATCAGGGGGGCTTCAATAGTGACATGGCAGCTTAAAATTATCCCAGTGAAATCTGCTTTCCAAAAAAACATATGGCGTTCCTATCCTAGCATCACTACTATTGTTCTACTACAGTAGGCACAATGCCGCTACTATTGCATAGGAAAAGCCCAATCATTGCCTTTATGCCAATACAGTGTTTATGTTTTGGGGGGCTCTGTAATGGCAATTTATGTGTTTGGTCAGTCAGCATCCCTATTTGAATCATTTATACATGATGAATGTTATGTACATTCTTGTTAACAGTAACAAAATAAGATGAACAAATCACTATAATAAGCTTTACACACAGAGGCCTAGATTCACTATTATGTCTGCTGGGCAAATGTTGGCCTATCTAGATGTCAACTAAAGGGCAGGGCTTAGTGGAAAGGAATGTGCCTTCATGGAAAGTGGGCATGATCTAAGCTGCAACATTTTGTGCCAAAGTTGCTCTAGAATTCTGGCATAAAATTTTGTCTCAAAGTAAGCCAACCAGTAGTTAGTGTAGAGTTAGATAAAAGTGTCTATCCAGCTTGAGCCCCTGTGATAAATTTGGTTAGTAAAGCCGTGGTGAGCCTGCTTCCTGCCTGAGCTGCTCTCTGCGCTCCTTCCCCATGCCTCTTCTGTCTGTTCTGAAAAGCTGCTGCCTCAATGAAGTTACAACAGCCGGTGAAGATGCAGGACTTTCAGAGACCCACGTCTTGCACCCCTTCTTATCTCTATCTGACTGCACCCAAAGCAAGTGCTGCAGGTACCTCCCCACACATGCTGCACTTTTATTCTATGCGACGGTCCAGTGTTTGGGTAGCTAAAATCAGTCATTTACTGAAAATCCATTAAAAGTCATCACAAAACGTGCATCCAGCATGCTCTAGTAGAGTACTAGGTGCACATGTTGTGACAACCTTAAAGGGAATTAGGAAAATTAAAATACTTAAATATTACTCTACAATAAATACATTCCCAAATACCCCCCATTAGTCAAAGTGGGCAGCGCCATCTACGGAGCAATCACCAGGAGAAACAAAATGGCCACCCCACAACACCGAGCCGAAGAGCTGCCCCATCCTCCTCTCTGCCCCGTGGGAATGATGAGGAGACATGAAGTACAGACAGGAGGGTGGGGTAATGAGCAGCAGCACTTGTATGCAGTTTCCATTACCACAGCTCCATATCACCACAGTCTGTCCAGTTTATAGTCTCTGTACCTCATGTCCCCCCTGAACCAAATTACCCAGAGATTCAGCCAAAGTTCTTATCATCTGTATTCAGGATCATAATCACTGAGGAGAGAGGAGGACGAGGCAGCCCCCCACACCACGCCGAGAAGCAAGCCGTCATTCCGTGCGACCAGGACAGGTCCCGCGCGCACCGGCAGGACAGCGGCCATCCCGCCTCCCCCGATGACCGCTCCCCTGACAAAACGAGCCACTACAACCAATGAAAGGCATTTTGAAACATACCCATCACAAAGCAATATTTAAGTATCTCCACTTTTATTCACAATACAAAATCACATAGTATAAAACTATATAGAACAATCAACATTTTCCCCATTTACAGTACTATCCCCCCCACCACCCCTCACCCTTCCATACCCTGAGAGAGAAAAAAAAAAAAAACTGTGTAAAGTAATTAAAGGGTTTCTACCACTTTGTTTTCACATAATTAGCTTTCAGACACTAGCGATCCGCTAGTGTCTGCTCTAGCAAACCATCCTAATATAATAGCTTTTGGTGCAGCCGTTTCGCTAAAAAAAGAACTTATATTGATATGCTAATGAGCCTCTAGGTGCTATGGGGGCGTCATTAGCACCTAGAGGCTCGGTTTACCTTCACAAAATGCCGCCGCCCAGCGCGCCCCTCCAGCCCGCCCATCTCCTCCAGAATGCGATCCTCCCTGTGAGCCAGCGGACGATTTCTCGCGCATGCGCCGTGCGCGTCTGTATTCGGAGCATGCGCAGTGAATGTCTGACCGCTTTCTGCACAGACATCTCCACAGTGGAGATGTCTGAGCAGGGAAGCGGTCAGACATTCACATTCACTGCGCATGTGCTGAATACAGACGCGCACGGCGCATGCGCGAGAATTCGTCCGCTGGCTCACAGGGAGGATCGCATTCTGGAGGAGATGGGCGGGCTGGAGGGACGCGCTGGGCGGCGGCATTTTGTGAAGGTAGACCGAGCCTCTAGGTGCTAATGACGCCCCCTTAGCACCTAGAGCAGGCATGGCCAACCTGCGGCTCTCCAGCTGTTGTAAAACTACAACTCCCATCATGCCCTGCTGTAGGCTGATAGCTGTAGACTGTCCAGGCATGATGGGAGTTGTAGTTTTGCAACAGCTGGAGAGCCTCAGGTTGGCCATCCCTGACCTAGAGGCTCATTAGCATATCAATATAAGTTCTTTTTTTAGTGAAACGGCTGCACCAAAAGCTATTATATTAGGATGGTTTGGTAGAGCAGACACTAGCGGATCGCTAGTGTCTGAAAGCTAATTATGTGAAAACGAAGTGGTAGAAACCCTTTAACACAGAAGAGGATAGAATACTGGCTAAATTGGAGGCTTGGGCAGAGAAGTGGCAGATGAGATTTAACATTGACAAATGTAAGGTTATGCACATAGGAAGGAATAATGCAAGTCACCAGTACATACTAAATAGTAAAACACTGGGTAACACTAACATGGGAAAGGACGTATGAATTTTAGTGCAAACAGCAAACTAAACTGTAGAAACCAGTGTCAAGCAGGCGCTGCCAAGGCCAATAGGATAAAGGGTTGCATCAAAAGGGGCATAGATACACGTGATGAGAACATAGTCCTGCCACTTTACAAATCACGAGTCAGACCACACATGGAGTACTGTGTACAGTTCTGGGCTCCTGTGTACAAGGCAGACATAGAGCTGGAGATAGTTCAGAGGGGGGCAACTAAAGTAATAACTGGAATGGGTGGGCTACCGTACTCAGAAAGATTATCAAAATAATGGTTATTCACTTTAGAAAAAAACCGACTGAGGGGAGATCTAATGATTATGTATAAATATATCTGGGGTCTCTCCCATCATCTGTTTATCCCCAGGACTGTGACTGTGACGAGAAAAAAGGTTTGTACACAAACATAGAAGAGGATTATTTACGGTAAGAGCAGTGAGATTATGGAACTCTCTGCCTGAGGAGGTGGTGACGGTGAGTTCACTAAAAGAGACAGGTTATCACTATAGACAGGTTATCACTATTGTCTGATTGCAAATGAGCATAGGACGATTAAGGTGTTAAATTTGTTGTTGGGGGAGGAGCTTTTGTGGGAGTGTGTGTATATATAGCCACATAGTATTAGCTTGCCTAATTATAGCTTGCTAATTTTTCCAAGTGCTGATTTTTATAAGTGCATTGGAGATATTCAGGAGATACCCAAGTGGTAATCTGGAGGTGGATACAATCTAAACAAGTAAGATTTGTTTGTCTATAATCTTTCCCCTCTTTAAAATGGCAGACCTGGTTCTGTGCAGGAATTGTTGTGCTTTTATTTCAGGTTCCACTCTTCAGAGGTTTGGATGCTGTCTGATCTGTAGACAGCTCTACATAATGCAGCAGGAAATTTTTGAAATCTGAGATTTGTAAATTAACCGTTAAACAAATTCAGGCTGAGAACATTGCAATGCCACTGCCACATAGGCCCCCTAGAAATGGAAGATGGGTTACTGCAGGTTCTGATCAATATAACAATATAACAAAATAATAGCAAAGACAGGTGCACTCTGCAGTCTTACTAAACCCTCAAACTGATTTTAAAATTGAGAGATTAGTCAACATTTCCTACGGTGTAGAACATGTCTAAGCCCGGGCACCACGCCAAGGTTTCTCAAGTAGCCCGGGACCTAACACTCTCCTAACTGAGCCGTATGGGCAATACCAGGAGCCAGTGGGCAAATTACAGGAGCATGAGGCCGACTCACAAGTCAGCCAGTCTTGAGTGGGACTAGCAGACTCCTCCCTCCTCCCATTGCAAGCATGGTTACATGCTGGAGGTAACTGGTGAGTTGTTTGTGAGTCGGCCTCATGCTCCTGTAATTTGCCCACTGGCTCCTGGTATTGCCCATACGGCTCAGTTAGGAGAGTGTTAGGTCCCGGGCTACTTGAGAAACCTTGGCGTGGTGCCCGGGCTTAGACATGTTCTACACCGTAGGACATGTTGACTAATCTCTCAATTTTAAAATCAGTTTGAGGGTTTAGTAAGACTGCAGAGTGCACCTGTCTTTGCTATTATTTTGTTATATTGTTATATTGATTATGACATCCACACAATTGCTACCTTGTGTAGGATGTCTATTGTGGTACTTGTGGTTCGCTGCGGGCATCCTCCACCGTATGCATTTTTGCTAGGGATCGCCATTAGCAACAGGCCACAAGTGCAGGATTTGCCTCCCTCATAAGGGAATACTAACAGGAGGGGCTTAACTCCAATAAATTAGGAGAATCAAATTAAGAGAGGATCAGGGGGGGAGCAAAAACCCGCTCTTCGGTCTGGTAGGACCCTAACCTCCTCGTCCCTCATAGGTAGGGGGAACATGGCAGTATGTGTCCACTGTTCCCTTAATTAGACCAGAAATATACACAGGGGTTAAATGACCAGGAAAGACTGATACCAGGAATAAGACTGAAAAAAGTGGTATTTAAAGAAAGCAACTGAAATTTAATTGCTCATTTAAGCCATGGGGGGCGACCGTGTTCAAGGTGAAAGTCCACCAGCACTCCCTTTGTAGGATAAGTCTAGGAAAAGTCTATTCATAGTATTCAGTATATTGGGCAGACTAGATGGGCCAAATGGTTCTTATCTGCCGACACATTCTATGTTTCTATGAGTTCAAGAGGAGCCGGGATGTATTTCTGGAGTGTAATAATATTACAGGTATAGTTATTAGATTTCTAGACAGGGGCCGTCGATCCAGGGAGTTATTCTGATTGGGGTCGGGAATGAATTTGTTTTCCCCTAAAATGAGGAAAATTGGCTTCTACTTCACAGTGATTTTTTGCCTTCCTCTAGGTGGCAAACTTGTAAGATAACAGGCTGAACAAATGTCTTTTTTTCAGCCTTAAAAACTATATTACATTACGGGCTATATTTACTCCCATTGTGTCATGATTGATGTGCCCAAGCGGGCTGTAGAATGGCCACATCAGTTTGAGACTGGCATACGAAATGCCAGTATTAATAAGCTTCCCCCTTTGTGTAAAGTTTTATATAACGTTTGGGGTGGGCATTATACAATGGAGTCTCCATCTACTACATTTTCTGCAGCTACTGTATATTGCAATATAAAAGAAGCTCAAACTGAGGAGACCCATGACACAAAACCTCTTGCTTACTTACCGGAATTGTGGCCACTGTCATCAAGATGGCAAACTTGAAGATAAATTCTGAGTCTTAAAAGGTATGAATATTTAGGAACTGTCAATAGTTCATACAGACGACAGAATTTTGGAAGATTTTCTGCTGAAAAAAATGATAAAAAGCATGGAAGGCATTAAAAAATGAAGTTATGCTCTCTGGTTTAAACCCCCTCTACTCATGCCCTCTGGGCCAGGCTTTGTTTACATGACTGTGTTGGTGACATACCCATATACCACATGTGACCACTGCAGCTCATACCTGGCCTCAGTGGTCTTGTGCGATATACCGATTAGGTCAGTGAACAGCTGTAAAGGTCACATGCAGTATATGGGACATCCTTGCTGTGGCCAAGAACATGACATCATGGCTCCAGCGGCTAGGACAATTGGAGCAACGGGGCTGGAGCAGAAAGGGCTTCAACCTGTGAGTATAACTTTTTATTATTTTAACACCTTTCCGCCTTTATTATTATTTTTTCAGACAAAGCCACTAAGTGTTCCTTTAAAGGCGTTTCTATTTTTGCATATTTCTTGGCAGAAAATGTTTGTATTGTTTTATGGCTCATTAATATCAAATCCATCCAAGCTATTGTTGCTGTGAGAACGATTGTGTCAAAACTCAGTCATCTGTTTGTATGAACTTCTAACCAGACAGGTGACAGTTCCAAAATATAAAGACCTTTTACTACCCAGAATTTACCTCCAAGTTTACCATTCTGACCAGCAACAATGACCTTCATTTTAAGTGTTACTATTAGGAACATAAGGTTGTAATGTAGAATATACACATAGAAGATACAAAAAAAAAAAATTCTAGCACTTCCCCACTTTTATACCTTCTCTCCTTGATCCTAATCTGTCTCTTTCATAATCATTAAAAATAAATACATGCAGAATTTTCCTATTTCTGTCCCAGGAATCATCTGTTTCCCTCTACTTCTCATAATTTCAGATAACATGTGTGTCTGGCTGTATGGTAACTGGTTGCAGCAACTACCCTCCCCCACTGCTATCAGAGATAGCAGACATAAAGCCCTGCCCATAAACATCTGTGAGCCGGACACTGAAAGGACTGTATTTGTATTGTGACATAACAGACAACCACTAGATATGTGAAGATGAAATAGGTTCTCATGAGAATCAGCCTAGTTTGTTCAATTTTTAGCTTAAGGGTATGTTCACACTGGGTGGCTAGCTGTCGCTCCTTAGGATTTGAGGAGTTTGTTGCAGATTCGTAGCAGAAGTAGCAGTTAATTTTAATAACTGATGACTTGTGAGATGCAGCCTAAAGGCTAAAATAAATAAAAACATAAATATATGTAATATTCACTACTTAAAGGGGTTGTGCAGGGGTTTATATTGATGATAGGTCATCAATATCAGATCAGCAGGGGTCTGACTCGTGGCATTCCCGCCTATCACGAGGTGGCACCCGTACAAGCACTGCTTCCTCTTCAAGATAACACTGCGTTTCACATAGAATTGAATAAAGTAGAACCCCTATAGGTAGACTGATGCTGGCACCCAAGGCAAAGAGTGATCAGTTTGCAACTGGGGGTACACCAAACAGTCTATCTGGTGTATTGATACCCCGATGTGCTTGAATACTGAGGCTGAACTCGTCAAGATTCTGAGACCCTGACTAACATACAACTCAGTCCCTCATTGGGAGAGATTGCTATATCAGCCCAGTCTTAGTTGCTAAACATCATTCATTGCTGGAACAGAGTCCCCATTCATCCATCATTTCTCATTCACACTTTGGTATCACCCATATAGAAATTGCTGCTGGCTGACTCTAGAGATTGCCCATATTTTACGCCATTGCTGTCCTGTTGCTAGATAGAGCTGAATGTGCATGCTCGACGCGTTTCTCCACGTGTGTGGATCATCAGGAGCAAACATAGAGCATTAGTATCAATATTAAGTACCAGCCACTGATAGTGTGAGAAGGCAACAGTTAAAGGAAACAAAGACGCCAGCCGCTGATGGTACGGCACTGAATATTGCTACTAATATTATTACCACATAAAGTGACACGTCAGATTGGCAAAATTAGGCTTGGTCAGGAAGGGAGTAAATGGCCTGGTCTGGAAGTGGTTAAAAAGTGTCAGTGCTAAATTTGATAGGGCTCATGCAAACTACTGTATTTTGCATCTGTGTCCAATTCTTTTTTTTGTGCAAATTGCACACAGACCCGTTTATGTCTATGGACTCAAAATCATCTGTGTACTGTCCACATCTGTACATCCATTCCACAAATTATAGTTCTGTATCACGGACAAGAATAGGAATTTCTACCGATGGGAGAGAAAAAAAAATACAGATCGCACACGAAAGGTATTCATATTTTGCCGACTGCAATACAGACACAGGCATGTGCATGTGGCGAGGGCGTCACAAAATGGCAGTTTCTGCAGAATCTGCAACTCATTTTAGAAAATTGGCGTGGAATAATGATACATTCCCTCAATTTGTGCATATTTGAAATAAATATACCCTGGCGAATAAGAGGATCAATTTCTGTGGTAAAGGTTAGAGTATTGGGTAAAAGAATTAAATGCCAACACCGCCAACAAACTTTTGAGAAAGCAAATCAATTTTGATGCTATAGAAAAATATCAGCAAGTCCTGCAAAAATAAGAGCTGTGGTCCTGAAAGGGTTAAACTACTTCTTTATATAGCTGCAGATACCTCATCAAGCGACTTTCCCCTTCTGTAAAAACTGAAAAGTGGGAAGATGACAGCCATTACAGATGCAGTCAAGTATCTACTAGTTTTAGTTGCGCTATCAGCAGACATAAAAATAAAATGATGCAGAGTCAGTGGAAATGACAATAGGAACATTACAAATGCTATAGTGTTATAGATGAATGTGGGTAGACATAATAAATCACACAGAGGTGTAGCGCAAAGTTGGTTCAGATATATACACACTGCGCAAATAGTGTTTGCATAGTGGAATATGGTGTCGGCTTGAAAATAGGAAGATGCAGTGACCCTCGGTGCAGGCAGAACAGATGTTATGTTTCAGAGAGCAATCTTTGTGTAATTTGGTACATGAGCTCTATAGGCAGTAAAACACGTCTGTATATTGTTCTTTTATTTACAGCATGTTTCTTTTATTACATATGATATGCGTCTAATGCAGAAGAAAAATGTCACTTGTAAAAGCCACATAGTGGTTACGTCAAAGAATTTATAGACATATAGACTAAGATGTCTTCTGGTAATGTTCTGTCCTTTGTACTATAGCAGTAACACAAAGGAAATATACAGTACCAGTTAAATGTTTGCACACACCATTTCATGTTTTTTCCAGTTTTTTTGCTTCCCACAATGTAGATTCATATTGAAGATGCGGCAGAACTTCCTGCCGGATCCGTCAAAACGTATGCCAACTGATGGCATTTGTAAGACTGATCAGGATCCCGATCCGTCTTACAAATGCATTGAAATGCCGGATCCGTCTTTCCGGTGTCATCCGGAAAAACGGATACGGCATTTATTTTTTTCACCTTTTGCGCAGACTGGAAGGACGGATCCGGCATTCCAGTATTTTGAATGCCGGATCCGGTGTAACGTTATATTTCTCTACCTCGTGAGATTCCCCTATCCTCGTCACTTGCGGTCGCACCGGACATGACGTGAGGAGGTGTGCCGCGCAGGCGCACAACGACGGAAGTGGCGACGGAAGTGACGTGGGTAGGGAAATCTCACGAGGTAGGGAAATATAAAGTTACACCGGCACTAATACATTTCTATGGAAAAAAATGACTGCATTCAGGAAAAGTCTTCCGTTTTTTTGGACGAAAATAAAACCATAGCATGCCGCGGTTTTATCTTTGTCCTGATCAGTCAAAAAGACTGAACTGAAGACATCCTGAACGGAATGCTCTCCATTCAGAATGCATGGGGATAAAACTGATCAGTTCTTTTCCGGCCCCTAGGACGGAACTCTATGCCGGAAAAGAAAACCGCTAGTGTGAAAGTAGCCTTACACATAATGACGTAGTCAACAAAAAAGGCTTAAGCAAGCCAGAATATGTTTTATATTTCAGATTCTTCAAAGTAGCCCTCTTTTGCTTTGATAACAGCTTTGCACACTATTGGCATTCATAAGGTAGTCACTTGGAATAGTTTTCAGTTAACAGGTACAGTATGCCTTGTCAAGAGTTCATTTGTGGATTTTCTTGCCTTCATAATGTGTTTAAGACCATCAGTTGTGCAGAGGTTGGAATGGCACACAGTTCCATACTGTGTTTAGTCCTATTCTACTACTATTGTAAACCACATTATGGCAAGAACCATTCAAGAAAAGATAAATGACCAGTCCATCATTACTTTAACATATAAAGGCCAAATTAAATATTTCCAGGGCTTTGAAAGTATCAAGTGCAGTCATGAAAAGAATCAAACGTTAGGGCGAAACTGGTTCTCATCAAGACCACTCCAGGAAAGGAAGACCAAGAGTTAGGGCCCTTGCACACAATCATATATGCCCTCCGAGATATACGGTCCATGAGCGGGCCATATGTCCCGGAGCGGCATTGATCGTGTGCACAGGAGTACACAGCATCATAGATTACAATGATGCTGTGCACGACAGGCCGTCCGCGGGGCTATTTTCCCGCACTCATATGATTTTATCTCTCTTATTACATCTCACAAGGCTTGTTCAATTTTGTTTGCATTAATGACATTCGGTACAATATAGGCTTTACCTCTGCTGCAGCGGATAAGTTCATTAACGTTATCAGTCTCAGTAACCGCAAATTAACAGCACCTCAAATTAGAGCTGATTGTCACCGCCGTGCTCGGTCCGGGAAACGCGATCTGTGTCACACTGCCTCAAGTGGCTCACTTGACCCAAACTAACTATCTGATAGCGGGTCTATTGTTAATGTACTCGCATCATGTGTTTTACTACTGTTTTAGTCCACATTATGGCAAAAATCACTCAACTAATTAAAGACAAGTGACAGTCCATCATTACTTTAACACGTAAGGGTCAGTCAAACCGAACTGTGTGCCAACTGACTGCATCATAGTATTTTATGATGCAGTCAGTTCTTATCCAATCACAGGAATATTGTACTGTAAACCAAACAAAAATCACAGAAAAAAAGATAAGAAACATCCTGCACAATATGATAAATATGAGGATATCCATGGCTACATTTATGAAGAAAAAAAAAAGAAATCACTGAAAAAAATGCACAATGGATAATAAATAATAAAACACAATGGATGCATGCATTATCTAAAGACTGATATGATAAAATCTGAGACTCTTAGCCAATATACTTTGATCAAAACACATCTGTGCCCAGCTACCCCCAAGGTGGTCTCAGTCAGGCAGGTCCTACGCTAAACCTACCCATGCCGTTGGGCATCTATGTTCAGGAGCACAGACCCCGCACATATGGTGTGCTGCTCCTAGTCACCTCCATGTGCATGAAGCAACCGATGGGAGGAGGAGCAAGCACACCTCTATGTACCACCTAATCAGTATTGTACTCACACCTTCAAGAATGATGGAAAATGATAACAGGTGACTACCTCATGCAGCTGATTGAAAAAATGCTAAGAGTCTGCAAAGCCATCATCAAAGCAAAAGGGGGCTACTTTGAAGAATCTGAAATATGAAAAATATTCTAGTTTGTTTAATGCTTTTTGTTTACTACTTAATTCCATATGTGCTCCTTCAAATATAGATATCATTATGGGTACACATAGATCGGTGAATGAGGGAGGAAGTGACAAAACCCACAGAGAACAACCACTGGGTCATCCAGGAAATTATACTGATGACTTATCCTCAGGATAGGTCATCTTTATCACCGGTGAGGTCGGAGTCCTGGCACCTCCATCAATCAGCTGTTTCAGGGAAGCGTTGCGGGCTCCCAGCAGCTTACCAAGCACAACACCATACATCGTATAGTGGCAGTGCTTGATATAGAAGCTCTAGGAAGACGCCAATTTCTTTAGAGTATTGGGTAAAAGAATTAAGATTTTTTTTTTATTTTCAAATGGTATTTAATACCAACAATGCCAATCAACCTTTAGAAGGCACATCAATTTTGATGCTATAGAAAAATATCAGCATGTTCTACAAAAGAGATCCTTGGTCCTGAAAGTTACACTACTTGAGCTTCAGCTAGGCCATGTGACTGATGTATGGTGATATTACATGGCCTAGGAGGAGCCTGCAGCGTTCACACAGAGCCTGGTCTCTTCTAACGGCTGATCAGACCCCCGCCGATTTGATATTGATGACCTAGGAGGATACATCATCACTATTACCAGATAACCCATTTAATCTTCAAAAACCTGCTGACAGTCATAACAAGTGGTCCATAGCAAAATCATTTCAACAAGATTTGTAGGTAGATCAATCACAAACTAAAACTGAGAAAGCAAAGAATTGGAGAGAAGAAAAAAAGGGGGAAAGTGGGTGGGGGGAGGGGTGGAAGGGAAAAACCAATGAGGAGTTGGAGTATCACATCCTAGAGGGCATCTCACATAACCCTCCTAGGTCAGCCATATAGAAAAATGGGCATGTTGTAAAATTGGTCCACAGAAACTCGATACTCAGTATGGTAGCAAATATTCTGTAAAAATTGTCAATTTCGACCACCCATTCCTAAATAGTAGGAGCTATAGTAGATTTCTATTGTCTGGGGATAACGGTTTGGACTGCTGTCAAACAATGCCAAAGCAAGCCCCTTCCAATGACAGCAAGTCAAGCAGGGACCAGAGACAGCAAAGCTATTTGAGGGATGGTAGTCACAAAACCAACCAGCCGGAATGGTTACAATGTTTTCTCTGGGTTTGACAGGAATTAGGCATCTTGTGATTAAGAGTAGAACCCTGTCCAGTAAAAGGACTCAAGTCATGAGTAAAGGATCCTTAATAGTAACAGTCCAATAATCCAGCATCCTTCTGTTTCTGGAATTGTAAAAACATCACAATTAAAAATAATCATTCTCCTGTTCCCCACGCCTTTACTGCCTTTACAAATACTATAGGAATAAGGATGCAATGCAATCTTTCATTCTTTTTCTTTGCAGTATGTTTATTGATGTTGAAGATTAAAACTAGGCATTTCAACTCTATAGCAGTTTCTTTTTCAGGTTTGTTACCATCATGTGTTAATCATCAATAAAACCCATTGCAATGGACTATAACTTCCAAGTGCATGATGACAGCGCCTATGAAAGACCACCTTTTATCTTACTCCTACCCTACTGACCACTGGCACGCACATACTGTAAATGAACTAGAAAAGATCTCCAGCTGCAGTAAGAAGGTGTTATTACATATACATATGAAGTATGTTATTGCTGTCCATCCTATACTCCCTTGCGTATGAGGACACCTCTCTCTTTTCTCTTGCTGGATAGTTTTCTATGGTTTGTAACAGAACTATTTTGATTTGCGGCAATTTTACACCGCCTCAGTTCATAGCCAATTACCCTGCAGTTTATAAAACTTTACCTGACACCCTGTGGTGATGGGCAATTTACCGTCTTGATAGGTTAGCATATATTACAATAAGCTTTTGTCTATGTTAAGGGTACTTTCACACTAGCGTTTTTCTTTTCCGGCATTGAGTTCCGTTCTAGGGGCTCAATACCGGAAAAGAACTGATCGGTTTTATCCTAATGCATTCTGAATGGAGAGCAATCCGTTCAGGATTCATCAGGATGTCTTCAGTTCAGCCTTTTTAGGACGGAGGTAATATCGCAGCATGCTGCGGTTTTATCTCCGTCCAAAATTCCGGAATACTTGCCGGATCTGGCATTTTTTCCCAGTGATCCGGCCGAGAGTGTTCCGGCAAAACAGATCCGTTTTTGCGGTCTGCGCATGCTCAGACCGCAAAAAATGTGGTAGAAAAAATGCCAGATCCATTTTTCCAGAAGACACCGGAGAGACGGATCCCGCATTTCAATGCATTTGTCAGACGGATCAGGATCCTGATCCGTCTGACAAATGCCATCAATTTGCATACGTTTTGACGGATCCGGCAGGCAGTTCCGGCGACGGAACTGCCTGCCGGAATCCTCTGTACAAAGTGTGAAAGTACCCTAACTTTAACTCTTCAGAAGTCTTCCTACTTCTGTCCCTAGTGTGCTAGAAAAATACAGAATTCAGCCCCGGGGGCCACATAGAATAGTACTGCTGGAACTCAGCCAAACATGTGAGAAAACACGGTTATGTTGTTGTGATGGGTCACATGAACCATATGTGAATAACAAGGTAACGCTGGGGATGCTGGCAGCTGAACCCAAATCTGTCCTGGAGGTAATCCAGATATCATCGAATGGTGCACTTGTAAGAGGCTAGGAACGGGTTTTGGGAAGAAGATCCCTTTCTTCAGATATACTTAGGTATCCAAGTGTATTTGAAGAAGGGGATCTTCTCCCTGAAATGTGTTATAATCACTGGATTAATAAACGATCTTTCAGATTATCCCTGGCTGCTGCATGTGTCTTCTTTTTTCAACAGAGATATTCCTAGCCTCTTACAAGGGCAACATTCTGGCGTCCGTAGACAAACCCTGGTGCATTGGTGCAATTTCAAACCCAGAATTCAAAGATGTAATGTATATGCACCAAGGGGTTGATAATGCTTCATCCCCTGTGGGTCACTACAAAACAGGCAGTGTGTTTCTCTGCCTGTGTTCCATACCCACCAACAAAAACACACGGCTTTATCTCTCTCCATTTAAAGCAGCATGATGCAATTCACGGTCATCAGAAGGGAAATTCAGGAGTTTACTGCATGCAGAGATATTATTAAAGTAGCACTCCAACAACAACAAAAAATATTCTCTGACCTGTTAGAGAGGTGTATGATGTAATCTCTAGTAAATGTAATCTTCTCATCAGTGACCATATTTATGAGTTATCCCCTCCCTTCTAATTCTCAGCTGTGTCATGTGACCAGCTCTCTGATCTCCAACTGACATAGGACAGGAAGTCAGTTACTTCTCTATTCATTCCTATGAGACTGACATTGAGGCTCCCATAGCAATACATAGAGAAACTGGCTTCCTGTCCACACATACATGCTGTGTTATTTGGAAAGTCGGATTGCTGGTCACATGACACAGCTGAGAAGCAGAAGGGAGGGGATATGTTACAAATACATACATTGATGAGAAGATTACATTCACTACTGATTATATTATGTGCGTTTCTAACAGATCAGAGAATACATTTTTTGTTCTTTAAGATTAAAAGAAGCCATATGAATCTGTATTAAACTTATGGTACAACTCAAATAATTGTTATTCTAATGGGTCTGTCACTGTTCATTCTAAAACATCACACTTGTTTAGTTCCCTCGGTATATATATATATATATATCTCAATATCCATTTAAACATGCTTGTGGGAGTGTTTTATTATATGCTGGTTCATACATGTCCCCATGCACCATTGTTGAAGACATTTTAAGGCTACTTTCACACTAGCGTTCGGGTGTCCGCTTGTGCCTACAGTATAATGTATTTTTCTACACATTAAATGGAACAACATAGGACACTGATGAATCAATCATTACATGTAACATTGTGTGAATGATGTCTTACTCTGATAATAGAAATACTCTATCATAATTGAAAATGGTCTTTACTAAGTAATAAGGAAACAATTCAGTATAGTGTATACCCCACTCCAGAAGTAAAAATAATAATAATAATAGAATATTATTGAGATTTATATAGGACTGCTTGTCTTTCTGGAAGCATACAACTACAGTTTACTGAAGAAGTTGTACATTATTGTTGAGCAGTAACTTTTTACTACACTTCATCACAGAGGTAATAAAGGGTAGTCATACGAAATGTATTGCAAGCATACAACAAATAAGGAGCTAAAATGATTAGTATTTTTGTGCTGTACACAAGTCTGCATTACCATACTGTGATTGTGTTTTTCATGACATCCATTTATTTTATTAATCTAAGCTATTGACTACAACAATATAAAACTCTATACTGTAATAAGTACTAAATCTAAAAGCTGTAAATCAGGTAGCACTATAAAAAGATAGCTCAGCACGTCCGTGCCGCAGATCCTCCTTTCCTTCAGGAAATATCTAATTAGGGGCACTTTCCATGGTGCTTCTTTACCTTAGGGTAAAGGTTTGTTGTTTGGACAGTTTATTCAGTACAGTTAAAGTATTATGTATAACTGAGCAGGTAGCGCCATTTGTCCAGCATTGATACTGTATAAGCCATAGTCTCTCTTTATCTGTCCTTGGGTGTGACCATAGAAGTGTACCAACAGTGGGAGGGAAAGCATAATGCAAGCTAGCAGGCTTGTAGAATCAAGGACCGACAGAGCAGACAATGACAGAGACTTTCCATTAGCTTTTACATGAGCTTTGGAGGGAAAGGAACAAGGTACTGCACATGAGGATCTACGAACACTGTAAAGTTTTTATTTTCCAGTATGTGGATGCCGTTGAATTGGCTATGTGCACTGTAAGTCAGTTCAACATTCACAGCTTATGGAGTTGGTATATCCCTTGAAGTGTAATCTACCCCTGTGGATTGGGTAAGATATCATTAGAGATATAATAATCACACAGACAACTGTCCTAGTCACAGGGTAATCGCTTTGTTATCATTCAAAAACGTACTCTTTAAATTCACTGTCCTTTTATACCTGCAAATGTTAACGGCTCATGTATTTCTTGAATATGAGCATTAGTTGTGTAGGGTATGTTGAAGGTCCTAACACCAACTTGTCAGGAGTAAGACACTATATACCAGCGCCTGCATTGTATGGTCTTTACGAATATATGAGGCACAATGCAGGTCTGAAGGATTTGTTTCATTAAATATTTTTCAATGATTATTATTTTCTGAATATATAACATTTTGTAATTGTCAATGTGACAGTAAACACTCATGAAGTGACATATAAATGCATTTCATTAATGAAAATAATACAAATAAAGATCTTCAATTAAGTGGCATCCTCCTTTTATTCTCTGGCATATTAGTACTGAATGAAAGGTCAGGAGGAAACAGCTTATTACAATGAATGACATTATCTGTCCATCATCGCATTACACTCCCGCCCACAAAACATTAGGATCACACATCTGCAGACACACAGAGCGTTCTGTTTGTGTGCATTTAAAATAAAGTGTGAAACCAGAAACACCCTATATTACTGTGAAATCTGAGACTGAGACCAAACGTTTTCATGGACATCCGACTTTTTTAAATGTGTCTAATGTGTAGGCTGCAAAAGAGACGTCTATACAAAATACAGCATGCGCTTTCACAGTGATATAAACATATAAATCCTAACCCTCTAAAGGTTCATTTTACCATTACTGATTCTGTAAATACTCTTAAAGGGGAAATCAACCTTGAAAGAAAACTGGAAAAATTAAAACAAAAACTACCCATACCTAATATTCTACTCAAATTGGGGACCTTGTCCTCATAATCCACTAATTTCACCTTGGTATTAACAGTGGGTAATTGATGGTCTTCAATTGCAGACTGAGCAGTGGACAAAGATTCTTACTGTAAAAAGTATCCCACACCTTAGAAGATGGTGTTAATTGTCCCTAAAAAAAAAATTTGTTTTTGTTTTTACGTTTAAGAAAACCCCTTAAGGTAAATGTCCACATTCAGTCATGTTCAGTGGTAAGGGGAGGCCGGGAGGAGTGATCTCAAAAGTGATCAGCATTATAATTTCACTCCTATTTAGCTTCAGAGCATCCCAACAGGATACCTGACTAGACACGTGGGATACATTTCCGGGGACTCTACCACTAGTTGGAGGAGGGGATGTACCAATCTTTTATTTTTTGGGGGAGAAAACATCTTTTAAACTGAAAAGACTTTTGCAATATCGTTTAAAAAAAAGAGGTAAGCCTTGCTACCCCAGCCTGATGACATTTTGTTTAGTAATGGTCTTACAGGCTAGATTACAAACACACATTGAGAGAGATTTACTAATCCAGTCTAATACTTAGACCAGTTAGTCTAAAGATGTACCAAATTATATGCAGTGGCTCACAATGGATTATATATTTGGTACATCTTGCTAGATGTAAACTTTACACCAACTATTGGTTGACTGACTTTGCACCAACATTTTGACGAATACTGTCAGATTTGATTCCTAATCTTCCCACCAAGCCACATTCATCTCCTTTTAAAAGCAGAATAAATGTGGTGCAAGGCATATACAGTATATGCTTTTTTTTCTGGCACAAATGTAGACAGAATTCTGGCGTATTCAGCTTAGTAAATCTCCCCCAATGCTGTGCACAGAGAAAATGATTTCCCTACAAAAGTTATCAAATTCTTTCACATAAATATCAACAAGTATTTTAATGTAAAATAATATCTCCTTACAATACATCCACATTCCAGTTCTACTATTTGACAGTTCTCCGAAGCACTGAATGCTTTCTCTAGATCAATAATCAGAGTTTAACAAATCAAAAGTGGGAAATATAATTATGGCAGAAATAAGGTCACATTTGAATGATAATTGTTAGTCGCTGAGCAATGTTCTCTTCTCCTTTTGTAGATAAATGAATATCATTGAGGCACTGATAGAGAAGATGGGGCATATACTTTAACAGTTTCATCCCACGCACAGTCTGCTACCTGTAAGATAAAAAAAGAAAAGGCCTTCTTAAAATACAAAGCAGTATGTAAAAGAGACTGCCTCTCCTTTATAGAGAACAGTAACACACTAAAGCCCAGTTCACATTTTCAGAATTTTTTTTCAGCCAAAAGGAGTGCATTCTATATGGAAGGGAATTACAACTGAAAGCTGTATAGTCCATTATCAGATGTTTTACTGGCAATGGACCACGGGTCTGACTAGCTCACTGACACCGATCACTGCCTAACTCATCAGTACAGGAATAATCAATGAAAGCAGTCCATATTTATTTGTGAATGAGATAGCTTGGATGGTCATGTGTTGGGCTGAGCTGTATTATGTATTAAGGCAGGAGTCATAATAAATATAAAACCTGAAAGAAACCTGCAACAGTGTTTTTTGTAGAGTAAGGGCTCTTTCACACCTGCGTTATTGTCTTCCGGCATAGAGTTCCGTCGTCGGGGCTCTATGCCGGAAGAATCCTGATCAGGATTATCCTAATGCATTCTGAATGGAGAGTAATCCGTTCAGGATGCATCAGGATGTCTTCAGTTCCGGTACGGAACGTTTGTTGGCCGGAGAAAATACCGCAGCATGCTGCGCTTTTTGCTCCGGCCAAAAATCCGGAACACTTGCCGCAAGGCCGGATCCGGAATTAATGCCCATTGGAAGGCATTGATCCGGATCCGGCCTTAAGCTAAACGTCGTTTCGGCGCATTGCCGGAGCCGACATTTAGCTTTTTCAGAGTGGTTACCATGGCTGCCGGGACGCTAAAGTCCTGACAGCCATGGTAAGTGTAGCGGGGAGCGGGGGAGCAGTGTACTTACCGTCCGTGCGGCTCCCCGGGCGCTCCAGAGTGACGTCAGGGCGCCCCAAGCGCATAGATCACGTGATCGCATGGATCACGTCATCCATGCGCATGGGGCGCTCTGACGTCATTCTGGAGCGCCCCGGGAGCCGCACGGACTGTAAGTATACCGCTCCCCCGCTCCCCGCTCCTACTATGGCAACCAGGACTTTAATAGCGTCCTGGGTGCCATAGTAACACTGAAAGCATTTGGAAGACGGTTCCGTCTTCAAATGCTTTCAGTACACTTGCGTTTTTCCGGATCCGGAGTGTAATTCCCGCAAGTGGAGTACACGCCGGATCCGGACAACGCAAGTGTGAAAGAGGCCTAAACAATATTTCACACGCTGTGGATTTTGTTGCAGAAAATCCTGTGGCTGAAAATTAATTCCATTCACGTGAATAGGGCTTGCAGAAATCCATGTGCTTTCAATCCCAGTGAATAGAACTAATTTTCTGCAAAAAAATCCACAGCGTGTGAAGGAGCCCTAAGAGTGAAGGTCACTAGTGTTGAGTGAACTTGTGTTTTAAGTTCTGCATCCAAAGTTGGGGTTATCGAAGAATCCCGTTATGGATTCCCAATTCCTTTATGGTCCGTGGTAGCGGAATCCATAATGGGATTCTTCGATAACCCGAACTTTGGACGCAGAACTTAAAACACAAGTTCGCTCAACACTAAAGGTCCCAGTAAAAAATAAAAGGGGGGGGGGGGGGGGGGGGAAGAAGCAAAAAATGCTAGATTCTGATTTGCTTACTATAGAGCCAAAGGTAGGACTTCATATCAATCATTTTGCAACATGGTGTTTCTATATCATCCAAGTGTTTGGAGGTATTATCAGTGGGGCAAAAATTGTTAAACGGTGGGGAGGGGGCTTAGAAAACTATATAAATAGAAATATATATAGAGTCACTTATAGGCCACTTTGATCCTCCCCACTGGTCTACATTTTGTTGTCTGCAGTTTGACATGCCTGTATACTTATGCCTCCACTGTTCCAGCACTTTAGCTCCAGTCCTCCCCACCGGCCTCTGTTCACTTGGCTGCATCAGTGACGTGCCAAATGATTTCTGCAGCCAATCACTGCCTTATACCGCTGTGCTCAATGACTTGGCTGCAGAAATCATGTGGCACGTCACTGATGAAGCCAAGTGAACAGAGGCCGGAGGGGAGGACTGGAGCTAAAGTGCTGGAACAGTGGAGGGGCCAAGAGGGTAAGTATTGCTTCTTTTATTGCTTCATCACACTCTCCCCTGAGCAATTTTTTGCCCCCATTAAGACCCGGGACACAGCGATATGACATCTACCAGGATGCAGAGTTCTCCACCCCAACCATTGGACTCCATGGCCAAATCATTGTGTCACATCTCTAGGTAAAATGGCTTAGTTCCATGTACAACCAGACTTCCTGTGCTTCTACTGAATTGTTCATAGATGACATAGGTTTCTATAGGGATATAAGTTTGGTCTAATTAAACATTTCCGTGTCAGTTTTTTATGGCTGTATGTTAATTGGTGAATTATTCTGACAAAAAAATAAATAAAAGCCCACAACAATTTATAGTATAACATTTGTCCTGTAATCCCTACTTTTATAGTTGTATTGATAAATTTACAATGTACAGACTAAATAGTACAGCAATAACCAAACACTATTCCAGGGCATTTATTGAAAAGGCAATCTGCTAGATGCTACAAATGTGCTTTAAGGCATCATACACAATAAAATAAGGATTTGAAACACATGTATTTAAGCAATATAGTGTTTTACTCCAGGCATGTTAGCTATAAAAAAATAAAAAAATGGTTAAATGGTTTGACTACTAAATAAAGCTAAAGCCATTTAAAAACACATCATGGACAAACATCAGTGTATAAAATAGATGGCTGTAAGATATCCTGCTCAACTAAAGCACAGCTAAACAAGAAATAGGTGCTGGAATTGAAAAAAATCAATTCAATGATCTAGTAAGATCACCGAACCAATAGCATATGAAATTGAGTCATGGGAGACGAAGTTAAATTGATAATTGACTTCTTCCCAGCCACGTTATTTAGGTTAATGGAAGTACTATACAGCTCACAATACACAGTATTGACATGATGATGCTCATACCGTTTGTGTCACGGTCTCTGTTATCACCAAGAATGAATGCAAAAGTTCTATTATGACCTGAATACAAAAGAAATATTTAAGAAGGTCATCTTTAAATGTAAAAAAAACAAACCTGAAGCTGTAATGGTATCGATTGGCTTCAATAATGATCTATTACCTACATGCTTCTAGATATCATATCATTGTGCCTCTAACACAAAACATGCTATGGTCTGGGACTAAAATCATGCTACAAAAAGGACCGGTGACATGTAAGTAAGGTAGAAGATCTAAATATATACAAATAACAAAACAAAAAAAAAAACCTCTGGACCATTTTTGGTTTTGCATTTTCGTTTTTTCCTCCCCACGTTCCAATAGCCATAACTTTTAACATTTTCCATTCATATAGCCATACGAGGGCTTATTATTTGCGGGTATATTTTAAGGAAACCATTTAATTTACTATTTCTGTTATTGGAAAACAGGATAAAAATTCTTGTGGGGTTAAATTGAAAAAAAAAAACAAAAAACAACAACACAATTCTGCCAAGGTTTTTGACACCATGGCGTTCACTGTGTGCTAAAAATGACATGACGCCCTTATTCTACGGCTCAATAAGAATAGAGCGATACCAAACTTGTATAGGTTTTTTTGTTTTACTACTTAAAAAAAAAAGTAAAAAACCTTCGAAAAAAAATTCTTTGCATTGCCATAACTTTTTTATATTTCTGTCCAGAGAGCTGTATGAGGACTTGTCTTTTGAGGGCCGAACTGTAGTTTTTATTTGTACCATTTTTGTGGTATGTACTACTTTTTGATCACTGTTATGCAATTATTATAATTTTTTTTTGGTGGGGGGGGAGGTGACTAAAAAAAGTCATTTTTTCTGCTGCAGCATTCACTACACAGAATTTTTAAAAAATATTTTACTACTTCAGATATTTTTGGACACGACGATACCTGATATGTTTATTTTTATATGTAAAATTGGAAAAGGGGAGTGACTTAAATTTTTTTTTTTACTTTTAACTTTTTTACTTTTTAATAACTATTAGCCCCCTTAGGGGGCTAGAACCTGGAATCTTTTGATCCCTTGTCCTATTCACCTTAGTAGAGATCTATTAGGGTGAATAGCATTTTTACACTGTCCCTGCAGAGCTGTGCTTCGTGCACAGAACAGCAGGGAACTTCCCATGGCAGGCCTGGAAAGGTTTAGCAGCATCCAGGCTGCCACGGTAACCGATCGGAGTCCTGCGACTTCACTGCGGGGGCTCTGATCGGAAGGCAGATAGAGCCGCTTCCTTCTGTCCTACCTCTCAGGTGCCGCGATCGGCGTTGATCACAGCACCCAAATGATGGGGTTCGGCAGGATCACCATTCCCTGTCATTGCGGCCGGGTGCCTGCTGTATCATACAGCCGGAACGCGCCCCACGTATGGAGCGGGCTCACCATACCACTCCATACATTCCGTCAACCACTGTGATGTATCGGTACATCACAGTAGTTGAATGGGGTTAAAGGTCTGACTTAGACAAAAAGTTTCAAATAAGGAATTAATACAGGGAAAGTTTAACATTTAAAGAAACTCATTTATTAGCCAAAGAGGAGAGCACCTATAAAGCGTGGAGAACTCCATAGGTTCATACATTACATAGACAGCCAATTGATTTTAATCGAGAATGTGAAATGCTTCATTTGCCCTGTGGTGGTGCTGCAGGGAAACTTAACACTTGATGCGGAGTTACATAGAAACATAGAATGTGTCGGCAGATAAGAACCATTTGGCCCATCTAGTCTGCCCAATATACTAAATACTATGGATAGCCCCTGGCCCTATCTTATATGAAGGATGGCCTTATGCCTATACCATGCATGCTTAAACTCCTCCACTGTATTTGCAGCTGCCACTTCTGCAGGAAGGCTATTCCATGCATCCACTACTCTCTCAGTAAAGTAATACTTCCTGATATTACTTTTAAACCTTTGCCCCTCTAATTTAAAACTATGTCCTCTTGTAGCAGTTTTTCTTCTTTTAAATATTCTTTCCTCTTTTACCTTGTTGATTCCCTTTATGTATTTAAAAGTTTCTATCATATCCCCTCTGTCTCGTCTTTCTTCCAAGCTATACATGTTAAGGTCCTTTAATCTTTCCTGGTAAGTTTTATCCTGCAATCCATGTACCAGATTAGTAGCTCTTCTCTGAACTCTCTCCAAAGTATCAATATCCTTCTGGAGATAAGGTCTCCAATACTGAGCACAATACTCCAAATGAGGTCTCACTAGTGCTCTGTAGAGCGGCATGAGCACCTCCCTCTTTCTACTGGTAATTCCTCTTGCTATACACCCAAGCATTCTGCTAGCATTTCCTGCTGCTCTGTGACATTGTCTGCCTACCTTTAAGTCTTCTGAAATAATGACCCCTAAATCCCTTTCCTCAGATACTGAGGTTAGGACTGTATCACTGATTTTATATTCTGCTCTTGGGTTTTTACGTCCCAGGTGCATTATCTTGCACTTATCAACATTAAATTTTAGTTGCCAGATTTTTGACCATTCCTCTAGTTTTCCTAAGTCCTTTTCCATTTGGTGTATTCCTCCAGGAACATCAACCCTGTTACAAATCTTTGTGTCATCAGCAAAAAGACACACCTTACCATTGAGGCCTTCTGCAATTTCGCTGATAAAGATATTAAACAATATGGGTCCCAGAAGAGATCCCTGAGGTACCCCACTGGTAACAAGACCTTGGTCTGAATATACTCCATTGACTACAACCCTCTGTTGCCTGTCCCTCAGCCACTGCCTAATCCATTCAACAATATGGGAGTCCAAGCCCAATGACTGCACTTTATTGATAAGCCTTCTATGTGGGACATTATCAAAAGCCTTACTAAAGTCTAGATAAGCGATTTCTACTGCACCTCCTCCATCTATTATTTTAGTCACCCAATCAAAAAAATCAATAAGATTAGTTTGACATGATCTCCCTGAAGTAAACCCATGCTGTTTTTCATCTTTCAATCCATGGGATTTTAGATGGTCCACAATCCTCTCCTTAAGTATGGTTTCCATTATTTCCCCACTATTGATGTCAGGCTTACTGGCCTATAGTTGCCCGATTCCTCCCTACTACCTTTCTTGTGAATGGGCACAACATTTGCTAATTTCCAATCTTCTGGGACGACTCCTGTTGCCAGTGATTGGTTAAATAAATCTGTTAATGGTTTTGCTAGTTCACCGCTGAGCTCTTTTAATAGCTTTGGGTGTATCCCATCAGGCCCCTGTGACTTATTTGTATTAATTTTAGACAGTTGACTTAGAACCTCTTCCTCTGTAAAGACACATGCGTCAAAAGATTCATTAGTCTTCTTTCCCAACTGAGGTCCTTCTCCTTCATTTTCCTTTGTAAAAACTGAACAGAAGTATTCATTGAGGCAGCTAGTTCTTTATCATCTTCCATATACCTTCCTTCTTTAGTTTTTAATTTGGTAATTCCTTGTTTTAGTTTCCTTTTTTCATTTATGTATCTGAAGAATGCCTTATCGCCTTTTTTCCCTGACTGAGCTAATTTCTCTTCTGCCTGTGCTTTAGAAGCTCTTATAACTTGTTTGGCCTCTCTCTGCCTAAACTTATAAATTTGTCTGTCATCCTCGTTTTTTTTTATAATTCCTAAATGCTATATTTTTGTTTTTAATGATTTTGGCCACTTCTGCTGAGTACCACAGTGGTCTCTTCCTTTTTTTGCTTTTACTGACAAGCCTAATGCAATCTTCTGTTGCCTTCAATAGTGCCACTTTTAAGTAGTCCCATTTCTCCTGGACTCCAATTAAACTGTTCCAGTCTGATAGGGACTCGTATACCACTAATCTAATTTTAGAAAAGTCAGTTTTTCTAAAACTTTTGTTTTTGTGTGGTGTGACTCAGTCACTGTACTTATAGTAAACCACACTGACTAGTGATCACTAGATCCCAAGCTTTCCCCTACAGTTTACAGTTGATTGGTATGAAACCCTATGATCACTTTAATAAAAAAAGATTGCCAAAATTGTTTAAAGTAGTACACTGTAAGGCTAGTTTCACACCAGCGTTCGGTGCGGATCCGTCTTGTATCTGCACAGACGGATCCGCACTGATAATGCAAACGCTTGTATCTGTTCAGTACGGATCCGTTTGTATTATTCTTTAAAAAAAAAAGTCTAAGTCAAAATGGATCCGTCCTGACTTACATTGAAAGTCAATGGGGACGGATCCGTTTTCAATTGCACCATATTGTGTCAGTGAAAATTGATCTGTCCCCATTGACATACATTGTAAGTCAGGACGGATCCGTTTGGCTCCGTATCGTCAGGCGGACACCAAAATGCTGCAAGCAGTGTTTTGCTGTCCGCCTCCAGAGCGGAATACAGGCGCAACGGAGCCAAACTGATGCATTCTGAACAGATCCTTATCTATTCAGAATGCATTGGGCCGCTTGTGAGAGCCCTGAAACGGATCTCACAGGCGAACCCAGAAACGCCAGTGTGAAAATAGCCTAAGATGTAACACTATATGATCTAAAAAAAAATAAAAAATAGTCATATTACTGTACTCATAAAAATATTTTCTCTTTCAGTCGGTACCAGGGAATACCAGCAGCTGGATAGATTTTTTCAATTTATGACTTAAAGGGGTTGTGCCAATCCTGCCCAATAGATATCACTTTCACCAAATACAACCATTTATCAAAACTGCCTTATTCTAAAGTTATTATCCTACCATTGCGCGCTGTGACAAATCAGCCATTGAGCTGTAGTGGGGCCTTGTAATACAGGACTCACAAGCTCACAGCACTTCTTTTCATTCCCTTCAATAACCATTGCTCTATGTGCAGTGTCAGTTACATGTCAGTTATGGATGGATGGATAGATAATAGACAGATAAACATAATTATGAATTTTGACAAATGATGGACATTAGCACAACTTGTGTCCAGTTACACATAGCATTTTTAATATATGGAGGTAGAAAATGAACTGGTTAGTGTCACATGTCCTGCTGATGTCAGGACACATCTCACTGCCCTAAGGTAAGATGGGACAGTGGTCATATAACCAGGAAGTAGGATTCAAGCATGGGGGATAAAAGAAAACTGCTACTGAGGTAAATCTGAAAAAAACAAAAAAACAGTCCAATGAGAAATGGGAGCTAGAGTAACTTAATGAAAAGAAACTTTAGAGTGAAAAGTAGGTTATGGCACAACCCTGTACGGTAGATACAAATTTGATTTCACCAATGCTGTATATGAAATTAATGAAGTTAACTGAGCAACTGTACAGGTGAAACTCGAAAAATTAGAATATTGTGCAAAGTTAATTTATTTCAGTAATGCAACTTAAAAGGTGAAACTAATATATGAGATAGACTCGTTACATGCAAAGCGAGATATTTCAAGCCTTTATTTGTTATAGTTTGGATGATTATGTCTTACAGCTTATGAAACCCCAAAGTCACAATTTTGAGGTACCCTTTGCTCAGGGGATATGGATTAATTATCTGACTAGAGTGTGACACTTTGAGCCTAGAATATTGAACCTTTTCACAAAATTCTAATTTTAAGCTGCATTAATGCAATTCCTTTTAATTTGCATTACTGAAATAAATGGACTTTTGCGCGATATTCTAATTTTTCGAGTTTCACCTGTATATATAATGTCTAAACGGTTTTGAAAAAAGGATGCCTATTACTTGTTTTGAATTTTTTTCTACAACTCCCAATAGCATGTGACTACCCACAAAACATCGTTAAAGGGGTTGTTCTTGTTCCCGCCATTCAGCTGTTTGGGTGTATGCCTGTCTCCGGAAGTAAGCACTGAAAGTACAGAGCACCGTGAACTGTGTAGTTCACAGAGTACCTCACTGCAGTGCTGCTCCCATTGAAGTCAATAAAAGCAGCCCTACGGTGACGAGCACTGTATAATTCCCTGTTGACTGTGATGTGTACTCTTTGTATTGCTTTAACTGTGAATAAATCGCTTTAGAAGCTTATGTTTTGTGAATGTCATGAATTTGTAAGACTACAAACATTTTTTTTTCACAGAAGGATGGCCAGTGAACTTGACATTAAAAATGTCTGGGTCTTAGAGTCAAGTTTGAGAATGTATAATTTAGAGAATGGTTTCCTACTGAATGCTTATGAAGAAGAGAAAATTGGAGTAGCACGTGTAGTGATGCATACCACAGTAAGCGTGTATGCTAGCCACTTGACAAAGAATGCCAACTTTGTGCCTATAAATGAAACATGAACAAAATCAACCATAACATTTAATAAACTTAAAGTCCTTACTTGGGAATAGAACTGCAGGAAGAAAGGAAGTTAAGTATGAGCCCATTATCCAGATTTTCTTTGCAAATATATAGGGTGAGAAGTGAATGTATGTGTATTTTATAACTGACTTTCCATTGTTAAATTGGACAGACATATGTTAATGTACTTAGTCCTTTCTACACCAATGAAATTATTATACACTTGAATGCTGCCATTTCAGCTTGTTACTGTAGTAAGGACAGTTAGAGGAGGTACCCTTAAAAGGGAATGTGTCATCAGAAAATTACCTATTGTTTAATTTATTTTAGGTTAAACATATATTGCATTTGCCAGTACTGCTCAGTCCCAGGGCAGCAGGAATTGTCTTGGACTGCCAAATGCACAATATCAGGTAGTCTGAGAAGCTGTGCAGCCACCTTGGATGGCAGAAGAGAAACCAGGGAACTGGCAGATCTGCAACTTTAAATATGAAAAGAAGGGTACCAGAAAGTGTTCTGTTCATTCCCCAGTTAATGAGAATTATTTTATTTATTTTTAAGCTAAAGTTCACTTTAAAGGGGTTATCTACCTTCGGGGAAAGGGGGTCTTTCATCCAGATCCCAACATTGCCGGAGCTGTGGAAGGAAACATACTTACCTTCTCCCTGTGGTTGGATATGGCTCCTTCGTTTCCCTGCCACTGCTGCCATGCCCTGATCCTCACACGTAAACTTCACATTTGATGGGTGTCACGTGGCTACTGCAGCCAATGACTAGTCACAGCTTTGACATGTCTACCATGGGCCACATAACCCAGTGACATGACGCATGGGGAACACGTCACTGCTGTGGCTAGTCATTGGCTAAAGAAAGTGGGAACTGGAGTGCAAACTGCAGCCACAACACAGTGGCAGAAGTAGGTAGGTATGCTTTCCTCCATTGGTCTGGTGACCTGGGCTGACTGAAAGGTCTTGTAAGGTGGACAACCACTTTAATGAGTGTGTGCTTACTACTAGGTCAGAATTCATATACATTTGGGTGCATTTGGGGAAGGGATTTGATTCCATCCATGGCACTTTAAGTAAGGCTCCAGCATTGAGCCATTTTACAGAATGTTTAAATTGTGGCCATTAGCTACTGTAGTCTGTTGATGTTAATGTTCTACTGCATGTACAAAGATGTTCTTCTACAAACTTGTGTTTAAAACATTTGGCTATGTGAATAACTAGAACATTCTTGTCTAATTAAACTTTCTTGCCATTCTCATATCTCATTAATAACACATTTTTACCAAAAGAACCAATGTTCATGTGTCCTTTTTGTTTTGCTTGCCATTCCCTGAAACCTCTAGGGACTGCTGAAAATACTCAAGCTTAAAGTAGTATTTAAAAACGACCTTTCTGGCACCGATAGTATGGGCTACACAGATCAACCACTGGAATTTAGAAATAATCTGATTGACTGTAGAATAAGGTCTGGGCTACACAAAAGAACGACTAGAATAATAAAGACGTGATCTGATTGACTAGCTGTAGAATAGAGTGGTCTACATAGATAACAACTACAAGACCTGAGCCACACAGAACAACCACTAGAATAAAGAAGTGACCTGAGTGACTAACTGTAAAATAAGGCCTGAGCTACACTGGACAACCACTAGAGCAAGGGCGCACAAGTCATCTGAACACATGATGCTTGTCTGTGTGTGGATGCATACACACTTACACCATAGTTCCCAAAAAAGGAGAAAAAGGTTGCGACCCTACTCCAGTGTGATACCGGGAGGGTTGCGAGGACGCCAGTGAAGTGGCAAAGGGGTGTGAGAAGATGACTTGTGGCTAGCTCACCTTTGACCAAAAGCTGCATCCTGTCCCTATTTATACGGTACTGTATGTGGTTTATTTTATATTGCTCTTGAAAAAGGGGATATACCCTGAAACACGTTGAACTTTGTGACTCTGAATAAAGACTTCTGCCTTATCTTTGGAGCCCTTACAACATTCTTTGGGGACACAGAAGCCTAATATCTGTTAAGCGACCTCGGCAGAGGAAGAGAAGGTATAGGTGTATTGAGCTTATCCTATACCTCCCTCCCTGGTGAAGTTGTCATTTCTATGTTTATTCTAAGATGCTACACCTTGTCCTAATTTTATACCTTCCTTAGTCTTTACTGCTCTCATATCTTTATCAACCAGTCTTTATTGCCTAACAAATCATCTCCTCACACCCATTTGCCGTTTCACTGGCACCCTCACGACCCTCCCGGTATCACACTGGAGTAGGGTCACAACCTTTTTTGCACAATTACGCAGTTCCCCATGTGCACTGTCTACAATTTGGGGTGCTGCTTTGAAACGACCCTCAGCTTTATTACATATCTTCAGTCCATCACCTTCAGGTAGTCCCTTGGCGCTTCTTTCCACATCCCTATTTTCCCTTTACCCCAGATTTAACTCCATCTTTTTGTGTTTTGACACACCATAGTTCCCAAGTCAGAGAGAGTAATGGCACAGTTTAGAGGCAGGGATGGGCACTATTAGATATTTATACGCACCACATATATCAGGAGAATGGCATCCCTTGACTCCTGTGTGACACTCCAGAAAGTAGTATACCGTATGACTTACAGTGGTGGCCATCTATGCAAGTGACTCCCTCAATAGTAGCTTATGGGAGTTTTATTATCATAAACCCATTACTTACAAAAGCAGGCATGAAACCCTCCTCTCTCTAATACAGATGTAGTTGGAAGGTAAACCTCATACTCCCGTCACTTATGGCACATACTTTTGATATACCATAAAAGCTCAATTACTTATATAGATATTATTTATAATGTAAACAAATTGAGTAACGTGTTAACACAGAGCCATAAATAGCATCTACTTTGCAAAAGGTTACATGCAGAAAAAGGTTTTAAACCCTCAACAGCACATATAGAACTTCTAAAAACCTGTTTAGCGTTGAAGCATATTTTGTGATTCATTCATGGTTTCCCTGAGAAGATATGTCACTAACATTACACAGGCATTTGCCTTCAGCTGAATTTCTCCATGCATACGTTATTGGTTGACTTTTTGACATCCACTGAACTCGAGGCAAAACAAGGCACTCCAGCCTCATGGTTGATTGAGGAACCTACCATATGGGCAAAATTGCCTTTTCGCCTCAAAAATCTCATAATGGAGAAGGAAAAAAAACATGACAGTTTTAGGGGCAAGAGAAGTACATTAAAATATACTTATATATGTACAACACAAAATACATATTTTTTTTTAAAACTTTTATTCAGATCAGGATCAATGTACAAAATTCTTTTAGAGAACAGTGATACAAAATACATCAGATACTGTTTCTGTATAAAATGCATCTTAGGTTAGTTCTGTATCTGAAGTCACACGTGGACTATGCTCTCCACTCGATTCCAATACTGAGGGCATAGGCAAACCTGGTATCCTGATCCCTTTTTCTCCTCCATTTATTTTACAGAAAAAAACAAATATAACTCCCTGCCCTCAAAATCCATTTTCCACACCATGGATTCCCAACGCCCCCAATCACACCGACAGTCTGCCCAAGCGATTGGCCTGTTCCATGAGAAACCTTGTCGTCCCCATGAAGTGTGGAGTTTGAGGTTGTAGCCATTTTCTCAGAATACACTTCTTCGCCGCCATTAGTGTAATGTGAGTGCCCTTAGTCGCTATAATACCTTGAGCCTCTGCCTCCTGGTTACAGGCTATGTAGTGGAAAATACATTGTTGAGGAGTTTGCCCAACACCCACCTTCCAGACCTTAGTGACATAATCACAAACCTCAGTCCAGTAAGGCTGTAGCTTGGGTCATCCCCATAAACCATGAAGCAGATTCGACTTTGGTTGTTCACATTTGGAACATTGTCTCAAGTAATGCTCCGGCGCGTTTCTATAGAATAAATCAATAGCGTATGTGGCTTTATGGAGTCTCACGCCACTGTTCATTACTTATCGCTGTCCTTACCTTGTCCATACCTTTTCTCATCTTAAGTAACAGGGAGGAATATTTCTTTTTTCAACCTGGACTTATTTTTAAAGACTATTTTTTTTTTATGGTCATCCATGTCATGGAGTAGTCCAACAACTGCTTGTATCTCATAAGAGAAATCTGATAAAGTATTGAAGTGGAGGTGCTTCTCATTTTTATAAGGTGCACAGTCATGCCTCTGGAGTAGAATTATTTTACAGTGAGAGCAGTGACTATTGCACTTTTACTAATCACAAGTCATTACTATGCACAGAAGACAAGAGAAGTATTAAAATGCAATGAATAGGGTATTTAAAATGAAGTATTACTGCTATGTACATGCAATAAAATAATTTTTCATTTTTTACTGTACTTTCGGAGTGCCCCCCTGTTTATTCTTCTGGTCCACCATCTTTGCATTCAGTGTTGGACCAACATGTTCAGTAGCTTTCCCGCTCCTGTCCCCTCTTTCATTTATTCATTCACTCACTCATCCCTACTGCTAAATTCATAGATGTAGTTTTCATTGGTACCATCATCAGGTACACGGGACTTATTGATTACCATTTACTATTTCTTTAAAGGAATAGAGGAAAAAGGCATTCTGTTATTTTGTGTATTTTTTACATCATTTACCAGAAGTTTAAATAAGGCTGCTTTCACATTTACACTTTTTTCAGTTTTGTTATAGGAGCAGAAGAATGAAAATAATGGAATTGCAGGATTCGGCACATAACTGAGGCAAACTGAGCCAAACAGACCCCCCTGACTATAATGAGATCCATTAGGAGAATGTTTTTTTGGGCGGAGAAAAAAGTCTTGCACTCTGCTATTTTTAACTAATTCTGTCACGGAAGCCCTGAATGGAGCTTTCGGCGTAGATGTGAAAGCAGCCTTAGCTATCTTTATTATATAGGTTGAGATCATTAGGGGGCATACTGGTATACTTGGTGTACCAATGAATTATAGACTAGTAGACCGTCCTGAAACTGCTTTCGTGTGAGGATGATGGGGACAGAGGGAGGCACCTTCCCGCTGTTACAGTGGGAGCCTGCCTTCAGTCAGTGTTAGGCTCCTGTGGTGTTCATAAGGCCTGATATCAGCTCCGCCTATAGGGGCAGGGCTAATATCAATTTTACAATTTTGATAAAAATACAAATCACGCTGCACCGAAATGGTGATTAATCCCCCCATCACCAAAAGTCACAGCAGGACTGCTTAGTGCGCCAGCGCTTAGTAGATTAGGAAAAAAACATGGAAGAAATACGGCAGGATTAGACTGCATCTACATCAACCAGCTAAATTGTATTTTAGAATCTTTGGTGCCAACCCAAAAGAATGGTTGCAAAAGAGTAAAAATTATTTAAATCTTGGCATACTGTGTTACACACACAGCAATAATAGTTGCCTCTTTTTGGAATGTATTATGGAATTATTGCCCCTTCAACTCTTTAATGACTTTATGTAATAAGAAGAATGTGATCTTTCAGCATATTTCGGTTAAGACAAGAATAAAAGTTTTACCTTATGACTAGAGTTGAGCGAACCCGAACTTTAGGTTTTTCGGCACCCGTACCCCAACATTTACGTAAAAGTTCGGGGTTCGGCGCTTTTTAAAAGGCTGCACAGCAGCCAATCAACAGGCGTCATACTACTTGCCCCAAAAGGCCATCACAGCCATGCCTACTATTGGCATGGCTGTGATTGGCCAACTGCAGCATGTGACCCAGCCTCTATTTAAGCTGGAGTCACGTAGAGCCGCCCGTCACTCTGCTCGGATTAGTGTAGGGAGAGGCAGCAGCTGCTGTGAGGGAGAGATCAGGGAGAAATCTTATCAAGAACTGCTTTTTTTACTCAGCGATCTACAGCAAATGTGTTTTGTGGGGGCAGTGCACAATTTTTTTAAGCCTGCCCTGAGCCAACTACTGCTGAAAACGAACTTTTATTTACTTCAGTTGGTCAATATCAATACATAATCGGCACCCATTTTATGCAACGATAGTGCACCAGCACAGGCTATCTGAATGTCTGCAAGTCCAGAAATACATCTTTTTGCTTACTGGGGTGAAAAAACCCTCTAATATACTGCACATCTGGGATAAAACGTGCATAAGTGACTGTCACATTTAGGCCAGAAATACGGCTTTTTGGTTACTGGGGTGAAAAAACCCTCTAATATACTGCACATCTGGGATTAGACGTGCATAAGTGACTGTCACATTTAGGCCAGAAATACGGCTTTTTGGTTACTGGGGTGAAAAAAACCTGATATACTGCACATCTGGGATTAGACGTGCATAAGTTACTGTGAAATTTAGGCCACAAATACTGCTGTCATATAGAGTTAAAAAAAATAATTGAGTGCAATAATTTTTAAACAGACTTAACCACTTTTTACTTTGCTTTGTGAACGCTAACTATGAGGCAAACATCTAATAAGGGACGCGGTCATGGTCGTGGTGTTGGTGGAGCCTCTGGTCCAGGGAGAGGACAGGGCAGTACTGCCACAGCTACACGTCCTACAGGTCCCAGTAGCCGCCAGAATCTACAGCGATATTTGGTTGGGCCTAATGCCGTTCTAAGGATGGTAAGGCCTGAGCAAGTACAGGCGCTAGTCAATTGGGTGGCCGACAGTGGATCCAGCACGTTCACATTATCTCCCACCCAGTCTTCTGCAGAAAGCGCACAGGTGGCACCTGAAACCCATGCCCATCAGTCTGTCACATCACCCCCGTGCATATCGGGGAACCTGTCTGAGCCTCAAGTCATGCAGCAGTCTCTTATGCTGTTTGAAGACTCTGCTGGCAGGGTTTCCCAAGGGCATCCACCTAGCCCTTCCCCAGGAGTGGAAGACATAGAATGCACTGACGCACAACCACTTACGTTTCCTGATGAGGACATGGGAATACCACCTCAGCACGTCTCTGATGATGACGAAACACAGGTGCCAACTGCTGCGTCTTTCTGCAGTGTGCAGACCGAAAAGGAGGACTGGGTGGAAGACTGGGTGGAAGACGATGCAGGGGACGATGAGGTCCTAGACCCCACATGGAATGAAGATCGTGCCACTGACTTTCAGAGTTCGGAGGAAGAGGCAGTGGTGAGACCGAGCCAACAGCGTAGCAAAAGCGGGAGCAGGGTGCAAAAGCAGAGCAGCCGTCGTCAAAACAGTTCGCCTGCTACTGGCCACCGTCACCAGGGACCGAGCACACCAAAGGCAGCTTCAAGGAGTTCCCTGGCATGGCACTTCTTCACACAATGTGCTGACGACAAAACCTGAGTGGTTTGCACGCTGTGCCATCAGAGCCTGCATGACCAGGCATCTACATGCGAGACACGGGCTGCAGTGGAGTAAGCACCTTCAAAACCAAGAAAGGGCTCAGGCCCCTCCTGCTCCCTCTTCTGCTGCTGCCTCGGCCTCTTCCTCGGCCTCTGGAGGAACGTTGGCACCTGCCACCCAGCAAACAGAGGATGTGCCACCAACAACAGCACCTCTGTCACCAAGCATCTCCACCATGTCACACGGAAGCGTTCAGCTCTCCATCTCACAAACCTTTGAGAGAAAGTGTAAATTCCCACCTAGCCACCCTCGATCCCTGGCCCTGAATGCCAGCATTTCTAAACTACTGGCATTTGAAATGCTGTCATTCAGGCTGGTAGAGACGGACAGCTTCAAACAGCTCATGGCGCTTGCTGTCCCACAGTACGTCGTTCCCAGCCGCCACTACTTCTCCAGGAGAGCCATGCCCTCCCTACACAACCAAGTATTGGATAAAATCAAGTGGACTCTGCGCAACGCCATCTGTGGCAAGGTCCACCTAACCATAGATACGTGGACCAGTAAGCATGGCCAGGGACGCTATATCTCCCTAACGGCACACTGGGTAAATGTAGTGGCGGCTGGGCCCCAGGCGGAGAGCTGTTTGGCGCACGTCCTTCCGCTGCCAAGGATCGCAGGGCATCATTCTTTGCCTCCTGTTGCCTTCTCTTCCTACTCGGCTTCCTCCTCCTCTTCTACCACCTCCTCATCCGGTCAGCGACAGACCTTCACCACCAACTTCAGCACAGCCAGGGGTAAACGTCAGCAGGCCGTTCTGAAACTGATGTGTTTGGGGGACAGGCACCACACCGCGCAGGAGTTGTGGCGGGGTATAGAACATCAGACAGACGAGTGGTTGCTGCCAGTGAGCCTCAAGCCCGGCCTGGTGGTGTGCGATAATGGGCGAAATCTCGTTGCAGCTCTGGGACTAGCCGGTTTGACACACATCCCTTGCCTGGAGCATGTGCTGAATTTGGTGATGCAGAAATTCATTCACAACTACCCTGACATGTCAGAGCTGCTGCGTAAAGTGTGAGCCGTCTGTGCACGCTTCCGGCGTTCTCATCCTGCCGCCGCTCGGCTGTCTGCTCTACAGCGTAACTTCGGCCTTCCCGCTCACTGCCTCATATGCGACGTGCCCACCAGGTGGAACTCCACCTTGCACATGCTGGAGAGACTGTGCGAGCAGCAGCAGGCCATAGTGGAGTTTCAGCTGCAGCACGCACGGGTGAGTCGCATTGCGGAACAGCGCCACTTCACCACCAATGACTGGGCCTCCATGCGAGACCTGTGTGCCCTGTTGCGCTGTTTTGAGTACTCCACCAACATGGCCACTGGCGATGACGCCGTTATCAGCATTACAATACCACTTCTATGTCTCCTTGAGAAAACACTTAGGGCGATGATGGAAGAGGATGTGGTCCAGGACGAGGAGGAGGAACAGGGGTCATCTCTAACACTTTCAGGCCAGTCTTTTAGAAGTGGCTCAGAAAGAGGATTTTTGCAACAGCAGAGGCCAGGTACAAATTTGGCCAGCCAGGGCCCACTACTGGAGGAGGATGAGGAGGAGGATGGGGAAGAAGCATGTTCACAGCGGGGTGGCATCCAACGCAGCTCGGGACCATCACTGGTGCGTGGCTGGGGGGATACGGCCGACGCAGACGATACGCCTCCCACAGAGGACAGCTTGTCCTTACCTCTGGGCAGCCTGGCACACATGAGCGACTACATGCTGCAGTGCCTGCGCAACGACAGCAGAGTTGCCCACATTTTAACGTGTGCTGACTACTGGGTGGCCACCCTGCTGGATCCCCGTTACAAAGACAATGTGCCGTCCTTAATTCCCTAACTGGAGCGTGAATGGAAGATGCGCGACTACAGGCGCACGCTGGTAGACGCGCTCATGAGAGCATTCCTGACTGACGCCGGGGGACAAGTGGAAGCACAAGGCAAAGGCAGGGGAGGAGGAAGAGGTCGCCAACGCAGCTGTTTCAGCGCCAGAACCTCAGAAGGCAGGGTTACCATGGCCGACATGTGGAAAAGCTTTGTCACCTCGTCGCAACAACCGGCCCCAACTGCTGATATGGAGCGTGTTAGCAGGAGGCAGCATTTGAACAACATGGTGGAACAGTACCTGTGCACACGACTACACGTACTGACTGATGGTTCTGCCCCATTCAACTTCTGGGTTTCCAAATTGTCCACATGGCCAGAGCTTGCCCTGTATGCCTTGGAGGTGCTGGCCTGCCCTGCAGCCAGTGTACTCTCTGAACGTGTGTTTAGCACGGCAGGAGGCGTCATTACAGACAGACGCAGCCGCCTGTCCACAGCCAACGTGGACAAGCTCACGTTCATTAAAATAAACCAGGCTTGGATCCCTCAGGACTTGACTGTACCTTGTGCAGAATAGACAGTTCTAACAGCCTCAACCATCAATCCTTGTACTCAAGTGCACTTATTCCTTTATTTATTTTTTATATGTCCCAATATTTTGGGGGATACCCCTATGTAAAAATGCAAAATAACACACATCTGTGTTGGCTACCTATTCCTCCTTCGCCGCCGCTTCCACCTAGACCGCCACGTTAGCCTACACGGCCACATCCACCGCCTCCTCAACCTGTTCCTCCTACATCATTCCTAATTTTTATTTTTTTAAGGTCTTTTATGTTTTTTTTTATTCATTCCCCTATCCACATTTGTTTGCAGAGCATTTGCCATGCTCTTAAGCACATTTTGCTGCATTTTGCAGCCCTCTAGCTCTTTCCATGACATTTTTACAGCCATTTTAGTGCTCAAAAGTTTGGGTCCCCATTGACTTCAATGGGGTTCGGTTTCAAGTTCGGGTCAAGAAACCGAATTTTTTTTTCAAGTTCGGCCGAACCCGAACATCCAGGTGTCCGCTTAACTCTACTTATGACCTATTACCTAAGGAGTCAGTAAGGATAACTGTGACTGCCTACTATTTCTGAAAATGTGCATAGTCAAGACCCTTGAACATATCTCACAAATTGACAGATCTTTACAGCTGTAGATTAAACGGGTTATCCGAGTTAAGCAAAAATTAGTTTCATGCCAGCATGTTATAAAAAAAAAAATATGTAAATCACATACCCACCTGCATCTCCCCCCAAGCAGTATGTCATGAGAACGGCAGGCGAGATACAAGTGAGTACATTATGATTGTTTTATTAGACAGAATTTAGTGGCATGTGGAAACTGTTTAACTCTGACAAGCACCTTAATATATAGATCAGGGTTGCACAACTGGAAACCTTCATGAGGCTATTTCTGTCTTTTGCATAGTGCAAATATGCTAACCAGTTTAACCCATAAAGTATATGTAGAAAAGACTAAAGGTCTCCATACATAATAAAGTATTGTTGGGCAAACCTGACATGTATGGGGTCCTACCAACATTATATCTTGAGGAGAAAAGCATCGGATGCTTTGAATTTCAACACTTGATTCTTTCTTTTGTTCTCTTGGGAGTGAAGCTGCCATCAGAGCTGTCTGCTAAAAGCTCCTCCACTCCAACATACATACACACGATGCCAAACTAAGCTTATAGATGTATGGGGGGGGGGGGGGGTCTGGAGGGAATGTTGATTTGGGCAAAAATCAGCTTAAAGAGTGTTCAGTAGAGGTCAAAGGGGTGCCAGAGAAAAAGCCCTCAGACTGCTAGTCTCACAGATTTATCGAAGAACAGCTTTTTGGGAGCTGCTGTATAATGTAAAATACAACAGCTGTAGCAGCCAAACCGTGCAAACTTAAAAAAATAAAAAATATATTTTAGCCCCAAATACATGTAAATCAGTCATTAAAAAATTACTAATACATATGCGTAGCCTTTAAAATAGTTTTCGGATATTTTTTTCTTACTGATGACCTATCCTCTGGATAGGTAATCAATATCTGATTAATGGGGGTCCAACACCCGGGACCCCCGCCTATTAGCTGTTTTGAGAAGTCAGCAGTGCTCCTCTGCCTTCTCGCAGCTTACCAAGCACAGTGCCGTACATTGTATAGCAGCTTGGTATTGCACTTAAATGGAGCTTCGCTTCGCCTAGGCCATGTGGTCGATGAACGTGTCATCACTCGGGCTAGAAAAAGCATGGAGAAGGCCGCGGCGCTCACAGGAGCACTGCTGTCTTCTGAAACTGCAATCCTTGTATGATAATACTTAGGAACCTTGACTATATATTCTGTCTATGATAGGTTTCTCAAATCGGTCAAAAATATTGTAAATGTTATGCTACATGTAGAGTAAAATAAAGACATTGCTCAGCTACATTCTGTGCACTGTTAATCAGCAATGCAGGGAGTAGCTAAATTTACAGAGCATCTGTCATTGTTTTTTGGGTTAAGATCAATGTTAATTTTGAAGATATTCCCTTGAATGCATTTAAAGGGAATTTGTCACCAGTGACCTCACCATCTGTTGCATAGGCACATAGCTATGGTTCACTTGATTAAAATACTTTTGTTGATATGGGGCTCCGTTCCGGAGTTATGATACTTTTTCTTAATATGCAAATTAGGTTGTTGGTGCAATGAGGGTGTCACCATTGCTCTTGTTGCACCCAAGCTCCACTCCTTTCTGTGGCCAGCCACTCTCTGGCCCTGTCAATCAAAGCAGATAGGAGGGGCTACTAACAGCAAGGCATGGAGCTTGGGTGCAACAACAGCAACGGTGAAGCCCTCATTGCACCAAAGGCCTTATTTGCATATTAAGATAAAGTATCATAACTCAGGAGCCTGGGATCAATAAAAGAAAAATGGCGCTTTAATCAGGTGAACCCCAGCTATGTTTCTATGCAAACAGCTGGATGGGGGGGGGGTTTCATGTGATAGATATCACTATGGACGTCATGCCACTTTTGTTCAAATCAAAGCAGGGGGACTGGAGAAATGTGGACAAAATCAAGCCTGTTTCTGACAGCTGTCCTGAAAACAATAGCTCCCTCAACTTCAGCAATCTTATGTGAAGCAATAGCGTCAATGCGATACCCCTAACTAGGCTATGTAATACAATATAGCAAAGTAAAGGCAAGGGCCTGCACTAATACAACTTCTAACGTACTAAAAAAAATCCTGATTTATACTTTACTCAGCACGTGAGGAAGTCCTCATATTAATGCCCAAACCAGAGCTAGGAAGAGCTTTATGCTACGAGCCAGGATAGTTTTCTTTTATGTTGATATAATACGGATTCTATATTTTATAGACTGTTTAACCTATATATCATACATGCTGAAGAATGGCCATTCTCTGTTCCCAGTGTGCTACTACAGTGGGGGAAATAATTATTTGACCCCTCACTGATTTTGTAAGTTTGTCCAATGACAAAGAAATGAAAAGTCTCAGAACAGTATCATTTCAATGGTAGGTTTATTGTAACAGTGGCAGATAGCACATCAAAAGGAAAATCGAAAAAATAACTTTAAATAAAAGATAGCAACTGATTTGCATTTCATTGAGTGAAATAAGTATTTGAACCCTCTAACAAAAAAAGACTTAATACTTGGTGGAAAAACCCTTGTTTGCAAGCACAGAGGTCAAACGTTTCTTGTAATTGATGACCAAGTTTGCGCACATTTTAGGAGGAATGTTGGTCCACTCCTCTTTGCAGATCATCTCTAAATCCCTAAGGTTTCGAGGCTGTCTCTGTGCAACTCTGAGCTTGAGCTCCCTCCATAGGTTTTCGATTGGATTAAGGTCCGGAGACTGACTAGGCCACTCCATGACCTTAATGTGCTTCTTCTTGAGCCACTCCTTTGTTGCCTTTGCTGTATGTTTTGGGTCATTGTCGTGCTGGAACACCCATCCACGACCCATTTTCAGTTTCCTGGCAGAGGGAAGGAGGTTGTCGCTCAGGATTTCACGATACATGGCTCCGTCCATTTTCCCGTTTATGCGAATAAGTTGTCCTGTGCCCTTAGCAGAAAAACACCCCCAAAGCAAAATGTTTCCACCCCCATGCTTGACGGTGGGGACGGTGTTTTGGGGGTCATAGGCAGCATTTTTCTTCCTCCAAACACAGCGAGTTGAGTTAATGCCAAAGAGCTCTATTTTGGTCTCATCAGACCACAGCACCTTCTCCCAGTCACTCTCTGAATCATTCAGGTGTTCATTGGCAAACTTCAGACGGGCCTGCACATGTGCCTTCCTGAGCAGGGGGACCTTGCGAGCCCTGCAGGATTTTAATCCATTGCGGTGTAATGTGTTTCCAATGGTTTTCTTGGTGACTGTGGTCCCTGCTAATTTGAGGTCATTAACTAACTCCTCCCGTGTAGTTCTAGGATGCTTTTTCACCTTTCTCAGAACCATTGACACCCCACGAGGTGAGATCTTGCGTGGAGCCCCAGAGCGAGGTCGATTGATGGTCATTTTGTGCTCCTTCCATTTTCGAACAATCGCACCAACAGTTGTCACCTTCTCTCCCAGCTTCTTGCTAATGGTTTTGTAGCCCATTCCAGCCTTGTGCAGGTCTACAATTTTGTCTCTGACATCCTTGGACAGCTCTTTGGTCTTTCCCATGTTGGAGAGTTTGGAGTCTGCTTGATTGATTGATTCTGTGGACAGGTGTCTTTTATACAGGTGACTAGTTAAGACAGGTGTCCTTAATGAGGGTGACTAATTGAGTAGAAGTGTCTAACCACTCTGTGGGAGCCAGAACTCTTAATGGTTGGTAGGGGTTCAAATACTTATTTCACTCAATGAAATGCAAATCAGTTGCTATCTTTTATTTAAAGTTATTTTTTCGATTTTCCTTTTGATGTGCTATCTGCCACTGTTACAATAAACCTACCATTGAAATGATACTGTTCTGAGACTTTTCATTTCTTTGTCATTGGACAAACTTACAAAATCAGTGAGGGGTCAAATAATTATTTCCCCCACTGTATATCACATTAGGTATCAGTCTGATATACTCTCATAAACAATTTTACATGTAGTAAGCTTGTCATCAGTAGATACATACATCAATTTATTTCCAATCTCTTTTCTGACAAGCACTGTGTGGAGCTGACACACAGGCAACCTGGGAATCATCAATCTACATCCTCCCTGACTTCACATAATGGATCTGCTCTATTCTAGCACTTCATTCATAGACACTAATAGTAACAGCAATAACCTGAGGTCCCTGCATACAATGGCTGACAGACAAAAGAAAACCCCCACATCTGAAATCATAACCTCCAGTTACTAATCACTGCTGCTTATTATACACAGTTTAATATGAGCAACGTTTCACTAGTGGTACCATTGCCTAACAGCTTCCGGTGAATTGGATAGGTTAGAGCGTATTTGTCCAAACACTAAAACATGACACATTTCTGTTACCGTTTTCTAATTATCTAGTTCCTAAACCTACAAATCCTTATGCACAGTGTGGACTCCTGCTCCACACTGTCCAGCACCCTAACATGTGTTTCTCAAAAGCTTCATCAGGAGGTGCTGGATGAGTATCAGCAGTGGGCTAAGTCATACATGAAAGGTTAGAGAAAGTGTGCCGCAGACTAAGGCTCCATTCACACGTCTGCAAATGGGTCCGCATCCGTTCCGCAATTTTGCAGAACGGGTGCGGACCCATTCATTTTCTATGGGGACGGAATGGATGCGGACAGCACACAGTGTGCTGTCAGCATCCGCATTTGCGGAGCGCGGCCCCGATCTTCAGGTCCGCAGCTCCGCAAAAGATAGAACATGTCCTATTCTTGTCCGCAGCCTGAGGACAAGAATAGGCATTTCTATAGGGGTGCCGGGCGCGTGTGTTGCGAATCCGCAATTTGCGGGTCCGCAACACACCACGGACGTGTGAATGGAGCCTAATAAGCACACCATGTCACTTTACTTGATGCAATCTCCACTCACACCCCAATGTAGAGCCACCGCATTACCTAAAAAAGTGACATGGTGAGCTAATTATTCTATTTCCATTTGCTTACAGTGCTTTATAGAGATTCCCAAATTCCAGAAAACCCCTTTCAGCTCCTAGCTTTTCTTCCTAATTTATATCGGGTCAATAAAAGTGCATAATGATGTGAGTTTTATAGTCACCAAATGTCATACAGTATTTATAGACTTCCCGGTCTTCAAGTCTGTCAGCATTGTGCTGTCACAGTCTCTCCTGTGACAGGGATCAGAAGATCTAGGAGACTGGCTGCATGTGATGTGATCTGACAGCCTCTCTGGTTTCACTCTTCTGTGTTGTGGCTGGGTATGACCACACCTCTGGTCTCAGGTCTAGCTTAACCACCTCCCGTCCGCACGTTGACTATAAACGTCCGGGAGGTGTTTCTCTATTTCTGAATGGACGTTCCAGAACGCAGTGCAGCTGCTGATCGGGTTGCCCGCTGTCAGTGACAGCAGGGCAACCCAGAGAGAAGCCAGGGACAGTGCCCAGGTGTCCCTGCCTTCTGGATCGCTGCATACACAGCGCTCGCCGAGCGATATGTATGCAGAGCAGGAAGCGCTATGCGCTTCCTGTTCCGGCCAGGCGGTCATGTGACTGCCGGGACCGGAGAGTGCAGGAGCTGTGTGAGGTCTTTCACAGACTGTATGGCCTTATGGGGGACGAAAAGTGTAAAATAAAAAATAAAAAAATAAAATAAAAAAAAGGTTTCACATGTAAAAAAAAAAATTCCCCAAGTAAGGAATAAAAAAAAAATGTTAAAAATAGAAAAAAATAAAATAAAATAGACATATGTGGTATTGCCGAAGCGCGTGGCCAACCCAACTTCCGGTATGAGCGCACGCTTCTGAGTGTCACTCAGAGTCCCGAACAGAATCCTCCTTCAATAGATTCAATAGGGTAATAGCATCTGTTGTACACCCGGATCAGTCCGGATTCATACCGGGGAGGTCTACATCTACCAACATCAGGAGAGCGCAGGTTATCACGCAAATAGATAAAGTTTTAGATAAGCCGTGGGTTGTGGCATCCTTAGACACGGCCAAAGCCGTTGATTCAGTAGAATGGCTGTATCTAATGGAGGCACTAAACTGTTTTGGCTTTGGGACAGTATTTGCCCAGTGGGTACAAATGCTATATAAGCACCCTAAAGCGAACATACTGGTGAACGGTTCACACTCAGGTCAGTTTGATCTTGGCAGAGGAACAAGGCAAGGGTGCCCTCTGTCGCCCCTTCTGTTTGCAGTAGCAATAGAGCATTTAGCACTTAGACTGAGGCCGGATGGGGTTTACAGTGGAGTCTCCCTGGGGGGTAGGGAGGATCGAGTCGGATTGTATGCCGACGACCTGATCCTTTTTATGGATAGGACGGATCAGTTGTTGCCCAGAGCGATTGAGCTAATTGAAACCTTTGGCCGATTTTCTAGGTTGCATATTAATTGGTCAAAGTCGGCTCTGATGCCCCTTAAGCCTGAAGGTTGGCCTATGACATATTGCAACCTCTCAGTGGTAGACCGGTTTAAATACCTAGGAATCATAATAACCAGAGACCCCCCTTTAGCATATACTTTGAATACGGAGCCTTTAACCTCTATATTTGCTAAGAAATTTGCGGCATGGCAATCCCTCCCCATTTCGTTGATGGGGCGTCTGAACCTCATAAAGATGGTCCTTCTACCAAAGGCTTTGTATGTATTAGAGCATGCTAGCACGACCGTCCCGAGACGGTTCTTTGACCGCCTCCACTCCATGATGTCAACCTTCTTTTGGGGAGCGGCTAGAAGAAAATTGGCGCTCCGCACTTTGCAGAGGCCCAAGCTGCAGGGGGGAGCGGCACTCCCGGACCTGTTCCTGTATTTCCTAGCGGGTCAGTTACACTACCTTACGATCTGGATTTCCTCGCAGCCTCTCCCCAATGCAGAATTTTATCTGCAATATTTTTTGCAGATCCACTCTTTATGGCCAGTACTAGAAGACATTAGTCTGTTCCACGGAAGAGCCCTTCTATTACATAGATTGGCCCATCAGGCTTGGGAAGCAGCTAAGCTTAAGTCCTATAATGACCTGTCGGACGCAATACCCCTCTGGGAGAACCCTATGTTTCGGCATTTGAGTCGACATGATGGCGCTGCATTGTGGAAGGAACATGGGGTACAGAACCTAGGCGACTTATATGAGGGAGGATCTATGAGGTCCTTTTCTCAACTCCAAGACAAATTTGAAGTTCCGAGGCATATGTTCTTCAGATACCTCCAGATTAGACATGCCCTCTCTGCACAGTTTGGTAGGGGCTCCAGAAAGATCTCCAATTATCCACTAATTGGTATGTTGTCCACACAGGGCCCCAGAGGCCTCATATCAGCTATCTATACAAATCTCATAACCACGAAAATGAGCATGTCCCCTCTGACCGTAGAAGACAAATGGAGGGATTGCATCCCATCCCTTTCCGAGACAGAATGGGCTGAGGCCCTCGCAGCTCCTACAAGAGTTTCTCCCTCGGTTAATAACAAGATGATACAGCTGCATATCCTCCACAGGAGCTACCTTACCCCTAGTAGGTTATTCAGAATGGGTAGAATGGAGAACAGTAACTGCCTCAGATGTCACCAGGCCAATGCTAACTTTTGGCACATGTTGTGGGAATGTAGACATATACAAAGATTCTGGCGAGATGTGACATCATTACTGTCAGATTTAGTGCCAGGAAATGTCCCTCTTTGTCCCAAGATGTGTTTACTGGGAATTGTAGACGAGGAGCAGTGGTCTCATCATCACAGGATATTCCTGGAAGAAACTTTATTCCTTGCTAGGAAGGCGATAGCCATTAGATGGATGACTGATAGGATGACTAATTTAAACCACTGGAAACAGGTAGTCAATCAGATCATTCCTCTAGAAAAAGTAGTTTACATACATAGGGGGTGCCCTCAGAAATTTCAGAAAGTATGGGGGGAGTGGTGTGCGTCCACTAATACATTAAATTCTCGATGAGGTCCCATATTTATATATATGTGTAGGTTTTGATAGGAGATATGGAATACTTTTGTAACCAATGGCCACTTGAGAAAAGGTTCCAGAGATGCCACGTGTAATGTTGTTCAGGAATTGTTCTAACATTTGTCAGAAACCCTGCTGTGTTCAGGGGAAAACTATCAAGAACCATGTACCACGGATTGTTTTCCTTTTTGTTTTATGTCAATATGCGTGTTGATTTCGCATTCTCATTTGCTGAATTGATTGTCATGTGAAATATGTCATGTAATTCACTATTACACCTTTATACTCCAATAAAACGAGTTAAAAATATATATATATCACATAATCGACCCAGTCCAATAAACACTATAAAAAATAAATAAACAACTGTCAAAAAAAGCCATTTTTGTACCTTACATCACAAAAAGTGCAACACCAAGTGATCAAAAAGGCGTATGTCCCACAAAATTGCCGCGTCTGTAAAAACCAGCTCTATAAAAATATCACATGACCTAACCCCTCGGGTGAACATCGTAAAAAAATAAAAACCTGTGTCAAAACAAGCAATTTTTGTCACCTTACATCACAAAAAGTGCAACACCAAGTGATCAAAAAGGCGTATGTCCCACAAAATGGTACCAATAAAACAGTCACCTCATCCCGCAAAAAATGAGCCCATACATGAGAAAATTTCTCAAAAAAAAAAAAAAAATATGGCTCTTTAGAACATGGAGACACTAAAACATCTTTGGTTTCAAAAATGCTATTATTGTGTTAAAGTGAAAAAAAAAAAAAAAAGTATACATATTAGGTATTGCCGCGTCTTTTAAAACCAGCTCTATAAAAACTTCACATGAGCTAACCCCTCGGGTGAACACTGTAAAAAAAAAAAAAAAAAAAAAAAAAAACAACGTGTCAAAACAAGCAATTTTTGTCACCTTATATCACAAAAAGTGCAACACCAAGTGATCAAAAAGGTGTATGTCCCACAAAATGGTACCAATAAAACCGTCGCCTCATCCCGCAAAAAATGAGCCCCTACATAAGAAAATCTCTCAAAAAATAAAAAAACTATAGCTCTCAGAACATAGACACATTAAAACATAATTTTTTTGTTTCAAAAATGCTATTACTGTGTAAAACTTTAATAAATATGAAAAAGTATACATATTAGGTATCGCCACGTCCGTAACAATCTGTTCTATAAAAATGTCACTTGACTGAACCCCTTAGGTGAACGTTGTAAAAATAAATAAAAACTGTGCTAAAACTACCAATTTTTTGGTCACCTTGCCCCATAAAGCGTTATAATGAATGATCAAAAAATCATATGTACCCAAAAATAGTACCAATAAAACTGGCACCTTATCCCCTAGTTGCCAAATCACTTCTTGGGATCACTTCTTGGGAGTTTCTACTGTAAGGGTGCATCAGGGGCGCTTCAAATGGGACATGGCATCTAAAAACCATGTGGAGCTACTTTTCTTCTGCGCCCTGCCGTGTGCCCATACAGCAGTTTATGACCACATGTGGGGTGTTTCTGTAAACCGCAGAATCTGGGTAATAAATATTGAGTTTTGTTTGGCTGTTAACCATCGATGTGTTAAAGAAAAAATTGGATTAAAATGGAAAATCTGCCAAAAAAGTGAAATTTAAAAATTTGATCTTCATTTTCCTTTAATTCTTGTGGAACGCCTAAAGGGTTAACAAAGTTTGTAAAATCGGTTTTAAGGGGTGTAGTTTCTACAATGGGGTCATTTATGGGGGTATCCACTATGTAGGCCCCACAAAGTGACTTCAGACCTGAACTGGTCCTTAAAAAGTGGGTTTTGGCAATTTTCTTACAAATTTGAAGAATTGCTTCTAAACTTCTAAGCCTTCTAACGTCCTAAAAAAATAAAATGACATTTCCAAAATGATGCCAACATAAAGTAGACATATGGGGAATGTTAAGTAATAAATATTTTATGAGGTATCACTTTCTGTTTTAAAAGCAGAGAAATAGAAATTTAGAAAATTGCTAATTTTTCAAAATGTTGGGTAAATTTGGGATTTTTTCATAAATAAAGGTGAAATATATTGACTCAAATTTATGACTATCATGAAGTACAATGTGTCACGAGAAAACAATCTCTGAATGACTTGGATAAGTAAAGGCGTTCCAAAGTTATTACCACATAAAGTGAGATATGTCAGTTTTGCAAAATTAGGCCTGGTCAGAAGGGGGGCAAATGGCCCAGATGGGAAGTGGTTAAGTGGTAATTCCTACTCCTCTATTTAGTCTGGCCTCACCCATCATGCTATGCGGTTGATAGCTACTTTTGGTTGTGCAGAGCTGGTGTCTGGTTCTGCTCTGAGTTCCTGCTCGTCTGCATATTTTGGAGTTAAGTGTCTTTTCCCTATTTCTTGTTCGTGGTTTTCCCCTACCCTTTGGTATTAGGCCTGAGGGAGTCTCCTGTTCTTTCAGCTGGAAAGGGAACAGGTCAACTCTTGTCCTGACACTATTTCCAGAGCACTTTAGTGTCAGATAGGGCCTTAGGTTCCAGCGCATGAAAATTCCTACCATCAAGGTCTGTTCAGTAGTCAGGGCTCAGGTTAGGGATTCACTAGGTGGTGACCTTTCCCTCTTTCCCAGGCTTAGTACCTTTTCCCTTCCCTCTTGTTGTTGGTGTGGAGTTATCATCCCACACCGCACTGTGACATGTGTATGTTCCACAAGGTCAAGTTGTTTTATGTCCATGCTGGTCACTTTTTCTGGATGCTTAGTAATAAGACACAACAACAAATGATTATTTCAAAAAGGGACAGACAAAAAGTAATATAACATTTCTCCTTTAAGGGGCTTCTCTAGACTTTCGCTTTTTAGGTCCCAAACATGTACATACAGTCAGGTCCATAAATATTGGGACATCAACACAATTCTAACATTTTTGGCTCTATACACCACCACAATGGATTTGAAATGAAACAAACAAGATGTGCATTAACTGTAGACTGTCAGCTTTAATTTGAGGGTATTTACATCCAAATCAGGTGAACGGTGTAGGAATTACAACTGTTTGCATATGTGCCCCCCACTTGTTAAGGAACCAAAAGTAATGGGACAGAATAATAATCATAAATCAAACTTTCACTTATTAATACTTGGTCGCAAATCCTTTGCAGTCAATTACAGCCTGAAGTCTGGAACGCATAGACATCACCAGACGCTGGGTTTCATCCCTGGTGATGCTCTGCCAGGCCTCTACTGCAACGGTCTTCAGTTCCTGCTTGTTCTTGGGGCATTTTCCCTCCAGTTTTGTCTTCGTCAAGTGAAATGCATGCTCAATCGGATTCAGGTCAGGTGATTGACTTGGCCATTGCATAACATTCCACTTCTTTCCATTAAAAAACTCTTTGGTTGCTTTTGCAGTATGCTTTGGGTCATTGTCCATCTGCACTGTGAAGTGCCGCCCAATGAGTTCTGAAGCATTTGGTTGAATATGAGCAGATAATATTGCCTGAAACACTTCAGAATTCATCCTGCTGCTTTTGTCAGCAGTCACATCATCAATAAATAAAAGAGAACCAGTTCCAATGGCAGCCATACATGCCCACGCCATGATACTACCATCACCATGCTTTACTGATGAGGTGGTAAGCTTAGGATCATGAGCCGTTCCTTTCCTTCTCCATACTCTTCTCCTCCCATCACTCTGGTACAAGTTGATCTTGGTCTCATCTGTCCATAGGATGTTGTTCCAGAACTGTGAAGGCTTTTTTAGATGTCGTTTGGCAAACTCTAATCCGGCCTTCCTGTTTTTGAGGCTTACCAATGGTTTACATCTTGTGGTGAACCCTCTGTATTCACTCTGGTGAAGTCTTCTCTTGATTGTTGACTTTGACACACATACACCTACCTCCTGTAGAGTGTTCTTGATCTGGCCAACTGTTGTGAAGGGTGTTTTCTTCACCAGGGAAAGAATTCTTCGGTCATCCACCACAGTTGTTTTCCGTGGTCTTCCGGGTCTTCTGGTGTTGCTGAGCTCACCAGTGTTTTCCTTCTTTTTAAGAATGTTCCAAACAGTTGTTTTGGCCACGCCTAATGTTTTTGCTATCTCTCTGATGGATTTGTTTTGTTTTTTCAGCCTAATGATGGCTTGCTTCACTGATAGTGACAGCTCTTTGGATCTCATCTTGAGAGTTGACAGCAACAGATTCCAAATGCAAATAGCACACTTGAAATAAACTCTGGACCTTTTATTTGCTCACTGCAATAGGGATAATGAGAGAATAACACACGCCTGGCCATGGAACAGCTGAGAAGCCAATTGTCCCATTACTTTTGGTCCCTTAACAAGTAGGAGGCACATATGCAAACTGTTGTAATTCCTACACCGTTCACCTGATTTGGATGTAAATACCCTCAAATTAAAGCTGACAGTCTGCCGTTAAAGCACACCTTGTTCGTTTCACTAAAAATACATTGTGGTAGTGTATAGAGCGCAAAATTTTATAATTGTGTCGATGTCCCAATATTTATGGACCTGACTATCTCCCAAATACAGTAGCGTAAATTCCCACTAGATATACTGCAATAGTGTAACATAATTATGATATAGAACAAGGACTAAACACATTCAGAAAAAGTCTGCTGTGTGTCTGGCCTGAGCTCATGTACAGTTGACAGGTTATTTTAGGATTTCAGCAATAGAGTACTTTCATTTATAAGAAACTACATGTAAGTAACAGTCTGAATTTAGCATTGTAAAGTAGTTACCAAGCTAGTAGATAAAAAAAAAAAAAATGGTCTGAACGGCTTAAAAAAAAAAAAAAAAAAGTAATACTCACCGCTCTCTGGATACTACATCCGTCTCTACTGTACTTCCTAGTTCATCTCAACACAGGAAATGTCACTATTCTAGTAGAAGTGACGAATTGGCCAGACAAGCTCATTAACGCTAATGTCAAGGTGACTGTGAAATTGTTAGATATTTGTCATGCTACCTTGCAGCAGTCTTCTTCTGTATAAGGCAGTCATATCTAGATGCAACTAGTGAGGCTGTATTATGATGGATGCCAACAATTAAATGGGCAAACAAAATATGGTAGCACCCTGTTTCGCATGCAAACAATGGAACCAGGGATAAATATAGTATAAAGTATAAATATAGCTGGTTCCTACAAGCCCTGAACATCATAGGTTTAGGTAAGGCCCAGGAGATGCAGTTCTGTTAGTGTTAGGTACCCATCTGCAGAAGCAATTTTGACATTGGTAAATGGGTCCAACACACATTTGATCAAAAATGTGCGCAAAGAGCTTCTATTTTTTACAAACCGGATTCCAAAAAAGTTGGGACACTAAACAAATTGTGAATAAAAACTGAATGCAATGATGTGGAGATGGCAAATGTCAATATTTTATTTGGAATAGAACGTAGATGACAGATCAAACGTTTAATCCGAGTAAATGTATCATTTTAAAGGAAAAATACATTGATTTAAAATTTCACGGTGTCAACAAATCCCCAAAAAGTTGGGACAAGTAGCAATAAGAGGCTGGAAAAAGTAAATTTGAGCATAACGAAGAGCTGGAAGACCAATTAACACTAATTAGGTCAATTGGCAACATGATTGGGTATAAAAAGAGCTTCTCAGAGTGGCAGTGTCTCTCAGAAGCCAAGATGGGTAGAGGATCACCAATTCCCACAATGTTGCGCAGAAAGATAGTGGAGCAATATCAGAAAGGTGTTACCCAGCGAAAAATTGCAAAAACTTTGCATCTATCATCATCAACTGTGCATAACATCATCCGAAGATTCAGAGAATCTGGAACAATCTCTGTGCGTAAGGGTCAAGGCCGTAAAACCATACTGGATGCCCGTGATCTCCGGGCCCTTAAACGACACTGCACCACAAACAGGAATGCTACTGTAAAGGAAATCACAGAATGGGCTCAGGAATACTTCCAGAAACCATTGTCAGTGAACACAATCCACCGTGCCATCCGCCGTTGCCAACTGAAACTCTACAGTGCAAAGAAGAAGCCATTTCTGAGCAAGATCCACAAGCTCAGGCGTTTTCACTGGGCCAGGGATCATTTAAAATGGAGTGTGGCAAAATGGAAGACTGTTCTGTGGTAAGACGAGTCACAATTCGAAGTTCTTTTTGGAAATCTGAGACGCCATGTCATCCGGACCAAAGAGGACAAGGACAACCCAAGTTGTTATCAACGCTCAGTTCAGAAGCCTGCATCTCTGATGGTATGGGGTTGCATGAGTGCGTGTGGCATGGGCAGCTTGCATGTCTGGAAAGGCACCATCAATGCAGAAAAATATATTCAGGTTCTAGAACAACATATGCTCCCATCCAGACGTCATCTCTTTCAGGGAAGACCCTGCATTTTTCAACAAGATAATGCCAGACCACATTCTGCATCAATCACAACATCATGGCTGCGTAGGAGAAGGATCCGGGTACTGAAATGGCCAGTCTGCAGTCCAGATCTTTCACCTATAAAGAACATTTGGCGCATCATAAAGAGGAAGGTGCAACAAAGAAGGCCCAAGACGATTGAACAGTTAGAGGCCTGTATTAGACAAGAATGGGAGAGCATTCCTATTTCTAAACTTGAGAAACTGGTTTCCTCGGTCCCCAGACGTCTGTTGAGTGTTGTAAGAAGAAGGGGAGATGCCACACAGTGATGAAATGGCCTTGTCCCAACTTTTTTGGGATTTGTTGACACCATGAAATTCGGATTCAACATATTTTCCCCTTAAAATGGTACATTTTCTCAGTTTAAGCTTTTGTTCCGTGATTTATGTTCTATTCTGAATAAAATATTAGAAGTTAGCACCTTCACATCATTGCATTCAGTTTTTATTCACGATTTGTATAGTGTCCCAACTTTTTTGGAATCCGGTTTGTATGTGTAATAGGTGTAGTAACATTGTGAACCAGAATAATCTCTAGTCCCTAGTTCTATTGTTTGCATGTGTAACAGTATGCTTCCATATGTATTTTCTTTGCTGTCTGCACGTTCGCTTTATGGATGTGCAGCTGTGACTTTGGATGTGCTAGTCTAAATTTTCTTGCAGTTTGTTTGGAGGGTAGTTGTCTCCTTTAAGATTAAGTACTCCCCACTCTTCTGCCCAGGGCTTCTAAGCAGAGTATAAACATAGCTGGTTCCTATACCGTCCTGAACATTGTAGACTTAGGCCCGGGAGAGGTAGTTCTCTTAGTGTTAGGTACCCATCTGCAGAAGCCACCTTGACGTTGGTAGATGCGCCCGACACACATTTGATCAAAAATGTGTGCGAAGAGCTTCCATTTTTTTTATGTATAATAGGTGTAGTAACATTGTGATCTAGTATAATCTCTAGTCCGTAGTTTGCATGTATAACAGTGTGCTGCCATACATAATTTGTTTGCAGTCTGTATGTTAGCTTTATAGATATGCACCTGTGACTTTGGATGTGCTAGTCAAAATTTTCTAACAACAATTAAATGTGCAGCATCAATTATTGTTCATGTACAGGCGATCTTGCTCTTAGGAACACATGTGAATTATATTAATATTTTGCACACAGTCTGTACATTTAACATATTCTAGATGGATACTATTGCATGCTATTACTTTGAACACTTCCATTTATGTGATGTGTAAGCTATCTTAATTGGTTGCCACAAGAGATAGGATTCTAGTTGAATTTATCCATGAAGGGGAAAGCCTGTACATTATGTAGTCCAGCAATTTCTTCCTCCTTTAACGGTGATAAAAGGAATATTTTCTTTGCTAACGCCAATAAGTTTGAGGTTTCAATAAAAAAATGTATGGAAAGGGAGAACATTTTGTGAAGATATTAAAAGTCACATTTCTCCACATAGATATGTATACATTCGTTTTCCTTTATGAAAACTACCAAGTTCTTGAAGGAAGAAAATGTTCCAGTTCACTCTTTAGTACAAATTCAAAGTGATAAGAATGAAAGAGGCTTCATCTCCCCGTTATTTTCAAATTAATGGAATGATGCATTCACCTATGTATACCTTTTACTCTCTCAAGATGTTTTGTAGAATGAGTGAAGGGTGACAGAGAATGAATGTGGCCAGACAGCTTCCATTGTTCCCACCAAATTTGATTTATATACAGTAGCAGTCATTTTAAAGTCCACATTCACAAAAACACACGCATTTAAACTCTTCCAGCACTTTTCGATTCAGACATTGCCTCTCAATACATAATCCGTACATACTTGTACGCTGACTAAAATGCATGAATTTGCATTACAAAAACAATGTTGGCATAATATTGAGTATGTGTGAATCGTGGAGCGGCAGGCACAAACAAATTGTAGATTAAATTAATCCGTTTTGCTCATTTGCTTTGATTTTATTGTACAATTCTCCATAATTGTGCAAAAGATCATTGAATGTATACCTACAAGAAATGCTTGCGAGATATGAATACTCTTATTATATATATTTTTTTAAGTTATGGCTCACTGCATTTGATATTAATTCACATCACGATATTAACTGTTTTCTGCACTGAATTAGTGTCATCATCTTTCTATAGTCTACATTTAGTAATTGCAAGCAACTGTATTAACATGAAACATTATAAATAGGTAAAACTTACAAATAAAATTATTTCAAAATGTACAAAATAGCCCTATAGTCAGGTGATGGGATGATCGGCATTTAAGCAGCATGTGATGCCGCACTCCCTTACCCTCCGTCGCATGTGGCTCTTCGTATGTGATGCTGCTCTTTCTGTGTCCTCTCTTCTCTCTAGCTCTTCTGTTTTGGCTCCCCGCTATGCTACCATGCACAGATGCACTCCTTGTTAAAGGGGTTGTGCCATAAAAAATATTATACATTTTTCAATCCAGTATCTGAATACTTCTGTAAGTGCATGTAATACATTTTTTTTATATAGCCAGAGCTATTCAAAAAAATGTATCTGAATAGGGCCACCTGCTGTTTGTTCTTTTCCTTATTTCTCTGTCCACCTCATTGAGGTGGTCGCACGTGCTTAGTTTAAATCTTCAACTGCCACCAGCTGTATCTTCTGTTAGAAGCCGTGACAGTAACACAGAAAGATTTACAGCAGAAAGGACATTTCCCCTGAGCTGCCAGCCTAGCAGGACAATTGGAGCAAAGAATGGGGAGAGCTCTGGATCCATGTGAGTACAGGGCTGGTTCTAGCTTTGTTAGAAAGAGACTGTCTGATTTTTATTTTGTACATCACTCATCAAAAGCCTGAGCAATAATGTCCATTTGGTTCCTATTATCTGTTAACGTGCTTGCTACTGAGTTTGCTGTTAGCGATACAGTTTGTGGACCTTAGCTCAAATTCCTGCCTGCCGCATTCCCTAACTTCCACATGACTACGTGACCCAACTCAGATTTCCTTGAGGTCTACACTGCCTATGAATTCTGCTTGCCCCCTTGGTACCGCATCTTGATGTCTTCTGTGCAAACGTGCACCAGCATGTTGCTAACAGAGGCTACTTCAGGGTTAGCAACCCAGGGATTCCCTGTGGAAAACTCATTACTTTCTTGCGGGCATGTAGAACACATAATCCCTTAGATTCCACGCTCTGGTTCAGCCGTACACCAAATTAGTTAATAACCAAGAGGGTCCACATCAGCTTCTGCATTCCTCATTCCACTGATTCGTCTTTTTAATTGAATAGTCTATATAATGCACAGATACACTAGGGGTCATTTATCAAGACTGGCATTTCAATACGCCAGTCTTGATCCCTGTGCGAAAGAGTGAGATGTGCCTAATTTATTAAGAGGCGAGAACCTCTAAAATTTGCAAATTATGGCGCAAATATGGTGTGTGCCATGATCATCTACTTTTTACACCACTATTGTGGTGTAAAGACATTGATAAATGTCCCCGACGGAGTTCTCCACAGCTAGAACTGCAGCTTTTAGGGGATCTACGCACTGGCTAAGAGAGGTGGTCCCCCAGTGATGGCCATCTTTATCATCTCTTCTTATCCAAATATGTCAAAATCGGGTTCTCAAAAGTTTTTCATGAAAAAATGCACTACCCAAAGTGATATTTACTTGCAGTAAAGATATACATTGCACAATGCTATAGAAAGTTATTATATTGTATACATACAGGCAAATCTATAGGAGCGTATCCATATTACGATACAAATCAAGTTTATGTTATGATTTAACTTGCGGAAAAACAGATAGTACTGAACTTAATGAAAAGTCTAACAATCTACATTATGGGTATATTGTTCACAGTTCCTGGCTGCGTGGGCTGATGGCCAAGCTGTGTAGTAAGTGGGTGAATAACAGTTTGACAATAAAACACACAGGGATTAGATTTCAAGCTGCGAGAAAACCAGTCAGCATTCTTGAAAGACTGAGCAACACTGTAATGTATGTAAGCTGCTTCAACGTTGCTGATTTCTACCTCGATAAAACCCATTTATCTTTCACTGCGGTTTCCGACTACAGGAGGTTATTATTTAGTAAAGCGTATGAACAGTCACGGTGAATGAGCTAAACAATACTTATTACAATTGATGCTGAAGGCTCATTTGGAATGACAACTCTCATTCCAATATCACCAGTTATAATAATAATAGATTACTATTATCTTTATATAATATTTAATTTATCCTCAGGATAGGTAATCAATATCAGATCGGCGGGGGTGCTGGGTGTCGGACCCCCGCCGATCAGGTGGTTGAAGGGAAGGCTGCACTTCCCTTTATTGTTTACCTGCTAGCAGTCGACAGCGCAGAAGTGAGCAGGTGTAATTACAAGTCATCCCATTCACTTCTATACAACTGCAAAAAAAAGGGGGGGTCAGTCAGCACATCCCAATGCGCAGGTGCACGCCGCCATGGTTAGAAACACGAAGAAAAAAAACACAATGCAACAGCACTCTACAAACACAAATAATGTAAAATAATGCCATAGTTATAGAAAATATTCTGGTGCTAATGCTACGCTTATTTTGTAAATTTAAGATTCTTGGCAAATACACTTTGTACAAAATTATTTGGGCCCGTCTGCCAAACGTCAAGTTGATCTCTATAAGATGGGAACCTAACACTAAATACTACCTATTATGTGCCATCACGGCTACCATAAAATTCAGGGAGTGGAGGATCCAATTTGCCTTTTAAAAAATGTTGTGCCATAATGGCCTCAGGTACCAACATGCATGCTGAGACCACTCCATACCTCTCATGGTGCCAGCCGGCTTCTAATGAATGTAATGAGAGCAGGCTACAGTTTTATACTTACTCTAATTAGGGCAGACGGGCTCAATTAAATTAAGTCAAAATTTATTTGCCAAGAATCTCAAATTTACTAAATAAGCGTAGCATTAGCACCAGAATATTTTCTATAACTATGGCATTATTGTACGTTATTTGTGTTTGCAGATTACTGTTGCATTGTATTTTTTTTCTTCCATTCACTTCAATGGGATGGCTCCTTCCTATACACTTGAATAATACGTCTCGTTGTGTAATTACACCTGGTCACCGCTGCGATGATGACGTCAAGCAGAAAAACAATGAAGGGAAGGCTGAGCTTGCATGGAGCATGGCCTTCTCGTCAAACAGCTGATTGGGGGATTGGTGCTGAGCGTCAGATACCCGCTGATCTGATATAGATGACCTATGCTGGGGATAAGTAATCAATATTATAATCCTGGAAAACTCCTTTAAGTGTGACAAATGTGCAAAAACAAAAGAAATCTGTATGGGAGCAAAAACTTTTTCACAGCACTGCAAATACCTGAAATGGAAGCTGCTGGCTAAGCATCTGATGATGGCAAGTGTCAGGATGCAGCTGACGGTGTCACTCCAATGTCACTGTGTCACTCCTGCTTTGTTTTGACTCTCTCTGCTACCAGGTTGCCAAGTGGGGCTTCATCTCATCAGCCTGCCTATCTGCCTCAGCCCCAGTCTGCCTCAACTGCCCACCCAAGCAATCAGCCATCCTGGTGGCGTGAACTAATGGTGGTACATGCTGCCCAAGTAATAAATAGTGTATTATGTATATGTACTACGTAATGTACTAATATATGCAGCGTATACTAGTACATTACATATACAAATGTTACATGACATACATAGCATGAATTAGCGTGTCTATATATAGTACACACACACATATTAGGACACTGCTCTCCCATCACGTTAAAAAGGTAGTCAGGACCACAGATAATGATGACCTATCCACAAGATCGGTCATCAATATCAGATCGGTGCCTGAAATCCGGCACCTCTACTGTCAGCTGTTTCTCTGGAAACTGCAGTACACTGGTGGGAGAAACTACACATTGTACACAGCCATCTGCTTCCCGCTTCATACACTGTATAGTTTCTGGCACCACAAACATCCAAAACAGATGATCGGTAGAGGTGCCGGATATAAGACTTCAACTAATAAAATACATACTGTTTGGAGTCCAGTAAAAATAAAAACAAAACAAAAACAAACCTAAAAGTATACAGTGGGACCCTGCGGTAACAGACGCCACTGTATGGTATGCATCAGAGGCAACTGTTTAACGGGTATGTGATGCATATACAGTTGCAAGAAAAAGTATGTGAACCCTTTGTAATGATATGGATTTCTGCACAAATTGGTCATAAAATGTGATCTGATCTTCATCTAAGTCACAACAATAGACAATCACAGTCTGCTTAAACTAATAACACACAAAGAATTAAATGTTACCATGTTTTTATTGAACACACCATGTAAACATTCACAGTGCAGGTGGAAAAAGTATGTGAACCCCTAGACTAATGACATCTCCAAGAGCTAATTGGAGTAAGGTGTCAGCCAACTGAAGTTCAATCAATGAGATGAGATTGGAGGTGTTGGTTACAGCTGCCCTATAAAAAAAACACACACCAGTTCTGGGTTTGCTTTTCACAAGAAGCATTGCCTGATGTGAATGATGCCTCGCAGAAAAGAGCTCTCAGTAGACCTACGATTGAGAATTGTTGACTTGCATAAAGCTGGAAAGGGTTATAAAAGTATCTCCAAAAGCCTTGCTGTTCATCAGTCCACGCTAAGACAAATTGTCTATAAATGGAGAAAGTTCAGCTCTGCTGCTACTCTCCCTAGGAGTGGCCATCCTGTAAAGATGACTGCAAAAGCACAGCGCAGACTGCTCAATGAGGTGAAGAAGAATCCTAGAGTGTCAGCTAAAGACTTACAAAAGTCTCTGACATATGCTAACATCCCTGTTAGCGAATCTATGATATTTAAAACACTAAACAAGAATGGATTTCATGGAAGGATACCACAGAGGAAGCCACTGCTGTCAAAATAAACCATTGCTGCACGTTTACAGTTTGCACAAGAGCACCTGGGTGTTCCACAGCAGTACTGGCAAAATATTCTGTGGACAGATGAAACCAAAGTTGAGTTGTTTGGAAGAAACACACAACACTATGTGTGGAGAAAAAGAGGCACAGCACACAGACATCAAAACCTCATCCCAACTGTGAAGTATGGTGGTGGGGGCATCATGGTTTGGGGCTGCTTTGCTGCGTTAGGGCCTGGACAGATTGCTATCATCGAAGGAAAAATGAATTCCCAAGTTTATCAAGACATTTTGCAGGAGCACTTAAGGCCATCTGTCCACCAGCTGAAGCTCAACAGAAGATGGGTGTTGCAACAGGACAACCATCCAAAGCATAGAAGTAAATCAACAACAGAATGGCTTAAACAGAAGAAAATACGCCTTCTGGAGTTGCCCAGTCAGAGTCCTGACCTCAACCCGATTGAGATGCTGTGGCATGACCTCAAGAAAGCGATTCACACCAGACATCCCAAGAATATTGCTGAACTGAAACAGTTCTGTAAAGAGGAATGGTCAAGAATTACTCCTGACCGTTGTGCATGTCTGATCTGCAACTACAGGAAACGTTTGGTTGAAGTTATTGCTGCCAAAGGAGGTTCAACCAGTTATTAAATCCAAGGGTTCACATACTTTTTCCACCTGCACTGTGAATGTTTACATGGTGTGTTCAATAAAAACATGGTAACATTTAATTCTTTGTGTGTTATTAGTTTAAGCAGACTGTGATTGTCTATTTTTGTGACTTAGATGAAGATCAGGTCACATTTTATGACCAATTTGTGCAGAAATCCATATCATTCCAAAGGGTTCACATACATTCTCTTGCAACTGTATGCTTAAAACTGGGGCAAAATTGTGATGTAAACGCAGTCCAAGGGTATGTCTACATGTGACTGAAGTGTTTTCGTTTTTAGTACTCCTTATACACATACTGCAAAAAACAAACAAACTGTAGCACAAATCTAGAACAAATACGGCACCAACTGGAGGACAGAATGTAGCAGCTGGCACTGTCCACTGCAGAGGGTCAGCTTTTGGGGGGGTATTGTGTGCTGCTGGGGCTGTATTTTGTGTTACACTATGGTATTTGGCTCTCCTGGGGCAGTATTTTGTGCTGAATTATGGGGTTTGGTTCTGCTGGGGTAGTATTTTGTGCTGTAGCACACCCACCTACATCATGGGGCCACTTTAAGTTCCCATTCTACCTGTCATCTACATGAGTTATAAATGTATACTGTACACGGAAAACCACTTCTAGTTTAGCAAATTCTACATTTTCTAAGAGCACAAAACATACCGTGTATAAAAAATATAACCTAATAATTAATACACACTAAGGCCCCTTTCACACGAGCGAGAATTCCACGCGGGTGCAATGAATGATGCGAACGCATTGCGCCCGCATGGAATACGAAGCCATTCATTTAAATGTGTCTGTGTACATGAGCAGTGGTTTTCATGCATCACTTTTGCGTTGAGTGAAAATCGCAGCATGTTATATATTCTGCGATTTTCACGCAACGCTGGCCCCATAGAAGTGAATGGGGCTGCATGAAAATCACATCGCATCCGCAAGCAAGTGCGGATGCGATTTTCAAAGATGGTTGCTAAGAGATGTTTGTAAACATTCAGTTTTTTATCACGCAGTAAATCGCATTGCACCCGCGTGATAAAAACTGAACAACTTAACGCGATCGTAAACAAAACTGAATGGCGCAGTATTCACTGAACGCATCCGCAACACATCCGGATACGCTCGTCTGCAAGGGGCCTAACACCTTCATGCAATTTTGCAGAAAACTGGGCAAAAAAATAAGTTGACAACTAAGGCTACTTTCACACTCGCGTTTTGGCTTTCCGTTTGTGAGATCCGTTCAGGGCTCTCACAAGCGGTCCAAAACGGATCAGTTTTACCCTAATGCATTCTGAATGGAAAAGGATCCACTCAGAATGTTTCCATCCGTCTCCATTCCGCTTTGGAGGCGGAACACTTCTTGCAGCGTTTTGGTGTCCGTCTGACGAAACTGAGCCAAACGGATCCATTCTGACACACAATGTAAGTCAATGAGAACGGATCCATTTTCTTTGACTCAATCTGGCACAATAGAAAACGGATCCGTCCTCAATTGACTTTCAATGGTGTTCAAGACGGATCCGTCTTGGCTATGTTAAATATAATACAAACGGGTCCGTTCTGAACGGATGCAGACGATTGTATTATCTGAACAGATCCGTCTGTGCAGATGCATGGCAGATCCGCACCAAACGCAAGTGTGAAAGTAGCCTAAAATGCGTACCCTAGCATTGACATTATGGAAATAAAATATAGTCTGCAAAAATTGCAAGATGTGGAGTTCAAACATACCACACATGTCTACACTCAATGCTGCATGTATTAAAGAAATGCAAACACTGCAGGAATGCACCAACTAACTTTTGCATGCAAGTATTTGGAAATATGTAGCATATAATTTCCATCCCCCTATACAAACTGTAATCCTAATTATCTATTATCAATCCCTAAACATAATATAATGCATTAACTAAAGCCACTTTTAGACAGATATAACATGGGTGCTTTAATACTCCAGTATTATGGACCCAAGACCTGAACCTCCTGTAGTTCATCAGAAAATGATGAACCCCTGGCTCAAATGAACAGCAGGAGACCTGGATTTTGCATCCATAATATGGGCACAAAAAAGACTCTATATTACACCTATCTAAAAAGCATCTGAATCTTTTTTTTTTTTTCCTTACTATACTAATTTAAAAAAATTGTTTATGGTAAGACAGTGAGCGAAAATGTATTTTCTGACTGATGAAAATATTTTCTATGGTCATAAATAGATTACTTTTTTTTTTGCTTTATAAGACGCACCTAAGGTTTTGCGGAGGGAAAAAAAATACATATTTTGAACCAAAAGGTGTGCTTTTGGTGGGTTTTAAACTAATGGTCTGTGGATGACACTATTATGGGGAAACTGTGGATGACACTGTTATTGGGGCATCTGTGGATGATGCATTGTTATGGGGGATCTGTGGATGACACTGTTAAGGGGGCATCTGTGGATGATGCATTGTTATGGGGGATCTGTGGATGATCAAAGCAGCGGGCAGTGTAACGTCACTCAGTCACACTCCTGCTCCGCCAGCTTCATTAATGAAGTGGGAGGAGCATGACAGTGAGTGACGTTACGCCCGCTGCTTTTATAGTGAGTACATATACAGACGATTACGGTAGTTTAACAAAGCAGAGCCACTGGTTGAGGATTACATGAATAGACTTTACATATGAAAACCGCTGTGAGTGGGGTCTGGTGTAATGGAGTACAGTACAGAGTGCAACAGCAGTTGCCGGCATCCAGCCCCTCCTTCCACCCCGTGTGATAGAGGGTAACTGTAACTGATTAATCACAGGCCGCACTGTGCAGCATAGCGGCCGGCGATGTATTAGTGTCAGCAATGTACAAATTGCACCATTCGCTTTATAAGACACACTGCCATTTCCCCCCACTACAGTAGATATTTCTCGCTAGTGATAATCATTAGCACTATTACTGCAGCGTGTACCAGGTATCACTAGAGAAGCAGTCTGCATATTTTACTCTACAGATCAGGTATGGACAGGAAAGGGAAAGAAGGACACACAGAAGCCACCATGCAAAAGCAGAGCAGCAGGCAGTGCTCCAGACAAAAAAAAATATCAAGGAGCCATTGGCTCCTAACCTGAAAAATATAGGAGCCAAATGAAATTTATAGTCGCCAAATTTAAAATGCATATAATTATGGTGTAATTTAAAAAAAAAAGACGTCTTACCTTGTGTAGTTGCCCATTTGTCTTTCCTTTTGATTTGTTCTTCTAAGCCCATCGATCTTGAGGCTCTTGAGGGGTTGTGCACCAATTTCTATGAACTCTCAGACTAGCCAGATTTGCATTGCTGATCATGCTTCCTTGATCCCTAGGTGCTGGGCCTTGGCTCATTCGCTTCCAGGCCTCCGCTGCTTGTCATGGGTTTCTCCATGAAAACTTTTATCTTGATGCCACTGCAGTCAATCACTGGCCATAGTGCAGATCTGCTCCCCTTGCATCACAAGACCATTTAACATAATGCAAGGGAAGCAGTGATCAGTTATTGGCTCTAACGGTGTCAAACAGACAAGCAACTGAAGCTGGGGAACAAACGAGCCGGGACACAGCACTGGGGATCAGGTAAGTATGATCACCAACAAAGGTCCTGCCAGTCTCAGAAATTAGTGTGTATACAAACCCTTTAACCACCTCAGCCCCCTTAGCTTAAACACCCTTAATGACCAGGCCACTTTTTACACTTCTGACCTACACTACTTTAACCGTTTATTGCTCGGTCATGCAACTTACCACCCAAATGAATTTTACCTCCTTTTCTTCTCACTAATAGAGCTTTCATTTGGTGGTATTTCATTGCTGCTGACATTTTTACTTTTTTTGTTATTAATCGAAATTTAACGATTTTTTTGCAAAAAAATGAAATTTTTCACTTTCAGTTGTAAAATTTTGCAAAAAAAACGACATCCATACATAAATTTTGCTCTAAATGTATTGTTCTACATGTCTTTGATAAAAAAATAAATGTTTGGGTAAAAAAAAAAATGGTTTGGGTAAAAGTTATAGCGTTTACAAACTATGGTACAAAAATGTGAATTTCCGCTTTTTGAAGCAGCTCTGACTTTCTGAGCACCTGTCATGTTTTCTGAGGTTCTACAATGCCCAGACAGTACAAACACCCCACAAATGACCCCATTTCGGAAAGTAGACAGCCTAAGGTATTCGCTGATGGGCATAGTGAGTTCATAGAACTTTTTATTTTTTGTCACAAGTTAGCGGAAAATGATGATTTTTTTTAAATTTATTTTTTTTCTTACAAAGTCTCATATTCCACTAACTTGTGACAAAAAATAAAAACTTCTATGAACTCACTATGCCCATCAGCGAATACCTTGGGGTGTCTTCTTTCCAAAATGGGGTCACTTGTGGGGTAGTTATACTGCCCTGGGATTCTAGGGGCCCTAATGTGTGGTAAGTAGTTTGAAATCAAAATCTGTAAAAAATGGCCGGTGAAATCCGAAAGGTGCTCTATGGAATGTGGGCCCCTTTGCCCACCTAGGCTGCAAAAAAGTGTCACACATCTGGTATCCCCGTACTCAGGAGAAGTTGGGGAATGTGTTTTGGGGTGTCATTTTACATATACCCATGCTGGGTGAGATAAATATCTCGGTCAAATGCCAACTTTGTATAAAAAAATGGGAAAAGTTGTCTTTTGCCAAGATATTTCTCTCACCCAGCATGGGTATATGTAAAAAGACACCCCAAAACACATTGCCCAACTTCTCCTGAGTACGGGGATACCAGATGTGTGACATTTTTTTGCAGCCTAGGTGGGCAAAGGGGCCCACATTCCAAAGAGCACCTTTCGGATTTCACCGGTCATTTTTTACAGATTTTGATTTCAAACCACTTCTCACGCATTCGGCCCCTAGAATCCCAGGGCAGTATAACTACCCCACAAGTGATCCCTTTTGGAAAGAAGACACCCCAAGGTATTCGCTGATGGGCATAGTGAGTTCATGGAAGTTTTTATTTTTTGTCACAAGTTAGTGGAATATGAGACTTTGTAAGAAAAAAAAAAAAAATCATCATTTACCGCTAACTTGTGACAAAAAATAAAAAATTCTAGTAACTCGCCATGCCCCTCACGGAATACCTTGGAGTGTCTTCTTTCCAAAATGGGGTCACTTGTGGGGTAGTTATACTGCCCTGGCATTCTAGGGGCCCTAATGTGTGGTAAGTAGGTAAATGACCTGTGAAATCCGAAAGGTGCTCTTTGGAATGTGGGCCCCTTTGCCCACCTAGGCTGCAAAAAAGTGTCACACATGTGGTATCGCCGTATTCAGGAGAAGTTGGGCAATGTGTTTTGGGGTGTCTTTTTACATATACTCATGCTGGGTGAGAGAAATATCTCGGCAAAAGACAACTTTTCCCATTTTTTATACAAAGTTGGCATTTGACCAAGATGATTCTCTCACCCAGCATGGGTATATGTAAAATGACACCCCAAAACACATTGCCCAACTTCTCCTGAGTACGGCGATACCAGATGTGTGAAACTTTTTTGCAGCCTAGATGCGCAAAGGGGCCCACATTCCTTTTATGAGGGCATTTTTAGACATTTGGATCCCAGACTTCTTCTCACGCTTTAGGGCCCCTAGAATGCCAGGGCAGTATAAATACCCCACATGTGACCCCATTTTGGAAAGAAGACACCCCAAGGTATTCAATAAGAGGCATGGCGATTTCATAGAATTTTTTTTTTTTTTGGCACAAGTTAGCGGAAATTGATTATTTCTTTTTTTTTCTCACAAAGTCTCCCTTTCCGCTAACTTGGGACAAAAATTTCAATCTTTCATGGACTCAATATGCCCCTCACGGAATACCTTGGGGTGTCTTCTTTCCGAAATGGGGTCATATGTGGGGTATTTATACTGCCCTGGCATTCTAGGGGCCCTAAAGCGTGAGAAGAAGTCTGGAATATAAATGTCTAAAAAATTTTACGCATTTGGATTCCGTTAGGGGTATGGTGAGTTCATGTGAGATTTTCTTTTTTGACACAAGTTAGTGGAATATGAGACTTTGTAAGAAAAAAAATATATATTTCCGCTAACTTGGGCCAAAAAAATGTCTGAATGGAGCCTTACAGGGGGGTGATCAATGACAGGGGGGTGATCAGGGAGTCTATATGGGGTGATCACCCCCCTGTCATTGATTACCCCCCTATAAAGCTCCATTCAGATGTCCGTATGTGTTTTGCGGATCCGATCCATGTATCAGTGGATCTGTAAAAATCATACGGACATCTGAATGCAGCCTTACAGGGGGGTGATCAATGACAGGGGGGTGATCAGGGAGTCTATATGGGGTGATCACCCCCCTGTAAGGCTGCATTCAGATGTCCGTATGCGTTTTGCGGATCCGATCCATGTATCAGTGGATCCGTAAAAAGCATACGGACATCTGAATGCAGCCTTACAGGGGGGTGATCAATGACAGGGGGGTGATCAGGGAGTCTATATGGGGTGATCAGGGGTGAATAAGGGGTTAATAAGTGACGGGGGGGGGGGGGTGTAGTGTAGTGTGGTGCTACATATTGCTGAGCTACCTGTGTCCTCTGGTGGTCGATCCAAACAAAAGGGACCACCAGAGGACCAGGTAGCAGGTATATTAGACGCTGTTATCAAAACAGCGTCTAATATACCTGTTAGGGGTTAAAAAAATCGCATCTCCAGCCTGCCAGCGAACGATCGCCGCTGGCAGGCTGGAGATCCACTCTCTTACCTTCCGCGCGTTCACAGGAAATCTCGCGTCTCGCGAGATGACGCACGGATGCGTCCAGGAGGAATGAATCAACCACCTTCCGGACACATCCGTGCGTTAGGCGGTCGGGAGGTGGTTAAGGAGTCAATATTTTTTAAGGGTGTTTGAAACCGATATTCTTCTATATGTTACACAGAATGGGTGAAAATAAACTATCCCCACTAAGGTGATTGCGATACCAAAATTTTGATTGGATTTTGATACCATAAAAAAGTATTGCGATACTCGATACCATGCGAAAAAAAGAAAACGCCAAAAAAGCAGCATGCATTCTGCATTTTATGAAACGTCCGGCCCATAATCGAACAGTCCAATCCTATTTTTTTGGGGGGACAAGGTGACAAAAAAAAAGGCCAAATCGCACGGTTTTAATTTTTTCTTTTTTTAGTTTTTTTCTGTTAAGGCATTCACCGCATAGGAGATATTATTTTATATTATATAATATAATAGTTTGCCCTTTTTTGGGCGTGGCAATATGTAATATGTTTATTTAATTATTGTTTATATATTTTATATGTAAAATTGGGAAAGGGGGTGATATAAACTTAATATTTTGGTGTTTGTTTTTTTTTTTTTTTTTTTTTACTTTTTATTTATTAACTATTGGGCTAGAACCTGGGATCTTTTCATCCCTTGTCCTATTCACCCTAATAGAGCTCTATGAGGGTGTTGAGGAAGGGTTGAGACGTATGCATGTATGTATATATGTATATATATATATATATATATATATATATATATACACGCAAACACGTGCATGCATGTATAATAGATATGCATACTTAAATAGCATTATAGGATGATGTGCGCAGATGTGCCCAGCATCTGCGCACATCTGCTCCTAGTGGTTCACAGGGACTCATTGTGGCCCCTGTGGAAAATATGTGCCCCCAAATAAGTGTATATAAATATATATATATATATGTAGAGGGAAGTGTATTAAATATTCCCTAGATTCAATTCCCTATCAACTCTTATCAACAATTCATCCCCCATGTTTAGAGAAAAACTTGTGCTGATAGCCTGTAGGATAACAGCTGATTAGTATCTAGTCCTCTTTTGTTCAGGCCCCAAACAATAGGATGGGCCAGTTTGCTGGCCACCTCAGGACAAAGATTGCAGACTCTCTGGCACCGTTTGTCAGGGGGCTTTCTAACCAGAGACATCATACACCTGTTTTCCACACTTCTGCCCCATGGCTAAACTCCATGCCCCTACTTCCAGCATTTTGGGACTAGGGGGGAGTACTCTTGGGATTTGAGGAAGGCACACTATGATGTCACATGCCTGAGGAGGGGGGGAGGTGAGCTGTTTCTGAGGCTGATATATGAGCCCAAGCCAGGAACAAGGGGCTCTCTTGGGACTGGACTACAGACAGAGACATGGGAGAGAGCAGCTCCATGACGTGCACCTGGAGAAGGCCTAGTAACCCTGGAAGGGCTAAGTATCTACCTGTCTAGCCCCTACCTACCCCTCACATACCCCCTATATCCCCAACAATAGTAACCCCTTCCAACACATCCCATTGCAATCCCTATCCTCACCAACTATACCCTAACCCTGGCTGCTGAACTCCTCCAGCATTAACCTCAGCCCTGTACCCTTGAGGCAGCCCCAGTTACCCCTGTAGCTGCCCTGTAATCATTTACCCCTTCACTGCTGCCTGCTTACCCCAGCAGCAGCTGAGTGTGTGTTAACCCTTTGCCTCCCATAGGGATAGCTTAGAGCCAGGTTGGGTGGGCTGCTAATGAATGTATGTAAGTGTATTGTATAGTTAGTTTGTGGGTGGAACTTGGGATTGAATAGTGTATTTAGTGCTGTATTTATGGTCCTGTATTGTGTACTGTAGGTGATAATAAATATCTTGTATTATTTGTATTATACCTACTGTGTAATGTGTTGTTATTAGCGGTAGCTGGCTCAGTTAGGCGCTTGCAGCTAGTTTAGCGGGTAGTGTGAAGCAAAGTGAAAGTATAGTGTTATTATTTAATATAAAGGTATAAATAGGCGGAGTCATCAATAGACGGCTCCTCCTATTTATGAATATTAATTATTGATATTTACATAAATATTGGTGATTAATATTCCCCCTTTACAGAGGGTGAATAGGACTTCACACTCTCCCTGCTGCCCTGGCTTCAGAAGCATCCTGGCTGCCATAGTAACCGATTGGAGCCCCAGGTTTACACTGCTGAGGCTGCGATCAGAAGCTGCCACTGCCACCAATGAATATAACAATGGGGGGGGTATGCCTGTGGCCACTGCACCACCAATGATTATAATAGTTATAATACTGGGAGGGTTTGTGGGCGCACTGCGCCATCAATGAATATAATTAACACATTAATTTAAGTGTAGGCAGCGGTATCACATACCCGGCACCTGCCCTCTATGACATGGCGCTGCAATCGCCGGCAATTAACCCCTCAGGTGCGGCACCTGAGGGGTTAATTATGGGGATCACAGCGCCATTTCAGAGGTCGGGTGTTCGGGTGTCGGGTATGTGATACCGCTGCCGGCACCCACTGCCTACACTTAAATTAATATGTTAATGATATTCATTGATGCTGCAGTGGCAACAGTTCCTCCTCTCCTCCTCCCTGCTATCAGTCCGTTGGTGGCAGAGGCAGCAGCGGCACAGGGGGAGAAGGGACTGCCTCCTTCTCCCCTTTGCTGCTGAGGAGAACATGGCGCGGGCTGAGTGCAGCGCTTGCCACATTCTCAAACAGATACGATCTGGGTCTTAAAAGTATCTCTTCAGCTGCAGGGCTACGGTCCACTCGCAAATGGCAACAGGACTAAAAAGTCTTGTCACCATCTGCAAATTTTAAGGAGCATTGGCGACCATTTTGGTCGCCATCTGGAGCGCTGGGCATGGATACACAAATATAATTCTTTTCATAGCAGAGGCAGGCTTGGGGCACCTGTGAAAAGTTAGGTACTCCCAGACAACCCCTTTAATGCTGTCTTCCTATTCCATCAGATCTGAGATGACTGCAGGCACAGCCTGTAGTGAACTTCCTCCTTTAGTCTTTAGAGGAGGAACTTACCACTGAGCATGTGCAGCACAATTTCAGGCACTGTAACAAAGGGCCTTGGAGCAAAATGAAGATACCTAGTACAAGGAATAGGAGAGAACACAGGAGAACTGATTTTCTATCACTACTAGAACACCCTGCTTATTACTGTGCTGGATCAATTGAGCAGGGGTGCACAATGTTTTCTGGTTGGGGGGGGGGCACATTATCAGACTGAACCAACGACAAGGGCCAAAAATAAAATGTAAAGGGTTATTAACAACTGAAATACTGTAATTTATGGCGTATTGTACATACAGTATATACTATAAATGTCTAGTTACACCTCCAGGACTCCCATGTAATGGGAGACTACATGAAAAATATGTGAGCAGCCACAAGACACACGTCTGTTACCAGATGGTTGGGGGCCGCACAGAATGGTTTTTAGGGCCGAATGTGGCCCCCGGGCCGCAGGTTGTGCACTCCTGAATTAGGGCCTTGGATTGACAGAACATAAAATATATTAATGATTACCATTTCTAAACTTTTCTAAATCTGTATAAAAGCTAATATATTATTTACACAATATTAATAACAAATACGGTAATATTTTTTAACCTGGAGTCAGAGTAATTTGTACCGACTCCACTCAAAAGTAGCTTTGAATCTGACTCAGACTCCAAAGCCCTGTGTAGGGGTACCTCAAGGTCTCTTCTAATGTGATATGGCACCCAAAAACCATTCCAGCAAAATCTGCCCTCTACAAGCCAAATGGTGCTCCTTCCCTTCTGAGCCCTGCAATCTGTCTAAACAGCAGATTAAGATCACATACAAGGTGTTGTCTTATTCAGGAAAGAAAATAGGTAGCAAATTATGGGGTGCTTTTTCTTCGGTTACTCCTTGTAAAAATGAAACATTTGAGGCAAAAGCAACATTTGTGCCTATGGCCTCATGCTGTGCGTAGGTCACAGCACAGCGTGTGCCAGCCGGCAGATGAAGACCCGGGAGTAGTGAGTACAGAGTCAGCACAGGGAGCACTGTATTAATTGCTCCCTGGTCCAACTGTACTTACAAGCATTTCCATAACGGAAACACTCAATAGTATTCGCCCTATAAGACGCACTGACATTTTCCCCCTACTTTTGGGGGGAAAAAAGTCCATCTTAATGAGCGAAAAATATAGTATCAAGCCAAATTTCCCACTAACATGAAGAACGATGTGTCACAAAAACAGTTTCAGAATCACTTGGATAAGTAATAACATTCCAAAGTTATTACTACATAAAGTGACACCTCCAATTAGTAAAATTAGGATTGGTCAGGAAGGTAAAAACTGGTATGGTCTGGAAATGGTTAAACAATGAAAATGTTGCTTTCATCACTCTGCATTCTGTATTTATTCTAGACATTCACATTTCTTACTTGTGTACAAATGGATACGCATACAAATACAGAGAAACCTTGAGGATTAATAAATGTCTATACCTGTCCTGGGACAAGAATGCTGAAGTCAAGGCCACAAGTAAACTCTGTATGATGCTCCACAGTTTCAAGCAGTGGTGATGGTTTGGCAAAGTCCCATAACCTGTTGAGAAAGCACACGGGCAATATAAGTTCACTTTTCAAATGCATGTAGATGAAGAAGACCTACTGGGAGTAATAGAGAAATTTAATTTGTATAAAATAAAATAAAACTTGCAGGAAAATAATGCCTATAGGCACTAAGCTACTGGAAAATGTTTGGTGCAAATTCCACACCTAAAATTTATGACAATTACTAAAGGGCCAAAGGTAACAAGGGCAAATCCACAGCAATAGTGCAATGTTACACATCACATAAAAATCTGCAATGGAAAATACCTGTTATCTCTTAACCCACTCTAGAAGAAGATGTACCATGTTAGATGTACAATGCTCTTAATGTAACTATTTGAATTCTCCATGAAATAACAGTTCTGGAGCATTTTTTCATAACTCTGTATTGTGCTATTCCTCTATTATTCTTGCTAGAAGTTTATGAATGAATTGCTAGAAGTCAGCAGTAAAGGTGCAATTGGGTGTTACCCGTTGGGGATGTGCCCCTGCACCATTCAATTAGCGCTGTGTCAGACTGAGCAGAGAAACACCCTCAACTGGTAACACATCCAGCTAGACCTGTATTACAGACTGCTGGCAAATCATTCATAAAATTGGAATAATAGTGGTTTGGCACAACATATGTGAAAATATGCTCTAGAATTGTTAGTGCATGAGGACATGTCAGGAGAAATGACAGATTCTTTTTAAGATCCTCTGATTCGAAAACACGAGTAGACATCCAAAAACAGCAGCCTAAAAATCATAATTGCTACTTCAAGAAGACTTTAAGAGGACCTGTCACCACAACACCACACACAGTTTGAGGAAGGTCCATTCCTGTTCCAAAATGTGCAATAGAGAGGTCAATGAACCCTTTCAAGACTGGGTGATTTTCCGTATCTTTGTTTTCTTTACTCCCAGCCCTCCCAAAGCCATAAATTTGTTATTTTTTCATTCACATAGATGTATGAGGGCTTGTTTTTGCGTCACAAGATGCACTTTCTAATGGTACCGTTTACGGTTGCATAAAATGTGGTGGGAAGCAGAATTTTTTTTTTATACAAATGAGGTGGAATGATTCCACCAGTTTTAATTTTTTTTTTTTTACTTTTACTATGCGGTAAAACTGACTGTTACTTACATTCTCCGGCTCAGTAAGATTACAACAATACAACATATGTATAGTTTTTCTTGCATTTTATTAGTGGAAGAAATTTTTTTATTTTTAATTTAGGAAAAAAATAATTTCCTTTGCATTGCCATATTCTGATATGCCATTTTGACTTTTTCTGCTGTTTGGGGTGACTTTATTTATTATACAGTATGCACTTATATAGCGCTACTATATTCCGCAGCGCTTTACAGACATTAGCATCCAACTGTCCCCAATGGGGCTCACAATCTAAGGTATGTATTTCTTTGGAGTGTGGGAGGAAACCGACGCAAACACGGGGAGAACATACAAACTCCATGCAGATGTTGTCCTTCGTCGGATTCAAACCTAGGACCACAGCGCTGCAAGGCACCAATGCTAACCATTAAGCTGCTCATGATAGTTTAAGATTATGGGCGTTTTCACACGCGGTGATGCCCATGATGTTAATATTTTATGTATTTTTATTTAAATTTTGGGGAAAGGGAGGAGATTAGAATTTTACATTTTCTATTTATTTTTACACTTTTTAATAGTTTCCCTAAGGAACTATAGCAAGCAGTCAGATTGCTTTTCTGATAGACTCCAATGCATTAGCATTTGAGTCTATGGGGATTACACTGTGTTCCTATGGATCCCTGGCATGCACTGCATACTGTAAACCCGAGTTCGGTAAAAGGTTTTTTACAGTAATAATTAATTCACAAAGTTATTACAGGAAGCCTCGTGAGACTTCATGAAGTAATAACTTCCGCTCCATACAGTATTTCAACAAAGTTTTATGTGAATTGACGTCGGATGAAGCAGCCAAAGTCAATCCGCTCATCCCTGATAACAATTACAAGTTCCATCCAAGAAATATCCTCCCATAAGTAAGGGAACTCCCCCTGTGGAATGAGGGGGCGGGGGGATATTGTTGTCCTTGGCCGAGATCAATCTAAAGCCATGTGCTATCGTATCCTATTGTCTACTCTAGAGAATTAACACATTGATTGCAGTGAGCACTTGATGTTGGGTTTATTGATCAGCATGAATATAACTTCATGCTACCGATATTTTCCCAGACATTTTACAGCTTTCCTAAAGTCCATAAGTGACACGCAATAGTTTCTGGCATAAATAGCATAACATAAAATGTGGGCATATTCATTCATTCTTTTCGTTCTGTGTCTTCCTTCCTATGTAAGGGATACTCAGCGGTATTATTGGTGCATCAGAGACCCTTTCTTGCCAGTCTCGATGCGGAAGGGCTTTACAGCTCCATTCTACATGAACCTGCATGTGAAGCAATACAAATATTATGGACCAGAGGGTGTCACTACCATGACCATAATGGCTTGGTCATTGATTTACTTCAAATTGTACTACCTTACAATTTTTTTCATGTTTGACCAAAAGTTCTACCTCCAGCTCAGAGGGTTGCAATGGACAGCTCATGTGCACCCATCTATCTGAACCTCTACTAGGGCTTGGTGGAAAGACACAATGGTCTTCAGCATGGATACAGAATGTTGAATGTCATCTAGTCTTATGTTGCTGAGATGTATTGATGATATCTTCATCTTGTGGAAGGGCACAAAAGATCACTTTACCAACTTTGTTTCTGCTCTCAATAAGAATATCTTGGGGTTAGTTTTTTTTTTATCTATGACATCCAGGCTACCAATAGCACATTTCTGGATATCAATTTTACCGTGGACACAAATTACCACCAAAATTTTTTAGTATCCAATCTCAACTAACAATTTGTTGAGATGAGATAGTTGACATCCTAGAGCTCTGAAGTCTGGCATTCCAAAAGCACAATACCTTAAGTCCAGAAGAAATTCCTCTTCTCTGATTACTTTGTGGCAGCACCGGATCTGCAGAAAAGATGCCTCAGGAGAGGATATCCTCAACAGATTTTAAAGGACGCGCATCAACATGCCTTACAAACACCAAAAAAAAAATGTTGACACCTAAGATTCCATAGAGGGTGATGAGGTCCGTATTGTAAATTTTGACTCAGCCTATCCTGAGGTAAGGAGAATCTTGGGGGAAGGTTATTGGGATATTCTTTTTTTTAATTTTTTTTATTATAAATATGTTTTATTTTCCAAAAGATAGAGATCAACAGTCTTCCATTTCAATGTAACAAAACAGTAAAATAGGAATACAATAATAAATTCATCTCATCTTATCCTGAATTTCCCTTTTGTTTTTTAACCCCTCATCCCTCCCTCCATCCCCCTTTTAGGTTATTGGGATATTCTTAGAGCAGATCGTGATATTGGTGAGATGGCAGGAGGACAACCATCAATTATCTATATGAGATATCAAAACTTGAGGAACTGACTGGGACACAGGCATTTCCCCAGTGAAATGGTATGAAACGTTGTTATCCCGAGGCATCAGGGGCATTTATAGATGTACTGTAGACTGCAGTTTTATTTGGGTTAGTAAATCCTTTACCAGCTCTGCTACCCAACAGACCTTTCATATGAGGTATTTCATCAACTGCCATTCCAGGGGGATAATTTATCTGTATACCTACTAATGCGGTGTCCAATTTGTGGGTTAAAACCAATCAGGAATTTAGATGATGGGTGAGACACTATGCCAGTTATATTAACCTTGAAAAAGATACACCTGTATCTTGACATGCTTGTGATTCTCAAACGGGTGATTTTTCATGCCTCAGATTTCAAGGGATCGAGTTGGTCACCTCACCAATACGTGGGAGCGATTTTGATCGGTAGATTCTCCAACAGCAGGCAAGATGGATAATTCATTTTGGCCCTGTACAATATATATATTTTCTTTATTATTCTTTATATTCCCATTAAATATTGGTAACAGTTAAACTCTACCCACTGCACCTAACATGTTTAGGATTAGTCCAATTTGCATACGTATAATTTATATCCCTATCCTTCTCATATCCCTTCTTCTACCTATTTACACACCTCCTTTCTATTTGCAGTTTACTCTACATATAGATTTATGTTCTGTACTTTTATCTTGATAATTTGCAGGAAGGTCATGTTTTTACTCTCTGATGCCCGCCTTTAGATGGGTTTTGTCTAATATGAACCGCCTATGGATACGCATGGCAACCTCCTATGCTTTTCTCTACGCTTTGGTCATCAGCTGCTGTGATGAGTGGGGCTATTCTGGTCATTGCCATGCTAAAACTTCTGCATGGCAAGTGATGGCCAGTTCGCAGTGTTCGCCGACGAACACATGCGAACTGCCATCTTTATTCCCAAGCCCGGCGATGCAGAGGTAAGTCCTTACCTGTGCCTGCGCCGCAAGCCGCTCTGAAACACATGCGGTCACCGGGAGCAGGCAGTTCCGAGAACAGCCTTTATCGGGTTGTTCTCGGAACTGCCTGCTCCCGGTGACAGATGGCAGATCACATGTGTTCGTCGGCGAACACTGCGAACTGGCCATCACTGTGCAAGGCCTGTTCCATCCTGATTCCATCTGTGGGCCTGTTAACAGTAATGCCCAGCAACCCTGAGCCAATCAATGTTATTAGAGAATGCCTTATGAGACCACTAGCACCTCCTCTTCATCTGGGCTCCACCAGTGGGCAGGGCAGTGTTCCGGCACCATTATCCAAAGTTGCCATGCCGATAGTGAGGGATGTGGATTACCGTTTATTGCTCAGCTTAATCAGTGCTGTGGGTATTCCGGCAGCGTTTGACCAGACCAATACCTAGCACATGAGATACAGTTGCAAGAAAAACTATGTGAACCCTTTGGAATGATATGGATTTCTGCACAAATTGGTCATAAAATGTGATCTAATCTTCATCTAAGTCACAACAATAGACAATCACAGTCTGCTTAAACTAATAACACACAAAGAATTAAATGTTACATTGTTTTTATTGAACACACCATGTAAACATTCGCAGTGCAGGTGGAAAAAGTATGTGAACCCCTAGACTAATGACATCTCCAAGAGCTAATTGGAGTGAGGTGTCAGCCAACTGGAGTCCAATCAATGAGATGAGATTGGAGGTGTTAGTTACAGCTGCCCTGCCCTATAAAAAACACACACCAGTTCTGGGTTTGCTTTTCACAAGAAGCATTGCCTGATGTGAATGATGCCTCGCACAAAAGAGCTCTCAGAAGACCTACGATTAAGAATTGTTGACTTGCATAAAGCTGGAATGGGCTATAAAAGTATCTCCAAAAGCCTTGCTGTTCATCAATCCACGGTAAGACAAATTGTCTATAAATGGAGAAAGTTCAGCACTGCTGCTACTCTCCCTAGGAGTGGCCGTCCTGTAAAGATGACTGCAAGAGCACAGCGCAGACTGCTCAATGAGGTGAAGAAGAATCCTAGAGTGTCAGCTAAAAACTTACAAAAGTCTCTGGCATATGCCCTGTTAGCGAATCTACAACACGTAAAACACTAAACAAGAATGGATTTCATGGGATGATACCACAGAGGAAGCCACTGCTGTCAAAAAAAAACATTGCTGCACGTTTACAGTTTGCACAAGAGCCCCTGGATGTTCCACAGCAGTACTGGCAAAATATTCTGTAGACAGATGGAACCAAAGTTGAGTTGTTTGGAGGAAACACACAACACTATGTGTGGAGAAAAAGAGGCCCAGCACACCAACATCAAAACCTCATCCCAACTGTGAAGTATGGTGGTGGGGGCATCATGGTTTGGGGCTGCTTTGCTGCGTCAGGGCCTGGACGGATTGCTATCATCGAAGGAAAAATGAATTCCCAAGTTTATCAAGACATTTTGCAGGAGAACTTAAGCCTATCTGTCCACCAGCTGAAGCTCAACAGAAGATGAGTGTTGCACCAGGACAACGACTCAAAGCATAGAAGTAAATAAACAACAGAATGGCTTAAACAGAAGAAAATACGCCTTCTGGAGTGGCCCAGTCAGAATCCTGACCTCAACCCGATTGAAATGCTGTGGCATGACCTCAAGAAAGTGATTCACACCAGACATCCCAAGAATATTGCTGAACTGAAACAGTTCTGTAAAGAGGAATGGTCAAGAATTACTCCTGACCGTTGTGCACGTCTGATCTGCAACTACAGGAAATGTTTGGTTGAAGTTATTGCTGCCAAAGGAGGTTCAACCAGTTATTAAATCCAAGGGTTCACATACTTTTTCCACCTGCACTGTGAATGTTTACATGGTGTGTTCAATAAAAACATGGTAACATTTAATTCTTTGTGTGTTATTAGTTTAAGCAGACTGTGATTGTCTATTGTTGTGACTTAGATGAAGATCAAAATCACATTTTATGACCAATTTGTGGTGAAATCCATATCATTCCAAAGGGTTCACATAATTTTTCTTGCAACTGTAACCTCCTTTTTCCTTACTGATGATGCACATATGTGAGAATGTTTGTGTATAAATGCCTAGGATGAGAATTAGGACTGGTTGCAATGTACTGTGCAATGTTTCTGTGCAGGGATAGTTATGTGTACGGAGCAGGATTTGCTCTCCATATAACCCCTATTCCTAAAAAGAGAGGATAGGTAGGTGTGCATAATTGTGCTGAAAACCTAGATATTGTCCCTAAGAGCTGAGTTTGAGTGAACCCTATAACATGTTCTGCTACTCCATTACTATATACTCCACACTGTATTCCCAATTTAAATCCAGAAGCAGTGATTGGTTACTACATGGGAACGTTAATATTACAAAAGGCACAAACTAATTCTTTTTTTGGGCTAGTGCCTTCTAAGCAGTGTTAAACTGGTAGTTTTAATATGTGTGCTAAATTTTGTGAACTTAAGGGATCATTTACTATGCAAAAATACTCCTATATTAGGCATATTTCTGGCACAGATTGCTATGAAAAGGTTATTTGCGCCGCAATCTGCGACTTTTCCCAGCACACGCCAGGTCTAAAAAATTAGGTGCGGCATTGCCGGGGAAGGGACGCAAAATGGTCTAATTGTAAGCCAGCATGGAAGCTGGCTTACATTTAGACTGGCGGTCTTTATAACTTCGGAGGAACCACCATCAGCGCAAGGGGTTTTTAAGACCGGCATCTAAATCGCCGGTCTTAATAAATGACCCCCCTTCATTTTTTCTGTTAGAATGTGTGTTCGACTGGGTAACTCTGAGATGAATACTTACTTGTTCCTGCATATTCCACCGCTTGTCTGAAAGATGCAGAGGGTTTCCAAGCAACTCAGAGGTACCACAGTCCAATGATTTACAATCTTTTGATTACAATTAATTATAAGCCAGGAGATTTGTATGAATAGTCTATTACCTTAAATAAATGCTCTAGAAATGAGCCAACTGACCCTGCAAAAGAAATGATACCATGAATGGGCCAGGTGTGTTATTGTTAAATTGCATATCTGGTCCTGTTATTTTTGGCGGTTCATCGTTTGTATAAAAGTTAAAATTTAAAAAGAGAAAAACTGTACTGTGCACTTTTATGACTTGCTCTCCTTACACCACTTTACCTCGTAGCTTATCTCGTGTTTTCCCAAGAAGCAGCAATTACATGTTTCTCACAGATTCACTTTAGTGAGAACACGAGAATCAAGCCAGGTTGTGCAAACAGACAAGTCATAGGGGAACATTTGCTTGGCGAGTGCATATCGCTAATGATGTAAATGAGCACGGAAGTGCATTGTCATCAGAATTATTTACTTTATTAAACATCTTTTTAACGCAAGCCAAATTCAGGGAACAGAACCAGATTGGTCTATGGAAATCTCTGCCATTCCATTCTCACCGCCAGTTACTATTTACAGTACTGATCCTATTACGTTCATTCATACAGGTGATTCAATCCCAGCATCTCCTGCATTGTCCACAAATACCTTTTCTTGACGTGATCAAAATACAGTTGAAACCAGAAGTTTACATACACTTTATAAAAAAGACACATATGCATGTTTTTCTCAATATCTGATATGAAATCAGAATAAAGCTTTTCTGTTTTTGGTCAATTAGTATTACCATAATTATTATTATTTGCCAAATGCCACAATAATGAGAGAGAGAATGTTTTAAGGCATTTTTATTACTTTCTGCAATGTCAAAAGTTTACATACATTTTATTAATATTTGGTACCATTGCCCTTAAACTGTATGACTTGGGTCAAGCGATTTATATATCCTTCCACAAGCTTTTCACAATAGTTGGTCGGAATTTGGGCACATTCCTCCTGACAAAACTGGTGTAACTGAGCCATGTTTGTTGGTCACCTTGCTCGCACCTGCCTTTTCAGCTTTGCCCATAAAGATAGAAAAACATGCATATGTGTCTTTTTATATAGTGTATGTAAACTTCTGGTTTCAACTGCATTACATCGATCTGCTATAAAAAGAACAACTTGCTTCAACCCCAGCCTCTAATACATAAACCATGTAACCCCTTCCTCACATCTGCCGAGTGTCAAGTCTTTAAAGATAGTGCCGCGCCATAGCAACCAGGTGACTACTGTTTCACACAGCAGACTCCTGCAGCTAATGTCTGCAATCAGCGGTAATGCCAATCGGGGACATTTAACCCTTAAAATACCATGCTCAAATGTGACCACGGCATCTGAGAGGCCTAAAACTCGGAAGCGCACACTTCCCAAGCAGGACCACTTCCCCCAGGCAGAGATCGGGGAAGGTGTTTCATGTAAGTAGTGAGCCAGAGCTTGTACTAGGCTTCTAGGCTCAATACTTGCATATTACAATTCAGGCCAGCAGATGGCAGCACTGAAATGTAATATAGCAATTTCTGTATAGGACAATGGAGAAAATTCCATTTCTCTTTACAAATTGCAATCTGATGATTGCTTGTTGGGGTCCATTTGGGCCCTAAAAAAAGTTTAAAAAAATATTTAAATAATAACAAATAAAAAATTTGGGCATCGCTGTGTGCAAAAATGCCTATATTAATAAAATATTTTAAAAAACATCCCACAGCATAATGGGAGAAAAATGGTTGCTTTGGCCATTTTTTCATCCCTTTACCCCTTAAATTTTTTTTTATAAATATTTAGCAAAATCACATAGCTTTTTTAGACATAACTATAAAAAGGTTATGGGGTCAGAATAGAAATAAAAAATGAATTTTTTGAAAAGAAATGAAAAATAAAATAATAAGTTTTTGTTTTCAGTATTAAAATGCAAGAAAATCAGGGTGGATAAAAATCTATGATTTTTAAAAAAAAATCAAATAAATTTGATTTTTTTGATTTAAATCTGATTTTTTTGATTTAACCACCTCAGCCCCCAGTGCTTAAACACCCTGAAAGACCAGGCCACTTTTTACACTTCTGACCTACACTACTTTCACCGTTTATTGCTCGGTCATGCAACTTACCACCCAAATGAATTTTACCTCCTTTTCTTCTCACTAATAGAGCTTTCATTTGGTGGTATTTCTTTGCTGCTGACATTTTTACTTTTTTTGTTATTAATCGAAATTTAACGTTTTTTTTGCAAAAAAATGACATTTTTCACTTTCAGTTGTAAAATTTTGCAAAAAAAAACGACATCCATATATAAATTTTGCTCTAAATTTATTGTTCTACATGTCTTTGATAAAAAAAAAAATGTTTGGGTAAAAAAAAAAATGGTTTGGGTAAAAGTTATAGCGTTTACAAACTATGGTACAAAAATGTGAATTTCCGCTTTTTGAAGCAGCTCTGACTTTCTGAGCACCTGTCATGTTTCCTGAGGTTCTACAATGCCCAGACAGTACAAACACCCCACAAATGACCCCATTTCGGAAAGTACACACCCTAAGGTATTCGCTGATGGGCATAGTGAGTTCATAGAACTTTTTATTTTTTGTCACAAGTTAGCGGAAAATGATGATTTTTTTTTTTTTTTCTTACACAGTCTCATATTCCACTAACTTGTGACAAAAAATAAAAAGTTCTATGAACTCACTATGCCCATCAGCGAATACCTTGGGGTCTCTTCTTTCCAAAATGGGGTCACTTGTGGGGTAGTTATACTGCCCTGGCATTCTAGGGGCCCAAATGTGTGGTAAGGAGTTTGAAATCAAATTCTGTAAAAAATGACCTGTGAAATCCGAAAGGTGCTCTTTGGAATATGGGCCCCTTTGCCCACCTAGGCTGCAAAAAAGTGTCACACATCTGGTATCTCCGTACTCAGGAGAAGGTGGGGAATGTGTTTTGGGGTGTCATTTTATATATACCCATGCTGGGGGAGAGAAATATCTTGGCAAAAGACAACTTTTCCCATTTTTTTATTCAAAGTTGGCATTTGACCAAGATATTTATCTCACCCAGCATGGGTATATGTAAAAAGACACCCCAAAACACATTCCTCAACTTCTCCTGAATACAGAGATACCAGATGTGTGACACTTTTTTGCAGCCTAGGTGGGCAAAGGGGCCCATATTCCAAAGAGCACCTTTCGGATTTCACAGGTCATTTTTTACAGAATTTGATTTCGAACTCCTTACCACACATTTGGGCCCCTAGAATGCCAAGGCAGTATAACTACCCCACAAGTGACCCCATTTTGGAAAGAAGACACCCCAAGGTATTCCGTGAGGGGCATGGCGAGTTCCTAGAATTTTTTATTTTTTGTCACAAGTTAGTGGAAAATTATGATTTTTTTTTTTTTCATACAAAGTCTCATATTCCACTAACTTGTGACAAAAAATAAAAACTTCCATGAACTCACTATGCCCATCAGCGAATACCTTGGGGTCTCTTCTTTCCAAAATGGGGTCACTTGTGGGGTAGTTATACTGCCCTGGCATTCTAGGGGCCCAAATGTGTGGTAAGGAGTTTGAAATCAAATTCAGTAAAAAATGACCTGTGAAATCCGAAAGGTGCTCTTTGGAATGTGGTCCCCTTTGCCCACCTAGGCTGCAAAAAAGTGTCACACATCTGGTATCTCCGTACTCAGGAGAAGTTGAGGAATGTGTTTTGGGGTGTCTTTTTACATATACCCATGCTGGGTGAGATAAATATCTTGGTCAAATGCCAACTTTGTATAAAAAAATGGGAAAAGTTGTCTTTTGCCAAGATATTTCTCTCACCCAGCATGGGTATATGTAAAATGACACCCCAAAACACATTCCCCACCTTCTCCTGAGTACGGAGATACCAGATGTGTGACACTTTTTTGCAGCCTAGGTGGGCAAAGGGGCCCATATTCCAAAGAGCACCTTTCGGATTTCACAGGTCATTTTTTAGAGAATTTGATTTCAAACTCCTTACCACACATTTGGGCCCCTAGAATGCCAGGGCAGTATAACTACCCCACAAGTGACCCCATTTTGGAAAGAAGAGACCCCAAGGTTTTCGCTGATGGGCATAGTGAGTTCATGGAAGTTTTTATTTTTTGTCACAAGTTAGTGGAATATGAGACTTTGTATGAAAAAAAAATAAAAAAAAATCATCATTTTCCACTAACTTGTGACAAAAAATAAAAAATTCCAGGAACTTGCCATGCCCCTCACGGAATACCTTGGGGTGTCTTCTTTCCAAAATGGGGTCACTTGTGGGGTAGTTATACTGCCCTGGCATTTTCCAGGGGCCCTAATGTGTGGTAAGTAGGTAAATGACCTGTGAAATCCGAAAGGTGTTCTTTGGAATGTGGGCCCCTTTGCCCACCTAGGCTGCAAAAAAGTGTCACACATCTGGTATCTCCGTACTCAGGAGAAGGTGGGGAATGTGTTTTGTGGTGTCATTTTACATATACCCATGCTGGGTGAGAGAAATATCTTGGCAAAAGACAACTTTTCCCATTTTTTTATACAAAGTTGGCATTTGACCAAGATATTTATCTCACCCAGCATGGGTATATGTAAAAAGACACCCCAAAACACATTCCTCAACTTCTCCTGAATACAGAGATACCAGATGTGTGAAACTTTTTTGCAGCCTAGGTGGGCAAAGGGGCCCAAATTCCTTTTAGGAGGGCATTTTTAGACATTTGGATACCAGACTTCTTCTCACGCTTTGGCCCCTAAAATGCCAGGGCAGTATAAATACCCCACATGTGACCCCATTTTGGAAAGAAGACACCCCAAGGTATTCAATGAGGGGCATGGCGAGTTCATTGAAAAAAAAAAATTTTGGCACAAGTTAGCGGAAATTGATTTTTTTGATTTTGTTCTCACAAAGTCTCCCTTTCCGCTAACTTGGGACAAAAATTTAAATCTTTCATGGACTCAATATGCCCCTCAGCGAATACCTTGGGGTGTCTTCTTTCCAAAATGGTGTTATTTGTGGGGTGTTTGTACTGCCCTGGCATTTGAGGGTCTCCGCAATCATTACATGTATGCCCAGCATTAGGAGTTTCTGCTATTCTCCTTATATTGAGCATACGGGTAATGAGATTTTTTTTTTCCGTTCAGCCTCTGGGCTGAAAGAAAAAAATGAACGGCACAGATTTCTTCATTCGCATCGATCAATGTGGATGAAAAAATCTCTGCCAAAAAAAGAAAAAGGAGGGGAAAGGCGTCTGCCAGGACATAGGAGCTCCGCCCAACATCCATACCCACTTCAGCTCGTATGCCCTGGCAAACCAGATTTCTCCATTCACATCAATCGATGTGGATGAATAAATCATTGCCAGGATTTTTTTTTTTATATATACAAAGTGTTTGCCAAAGTATATGAACACCGCCACCTCCTCAGCTCATATGCCTCGGCAAACATATCTTTTACTGCAGAGGAGAAATCTCGTCTTGCAGCGCCGCATACACCGACTTGCGTGTAATCTGACAGCAGCGCAATGCTTCTGTCCGAATGCACATCAGTGCTGCAGCTGGTCGATCGGTTGGTCCACCTGGAAGGTAAAAAAAAAAAAAAAAAAAAAAAAGAAAAAACCAGGCCGCAAAGCAATAACTTTATTAACTTTAGAACAGAACATATTAACTTTTTTTAACTTTTTTTTAACTTTTTTACTTACCGGTAATTTTTTTTTTGTTTAGTTTTTTTTTACCTTTATAGAACAAACCTCTCCTTCTCCATGGGACAATGTGCAAAGCGCAAATCGCCCAAAGATGTGGCGAAGTACGTTATGCACTTTATCCCAGGTGAAAGGAGAGGTTTGCAGCAGCTGAGAGGAAAAGGGCCCTAATAGCCCTGTGTGCCTGTCCTGTGAGATGCAATCCCTATGCTAGGTGTACCTGTGTGTGGTACTTCCGGAAACACTCACCAAAGCATAGGGCAGGGTGGTCAGGACAGTCAGGACAGAAATAGCGGGTGTCACGCCTTATTCCACTCCTGCTACAGACACGACATCTTTTTCGGGGTGACGGTTGGGTTGAGGTACCAGGAACGACACTGGGGAAATGTCGCTCGTGTAGACGGCTAACTACACTGGTGGATGGGGCCACGGAACCTCCTGGGTAAAGGAGGTTCTCGATGATCTCTTCCTGGAATTTGAGGAAAGATCGTGTTCTCCCAGCCTTACTGTAGAGAACAAAACTATTATACAGCGCCAATTGAATTAAATATACAGACACCTTCTTATACCAGCGTCTGGTTCTGCGGGAAACTAAATACGGAGACAACATCTGGTCATTGAAGTCCACCCCTCCCATGAGCGCATTATAGTCGTGGACACAGAGGGGCTTTTCAATGACACGGGTTGCTCGCTCAATTTGGATTGTCGTGTCTGCGTGAATGGAGGAGAGCATGTAAACGTCACGCTTGTCTCTCCATTTCACCGCGAGCAGTTCTTCGTTACACAAGGCAGCCCTCTCCCCCCTTGCAAGACGGGTGGTTACAAGCCGTTGGGGGAAGCCCACGCGACTAGTTCGCGCGGTGCCACAGGCGCAAATCCGTTCTAGAAACAAATGCCTAAAGAGGGCCACACTTGTGTAAAAATTGTCCACATAAAGATGGTACCCCTTGCCGAATAAGGGTGACACCAAGTCCCAGACTGTCTTCCCACTGCTCCCCAGGTAGTCAGGGCAACCGACCGGCTCCAGGGTCTGATCTTTTCCCTCATAGATCCGAAATTTGTGGGTATAGCCTGTGGCCCTTTCACAGAGCTTATACAATTTGACCCCATACCGGGCACGCTTGCTTGGGATGTACTGTTTGAAGCCAAGGCGCCCGGTAAAATGTATTAGGGACTCGTCTACGCAGATGTTTTGCTCGGGGGTATACAAATCTGCAAATTTCTGGTTGAAATGGTCTATGAGGGGCCGAATTTTGTGGAGCCGGTCAAAAGCTGGGTGGCCTCTGGGACGGGAGGTGGTGTTGTCGCTAAAATGCAGGAAACGGAGGATGGCCTCAAATCGTGCCCTGGACATAGCAGCAGAGAACATGGGCATGTGATGAATCGGGTGCGTTGACCAATATGACCGCAATTCATGCTTTTTTGTCAGGCCCATGTTGAGGAGAAGGCCCAAAAAAATTTTAAGTTCGGAAACTTGGACTGGTTTCCACCGGAAAGGCTGGGCATAAAAGCTTCCCGGGTTGGCGGATATAAATTGTGTGGCATACTGGTTGGTCTCTGCCACGACTAAGTCCAAGAGCTCCGCAGTCAAGAACAGCTCAAAAAATCCCAGGGCCGAACCGATTTGAGCCGTCTCAACCCGAACTCCAGACTGGGCGGTGAAAGGGGGAACTACAGGTGCGGCTGAAGTTGGTGACTGCCAATCAGGGTTTGCCAGCACCTCAGGGATTCTAGGGGCTCTACGGGCCTGTCTGTGCGGTGGCTGCGACGGGGTAACTAGTGCACGTGCCACCGTACCAGCTTCAACTGCCCTTCTGGTGCTCGCCACGTCACCATGTTGTACGGCAGTGCTGGTACTAGGTCCAGGGAGGGCTGCGCTGCTGGTGTATGCCTCACCACGTGATCCGGCAGCGACAGCCCCACTCTGCTGCTCTTGAAGCGGATCCTGCATAACCTGTGGTCTAGCGACACGGGGCCGGGTACGCCTGGTGCTGCCAGGGACCTCCACCTCCTCGTCCGAACTTTGGGTCAGAGAGCCACTGCTTTCCACAGGTTCATATTCTGACCCGCTAGATTCATCAGATGAGGGTTCCCACTCCTCATCCGACTGGGTCAGAATCCTGTAGGCCTCTTCAGAAGAATACCCCCTGTTTGACATTTTGGACTACTAAATTTAGGGGTATTCCCTGAGACTACCCAAGAAAAAAAGCAAGCCTGTCTTACAAAGGGGAGGCTAGCGAAGTACCGGAGGCCGCTGCGGTTGATAAAAAATATCAAAACTGATTTTTTTATCGCCACAGTGCGTGTAAAGTGAATGTGCAGTGATCAAAAAAAATATATTTTTTGTCACTGCGGTGGGGCGGGCGTGGGTGAACGCACGTGTGGGCGACCGATCAGGCCTGATCGGGCAAACACTGCGTTTTGGGTGGAGGGCGAACTAAAGTGACACTAATACTATTATAGATCTGACCGTGATCAGTTTTGATCACTTACAGATACTATAAAAGTACAAATGCTGATTAGCGATACGCTATTCAGCGAATAAAAGTGACTGCGGTGCGGTGGGGTGGGCGCTAACTGACGCTAACTACCTAACCAAGGGGCCTAAACTATCCCTAAAACCTAACAGCCAATACTAGTGAAAAAAAAAAAGTGACAGTTTACACTGATAACTTTTTTTCCTTTCACTGGTGATTGACAGGGGCGATCAAAGGGGTGATCAAAGGGTTAATTGGGGTGCAGGGGGGTGATCAGGGCTACAGTGAAGTGTTTGGTGTACTTACAGTTCAGTCTGCTTCTCTGCTGGATCCAACCGACGAAAAGGACCAGCAGAGGAGCAGAGAAGCCATATAACAGATCATATTTACTAATATGATCTGTTATATGACTTTTGATTGGATTTTTTAAAAATCGCCAGCCTGCCAGCCAATGATCGTTGCTGGCAGGCTGGTGACGAACTTCTTCTTTGAATTTTGCCGGCCCGCGATGCGCATGCGCGGGCCGGCTTGGAGCGAAATCTTGCGTCTCGCGAGATGACGCGTATATGCGTGATTGTGCGCAGCGCTGCCACCTCCGGAACGCGAATCTGCGTACAGCGGTCCGGAGGTGGTTAAATCGGATTTTTTTAAAATTTAAATCAGATTTTTTTGCAGCAGGAAATGCTAGCAGAATGCTTGGGTGCATAGGGAGAGGCATTACCAGTAGAAAGAGGGAGGTGCTCATGCCGCTCTACAGAGCACTAGTGAGACCTCATTTGGAGTATTGTGCTTAGTACTGGAGACCATATCTCCAGAAGGATATTAATACTTTGGAGAGATTTCAGAGAACTACTAAACTACAAACCGGATTCCAAAAAAGTTGGGACACTATACAAATCGTGAATAAAAACTGAATGCAATGATGTGGAGGTGCCAACTTCTAATATTTTATTCAGAATAGAACATAAATCACGGAACAAAAGTTTAAACTGAGAAAATGTACCATTTTAAGGGAAAAATATGTTGAATCAGAATTTCATGGTGTCAACAAATCCCCAAAAAGTTGGGACAAGGCCATTTTCACCACTGTGTGGCATCTCCCCTTCTTCTTACAACACTCAACAGACGTCTGGGGACCGAGGAGACCAGTTTCTCAAGTTTAGAAATAGGAATGCTCTCCCATTCTTGTCTAATACAGGCCTCTAACTGTTCAATCGTCTTGGGCCTTCCGCTTTATGATGCGCCAAATGTTCTCTATAGGTGAAAGATCTGGACTGCAGACTGGCCATTTCAGTACCCGGATCCTTCTCCTACGCAGCCATGATGTTGTGATTGATGCAGAATGTGGTCTGGCATTATCTTGTTGAAAAATGCAGGGTCTTCCCTGAAAGAGATGACGTCTGGATGGGAGCATATGTTGTTCTAGAACCTGAATATATTTTTCTGCATTGATGGTGCCTTTCCAGACATGCAAGCTGCCCATGCCACACGCACTCATGCAACCCCATACCATCAGAGATGCAGGCTTCTAACTGAGCGTTGATAACAACTTGGGTTGTCCTTGTCCTCTTTGGTCCGGATGACATGGCGTCCCAGATTTCCAAAAAGAACTTCGAATCGTGACTCGTCTGACCACAGAACAGTCTTCCATTTTGCCACACTCCATTTTAAATGATCCCTGGCCCAGTGAAAACGCCTGAGCTTGTGGATCTTGCTTAGAAATGGCTTCTTCTTTGCACTGTAGAGTTTCAGCTGGCAACGGCGGATGGCACGGTGGATTGTGTTCACTTACAATGGTTTCTGGAAGTATTCCTGAGCCCATTCTGTGATTTCCTTTACAGTAGCATTCCTGTTTGTGGTGCAGTGTCGTTTAAGGGCCCGGAGATCACGGGCATCCAGTATGGTTTTACGGCCTTGACCCTTACGCACAGAGATTGTTCCAGATTCTCTGAATCTTCGGATGATGTTATGCACAGTTGATGATGATAGATGCAAAGTCTTTGCAATTTTTCGCTGGGTAACACCTTTCTGATATTGCTCCACTATCTTTCTGCGCAACATTGTGGGAATTGGTGATCCTCTACCCATCTTGGCTTCTGAGAGACACTGCCACTCTGAGAAGCTCTTTTTACAGGGAGTGCAGAATTATTAGGCAAGTTGTATTTTTGAGGATTAATTTTATTATTGAACAACAACCATGTTCTCAATGAACCCAAAAAACTCATTAATATCAAAGCTGAATATTTTTGGAAGTAGTTTCTAGTTTGTTTTTAGTTTTAGCTATTTTAGGGGGATATCTGTGTGTGCAGGTGACTATTACTGTGCATAATTATTATGCAACTTAACAAAAAACCAATATATACCCATTTCAATTATTTATTTTTAACAGTGAAACCAATATAACATCTCAACATTCACAAATATACATTTCTGACATTCAAAAACAAAACAAAAACAAATCAGTGACCAATATAGCCACCTTTCTTTGCAAGGACACTCAAAAGCCTGCCATCCATGGATTCTGTCAGTATTTTGATCTGTTCACCATCAACATTGCGTGCAGCAGCAACCACAGCCTCCCAGACACTGTTCAGAGAGGTGTACTGTTTTCCCTCCTTGTAAATCTCACATTTGATGATGGACCACAGGTTCTCAATGGGGTTCAGATCAGGTGAACAAGGAGGCCATGTCATTAGATTTTCTTCTTTTATACCCTTTCTTGCCAGCCACGCTGTGGAGTACTTGGACGCGTGTGATGGAGCATTGTCCTGCATGAAAATCATGTTTTTCTTGAAGGATGCAGACTTCTTCCTGTACCACTGCTTGAAGAAGGTGTCTTCCAGAAACTGGCAGTAGGACTGTGAGTTGAGCTTGACTCCATCCTCAACCCGAAAAGGCCCCACAAGCTCATCTTTGATGATACCAGCCCAAACCAGTACTCCACCTCCACCTTGCTGGCGTCTGAGTCGGACTGGAGCTCTCTGCCCTTTACTAATCCAGCCACGGGCCCATCCATCTGGCCCATCAAGACTCACTCTCATTTCATCAGTCCATAAAATCTTAGAAAAATCAGTCTTGAGATATTTCTTGGCCCAGTCTTGACGTTTCAGCTTGTGTGTCTTGTTCAGTGGTGGTCGTCTTTCAGACTTTCTTACCTTGGCCATGTCTCTGAGTATTGCACACCTTGTGCTTTTGGGCACTCCAGTGATGTTGCAGCTCTGAAATATGGCCAAACTGGTGGCAAATGGCATCTTGGCAGCTGCACGCTTGACTTTTCTCAGTTCATGGGCAGTTATTTTGCACCTTGGTTTTTCCACATGCTTCTTGCGACCCTGTTGACTATTTTGAATGAAACGCTTGATTGTTCGATGATCACGCTTCAGAAGCTTTGCAATTTTAAGAGTGCTGCATCCCTCTGCAAGATATCTCACTATTTTTTACTTTTCTGAGTTATGCACACCTAATATAGGGTGTTGATGTTATTAGACCACACCCCTTCTCATTACAGAGATGCACATCACCTAATATGCTTAATTGGTAGTAGGCTTTCGAGCCTATACAGCTTGGAGTAAGACAACATGCATAAAGAGGATAATGTGGTCAAAACACTCATTTGCCTAATAATTCTGCACGCAGTGTATACTCAATCATGTTGCCAATTGACCTAATTAGTGTTAATTGGTCTTCCAGCTCTTCGTTATGCTCAAATTTACTTTTCCAGCCTCTTATTGCTACTTGTCCCAACTTTTTGGGGATTTGTTGACACCGTGAAATTTTGAATCAACATATTTTTCCTTTAAAATGATACATTTACTCGGATTAAACGTTTGATCTGTCATCTACGTTCTATTACAAATAAAATATTGACATTTGCCATCTCCACATCATTGCATTCAGTTATTATTCACAATTTGTTTAGTGTCCCAACTTTTTGGGAATCCGGTTTGTAGTACATGGATTGCAGGATAAAACTTACCAGGAAACATTAAAGGACCTTAACATGTATAGCTTGGAAGAAAAAACGAGACAGAGGGGATATGATAGAAACTTTTAAATACATAAAGGGAATCAACAAGGTAAAAGAGGAGAGAATATTTAAAAGAAGAAAAACTGCTACAAGAGGACATAGTTTTAAATTAGAGGGGCAAAGGTTTAAAAGTAATATCAGGAAGTATTACTTTACTGAGAGAGTAGTGAATGCATGGAATAGCCTTCCTGCAGAAGTGGTAGCTGCAAATACAGTGAAGGAGTTTAAGCATGCATGGGATAGGCATAAGGCCATCCTTCATATAAGATAGGGCCAGGGGCTATCCATAGTATTCAGTATATTGGGCAGACTAGATGGGCCAAATGGTTCTTATCTGCCGACACATTCTATGTTTCTATATGTGTAATTTTTTGGGTAAATAAATTCCATTAATCCATTCACAATGTCATGCTCTTCCAGAGGTTTTTGTAAGATTATTGGGCAGTTTCTCTGCCTACAAGATATTACCACAGATGCTTGGTTTACTTTTGCAGTTCTCAAAACTGAATTTGACTCAGCAGAGATCACATGCCTCTTCTTCAGAGCAAAAATATTATAACATGAACAGAGATGAGAAAAATACCTTAATCCTAACTTCTACAAACCTATGAATGCAGTATCAACCTAATCAAACTAATATGAAAAGTTGTTTAAATCTTCATCTACTTGCATATTATAAGTTATACCAGCAAGAATTAGTCTTTATGTAGAAAACTATGATTTAAATCAAGCCTTACTGACTAGCGATTTAAATCATTTCGATTTAAATCAAATCCACCCTAAAGAAAACTATACAAATGTGGTATTGTCATAATCACATTGATCTGGAGAGTGAAGAGCACAAGTCAGTTTTACTGCATAGTGAATGCTGTAAAAACAAAAACCACTGTGGTGGTAATGCAGTTTTTTTCCAATTCCACACCGTATTTTTCGCCCCCATAAGACGCACATCTGTGGATGCCACTATTATGGGGTCGGGGATGTGTGGATGGCACTGTTATGGGGTGGGGGATCTGTGGGTGACACATATATAGCAGTGCCAACCACAGATCACCCCCCCATAACAGTGCCATCCACAGATCCCCCCATAACAGTGCCATCCACAGATCCCCCATAACAGTGCCACCCACAGATCCCCCCCATAACAGTGCCATCCACAGATGCCCCCATAGCAGTGACATCCACAGATCCCCCCCATAACAGTGCCACCCACAGATCACCCCCCCATAACAGTGCCATCCACAGATCCTCCATAGTGTCATGCACAGACCACCATTAGTTCAAAACCCACCAAAAGCACACCTTTTGGTCCAAAAATATTTTTTTCTTATTTTCCTCCTCAAAAACCTAGGTGCGTCTTATGGGCCGGTGCGTCTCATAGGGCGAAAAATACGGTAGTTCCCACTTCATCCTATGCAATATTAAATGGTGCCATAAAAAAGTACAATTTGTTCTACAGAAGTCCTCATACAGCTATGTGAACGGAAAAATAAAGTTTTGGCTCTGTGAAGGTAGGGAGCGAAAAACGAAAACAGCAAATAATTCCATCATAAAAAGGTTTAAACATCTACTACCAGCTTCCCTATGGCAGACAATGTGACCCTAGAGTGTGATTTCCATCATAAATGACGTTAGGCTAATGATATTAACCATGAAACAAGAGACTGACACAAACTTAATTACCAGAAATAAATAATTAAGAATTATGCAGAGGCTTACCCCAATGACGCAACAAGAGTGTTACTACAGCCAAATCAAGATAAATGTACATGTGTACGGTAGTATGGCACCAAACACACTGTGACAAAGCTAGCTATGAGAACGTGACACTGAACATGCTCTGGCAGCATCACAAATTGATTTATTACAAAGAACGTGTCATTTACTCAGAGTTCTGGTTTGAAAATTGGTACAGAGAAAATAATTGTGAGCAAGAATAGAACGTGTAGAGAAAATGGAAAATACATAGATATAGATATTAATATATGAACATTGGAAACCAAAAGGGAAAAAAACTTTAAATGTAAAAGTTTTGCTATTACCCAATACTTTTATTATTCAAATGTGCTAAAGCGGAGTTCACATCAACATTTAGCTTTCCGTTCTTCTGATCCCGGAAAGAAAAAGTACTGCATGCAGGACTTTTTTTTCCATCTAAAAAAAATCTCAGACGGAAATGGCTCAAACTGATGCAACAGGCTGGAGCAGACTGGGAACTTAAAGTGGCCCCCATGTTTTAGGTGGGTCCAAATTGACAGAGGTGGGGCAACACAAGTAGATGGGGCCAATGCAAGTTGCCAACAGGATACATTCTTTTACAGGATCCTGTAAAAAATGGATCCTATGCATAACTGATGCAACATGATCCGTTTTTTTACAGGATCCTGTTTTGTCTCTTCTGACGGATCAGAAGAAAGGAAAGCTAAACGGTGATGTGAACTCAGCCAAAGATATTATTTCTATTCTAGTGACTTGAAAATGTGGAGCTCAGTTCTTGAGAACATGTGCCATGGTTCAGCAGAAAAAGCTTTTTTTCTAGATAACTTGAACCTATATTTGTAGAAGTGTTAAAATGTCAGGTTTCTGTGATGTAAGAAAATGAGACAAAGATAAATCATTTCAGAACTTTTTCCACCTTTAATGTGACCTATAAACTGTACCACTCAATTGAAAAACAAACTGAAATCTTTTAGGTAGAGGGAAGAAGAAATATAAAAATAAAATAATATGGTTGCATAAGTGTGCACACCCTTAAACTAATACTTTGTTGAAGCACCTTTTGATTTTATTACAGCACTCAGTCTTTTTGGGTATGAGTCTATCAGCATGGCACATTTTGACTTGGCAAGATTTGCCCACTCTTCTTTGCAAAAACACACCAAATCTGTCAGATTGCGAGGGCATCTCCTGTGCACAGCCCTCTTCAGATCACCCCACAGATTTTCAATCAGATTCAGGTCTGGGATCTGGCTGGGCCATTCCAAAACTTTAATCTTCTTCTGGTGAAGCCATTCCTTTGTTGATTTGGATGTATGCTTTGGGTCGTTGTCATGCTTAAAGATGACGTTCCTCTTCATGTTCAGCTTTCTAGCAGAAGCCTGAATGTTTTGTGCCAATATTGACTGGTATTTGGAACGGTTCATAATTCCCTCTAGCTTAACTAAGGCCCCAGTTCCAGCTGAAGAAAAACAGCTCCAAAGCATGATGCTGCCACCTCCATGCTTCACTGTGGGTATGGTGTTCTTTTGGTGATGTGCAGTGTTTTTGGGCTAAACATATCTTTTGGAAGTATGGCCAAAAAGTTCAACCTTGGTGTCATCAGACCAGAACACCTTTTCTCACATGCTTTTGGGAGACTTCAGATGTGTTTTTGCAAAATGTAGCCTGGCTTGGATGTTTTTCTTCGCAAGAAAAGGCTTTTGTCTTGCCACTCTACCCCATAGCCCAGACATATAAAGAATACGAGAGATTGTCACATGTACCACACAGCCAGTACTTGCCAGATATTCCTGCACCTCCTTTAATGTTTCTGTAGGCCTCTTGGTAGCCTCCCAGACCAGTTTTCTTCTCGTCTTTTCATCAATTTTGCAGGGACGTCCAGTTCTTGGCAATGTCACTGTTGTGCCATACTTGCTCCACTTGATGATGACTGTCTTCACTGTGTTCCATGGTATATCTAATGCCTTGGAAATTCTTTTGTACCCTTCTCCTGACTGATACCTTTTAACAATGAGATCCCTCTGATGGTTTGGAAGCTCTCTGTGGACCATGGCTTTTGCTGTGGGATGCGACCAAGAGCAGCTGAACTTTATTTGGGGTTAATCAGAGGCACTTTCAATGATGGCAGGTGTAAGCTGACTCCTATTTAGCATGATTTTGAATGTGATTGCTTAATTCTGAACACAGCTACATCCCCAGTTATAAGAGGGTGTGAACACACATTATGCAACCACATTAATTTAGTTTTTTTTTGTTTTCTTACCTCCACCTAAAAGATTTCAGTTTGTTTTTCAATTGAGTTGTACAGTTTATAGGTCACATTAAAGGTGGAAAAAGTTCTGAAATGATTTATCTTTGTCAAATTTTTTTACAGCACAAAGACCTGACATTTTAACAGGGGTATGTAGACTTTTTATATCCACTGTAGATAAAGGTGCACACTGTAAATATTATATTATGATTTCAAAACAGTCAAATCTCAAGCTAGTTTCACACTAGTAAAAAAGAAGAAAAGAACGAGCCAAAAATAAAAATATCACATAACTTTATTAATAAAAAAATCACAAATATATAAAAATATATAATATTGCTGTAAAATGTTGAAGGAAAATACCCCAACTAGTCTACAGTATGTGTTTTTTGTCATTCAGACTTTAGTATGTCATTTAAGATATATAGTGACCACTCTAGTATTTGTTTATATACATCAGATTCTGGTATTGTTGCCTCTGATATTTTATTTATATTAACACATAGGCTATATTTTGGTATACAGCTATTCATCTTAAGCCTCATGCACACAACCGTTTTTTCGGGTCTGCATCCGAGCCGCAGTTTTGGCGCCTTGGATGCAGACCCATTCACTTCAATGGGGCCGCAAAAGATGCGGACAGCACTCCGTGTGCTGTCCGCATCCGTTGCTCCGTTCCGTGGCCCCGCAAAAAAAATATTGAAAAAAATATAGCATGTCCTATTCATGTCCATTTTGCGGACAAGAATAGGCATTTCTACAATGGGCCGCCCGTTCCGCAAATTGTGGAAGGCACACAGGCAGCTTCCGTTTTTTGCGGATCGGCGGTTTGCGGACCGCAAAAAACGGAACGGTCGTGTGCATGAGGCCTTATTATTTATTTTTCATTTCATATTTCATATGTGCGTATTGCACCGCTAGTGTGCACTCTGCATTGTTAGGGGATTTTCCTTCGACATTTTACAGCAATATAATATATTTTAATATATTTGTGATTTTATATTAATAAAGTTATACTTTTATTTTTTGGCTCGCTCTTCTTTTTTGTGGTTTGGATAATTTGTAGAGCCAGAGCCACTGTTATAATTCATTTGGGCATTTGTAGGTATTATTAGTTTCACACTAGAGTCAAAGATACTTGGAGGGCTGCAACTGGAGCTCCGCTGGTCCCTATTATAGTTAATTGGGCTGGTGGACATTCAGGTAGGTGGGCCTTAAAGGGACACTTCAGTCAGAAAGATTATTATTTTTTTTTAAACGTAATATTCATAGTAAAAATATTTTTATAAGAATTTTTGGTTGCTTTTCTTTTTCATTTTGGCAGTACTATGCAATTGGAAATGAAATACAAAAGATTATCCTTCTGTAGCAGTCAGCGCAGAGAGATAAAACTCCTATATAGATAGGTAACCCACTGTTTATTTTACTGCTGCTGTGAGGGAAATATGTTCTCGGTTAGTAAAATAGTAGGTTAGTAGATTGTCACCCTCTTGATATGACTAAAACTCCAAACAAAGGAGGAAGTTACAGAGCAGGGACAAGAAGTAGAATACATGGAATGACTTCAAAAAGTGATATCCAAAAAAGCATTCTCTTGTTTTTTGTGAAGAAAAATGACAGAATATATACATATAGGCTGTTAAAATGTATGAAAAATAAAACATGGTAGCGCCCCTTTAAGATAGCTACAATAGTAGTGGACACCAAATGCATTACCAAATGTTTTCATAAAGAAAAATTATAAGCTATAATAAGCTGGAACTGTGCACATAGAGCAGAGCCGGCAACACAGGCAAAATAGATTACCTCATAAATCAAAAAGCAAATGATATGTGCAACAGAGCAACAATTTCTGAACAACATACTTGTAAAATTGCTTGTATGTTGTACGTGCGTGTGTGTAATGCCACCCTTTAAGAAGAGTGGGATGCCATGCCTCAGCAGACAATAAGGCTACGTCTACGCAACGACATTTGTCGCACGACATTTTGTTGCACCAATGTCACGCGACAATTTTTATAATGGCAGTCTATGGTGTCGCACTGCAATATGCAACATGCTGCGACTGCGACGCAACAGTCGCAGAAAATCCATTCGAGATGGATTTTTCAGCGACTGTTGAGTCGCAGTCGCAGCATGTTGCAGTGCGACACCATAGACTGCCATTATAAAAATTGTCGCGTCACATTGGTGCAACAAAATGTTGCGCTACAAATGTTGCAGTGTAGTTGTGCTTTATGCGTCGCGCGGCAAATGTCGTCGTGTAGACGTAGCCTAAGTCTTGAGAACAGCATGAGACGTCATTGTGAAGCTGTAATTGATGCCACATGACAAATTATTGAGACATTGCATTTTTTGTGGGGGTATACCCACCTCTGTTGTTGGCTGTTTCAATAAATAGTTTTTGTTGTGTATATATATATATATATATATATATATATATATATATATATATATACACTGCTCAAAAAAATAAAGGGAACACACAAATAACGCATCCTAGATCTGAATTAATTAAATATTCTTCTGAAATACTTTGTTCTTTACATAGTTGAATGTGCTGACAACAAAATCACACAAAAAAAAAAAAAAATGGAAATCAAATTTTTTAACCCATGGAGGTCTGGATTTGGAGTCACACTCAAAATTAAAGTGGAAAAACACACTACAGGCTGATCCAACTTTGATGTAATGTCCTTAAAACAAGTCAAAATGAGGCTCAGTAGTGTGTGTGGCCTCTACGTGCCTGTATGACCTCCCTACAACGCCTGTGCATGCTCCTGATGAGGTGGCGGACGGTCTCCTGAGGGATCTCCTCCCAGACCTGGACAGTCTGTGGTGCAACGTGACGTTGGTGGATAGAGCGAGAAGTGATGTTCCAGATGTGCTAAATTGGATTCGGGTCTGGGGAACAGGCGGGCCAGTCCATAGCATCAATGCCTTCGTCTTGCAGGAACTGCTGACACACTCCAGCCACATGAGGTCTAGCATTGTCTTGCATTAGGAGGAACCCAGGGCCAACCGCACCAGCATATGGTCTCACAAGGGGTCTGAGGATCTCATCTCGGTACCTAATGGCAGTCAGGCTACCTCTGGCGAGCACATGGAGGGCTGTGCGGCCCTCCAAAGAAATGCCATCCCACACCATTACTGACCCAATGCCAAACCGGTCATGCTGGAGGATGTTGCAGGCAGCAGAATGTTCTCCACGGCGTCTCCAGACTCTGTCACGTCTGTCACATGTGCTCAGTGTGAACCTGCTTTCATCTGTGAAGAGCACAGGGCGCCAGTGGCAAATTTGCCAATCTTGGTGTTTTCTGGCAAATGCCAAACGTCCTGCACGGTGTTGGGCTGTAAGCACAACCCCCACCTGTGGACATCGGGCCCTCATATCACCCTCATGGAGTCTGTTTCTGACCGTTTGAGCAGACACATGCACATTTGTGGCCTGCTGGAGGTCATTTTGCAGGACTATGGCAGTGCTCCTCCTGTTCCTCCTTGCACAAAGGCGGAGGTAGCGGTCCTGCTGCTGGGTTGTTGCCCTCCTACGGCCTCCTCCACGTCTCCTGATGTACTGGCCTGTCTCCTGGTAGCGCCTCCATGCTTTGGACACTACGCTGACAGACACAGCAAACCTTCTTGCCACAGCTCGCATTGATGTGCCATCCTGGATAAGCTGCACTACCTGAGCCACTTGTGTGGGTTGTAGACTCCGTCTCATGCTACCACTAGAGTGAAAGCACCGGCAGCATTCAAAAGTGACCAAAACATCAGCCAGGAAGCATAGGAACTGAGAAGTGGTCAGGTCACCACCTGCAGAACCACTCCTTTATTGGGGGTGTCTTGCTAATTGCCTATAATTTCCACCTGTTGTCTACTCCATTTGCACAACAGCATGTGAAATTGATTGTCACTCAGTGTTGCTTCCTAAGTGGACAGTTTGATTTCACAGAAGTGTGATTGACTTGGAGTTACATTGTGTTGTTTAAGTGTTCCCTTTATTTTTTTGAGCAGTGTATATATATATGTATGTATACACACACACACACACACACACACACACACACACACACACACCGGCAGACTTGAAGGCCAATTGCAATATAATGAGAGGCATATGAAACTAACTAAACTTCTTTACTTTTTTCTACAGAAAGAAGTCAAAATTAGATGTTTAGTATTTGAGGATAATGCGCACTCCACTTACATGTTTATTAACATCTACAACTAAACACGTCTAAAAGAAAGTCTGTCACCTGAAGCAACCAATCACAGCAGAGCTTCCATTTCTTAGAGTCCGTTCACACATAGCTTTTTGGCTCTGATTTAGGCCTCATGCACACGACAGTATTTTTTCACAGTCCGCAAAACGTGGTTCCGTTGGTCCGTGACCGTTTTTTTCGTCCGTGGGTCTTCCTTGGTTTTTGGAGGATCCACGGACATGACAAAAAAGTCGTTTTGGTGTCCGCCTGGCCGTGCAGAGCCAAACGGATCCGTCCTGACTTACAATGCAAGTCAAAGTGGACGGATCCGTTTGACGTTGACACAATATTTTGCAATGGCAAACGGATCCGTCCCCCATTGACTTTCAATGTAAAGTCAGGAGTTAATATACCATAGGATCTGAGTTTTCTCCAATCCGATGGTATATTTTAACTTGAAGCGTCCCCATCACCATGGGAACGGCTCTATGTTAGAATATACCATCGGATTTGAGTTAGATCGTGAAACTCAGATCCGACAGTATATTCTAACACAGAGGCGTTCCCATAGTGATGGGGACGCTTCAAGTTAGAATATACTATAAGAACTGTGTACATGACTGCCCCCTGCTGCCTGGCAGCACCCGATCTCTTACAGGGGGCTGTGATCCGCACAATTAACCCCTCAGGTGCGGCACCTGAGGGGTTAATTGTGCGTATCATAGCCCACTGTAAGAGATCAGGTGCTGCTAGGCAGGAGGGGGCAGACCCCCCTCCCTCCCCTGTATTACATTCATTGGTGGCCAGTGCGGCCTCCCCTCCCCCCCCCTTCCTAGTTAAAATCACGTTCCGAATCCTCCATCATTGGTGGCCAGTGCGGCCTCCCCTCTCCCTAGTTAAAATCACGTTCCGAATCCCCCATCATTGGTGGCCAGTGCGGCCTCACCTCCCCCCCCCCCCCCCCCCCTAGTTAAAATCACGTTCTGAATCCCCCATTACTTAGCAATTTTTAGAAGCATTATACTTACCTGCGAGCTGCGATGTCTGTGACCGGCCGGCGCTCCTCCTACTGGTAAGTGACAGGTCTGTGCTATAAGCAATGCGCCGCACAGACCTTTCACTTACCAGTAGGAGGAGCGCCTGGGACTCCGATCGGAACTCTCCACTGCCACCAATGATGGGGAAACGTGATTTTAACTAAGGGGGGAGGGAATGTGAGGCCGCACTGGGATTCAGAACGTGATTTTAATTAGGGGGGGGGGGGGGAGCGGTGAGCCCGCACTGGCCACCAATGATGGGGGATTCGGAACGTGATTTTAACTGGGGGGCGGGGGGGGAGATGTGAAGCCGCACTGGCCACCAATGATGAGGGATTTGGAACGTGATTTTAACGGGGAAGGGGGGGGGAGAAAGGGGAGGCCGCACTGGCCACCAATGAATATAATATTGGGGAGGGAGGGGGTCTGCCCCCTCCTGCCTGGCAGCACCTGATCTCTTACAGGGGGCTATGATACGCACAATTACCCTTTAGGTGCGGCACCTAAGGGGTTAATTGTGCGGATCACAGCCCCCTGTAAAAGATCGGGTGCTGCCAGGCAGCAGGTGGCAGTCATGTACACAGTTCTCAGTATATTCTAACTTGAAGCATCCCCATCACCATGGGAACGCCTCTGTGTTAGAATATACTGTCGGATATGAGTTTTCACGAAGTGAAAACTCATATCTGAAAAAGCTTTTATGCAGACGGATCTGCGATCCGTCTGTGTGAAAGTTGCCAACGGCCATGGATCACGAACGCGGATGCCAATCTTGTGTGCATCCGTGTTTTTTCACGGACAAATTGACTTGAATGGGTCCGTGAACCGTTGTCCGTCAAAAAAATTGGACAAGTCATATTTTTTTGACGGACAGGAAACACGGATCACGGCCACGGATGAACAACGGTGCATTTTCCGAGTTTTCAACGGACCCATTGAAAGTCAATGGGTCCGCAGAAAATCACGGAAAACGGAACAACGGCCACGGATGCACACAACGGTCGTGTGCATGAGGCCTTAGGCGTATTTCCACCTCAGAATCATCACCAAAAAATACATGCGTACGGTACGGTTTTTGCAGCATACCATTAATTTGTAATATAACATATCTTAGAGTGGAATCCGTGCCAAATCGCTCATTAAAATGAATGGGAAACGGCTAAAACTGCACCATATGCATCTGTGCATTTTTTGGATCAGATCCCCGGCAAAAACTTTATATAAGTATACATTATACATATGAAGTATACACTCCCCAAAAAAAAAAACAAGCCTTAAAAACCCCAGTTTTCAAGACAGCGCAGATACCGTGCTGATTTTTGGAGGCAAATTTTCAAAATCTGTTGTGTGACCATACCCGTATAGTGCTCTTGGAAAATGAAAGCTGTGCTGATTGGCTGCTATAGGCAGCAAAGAATTTTTATTTCAGTTTTCATATCTAGTGTCTAGTGGTGGATGTAAATAACCATTTATGGAGTCCACGTGATCCTTTGTATATTATATAAACATGTTTAAAATAGAAAAATAATTTCTTGATAAAAATTTGATGTTATTTGGACTGTTTTCTATGAAAAATAAAAAGATGTGTTTGCCTTTCTGTGTGTGTATTGTGGGGATTAGTTCTGGTAGGCAGGGTGAGCGGACGCAGGACAGAGGCACAAAAATAGTTCTTAACCAGAATTTAGTGTTTTATTCACACTTGGCAGGTTTAACAGAACAGAAACAACTTCACCTTAGTGTTAAGTCCTGGTGTTCAGTTCACACCGTTCTGCGGGTACCTCAAATAGAGGTCAAGTCCTGGTGTGTGTTCACACCTCGCAACAGATCCTCAAAAAGAGTTCAAGTCCTGGATCTTATCGGCCTGTCCTCCCAGCCAGGTTGCAAACAAGCACCTCAAGGCCTCTTCACACGTTGCGGGAAAATGCGCGGGTGCGTTACGGGAACACCCGCGATTTTTCCGCGCAAGTGCAAAACATTGTAATGCGTTTTGCACTCGCGTGAGAAAAATCGTGCATGTTTGGTACCCAAACCCGAACTTCTTCACATTAGTTCGGGCTTGGGATCGGTGTTCTTTAGATTGTATTATTTTCCCTTATAACATGGTTATAAGGGAAAATAATAGCATTCTGAATACAGAATGCTTAGTAAAACAGCGCTGGAGGGGTTAAAAAAAAAAAAAAATTTAACTCACCTTAGTCCACTTGATCGCGATGCCGGCATCGCCTTCTGTCTCCTTTGCTGAACAGGACCTGTGGTGAGCGTCCATTACAGGTCAAGGACCTTTGATGACGTCACTCCGGTCATCACATGATCCATCACCATGGTAAAAGATCATGTGATGACCGGAGTGACATCATCAAAGGTCCTGTTCCTGTATTTAATGTTCACCACAGGTCTTATTCAACAAAGGAGACAGAAGGAGATGCTGGGCTACGCGATCAAGTGGACTAAGGTGAGTTAAATTATTTTATTATATTTTTTAACCCCTCCAGCGCCGTTTTACTATGCATTCTGTATTCAGAATGCTATTATTTTCCCTTATAACCATGTTATAAGGGAAAATAATAATGATCGGGTCTCCATCCCGATCGTCTCCTAGCAACCGTGCGTGAAAATCGCAACGCATCCACACTTGCTTGCGGGTGCTTGCGATTTCCACGCAGCCCCATTCATTTCTATGGGGCCTGCATTACGTGAAAAACGCACAAAGAGGAGCGTGATGTGTGAAAATCACCGCTCATGTGAACAGCCCCATAAAAATGTATGGGTCAGTATTCAGTGCGGGTGCAATGCGTTCACCTCCCGCATCGCATCCGCGCGGAATACTCGCTCGCGTAAAAGAGGCCTAACACAGACACACTACTACAGTCGTGGCCAAAAGTTTTGAGAATGACACAAATATTAGTTTTCACAAAGTTTGCTGCTAAACTGCTTTTAGATCTTTGTTTCAGTTGTTTCTGTGATGTAGTGAAATATAATTACACGCACTTCATACGTTTAAAAGGCTTTTATCGACAATTACATGACATTTATGCAAAGAGTCAGTATTTGCAGTGTTGGCCCTTCTTTTTCAGGACCTCTGCAATTCGACTGGGCATGCTCTCAATCAACTTCTGGGCCAATTCCTGACTGATAGCAACCCATTCTTTCATAATCACTTCTTGGAGTTTGTCAGAATTAGTGGGCTTTTGTTTGTCCACCCGCGTCTTGAGGATTGACCACAAGTTCTCAATGGGATTAAGATCTGGGGAGTTTCCAGGCCATGGACCCAAAATGTCAACGTTTTGGTCCCCGAGCCACTTAGTTATCACTTTTGCCTTATGGCACGGTGCTCCGTCGTGCTGGAAAATGCATTGTTCTTCACCAAACTGTTGTTGGGATTGTTGGAAGAAGTTGCTGTTGGAGGGTGTTTTGGTACCATTCTTTATTCATGGCTGTGTTTTTGGGCAAAATTGTGAGTGAGCCCACTCCCTTGGATGAGAAGCAACCCCACACATGAATGGTCTCAGGATGCTTTACTGTTGGCATGACACAGGACTGATGGTAGCGCTCACCTTTTCTTCTCCGGGCAAGCCTTTTTCCAGATGCCCCAAACAATCGGAAAGAGGCTTCATCGGAGAATATGACTTTGCTCCAGTCCTCAGCAGTCCATTCACCATACTTTCTGCAGAAGATCAATCTGTCCCTGATGTTTTTTTCTGGAGAGAAGTGGCTTCTTTGCTGCCCTTCTTGACACCAGGCCATCTTCCAAAAGTCTTCGCCTCACTGTGCGTGCAGATGCGCTCACACCTGCCTGCTGCCATTCCTGAGCAAGCTCTGCACTGGGGGCACTCCGATCCAACGCAGCTGAATTCTCTTTAGGAGACGATCCTGGCGAACGCTGGACTTTCTTGGACGCCCTGAAGCCTTCTTAACAAGAATTGAACCTCTTTCCTTGAAGTTCTTGATGATCCTATAAATTGTTGATTGAGGTGCAATCTTAGTAGCCACAATATCCTTGCCTGTGAAGCCATTTTTATGCAACGCGTTGATGGCTGCACGCGTTTCTTTGCAGGTCACCATGGTTAACAATGGAAAAACAATGATTTCAAGTATCACCCTCCTTTTAACATGTCAAGTCTGCCATTTTAACCCAATCAGCCTGACAATGATCTCCAGCCTTGTGCTCGTCAACATTCTCACCTGAGTTAACAAGACGATTACTGAAATTATCTCAGCAGGTCCTTTAATGACAGCAATGAAATGCAGGGGAAAGTTTTTTTTGGGATTAAGTTAATTTTCATGGCAAAGAAGGACTATGCAATTCATCTGATCACTCTTCATAACATTCTGGAGTATATGCAAATTGCTAATATAAAAACTTAAGCAGCAACTTTTCCAATTTCCAATATTTATGTAATTCTCAAAACTTTTGGCCACAACTGTACACTCTAGCTGGCTTTTTCAGGAAAGCTAGCCATCCGCAAAGCCCAGATCGGTATATATATGTCCCATTTACCAACCAACCCCTCACTGTGTCACAGTGTGTGTATATATATATATATATATATATATATATATATATATATATATATATATAAAAATACACAGTGCTGCCCATAATTATTCATGCCCCTGTTTTTTTTCCACAATAATGCCTCTTGTACATCGTCTTATTATCTTTTGGGAGACACCTATGTCAATTCCCGTCAAAAAAATTACTTGCTGGTTGAATAAAAGTAACTAAGTCAAAATTTGCCAGGGGTATAAAAAATTATGGCCAGCACTGTATATATATATATATATATATATATTTCTATATAGATACCTAAACACACACATACATACACACACAGTCGAGTCACATCATTATGACCACTTCCTACATTAGGCGACAGCAGCTCGTAGTTCATGAAGGACGTCGTGTGTCATGAGTTGGCTTGGTGGGTATATAAGGTGTGTGATAGGCTGTCTGCACACACATCCCTCGTTATTGTCATGGATAAAAGGGGTAATTTATCAGGCTTTCAGGCCAAGGATGACGGTATTTCTGAAACTAAGCAGTTTGTGAACTTTTCACATGCTGCTGTGGTGAAAGTGTTTCGTAAGTTGACAAATGGCACCATGGTGAATAAGCATTGTGAAAACAACACGTGTCATTGATGTGAGGCGTGAACGTCAGCTACAAAGGTGCTCATGGGTGAACCGACACACTAAAGCGGAGAAGCTCACTGCCAAAATTAACTAGGGGGCTACCAGCCCTACTGCATATGGGGCTCTGAAGCAGATGCATGGTCATTGCACCTCTGCTAACGAAGTTACCTTAACAGAAAAGGCTTCAATTTTCACGTTAGTATCGGAATTTGACCTCCACTAATTGGCAAAGGGTTGCCTTCTCAGAGGAGTAAAGTTTCTGCTTCATCGAATGGATGGATGTTGTCATGTCAGGCGAGAAACATCAGAGAACAAACACCCTGCAACTATTGCTGAAAGACCACAGGCTGGTGGTGGCAGTGTTATGGTCTGCAAAATGTTTTTGTGGCATTCTCTGGGCCCACTCATCCATGTGGAAGGCATTCTCAACCGATTTGGGTATAAATTCATCCTTGCAGATAACATACATCCAAAAATGCTGATTGTCTTCCCTGGAGCAATTGGTATCTTCCAGCAAGACAATGCAAAATGTCTGACATTGGTTGGAAGAGCATGACTAAGACTTCCAAGTATTACCCTGGCCCCCTAATTCCCCAGACTTGAACCAACTGTGCATCTGTGGGATCACCTCAATTACTGTGTTCCTCCTGAGTAAAGCATGTTGAGATGTAACAGGGACCACGTTACTCTATAATATGTCCTAGGTCTGTATTTATTTTCTTATATAGCACAGGTATTTTATTAAATAATATTTTTTTACATACAATTTTTGACATAATTATTCTGTTTCTTATTTTTTGATTATTTATAGTGAACTCGTTAGTACTATACTGCACTAATTATTTTTGTTAGATGACATCCAGTATACATTATAATCATGTTAATTTATACTATGTAATCATGTAACGTACAGCAGTGGTCCCCTATATATGAATTTTATCTTATTGCATATTTTTTTTAATCATAAACCAATAAAGCTACTTATTATATTACATTTTGGCATTTACGATAAACAGAATTTTTGCGTGTTCAAGTGTGGCAGTAGTTTGTTCAGAAAAACTCTGTAGTTTAGTAGGGTACAAACCCTGCATTTTAGTAGGGGAGCCACCATACCACCTAGTCTCTACAGCCACTTATAAATCCTGGATCCTAGATTTTATAGCACTGAGAGAAGCAGCCTCAGTGGCAGGTACCTATAATCCAACACTTTCCCACTGGCTGCTTACACACACAGTGTGTGTGTCTATATATATATATATACACATACACAGTATCTCACAAAAGTGAGTACACCCCTCACATTTTTGTAGATATTTTATTGTATCTTTTCATGGGACAACACTGAAGATATGACCCTTTGATACAATGTAATGTAGTCAGTGTACAGCTTATATAACAGTGTAAATGTGGTGTTCCCTCAAAATACCACAACACACAGCCATTAATGTCTAAACTGCTGGAAACAAAAGTGAGTACACACCTAAGTGAAAATGGCCAAATTGTGCCCAATTAGACATTTTCCCTCCCCAGTGTCATGGAGAGCAGGTGTGATAAATTTGGTGTTATCACTCTCACACTCTCTCATACTGGTCACTGGAAGTTCAACTTGACACCTCCTGGCACAGTACTCTCTGAGGATCTAAACAAAAAGAATTGTTGCTCTACATAAAGATGTCCTAGGCCAGGGATACCCAACCTGCGGCCCTCCAGATGTTGTAAAAATACAACTCCCAGCATGCCTGGACAGCCTACAGCTATCAGCCTACAGCAGGGCATTGTGGGAGTTGTAGTTTTACAACAGCTGGAGGGCCGCTGGTTGGGCATCCCTGTCCTAGGCTATAAGAAGATTGCCAACTCTCTGAAACTGAGCTGCAGTATAGTGGCCAAGACCATACAGAGGTTTAACAAGACAGGTTCCACTCAGAACAGGCCTCGCCATGGTCGACGGAAGAAGTTGAGTGCACGTTCTCAGCGTCATATCCAGAGGTTGTCTTTTCAAAATAGACGTATAAGTGCTGCCAGCATTGCTGCAGAGGTTAAAGGCGGGTGGGGAATGGGGGGTGGGGGGTCAGCCTGTCAGTGCCCAGAATCTATGCCGCACACTGCATCAAATTGGTCTGCATGGCTGTCGTCCCAGAAGGAAGCTTCTTCTAAAGATGATGCACAAGAAAGCCTGCAAACAGTTTTCTGAAGACAAGCAGACTGAGGACATGGATTACTGGAACCATGTCTTGTGGTCTGAGACCAAGATAAACTTACTTGAGTCATATGGTTTCAAGCTTGTGTGGTGGCAAACAGGTGAGGAGTACAAAGACAAGTGTGTCTTGCCTACAGTCAAGCATGGTGGTGGGAGTATCATGGTTTGGGGCTGCATGAGTGCTGCCGGCTGTGGGGAGCTACAGTTCATTGAGGGAACCATGAATGCCAACATGTACTGGGACATACTGAAGCAGAGAATGATCCCCTCCCTTCGGAAACTGGGCTGCAGGGCAGTATTCCAACATGATAACGACCCCAAAAACACCTCCAAGATGACCACTGCCTTGCTAAAGAAAGAAAGGGCTCATTCACACGACCGTTGTTGTTTTGCGGTCCGTTTTTCACGGGTCCTTTGTTCCGTATCTGAGTTTTTTTTTCCTCTGATTTAAAGTCCTCTTCCGTTCCGTTATTCCACAAAACATATCCATATGGTTTCCGTATAAGATCAGTTTTTTGCGGATCAGAAACGGAAACAATAACTTATTAATCACCAAACACATGAGCAATATGGGATGGGCATAGCATTTCTACAGTATGGATCCGCAAAATACGGATGACATACGGATGTGTGGAGGAGCACAGGGTCTCTAACATCCACCAGCTCAGTGATGTCATGGAGTAATGGAAGGGGATTCCAGTGGTAACCTCTAGTGAATTCCATGCCCAAGAGAGTTAAGGCAATGCTGGAGAATAATGGCAGCCACACAAAATATTAGACATTAATGGCTGTGTTATTTTGAGGGCACACCAAATTTACACTGTTATACAAGCTGTACACGGACTACTTTACATTGTATCAAAGTGTCATATCTTCAGTGTTGTCCCATGAAAAGATAAAATATTTACAAAAATGAGAGGGGTGTACTCACTTTTGTGTACAGTACATATACACACATATACCATGTATATAGCACACACACTATATATATATATATATATATATATATATATATATATATATAACATACAGACAATTTCTTAGATCAGTGTCCACCAAAACTGGAATTTGTCTGGCCTCTAACAATAAATGTCCTCTCCTCAACCTGTGGCTCAAACTAGACGAGTAACAATCCCCCATGCATTTGGAGTGTAATTATGCTGAGTGTAAAGAACAGGCATTAGACTGGCGCATGTGAGGCTGGCACAGCTACTGATTACTCCACGTTTGGCAAGTTGCAGCCACATTTGTGTGTCTGGTTGGCAAGTCTGTGATAACAGGCCTCTACTGTATGAAGAAATGTGTTACAAAGTTCCTAAATGAGCTTTCTCCATCAGACTTATAAACAGTGTGCAATACGTTCTGCATAATCTCCTTTATCACAGGTTTGCAGAGCTTTACACAATCTTCAACCTGTATTCCCATACTTCATTTAGCATACTTCCATTCTTTCAAAGCAGTCTAGTGGCATGCATACACAGACAATGATAAAATATATTAAGCTATTAAGCTGGTACATGGCCAGTACACAAATCTTACTTCATATGCAAAAAGATGTCTGGACGCAACGAAAAAAAATTAATAACACTTTCAGCGAGCGGGAATTCACCAGATCTAAGCGCATAAATAATGGCCCAAACCAAACCTCACAGTACTAAATCCTTGTTTAATGTGCCGCCATGCAGTTATCACCATCATCTGCTTAATAAATGCACAGTGGAACACTAAAAAGTCACCACTTCTTCTGGAAACAGAAAACCAAAGCAGAAATTAGCAAAAAAAAAAATCAAACATTTTAACGCTTAAAACCATAATTTTGTTTTTGAAAATACACATTACCCCTATATCAAAAAACAATATTTGGTAGCCCAAAAAGAGGTACAGTAACTGGCAGGTAAAGTGATAGCATTAGTAACCAAATGATGCTTGTAGGAGAAGTTCATTTTGGAACTTTTTTTATTTTAATTTTTTTTGCTGTGTTATCTCACTCAGGAGGAAACATGACTGTCTACGTAGGATCTGTAGGCACAAAACATTAGGTACATTTTTATTTACAGTATATTTGCAAAGTTGGCCTTTCTTGATACATAGGGCTCCATAGGAATGCCCATTTTCTAAGTTTTTCTTTTACAGGGAATTTTGAACATACACAAAAATATAATATATCGATATCTGCTGACTGAAGATGCTTTTCAGGCTCCTGATACTGATATCCTATGCTCAGGATAGGTCATTAATATCAGATTGGTGAGGGTCGGAAACAGCACATCTCCACCAATCAGTTGCTACCTGCAGCCTCCAGCGCCGGAACTAGTTCTTGAATGGGTCAGGAAGCACAGGTCCGTTCAAATTATAATAGCCGTGCTGGGTTACTGTGGTGAGTGGGAGTTGAGTGCAGTAACACGGCGGAGCCACTACACTTTGAATGGATCAGGAAGCACAGCTCCATTCAAAGTCCAGCTCTGGAAGCTGCAGGAAACAGCTGATCAAGGGGGAGTTGGACCCTCACTGATCAAATATTAAACGAGGCATCTAGGATTAGAAAAATATGTCTGCATTCTTCTAAAAACAGCACTACACTTGTCCCCAGGTTGTGTGCTGCACTCCAATAAAGCCAAGCTGTAATACCAGAAGCAATCCATGGACAAGGGGTGGTGCTGTTTTTGGAAGAAAGCAGCCATAGTTTTCTAATCCTGGAGAATGTCTTTATCCTGGGGATAGGTCATCAGTATAAGGACCCTCAAAAACCCCTTTGAAAAATCATTAGAGGAAACCAGTTACAATCTACTCAGTAATATCTACAGTACAGCAATACTTTTAAGGCCTCTTGCACACGACCGTATGGCTTCTTCAGTATTTTGCGGTCCGCAAAAAATACGGATGACGTCTGTAGAACAGAACGGAATAGCTGGCCCCTGACAGAACAGTACTATCCTTGTCCGTTATGCGGACAATAATAGGACATGTTCTATCTTTGAATGGGACTGAAAAACAGAAATACAGAAACGGAAGGCATATGGAGTACCTTCCGTTTTTTTTGCGGATCCATTGAAATGAATGGTTCCGTATACGGTCCATAAACGGAACGCAAAAACGGAACGTAAACAGAAAAAAAATGTTCGTGTGCAAGAGGCCTAAGGAAGATATACAGTACATGTAGCAGTTGTGTTGCTTTTTAAAACGCATCAAAAATACTTTGCAAAAAACAGACCAAAAAAGCATCCTTAGCGCAATCCAACGTACAGTTACATCCCAGCTTCAACTATCAGTGGGTCACCAGAAATGGTGACAGTGAAGCGATCGCAACTGTCCATGCCAGTTGCCGGGCCCATCTCTCCAGCACGGGACTAATCATGTCAGTCCCATGCATGTCAGTCCCTGTGATGGACCAGTAACAGACTGGTCCATCACAGCGCTGACCGGTAGATTTGACGGCATTCCCACCTCTTTCAAGCACCGTTCTGCCATGGAGCGTCAGAGCATAAGAATGCCACTGCAGAGCCTTTGGACAGGTTTGATGCAAGTAAAAAAGTGTATTATCACTAAAGAGGAAGCAGAGTTTATCAATATCCGGTCTCTACGTATAGCCATATTTTATTACCTGCCTAAAATTCACAAGAGTATTACTGACCCACCAGGGAGGCCCATAATATCAGGTATAGGCAGCCTTACATCAAACTTGTCCAAATATGTTGATGTAATTTTACAGAAGCATGTCCATAAACTTCCAGCGTATCTAAAAGACACACAGCATATTTTGGAAATCCTAGAAAGGGCACAATGGAAACCAGGATATATTCTAGGTACCTTTGATGTTTCCTCACTCTACACTGTTATCGAAAATGAGAAGGGTAAGGAAGCAACCGAATATTTTTTAAAGAAAGATAACACATTACCATTGGAACAAATCGAGTTCATTGGGGAGTGCATCTTATTTATTTTAAAACATAATTATTTTAAATTTGAGGACAATTTTTCCCTACAGACGTGGGGTACCGCCAGGGGGACCAGATTCGCGCCGAGTTTCGCTAACTTGTATATGGGGAGGTGGGAGGAACTCACCATCTTCCCCAGTGGCGAGCTCCGCGCAAATCTGGTCCTCTGGCATAGTTTCATTGACGATATTATTTTTATTTGGAAAGGTGGGCAAGAGACACTTTTAATGGAAATTAATAAAAATGACTTATTTACAATTCACCCCAACCTTTAGCACAGATCGGATACACTGTTTAGATCTAACTGTTACTATCCAGAATGACTTAATATTGACTCAAACCTATTCAAAACCCACCGATAGTAATAGCTATATCTCATTGGAGAGCTGCCATTTACCAACTTGGCTAACCAACGTGCCACGGAGCCAATTCATTAGATTGAGACGCAACTGCACACTGCTAAAGCAGTTTGACGAGGAGGCCAAGGTATTATTGAATAAATTTGAAGAGAAGGGCTATAAGACTGCTGAATTGGAGAAAATAAAGTCAGAAATATCACTAATTGACAGGAAGTCACATACATAAAAAAGGTTAAAAAGGACGATAATAAAAAAGACCAATTAGAGAATGAAAATGACTCCGCCTTTAAAATCCCAATTATAACACAATATAGCGAAAAAGAGAATGTCTTCAAAAAAATTGTCAAACGCCATTGGGATACCCTCAAACAAGACAAAGTAATAGGGGAAAAAATATCTAAATACCCATGCTTTGTATTCAAGAAGGCCAAAAACTTGGGGAATATAATAGCCCCGTCTGTCAAAATAATAACTAAAAAGAAAAACACAGAAATAATATCTAATATTGAGAACACCAAAACAATAATTTATAACTCTAAGTCTGGTTTCTTTCCATGCAAAACTTGTAAAGCCTGCCACATAAGTCAGACCAAACCAATAAAGACCATAGAGGGTGCGCAGAGGACATTCGAGATAGAGGGTCACCTCACTTGTTACTCCAGTGGGGTGATCTACTTTATCAAATGTCCATGCACAAAATTATATGTGGGCAGAACAAAAAGGACTCTACAAACCAGGATAAAAGAACATATGGCCAATATAAAGAAAAAAATTGACGGTCACCCATTATCTCGACATTTTTCTGAAAAACATGGAGGGATTTTTAGAGGATCTATATTCGGAGCGTTAGAACACATTAGACCTGACCAACAAGGTGGAGATTATATCAGAGCAATGTCCAGAAATGAAACTAAGTGGATTTTTAATTTGAACACCCTCGCACCAGTGGGACTCAATCACAAAACCATTGAAAATGCATATAATAATCCATTATAACAACTATCAGGATAACACAATTCATAATTTCTTAAATTGCATTTTTATTTATAATATAGCGCACCATCTTATGCATTATAAAACATTTCCTCTGACATTTGGTCATTTGAAGCCTTTAACCCACCCTAATGGTAAAAACAGAGGATATGGTACGTGCCGGTATACTGTGACTTGGAGAGTGACTGGTTAACTGGTGACCATGGAGACGGACGCCTATTTACTCGCAGAGAGAACAACCAATACTCATCCCTGATGAAGAAATTCGGTAATTTCGAAACGCGTTGGAGGTGTTTTGGTCCGAGAAGGCATCCATCCCTAGTGTGACGTCACACTGAAGCAGTGTCCTCGTGGATCACCAGCCTGGGTTTCCCTCGCGCGCACGAGTCACCGGCAGGGACCGCTCGCGCTTATAGAGGAAGCCTGAAGATAGAGCTGTCACAGCTACCCTCCAGTACAAGCACCAGGAAGATCAGGAAGGATTCCGAAAGTCAGCCCAATACAAGCAAGTGACTATATATACACATATACTTTTTTCATTTATACAAGTTGATCATTTATTAGAGTAACCAACTTGCACTGACTCCGGACACTACTTTAACTAATAACGGTGGACACAGTAGTGGATATCATCTAATATCATCTAATGTGCTACATATTAAGATATTAACTATTAGCTATCATTTCACACTGTAAAGTCAGCGCGGTCTATTTATTACGTTGTTTTTACTTCTTCTAGGGTTTAGGCAATTTACTCCCTACTATAGACCAGCAGCGACACACTCCTTGGAGTGTCATTCAGTGTATTTTACATTTTACTCTATTTCATTGAGTAAGGCAGCGCGGGTCTCCTTTGATTGTTTTTTTTAGCTATATCCAGGTTTTTTTATGTTTATTTGTTTAAGGTTAACCAAACGAATTTGCTATATTCCATTACAGCCACTGCAGTATGTTTAGCTTCTGATACTACATTACATGCCCAGGATTCCATGGCGAGGTTGAAAATTCTTTCATGGAATGTTAGGGGATTAGGCACTCCACAAAAAAATACTTTGTCTACAAGAGACACATCTTATGCCTACTACATCTATGGCCCTAAAGAAGCCTTGGGTACAATGGTCCGCGCACTCCTGCCATTCTTCTTCTTCAAGGGGGGTATCTCTGCTAATTCATAAACAACTAAGATTGGAGGCAAAAGATCTGGTCACTGATACGGAAGGCAGAAATATCTTTGTTCATGCTCTTATTGACAATGTACAGTATGTTTTACTAGGCATCTATAACCCTCCCCCTGGTTCCATGCAGATCCTACACCTAGCAGCCACCTTTGCGGCCGCTTAACCACATGCTAAAGTAATCTGCATGGGAGACTTGAATATGATGTTGGATCCTGCACTAGATAGACTTACTGACATGGCAAGCCCATCAAATATAGGGTCCCCTTCGCAGCTTAAAAGATTCTTAACAGAACGTCGGTGGCACGCTCTCTGGAGAACTAAATTTCCCAGGTCTAAGGTTTACTCCTGTCACAGTAGCAGTCACAACTAGGATAGACTATATACTAGGTAATGAACTGGTATTGTGAAACTTACGGTCTATTACATACAGTATTTACCCAGAGGAATATCAGACCACTCGCCAACACTAGGCACACGTAAGCGTAGTGTTCCCTCAATAACGTACAGAATGAATATACATCCGTTCTGGCTGAGCCTCATGGGATCAACAGACAGAGTCACATATCAACTACAAGAGTTTCTTAAAACACATGAAAATGAATCCAATACAGCTATTTTGTGGGACTACACTCTAGTATATCCTATGTTAAAAGAGACACTAAACTCTCAGAAATGGAGCTGAAGTCACAGTGCACCACACTGGAACAGCAGTATATTCGTCATCCAACTGATGCCAATAGATCTGCGTGGTTACAAGCGGGTAGACAGTATCTTGTGATGCTCAAAGATAAAGCTGACAGGAAACAGATTTTTATGAAACAGACTGCTTTCGAATTGGGAAATCAATCGGCTAAGCTACTAGCTCAGTTAATTCGACACAATTCGCCTTCTACGGCGATCTTAGCAGTTAGGAATCACATGGGACAGGAACTTAGCACTCAAGAATCAATTATCAGTACCTTTACACATTTCTATCAAGATCTATATAAATCCAACATAACAGCACCCGAAAAAGAGATAGCTGCCTACGTGGAAAGTATCCCTCTCCCTGAAGTCACTACATCACAAAGTGCCCAATTAGACCAATCTATATGTTTGGAGGAAATACTCCAAGCAATAGCAAACCTTAACAATGGGAAATCCCCGGGACCAGATGGACTCCCCAAGGAGGTATATGCCAAATATGCAGAGGTCTTGGCCCTCCAACTGTTAGCTACTTTTTACTCAGCGCTGAAAATGATACATTTACCAGAGTTATATAGGGAAATCACTATAATATTTTTACTCAAACCTGATAAGGACCCTCTTGACTGTGGATCCTACAGGCCCATAGCACTGTTAAATGTGGATTACAAAATACTAACCAAAATATTAGCAACTCGTCTTAACCGGGTAATTCTATCACTGGTCCATCCAGACCAAACAGGTTTTATGCCCAGGAAGTCTACCACAGAGAACATAAGAAGGGCCCAGGTGGTCACTCAGATGGGACACTCCCTGAAAGCAGACCGGGCCCTGGCTTCACTGGAAGCAGCCAAGGCATTTGATTCTATAGAATGGGCATATTTGTTTGGTTGCCTCCGAGGCTTTGGGTTTGGTCCTCAATTCCTTAAATGGGTCAGCATCCTATACAGCAACCCGGTAAGCAGGCTACTGGTAATTATCAGAGAGTTTTCCCTTTCATAGAGAAAAAAGACAGGACTGTCCCCTGTCGCCACTTTTGTTTGCTTTGGCAATTGAAACCTTGGCTATTAGGGTGAGAAACAGTAACACCATAACCGGAGTGACAATGGGAGAGAGGGAGATTCGTATAGGTCTATATGCTGACGATATGATCCTGTATCTGTCTTCACCTGATTCGTCACTCAGCAGTGTGGTGACCTTAATAGATGAATTTGGGGATTATTCAGGCTTGAGAATTAACTGGGGGAAATCGGTGAACATGCCACTGGGCAGGACCAATTGGAATGGTCCTTCTCATGTAGCTCAGCTGAAAGTAGTAGACTCATTTAAATTTCTAGGATTCATAATTACTAAACAGCACTTCCAGGCACTATCATTTAATATCTGCCCACTAATATCTGCCCCCAAATTTTAAAGCTGAATACACTGAAACGCCCCAAAATAGAGGGAGGAATGGCCCTACTGGACTATTTCACAAGCCGGTCAGATACAGCTCATTAGCACCTGGTTCACAACAGCGGACATACCGACCTCTGAGTACTTCTTAACTCCTTAAAGGGATTGTCCGGGATTGGGGACATTGCTTTAATAGTACAAGTGTGGCATACACATTACATACAAGCAGGTAGTACCTTTGGCACAGATTTCTACAGCCCCGTTTTCATCTTTGAAATTCATGGCAGGAAGTTACTGTTTTCTTCTCCTCATTGACGTACCGGGTCCCTTGCAGGCAAGCAAAGCTTCCTCTTCCGCTGCTCAGGGAGCCCGGTGACGTCACTGGCAGCGAAAGAATCGAGGTGAATATTGATGAGGGGTGGAGTTACAGCGGCTGGCCGACATCCCACTAAGCTCCGCCCTTTGACAACCTGATAAGCCCCGCCCCTCCAGTCCGGTGAGCTTCAGAATGAATGGAGGTGAATATTGATGAGGGGGCGGAGTTACAGCAGAGCAGAGAGACAGCTGTAATCACCTGATGCTGCGCTGCCCCAGGACCCACAGGGCAGTGCAGCCGGAAGTCAGGGAAAGATAAACAGATATATAAACAATGAGTGGGGGACCGTTGGAGCCACATAGAAGTGGCAAAAATAGCTGAAAATGTATGGAGGCACCTTTATTTAGATGTACATTGTGAGTAAACGTGTGTTTTTAAAAAACATTTGGTCCAGGACAACCCCTTTAAGGACACAGCCTTATTTCACCTTAAGGACCAGGCCATTTTTTGCAAATCTCACCAGTGTCACTAAGTGGTGATAACTTTAAAACGCTTTGACTTATCCAGGTCATTCTGAGATTGCTTTTTCGTCACATATTGTACTTCATGACACTGGTAAAAAAATACCAAATTTACCCCAAATTTGTAAAAAATAGCAAATTTCCAAGTTTCAATTTTTCTACTTCTATAATACATAGTAATACCTCCAAAAATAGCTATTACTTTACATTCCCCATATGTCTACTTCATGTTTGGATCATTTTGGGAATTATATTTTATTTTTTGGGGATGTTACAAGGCTTAGAAGTTTAGAAGCAAATCTTAAAAATTTTCCAGAAATTTTCAAAAACCCAATTTTTAGGGACCAGTTCAGGTCTGAAGTCACTTTGTGAGGCTTACATAATAGAAACCACCCAAAAATGACCCCATTCTAGAAACTACACCCCTCAAGGTATTCAACACTATACCCCTCAAGCAAGGTTTTGCTGGACTGTTTTTTTTTACACTGTGTCCCATTTGAAGCCCCCCTGATGCACCCCTAGAGTAGAAACTCCATAAAAGTGACCCCATCTAAGAAACTACACCCCTCAAGGTATTCAAAACTGATTTGAAAAACTTTGTTAACCCTTTAGGTGTTCCACAAGAATTAATGGAAAATAGAGATACAATTTAAAAATTTCACTTTTTTGGCAGATTTTCCATTTTAATATTTTTTTCCAGTTACAAAGCAAGGGTTAACAGCCAAACAAAACTCAATTTTTATGGCCCTGATTCTGTAGTTTACAGAAACACCCCATATGTGGTCAAACTGCTGTACGGGCACACGGCAGGGCGCAGAAGGAAAGGAATGCCATGCGGTTTTTGGAAGGCAGATTTTGCTGGACTATTTTTTTTTTACACCATGTCCCATTTTAAGCCCCCTGTTTTGAAATAGCTGTTTTGGCACCGTTTTAATTTTTTGTTTTTTACAACATTCATCTGACATGTTAGATCATGTGGTATTTTTATAGACCAGGTTGCCACGGACGCGGCAATACCTAATATGTATACTTTTTTATTTATTTATGTAAGTTTTAAACAATGAATTCATTTTTAATAAAAAAAAATCATGTTTTAGTGTTTCCATAGTCTGAGAGCCATAGTTTTTTTTTTCAGTTTTTGGGCGATTATTTTGGGTAGGGTATGATTTTTTCGGGATGAGATGACGGTTGCTATTACACTTTTTGTGATGTAAAGTGACAAAAAATGGTTTATTTAGCACAGTTTTTATTTTAAATTTTTTACGTTGTTCATCTGAGGGGTTAGGTCATGTGATATTTTTATAGAGCCGGTTGATACGGACGCGGCGATACCTAATATGTATACTTTTTTTTATTTATCTAAGTTTTACACAATAACATCATTTTTGAAACAAAAAAAAAAATCATGTTTTAGTGTCTCAATATTCTGAGAGCCATAGTTTTTTCAGTTTTTGGGCGATTATCTTAGGTAGGGTCTAATTTTTTGCAGGATGAGATGCCGGTTTGATTGGCACTATTTTGGGGTGCATATGACTTTTTGATCGCTTGCTATTACACTTTTTGTGATGTAAGGTGACAAAAATGGTTTATTTAGCAGTTTTTTTTTTTTGTTTTTTTTACGGTGTTCATCTGAGGGGTTAGGTCATGTGATATTTTTATAGAGCCGGTCGATACGGACGCGGCGATACCTAATATGTATACTTTTTTTATTTATGTAAGTTTTACACAATAACAGCTTTTTTTAAAACAAAAAAATGATGTTTTAGTGTCTCGATATTCTGAGCCATATTTTTTTTTTTTTGGGCGATTGTCTCAGGTAGGGGCTCATTTTTTGCGGGATGAGGTGACGGTTAGAATGGTACTATTTTGGTGGGCAAACGCCTTTTTGATCGCTTGCTGTTGTACTTTTTGTGATGTAAGCATTTTTTTTTTTTTACGGTGTTCATCTGAGGGGTTAGGTCATGTGATATGTTTATAGAGCTGGTCGATACGGATGCGGCGATACCTAATATGTATACTTTTCTTTCCTCCCCTATTTTTTACCAAATTTTTTTAACTTTATTTGTTTATTTTTACTTGAAACTAAATTTTTTATGGGGGGGGGACTTTATTTTTTCCACTTTTTTTTTTTGTCCCACTTTGGGACTTCAACTTTTGGGGGTCTAATCCCTTTACAATGCATTCCAATACTTCTGTATTGGAATGCATTGGCTGTTTGAGTAATACAGTGTGTATTACTCATACAGCTTCCTGCCTGTGAGATCCAGGCAAAAGCCACAAACCGCAGGTCTGAATTGACCTGCGGTTTGCGGCGATCAACGACACGGGGGTGGGGGGGGGGGGGACCCCCCCCACGCGCATTTAGCCAAATAATTGAGCAGGCACCGGGTTTTGATCACCGCCCGGTACGTCATGTGTCCGGAAGAGGTTAAAAACCTACCTGAACTGCAATACCCTATGGTCGGTATTAAAGGGGTCACCTAAATTTCAAAGGTCCATGCTGCCACTGCATAAATTGGCACAGACGGTCTGGAAAGAAGCTAAATCACTGGCCAAATTCACAGACATACCTTTATGGGATAATCAGTCCTTACCAAATATGCATGACAAATGGAAATTGGTGGGAGCTAGTATCAGTTTCAGTAATTGACAAATGGAAAAGAAAAATACCCACACTCACTGATGAATCCATAACAGGTTCATTATAATCACATTTACAGGTGTCTCCCTCAATCCATAAAAAAATTATCCAATTAAACATCAAGCATCAGACATATTTCACACCAACTAGGATGTATAGAATGGGCAGAGTGTCATCCACAGCATGTCCACGATGCGGGGAATTGGAGGCCGACTTATGGCATATGATATGGAGCTGCAATCCAATAGCTATATTTTGGAGAGATGTGACTGACTTTCTTTCCCATCTACTTCCGGTTCAAGTGCCTTGTATACCTGAAGTCTGCCTGTCAAGAGGTACTGAATGAAGACAATTGGGATCATTACACAACAACATTCCTGAGGGAATACCTATTTATGGCACGTAAATGTATTGCTTTGAGATGGTACAACCCTAATACACCGAACTTGACCATGTGTAAAATGCAGATAAATCAGATTTTACCATATATTGTACTACAGGGTGGGCCATTTATATGGATACACCTTAATAAAATGGGAATGGTTGGTGATATTAACTTCCTGTTTGTGGCACATTAGTATATGTGAGGGGGGAAACTTTTCAAGATGGGTGGTGACCATGGCGGCCATTTTGAATCCAACTTTTGTTTTTTCAATAGGAAGAGGGTCATGTGACACATCAAACTTATTGGGAATTTCACAAGAAAAACAATGGTGTGCTTGGTTTTAACGTAACTTTATTCTTTCATGAGTTATTTACAAGTTTCTGACCCCTTATAAAATGTGTTCAATGTGCTGCCCATTGTGTTGGATTGTCAATGCAACCCTCTTCTCCCACTCTTCACACACTGATAGCAACACCGCAGGAGAAATGCTAGCACAGGCTTCCAGTATCCATAGTTTCAGGTGCTGCACATCTCGTATCTTCACAGCATAGACAATTGCCTTCAGATGACCCCAAAGATAAAAGTCTAAGGGGGTCACTGGATATGCGAAATTGCTACATGATGATGTGTTTCCCTCTTTATGCACTGAAGCTGGCACGTTCCCTGAGTTTTTCCAGCAAGATGGTGCACCCACCACCACATTATGGGTGTCAGGTCCGAGCATTCCTAGATGAACAGTTTCCTGGAAAGTGGATTGGTCGTCGTGGACCAGTTGAATGGCCCCCAAGGTCTCCCGATATAACCCCCTTAGACTTTTATCTTTGGGGTCATCTGAAGGCAATTGTCTATGCTGTGAAGATACGATTTGTGCAGCACCTGAAACTACGGATACTGGAAGCCTGTGCTAGCATTTCTCCTGCGGTGTTGCTATCAGTGTGTGAAGAGTGGGAGAAGAGGGTTGCATTGACAATCCAACACAATGGGCAGCACATTGAACACATTTTATAAGTGGTCAGAAACTTGTAAATAACTCATGAAAGAATAAAGTTACGTTAAAACCAAGCACACCATTGTTTTTCTTGTGAAATTCCTAATAAGTTTGATGTGTCACATGACCCTCTTCCTATTGAAAAAACTAAAGTTGGATTCAAAGTGGCCAACTTCAAAATGGCCGCCATGGTCACCACCCATCTTGAAAAGTTTCCCCCCTCACATATACTAATGTGCCACAAACAGGAAGTTAATATCACCAACCATTCCCATTTTATTAAGGTGTATCCATATAAATGGCCCACCCTGTAGTATACAAGTATCGCAATAAACCGCAAAAGTTTGATAGAGTTTGGGGCCTATGGTGTGGGGCAGCAGAAACTATGTACTTAACCTCGAGTCTGCGACAATCTATATCAGCAGCTCGCGGAAACGTGGCTCAGTCGGTTTAGTAGGGATGCATGTACTGAATACAACTGCAATAAATGATCTGAAAGAATAGGGAATATATGACAATGCACTGGCTGAGTAGAGAAATTGTTTACACGGTTGCTGTATTTTTGTTGTCTATATAACTGTCTGCATAAAGAGATATGGACCACATAGGTCTTCTGTCTTATTTTTATACTGTATTTGGCAACAAAAGAGTATAAGATTGTTGTTAATTTACTTCTGTTAATAAAACAGTTAAAAAAACAAAAGCACTGTAATTTACAGATATTGAAAAAGTTAAAGTATCTTTGAGTGGCAAGGACCGACACTTCATTATGGACCATTTAGAATAATGTTTGGGACTGATGAGGTGACATCATTTCTGTATGCTTGCTGATTTATTCTTCATTGTGCTAAAAGTAAACTGCCACACGTACCTTGATTGTAAGTGAACTGTTAATGTGCTCCGGTCTCCAACACTTCTTCATCCTGATCATTGCCTGCTTTACTGAGAAATTGCGGATTTTCTGATGTGCAATGAGCTGTTTGGTGAAACAAGGGTGCTACTATTGCACCAAAAGCTCTGCTCTTTATTACATCAGCCTTTCATTCCTTATCGTGTATAACAACAACCCCCCCCCCTCCAGTTTTGAATGACAGGTCCAGACAGGGGAGATGTAATCTCACTTGGCCTTGGCCTTTCGCCGGTACTTTGGGAATCAGTGCACGCACAGTAGTGTACTAAAGCTTGCCAGGGCTGAATTCATCTGTACTACACAGCCCTGGCTAGCATGCCATATACTGCCTGGCCTTGTCACTCAAAGCTGGGGGGTAGGCTGGGTGCGATAAGCTTTCAGTGCAATGGTGAAGGCCTTGTTGCACCAAAAACTCATGGCATATCAGAAAAATCTACGATTTCTCAAGAATGCAGGCACTGATCAGGGCGGGGAAAGGCGTCAGAACCTGGAGACCAGAGCACATCTGACGCATGACTTAAGATTACTAAGGAAGTATGTGGTGACAGATTCCCTTCAAGCACGTATCTCTAGTTACAATGGTTTGATATTTAATGTATATTCAATATTATATTATAAAAGTCTTTCTAATTAGACATATTCTGACGTCTACCAGTGTAGTATATCCAAATAATATTTTACAGCTTGTATATAGATATAACCCATATACACTAATTGACAAACAACACCACACCCAGGTAGAAATTATGGATTGCTGCAAAACACTGCATGCAGTTATGTCTCAAGGAAATATGTAAATAATTACAGGGGTGGTCTTGTGAATGAGAAATCTGGACCGCTACAGACTGGAACCGTATTGTCTTTAATAACGAATCCAGGTTCTGTTTTGGATCTCACGATGGTCAGGTTCTCGTATGGAGGCATTGTGATTAGCACACAATCCTGCCTTTTGTGTGTAGCGACAAACTGCCCCAACTGCTTGTGTGAATCTGGGGTGCCATCCCCTATGACATACATTAATGTTCCTTCCCCACAATCGGCTGTTATTAAGAGAAGATGAAGTGATCACCTCCACAAAATCATTGTTTCTGGGCATCAAAGAGCTGTTTAGACAGCACGATCTGCTGCCCGGGAATGATGATTGAGGTGTTTGTACCTCAGATTATTTCACCCGATGAACGAGTGTTTTGCTCATTCATCGGGTGACATTCGGTACCTTTACACGGGCCGATTATTTGGAACAGCAGACCTTGTATACTTGCTAACAATAAAAGCCGGACCCAAGCTTTGAAGATTTGTCTTTGGCTCTGTAAATAATGACTTCGCTCTGACCGGTGAGCCAAATCCCCACAGTTTATATTTCACCTTTGTGGACATCATCCATTTCATGCACTCTGGACCCATGTGTTTTGACTGTAAAACCACAATTAAAAAATTAAAAAAAAAACAACAACAAAACAACTGCATTAAAAGCACAAGCGATTTATCGCTACTGGTTTTGTACATGTCATACTTTGCTGATTTTAAGAAACCTTCATGTTTATTGCGCTAGGAAAAGGATGGGTGCTGGCACTATACCAGAAAAGGAAATTAAGCAGGGTCCCATAAATAATGTGTCCTCTTCTAACATGTTTTAGATATAAATAAAGAATTAAGCAATTTATTGCAGACAGACACAAGCCTGAGTCAGCTCTGGCAGAGGTTACGCTGTGCCTGGTGCTGCACTTAACCACAATTGGGCTTCTGCTACCTAAAAGGAGCAATTAGTAAAGTGACCAGCATGAGAAATAACAGCGAGTTCTAGACATAGGAAGCAGATATAAAGCAAGGGGGTAGAGGAAATGGGGAATCTCACATTGCTTAGCTTCTAACCTGGTAAATCAATACAAAAAAGCTTTTTAAGACTTAACTCACCTTATTAAAATAGAAGAACCTGGTTTGTGTTGATAACATGAGTATTGCACCTACTAGTAGGGTTTGTTGCACTGGTGTGTTTCTACAGAAGCAATTCCATTCATAACCCCATCACATTCAATGATAGGGCTGGGCTATTAATTGACAAACCAAAACAGAAATGCAGCCCCACTTGGTTACAGCCAGTGCCGCTCTAACTTCACCAGCGAATGAGTGCACAGAAAGCAGGAAACGACAGGAGGCAGAGCCGTTTACCTTGCGTGGTTTGGCCAGTGTGGGTGGAGCCGCGGTCGCAAGATGGGGAAGTGTCTGAGAGACATAGCATGGCTGCCAAGGTATGTGCCTAGGCTGCACTCATGTTTTAGTCAAGTCACTCATGTTGTAGATGTAGAAGAAAAGTGTGCCCGGGAAGTTGTAGAGATAGAATGGGGATGTTGGTGAGGGGGATGTCAACTAACATGCTAGGGAACATTGTAGTCAAGCGGTTTGAAGTCAGCATTGCAGACTGGTCCTAGAGGAAGAAGAGGTTGATTGAGCAGGTTCCTGGGGTCCTACAGAGTGCACACAACGCTGACTGAGTTCTTAATTTTTAGGAAACCCATATCCTCCTATGAGTATTTACATTGTAATCATAGAGTCTTTGTAAGCCCAACCTTAGTTAGCATACAGAGTGGGTCCAATACACATGTGGAGCCTGCCTTCTATAAATTCACTGGAGGCCGGTTGGCACCAAAAGAGGTAGCATATGGCCTAGGTTCCCATCCAAAAGAGGTCACCTTGACATGGTGGATGGGCACAAATAATTTTGATCAAAATATATTTGCTCATATAGTGAGTATAGCATTAGTTTGTATATTCTGCGTTTGCAGAGTGCTGTTGCATTGTGTTTGGTTTAGTATTTTCAGCCATGGTGACACACACCTGCGCATTAGGGTGTGCTGACTAACAGGACTCGCACCTGTCTACCAATCAATAGAGCGGGACCCGGAAGTAAAGGAGAGCACTGACTCCAGTCCCATAGTGGTGAAAGAAGAAGTGGGCGCTCTTCTGTGGCATCCTCTTTATTCACTGCCACAGGACTTCTGAAAAGATCTAAGTGAGCATCCCCTTCAATGTTTATCTGCAGGCCGTCAACACTGTGAATGGGACAGAGCAGTTGTAATCACGCTGCACCGCCACTACAATTTGGACAGCTTGCAGGTAAACACTGAAGATGAAGCAGCGCTTACACGAATGCTGAAATCTCTTCAACAGCTGATCAGCAGGGGTGCCAGGAGTTGGACCCCTGCCAATCTGATATTGACGCCCTATCCTGAGGATAGGTCATCAGTAATGGAAAAATCGGACAACCTGTTACCAGCTCAGACAAGATGGACGCACCAAGTCCATAATCATGTTCAGGAAATAGAGTAGCAAAATCTACAATCACAAAATAACAATCGATTAGAAAGAAAGGAATGCGTCACTATCTAGTTTTAACTATCAGAAAAAAAAATTGGTGACACAGTTCCTTTACGGTTCCCATAGACCTTCAATAGCTTTCCACCAAGCACTATATCTTCAACGTACACATGCAAGTATGGTCAGCTGAGTATGTATGTTTTTCTGTGTGATAGGGGAAGGCCGCTGTCAGGCACCTCTAGTAGCGGCTTATCCCCCAGAGGACAAAAAGAATAGGATGTTATAATTCAACACACCTGATCCTTTTCTCCCCAGACTAAAGAGTTGCAAGCTACCCAGATAGATTAGATTGTTGGACACTCCAGCTGGTTTGGCTGACCGTACACTAATGCATACGGGGGCATTTAAACTATAGGGGATCCATCGAACGAGGATTTATCAAACACAAGGAAAACTTAAATAATACTCTTTGCCCTCTATAAGACACTTACAATACTGTGGGTAGATAAAGGGCATTATAGCAATGGAATGTAATAGAGCATTCGGTGTAGCATAACTTTCAAAATCCACATAAAATGTGATTAATCGGTCATGAGCTATGACTGTAAAGCAGTCAGTACTTGAGGGGTGTACAGAGCATTGCACACAAGTCGATGCTTAACAAACTAATTGTTTTAATGGAGGTATCCTGCAGTTCTGAAAAAATCAGTAAATGACAAATGTTATTTGTGCACTTTAGCAATTAGAAGGAAATGCTGACGTCCCTGAGCTGAATGATTAAGTCACTCAGACTAATTATTTTATTTAAAGCTGAATGTCAACAATTCTCAGATTGAGACACATGTGGACCAATGAAATCTACCATTCTTATGTCCTGCTCTCAGCTAACAAACCAAGCAATGTATAGACTTTAAAAGAAACAATTATACAGAAATGTGCCAAACCGTGCTTTCTGACATTCTTGTTATCTACATAAAGATTGTTGATTTAAGGACCAAGGTGTTTGCATCCGAGAAGCAGATCTGTCAGCTTAAAGAAGTTGTCCCACAAAACATTTATACTTTTCAAACCAGTACCTGGATCTGAATACTTTTGTAACTGCATGGAGACTTATATGCCATATATGCTCCTCTGGAATTCTGGGAGGGAAGCGATGCAAATGAGCTCTTAATAAGCTCTGTCTCTAATGCCACCAGATGTAAGGCAGCCATCCTAAAAGTCAATGTTTAGCTCTTAGAAATAAGCCTTGAGACATGACTGATATTAAATAAGCCAGCACCTCATCTGCAGACAGCTGTTTCGGGGTGATTGACCCTCATCAGTGCAGAGCAGATAGTACTGGCTTAACTGGGTAGGAGGCCTGTGTCCGGGTCAGGGGGAACTAACTCTCCTTAGGGAGAGAGCACCTTAATCAGTGTGAGGAGACTAATAGGCCATACATGCTCCTTTGGAATTCTGGGAGGGAAGAGATGCAAATGAGCTCATAATAAGCTCTGTCTCTAATGCCACCAGATGTAAGGCAGTTATCCTATAAGTCTCTGCTCTGCACTGATGAGGGTCAATCACCCCGAAACAGCTGTCTGCAGATGAGGTGCTGGCTGATTTAATATCCAAGTCATGTCTCAAGGCTTATTTTAAGAGCTGAACATTGACTTATAGGATGGCTGCCTTACTTCTGGTGGCATTAGAGACAGAGCTTATTAAGAGCTCATTTGCATTTATAACTGCATGTAATTAAAAATTTAGTAAAGCCACTGAGTTATTCAATAAAAAGTATAGTATCTGCATAAGGCCACCTGCTGCTTTATCTCTCTGTCCATCACACCGAGGTGGCCGCACATGTTCCATTGCATCTTGCCACCAGTCGAATCTACTGTTAGAAGCTGTGACAGTTACAGGGAGAGAACAGCATCAGAAAGGACAGGCCCTGTGAGCTACCAGCTTAAAATAAATCTAGCAGAGCAACGAGTAAGGAATGAGGAGATCTCTGGATCCATGTAAGGAACAGGGCTAGTTGTAGATTTGTGAGAAAGAGACTGTCATGTACTATATGATGTCTGATTTTTATGTTTTACAGTAATCTTGGGATAACTCCTTTAATGTTGGCCTATGTAAGTGCAGCATATTATAGCTACAAATTGGTGTGATTAGTAGCCATAATATTGCGCCATTTGGCTACTATGGCACTCTATTCATGAGCAAAACACTCACTGTGCTTCTTGAGACAGTGAATGACAGGCTGCTGTACATGCACTTCTACAAAGAGGTCTGTTAATAGCCGGAGAGGTGGGGGAGGTGCTGTGTGAACATGCCCTTGAAATGCAAACAGTGAAGACATTTCATAATTATACAGTATTAGTTATTAAACATAAGGCCTCATGCACATGACCGTATTTTGGGTCCATATTCAATCCACATTTTTTGAGGATTGCATGCTGACCCATTCCTTTCTATGGGGCAATAAACAAAGTGGACAGCACATGGATGTCATCCATGTGCTGTCCACATCCATGAAGCCAGTCCACAAATTACTAAACATGTCCTATTCTTGGGGCGTGGCTTAGCTCGCATGGCGTGAGGTAGCAAGAGTACAGGGCTCCGCTAGAATCCTGTCAAAACTCCTTCTAAACCAAGCAATCTTCCCTACTTATCTGACCGGATCCTTAAATCTGAGGTGCCCGGACCCCAGGGCACCAGAAAAATACAGTGAGACCAGCGCAGTATTGTGGAGCACGAACCTCTGCCGTAGAGGGAGTGCAGTGGAGGGGAGAAGCACTGAAGCTGTTTGCTAGCAGGGGAGAAGGGCGGAGCCACATGAGAGGAGAACTCCTGGCACGACCTCTTGGATAGGGGACTTTGGGCTCCAAGTTCTTCACCTTGGAGAGGACCCACATTACTCTTAGAAGAAAGCAGAGTCCCTGCTCTGTTTTATAACTGTGAGATTTATCTCTCTATCTGTATGGAATATTAACCCTTAAGAGCTGGGGCAGTAACAGCGATAGAGGTCTCCCTACTACCTCTGCTACATTTTCTCTATTTCTCTACTATCTACGTCAGTTTGATAATCCATCCTCTCATGTTCACACTCTGAAAGTTACCTCATAAGAATCAATTGCTGTACTGTAAGAGCCACATTTGCTTACATTCCATTAGACAAGCAGCTCCGTGATTTATATAGGCGGCAAAAACGCTGCAAAACTATATATGGACGCCATGAGTCAGACAGAGCAGGGAGATGGAGAGTCTGGTCCTGTGGTCACATCAGCAGAGACCTCCCAAATCATGAAGGCAATTGCAATGTGTCAAGCAGCTATCATAGCGAAAATGGACCATGTTCAATCGGATCTTAGCTGTCTGCGACATGATTTTGACAAAATACATGAAAGAACCACCGAGGTGGAGCGCAGATTAAGTGATTTAGAAGATGTGACCCGGGCAGGCAAGAACGATACTAGACAACTGCAACATCAAGTCAAGCTGCTACAAGCCAGGGTGGAAGACGCTGAAAACCGAAATAGAAGAAATAATATCCTCATTTTGGGACTGCCAGAAAGAGCTGAAGGATCCACTCCAGAAATCTTTGCGAAACAACTAATCAGAGACGTTCTGCAACCTATTGTCCTGTCTGTTTTTTTATTGAGAGAGCTCATAGAGTCCCCACTAAACTGCTACCTGCTGGAGCCCCTGCCAGGTCATTTATTATAAAGGTCCTTAATTATTGAGATAGAGACGCTATCCTGCTGGTAGTCCAACAGAAAGGCAATATCACCTATGAAAATGTGCGGTTATCTTTCTATCCGGACTTCACTTCGGAGGTCCAAAAGAGAAGGAGGCAGTTCAATGACGTCTAGGCTCGTCCATGGGATCAAAATATAAAATATGCCATGTTATATCCTTTGTGGCTCTGAGTGCAAGATGGTGAGATCATCCGCTTCTTTGAAACCCTGTCGACAGGCGTCCGGATGTGAGATCTCGCCGCTGACCCGACGCGGATATTTGAGTAGATATGTGGAGAATTTTAAAACACCTCCAACGTGGTTCTAAAAAGACGCATTCCTTTGATATAATGTTAGGAGCCAGTGATGAAGCAGCAGCCAGCTTCGAAACGCGTCTGGCCGATTGCGTTATCCCTGAGGAACTTTTGCTACCGAATACATTATTGTGACCAAGCACACACCAGCCGGTAACAGCGCGCTGAAATTCCGGCACAAAACCGATCACGTGTGACGCCACGTGACCCGGCGGATCACACGTGACCGACTATGCGGAAGTGACTCGCAGTCTGAGACAAGCCTCCCACTCAGAGAGCAGATATCTCCACAGCACGCTGATCCAAGATGGTAGGAGCAGACGTCGAGGACACGGTAACAAATTTTTTTGAACTTTGCGGGTCAAGGAGAAATATTTGTTGAACTTTATACCATACCTACCGGAGGTGTCCAAAAGCTTATGGTAACACCCAAATAGATCCATCTAACACATTGGATCGCAGTAGACGTATTAACCCCATACCAGCTTGGACATCTAATAGCTGGACTCCAAATTCCGGCTTTCAAAACTAAGTAGCTCAACAAAACCTCCACATGAAGGAGGCATATTGGGGTACAATAGAGAAATTGAACCGATATTCTCACTAATATCCCATGCTCTCAGGAGTTTGCAGGACTACACAATCTTTTACATCCTGTAGTCCAGTGGTGCCCAACCATTTTTCGTCTGAGGGCCGCACTAGACTTGGTATAAATTTAGCGGGCCGGAACCTAGGTAGCTTTGCCAGAAAGAAATGCAAACGCTGTGAGGGGGCACGTGTGAGCATTACTACTGTGAAGAGGGCACATATCTGGGCATAACTACTGTGTGGGGGCACATAACAGGGCATAACTACTGTGAGGGGGCACGTATCAGGGCATAACTACTGTGAGGGGGCACGTATCAGGGCATAACTACTGTGAGGGGGCACATATCAGGGCATAACTACTGTGAGGAGGGCACATATCAGGGCATAACTACTGTGAGGAGGGCACATATCAGGGCATAACTACTGTGAAGAGTGCACATATCTGGGCATAACTACTGTGAGGGGGCATGTGCGAGCATTACATCTGTGAAGACGGGGACATATCTTGGCATTATTACTGTGAGGGGGCACATATCTTGGTATAACTACTGTGAGGAGGGCACATATCAGGGCATAACTACTGTGAGGAGGGCACATATCAGGACATAACTACTGTGAGGGGGCATGTGCGAGCATTACATCTGTGAAGACGGGGACATATCTTGGCATTATTACTGTGAGGGGGCACATATCTTGGTATAACTACTGTGAGGAGGGCACATATCAGGGCATAACTACTGTGAGGAGGGCACATATCAGGACATAACTACTGTGAGGGGGCACGAGAGAGCATTACTACTGTGAAGAGGGCACATATCTTGGCATTATTACTGTGAGGGGGCACATATCTGGGCATAACTACTGTGAGGGGGCATGTGTGAGCATTATGTCTGTGAAGAGGGCACATATCTTGGCATTATTAGTGTGAGGGGGCATGTGATGTATACATATGTGTAATGTATGTAGTGCAGTATGTGATGATCACACACTGCACTACATACATTACACACATGTATACATCACATACTGCGCTGTCACCTTCTTCTGCAAGTCTATCTTGATGTCTGGTCTTTAGGCTTCAGTCAGATCCTCCACTGCCATGCTTGCGCCGTGTGCCCGACACGACCAAGAGCTGGCCCCTCCTCCTTTTATCTCCCGCCAGCTTCTCCTACAGCAGGGCGCTCTATCGCTCCAGTGCCAGAAATGACTGGGCCCCGAGGGCGTGGCTTGTGAGTGCATGGAGTAAGACGCACGTTTCACTGCTCCTGCTAAAATCCTGCTCATTTACAGTGAAAGCGCACTCAAACTGCCTGAAACTACTTTACCTGAGGAGAGGAAGGTGTCCGGTGATTGCGGTGACAAAATCGGAGCCTGAAAATGCCGAGGAAATCGTCCAAACTGGCGAAACAAGACCGCATGGAGAAAGGCCAAGATGGCGCCGGAAGTGGAGAGGGGTCGGCGCTGCAGGAGACGGTGAGCCAGAGCGCGGCTGCTAAACTCAGTAAATATGCCAGACTGGACGGTGGAGTGGGCGATTCGGTCAGTGATAAAGGGACTGATATACCTACCTCCTCTGATCAGGAGGACGGATCCATGGACGGTGATGACCCGGTTTTTTCCGGTCAGCCGGTGCTCAATTCTGCGGTCCCTGCAATAGTTCCAGCAGACCTGCGGGCTGATTCTATAAGGGAGTCCACACTGAAATATATAATGGTGGCAGTGGCAAGCTGCAACAGTACCTAAAGTGCTCGCAGTACAAGTTGGCAGCCTGAGATCAGATGTGTCCATAATCAGGCATGACCTGCACAAGATTTCTGAGCGTACTTCAGATTTGGAAAAGAGGGTGTCCTCACTGGAAGATGTTATTCAACCTCTGCAAATGGCGTCAAAAATGAATGGGAAAGATATAGCTGCCTTATACGCCAAAGCGGATGATTTAGAGAACAGATCGCGGAGGAATAATCTGCGAATTGTTGGAATGCCAGAAAAAACAGAAGGGGCCAATGCTACAGAGTTTGTGGAGAAATGGCTGCACCAGTTATTCCATGAGAAGGGCCTATCTTCCCTGTACGCGGTTGAGCGGGCGCACAGAGTCCCGTCGCGGCCGCTCCCGCCAGGCAGGCCTCCTCGCCCCATACTGGCGAAGATTTTACACTTTAAAGATCGGGACACTATCCTACGCCAGTCAAGGGACAATGATGAGATGGTCATGAATGGGGTCAGAGTGTCCATTTATCCGGATTATTCCAATGAGGTGCAGCGGAGGAGGAGCAGATTTATAGATATAAAGAAAAGGCACAGAGTGCTACAAGTTCCGTACGCCATGTTGTTCCCGGCTAGATTGCGAGTGGTGGCATTGGGTTCCACCAGATTTTTTGAGGACCCTGATGAAGCGACACAGTGGCTGGACGTCCACGAGCGGCAATTGAGAAGTGGGGCCCTGGACATTTGAAGGAAACAGTTTGCAGTTTGTGTTCACTTTATATGCATAGGATTGCACCCTAATGTCACTTTAACGTTATACCTGTTATAAAGTGTATTGAGTGTTTCTACCACACGGTAGATCCTGATGCAGGAGTAGGAAGTTGGGATAAGAAATGTATTTCCCAGTTGTGGAGAGGATTCTCTACCTGAGGGAGAGTGTTGGAATTAGAAGTGATTTTTGTTCAGCATTGGGCATGGTGCTTACAGATTGCCCTGAGTTTGAGTTGGATGTTTGGGAGGGGGGGGTTGGGGTTACTGTTCAAAGTAGCCTGATCACTGGGGAGGGGGAGGGATGGGGGGGGGGGAGGGTGACGGGTCAGAGTTGGGCGAGGGGCGTGAATTATGAGAGAGTGACATTAGTATGGGGTGTGAGATTCAAACATGCAATAATCTTTCATCATGACACAGGTGATTAAAGTGTTGAGCTGGAATGTGAGGGGAATGGCTGATGCACGAAAACGACAATGTATATTTCAATATTTGGGTCGGTTTCAGCCAGCTATCTGCTGCTTGCAGGAAACGCATTTGCAGTGGCTGAACAAGAACTGGGTAGGTCATGTGGTACATGCAATCCATTCCTCTCACTCCAGGGGCGTAAGTATGATTGTGCATAAAAGTATAAGGTATGAACATCTGAAGCAATGTGTGGATGCTGAGGGCAGGTATGTGTGTGTAGTATGCAAGATTGATGGGATCCAGGTGGTGTTGGTGTCAGTGTATGTGCCTCCACCTTTTGCTTCCCCTTTAATAAGGGATATTATGACCTTTGTGGCGGACTTCCCTGGACTGCCGTGGCTGCTAGTGGGGGACTTCAATTGTACATTGAATGACTCCATAGATAGGTGTAGGGTAGAAGGTGCCAGTGGATCACCGGGGAGTGTGGCTCTAAAGAATATTATGAGGGAAACTGGTTTACTTGATGTTTGGAGGCTGCGCAATCCGGATAAGCGGGTGTTTTCATGTAGATCTGCTACGCATCATTCACTATCACGCATAGATCTGGCTTTGGTTAATGATGTTATGCTGCCATTGATAAGAGATGTTGTTTATCACCCTCGGTCGTTGTCTGACCATTCCCTGGTGCAGGTTGATTTGTGCCTGGGCGTGCTTAGGCAGGGACCGAGGTTGTGGAAATGTAACCCGCATTGGCTGAATGTACTTGGTGATCTGTCTGAGATTACTCTGGAGGTCAGGGAGTACTTTTCTATTAATGGAGGGACGGCTTCAATTCACGGAGTCTGGGATGCCATGAAAGCGTTTCTGAGAGGGGTACTGATCAAAGAAATAAGTAAGCATAAATCTAAATCCAGAGAGGCAGATGTTAAAGCTCATGTACAAGTAACAGAGGCTGAAAGGGAGTTTGGTAGAATTCCCACCATGGCTAATAGTGAGGCGCTGGAGGTAGCTCAGGAACAACTGAGGTGTCACCTACTACAGGCTGCAGAGAGGAAACTTAGTTTTTATCGCCAAAGATCTTTTGAGGAGGGAGAGAAAGTTGGGCATTTGCTCTCAGTGGTTTCTCAGGCACAGAGGGGTTCTTCTTGTATACAAGAGCTAATGGATGGTAATGGGAATAGTAGCCAGGATACAAAAGGGATATTAGATATTCTAAAAGGTTTTTATGTCTCTCTCTATGCTTCCAAGGCGTCTAGCTCGGAGGAGGCCTTGTCCGCCTTTCTGGCTGAGGGTCAGCTATCAGTGTTATCAGAGGAGGATAGGGAGAGACTGGAAGAGCCGATCACGCTGGAGGAGTTAGAGGTAGCTCTTGGGGGGATGGCGAATGGTAAGGCGCCGGGGGCAGACGGTATACCAGTGGAGGTGTATAAAAAGTTGCAAGGGATACTTCTTCCTGAATTACTTAAGGTTCTTGAATATTCTCTGGAGACGGGTTCGCTACCACATTCTATGCAGGAGGCTATCATAGTAGTTATTCCTAAGCCTGGGAAAGATCCCAAAGTTCCTGATTCTTATAGACCAATTTCGCTATTAACAGCAGATGTGAAGCTCCTGGCGAAGGTGTTGGCGAACAGGCTGTCCAGGGTAATACTAACTATAGTGCACCCGGATCAAACGGGCTTTATGCCTGGGAAATCGACTGCTATAAATATCCGTAGAGTATATGCCAGTCTGAATATTCCAGCAGATAATGGAGGAGATAGGGCCTTACTTGCGTTAGACGCCGCCAAGGCGTTCGACAGTGTTGAATGGAACTACACATTGAGAGTCATGGGCTTTGGTGCTCGATTTATTCAGTGGGTGAAAGTGTTGTATTCAAGCCCAAAAGGCACCGATCAGAGCTAATGGGGGGCTGTCAGATAGCTTCTCTTTGGCCAGAGGCACCAGAGAGGGGTGCCCATTGTCACCCTTGTTGTTTGCGTTAGCAATTGAACCACTTGCAGCCCTTATCCGCCTGTCACCTCATATTGTGGGGTTTAGATATGGTGAGACGCAAAATAAAGTGGCAATGTATGCTGATGACACTATGTTATTTTTGGGTGACACTGGGGACTCTCTGGATGCGGCCATGGCTTTAATAGATAAATTTGGTGGCTTCTCTGGGCTTCGGATAAATTGGCAGAAGTCTGCCTTGATGCCGGTAGACGGCACTCTCTGGTGTGCAGGCAGATAGTTTGATTCCCTGGGTGGGCAAGTTTAAATATCTGGGGTTATATATAACACCTAGACTGCTAGATTTTGAAGAGCTTAATTTAACTCCTTTGCTAAATACCTTTAGGCTGAAGGCAAGGACATGGGGTAGACTCTTTTTGTCGGTGGTGGGCAGAGTGAATCTCCTAAAAATGGTAATGATGCCTCAGTTACTATACATATTGAATAATGCCCCCGTATGGATCCCAGTTGAGAGATTTAGGAAAATACATTCGATATTTAGAGATCTTATCTGGAAATATGGTCAAGCTAGGATTAAGCTGGAAGCTGGAGACGCTGCAATATCCCAAGTCTGAAGGTGGCTTGGCTGTCCCTAACGCCTGGATTTATTTCTTAGCCTCTCAGTGTCAACATTTTAAGGGTTGGATGGAATTTCAGCTACCAGATGTGACGGGGAAGATACTGCAACACTGGTTGGGTAGTAGGGATCTTATGGGTATTCTGGAAGGTGCAGGGATGCATGGGGGGAGAGAGAAAGTGACGCTTATAGAGCTTATGAAAAAAGTGTGGGCAAAGGTGAAATTGATCAGGGGAGTTGGTGGGGTAGGAGAGCTTTCCCCAATATGGAACAATAACTTGATGCCAGAGTTCATTTCTCTATCAGGAGTCCGAAATTGGGAATCCCATGGAGTAATGAGGATAGGTCAATTGATTGAGACTAGTGTATTTAAATCATTTCAAGGTCTACAGCAGGAATTCAACATTCCTAAAGTATGGTTCTATCAATACCTGCAACTGAGACACGCCTATGATGTCACGATAAGGAAGGGATGCATTATTGCAAAAATGGATGTGGTCCATAAACTGGTTCTCCCAGCTGGAGGAAAGAGAGGTTTGATATCACAGGTGTATACTCTGCTTTTAGACAAATTTTTGATAGAATTCCCTCTTACTAGGATGAGAAAATGGGAAAAGGATCTGGGGGACATCCCTAAGGAACAGTGGGAAGATATATTGGAGGCAGTCCCGAGAGTGTCTGTGAGTGAACAGGGCAAGTTGTCACAACTGTTTATCATCCACAGAGTCTACAAAACTCGAGTGTTTTTACGGAAAATTGGGATTAGAACTGATGACAATTGTCCAAAATGTATGGCGGAAGGTGCAGATCTGTTTCATATGCTTTGGTCTTGTCCAGTGCTAAGTAGATATTGGGATGAGGTGTTGACTTTGATTAATCGTAACCTGGAGTTGAGGGTGCAGAAGGACCCAAAGATATGTGTGCTGGGATATGTGAAGGAGATTGGTGGGGGAGAGGCGGTCAAGGTGGCAGTTGGGAGACTACTGTATGTGGCCAGGAAGTTGATTGCCTTTAGATGGATCCAGGGGAGTCCGCCAACTGTGGATGAATTTGTGAGAAAGGTGCATGATATGTTAACTTTAGAGAGGGGAGTGTTTGTTAGGAGAGGATGTCCTCAGAAGTTTGAAAAGTTGTGGAATGAATGGTTGTCTCACACTCATGTTGTAATATAAAAAGGTCTTGAAAATTCATGCTCTGATTTGGGGGGGGGGGGGTTGGCAGTTGGGGGAGGGGGGGTGGGAGTTGTTGGGGTTTTAACAGTCAAATAATTCTGTAAATGTTTTGTCTTTATCTTGGTATATTCATTATGTACAATGACTGTGGAAGATGTATCAATTATATGGACATAGGATAATGTTTTATACAATTCTGTGTATTTGAGATGTGGAGGGGAGAAAATATCAGAAAAATTGTGACGCAAATTGTCTTGTGATATGCCAACTTTATTTGAACAATAAAAAACGATTTGATTGAAAAAAAAAAAAGAAATGACTGGACCCCATAGCAAGAAACTGTATGGCAACCCCTCCCACCCCCACATACCTATCGGACCTCCCACCCAAACATCCCCACACCCCTCCCTAGATCCCCCTCAGTGTCATCCACAGATCCCCCCCTCAGTGTCATCCACAGATATACCCCCCCTCAATGTCATCCACAGATATCCCCCCCCTCAGTGTCATCCACAGATATCCCCCCTCAGTGTCATCCACAGATATCCCCCCCTCAGTGTCATCCACAGATATCCCCCCCTCAGTGTCATCCACAGATATCCCCCCCTCAGTGTCATCCACAGATATCCCCCCCTCAGTGTCATCCACAGATATCCCCCCCTCAGTGTCATCCACAGATATCCCCCCCTCAGTGTCATCCACAGATATCCCCCCCCAGTGTCATCCACAGATATCCCCCCCCTCAGTGTCATCCACAGATATCCCCCCTCAGTGTCATCTACAGATATCCCCCCCTCAGTGTCATCCACAGATATCCCCCCTCCTCAGTGTCATCCACAGATATCCCCCCCCCCCTCAGTGTCATCCACAGATATCCCCCCTCAGTGTCATCCACAGATATCCCCCCTCCTCAGTGTCATCCACAGATATCCCCCCCTCAGTGTCATCCACAGATATCCCCCCCACCCAGAGCAGCTTCCTAGATAATTTATTCACTGCACTTGCCTTGCCTCTGTGAAATTGAAGAGAAGCGCCGTAATCTCGCACAGGCGCACTGGCAGAGGCCAGGAAGACGGTGCATGCGCACTTCAATGCCTCTGCCAGTGTGCCTGTGCGAGATTACGGCGCTTCTCTTCAATTTCACAGAGGCAAGTGCAGTGAATAAATTAGCTAGGAGGCGGCACTGGGCGGGGAGATTGCAGGCACAGGCAGCATCGCTTTGCTGCCTGTGCCGTTCGCAGCGCGCCCTGTGCTGATAAAGTCCGGTCACTGCGCGGGCCGCATGACACGGCTTCGCGGGCCGTAGGTTGGGCATCACTGCTGTAGTCCCATTTGAACTATCTTTCTACAGCTTACCTGAAATATTAGGGATGCACCGAAATTTCGGCAGCCGAAAATACCGGCCGAAAATGCACCTAATCCACTTCGGCCGATATTGTTACATATCGGCCGAAAATATGGGGTGTGGGATTTGTCACCCACCATCTGCGGGCGGGCGGTTTACTTTGTCACTGCATCTTTATTTTACCTTACAATCGTGACGCTCCAGTAACTAACAACTCTGCAGGCAGAGCGGAGGCCGGCGTAACGTCACTTACTCACGTGACGCGCCTGCTCCGCCTCCTTCATTCATAAAGTGGGCGGAGAAGGTGCGTCACGTGAGTAAGTGACGTTACGCCGCCCTCCGCTCTGCCTGCAGAGTTGTTACCGGAGCGTCACGATTGTAAGGTAAAATAAAGATGCAGTGAGTGATGCTGTGAGCAGCAGGGCCGGGGCTGTTATGGGTAGGGGGATCGGTCTATGGCACTGCTATGGGAGGGGGGATCTGTGCACTGTTATGGGGAAAGGGATCTGTGCACTGTTATGCCCATAACAGTGCACATATCCCCTTTCCATAACAGCGCCACCCACAGATCCCCCTATCCATAACAGCGCCACCCACAGATCCCCCTCTCCATAACAGCGCCACCCACAGATTACCCTCTCCGTAACAGCGCCACCCACAGATCCCCCTCTCCATAACAGCGCCACCCACAGATCCCCCTCTCCATAACAGCGCCACCCACAGATCCCCCTCTCCATAACAGCGCCACCCACAGATCCCCCTCTCCATAGCGCCACCCACAGATCCCCCTCTCCATAACAGCGCCACCCACAGATCCCCCTCTCCATAACAGCGCCACCCACAGATCCCCCTCTCCATAACAGCGCCACCCACAGATCCCCCTCTCCATAACAGCGCCACCCACAGATCCCCCTCTCCATAACAGCGCCACCCACAGATTACCCTCTCCATAACAGCGCCACCCACAGATCCCCCTCTCCATAGCGCCACCCACAGATCCCCCTCTCCATAACAGCGCCACCCACAGATCCCCCTCTCCATAACAGCGCCACCCACAGATCCCCCTCTCCATAACAGCGCCACCCACAGATCCCCCTCTCCATAACAGCGCCACCCACAGATGAATTTCATTCATGAAAAAGAATTATTAATAAAATCATTTAAAAAAAAGTATTTTAAAAGTATTTGGGCAAAAAGGCAGTTTCGGTTTAGGTTTTCGGTCAAGGGCATCCTGAATTTTCGGTTTCGGTTTCGGACCAGAATTTTCATTTCGGTGCACCCCTATGAAATATTTATCATTTCTTTTAGCTTTTTTAAATTTAATAATCATTCAATTTTTTCGTCCTTCATTTGTTTTAGTATCTGTGTGCACACGTTTGCTAGATCCAAACAGACCAACTGATTGCTCTCATATACGCAGCCCTTCGCAGGTGTCTGTTGGGATATACCAGACACCAATTAGACAGGCCCTATATGATATAGGTATTAGAGGTTTTTTATACACAGTTTTATATATATATATATATATATACAGGTCCTTCTCAAAAAATTAGCATATTGTGATAAAGTTCATTATTTTCTGTAATGTACTGATAAACATTAGACTTTCATATATTTTAGATTCATTACACACAACTGAAGTAGTTCAAGCCTTTTCTTGTTTTAATATTGATGATTTTGGCATACAGCTCATGAAAACCCAAAATTCCTATCTCAAAAAATTAGCATATCATGAAAAGGTTCTCTAAACGAGCTATTAACCTAATCATCTGAATCAACTAATTAACTCTAAACACCTGCAAAAGATTCCTGAGGCTTTTAAAAACTCCCAGCCTGGTTCATTACTCAAAACCGCAATCATGGGTAAGACTGCCGACCTGACTGCTGTCCAGAAGGCCATCATTGACACCCTCAAGCAAGAGGGTAAGACACAGAAATAAATTTCTGAACAAATAGGCTGTTCCCAGAGTGCTGTATCAAGGCACCTCAGTGGGAAGTCTGTGGGAAGGAAAAAGTGTGGCAGAAAACGCTGCACAACAAGAAGAGGTGACCGGACCCTGAGGAAGATTGTGGAGAAGGACCGATTCCAGACCTTGGGGGACCTGCGGAAGCAGTGGACTGAGTCTGGAGTAGAAACATCCAGAGCCACCGTGTACAGGCGTGTGCAGGAAATGGGCTACAGGTGCCGCATTCCCCAGGTCAAGCCACTTTTGAACCAGAAACAGCGGCAGAAGCGCCTGACCTGGGCTACAGAGAAGCAGCACTGGACTGTTGCTCAGTGGTCCAAAGTACTTTTTTCGGATGAAAGCAAATTTTGCATGTCATTCGGAAATCAAGGTGCCAGAGTCTGGAGGAAGACTGGGGAGAGGGAAATGCCAAAATGCCTGAAGTCCAGTGTCAAGTACCCACAGTCAGTGATGGTCCACTGTGTTTTATCAAGGGCAGGGTCAATGCAGCTAGCTATCAGGAGATTTTGGAGCACTTCATGCTTCCATCTGCTGAAAAGCTTTATGGAGATGAAGATTTCATTTTTCAGCACGACCTGGCACCTGCTCACAGTGCCAAAACCACTGGTAAATGGTTTACTAACCATGGTATTACTGTGCTCAATTGGCCTGCCAACTCTGCTGACCTGAACCCCATAGAGAATCTGTGGGATATTGGGAAGAGAAAGTTGAGAGACGCAAGACCCAACACTCTGGATGAGCTTAAGGCCGCTATCGAAGCATCCTGGGCCTCCATAACACCTCAGCAGTGCCACAGGCTGATTGCCTCCATGCCACGCCGCATTGAAGCAGTCATTTCTGCAAAAGGATTCCCGACCAAGTATTGAGTGCATAACTGAACTTTATTATTTGAAGGTTGACTTTTTTTGTATTAAAAACACTTTTCTTTTATTGGTCGGATGAAATATGCTAATTTTTTGAGATAGGAATTTTGGGTTTTCATGAGCTGTATGCCAAAATCATCAATATTAAAACAAGAAAAGGCTTGAACTACTTCAGTTGTGTGTAATGAATCTAAAATATATGAAAGTCTAATGTTTATCAGTACATTACAGAAAATAATGAACTTTATCACAATATGCTAATTTTTTGAGAAGGACCTGTACATGCTCTTATTTCATATATGTCTCTGATTTTAAACTTTTTATCACAAATTGACAACTAATAAATAATAACTTTCCACTAACAGTTCCGGGTGATAGAGTGCCTGTTCCACTACAAACATATCTTGGACACTGTAGAAGAATTCGGCGGTTTCTCCGGGCAGCGAATTGAGTCTGTGCCTGATAAATTATTTTGATCCCGTCCATATTTCTATACAGTCCAAACTTCAAGTAGTAAAGCAGTTTAAACATCTAGGCATTGTAATTCATAGAGAGGCTGCAAAGTTCTACCAGCTAAATGTGGTTCCCACAATGGAATATATAACCAGGAAACTCGAGGCTTGGGAGAACCTACCACTGACCTTGATAGGTCGGATTAATGTCATAAAGATGGTCCTCCTTCCTAAGTTGCTATATCTCTATAGAGCGGAACCGCTGCCGTTACGGAAAAAGGCACTTTATACTCATGGATAGACTGTTCACCCCTTTTTTGTGGTGTAAACTTTGTCCCAGGATAGCAAATATACTCTCCAGGCGTCATATATACGGGAGGCCTGGTGCTGCCAAATCTCTCCGTCTATTATGCGGCAGTACAGTTGAGTAAGACTACTTTCACACTCACGTTTGGTGTGGATCCGTCATGGATCAGCACAAACGCATCCGTTCAGATAATACAACGCATACATCCGTTCAGAACGGATTAGTTTGTATTATGTTTAACATAGCCAAAATCCGTCTTGAACACCAATGAAAGTCAATGGGGGAAGTGCCATATTGTGTCAGTGAAAACTTTGGCTCATTTTCGTCATACGGACACCAAAACGCTGCTTGCAGTTTTTTGGTGTCCGCCTCCAAAGCGGAATTGAGGCGGAACGGAGCCAAACAATGCATTCTGAATGGATCAGCTCAGAATGCATCAAAGGGCAAAACTGATCCGTTTTGGACCGCTTGTGAGATCCCTGAATGGATCTCACAAACGGAAACCAAAACGCCAGTGTGAAAGTAGCCTTATGCAGTGTGGTGGATCAGGGCAGATGCAAGTAATCCAGCAGTGGTGCTGGAAGCTGCTCTAGTGGGTTCATATGAAGCCCTCACAAACTTAGTATATAAGAGGGGAGCCTATGCAGTGTGCCATCATACCCCTACTATGGCTGCAACGGTGGCAATCTGGAAAAACTGGGTGAGGGTAAACACAGTTGAGGACAGTATTGAGAGATGGTCGCCATATGTACTATTATGGAGAAACAAAGATTTGCCTGGATAGTTTTCTCTGGCAGACTTAGAATTTTGGCCTCAGAAAGGCCTGAGATATCTTACACAACTTTATGATAGGGGTCTATTCCAGTCTTTTAATAGTCTGAAACAGGAATTTAACTAGCCACAACATAACTTGTATAGAAACTTCCAGCTTAGGCACGCCTGTATGGCTCAATTTAGTAGGGGGCCATTGAGACTGGAGTGTGGGTCTATAGAGGCAATGGTGAGGAGAGTTTAACTAGCTAAACCGGTATCCACTTTGTATGCAACTCTAATGGCTGAGCAAGACTCTCCACTTGGCAAATCCTTTACCAGATGGCAACAAGACATAGTGGATTTAGAGGCCTCACATGTAAAGGAACTTAGTTACATGTGGAGATCCACAGTTATAAGCGCCAGAGACCAACTTGAACAACTGTAATGGCTACATAGGGCATATTATACGCCTAATAGTTTGTTTCAAAAGCGTAAATTACCTAGTCCCCAATGTACACGATAGGGGCGGTTTCTTCCACATGGTATGGTATGGCAGTGCCCAATTATTCTGAGTTTTTGGACAGAATTCTATTCTTATATAAATGCCACAATTGGCTTTACAGATATCTTCTGAGGCTGGTTAAGGGTCCATTCACACGTCCGCACTTTGGGTCTGGATCCGTTCCGCAATTATGCGGAACGGATGCGGACCCATTCATTTTCAATGGGGATGGAAAAGATGCGGACAGCACATAGTGTGCTGTCTGCATCTGCATTTCCGGTCCGCGGCTCCGCAAAAAAATAGAACACATCCTATTCTTGTCCGCAGCTGCGGACAAGAATAGGCATTTCTATTGAGGTTCCGGCCCGGTGTTTTGCGGATCTGCAAAACACTGCAGACATGTGAATGTACCCTTATGATGTAATTCCCACCAAATACGGTAGGCGACTATACAGATTACTTCTGTACTATGCAAGGAAAACCATTCTTTTAAATTGGAAGACTCCCAAAATTCCCACCAATCAACATTGGATACAACTAGTCAACTATGATCTAGTACTGTACAAGCTTGTCTATGAGAATAGGGGTGTCCCTGAACAATTCCTCAAAATCTGGGATCCTTGGATTAGTGCGCATACAGTAGTACCTTAAATAGATTTGTTTCCTTTACTCAGGTCCTGTGGGGGCGGTTATGGTGCTGGATGTTTGTATGACTGATCGTGTTCGATGTGATTTTGTATTACATACCCAGAACTCTGCTCTGCACCATGCACTTGACTAGTATCACAGTTTGCGGTCCGCAAAATACATACAGTCGAGTGAATGAGGCATGCAGTGGCCTGCTTTGTGATACGACAGATTTTGTATGTACTAATAGGATGGCAGCCATTTTATTTGTCCTAATGATTGCTCCCTAGACAAAACTAACCATTATAGCTAATGACAGGTATTTGGGAATATATTTATAATACAGTAATATTTAAGTATTTTCATTTTCTTAATACACAGAATACTTCAGGGAATCCTTAGGCTCTTTCACACTTGCGTTGTTGGGATCCGGCGTGCACTTCCGTTGCCGGAGGTGCCCGCCGGATCCGTAACACCGCAAGTGAAGTGAAAGCATTTGAAGACTGATCAGTCTTCAAAATGCGTTCAGTGTTACTATGGCAGCCAGGACACTATTAAAGTCCTGGTTGCTATGGTAATGGTGGGGAGCGGGGGAGCAGTGTGCTTGCCGCCCGTGCGGCTCCCGGGTGGCGTCGGGGTGCCCCATGCGCATGGATCGCGTGATCCATGCGATCGCGTGGCCCATGCTCGTGGGGCACCCTGGCGTCGCTCTGGGGCCCCCGGTAGCCGCGCGGACGGTGGGTGTGCTGCTCCCCACTACACTTTACCATGGCAGACAGGACTTTAGCGTCCTGGCAGCCATGGTAACCATTCAGAAAAAGCTGAACATCGGATCCGGTAATGCGCAGAAACGACGTTTAGCTTAAAGCCGGATCCGGATTAATGCCTTTCAATGGGCATTAATTCCGGATCCGGCCTTGTGGCAAGTGTTCAGGATTTTTGGCCGGAGCAAAAAGCGCAGCATGCTGCGGCATTTTCTCCGGCCAAAAAACGTTCCGTTCCAGAACTGAAGACATCCTGATGCATCCTGAACGGATTTCTCTCCATTCAGAATGCATTTGGATAATCCTGATCAGGATTTTTCCGGCATAGAGCCCCGACGACGGAACTCTATGCCGGAAAAGAACAACGCAAGTGTGAAAGAGCCCTTACTTGCAATTTTAAGAGAAAAAGATGTCTAAATAATGATTAAAAATCCTACCTCACAGTGAAATCATAGGAGCATGATCCCAAAATATTTGCATGAAATGGAGAAAACTAAAAGAAGAAAAAAAGAATAATTTTAGCAGGTAGAAACTCAACAACTGCCGTTATACCACAATAGGCAAAAAATCTGAATAGGTCATCTTCTCAATAAGCATCAAGTCAAACAAGTATTTTTAAACCCTCAATCCTTAAAGGAGTTTTTTGAGTTCTAGATATTGATGACCTATCCTGAGGATATCTTATCGACATTAGAATGGCCGGAGTCCAACAATCCCAAAGATCAGCTGTTCTCAGCAGCCACCCAGCGCTGGAAAAAACATAGTGGACAGAGCTAGAAGCAGAGAGCTTTGTCCGCTGGGAAGTGGCCATACCAGGTTACTGCAGCTCAGCTGCCATTCAAGGATAGGTCATCAACTGCTCGCAAAACCCATTTAATATTAACATCTTAAAACAAACTAAAATTGAAATGGAAATTTACAAAATGAGTCAATCTTCCTTCAAAGTTGCATTCTGAAATGCCTAAAGTAAAATGTTAACATAAAGTCATAAATCTGTTATTGTTTTGCCAGCAACCCATAAATTATGTATTGACAGCTGCAATGCCTTGAGCATCATGTAAAATTAGTACGATGGAGGTATACCCGCCATGTGTGAATGCGACCATGTGATGTACAGTGACAAATATGCTTTATACGTTAATATATTGTAGTAATAACATTTTATTCACCCACTTTGGGTGAAGAATAAACTGTGATTGTCTTTATATAATTTAAAGGTAGCATTATTTTTCTTTTATTGTTTTCATGACTATACTTTTATTTTTTATTTTCTAATCAATTCCAATTTGTCTTCCGCAATACAAATAAAGCTATGGTTACACAAAAAGACTGCAGGGCTGTAATGTACTGCTCAGCAAAACCACAATGTTTGACACATTACCACTATGTGGAAGACCAGCCTAAGACAACTGGAGAGAGGGAGGTGCACCTTACCTTAAAGGGGTTTTCCAAGATTTTAAATACTGATGACCTATCCTCTGGGACACCTGGGACCCATGCCAATCAGCTGTATGAGAAGGCCTTCTCTCAGCTTTACCTAGGCCAGTGATGATGTTCATTGGTCACATGTCCTAGTCATAGCTCAGCCTCATTCAAGTGAATGGGGCTGAACGTGATACTAAGTACAGTCGCTGTGCTTGGTAAGCTGAGGGAAGGCCACCGCCCCCACAGGAGCTGGCTTCTCAAACAGCTGACCAGCGGGGAATAGGTCATCAGTATTAAAATCTTGGAAAACCCTTTTAGCTTTCTTAGAATCCTTTTGATGCCCCTCTTTAGAGGGCACCATGTCCCTGCAGTTTGTGGTTCTATACATTGTCCCACAAGAGGGAATGTACTGTATATCCGTCTGTAGCTATTGATTAATCTGCATCTCTGAATGCTGTATACCCATGGATCCTACAAAAGCAGCTTATTGAAATCCTGAATATGTCGCTATTTAAGGGAGAATTACCATTATATATTGTTATGACATATCACTATCATATGCCACAACTAGGAATGAGCAAATCGACTTCGGATGAAACATCCGAAGTCGATTCGCACAGTATTAGGATGTATTGGCTCAGATGAGCCGAAGTTATTACTTCGCGAAGTCTCGTGAGACTTTACATAATAACTTCATAAATTAATTTCTACTGTAAAAAAACATTTCCCAAACTCGGGTTTGGTTCCAAGGTACCACTTGGAACTGAACCTGAGTTCAGTAATTTTTTTTTTTACAGTAGAAATTAATTTATGCAAGTTATTATGCAAAGTAATAACTTCGGCTCATCCGAGCCAATACATTCTAATACTGTACGGAGCGCTCGCTCCATACAGAATTCAAACTAAGTATTATGCGTATCGACTTCAGATGTTTCATCCGAAGTCAATTCGCTTGTCCCTAGTCACAACATTATGACTGGTAGTAGCCAACTTCTGGTTGTGCAAGAAAATATTGTGTAGGAGCAGCAGTGCTTGAAGGGGTTGTTCGACATACAAGCCCTCCAATGGCTAAATAAAACTGTGCAGGTTTATAGTACATCACTGCTGCGTCCATTCACCGTCTTCAGTGTTAGGGCTCATGCACACAAACGTATATTCTTTCCGTGTCAGTTCCGTTTTTTTGGCGGACCTTACACCGAACCATTCATTTCAATGGGTCCGCAAAAAAAACGGAAGTTACTCCGTGTGCATTTCGTTTACGTATTTCCGTTCCGCAAAAAAAAATAGAACATGTCCTATTATTGTCCGCATTACGGACAAGGATAGTACTGTTCTATCAGGGGACAGCAGTTCTGTTCCGCAAAACACGGAATGCACAAGGACGTCATCTGTATTTTTTGCGGATCCGATTTTTGCGGACCGCAAAATACATACGGTCGTGTGTTTGAGGCCTTAGACTGCTGAGGATGGCAATTGGCTGTAGCAGCCATCTGCCATATAATGACATGTCACAATTGCAGTTTGTAAACATGCAAGAGGAGGTCTGGACCAGCGCCACAGAGATTGCTGGTGGAGAAAGGCTTTAGTATAACATGATTTTTTTATTGGAGGCTATTGGAGGGCTTGTCCGAGATTTTTTATTATCCTGGACAAGCCCTTTAGCTACTGCTGTGAGGAGGGGCAGACTGGAAGTGGCCCTAAAAAAAAAAAACTAAGAGTGGCCCCATATTGTAGGCGGGTCCCCACTGACCGAAGACAGGGCCAACACAAGTAGGCATGGCTAGCAATACCATATTGCGGCACAAAATATCACCCAAGCAGGTCAAATACCACAGTGCATCATAAAATAATGCCCCAGCAGCACAAAATAGCTCTCAAGAAGCTGCCCCTCTGTGGTGACACTTTCTGTCCTCAGGATGGCAATACAGTTGAATTCAGAGATCATGAGGGCACCTACAGCCATTATCCAGATACATAAGTACTTGATGCTCCCAGAGTTAATGAACTCTGGGAGTGTCATATCATTACTTATCTAGCTGGCGGCCATAAGGAGTGCTCAGGTGGCCCCCTGGGTATCGGCCCACCAGGAAGTCTCCCTGTAGGGTCTACGGCCACTCTGCCCTTGGCTATGGGTCCTTTATTCTGAAAATCTCTGAGAGTCATAGGAAAATCCCTTTACAGTGCATCTGCCTAATAAGCTGTGATTTTTCTCCAGCCTAATAAATTTTGGTCTCCTACACAAGTGATGTAAAGGGCTGAACTTCTGAATTCAGGCTGACAGCTGCAAAAGCTCTCTCTCCTGTCAAGAGAGACCAATCGACCATAAAACACTGTTCTTCTATCACTGACACTCTTAAAGGTGTGTTTTGGGAGTTTCAAATATAAGTCTAGTAGCAAACCATGCAAAAAATAAAAAGCAACTAATACTCACCTGTTAAATCCCTGCCGTTCCAGTGATGCCTCTCTGGTGGTCCCTGCTGGTCTGAGATGAGCTACATTAACTCAACAAAGACACCACACAGTGGACACTGCTATCGGCTTTCTACTCCAGTTGGCGGCTCCTAAGAACAGCTTATCGTCTGTCTGAAGGATAGGTGATCAATATCTACAGTCCTGACAACCCCCTTAATAATCCTATATTAGACTGTCAGAATCTGCAACTCAGCTAATACATACAAATAATTAGGTAATGGTTTTATGTAACACTTCTCTTCTAAAAAGTAATTTCAGTAACTGCAAATTAAAAAAAATTGTATCATATATCCCTTATTTCATATGCTGAGGAGTTAGTAGGTCAAGATGTCTGCAGACTGCTTTGATCTTGGGAAAAGAAACATTAATTAGGTATATCTTACTCCACCATTTACCTTATTATCTAATGAAAGGAATTTCCTTGCTTGATGCACAAAAGACTGAAAGGACTTCTGAGTCACGTAAGTAAATGGCCAGTTATTAGATGAACAACAAATGAGAACTTTTGCCTGAGCCAAAAGCCATTTCTATCACATGATAATGGTGGAAAATTGGCTACCTTGCATATTATATTCAAATTGAATCCACATAATCCACTGAAACATCTTGAAATGTGAACATTTACAGAAGTAAGACCATACCGTAAATGTTCCATTTCTGTTTTTCTCACTCATTTTGAGAATATGCTCCCAAATCTATTTACCTTTGGGAACATTGATGACGCGAGTCTCATCAATTTCTCTACTATACTATAAATATATATCCATGGAAAAAGTCTGGCAGCACTCCCTTTAAGACTGTATAAGATGTAGGGTGCCCGCGGTAATCCCTCGATTCAGGACGGAAGACAGCAATGAAAGTCCGCAGCACTCCTTGGAAGATAAAATGTGCTCTTTATTCACACATATCATGTGACAACGTTTCGGCTCTCTCACAGAACCTTTCTCAAGTCAGGTGAGCAAGGTTCTGTGAGAGAGCCGAAACTTTATCACTTGATATGTGTGAATAAAGAGCACATTTTATCTTCCAAGGAGTGCTGCGGACTTTCATTGCTATATATATATATATATATATATATATATATATATATAGCAGCACGATGGCTCAGTGTTTAGCACTGGTTCCTTGCAGTGCTGGGGTCCTAGGTACGAATCTGACCAAGATCACCATCTCCATGGAGTTTGTATGTTCTCTCTGTGTTTGTGTGGGTTTCCTCTGGATACTCTGGTTTCCTCCCACATTCCAAAGACATACTGATGGGGACCTTAGATTGAGAGCCCCATTGGGGACAGTTGGATGCTAATGTCTGTAAAGCGCTGCAGAATATAGTAGCGCTATATAAGTGCATAAAATAAATAAATAATACATTAATTCATTGGACCCAGGGATGCACCGAGCCTTTCTGCTGCATGAGGCAAAATTGAAATTAGCCACCCCCCCTCCTAAACTCTCAATCCAACCCTTCCCCCCCAACCCTAGAACGCTCGTTCCCGACAATCTGCCTGTGTAAAGGTATCAGCAGATCACCTTATGAACAAGTTGTTTTTGTTTCGGATGAAACTGTTGTTTGTGAAAGCACCTAAATTATCGTTTCAGAAATAATGCAGCTGTATGAGGGCAAGCAATCACTATAGCAATCCCTCGTCCTCATACTGTAGAGGAGATTACTAAACTGAGCAAGCAGCCGACTGTCGGGAAGGAACACTTCCTTCCCGACAATCTGCTGCTCATCTAGACATGTAAAAGCCCCGTAAAATACATATTTGGATGAATATACAGGAGAATACAGCACTACATACCTCTTACATCCTCTGAAGTCTCCTCTGATGTACATGTTCTCTTTATTCAACTCCTCCATTTGGACCAGACTGTCTTGATGACTTATTTCAGCCGCCTTTCGTCTCTGCAGAGTTTGGCACCAACACATCTTAGGTCCCTAATTTTTCCATCATTCCCCCTCCCTGGTACCCAAACAGTATTATCCTGCTGCTAAACCCAATACTGTGCCTGCTGTGCTCTCCAACACCCCCAAACACTATATAGAAAAAATAATAGTGCTGCCCCCCCCCCCCCCAAAGTCCCACCAATAGTAGTAATTCTCTCCCAGACTGCTCTCATTAATAACAGTGCCCCTAAAGTACCACAAATAGCGATAATGCTCCCCAAAAGTGCCCCATTAGTAGCAAAGCCCTCTATATTGTGCCCAATAATAATGCCCCCACTGTACTTATAGTAGTAATAATGCTACCATAGTTCCCCCAGTAGAAATAAAGTCCCCCTATAGTGCCCCCAGCAGTAACATGACCCCTCTATAATCAATATTACACTTGTGTATACCTTGCACACATAGAGGCACTTAGACGTATTTTACATTTAGTCTGAGACTACTGGTTGCCTACTCTTGACGTGCGCATTTTTTGTTTTGTGATATTTTTTTGTAAAAATTAACTTTTAATATTCCTATATTTAATAAATGGTGAAAACTTATAGCTAACCTACTTAAAGAGGACCTTTCACCAGAAGAAAGCCTCTAAACTGACTATACAGAAGTGTAGAGCGGCGCCCAGGGATCCCGCTGCACTTACCGTTATCCCCGGGCGCCGCTCCGTTCTCCGGTTCTAGCCTCCGGTATGTAAGTAGTTAGGCTCCACCCACTTGATCCTGCCGGCGTCTTCTTCTCCTATGCTGTAGCGCTGGCCAATCGCAGCGCTCAGCTCATAGCCAGGCAGGATCAAGTGGGTGGAGCCTAACTACTTACATACCGGAGGCTAGAACCGGAGAACGGAGCGGCGCCCGGGGATAACGATAAGTGCAGCGGGATCCCTGGGCGCCGCTCTACACTTCTGTATGGTCAGTTTAGAGGCTTTCTTCTGGTGAAAGGTCCTCTTTAAATTAATTTAAAACTCTCTGCAGTGGACCGTTGGTGTGCTTAGTTAGGTGTATTTTCTCTTGTAACAGCCGTTTGGCAGTTGCAACTGTTGCTTTAATTGGCTAGCTATTTATTTTTGCTGTCTACTTAAAGAGGACCTTTCACTTGTAAAAACTATGTGAACTAAGTATGCTGCCATGTAGAGCGGCACCCGGGGATCTCACTGCACTTACTATTATCCCCGGGCGCCGCTCCGTTCTCCCGTTATGCCCTCCGGTACCTTTGCTCCTTAAGTTATAGTAGGCGGGCCTTCCCTTGTCCTGTGAGCGTCTCCTTCTCCTAGGCTGCAGCGCTGGCCAATCGCAGCACATAGCTCACAGCCTGGGAGGTTTTTTCTCCCAGGCTGTGAGCTGTGCGCTGCGATTGGCCAGCGCTACAGCCTAGGAGAAGGAGACGCCCACAGGACAAGGGAAGACCCGCCTACTATAACTTAAGGAGCAAAGGTACCAGAGGGCATAATGGGAGAACGGAGAGGCGCCCGGGGATAATAGTAAGTGCAGTGAGATCCCCGGGCGCCGCTCTCCATGGCAGCATACTTAGTTCACATAGTTTTTATAAGTGAAAGGTCCTCTTTAAAGAGGACCTTTCACCTGTATAAACGATGTTAACTGAGTATGCTGCCATATAGAGCGGCGCCCGGGGATCTCACTGCACTTACTATTATCCCCGGGCGCCGCTCCGTTCTCCCGTTATAGGCTCCGGTACCTTTGCTTCTTAAGTTAGAGTAGGCGGGTCTTCTATTGTCCTGTGGGCGTCTCCTTCTCCTAGGCTGCAGCGCCGGCCAATCGCAGCACACAGCTCCCAGGCTGTGAGCTGTGCGCTGCGATTGGCCGGCGCTGCAGCCTAGGAGAAGGAGACGCCCACAGGACAATAGAAGACCCGCCTACTATAACTTAAGAAGCAAAGGTACCGGAGCCTATAACGGGAGAACGGAGCGGCGCCCGGGGATAATAGTAAGTGCAGTGAGATCCCCGGGCGCCGCTCTATATGGCAGCATACTCAGTTAACATCGTTTATACAGGTGAAAGGTCCTCTAAGTAGATACTTAGTGTCTGCTAATATTGTAGCAGTTGCTTGCTATATTGCCTGCAGGCTATACAGTGTTAATACTTTTTAGCACTGTATTGTGGTATTATAACTTTTGTTGGTAGTGATGCATTTGCTGCGCTGGCTGCCTGCTACCTGTCTGCTTTCATTTATTCATTCAATTTTTACTCTGATGGCGGCGCAGTCACTCGCTATGCTACCTTTTTATGGCGGCGCAGTCACTTGCTTTTCTACCTACTCGCTACTCGGTAGCTAGCACACTCTATCTCGGGCCGCTGTAGCCTAAAATCTTAAACGCTGCCCCCCGACGTGTTTCGCCACTGATCCCCTGAGGACAGACTGCCCGATCCCCTGAGGACGCCATGTATATGGCGAAACACGTCGGGGGGCAGCGTTTAAGATTTTAGGCTACAGCGGCCCGAGATAGAGTGTGCTAGCTACCGAGTAGCGAGTAGGTAGAAAAGCAAGTGACTGCGCCGCCATAAAAAGGTAGCATAGCGAGTGACTGCGCCGCCATCAGAGTAAAAATTGAATGAATAAATGAAAGCAGACAGGTAGCAGGCAGCCAGCGCAGCAAATGCATCACTACCAACAAAAGTTATAATACCACAATACAGTGCTAAAAAGTATTAACACTGTATAGCCTGCAGGCAATATAGCAAGCAACTGCTACAATATTAGCAGACACTAAGTATCTACTTAAGTAGACAGCTAAAATAAATAGCTAGCCAATTAAAGCAACAGTTGCAACTGCCAAACGGCTGTTACAAGAGAAAATACACCTAACTAAGCACACCAACGGTCCACTGCAGAGAGTTTTAAATTAATTTAAGTAGGTTAGCTATAAGTTTTCACCATTTATTAAATATAGGAATATTAAAAGTTAATTTTTACAAAAAAATATCACAAAACAAAAAATGCGCACGTCAAGAGTAGGCAACCAGTAGTCTCAGACTAAATGTAAAATATGACCCCTCTATAAGGCACCCCTATAGATCCCCCTGTACTAATAAGGGCCCCTATAGTGCCCAATAAGTTATAATGTCCCCTATAATTGCCCCATTATTTATAATGCCCCTTGTAGTAGCCCCAGTAGTTTTAAAGCAGCCTTGTAGTAGCCCCAGTATTTATAATGCCCCCTGCAGTGCGTCCTCTACTAATTACTCCTGTAGGGCGCCCAGTATTTATAATGTCGACCTGCAGTTATAACCTCCCCTGTAGTGTCCGAATGTATAATGCCCCCTGCATTATAATTCCACCCGTAGTGCTCGGGCCCGTGATAGCACCACCCATAGTGCTCCAGCCTGTAATGCCCACCCTGTAGTGCTCCAGCCTGTAATGCCCACCCTGTAGTGCTCCAGCCTGTAATGCCCACCCTGTAGTGCTCCAGCCTGTAATGCCCACCCTGTAGTGCTCCAGCCTGTAATTTCCACCCCGTAGTGCTCCAGCCTGTAATGCCCTCCCTGTAGTGCCCCGATATATTTAAAAAAAATATATATATTTAAATATTCACTTGCCATTCTCCAAGTCCCAGGCCTCTTCCAGCCTGTGGCCTGAGTCGCACAACCTGGTGCAGGCAATTGCAATGACTTCACCGCGATCTCCTGCGCTGGGTCTCAGACACCATGATGACATAATCACAAGCGCCTAAGACCTAAGGCAACAACTTCATGATAAGCAGATAAATTACTTGGACTGCTGATGCATGGTATCTATCAGGTAGTCTGAAAACCAGTGCAGCCATCTTGAATGAAAGAAAAAGAGCCCGGCAATCGATGGATCTGCAGCTGAAAAGGTGCTCAGCATACAAATGTTCTATTGGTTTCCCAGTTAACAAGAAATGTTTTTTCTGGAACTGGATGGTTACTTTAAAGCTCTGTTCATATGCGATTCTGAACTACGACCGACATATGCGCTAATCAGAACGTCCTTTTACATCATACGTACCGGTTTTGTACTGTTCGAAACACTGTAGTAAACTATGCTATACCGTGCAGAGGCACACAAATAAAAAAAACTATACAACATAGAAGAGCTACATTTGAAGCATGGTATCCTGTGACAGATATAGTAGGAGAAGAATATGAGAATTATACTATCTGTGCTTACTGACTCTACTACAGGGATTGCAACCTTCAGCTGTTGTGAAACTGACATTCTTTGTTTTTGGGGATTTTCTGTGCTTAGTGTTCTTTTAAGTAAAACAGCATTAATATAATTCATGCCTGTAAGGAAAAATACGGTAACCAAATATAACAGAATAAACTGCATATTCAATTGTCCAGTTGTTCATGTGTCACATTTACCCTAAAGCACCAAAAGTGTACATACTGTTTATACCACAGTTTATAAAGACAGTAAACTTAACATTTCAAACAATGAATGAGATACAACACTTACTTTGACCCGCCTGACAGCATAGGTATGACCACAGAGCTCAAAGACCGGTTGACGAATAGATCTTAAATCCCAACCTTTTAAACTGCAGTCAACTGCGCCTGTTACGAGCAGATTCTAAAGAAGACAAAATAATAATAATACTATGATTAGTGTGCCTATATGAATGAAAGTACATACACAAAAAAACAACAGTCAAGGGTCCGACAACAGGTTCCTAGAAAGCACCTTCACTGAAGAGCAGGAAAATTACAGAGAATACGAAGTTCCTGATATGAATGTTCTTCAAATGTAATTCCATAAGGGATTACTAATTTGCAATTCTTTATTAGATTACTTCAAGGGTCTCTATAGACAAAGCAGAACTTTGAAGTTATAATGACTAAGCAGTTTGGGTTACCAATAGGTTTTTCTCTTTCACATACTCCTATGACCTCAAACTTAATTCAGTGAATTTATCATGCCTCCAAAATTGTCTTCAAAAAGTTGTAAGATATTGCTTTTCAAGTTTTTGGGCTCATCTGTGAAACAAATTGCGGGATTTTACATTTTTATACCACTCACTCACACTCATAGTTTTGAAAAGTGGGTGGGCGAGTGGACGTGGTGGGACTAAAGAGCTGATTTAATCCAGATTTATCAACTGTCTTTTAAAATGTTGCAAAAATTGTCACAATCTATCTGCAGTAAAGGGTGGCGTGGTTAGTGGAGTAAAATTTGCAGTGTCATAAGAAGGGAGGAGCGAATTTCATATTTTTAAATTCATTTTCGGGTTATGTTGGGGTATCTACTGAATTACATTATCGATTCCGTTACCACAGACCATAACGCAATTCTATGACGGAATGCCTTTAGAGGCATTCCATTATTCATTCCGTCATAATAGAAGTCTGTGGCCTGCATAACGGATCCGTCCGGTTTCCGTTATGCAGGAGATTTTTTGGTTTCCTTTTTCAGACCTGTTACTGACCAAACTACAATGAGCCACAATATAATCACACATCAGACACAAGTGACTGCACTTTTTGTTTTTCAAGGACAAGAAAATACTTAGAGAGTTAAGGCCATATTCTGTCTTTCCTCAGGGTGGCTGCAGTTGCAGTATAAAGTAATTTATTATGACCTGAATCATTGCCAAATGTAATTCAAGGTTATTGTCAAATCACAGGAGACATATTCTAAGGATCCACAAAAGCTAATTATTATAAAACAAGACAAACTTTGTTTTCTAAGTTAAACTGAGATCCTGTATGACGGTTCCCAGAAATAAAGTCAGAAGATTCAGACCACTGTACACTGGCAATTATTAGCTTTAGACAGTCGCAACTAAGCCTGGTACAAATAATGATCTTATTCTCAGTGGGATACGTAATCTGAAGGGGGAGAGCCTTTGCAGAGATGCATATAAAATAACTAACTCTGAGTAATAGAGAATCTTCTTGGATTTGTACCAGAAGAATTGAAGACATGATTTAATTTCACATTATTAATGTTTATAGAATTTTTCTTTCTATATTTTGCATACACTTTTGCATTGCTTTTACTTGACCTGCTTCAACCTGTAGGTGTGTTTTCTCCGCCCTATTGTGACCTGATTGGCAGAGGCTGGTATAAAACGCCCTCAGTTTGGAGCACAACTTTGCAATGAAACATCCTAAGTCGATTCGCATAATACTTCGTTTGAATACTGTACGGAGCAAGCGCTCTGTACAGTATTAGAATGTATTGGCTCCTATGAGCCGAAGTGATTACTTCGCAAAGTCTCACGAGACTTCGCATAATAGCTTCATAAATGAATTTCTTTTGTAAAAAAAACATTTCCCGAACTCCAAGTATTATGCGAATCAACTTCGGATGAAACCTGGCATGATTCGCTTATCCCTAGTCACTACTGTTGGACCTGAAACGCGTAGACCTTATGCTTATACTGGATTTTAATCTGCATTGAACAAGGCTTTGAACAACTTTTTTTGTAGGCTGGACTCACTCCTCTCTTTAGGGTCCATTCACACGTCCGTTGTTTCTTTCCTGATCTGTTCCCTTTTTTGCGGAACAGATCTGGACCCATTCATTTTCAATGGGTCCTGAAAAAAAACAGACAGCTCAATTTCTGTTTTTTTTTTCAGGACCCATTGAAAATGAATGGGTCCAGATCTGTTCCGCAAAAAACGGAACAGATCAGGAAAGAAACAACGGACGTGTGAATGGACCCTTACTCTGAGTTTTAATGTTACACTCTGCACTCAGGAATCGTACCACTCGAGGATGATTAAAAACACAGACCAATGACAATGGTATACAACTAGTTCACCCATTTTCCTACATTGCTGTGCATTTCCATTCCTCAAGCAAAGGGATTGCAGCAAACTTTGCAGTGTTTAGAGAGGCATTTCAGTTTTTGCAAGTTATCCCCTATCCAAAGTATAAGTGATCACTATTAGATTGGCGGGGGGACTAATGCATGGACCATACCAATCATGAAAATGGGGGCCCAGAAATAAATGGAACAGGAGGTTGCACTCCATTCATCTCTATGGGACTGCCGGAGATAGTCAATAGCTCTTGGCTATTTCTGGCAGGTCCCACAGAGATGAATGGAAGAGCAGTGCGGATGGTCAACTGCCGCTCTTAATTCTGGGGACTGCGGGATACCGAGCCTCCATTCTCTTGGCTGGGGGGGTCCAGGTGATAGGAAGTCAATCAAACTAAAAGTTCTGTGCAATGGTAATAACTTGAAACAAATTAAGTATCCCTTTAATAGTAAAGGGAGCCTGTCACCTCAAGCTCACAAATTAGACAGTTCCTGTTGCCCTGCAGTTGACATACACAGTATCCCAACATACATTTAAGTCAATTTTTTATATCCTGAGACCCTAAAAAGAGCTTTTGTTACTTAGATTTAGCACTAATACGGTAATAACTTCATGGTGACAAACTGGCAAATTGCATTAAAGCAACCTGGACTGCTGTTCAGTAATCAATGCACAATCCAAAGGACTACCAAATAGACAGTATGCATTAGGCAGCATGGGAACCTGTGTGGCCATCTTGGATGGCAGAAGAGGAGCCCAGGAGTTAGTGGATCTGCAGTTAAAACGATGAAAAGGATGGCATCATGTAAGTGTTCTGTTAGTTTCCCATTTCTGACTTATTTTTTTCTTGAACTGGAGGGTCACCTTGAATATCTAAAACCACAGATATAGAAGTAAGTACCAGGATAGCAGACATAGCAGCTGCTATGGTTCCCAGTAACTAATGGGGGCACCATTAGCCAGACATGAGGTGCAGTTAACGTTAATATAAATAACGTGTCATTGAAATTTAACCCCATTCTAAGTTTTACTGTGGAACCTGATGATTACGGTACTTCTGCTGTTTGCATTATCCCTTCTGTGTGCCATTACTTTTTGCATTTCTTGTGCTGTGACATTGCTACATTATTCTTGTATTGTGATAACATACATGAGTTATACTTGCATGTGACATTACTGTTTGTATAATTCCAGTGTTGTAGCATCACTGAATAGCTTATCCTTGTACTGTGACATCACTGTGTGCATTAAGCCAATACTGTGACATTAATGTGACTCCACTATGCCCATTATTCCATCACTATGTACATAATCCCTATACTATGACATCAGTATGTGTCTTAGCCCCATGCATTAGAGAGACCCCTTCCAGGTTTTGCTATGGGGCACCATGACTGCTTGTTACGCCCCTGAAGACAGAGTTATTGTAATTAATAAAGCTCCGAACAATCACTTACATCATGCTTCATAGCCAACAAAACATTTTTATGTGCTAAATACAATAATCCCTTATAATACTCTCACTGGGTAGCTCTTGGTAGGGAAGTGCAATTTTAATTTGATGCTGTGTTACAAATGACAGAAGAGTAAGTCATGCATACTAACATTCTTCAGAATTGTTGGCAACGTACGAGAATACTCAAATCATTTCACCTAACAACCTTTCTATATCAAGTAGCGCAATGCTTTAGGGTGAGTTCACATCAGCGTTGTGTTTTCCAGATTTCTCTTCCATCAGAGGAACAGAAAAATGGGGAAAAGCTCATCTTTGCTATTTGAGCATCAATTGTGCTCCGTTTGTGTCCGTTCTGTCAGGCTTCAGTTATCTTTGACGGCAGAAAAAGTGCAACGGACAGGGCTTTTTCTCCTGTCAAAAATGACCGATAACAGCTGGAACTGACACAAACTGAGCATAACTGATGCTCAAAATACCCATAAAAAACGGTTAAAAGGGATCATTTTTTTATTTTATTTTTTTCATTTTTCTATTCCTCCAACAGAACAGAAATATGAAAAAATACAACGCTGATGTGAACTTAAAAGGGTTGTCCAGAATTAGAAAACAAAACTGCTTGCTTTCTTCCAAGAACAGCACCGCTCCTGTCCACAGGCTGTGTGAGGTATTGCAGATCTGTTCCTTTGACTAGAATGGGAACAAGCTGCAATACCAAACTCAACCCATGGACGGGACTGTTTTTTCCTTATTTGCTTCAGTTTTATTTCTATAGTGTTATAAAGTTCTGTGGTTTAGACCTCATGCACACCACCGTGTTCCGCGGCAGAGCGCGGTCCATGGTAACCCGGCCGGGATTCCTTCTGACAGCAGGAGGGCACGGCGTCATTGGTTGCTATGACGCCGTGCGCTTCATGCCGCCGCTGCTGTACAGTGATACACTCGTATAGATCATACCTGTGTATCACTGTACAACAGGGGCGGCATGAAGCGCACGGCGTCATAGAAACCAATGACGCCGTGCGCTCCTGCTGTCAGAAGGAATCCCGGCCGGGTTACCGCGGAACACGGCCGTGTCCATGAGGCCTTAATGACATAGCACCAATATATTCCACAGCTATTTTTCAATTTATTAAGCTATAGTAAGCGAGAGGGCCTTGTTGTAGTATTGTCCATTGCTCTGTAGTTCCTTACTGTGGCTCTATTCGTGCTGTCCACATTAGGTTGCTGCAACAACTGGCACCCAGTCACCAAGCTGAAGGTCCTTAGCTGCTGAATGGCACTTGGTGATTTAGGCAAGTTTCCCTAGCCTAGTTTGTTGTATTGCTATTGTTTGACTACTGACTGTGATCCTGACCTCAGCCTTGTCTCTGACTAAGCACCTACCTACCTACCTACCGCATCCAGCGCCCCAGGAATACTACTACCCACCCTACAGATAACATGACCACTGATGAAGGTCCATCGTGACCGAAACGTCTGGTCAGAAATATTCTGTCATTTATTTATAAATACCATGGGCAAATGGATGCTGAAATAAAACCATACTTGAATTGCAAAATTTTCAACCTGAGTGCCTCAATATTTCATTACTATGCACCTACCTTGTCTGCCTAGTACCTATTGCTTTACTGATCTCGATTTCTGGCTATCTTCTGACTACATTTCTGATTATTCTCTGGCTTGCCGCATTCTGATTAGCCTTCTGAAGATAACCCTCAGCTCTTTACCTCCCTATGCCATGGCATTAGTGCCACCACTGATAATGTGTGACTACTCTAAGGAATGCTGACAGGAAATCCTCCCGCAGAGAAGTCCACACCTCTTTGGGGAGGATAGGGGTGAAGACCAGGGGATTCCTTAAACTTCACAGATTGAGGCTTAGAGAGTTCACGGTCTGGTATGTGGCTATAACAGCAGCTGGGATTTCATTTTGTTTAGCTTTAGAGGCTGTAAGAAGGGTTAGATCTGTACAGCTTATCAACCTCTGATTGTAAAAAAGAAGGTTTCAATTCCCTGACCATCATCAGAGATCCTGAAGTGAAAACTGTGACAAACTGAAACACATAGATTAGCAAGTCGGACAACTTTATGGAAAGATTAAGGTAGTTCTCCAGTCATTTTTTCTAATTCATAGCTAGTAATAACCTGAGGAAGGAAGATGTTTTACATAGTACTTCTCTATCCCTTGCTCCACGAATGCCGCAGTCCTCGCCTCGCTCGCACAGGCTATTCTGCCCTTGTTAGCCCTTAGGCTGGTTTCACACGAGCAAGTTCAACGCATTGAAGCTCCCGTACTGACCTCTCTAGCACTGACAGGGTCGTAAAGCATTATATTGATTTATGATGTGTTCACCTGAGGGGTTAGGTCAGGGATGGGCAAACTAGGCCCTCCAGCTGTTTTAAAACTACAAATCTCATCATTCCCAGTCTGCCTACAGCTATCAGCCTACGGCAGGGCATGATGGGATTTATAGTTTTAAAACAGCTGGAGGGCCGAGTTTGCCCATCCCTAGGTTAGGTAATGTGATATTTTTATAGAGCCGGTCGTTACGGACGTGGTAATACCTAATATGTATACTTTATTTTATTTATGTTTTAACCCCTTAAGGACCTAGGACGTACCGGTACGCCCTATTTCCCGAGTCCTTAAGGACCCAGGACGTACCGGTACGTCCTGACTTAAAATCTGTATTCCGGCGCCCCAGGGGTTAATTGGAACGGGATTTCGGCTGAAATCATTCAGCCGGCATCCCGTAACAATGCAGGGGGGGGTCATTTGACCCCCCCGTATCGGCGATCGCAGCAAACCGCAGGTCAATTCAGACCTGCGGTTTGCTGCGCTTTTTGCAGTTTCTGATCGCCGCGGTCCCTGACCGCGGGGATCAGAAACTTTAGAGTGGCTAAAATCATTATTTTTCACCCCCCCCTGCACCCCTGCACGATTTTATGCCGGAGGGTGGTGCGGGGGGGGTGTCGCAGGCGGTGGGGGCGTTGCGGGAGGCGGGCGGTGCGGCAGGCGGGATCGCGATCCCCCGCCCGCCTCCCCATGAACGATCGTTGGCTTCTAGTGGGTATACCAGGGTGCCAGCACATTGCTGGCACCCTGGTATAAACGGCTGACATCTGTGAAGATGTCAGCCGTTTAACCCTTTCCATACCGCGGTCCGTACGGACCGCTGTATGGAAAAAGTTAACTGTCATCGGTCAGGGAGCTCCCTCCCTCTCCATCGGGGGGCTGCTGTGGCTTTGCAGCCCCCCGATGGAGAGGGAGAGAGCCCCCAGAGAGCCCCCCTCAGCCCCGTCCTTACCCTTCCCCGTCTGCGAAGTTCTGAGCAGACGGGGAGGGTTCCCATGGCAACAGGACGCCTGCTCAGGCGTCCTGCTGTCCATGGTGCTGAACAGATCTATGCTAAAAGCACAGATCTGTTCAGTGTAAGTAAAATACAGTACAGAACAATATATATTGTTCTGTACTGTATTATACAGACACCAGACCCACTGGATCTTCAAGAACCAAGTGGGTCTGGGTCACAAAAATGTAAAAAAAAGTGAAAAAAGTTAAGATAAAAAAAAAACATTTATCACTGAATAAAAATTAAAAAAATAAAATAAACTACACATATTAGGTATCGCCGCGTCCGTAACGACCTGATCTATAAAATGGTCATGTTACTTTCCCCGCACGGTGAACGCCATAAAAATAAAAAAAATAGAATATGGAGACACTAAAACATTTTTTTGGTTTTAAAAATGAAGTTAATGTATAAAACTTACATAAATAAAAAAAAATGTATACATATTAGGTATCGCCGCGTCCGCGACAACCTGCTCTATAAAAATACCACATAATCTAACCTGTCAGATGAATGTTGTAAATAACAAAAAAAAAAAACGTGCCAAAAAAGCTATTTCTTGTTACCTTGCTGCACAAAAAGTGTAATATAGAGCAACCAAAAATCATATGTACCCTAAACTAGTACCAACAAAACTGCCACCCTATCCCGTAGTTTCTAAAATGGGGTCACTTTTTTGGAGTTTCTACTCTAGGGGTGCATCAGGGGGGCTTCAAATGGGACATGGTGTAAAAAAAAACAGTCCAGCAAAACCTTCCTTCCAAAAATCGTATGGCATTCCTTTCCTTCTGCGCCCTGCCGTGTGCCCGTACAGCGGTTTACGACCACATATGGGGTGTTTCTGTAAACTACAGAATTAGGGCCATAAATATTGAGTTTTGTTTGGCTGTTAACCCTTGCTTTGTAACTGGAAAAAAAATATTAAAATGGAAAATCTGCCAAAAATGTGAAATTTTGAAATTGTGTCTCTATTTTCCATTAAATCTTGTGCAACACCTAAAGGGTTAACAAAGTTTGTAAAATCAGTTTTGAATAGCTTGAGGGGTGTAGTTTCTTAGATGGGGTCACTTTTATGGAGTTTCTACTCTAGGGGTGCATCAGGGGGGCTTCAAATGGGACATGGTGTCAAAAAACCAGTCCAGCAAAATCTGGCTTCCAAAAACCAAACCGCGCACCTTTCACTCTACGCCCTACTGTGTGCCCGTACAGTAGTTTACGGCCACATATGGGGTGTTTCTGTAAACGGCAGAGTCAGGGCAATAAAGATACAATCTTGTTTGGCTGTTAACCCTTGCTTTGTTAGTGGAAAAAATGGGTTAAAATTGAAAATTAGGCAAAAAAATGAAATTCTCAAATTTCATCCCCATTTGCCAATAACTCTTGTGCAACACCTAAAGGGTTAACGACGTATGTAAAATCAGTTTTGAATACCTTGAGGGGTGTAGTTTCTTAGATGGGGTCACTTTTAGGGAGTTTCTCCTCTTGGGGTGCATCAGGGGGCTTCAAATGGGACATGGTGTCAAAAAACCAGTCCATAAAAATCAGCCTTCCAAAAACCATATGGTGCACCTTTCACTCTACGCCCCGCTGTGTGGCCGTACAGTAGTTTACGGCCACATATTGGGTGTTTCTGTAAACGGCAGAGTCAGGGCAATAAAGATACAGTCTTGTTTGGCTGTTAACCCTTGGTTTGTTAGTGGAAAAAATGGGTTAAAATGAAAAATTTGACAAAAATATGAAATTCTCAAATTTCATCCCCATTTGCCAAAAACTCTTGTGCAACACCTAAAGGGTTAACAATGTATGCAAAATCAGTTTTGAATACCTTGAGGGGTGTAGTTTCTTAGATGGGGTCATTTTTGGGTGGTTTCTATTATGTAAGCCTCGCAAAGTGACTTCAGACCTGAACTGGTCGCTAAAAATTGAGTTTTTGTAAATTTCTGAAAAATTTCAAGATTTGCTTCTAAACTTCTAAGCCTTATAACATCCCCAAAAAATAAAATATCATTCCCAAAACAATTCAAACATGAAGTAGACATATGGGGAATGTAAAGTCATCACAATTTTTTGGGGTATTACTATGTATTACAGAAGTAGAGAAACTGAAACTTTGAAATTTGCTAATTTTTTTCACATTTTTGGTAAATTAGGTATTTTTTTGTGCAAAAAAAATAATTTTTTTGACTTCATTTTACCAGTGTCATGAAGTACAATATGTGACGAAAAAACAATCTCAGAATGGCCTGGATAAGTCAAAGCGTTTTAAAGTTATGAGCACTTAAAGTGACACTGGTCAGATTTGCAAAAAATGGCCTGGTCCTTAAGGTGAAAATGAGCCCGGTCCTTAAGGGGTTAAATAATATCATTTTTGAAACAATTTTTTTTTTTTTAGTGTCTCCATATTCTGAGAGCCATAGTTTCTTTTATTTTTTGGGCGATTGTCTTAGGTAGGGTCTAATTTTTTGCGGGATGAGATGACTGTTTGATTGGCACTATTTTGAGGGGCATATGACTTTTTGATTGCTTGCTATTACACTTTTTGTGATGTAAGCTGACAAAAAATGGCTTTTTTGTGGCACTGTTTCTATTTTATTTATTTTTTACGGCGTTCACCTGAGGGGTTGAGTCATGTGATATTTTTATAGAGATGGATGTTACGGACGCGGCGATACCCAATATGTCAACTTTTTTTTTTTTATTTCACTTTAACACAATAATAGCATTTATGAAACAAAAAATAATGTTTTAATGTCTCCATGTTCTGAGAGCTATAGTTTTTTTTTTTTTTTTTTTAGCCATTTTCTTATGTAGGGGCTCATTTTTTGCATAATGAGGTGACTGCTTTATTGGTACCATTTTCTAGGAAATACGCCTTTTTCATCACTTCATGTTGCATTTTTTGTTATGTAAGGTGACAAAAATAGCTTTTTTTTAACACAGTTTTTATTTTTTTATGGTGTTTATCGGACAGGGTGGATCATGTGATATATTTATAGAGCCAGCCGTCACGGACGCGGCAATACCAAATATGTCTATTTTATTTATTTTTTCCTATTTTAAATTTTTTTGTTTTTTTATTACTTAATTGGGGATTTTTTTTTTTTTATATGTGAAACTTTTATTTTATTTTATAAAACACTTTTTTTTATCTATTATTTTACACTTTCTGTCCGCGATAAGGTCATACAAGACATCTGGGGGATATTTGACTTATTTTTTTCACTATTGATTTCTCCTGTAACTGGGGCTGACATAGTAGCCCCAGTTACAGGAGAAATACATCCCCCCAGAGAGGCTGTACAGCCTCAGTGCAGGGCTGATCGAGGTCTGTGAAAGACCCAACAGCTCCTGCACTCTCCCGGCCCCAGCGGTCACATGACCACCGGGCCGGAACAGGAAAAGCATAGCGCTTCCTGATCTGTATACACAGCGCTCGTTGAGCGATGTGTATACAGCGATCTAGAAGGCAGGGACACCTGGGAACTGTCCCTGCCTTCCCTCTAGGTTGCCCTGCTGTCACTGACAGCGGGCCCCCCGCTCTGCAGCTGCACGATTAGCGTGCAGCTGCGATCTCTGAATGGACGTTCCAGAACGTCCGTTCAGAGTTAAATATCCACCCATAGGATGTTTATATCCTATGGGTGAATGTGAGGTGGTTAACATTGGGGGTCTGACTGTGGCTCTGAGCTGAGGTCTGATTAACATTGGGGGTCTGAGCTGAGGTCTGATGAAAAATATTTTTTTCTAATTTTCCTCCTCTAAAACCTAGGTGAGTCTTATAGGGTGAAAATACGGTACTTATTTCTGCAATGTTATTTTGAAGGACAATGTCTACATAGTTAATGCTCCAGATAAGGCTACTTTCACACCTGTGTTCGGGTGTCCGCTCGTGAGCTCCGTTTGAAGGGGCTCACAAGCGGCCCCGAACGCAGCCGTCCAGCCCTAATGCATTCTCAGTGGAGGCGGATCCGCTGAGAATGCATCAGTCTGCCAGCGTTCAGCCTCCGCTCCGCTCAGCGAGCGGACACCTGAACGCTGCTTGCAGCGTTCGGGTGTCCGCCTGGCCGTGCGGAGGCAAGCGGATCCGTCCAGACTTACAATGTAAGTCAATGGGGACGGATCCGTTTGAAGATGATACTATATGGCTCAATCTTCAAACGGATCCGCCCCCATTGACTTTCAATGTAAAGTCTGGACGGATCCGTTCAGGCTACTTTCACACTTAGAAATTTTTCTAAGTTATAATGCAGACGGATCCGTTCTGAACGGATGCAAACGTCTGCATTATAGGAGCGGATCCGTCTGATGAAACATCAGACGGACCCGCTCTGAACGCTAGTGTGAAAGTAGCCTAAGATGGGTTGTGTTGGTTGTTGCTTTAAAAAAATAAATAAAAATGTAATACCTCCCACTGAAAAATATCCTATTCGTATTCCAAAACAGCTGAACAACCTTAACAGTGCAGTGGAAACGTCAGATTTGAGCAGCTATAATTTGCAAATACCGAGGCCAAATTAAACCTCACAAGTGTGAAAAAATAAATAGAATCATGACAGTGATAAAGCATGAAAAGGTTTTATAATTTCATTAGCAGACAGAATCTTTTTAAGATAATTTAATGCATCATCTGCACATTCATATCATACACAAATTGTTAATTTCACATTTCAATGTAGCAATGTCTTTTTTAATTAATGCTAAATTATCATTTTTTTATGTTACATGTTATTGCTGAGTGGAAGGTTCCATGCCGAAACATGAAAGATAGAGACAGATGCCTATCCTATAATTTAATAACCCAAAAATGAATCCTATTGACCTGCAGCATTCAATCCATACAGAAATATAGCCACAGGGTGCTTTCTGACCTTCTTTACAGCATATTGGTCTGGTGTCATGTAAGGATGAATAGAATACAATGGAAAACGCGGCGTTTAATCTAAGCTTGGACTGACAATTGGAGTAAAACTGACCAAAGAGAGCAATCATTTTATTAGCTAATACTATTGAAAGTGGCAGTCATCTGTGACAAAGACTGCAAAATACGAGGTTCTTATTATGAAATATGGGATTCTCCCCTGGTCTCTGAAAAAGCTTTGTCAAAAGGCAAGCCAATAAAATGGTTTAGTACAATGCACAAAATAATAGGAAAAAAAAAACAGATTTCAATCTAATGTTTAAAGTACAAATTAAATTTGCATTTTACATATGATAATGGATAAAGATACAGCAAAACAATTTAATCCGGTCTATTTTCCAGTTTTGGTATATTTTTTCATATACTGTAGCTTGCTTGGAATGCATAAAAGGGGAAAAAAAATCACTTGCACCTGCACTAGATCCAATACAATCTGTGCACAATTATTAGGCAAGTTGTATTTTTGAGCATTCATTTTATTAGTGAACAATTACAGTCAATCCAAAAAGTTAATAAATCTCTAACCTGAATATTTAAGAAAGTAAAAGACAGGTTTTGGCTTTCTTAGGAGAATATCTGTGCAGAATTATTATGTATCGTAACTAAATGAAAAAAGGAAATTTTACAACTCACTTGTTTATTTTCATCTGTTAAAGTGAGAATAATAATTTAAAAAAAACTCAAAATTATGATGTCGGTTCTCGGCAACCACTTACTTTTAACTTTTTAATGACAGACTGCTGAAATCAACTCGCCTGTCTCTACTTTATGCCACCATTAGTATGGGCAGCATAAAGTTGATGACAGGTTCCCTTTAAGATCAAATTTTTGTGCAGGAGGAACCACAGACTCCCAGACACCTGTTCAGAGAGGTGAACTGTTTTCCTTCACGTAAAACCGTAAAGAAGGGCCCACAAGTTCTCAATAGGGTTTAAGTCAGGTGAGAAAGGGGGTCATGTCATTATTCTTTCATCTGTAAAGCCTTTACTGGATGGCTGTGGAGTAGAGAACTTCGATGCATGAGATGGGGCATTGTCCTGCAAAAAAATCTTTTTTTTTTTTTCTTGAAAGATGCTGACTTTTTCCTGTACCACTGGTTGAAGAAACTGTCTTCTAAAAACTGGCAGTAGGTTCAGGAGTTGATTTTGAATCCATCATCAACACAAAAAGGTCCAACTAGCTCATTTTTAATAACAGCAGCCCACAGTAGTACCCCACCTGCATCTTTCTGGTGTCTTGAGTGGAAGTTGAGCTCTGTCCCCATTACTGATCCAGCCACATGGCCCATCCATTTGGTCTATCAAGAGTCACTCTCATCTAATCAGCCCATAAAACCTTATGTGTCTTGTTCAGTGGTGGTCAGGTTTCAGGCTTTCTTACCTTGGCCATGTCTCTGAGCACTGAATACCTTGTACTTCTGGGGACTCCAGGGAGGTTGCAGTTCTGGAATATGACAACCCTACAGGATCTCCTGATTGGGCTCCTGATTCATGTTTGTTTCTTCTCAAATCTTTGGCTGTTAATTTGCTATATTTTTCCTCAGCACATTTTTTGCAACCCTGTTGACTATTTGCAACAAAACGTTTGATGGTTATGCGATCACCCCCCCAATATCTTAGCAATTTGAAGAATGCTACATCCCTCTGAAAGACTTTTAACAATTTTTGACTTTTCAGAGTCAGTTAAATCTCTTTTGGACCATGTTGCCAGAGGAAAACAAGATGCCTAAAAATTAAGCACACCTTGATATAGGGCAGTGCTTCTCAAATAGTGGTGCGCGCCCCCCACGAGGGGCGCCAGGCTCCGTAAAGGGGGGCTCGTTCAGGGCCGGCCTTTGGGGTGTGCGAATTTCTTCTGTATAATGCCGGCAGGCAGGCCGGCGCGTCCCTCAGTGATGTCACGTGCCTGCGCCGCCTGCTTTATGAATGAAGCAGGCGGCGCAGACAAGTGACGTCACTGAGGGACGCGCCGGCCGCCCGGCCCGCCTGCCGGCATTATACATTAGAAATTCGGATATACGGTACTATTAGGAGTGAGGGGGGCATGTTTAATAACTTTAAATGGCGGCGGCGGGCACACGGAATCTGTGGATGGCACAGTTAAGGGGTGGGGGTCTGTGGATGGCACTGTTATGGGCTGGGGGGGGCACTGTGGATGGCACTGTTATGGGGTGGGGGGTCTGTGGATGGCACATATATAACAGTGCCAGCCACAGATCCCCCTGTAACAGTGCCAGCCACAGATCCCCCCATAAGTGTCCGTCATCCACAGATCCCCCCATAAGTGTCCGTCATCCACAGATCCCCCCATAAGTGTCCGTCATCCACAGATCCCCCCATAAGTGTCCGTCATCCACAGATCCCCCCATAAGTGTCCGTCATCCACAGATCCCCCCCATAAGTGTCCGTCATCCACAGATCCCCCCATAAGTGTCCGTCATCCACAGATCCCCCCCATAAGTGTCCGTCATCCACAGATCCCCCCATAAGTGTCCGTCATCCACAGATCCCCCCATAAGTGTCCGTCATCCACAGATCCCCCCATAAGTGTCCGTCATCCACAGATCCCCCCATAAGTGTCCGTCATCCACAGATCCCCCCATAAGTGTCCGTCATCCACAGATCCCCCCATAAGTGTCCGTCATCCACAGATCCCCCCATAAGTGTCCGTCATCCACAGATCCCCCCATAAGTGTCCGTCATCCACAGATCCCCCCCATAAGTGTCCGTCATCCACAAATCCCCCCATAAGTGTGTGTCCGATCCACATTTCTTTCTTTTTTTATTCTCTTATACGTTAATAAGGATACAGTGTTATGCAGAGGTGTACTTATAACAATTTTATAGACAAATGACACTATTTACAGTCGCGCGGGGGGCGCAAAATGTTTTCTTCTTCCTAGGGGGGGCATGACAGAAAATAATTGAGAAGCACTGGGGTCTTGATCTCCTTAGGACACACCCTCCCTCATTATACAAATTCAATACCTGATATGCTTCAACACGCATTCAAGTTTATACAGCTTGGAGTTAGAAAATATGCATAAAAATTATGCAACTTTTCTCCGCTCACGCAGGTCTAAAAAAGTGGGCGTGACATGGGCGGGGAAGGGGACAGACCAGCAGTCTCTTACCATTTTCTTTGCCTAGTTTAAGCGTAGAAAATGGTCTAAATGTGAGACAGCTAGGAAGCTAACTTCTATTTAGAAGCGGCAGTGGATCTGCCGAGATTATGTAGAGGCCAGCGCCTCTACATAACTCCGGCAGGACCAGCATCAGCTATAGGGGATATTAAGACAGGCATCTAAAAAGCCGGTCTTAATAAATGACCTTCAAAAAGTCCATAGAAAAGCCGTATTATGTACATCGTTCTGTGTAACTGAAGAAGGGGCTGGTCTCCAAAACGCAAAACCCCCAGTTTGTGCCTCTCTCTATACACTCTAGACTCACAAAAGGTATTACTCGATGTTACACTCTATCTTATTTTTTTTATAGGTTGCGGAAGCGGCCATATAACGGATGAATGTGACGCACAGGTCAAAGCCAAAACCCTCACCTGAGTGACGCAACCACTTCCAATAGCTGATTGACTGGGTGCGGGAATTCGATCACCACCGATGAGATGCTGCCTCCACTAGCCCTATGCCTACCCTTTCTTACACCTAAAAAGAATTGCATTTTTTCACATTTTTGTCAACTTACACAAAAAGTGAAAAACACTGAGCTAAAGCATAAAATAAAAAAACAAAACATTTCCAACATCTCATCCAAAAAGGTTAATTTTTACTATAGACTTTCCACCGTCTGAAAGCATGGACGTGAAAGTGTTAAGCAAATACGACTCCATTATGGAATGAAGAAAAGAAAGTAGGACACTCACTGTGAACAAAAAAAATAATATGGACAATGTCAAATTTACAAAAAATTTTTTATTATTTCAATAAAGCAAAAGACTAGCAGGATCATTAAAGGGGTTATCCAAACTATAAAACATGCCCCCCAAAGCCCGGCCTCATATAGATTATACATACCCTCCTCCATATGATGGGGCCCGGGCATTGGGGCCATATTTTATAGTTTGGATAAATACATTAAAGGTTCACAATATGATGGCTTATCCAGTCGCATGAAGGGGACAAAGCTGCACTACCTGCACAAATGCTACTTAGTAGACAGTGTGCAGTTCAAACAGATAATACAGCATTGCACTTCAAACAGCTGTTTAGCAGGGGTGCCACGTTTTGGACCACCACCAATCTGATATTGATGGCCAACTCTCAGTGTAAGCAGTCAGTAATATGAACCCTGAAAACCTCTTTAATCATTCATTTTGTCCCTTACATTGAGCATGACAGAGGAATTATTGATACAATTCCCACAGGGCCGAAGACCTAAAAATGAAATGAAGCACCCAGACCTGCATTATCCTTTTTATTAAATATCAAAGTCTTATTAGAAAGTGCTTCTTAACTATCAGAGCAAATATTGCTTTACTAGCTAACATTCTAGGCAAAACCTCATTCAGATCAAATTTTAATGATAAAATTTCCCTCCAGACGGTAATGTAAAGGTCAGAGCAAAAATCACTTACTTTATCAATAAGGCTGTGTTCCTTTTAACTACTAAAAGAAGCATTTTGGGAAATGGTTCATTTAATTTGCGGTGCCAGCACTGTGCAGTCATCTGTGGTTGGTGCAGTGAAATTTATGTGCCATTTATTCGCTCATATAAATTGACTGGAATGGAAAACCTAATAACATGGCTGCGAGTTTAAAAATCCACACTTGATAACTTTGAATCCTTTGAACTGCAACTCACCGGTAAGACTGAAATCTACCACAAAAAGTAATAAGGATAAATGCTTTAAAAAGGTTTCATCATTTGTTCAAACATAGAGTGGACGTAAACATTCTCCCATGATCATGAGCTCATCAGAAGGATCCTACTGCTGAGAAGCCCATATATACATAAAACATATACAGTGGATATAAAAAGTCTACACACCCCTGTTAAAATGCCAGGTTTCTGTGATGTAAAAAAAATGAGACAAAGATAAATCATTTCAGAACTTTTTCCACCTTTAATGTGACCTATAAACTGTACAACTCAATTGAAAAACAAACTGAAATCTTTTAGGTGGAGGGAAGAAAACTAAAAAAAAATAAAATAATGTGGTTGCATAAGTGTGCACACCCTCTGTGCACACTGGGGATGTAGCTGTGTTCAGAATTAAGCAATCACATTCAAAATCATGTTAAATAGGAGTCAGCATACACCTGCCATCATTTAAAGTGCCTCTGATTAACCCCAAAAGCCATGGTCCACAGAGAGCTTCCAAAGCATCAGAGGGATCTCATTGCTAAAAGGTATCAGTCAGGAGAAGGGTACAAAAGAATTTCCAAGGCATTAGATATACCATGGAACACAGTGAAGACAGTCAACATTAGGTGGAGAAAATATGGCACAACAGTGACATTACCAAGAACTGGACGTCCCTCCAAAATTGATGAAAAGACGAGAAGAAAACTGGTCTGGGAGGCTACCAAGAGGCCTACAGCAACATTAAAGGAGCTACAGGAATATCTGGCAAGTACTGGCTGTGTGGTACATGTGACAATCTCTCGTATTCTTCATATGTCTGGGCTATGGGGTAGAGTGGCAAGACGAAAGCCTTTTCTTGCGAAGAAAAACATCCAAGCCAGGCTACATTTTGCAAAAACAAATCTCCAAAAAGCATGTGGGAAAAGGTGTTATGGTCTGATGACACCAAGGTTGAACTTTATGGCCATAATTACAAAAGATATGTTTGGCGCAAAAACAACACTGCACATCACCAAAAGAACACCATACCCACAATGAGGCATGGTGGTGGCAGCATCATGCTTTGGAGCTGTTTTTCTTCAGCTGGAACTGGGGCCTTAGTTAAGCTAAAGGGAATTATGAAGAGTTCCAAATACCAGTCAATATTGGCACAAAACATTCAGGCTTCTGCTAGAAAGCTGAACATGAAGAGGAACTTCATCTTTCAGCATGACAACGACCCAAAGCATACATCCAAATCAACAAAGGAATGGCTTCACCAGAAGAAGATTAAAGTTTTGGAATGGCCCAGCCAGAGCCCAGACCTGAATCCGATAGAAAATCTGTGGGGTGATCTGAAGAGGGCTGTGCACAGGAGATGCCCTCGCAATCTGACAGATTTGGAGTGTTTTTGCAAAGAAGAGTGGGCAAATCTTGCCAAGTCAAAATGTGCCATGCTGATAGACTCATACCCAAAAAGACTGAGTGCTGTAATAAAATCAAAAGGTGATTCAACAAAGTATTAGTTTAAGGGTGTGCACACTTATGCAACCATATTTTATTTTTATATTTTCTTCCCTCTACCTAAAAGATTTCAGTTTGTTTTTCAGTTTATAGGTCACATTAAAAGTGGAAAAAGCTCTGCTATGATTTATCTTTGTCTCACTTTTTTACATCACAGAAACCTGACATTTTAACAGGGGTGTGCAGACTTTTTATATCCACTGTATACTATGTTACTATGAGAAGCGCATATGATCAGCTACCGTGGACATGCATACACGCTGGTTCCTATGGGAATATGCTACCTAAACTGGCTGTCCTCTTGGGCTTTTGCCTCATCTATTCATTTAAATGGTTGCCATTAAATGCTACATTTCCTCTGTTGAAACCAACTGCAGCTTCTGCTATAATAACCTCTGATTGCCAGGTAGGACAACCCCTATCCATTTAATCTCTTCCCTCATGTGAACGTAACTGTACATCCAGATAACATGTTCGTTTCTGCAATCGGGCGTACAGTTATTCCCAAACTTTTACAGGAGTCTGTGACACTATAGAGTGCCAGCCCTGAAGTCTCCATTCTCCCCAGCAGAGGAGACTCGGGAGCAGGTGGCAAGGGACCAATCAGAGTGGTCCCTTGTCAGCAACCGCTCTGACTAATCAGGACGTAAATGCTGTTTTTAGGCTCTGATCTCCACAGATCGAATCCGTGGAGATCAGAGCCTGCAATAAGGTATGGCTCTGAGCCCCCCTGTGTCCACATTGTACTATCTGTGTCCTCCCATCTGTGCCCTTTGCAGCCCAGGCAAATTAAGAACTTGATGGCAGCGGTTCACAAATAAAATAAACTACACAATTGGTACTCCCAGGTAATGGCCTGATCTGTAAAAGGATCATGTGTCTTATCCCGCATGGTGAAAGCAGTAAAAAAAAATATATATTTTTACATTTATGACGGAATTACAGTTTTTGTCATCTTACCTCCTCAAAAAATTAAATGAATAGTGATCAAACAATTACCATATTTTTCGCTTTATAAGAACCACCTGATAAGACGCACCTAGGTTTTTGAGGAGGAAAATAAGAAAAAAATATTTTGAACCAAAAGGTGTGCTTTTGGTAGGTTTTGAACTAATGGTGGTCTGTGGATGCCGCACTGTTATGAGGGCTCTGTGGATGCCGCACTGTTATGGGGGGGATCTGTGGATGACGCACTGTTATGGGGGGGGGTCTGTGGATGACGCACTGTTATGGGAGGATCTGTGGATGACGCACTGTTATGGGAGGATGTATGGATGACGCACTGTTATGGGGGGGGATCTGTGGATGAGGGATCTGTGGATGACGCACTGTTATGGGAGGATCTGTGGATGACGCACTGTTATGGGAGGATCTGTGGATGACGCGCTGTTATGGGAGGATCTGTGGATGACGCACTGTTATGGGAGGATCTGTGGATGACGCACTGTTATGGGAGGATCTGTGGATGACGCACTGTTATGGGGGGGGGATCTGTGGATTACACTTATGGGGCTCTGTGCATGACACTTATGTCATCCACAGATCCCCATAAGTGTCATCTACAGATACCCCATCAGATGCATCAGTGTGGAGGGAGGAGTAGGAGACACTCATGGCGGGGCTCGGTGCAGTGATTCTACTCTAATACACCGGGCCCCGCAGCTGTTAAGTACATTCAATCCGAATGGGTCCGCAATTACTGTACAGAGCGGCCAGCAAAGTATCAGTGTGGAGTGAGGAGGCGGGGACACTTATGGCGAGGCCCGGTGCAGTGATTCTACTCTAATACACCATGCCCCACAGCTGTTAAGTACATTCAATCCGAATGGGTCCGCAATTACTGTACTGTACTTACTGTAGTACCTTATGTATAGCATTAAGACGGCGCAGACCGGCAGCTCCCTCCTCATGCGCCGCCTGCCTGCTTATCTCACTTTATGAATGAACAGGCAGGCGGGACAGGCGGCGCATGAGGAGGGAGCTGCGGCAGGCAGCGCATGAGGAGGGAGCTGGGGCAGGCGGCGCATGACCGAGGGAGCTGCCGGTCTGCATCGTATTAATGCTATACATAAGGTACTACAGTAAGTACAGTAATTGTGGACCCATTCGGATCGAATATACTTAACAGCTGCGAGGCCCATTGTATTAGAGTAGAGTCACTGCACCGGGCCCCGCCATGAGTGTCCCCGACTCCTCCCTCCACACTGATACTTCGCTGGCCACGCTGTGCAGCATAGCGGCCAGCGAAGTATCCGCTTTATAAGACGCACGGCCATTTTCCCCCCACTTTTAGGGGGTGGGGGGAGTGCGTCTTATAAAGCGAAAAATACGGTATATATATCCCACAATGGTACCAATAAAAACTAAATCCTGTCCCTCAGACAGCTATGTTGGCAGAAAATAAAAAATGTTATGGATGTTAGTATATGGCAATGCAAAATATAACTTTTTTTTTTATAAAAAAAAAGTGATTTTATGCTGAAAAAGTAGTAAAACATGAAAAAACAACTGTATTTTTACCCTATAAGTGAGGGGGAAATGTTAGTGCGTCTTATGGGGCGAATACTAATGAGCACTTCCATTACAGAATCGATCATTAGTACAGGAGGACTAGTAAATGCAGCGCTCCCTTGCCGGCTCTGTTTCCACCTCTTCCTGGTCTTCTCCTGCAGGGCTCCTGTGCTGTGACCTGCACACAGCGTGAGGACGTCAGTGCACTCTTTGACCTCACCCTGTGCAACGTCAGGTCACAGCACAGTGTGGCAGGAATAGCGCTGGATCTCAGGAGCAGTGGCAGCAGCGTCCGGAGTACGAAAGACAAGTTGATTTCATTTTCTTTGTGTATGCTCTGAGCTCTAATTAACATGGGGGTCTGATCTTCGTTCTTACTGGGGGTCATTCGCATTGGGGTTCTGATCTGAGGTCTGAATTGGGGGTCATATCTTAGGCCTGAACGGGAGCCTTTCACATTGGGGGTCCGATCTGAGGTCTGATGAACATTAGGGGTCTCAGCTGAGGTCTGAATGGGGTCTTATTAACATTGGGGGTTTAAATAGAGCTCTATGTTGAGGTCTGATTAACATTGGGGGGTAATTGGTGGTCTCATTCTGAGGTCTAATGACAAATATTTTTTTTATTTTCCTCCTCTAAAACTTAGGTGTGTCTTATAGGCAGGTGTATCTTATAGGGCGAAAAATACGGTATATAAATTTAGTATTGCCATAATCATATCAACCCACAGAACAAAGTTATCATATCATATATACCACATGGAGAACCTCATAAGAAATAAAAATAAAAAAACACTGACAGAAATGACATTTTTGTCCACCTCACCTCCTAAAAAAATTGTACAAAAAGTGACCAAAAAGTCACATGTACCTCAAAATGGTACCAATAAAAACAACAGCCCGTTCCACAGAAAATAAAAGCCCTCACATAGTTACATTGGTAAAATAATAAAAATGCTATGGATGTTAGTATATGGCAATGCAAAATAAAACTTATTTAAAAAAAAAAAAGTGATTCCCTGGAAAATTTGTAAAACAAAAAAAACCTAAATAAATGTGGTATTGCTATAACTGTATCAACCCGTAGAATGAAATTAGCATATCATATGTACAGCATGAGGAACCCAATAAAAAGTAAAAAAAAAAAAAAAAAAAAAAAACACTGACAGAATTACAATTTTATTCCAAATCACCTCCTAATAAATGGCATAAAAAGCTATCAAAAAGTAATTTGCACACCAAACACTACAGATTTTCCCACAAACAAGTTCTCACACTTGAACGCTGCTGTGCCACAAACAGAATTTTACGACCACATATGGGTTGTTACCGTATACAGGAAAAGATGCATAACAAATTGTGGGGTACATATTCTCCTGCTACATCTGGTAAAAATGAAAAATTTGGGGCTAAAGCAACATTTTATTGGAAATATAATGTAATTTATCACAGCCAGGAGTTTCTAAATTTTGTGTAACGCTTGTTGGGTCAAAGCATTCACTGCACCCCTCAAATTCCTTGAGGGGAGTAGTTTCCAAAATGGAATCACTTTTTTGGGGTTTCCTTTCTAGGGGCACCTCAGGGTCTCTTCAAATGTGACATGGCACCCGAAAACCATTCACACAAAATCTGCCCTGCTTTACTTCTGAGCCCTGCCATGTGTCCACAAAGAGATTTACAACCACATATTGGGTATTTCTGTAAACTGCAGAATCAAGGTAATCAATATTGTGGTTTGTTTTGCTGTTAACCCTTGCTGTGTTACAGTAAAAAATGATTTTTTATTTTATTTCACCTCTATTTTGCTTTAATTTCTGTGGAACACCTAAATCACATAAGGAGATCACTTTATTAACCATTAATAAAGTTCCAAAATAAAGTTTTGAATAATTTGAGGGGTGGTTTCTACTACAAAAGCCCCTTAACCCCTTAAGGACACAGCCTTTTTACACCTTAGGACCAGGCCATTTTTTGCAAATCTGACCAGTGTCACTTTAAGTGCTGATAACTTTAAAACGCTTTGACTTATCTAGGCCGTTCTGAGATTGTTTTTTCGACACATATTGTACTTCATGACACTGGTAAAATGAAGTCAAAAAAATTTTTTTTTTTGCACAAAATAATACCTAATTTACCGAAAAATTTGAAAAATTTGCAAATTTCAAAGTTTCAGTTTCTCTACTTCTGTAATACATAGTAATACCCCCAAAAATTGTGGTGACTTCACATTCCCCATATGTCTACTTCATGTTTGAATTGTTTTGGGAATGATATTTTATTTTTTGGGGATGTTATAAGGCTTAGAAGTTTAGAAGCAAATCTTGAAATTTTTCAGAAATTTACAAAAACTCAATTTTTAGGGACCAGTTTAGGTCTGAAGTCACTTTGCGAGGCTTACATAATAGAAACCACCCAAAAATGACCCCATCTAAGAAACTACACCCCTCAAGGTATTCAAAACTGATTTTACATACGTTGTTAACCCTTTAGGTGTTGCACAAGAGTTATTGGCAAATGGGGATGAAATTTGAAAATTTCATTTTTTTGCCAAATTTTCCATTTTAACCCATTTTTTCCACTAACAAAGCAAGGGTTAACAGCCAAACAAGACTGTATCTTTATTGCCCTGACTCTGCCGTTTACAGAAACACCCAATATGTGGCCGTAAACTACTGTACGGCCACACAGCGGGGCGTAGAGTGAAAGGTGCGCCGTTTGGTTTTTGGAGGGCTGATTTTTATGGACCGGTTTATTTACACCGTGTCCTGTTTCAACCCCCCTGATGCACCCCTGGAGTAGAAACTCCCTAAAAGTGACCCCATTTTGGAAACTACGGGATAAGGTGGCATTTTTTGGGGGACTATTTTTAGGGTACATATGATTTTTGGTTGCTCTATATTACATTTTTGTGAGGCAAGGTTACCAAAAATTGAAATTCTGAAATTTCATCTCCATTTGCCATTAACTGTTGAGGAACACCTAAAGGGTTAATAAAGTTTGTATAATCAGTTTTGAATACCTTGAGGGGTGTAGTTTCTTAGATGGGGTCACTTTTAGGGGGTTTTTACTCTAGGTGGGCATCAGGGGGGCTTCAAAAGGGACATGGTGTCAATAAAAAAGGCCATCAAAATCGGCCTTCCAGAAACCATGTCGGTCCTTTCCTTTTGCGGCCTCCCTTTTACTGATACAGCAGTTTACGACCACAAATGTGGCATTTCTGTAAACTGCAGTATCAGGGTAATAAATATTAACTTTTGTTTGGTTGTTAACCCTTGTTTTGTTACCGGAAAAAACGGATTGAAATTGCGTCATGTGTCCTTAAGAGGTTAAAGTGACTTCAGGACTGAATTAGAGCTTAAAAAAAAAAAAAAGACGAATTTTTAATTCTTTAAACTGCTTCCAAAATTCTAAGCCTTCTAACATCCTAAAAAAATTAAATGATATTTACAACGTTATGCCAAATTAAGTAGACATATGGTGAATGTTAGTTTTCCATGCTAAATAGTTATTAGGTATGTCTTAAAAGCAGAGAAATAAAACATTTTAAAAAAGGAAATATTTCCAAATTTTCTGTAAATTTAGGATTTTTTTTATACACAAATGGTAAAATATATCAACTCAAATTCACCTCTAACAAGAAGTACGAAGTGTCACGAGATAATCTCAAAATTGCTTGGATAAGTAAAAGCATTCCAAAGTTATTACCATATTTGACAATTTTCACCGCTCTTTCAACAAAATATGCAATGAATCAATAGTGCAGGTGAATATAAGAAAGTTTATTAGATATAGATATCTTTATATATCTTAGGCTGAGTTCACATCAGTCTTTAGCTTTCTATTCTTCTGATCCGTCAGAGGAACAGAAAAAAAAAAATAGATCCTTTATTTTGAGCAGCAATATCTACACTGAACAAAAATATAAACGCAACACTTTTGGTTTTGCTCCCATTTTGCATGAGCTGAACTCAAAGATCTGAAACATTTTCTACATATACAAAAGACCCATGATTTTTTTGTTTTAAAAATGCGGTTATTGTGTAAATCTTAAATAAAGAAAAAAAAAGTATACATATTTGGTATTGCCACATCCGTAACAACCTGCTGTATACAAATATCACATGACCTAACCCCTCAGGTGAACACCGTAAAAAAATACAAATAAAAAAGTGTGTCAAAAAAGTTATTTTTTGTCACCTTACATCACAAAAAGCTTAATACCAAGCGATCAAAAAGTCATATGCACCCTAAAATAGTACCAATCAAACCGTCATCTCATATCGAAAAGAATGAGCCCCTACATAAAAAAATAAAAAAAACTATGGCTTTCAGATTATGGAGACACTAAAAAATCCTTTTTTCCAAAAATGCTTTATAATGTAAAACTGAAACAAACAACAAGTCATATTTTGTATTGTCACATCTGTAACAATCTGCTCTATAAAAATACCACATGATCTAACCTGTCAGATGAACAGCAATTTTTTGTTACCTTGCCGCACAAAAAGTGTAATATAGAGCAACCAAAAATCTTATGTACCATAAAATAGTACCAACAAAACTGCAACCTTATCCCGTAGTTTCCAAAATGGGGTCACTTTGTTGGAGTTTCTACTTTAGGGGTGCATCAGGGGGTCTTCAAATGTGACATGGAAGCTTAAAATTATCCCAGTGAAAACTGCCCTCCAAAAACCATATGGCGCTCCTTTCCTTCTGCGCCCTGCCGTGTGTCCGTACAGCAGTTTATGACCACATATGGGGTGTTTCTGTAAACTACAGAATCAGGGTAATAAATATTGAGTTTTGTTTGGCTGTTTTTTTTTTTATAAACATTTATTGTTTTCTTTTCCATAATACAAATAATTATAACAGTCTTTTGATTTCATAACATTGTAATTTCAGAAACATTTTATATTACACCCCCCCCCCACACACACACACACACACACCCATAATACTCTTTTCACAGTATGGAAAAAAAAAAAAAAAAGGGCCTCCTCTCTCTATCCAACTCCCCCACAGCACCAGCACACCTCACGCCGTCATCACATAAGGAGATCACTTTATTAACCATTTCTGCCATGTTCTAGTAAATCTATGTTTTTTCTTAATATTTGCCAGGTGGAATTCCTCTATGGCAAGTGAAGTTCTAGTGAACCTCTGCCATTCCCTGACCGTGGGTACAGTACTACCTCCCCAATGTCAAACAATACATTTCCTTGCTTGAAACAGTAGTTTGGATATTATTTCTCGGTGATAGGGGGTGTCAATTTTTTCCATCACCCCCAATATGCATATCTCAAATTGCCTGGGGATTTTAATCCTATGATATTGTTCTATTCTATCATTTACTTTTGCCCAGAACTCTTGAATTTTTATACATAACCAGAGTACATGGACGTCGTCCACCCAAACTTCCCCACATTTTATACAGCTAAAGATTTTAGGTTTATAACACTTCATTAGTATCCTTGGGGAATAGTACAAACGATATAGTATATTGAATTGAGTACTCCTATGTGAAAAATTCTTTGAAATCCTATTTTTTTTCTTGTGTAGCCAGATCCCAAAACTCTTCTCGCTGAGGGCTTATAACATCTTTCCATTTATGCATTAAACTAATGGCTTCTCTCTTCTTAGTCTTTTGCTGTAATAAGCATTCATATATTTTAGATACTAGTTTTCCCCATGATGTCAATTTAGAGATATTAACTAACGGCTGTGGGAGAGTATCGATTTGTATATCTTTTCCTAGCGATGCTCGTAATGCATATTTTAATTGTAGGTAATACAATCTCAGATCTATATTACCAAGTCCATGGTCCTTTTTAAGATCTTCATATAGTCTTACTTCTCCCTGTCTCCATACCTGCCCTAGTTTATAGACTCCATGTTTCCACCATATTTTCTGTTCAATTAACTTAAGTTCTAAAAGGTGGGTATTTTCCCACAATATGGTGTCAGCATGGAGTCCAGACTGATTCCACAATGCTCTTACCTGCCTCCAGACCCTATCCATCAGCTGAAATAATGGTATCTTAAATAAAGTTGTTGACTCCCAAAGTATGTGTCGTCTAGTTCTTGGGAATAAGGGATTATTGTAAGGCTACCTGGATTATTGTATGCTGTTCCTGTCTACCAGCGGAGTTATTGTGGATTATACGGCCTCTCCACTACAATTGGTGGCAAGCAACGGGATTCAAACCTACACAGCAAAGCAGCAGTTCGTTGAAACAGCCATTCGGATATACCGGAGTTCGAGAATATGTGCAGTCATACGTACGAACGGTGAATGGAGACAAATTATGCAACATTGAAACGAACTACGTTAAAGGAATTATTGGAAGCAAGGGGAAGAAAAGCCAGCAACAAAACCAAAGCTACTCTTGTGGCCAAACTCATGGAGGGGGACAGAGCAACCACTGCGGCAACTCCACAGGAGACAGAGCCAATGGAATTTACAAGAGAGCTCAATAGTAGGTTAGCTTTTTACCCAAACACCCCCTCCGTGGAGACACTGGAAAGACTGATAGATGTACAGTCGTGGCCAAAAGTTTTGAGAATGACACAAATATTAGTTTTCACAAAGTTTGCTGCTAAACTGCTTTTAGATCTTTGTTTCAGTTGTTTCTGTGATGTAGTGAAATATAATTATAATTAGTGTTTTGGTACCATTCTTTATTCATGGATGTGTTTTTGGGCAAAATTGTGAGTGAGCCCACTCCCTTGGATGAGAAGCAACCCCACACATGAATGGTCTCAGGATGCTTTACTGTTGGCATGACACAGGACTGATGGTAGCGCTCACCTTTTCTTCTCCGGACAAGCCTTTTTCCAGATGCCCCAAACAATCGGAAAGAGGCTTCATCGGAGAATATGACTTTGCCCCAGTCCTCAGCAGTCCATTCACCATACTTTCTGCAGAAGATCAATCTGTCCCTGATGTTTTTTTTGGAGAGAAGTGGCTTCTTTGCTGCCCTTCTTGACACCAGGCCATCTTCCAAAAGTCTTCGCCTCACTGTGCGTGCAGATGCGCTCACACCTGCCTGCTGCCATTCCTGAGCAAGCTCTGCACTGGTGGCACTCCGATCCCGCAACTGAATCCTCTTTAGGAGACGATCCTGGCGCTCGCTGGACTTTCTTGGACGCCATGAAGCCTTCTTAACAAGAATTTAACCTCTTTCTTGAAGTTCTTGATGATCCTATAAATTGTTGATTGAGGTGCAATCTTAGTAGCCACAATATCCTTGCCTGTGAAGCCATTTTTATGCAACGCAATGATGGCTGCAGGCGTTTCTTTGCAGGTCACCATGGTTAACAATGGAAGAACAATGATTTCAAGCATCACCCTTCTTTTAACATGTCAAGTCTGCCATTTTAACCCAATCAGCCTGACATAATGATCTCCAGCCTTGTGCTCGTCAACATTCTCACCTGAGTTAACAAGACGATTACTGAAATGATCTCAGCAGGTCCTTTAATGACAGCAATGAAATGCAGTGGAAAGTTTTTTTGGGGATTAAGTTAATTTTCATGGCAAAGAAGGACAATGCAATTCATCTGATCACTCTTCATAACATTCTGGAGTATATGCAAATTGCTATTATAAAAACTTAAGCAGCAACTTTTCCAATTTCCAATATTTATGTAATTCTCAAAACTTTTGGCCACGACTGTACACGAGTACATTGTAGCTAAGCAAAACGCTATTCAGCGAGTCGGGGAAGCGCCCACCAGCACTACCCAGGGAAAAGCTAAGATTCCCTACCAAGCTTTTAAAAATTACACAGAAGGGGAAAGTGATATTGACGAATACCTACAGGATTTCGAAAGGTTGTGCCAGCTACACGACATCAGCCCAGCCGACCAAGTACCCCTGCTTGCAGGTAGATTGTCAGGCCGTGCCGCAGAGGCATACCGGACCGTCCCAGACGAAGACATCAGGAATTATCCCAAAGTCAAACAAGCCATCCTAGCACGGTATGCCATTACCTCTGAGGCATACCGACTCAAATTCCGGGACATCAAGAAACAAACAAAAGACTCACACACTGAATGGGCACACCGACTACAGCGAGCCGCCAAGGGGTGGATGGAAGCGACACGGGTCACCACTATGGAAGAGATGTTCCAGTTGATAGTAATGGAGCAGTTTTTTAATGGACTAATCACAGAACTGCAAAATTGGGTACGAGATCGCAAACCCCGTACCCTACCAGAGGCAGCCAAACTAGCTAACGAGTTCCAAGACACCAGGCGAGACCAACGCACACCACACCGGACCACGTATGGATCTACCACCCCTCTGCCAGCAGTGACTACCTTGGCTCACCCACGACCAGCCGCGAGCCACAACCCGTACCCTCCTAAGTACAATACCCGACCACCGATCCGCTGCCACACCTGCAACCAACAGCGGCACATCCTGAGAGACTGCCCACGTAACCGACCTCGTCAGAACTGGAACCACCAGGGTCCTCCTCCCCCTAATCGGGCTGCAGTACACTGCTGCCAAAGAGAATCTGTGCTCCCAACATCCACAGTCACCTCAATAGAAGAGCCTCTGGGGATCCTACACGAGGTAAACCCCATACAAGCCGCCTCCAACAACCGCCAGGGGCACCGCCAGGTGGTACACATGGAGGGAAGAGTATACAAGGATTACGTGACTCTGGGGCCACGTTAACCCTGGTCCGAAATCATTTGGTGCCTAAGCACACCCTCACCGGAGACTGTGTAGCTGTACGGGTGGCAGGGGGAGCAATTTACAAAGTTCCCACTGCCAAGGTGCATTTGAATTGGGGGGCAGGGCATGGAAATGTGGAGGTGGGAATTATGCAGGATTTGCCCACTGATGTTATTTTGGGCAACGGCTTGGGGGAGCTCACCTCTGCTTTTGTCCCTCAACCAACTATCCAAGAGGCCTACTCGGTTGTTACCCGGCAGCAAGCACGCACCACGGCTCCATCCGATCCCTCTGAGGCTCAGGTAAACAATATGCCACACACCACTCCTATTCTCCCCTGGGATGCCACCCTGGAATTTGGCAGTGAGGTAGCCCTAGATCCCTCCCTGCAAGTATATAAAGATAGAATACACAAGGACCAAGGAGGGTTGGAGGGAGAGAGATATGCTTGGGACAGAGGTCTCATATACCGCTATGCAGAGAAGGTAGTAGCAGGGTCCATACCCGTGCCCACTAAGCAGTTAGTGGTACCCCGAAAGTATAGACAAGAGTTGCTGCGCATCGCACACGATATACCATTATCAGGACATTTAGGAATTAGCCGAACTAAACATCGGCTGACGCAGAACTTCTTCTGGCCAGATATCTCAAAGGATATTAGACAATACTGTCAAACGTACCTGCCAGAGGGTAGGGAAGAGAGGGGATCGCTATAAAGCCAAACTCAGATCCCTGCCCATAATTGAAGAACCATTTAGTCGGGTAGCTGTAGACATAATAGGACCCCTAGCGAAACCCAGTCCCTCCAGCAAGAAATACATCTTGACCGTAGTGGACTACGCCACTAGATACCCAGAGGCAGTGGCGTTGACCAATGTACATGCAGAGACTATAGCTGATGCCCTTATGCGAATATTCTCCCGTATGGGATTTCCCCAGGAGATTATATCGGATAGGGGCACCCAGTTCACTGAAGAGGTCACCCACCAACTCTGGAAAGTGTGTGGGGTGCAACCGATCTTAAACTCCGCCTACCACCCCCAGTCCAACGGGCTCTGTGAACGGTTTAATGGAACATTTAAACAGATGATCCGCACATTCATAGACACTCAAAAAGACTGGGAACGGTTTTTGCCCCACTTGCTCTTTGCCTATAGGGAAGTACCCCAAGAATCCACAGGATTCTCCCCTTTTGAATTATTGTTCGGAAGGAGAGTGAGGGGTTTCTTAGACCTTATCAGAGAACACTGGGAGGGAGGGGTAACTACGAATGGTACCCCTATTGTCCCATACGTGCTGGAGTTTAGGGAACGCTTGGAGGCTCTGACCCAGACGGTACGTACTAACCTCTAAGCGGCCCAACGACAGCGCAGATGGTACGATAAGGGGGCCAGGGACCGCAGCTTTCAGGTCAAGCAGAAGGTGTTAAATCTACGGCCAGTCCCTAATGACAAGCTGCAGGCCTCCTGGCAGGGTCCATACAAGGTGGTGGAGCAAATCTGCGATACCACCTAAGTGATCGGCCCGTGCGCTGGAGCAGGGGGCAGACGCATGCTCCATGTGAACATGCTGAAGCCCTACTACGAGCGCATAGAAGAGGTGACCGCTATTTGCGCCTCTGCCGCAGAGGACTTTGACAATTTACCTCTCCCAGACCTCCTAGAGAAAGAGGGCCAGAAAGAGGACCTGGAAGAGGTTCAGTTAGGCAAACGGCTAAGTCCCCAGGAAAGGGCGCAGGCTCATAGTCTAATAAGGGAAAAAGGCACCACTTTTTCTAATCTCCCCGGGTGCACCCCGTTAGCCACCCACAGAGTAGAAATACCAGGGCAGACCCCTCTCCGCCAACCTCCTTACCGCATACCTGAATCCGTAAAGGATAATATGCGCAAGGAAATTGAAGAAATGCTACAACTAGGAGTCATAGAGCACTCTGAAAGCCCTTGGGCCTCCCCAGTAGTTCTGGTGCCGAAGCGGGATGGGACTACCCGCTTCTGCGTAGACTACCGGAGGCTTAATGATAAGACCATATCCGATGCCTACCCTATACCCCGGATAGACGAGCTCCTAGACAAAATGGCCAGGGGCCAATACCTCACCACAATAGATCTTTGTAAGGGGTATTGGCAGATTTCCCTAGCCGAAGACGGCATCGCTAAGTCGGAGTTTGTCACCCCGTTTGGCATGTACCAGTTTAAGGTCATGCCATTCGGGATGAAAAACGCTCCGGCTACTTTTCAGAGGATGGTGGATCGGCTATTGGATGGGTTCCAGGAGTACGCTTGCGCCTATCTAGATGATATAGCGATCTTCAGCCACTCCTGGACTGAACACCTGACCCACATAGGAGCCGTACTAGACCGTATTAGGGAGGCAGGATTAACTCTGAAACCCAGTAAGTGCCATATAGGGATGGCAGATGTCCAATACCTAGGACACCGGGTAGGGAGCGGCCAACAAAAACCCGAACCGGCTAAGGTAGAGGCTGTAGCCAAATGGCCAACCCCTCGTACCAAAACTCAAGTACTGGCATTCCTAGGGACTGCAGGATACTACCGTAAATTTGTACCAAACTACAGTACCCTGGCCAAACCCCTCACCGATTTGACCCGCAAGAATCTTCCTAAGATAGTAGTCTGGACCCCAGAGTGTGAGCAGGCATTCCAGCAACTAAAAACGGCTCTTGTGAATTCACCTGTACTTGCCGCCCCTGATCCAACTAAACGCTTTCTCGTCCACACAGACGCTTCTATGTTTGGATTGGGGGCAGTACTGAGCCAAGTCGGAAAAGATGGCGGCGAGCATCCAGTGGCGTACTTAAGCAGAAAACTTTTACCCCGGGAAGTAAGCTACGCCGCCATAGAAAAAGAATGCCTGGCCGTGGTGTGGGCCCTTAAAAAGCTGCAGCCCTATTTGTATGGACAACCCTTTTCCTTACTCACAGATCACAACCCGTTGGTGTGGCTGAACAGGGTGTCAGGAGACAATGCCTGGCTGCTGCGCTGGAGTTTGGCGCTGCAGCCTTTTGACTTTACCATCCACTACCGCCCTGGGAAGCAAAATGGCAACGCCGACGGGTTATCCAGACAAGTGATCTGTGAGCGCTCCTCCGGACATCCCCAAGCCGATCCGTTGGGATCAGACTGTGTATGCCGGCTTGGTTCTGGGGGAGCATTGTGGCAAACCTAGCCACTTATAGAATATCTTTCTTGTCTGTGCCTCTTCCCCTCCCCCTTTTCCTGTCCCATTGTTTCCCCAGCAGGGTGTTGTTTCAGGGACACTGGGAGACCAGTTTAAACCAGCTGCCCTGTCCCTCCTCAATCTCCCATCAGCCCTTGCTATTGTCTGGTCCAACCCTATCTTGTACCATAGGCATCTATGTACCCTATTGTACGTAAATTAGGCTGTTGGGGGGTTTAAATAGGTGTGCTATGCTTAAATAAAATTGTTGACTCCCAAGCTATGTGTCGTCTAGTTCTTGGGAATAAGGGATTATTGTAAGGCTACCTGGATTATTGTATGCTGTTCCTGTCTACCAGCGGAGTTATTGTGGATTATACGGCCTCTCCGCTACAGAGACATATAGTCTTTTCCATACCCCTATTTTTTTTTCTAATCTCTTGTATTTTAGGGATCACATTCAGTTTAACATATCCATTGGGGTTTGGAGTTATTTGAATGCCAGATATTTAACGGGTTCCTCAATTCTCTTAATTTCCAATGGTCCTGGTATAAAATTGTTCAAAGGATCAATCGGGACACAGGCCGATTTAGACCAATTTATATTTAACCGCGCATGTTTGCCATATTGGTCAAATACCTGAAAATTTTTCATAAGTGATCTATGTGAACCTACAAACAACATAATGTCATCCGCATATAGAGCATTCTTTTCCTCATGTTCACCGAACCTGAACCCTACTATTTCTTCATCTTGCCTAATCATATCAGCTAACGGCTCCATGGCTATAGCAAAAAGTAACGGGGGAAAGTGGGCATCCCTGTCTAACCCCCCTACCTATATGTATGTTATCGGAATATTCCCCATTTAATATCACTTTTGCTGTAATTTCCGTGTATAACAGTCTTACCCATGAAATAAAATTGTCACCAAAGCCCATCTTCTTCAATGTTATAATCAGAAAGGGCCATTCTATCGTATCAAATGCCTTTGAGGCATCTATAGTGACTGTTGAGGAAGGGTTGAGACATATGCATATATATCCATATGTGCATGCAAACACGTGCATGCATGTATGATATATATGCATGCATTGACTGTCACATCATAGGATGATGTGCGCAGATGTGCCCAGCATCTGCGCACATCTGCCCTTGGTGGCCCACAGGGGCTCATTGTGGCCCCTGTGGGAAATATGTGGCCCCTGTGGGAAATATGTGCCCCCTTATATGTCCCTTATATATATATGTGCCCCCTTATATGTGTCCCCTTATAGTTAGTATATATTTCCTGTATGGCCACGTATATATTCCCTCTCAAGTAGATATATATATATATAAGGATGTGTGTGTGTATATATATATATATATATATATATATATATATATATAAAATGTATTGGCCCTGTATGGCCAGAGGGGGGAAGGTCATAGTGTTATGTGTGTATATGTGGATATGTCTGTATGCCCTTGTATTTGCACACATGTCCATATATACTTACATTAGAGTTGGGTATATATAATATATATAGATATGCCCCAATTGTCATATATGCATGTGGCTAGTTATGTCCCCCAGTCATAACTAGCGTGCATGGCTCCCCCACCTTCTGTTTAGGGACTGTTTATGACATAGGTGTGTGTGTGTGTGTGTGCCTCAGGGGGCCGGTATCTGCTGCAGTCTGAGTGCATGAATGCCATCACACGCACACGATGATGTCATTTCCCTACACCTTGGATGGGGGAAGGGGGGGGAGTGAGAGTGACTTATATATCAGTCCAAGACTTGGGATTGGAAAGGGGCTTCTTGCAACTTGACTACAAGGAGAGACATGGGAAAGAGCAGCTCCATGACGTGCACCTGGAGAGGGCCTAAGAACCCTGAAAGGACTAAGTATTAACCTGTCTAGCCCCTACCTACCCCTCACTTACCCCCTATAACCCCTTGCCCATAACCACTCACCCTTACCACTATCCCTCTCCCTGTTATCCACCCCCCACTATTCCCCTGTACCCCAACATTCACTTGCAAGGTATTAACCCTTACATTGCTGGATCCCTACCCTTCAGTTCCCCTACCCTAATAATATAGGAGCATCCCTGCTCCCTATACTGTACCCCTGTAATGTCTGTGGCCTGCATTCACCCCTGCAGTGCCACCATTAACCCTTCGTCGTTCTCTTAGGGATAGAATTAGTCAGGTGGGGTGGGCTGCTAATACATGTGTGTGTATTGTATAGTTAGTTTGTGGGTGGAATTTGGGAACCGTGTAGTGTAGTTTAGAGCTGTATTTATAGTACTGTATTGCGTGCGTAGTGTATTGTTGGTATTAATAAATACTGTGTTTTATATATAACGATCTGTGTAATGTGTGCTTATTAGTGATAGTTTAGTAAGGCGCATGCAGCTAGCTTACTGATTAGCGTAAGGCAAAGTATTGTATTATTGTTATATAAAGGTATAAATAGGCGGGGTCATCAATAGACGGCTCCTCCTATTTATGAATATTAATTATTGATATTTGCATAAATATTGGTGATTAACATCCCCCCTTTACAGTGACAATCAATCGTTCACCACAGTTTGTCGGTTCAAGCTGGGTGTTCACAAAATAGCGCATAATATTATCAGTTGGGGTTTTACCTGACATTAATCCCATCTGATCCTCATGAACAAGACCAGAAACCACACTTCTAAGTCTAGCTGCCAGAATCCCAGGCAATATTGTATTATCAGTGTTAATTATTGAAATTGGTCGGTAGGAGTCCGGCAGAGTTGGGTCTTTACCTGGTTTAAAATTAGTGTGATTAGGGCTTCTCTCAGTAAGTCTGGCAGTTTTCCCGTCTTCATCGAATCATCCCACATTGTCAATAATTTCGGTATTAGTATTCCTTTATATTGAGCATAAACCTCGAACGGGATGCCATCTATTCCTGGGGTCTTATTTTTTGCAATCCTGGATAATATTTTTTCCACTTCCAGAACCTTTAAAGGGGCTTCCAAATTTTCTTGTTGGTCTATTGTTAACCTAATAATATTTATTTCCTCCAAAAACTGTTGTATTTGCCCCGCATTCTTTTTTTATCCTACTGCTATACATATCTTCAAAATACTATTTAATCAATTCTATTTTAGCCGCTTGTTCAGTAATTTTGTGTCCTGTTTTATCTAATAGGCTATGGATATAATTTTTTATTTTTTTTTCTTGGTCGCTACCAATGCCGCAAATTTTTTACCCGGTATATGAGCATATATGTAGTTGTCCCTCACATCATTTTCTTTTTGTTGTTCCGCCAATAGGAGCCGCTCGTCTTCCAATTTAGCAACCTTCTCTATCCAATCTTCATAACAACTATCTATGGGGTTTTCAATATATTTTTTTTTCATATTTTCCAGCCTCTTGTTCCAAGTCCATTATTTTTTTCCTTATCCCTTTCTTATATATAGTTGCGCATTTTACAAAAATCCCTCTAATGTAGGCCTAATGTAGGAGTTTTGTTTGGCTGTTAACCCTTGCTTTGTTAGCGGAAAAAAATTGATTAAAATGGAAAATCTACCCAAAAAATTTTATTCTGAAATTTTATCTCCATTTTCCATTAACCCCTTTGGGACACAGCCTTATTTCACCTTAACCACTTCAGCCCCCCTAGCTTACACACCCTTAATGACCAGGCCACTTTTTACACTTCTGCACTACACTACTTTCACCGTTTATTGCTCGGTCATGCAACTTACCACCCAAATGAATTTTACCTCCTTTTCTTCTCACTAATAGAGCTTTCATTTGGTGGTATTTCATTGCTGCTGACATTTTTACTTTTTTTGTTATTAATCGAAATTTAACGAAATTTTTGCAAAAAAATGACATTTTTCACTTTCAGTTGTAAAATTTTTCAAAAAAACGACATCCATATATACATTTTTCTCGAAATTTATTGTTCTACATGTCTTTGATAAAAAAACATCTCCTGGACTTACCTTATTAACAACGACCACAACCGAACAAAGAGCCGGCTTTAATCTCCTGACTGAATATTGCTACAAACATCCAAAGGCATATCCTGGGAGTGAGTACACTTGAAGGCTCTTGTGATTACTTCGGACGAACATTTGGTCGATATAAAGGTAATGGACTATATTTGCTTGTAAGCTATTTAGTAGCGAGTCACCGCTACCTACGTTGCTTAGGCGGGACGCCGCCGCGACAAATTGAACAATCTTTCAGCACAAGACTGTAGTCTCGTTAAAATCAAATCGAATAGATTTATTGATATTAAGTCTTTTGGATATTCACAATTTCTGGATCAAAGATAAATATATTGGACTATCGAATTTTAGTTGGTCAACCGAATATATTCTTATCTTTTTATCTGTCGAATATATTTTCATCGGTCGAATATTTTTTATCTGTCGAATATTTCCATCTGTCGATTACTTCTTACTGCAATTTATTCTACTGCATTTTAATTGTTTTATCGATTATATTATTCATAATTGTTTTATCGATTATATCATTAATAAAGCCCATCATTGTTTCAATATATGGTCACAGCTTTCCTTGAGTGCCCTGTTTATCTTTATATAATCTTGTTCCCTTATATTGAGTGAGTGGTCTCAATATACAGGAGCACCTGGTGTCATTTAGGTGATCCTAGTGCGACATCTTATCTATCTATTGCATTTCATTTTCCACTAACTTGTGACAAAAAATAAAAAATTCTAGGAACTCGCCATGCCCCTCACGGAATACCTTGGGGTGTCTTCTTTCCAAAATGGGGTCACTTGTGGGGTAGTTATACTGCCCTGGCATTTTAGGGGCCCGAATGCATGAGAAGTAGTTTGAAATCAAAATCTGTAAAAAATGCCCTGTGAAATCCGAAAGGTACTCTTTGGAATGTGGGCCCCTTTGCCCACCTAGGCTGCAAAAAAGTGTCACACATGTGGTATCGCCGTACTCAGAAGAAGTAGGGGAATGTGTTTTGGGGTTTCTTCTTACATATACCCATATCTCGGCAAAAGACAACTTTTCCCATTTTTTATACAAAGTTGGCATTTGACCAAGATATTTATCCCACCCAGCATGGGTATATGTAAAATGACACCCCAAAACACATTGCCCAACTTCTTCTGAGTACGGAGATACCACGTGTGACACTTTTTTGCAGCCTAGATGCGCAAAGGGGCCCAAATTCCTTTTATGAGGGCATTTTTAGACATTTGGATCCCAGACTTCTTCTCACGCTTTAGGGCCCCTAAAATGCCAGGGCAGTATAAATACCCCACATGTGACCCCATTTTGGAAAGAAGACACCCCAAGGTATTCAATGAGGGGCATGGCGAGTTCATAGAATTATTTTTTTTTGGCACAAGTTAGCGGAAATTGTTTTTTTTTTTTTTTTTTTTTTCTCACAAAGAAAAACAATTTTTGTCCCAAGTTAGCGGAAAGGGACAAAAATTTCAATCTTTCATGGACTCAATATGCCCCTCACGGAATACCTTGGGGTGTCTTCTTTCCGAAATGGGGTCACATGTGGGGTATTTATACTGCCGTGGCATTTTAGGGGCCCTAAAGCGTGAGAAGAAGTCTGGAATATAAATGTCTAAAAAATTTTACGCATTTGGATTCCGTGAGGGGTATGGCGAGTTCATGTGAGATTTTATTTTTTGACACAAGTTAGTGGAATATGAGACTTTGTAAGAAAAAATAAATAAAAAATTTCCGCTAACTTGGGCCAAAAAAATGTCTGAATGGAGCCTTACAGGGGGGTGATCAATGACAGGGGGGTGATCAATGACAGGGGGGTGATCAGGGAGTCTATATGGGGTGATCACCCCCCTGTAAGGCTCCATTCAGACGTCCGTATGTTTTTTACAGATCCACGGATACATGGATCGGATCCGCAAAACACATACAGACATCTGAATGGAGCCTTACAGGGGGGTGATCAATGACAGGGAGGTGAACAATGAAAGGGGGTTGATCAGGGAGTCTATATAGGGGGATCACCCCCCTGTCATTGATCACCCCCCTGTAAGGCTCAATTCAGATGTCCGTATGTTTTTTACAGATCCACGGATACATGGATCGGATCCGCAAAACACATACAGACATCTGAATGGAGCCTTACAGGGGGTTGATCAATGACAGGGGGGTGATCAATGACAGGGGGGTGATCAGGGAGTCTATATGGGGTGATCACCCCCCTGTAAGGCTCCATTCAGACGTCCGTATGTTTTTTACAGATCCACGGATACATGGATCGGACCTGCAAAACACATACAGACATCTGAATGGAGCCTTACAGGGGGGTGATCAATGACAGGGAGGTGAACAATGAAAGGGGGTTGATCAGGGAGTCTATATAGGGGGATCACCCCCCTGTCATTGATCACCCCCCTGTAAGGCTCAATTCAGATGTCCGTATGTGTTTTTCGGATACGATCCATGTATCCGTGGATCTGTAAAAAACATACGGACGTCTGAATGGAGCCTTACAAGGGGGTGATCAATGACAGGGGGGTGATCATGGAGTCTATATGGGGTGGTCAGGGGTTAATACGTGACGGGGGGGGTGTAGTGTAGTGGTGTTTGGTGCTACTTATTACTGAGCTGCCTGTGTCCTCTGGTGGTCGATCCAAGCAAAAGGGACCACCAGAGGACCAGGTAGCAGGTATATTAGACGCTGTTATCAAAACAGCGTCTAATATACCTGTTAGGGGTTAAAAAAAATCGCATCTACAGCCTGCCAGCGAACGATCGCCGCTGGCAGGCTGGAGATCCACTCGCTTACCTTCCGATCCTGTGCGCGCGTTCACAGGAAATCTCGCGTCTCGCGAGATGACGCACGGATGCGTCCAGGAGGAATGAATCGACCGCCTCCAGGACGCATCCGTGCGTTAGGCGGTCCGGAGGCGGTTAAGGACCAGGCCATTTTTTGAAAATCTGACCAGTGTCACTTTAAGTGGTGATAACTTTATAACGCTTTGACTTATCCAGGCCATTCTGAGATTGTTTTTTCGTCACATATTGTACTTCATGACACTGGTAAAATGAAGTCAAAAATGTATATTTTTATTTATAAAAAAATACCAAATTTACCAAAAAAAAATTAAAAATTGCAAATTTTCCAATTTCTCTACTTCTATAACACACAGTAATACCTCCAAAAATAGTTATTACTTTACATTCCCCATATGTCTACTTCATGTTTAGATCATTTTGAGAATGATATTTTATTTTTTGGGGATGTTACAAGGCTTAGAAGTTTAGAAGCAAATCTTGAATTTTTTCAAAAATTTTCAAAAACCCAATTTTTAGGGACCAGTTCAGGTCTGAAGTCACTTTGCGAGGCTTACATAATAGAAACCACCCAAAACCCCATTCTAGAGACTACACCCCTCAAGCTATTCAAAACTGATTTTACAAACGTCGTTAACCCTTTAGGTGTTCCACAAGAGTTAATGGCAAATGGAGATAACATTTCAGAATTTAGATTTTTTGGCAAATTTTCCATTTTAATCAATTTTTTCCAGTAACAAAGCAAGGGTTAACAGCCAAACAAAACTCAATATTTATTGCCCCGATTCTGTAGTTTGCAGAAACACCACATATGTGGCCGTAAACTACTGTACGGGCACACAGTAGAGCGTAGAGGGAAAGGTGCGCCATATGGTTTTTGGAAGGCAGATTTTGCTGGACTGGTTTATTTACACCATGTCCCATTTGAAGCCCCCCTGATGCACCCCTAGAGAAGAAACTCCATAAAAGTGACCCCATCTAAGAAACTACACCCCTCAAGGTTTTCAAAACTGATTTTACGAACTTTGTTAACCCTTTACGTGTTGCACAAGAGTTATTGGCAAATGGGGATGAAATTTGAGAATTTCATTTTTTTGCCAAATTTTCCATTTTAACCCATTTTTTCCACTAACAAAGCAAGGGTTAACAGCCAAACAAGACTGTATCTTTATTGCCCTGACTCTGCCGTTTACAGAAACACCACATATGTGGTCGTACACTACTGTATGGCCACAAGGCGGGGCGTAGAGGGAAAGGAGCGCCGTGTGGTTTTTGGAGAGCTGATTTTTATGGACCAGTTTATTTACACCGTGTCCTGTTTCAACCCCCCTGATGCACCCCTGGAGTAGAAACTCCCTAAAAGTGACCCCATTTTGGAAACTACGGGATAAGGTGGCAGTTTTGTTGGGACTATTTTTAGGGTACATATGATTTTTGGTTGCTCTATATTACATTTTTGTGAGGTACGGTTACCAAAAATTTAAATTCGGAAATTTCATCTCCATTTGCCATTAACTGTTGAGGAACACCTAAAGGGTTAATAAAGTTTGTAAAATCAGTTTTGAATACCTTGAGGGGTGTAGTTTCTTAGATGGGGTCACTTTTAGGGAGTTTCTACTCTAGGGGTGCATCAGGGGGGCTTCAAAAGGGACATGGTGTCAATAAAAAGGGACATCAAAATCGGCCTTCCAGAAACCACGTCGGTCCTTTTCTTTTGCGCCCTGCCTTTTAGTGATACAGCAGTTTACGACCACAAATGTGGCGTTTCTGTAAACTGCAGTATCAGGGTAATAAATATTAAGTTTTGTTTGGTTGTTAACCCTTGCTTTGTTACCGGAAAAAACGGATTGAAATGGAAAAGTGCCAAAAATAGCTGTTTTGGCACTGTTTTTAAAAAAATATTTTGACCGTGTTAATCTGGGGGGTTAGGTCATGGGGTATTTTTATAGAGAAGATTCTTACGGACGTGGCAATACCTAATAAGTCAACTTTTTTACAATTATTTCGGTTTTTTAGCCGATTATCTTATGTAGGGGCTCATTTTTTGCGGGATGAGAGGACGGTTTTATGGGCACTATTTTGGGGGCTATATGACTTTTTGATCGCTTGCTATTAAACTTTTTGTTATGTAAGGTGACCAAAAACGTTTTTTTTTTTTGCACCGTTTTTTTTTTTTTGTTGTTTTTTTGGACCGTGTTATTCTGGGGGGTTAGGTCATGGGATATTTCTATAGAGGAGATACGCGGTATACTTTTTTAAAATCTGAGAACCAGTTTTTTTGTCCGATTGTCAGTGGCTAAATTGGGATATAAATTTAGTACTCCATGGAAGTGTGGTACTCCTTGAAGCAACCAATAATGCAGAGGCCCGGATGACACATTGAGTAGTGGTGTCCTTCCGTATCCCCCTCCTGTGACACACACTGCACCTTTTTTGAGTCTGTCCCTTCTTTCCAGTAAGTGTTGGACAGGGACGATCCGAGTGCCTCCAGTTCCCGAGATACTCCGGCCTGCTCTTTCCCGGTCCGAAAAGATCAGGGCCTTGAGGACTGTCTCATAGAACTGAAGGAATGTCCCTGTGTTGCCAGCGCTCCGGGACAGCACAAAAGAGTTGTACAAGGTAACCTGTACTAAGTAGACCGCAACTTTTGTAGACCGCAACTTTTTTGTACCATGCCCAGGTTTTGAGCATGGCATTATATGGCTTGAGGACTTGATCAGAGAGATCAACTCCTCCCATATATCGATTGTAGTCGACGATACAATCGACGCACAGGGACAGGGGTGATGCCGTTATCATGAATTGTGGACAGTACAAGGACATTCCTCTTGTCCTTATATCTGACCAGCAACAGGTTTCCAGTGGTAAGGGAACGGGTCTCACCCCTGGGGATAGGTACCTGGAGGGGGTGGGTAGGGAGGCCGCGTTGATTTTTCCGCACGGTCCCACAAGCGGACGTGGATCTGGCGGCAAGGGACTGGAACAAGGGGATACTAGTATAAAAGTTATCCCCGTAAAGGTGGTAACCCTTATCTAGCAGTGGGTGCATAAGGTCCCACACAAGTTTACCGCTAACACCCAGAGTGGGGGGACATTCTGGGGGTTGAATACGGGAATCTCGCTCCTCGTACACACAAAACTTGTAAGTGTACCCTGAGGTACTCTCACAAAGTTTGTACAGCTTCACGACATACCTCGCCCGCTTTGAGGAAACATACTGGCGGAAAACGAGTCTCCCCTTGAACGCAATGAGAGACTCATCAACCGCGACCTCCCTTCCAGGTACATAGGCCTGTACAAATTTGGCCCCAAAGTGATCGATGACCGGCCTGATTTTGTACAGGCGGTCATAGGCAGGATCACCTCGGGGGGTGGGGACATGCTGCATTATCTGAATAATGCAGGCATTTCCGGATGGCCTCAAACCGGGAGTGTGTCATGGCCGTACTGTAAAGTGGGGTCTGGTAGAGGACGTCCCCACTCCAGTAACGCCTGACACTAGGTTTTTTGACTAGGCCCATATGCAGCACGAGGCCCCAAAATGTCCTCATCTCGGCTGCAGTGACCAGCGTCCAGCCACCAGGCCTAGCCAAAAAGGAGCCCGGGTGTTGAGCAAGGAACTGTTGGGCGTACAGGTTCGTCTGCTCCACCATTAGATTTACCAGTTGGTCACTGAAAAAATGACTAAAAAAGTCATATTCAGTGAAGCAGACTGTGGAAATCTGGATTCCTGGTTGGCCTACAAAATCAGGAATCACGGGCTCAAATCGCTCTGGGGGCTCCGGTGGATTTAACTGGTGGTCTGGAAAACTAGTATGAACCCCAGAGCTGCTCGTTCTAGGGTGGGCCACAGGGTCCCTAACATGGCGGTCCCCTTGCTCCTCCTGGCGGCGTCTCCGCCGCCTTGGGGGCTCATTATCATCGCTAGATGATGAGGTTGACGCGGATGACAACAGGAAAGTGGGGTCATCCTCGTCCTCACTGGGACTCTCGGACTCTGAGGCAAGCTGGGCGTATGCCTCCTCGGCCGAGAACATCCGGCGGGCCATAGGGGAGTGTGTGTCTGGGTGTATGTGCGTGCGTGTAAATCTTTATTTGGTGTGCGTGTGTGTGGGGGCACGGGTGTTTGCGGACTTATCCCTAAAACTGAAGAAAATGATGATCAGCCGGCACTCTGTAACGAATGGTGTGGTGCTCGCGTCCGAGATCACGATCTCATAAACATGGTGCCGGTCTTTCTTTACCTTATCCCTAAAACTAACAGAAAAAAAAAGATTTGCTTCTAAACTTCTAAGCCTTCTAACGTCCCCCAAAAATAAAATGGAATTTTTTGACTCAATTTTACCACTGTCATGAAGTACAATATGTGACGAGAAAACAATCTCAGAATGGCCTCGATAAGTAAAAGCGTTTTAAAGTTATTACCACATAAACTGACATGTCAGATTTGCTAATGGCCTGGTCCTTAAGGTGAAAAATGGCAGGGTCCTTAACCACCTCAGCCCCCAGTGCTTAAACACCCTGAAAGACCAGGCCACTTTTTACACTTCTGACCTACACTACTTTCACCGTTTATTGCTCGGTCATGCAACTTACCACCCAAATGAATTTTACCTCCTTTTCTTCTCACTAATAGAGCTTTCATTTGGTGGTATTTCATTGCTGCTGACATTTTTACTTTTTTTGTTATTAATCGAAATTTAACGATTTTTTTGCAAAAAAATGACATTTTTCACTTTCAGTTGTGAAATTTTGCAAAAAAAACGACATCCATATAGAAATTTTGCTCTAAATTTATAGTTCTACATGTCTTTGATAAAAAAAAAAATGTTTGGGTAAAAAAAAAATGGTTTGGGTAAAAGTTATAGCGTTTACAAACTATGGTACAAAAATGTGAATTTCCGCTTTTTGAAGCAGCTCTGACTTTCTGAGCACCTGTCATGTTTCCCGAGGTTCTACAATGCCCAGACAGTACAAACACCCCACAAATGACCCCATTTCTGAAAGTACACACCCTAAGGTATTCGCTGATGGGCATAGTGAGTTCATAGAACTTTTTATTTTTTGTCACAAGTTAGCGGAAAATGATGATTTTTTTTTTTTTTTTCTTACAAAGTCTCATATTCCACTAACTTGTGACAAAAAATAAAAAGTTCTATGAACTCACTATGCCCATCAGCGAATACCTTGGGGTCTCTTCTTTCCAAAATGGGGTCACTTGTGGGGTAGTTATACTGCCCTGGCATTCTAGGGGCCCAAATGTGTGGTAAGGAGTTTGAAATCAAATTCTGTAAAAAATGACCTGTGAAATCCGAAAGGTGCTCTTTGGAATATGGGCCCCTTTGCCCACCTAGGCTGCAAAAAAGTGTCACACATCTGGTATCTCCGTACTCAGGAGAAGGTGGGGAATGTGTTTTGGGGTGTCATTTTATATATACCCATGCTGGGTGAGAGAAATATCTTGGCAAAAGACAACTTTTCCCATTTTTTTATACAAAGTTGTCATTTGACCAAGATATTTATCTCACCCAGCATGGGTATATGTAAAAAGACACCCCAAAACACATTCCTCAACTTCTCCTGAGTACGGGGATACCAGATGTGTGACACTTTTTTGCAGCCTAGGTGGGCAAAGGGGCCCATATTCCAAAGAGCACCTTTCGGATTTCACTCCTCATTTTTTCCTGAATTTGATTTCAAACTCCTTACCACACATTTGGGCCCCTAGAATACCAGGGCAGTATAACTACCCCACAAGTGACCCCATTTTGGAAAGAAGACACCCCAAGGTATTCCGTGAGGGGCATGGCGAGTTCCTAGAATTTTTTATTTTTTGTCACAAGTTAGTGGAAAATGATGATTTTTTTTTTTTTTTTTTTTTTTCATACAAAGTCTCATATTCCACAAACTTGTGACAAAAAATAAAAACTTCCATGAACTCACTATGCCCATCAGCGAATACCTTGGGGTCTCTTCTTTCCAAAATGGGGTCACTTGTGGGGTAGTTATACTGCCCTGGCATTCTAGGGGCCCAAATGAGTGGTAAGTAGGTAAATGACCTGTGAAATCCGAAAGGTGCTCTTTGGAATGTGGGCCCCTTTGCCCACCTAGGCTGCAAAAAAGTGTCACACATCTGGTATCTCTGTATTCAGGAGAAGTTGAGGAATGTGTTTTGGGGTGTCTTTTTACATATACCCATGCTGGGTGAGATAAATATCTTGGTCAAATGCCAACTTTGTATAAAAAAATGGGAAAAGTTGTCTTTTGCCAAGATATTTCTCTCACCCAGCATGGGTATATGTAAAATGACACCCCAAAACACATTCCCCAACTTCTCCCGATTACGGAGATACCAGATGTGTGACACTTTTTTGCAGCCGAGGTGGGCAAAGGGGCCCATATTCAAAAGAGCACCTTTCGGATTTCACAGGTCATTTTTTACAGAATTTGATTTTAAACTCCTTACCACACATTTGGGCCCCTAGAATGCCAGGGCAGTATAACTACCCCACAAGTGACCCCATTTTGGAAAGAAGAGACCCCAAGGTATTCGCTGATGGGCATAGTGAGTTCATGGAAGTTTTTATTTTTTGTCACAAGTTAGTGGAATATGAGACTTTGTATGAAAAAAATAAAAAAAAAATAAATAAGCATTTTCCACTAACTTGTGACAAAAAATAAAAAATTCTAGGAACTCGCCATGCCCCTCACGGAATACCTTGGGGTGTCTTCTTTCCAAAATGCGGTCACTTGTGGGGTAGTTATACTGCCCTGGCATTTTCCAGGGGCCCTAATGTGTGGTAAGTAGGTAAATGACCTGTGAAATCCTAAAGGTGCTCTTTGGAATATGGGCCCCTTTGCCCACCTAGGCTGCAAAAAAGTGTCACACATGTGGTATCGCCGTATTCAGGAGAAGTTGGGGAATGTGTTTTGGGGTGTCATTTTACATATACCCATGCTGGGTGAGAGAAATATCTTGGCAAAAGACAACTTTTCCCATTTTTTGATACAAAGTTGGCATTTGACCAAGATATTTCTCTCACCCAGCATGGGTATATGTAAAATGACACCCCAACTTCTCCTGAGTACGGCGATACCAGATGTGTGACACTTTTTTGCAGCCTAGATGCGCAAAGGTGCCCAAATTCCTTTTAGGAGGGCATTTTTAGACATTTGGATACCAGACTTCTTCTCACGCTTTGGGGCCCCTAGAATGCCAGGGCAGTATAAATACCCCACATGTGACCCCATTTTGGAAAGAAGACACCCCAAGGTATTCAATGAGGGGCATGGCGAGTTCATAGAAATTTTTTTTTTTTGGCACAAGTTAGCGGAAATTGATATTTTTAATTTTTTTCTCACAAAGTCTCCCGTTCCGCTAACTTGGGACAAAAATTTCAATCTTTCATGGACTCAATATGCCCCTCACGGAATACCTGGGGGTGTCTTCTTTCCGAAATGGGGTCACATGTGGGGTATTTATACTGCCCTGGCATTCTAGGGGCCCTAAAGCGTGAGTCTGGAATATAAATGTCTAAAAAATTTTACGCATTTGGATTCCGTGAGGGGTATGGTGAGTTCATGTGAGATTTTATTTTTTGACACAAGTTAGTGGAATATGAGACTTTGTAAGAAAAAAAAAAAAAATTCCGCTAACTTGGGCCAAAAAAATATCTGAATGGAGCCTTACAGAGGGGTGATCAATGACAGGGGGGTGATCAATGACAGGGGGGGTGATCAATGACAGGGGGGTGATCAATGACAGGGGGGTGATCAATGACAGGGGGGTGATCAGGGAGTCTATATGGGGTGATAACCACAGTCATTGATCACGCCCGTGTAAGGCTTCATTCAGACGTCCGGATGCGTTTTGCGGATCCGATCCATCTATCAGTGCATCCGTAAAAATCATGCGGACATCTGAATGGAGCTTTACAGGGGGGTAATCAATGACAGGGGGGTAATCAGGGAGTCTATATGGGGTGATCACCACAGTCATTGATCATGCCCCTGTAAGGCTTCATTCAGACGTCCGGATGCGTTTTGCGGATCCGATCCATCTATCAGTGCATCCGTAAAAATCATGCGGACATCTGAATGGAGCTTTACAGGGGGGTAATCAATGACAGGGGGGTAATCAATGACAGGGGGGTGATCAGGGAGTCTATATGGGGTGATCACCACAGTCATTGATCATGCCCCTGTAAGGCTTCATTCAGACGTCCGGATGCGTTTTGCGGATCCGATCCATCTATCAGTGCATCCGTAAAAATCATGCGGACATCTGAATGGAGCTTTACAGGGGGGTAATCAATGACAGGGGGGTGATCACCACAGTCATTGATCATGCCCCTGTAAGGCTTCAATCAGACGACCGGATGCGTTTTGCGGATCCGATCCATGTATCAGTGCATCCGTAAAAATCATGCGGACATCTGAATGGAGCTTTACAGGGGGGTGATCAGGGAGTCTATATGGGGTGATCACCACAGTCATTGATCATGCCCCTGTAAGGCTTCATTCAGACGTCCGGATGCGTTTTGCGGATCCGATCCATCTATCAGTGCATCCGTAAAAATCATGCGGACATCTGAATGGAGCTTTACAGGGGGGTAATCAATGACAGGGGGGTAATCAATGACAGGGGGGTGATCAGGGAGTCTATATGGGGTGATCACCACAGTCATTGATCATGCCCCTGTAAGGCTTCATTCAGACGTCCGGATGCGTTTTGCGGATCCGATCCATCTATCAGAGCATCCGTAAAAATCATGCGGACGTCTGAATGGAGCTTTACAGGGGGTTGATCAATGACAGGGGGGTAATCAATGACAGGGGGGTGATCAGGGAGTCTATATGGGGTGATCATGGGTGATTAGTGGTGATCAGGGGCTAATAAGGGGTTAATAAGTGACGGGGGGGGGGGGGTGTAGTGTAGTGTAGTGGTGCTTGGTGCTACTTTACTGAGCTACCTGTGTCCTCTGGTGGTCGATCCAAACAAAGGGGACCACCAGAGGACCAGGTAGAAGGTATATTAGACGCTGTTATCAAAACAGAGTCTAATATACCTGTTAGGGGTTAAAAAAAACACATCTCCAGCCTGCCAGCGAACGATCGCCGCTGGCAGGCTGGAGATCAACTCTCTTACCTTCCGTTCCTGTGAGCGCGCGCGCCTGTGTGCGCGCGTTCACAGGAAGTCTCGCGTCTCGCGAGATGACGCGTATATGCGTGACTGTGCGCAGCGCTGCCACCTCCGGAACGCGATCCTGCGTTAGGCGGTCCGGAGGTGGTTAAGGGGTTAAACAGTGAATATAATTAAACAAATATTAAATCAAAATTTCCTTTGGAACTATTGTTCAGAGCAGATACATTTTCACTCACAGGAATATGGTTGGCATTAAAAATGTTTTAGGCTTCTGGTACGCTTGACTGTATCTTACCTGATCATATTTGCACCAATCACAACTTAAAATTTCTGCTTGGTGAGCAGGGATGACTAGTTTAGATACAGGCGTTTTCATGTCCCATATTCTCAAAGTCTGGTCTCCTAAAATCAGAAAGGGATAATTAGGTGAGAAATGTAGCACACTTAAATGTGGTCATTTAAAAAACTGGTGTAAAGTAGAACTGACTTAGTTACCCATAGCAACCAATCAGATTCCACCTTTCAGTTTTGACAGCTCCTTCAGAAAATGAAAGGTGGAATCTGATTTCTTGCTATGGGTAACTAAGCCAGTTCTAGTTTACACCACTTTGGTAAATGACTCAAATTTTTTTTCAAGATTTAGACCTTGTGCATTAAGAGCTTAAGATGCTCTTTGTAGCTGCCCTCCGCTCTGGCTAATACATAAAAGTCCTGAATGAGGGACAACATTTATAAAAGGTAATGTTTGACATGTTGTAGAGACCCCCACCAATCCATAAAATGAGGGGAGAGAAGCACACGCATACAGGGGAGTAGCTATAGGGGGTGCAGAGGTAGCAGTCGCTACCGGGCCCAGGAGCCTGAGGGGGCCCAAAGACCCTTGTGCCACATAAGAAGACACTGTTATTATGGAAAGTGCATGCTGGTCAAGTTACACCTCTGGCTGCAGGGAAGGGGTTAGGTCAAGAATTTGGCATGAGGGGGGTTGGGAGGGTGCCATTTCAATTTTTCTATTTTTGCCTCCCTGGTCACAAAGCACTGAGAAAATGGGGGTCCAAGCTGAAATCTTGCACAAGGGCCCATGAGCCTTAAGCTACGCCCCTGCATGCATAGCATGTTCTCTCCCCTTGATGCTAGAGACAGGCTCCATAGAAGTCTATGGGACATCTTTAGTCTATCCTCTAGCAGCGAGAAGAAAGAGCCGATATGCACGTGCTTTTCTACCCTCATTCTTGAGATTGTGGGGGTCTCAGTACTCAGACTCCCACCGATCTAAACTTTTGATATGTCTCCATTACATATCAAAGTGTTGTGAAAAAGTAGTGACCCTCTAAGGGTATGTTCAGATACAGGATTTTGTCCGCAACAAAATCCTCAGTGTATCCCACGGCAGAAACTGTTGCACTATGCTGCGGTTTCTGATGTGGTTTTCATGCAGACTCGCTATAGGTTTAGCTCCACTGAATTGAGCTAAACCGCAAGCAGGCTCCCGCTGTGACTTTGTGAGTGCTCCGCGGAGTAACCACGCCAAGAATGGGCCTGTACATTCTTGGCGAGGTATTCACAACCACGCAGCCAAACCTTGGCCACTTGAACTGCGACGCAGACTCTCACTGAAAACAATGGAAGGCAGTTTTAGCACAGATTAGGCCCTGTTACACCCAAAATCCTCTGTATGCACATACTCATAAGGGTGTCTGACAATTCTTTTTTCGAATTGAAACCTTTCAAGGTACTGACTGTCACAAAACCTAATGGTTTCGAAATGCAGCAACATTTGCATTTCTGGCTTTAAAGAGACAAGTAAGATCTTGATGCTAAAATCAAAAAGTAAATTGGTTATCTATAGCTTTGTGCCAGGATCCATCAAATTTATATAGAACGCTTGTGACAAGTGGCTATTCTGTACAGCCAGAAAGATTTGAAGATCACAAAGAGCAATTAGGATATGAATAACCCTGGCCAATAGTATGTCATTAAATTACATCCATATTATTCATACATAATAGGCTCTGGTATCAAGGTTTCTGATGCCCATGTACCGCTGGGTTTTCTCCAGTATTCTGCCAGGTACATTTTATACAGCAGAGCAGCTCTAAAAAAAAAATCCTTGAGGTATAAGAATCACACTTTTAAATCCATTAGTTACAAGATTGAAGAACACTGCGATATCTAATGGTTGGAGATGCTGATTAGATAAAAATGACTTCTGAATTAGGTTATGGTATTTGTTTTCTTCAAAACGTCTCGGAACAACATTCTTTTGTTTAGCAGGAAAACTGATTTCTGAATTCAATTTATTTCGAAAGCCTTCTTAATTTGATGAAAGATGTATTTATCACACCAGAAGATTCACCTGACGCTATTTTATATGAGAAGTAGACACTTGTGTCATTAATGAACATTTCCAGTAGAAATATACATATATAAATGAATTAATAAATTATCCTTTGATGGGAGCCAACAGATTATACAGCACATATTCATGGATGTCATTTGCATCCATAGAGAAATAACCCTTTGCACCCAGGGAACTATTGTGAAAGACTTAGGCCCCTTTCACACGGGGGAGAATTCCGCGCTGGTGCAATGCGTGAGGTGAACGCATTGCACCCGCACTGAATCCGGACCCATTCACTTCAATGGGGCTGTGCAGATGAGCGTTTCACGCATCACTTGTGCATTGCGTGAAAATCGCAGCATGTTCTATATTCTGCGTTCTTCATGCAATGCAGGCCCCATAGAAATGAATGGGTATGTGTGAAAATCGCGAGCATCCGCAAGCAAGTGAGGATGCGGTGCGATTTTCACGCATGGTTGCTAGGAGATGATCGGGACGAAAGCAACCCCGGACCCCCTTTAAAGTGTATTCCCTGTATTATTTTCCCTTATAACATGGTTATAAGGGAAAATAATAGCATTCTCAATACAGAAGGCTTACTAAAATGTAGATTGAGGTGTTAATAAATAAAAAAAATTAACTTACCTGTTTTAATTGATCGCGTTTCTTCTTCTTTCAGGACCTGAAAAAAGACCTTTGGCGACGTAATCTTCTATCTTCATTTAGCAGGACCTGCGCTGACGTCACCACGCTCACTACGTGGTGAGCGCAATTACATCACGAAAGGTCCTTTTGCAGGTCCTGAAAGAAGAAGGAAGAAGAGGATGCCGGCTGCGCGATCAATTGGAACAGGTAAGTAAATATTTATTTTATTTTTTTAACACCTCAATCTACATTTTACTAAGCATTCTGTATTAAGAATGCTATTATTTTCCCTTATAACCATATGATAAGGGAAAATAATAAAATATACAGAACACCTAACCCAAACCCGAACTTCAGTGAAGAAGTCCGGGTTCGGGTCTGGGTACCACAGTCCGTTTTTTATCACGCGCGTTCAAAACGCATTGCACCCGCGCGATAAAAACTCAATATCGGAACGCAATCGCAGTCAAAACTGACTGCAATTGCGTACATACTGGCACGATTTTCCCTGATCGCAGACGCAACGCATACGGACCTAATGCAGACACGCTCGTCTGCAAGGGGCCTTAGTGAGCTGACCAGTTCGAAACTTCTTTGGTGTAGATTGGACCCAATAAGTGAATATTGATGAACTTATGCATTTAAAACAGCCCCTACTTTAGGCTTCACTTCTGACCCCATAGTCCTCAGTGTCCTAATTCACTCCAGTGTGGAAGAATGTATACTAAATTGAACTTATCAGTGAGTGATAGCATTTCCTGTGTAAGGGGCATATTAAACAGAGTGATTATTGCTTGAATTCTCATATAATCATTTAAAATTAAAAAATTGATAACTGATAACTGTATACAGGGGAGGATTTATCAGTGATTGATAACATTCTCTGTGTAAATGTGTATACAGAGATAGCTGTCAGTCACTTATAGTTGTACACAAAGGAGGTGTTTTCAGTGATTGATGGCATTCTCTGTGTAATTGTATATACATAGTTAGCTGTCAGTCACTGATAGTTGTACATGGGGAGGTGTTATCAGTGATTGATGGCATTCTGTGTATAAAAGTGTATACAAAGATAGCTGTTCGTCACCGATAGTTGTACATGGGGAGGTGTCATCACTGATAGCCTTCTCTGTGTAAGTGTGTATACATAGATAGCAGTTAGTCACTGATAGTTGTACACAGGGGAGATGTTATCAGTGATTGATAGCATTCTCTGTGTTAAGTGTGTATACAGTCGTGGCCAAAGGTTTTGAGAATTACATAAATATTGGAAATTGGAAAAGTTGCTGCTTAAGTTTTTATACTAGCAATTTGCATATACTCCGGATTGTTATGAAGAGTGATCAGATGAATTGCATAGTCCTTCTTTGCCATGAAAATTAACTTAATCCCAAAAAAACCTTTCCACTGCATTTCATTGCTGTCATTAAAGGACCTGCTGAGATCATTTCAGTAATCGTCTTGTTAACTCAGGTGAGAATGTTGTGTCAGGCTGATTGGGTTAAAATGGCAGACTTGACATGTTAAAAGGAGGGTGCTGCTTGAAATCATTGTTCTTCCATTGTTAACCATGGTGACCTGCAAAGAAACGCGTGCAGCCATCATTGCGTTGCATAAAAATGGCTTCACAGGCAAGGATATTGTGGCTACTAAGATTGCACCTCAATCAACAATTTATAGGATTATCAAGAACTTCAAGGAAACCGGTTCAATTCTTGTTAAGAAGGCTTCAGGGCGTCCAAGAAAGTCCAGCAAGCGCCAGGATCGTCTCCTAAAGAGGATTCAGCTGCGGGATCGGAGTGCCACCAGTGCAGAGCTTGCTCAGGAATGGCAGCAGGCAGGTGTGAGCGCATCTGCACGCACAGTGAGGCGAAGACTTTTGGAAGATGGCCTGGTGTCAAGAAGGGCAGCAAAGAAGCCACTTCTCTCCAAAAAAAAATTCAGGGACAGATTGATTTTCTGCAGAAAGTATGGTGAATGGACTGCTGAGGACTGGGGCAAAGTCATATTCTCTGATGAAGCCTCTTTCCGATTGTTTGGGGCATCTGGAAAAAGGCTTGTCCGGAGAAGAAAAGGTGAGCGCTACCATCAGTCCTGTGTCATGCCAACAGTAAAGCATCCTGAGACCATTCATGTGTGGGGTTGCTTCTCATCCAAGGGAGTGGGCTCACTCACAATTTTACCCAAAAACACATCCATGAATAAAGAATGGTACCAAAACACCCTCCAACAGCAACTTCTTCCAACAATCCAACAACAGTTTGGTGAAGAACAATGCATTTTCCAGCACGATGGAGCACCGTGCCATAAGGCAAAAGTGATAACTAAGTGGCTCGGGGACCAAAACGTTGACATTTTGGGTCCATGGCCTGGAAACTCCCCAGATCTTAATCCCATTGAGAACTTGTGGTCAATCCTCAAGAGGCGGGTGGACAAACAAAAACCCACTAATTCTGACAAACTCCAAGAAGTGATTATGAAAGAATGGGTTGCTATCAGTCAGGAATTGGCCCAGAAGTTGATTGAGAGCATGCCCAGTCGAATTGCAGAGGTCCTGAAAAAGAAGGGCCAACACTGCAAATACTGTCATATAAATGTCATGTAATTGTCGATAAAAGCCTTTGAAACGTATGAAGTGCGTGTGATTATATTTCACTACATCACAGAAACAACTGAAACAAAGATCTAAAAGCAGTTTAGCAGCAAACTTTGTGAAAACTAATATTTGTGTCATTCTCAAAACTTTTGGCCACGACTGTACATAGATAGCTGTCAGTCACTGATATCTGTTCACGGGGGAGGTGTTATCAGTGACTGATTGCATTCTATGTGTAAGTGTGTATACATAGATAGCTGTTAGTCACTGATAGTTGTACACAGGGGAGATGTTATCAGTGATTGATAGCATTCTCTGTGTAAGTGTGTATACATAGATAGCAGTCAGTCACTGATATGGCAATAGAAAGAACGGGAGGAAAATATAAAAAGAAAGCCATACACAAACTCATACTGTACTAAAAGCTCTTTGTGACAAACAGGGCAAAGTCATCATTATAAGAATAGTAGCAGCAGTGGACCCAGGGTTGGGCTGGAACTCACAGATCACTACGATGCAGTGAGTTCAAGTCACCCAAGCTGTGGTCAGTATGGAAAATGGGGCCTTAGCTTCCATACCTCACACGTTCATATGAAACTAACCTAAATCTTTGTTTCTCCAGGGGCTTCCTTTTACACTAAGCCCTTTTGACTGAAGTTTGTTGGGCAGATATACAAAATGTAGACCAAATAAACGAACACTGAACAGTCAAAAGATGCTTTAAATATATCACAGTGGATCAGAATAGATGACAAATCTGGAGCGTTATTAGACACTTCTGAATAACTTTAGGAACCCTATTAATTGGCTTACTTTGCAACAGAATTTGGTGCCAAAATTTTGGTGGAAAATGGTGTACCTTAAACAGTATACCCTTTCCCAACGAGTCATGCCCCAAACCGGTTAAGACAGGCCCTTCTTCAGCAGTCAAGGTACACTGGATTATTATTTTTGGCTTACTTGCTTCTATAATGTTTAAAATTAGAAGCACCACATTTTGGCACAAACTATGCCAGGTATAGTCGCTACGGTAGATGTGGGGCAAAATGTTGTACCTGTAATGAAAAAACTACCTGTACTCCTAGCAAAAGCTAGTCTTTGTTGTTCTGTACCTTTTTAAAGCCAAAAAGAAGATTGAAGCCTACAGGGAGAAGTATAATTAAACATTTCATGAGTACCCTCCTGCATCAAAATACGTGAGAAATGGGCCTTAAAGTAACAACAGGTGGAGTGACACCTGAGGTTCTCTACAGCAGCAATAAAGTTCATAGTGACAATAATCAAATGTTCCACTTTATGCATACATACTAAAGCAGACAAAGGCCAGTCCAGTTTCAAACAAGCGGGAAACATGCTCCAGTGAGGGCTGCACTTCCAGGACTGATGCCGGACCGCAGATTTACGGAAACATACTCACAGCATTATGTGAGGACAGTACAACAGAAAATGATAAATCAATATGATGCTGCGCTTTCGGGGATAAGGACAGGTGTCTCATGAAGTATGCTTCCCAGACTGGATATGCTTGTGTGAAATTGGCCAAAACGTGGAAGTGTAAACTCCTTTTACTAATGTTTTTTTTTTTCTCAAGAGGTCTAGTGTGTGTAATAGATCACAGATGTAAATTTCAGATCAGACAACAATCTCCTTATGTCTAGAGACGCCAGACAGTGGGCTAAGAGCACCCAAGCACACCTTTAGTAGGACCAGCCGACTATCCCTTATGTATGGAGCATGTGCAATTGCATTAGGCTTGTCAGTAAAAGCAAAAAAAGGAAGAGACCACTGTGGTACTCAGCAGAAGTGGTCAAAATCATTAAAAACAAAAAGATAGCATTTAGTAATTATAAAAATAAAAAGAAACGAGGATGACAGGCAAATTTATAAGATTAGGCAGAGAGAGGCCAAACAAGTTATAAGAGCTTCTAAAGCACAGACAGAAGAGAAATTAGCTCAGTCAGGGAAAAAAGGCGATAAGACATTCTTCAGATACAAAAATGAAAAAAGGAAACTAAAACAAGGAATTACCAAATTATAAATAAAAGAAGGAAGGTATATGGAAGAAGATAAAGAACTAGCTGACTGCCTCAATGAATACTTCTGTTCAGTTTTTACAAAGGAAAATGAAGGAAAAGGACCTCAGTTAGGAAAGAAAACTAATGAATCTTTTGATGCATGTGTCTTTACAGAGGAAGAGGTTCTAAGTCAGCTGTCTAAAATTAATACAAATAAGTCACAGGGGCCTAATGGGATACACTCAAAGCTATTAAAAGAGCTCAGCGGTGAACTAGCAAAACCATTAACAGATTTATTTAACCAATCACTGGCAATGGGAGTCGTCCCAGAAGATTGGAAATAAGCAAATGTTGTGCCCATTCACAAGAAAGGTAGTAGGGAGGAATCGGTAACTATAGGCCAGTAAGCCTGACATCAATAGTGGGGAAATTAATGGAAACCATACTTAAGGAGAGGATTGTGGAACATCTAAAATCCCATGGATTGAAAGATGAAAAACAGCATGGGTTTACTTCAGGGAGATCATGTCAAACTAATCTTATAGATTTTTTTGATTGGGTGACAAAAATAATAGATGGCGGAGGTGCAGTAGACATCGCTTATCTAGACTTTAGTAAGGCTTTTGATACTGTCCCACATAGAAGTCTTATCAATAAATTGCAGTCTTTGTGCGTGGACTCCCATATTGTTGAATGGATTAGGCAGTGGCTGAGGGACAGACAACAGAGGGTTGTAGTCAATGGAGTATATTCAGACCATGGTCTTGTTACCAGTGGGGTACCTCAGGGATCTGTTCTGGGACCCATATTGTTTAATATCTTTATCAGCGAAATTGCAGAAGGCCTCAATGGTAAGGTGTGTCTTTTTGCTGATGACACAAAGATTTGTAACAGGGTTAATGTTCCTGGAGGGATACACCAAATGTTAAAGGATTTAGGCAAACTAGAGGAATGGTCAAAAATCTGGCAACTAAAATTTAATGTTGATAAGTGCAAGATAGTGCACCTGGAGCGTAAAAACCCAAGAGCAGAATATAAAATCAGTGATACAGTCCTAACCTCAGTATCTGAGGAAAGGGATTTAGGGGTCATTATTTCAGAAGACTTAAAGGTAGGCAGACAATGTCATAGAGCAGCAGGAAATGCTAGCAGAATGCTTGGGTGTATAGGGAGAGGCATTACCAGTAGAAAGAGGGAGGTGCTCATGCCGCTCTACAGAGCACTAGTGAGACCTTATTTGGAGTATTGTGCTCAGTACTGGAGACCATATCTCCAAAAGGATATTGATACTTTGGAGAGAGAGTTCAGAGAAGAGCTACTAAACTAGTAGATGGATTGCAGGACAAAACTTACCAGGAAAGATTAAAGGACCTCAACATGTATAGTTTGGAAGAAAGATGAGACAGAGGGGATATGATAGAAACTTTTAAATACATAAAGGGACTCAACAAGGTAAAAGAGGAGAGAATATTTAAAAGAAGAAAAACTGCTACAAAAGGACATAGTTTTAAATTAGAGGGGCAAAGGTTTAAAAGTAATATCAGGAAGTATTACTTTACTGAGAGAGTAGTGGATGCATGGAATAGCCTTCCTGCAGAAGTGGTAGCTGCAAATACAGTGAAGGAGTTTAAGCATGAATGGGATAGGCATAAGGCCATCCTTCATATAAGATAGGGCAGCGGCTATTCATAGTATTCAGTATATTGGGCAGACTAGATGGGCCAAATGGTTCTTATCTGCCGACACATTCTATGTTTCTATGTGCTGACTCTTCCCTGACATCAGAAGTCTTGGGAAAGAAGTATCACGCATGGTGGATTTCAACCACACATAGCACTGTGCATTATGGTAAATACAGTATTTAAAAAAAAAAAACAAGAGACCAATAAAGATCTGGATCCTAAGGAAGCACCTCGGTTCATCCAAAACAACAGGATAGTGCAAGCAGCATACAAGATGACCAGACTCCAGTTTAGGAGGATGTTGTACAGCAGGGAATTAATTTACACACCCACACAGATCCCATACAAGCATTTCATGAAGATTTCAATTATAATTTATATTTTTTCAGCCAAGGTCTAATAATGAATTAAGACCATAAATCTTATTATAGCATATTGCTTCTAGCAGCACTCCTATTCAGGGAGCTGCATCTGGTCCCTTTCACTTGAGGGAAGACTTTATTCAGTACCTCACAAAACTACTGGCTGGAGCACCGGTGTGAACAGGGCACAGTGCTTAACCAACGCTGCGTCCTATTAATTCTCATAATCGATAGTAGTCCCAGAGGATGAACCCCAACCGATCAAAAAGAGAAAGCATATTGTAGTGAATATCACTTTATAAGATGGGAATAAACTTTTATATACTGTTCTAGGAAACAGAAACTCACAGAAACATTCCACTCGAAATACTGTAATAATGTGAATGCAAAAAAATAAAAAATAGCAATATGTACTGGAATGGCTCCCTGTGCATAACTAACATATCCATAGGCCCCCCATTTACAGAATGAAGGCCAAATGGGTGTCTATTTCGACTCTACCAAGCAGGTATAAATCAGTATACAATTTTTCTGCCGTATGCAATAACTATTCTATACAAAGGCATCCCGCAAAAACAGGTGTGGTACACTTTTTTCTACTATATACGACATCCATTGATTTGCCGCTGTCAAGTCTAGAACTTACTTCCTCATAGAAACTGATTAAATTAGTTGACATGACCGATCCCTCATGAAGCCATTCCGATATGGTGTTATTTGCTTATTTTCATTGAGGTACTCCAGGATAGCATCTCTTAGAAAACCTACAAATAGTTTACCCACAACAGATGTTAAACTTACCGGCCTATATTTTATCTTGTAATCTGTAACTATGACGACACATAAGTCTTTATCGGAGCTGTAAACCCAAAACAGTCTTATCATATTATGGAATTGCTCATGCAGCTTCCATCTATAATTACTGTGGATTCCCCCAATTTTCCCAATCAAACATGAGAAAACAAGTATTATGTCATGAAGCTGATATATTTTTGACTTGAGATTGCACAATGTTAAAGGTGGCAAAGAAAATCACTAATTACCATATTTGCCCCCCAAAAAGCAAGTATTTTGAATGTCCCATAATGAGCAGATGAAAGACTAATGGTAGACTCTTGTAAATGATTCGGAGTATTGTATAATGTCAACAGCCACGCTCATGCATATTTATCTATCCTTAAAACTTGATTGTTCTATTATTTCCACAGTGAAAATAATGTCTTGCTAATCATAACTTGTTTTCGCCCTGTTATTTTTGCATACGTTCACTGCAGCTGTTCAAGCACGCTCCTGCACAAAACGGTTTTGAATTACTCAAAGTGCTCCACGCGGGTGGGTGGAAATAAAAAAGGAAACAGAGCGCTGGAGAGAAAAGAGCGACAATCAGTAACTGAGACTCGGGGCTTGTTTTAGAAGGTGTGCAGCAATCTTTACAATATGCAAGAATTGCCACATTCAGCATTAACTAAATACCTGCAGTTACCGGAAGCTCGGATCCCAATGTTTTACATTCAAAGGAAGCACAAAAGTGCGGTGGTCAGAGGACAATTCAGGAAAGCAGACTCGCTCTACAGTGTGCTAGGCCTTTCAATAGATGAGGTGAAAAATAAATAAGCATCTGTATTATAGTTGTAAAATAGGAAGGTGTTCTTCCAGCTAAGAAATAAGTAATAACGGGAAACCCAAAAAAGCATAAAAGGACGTCCATATATTATTTGCAAATTGCTGCTCCACCAACATCCAAAGCAAAAGCTATACTTGGACCTTCCAAAGACCTCATGTATCACATATCTATTGATCTATAATATTTAGATATATTATATTTTCACACAGTAAGATCATTAATCAAAGTCCTTTTACCTTGACCTCTGACCAGTAGTGGGATTACTAATGATCACAGGGAATCACTGGAGCAATTACAAATCTGCAGCCAGCCACACGTTTCTACAAATGTAGCGTTACAAATAAATAGCCATCCATGCAATAGATGGATTAGGCTAGGTCCACCAGAGTGGGGGCCACTGTCTCAGTATGCAAAGAGGAATCTATCAAAGAGAACCATCTCGCTAGCGCCCCCTTTTGGAAGTGGCTCTCTATGCGTCAAAGTCCATCTTTTTAACAAGCCTTGGAACATGACAGGGGAAAATAGCCAAGAAAAAAATATACATCCACAGACAGCTGTTTTGGGGTGCTCACCCCTCATCAGTATAGCTCAGGATTTTAGCTATCTAACGACATGCTTTGGACGCAGCTATGGGAGAGACTGTCTCTCTTTAAGGAAACTAGTTGTGTAAAAAGGGGAGCTAGCAAGATGGTTCTCTTTGCCTTAGAGTTACCTCTTGGCATATCGTATTCCCATGGAGCATTGGTCTCCTTAAAGCGATTGTCCAGTTTGAAAAGAAGCTGGACAACACAGGGGGTCAATCTGCAATAGGGAATAGATGAGTGCCACCATTCCGGTACTCTGTTTTCCTAGTTGCAATGAGGACGTCATTTCAACTATACGTAACTGCTGCAGCCAATCACTGTCCCCGCAGTTCATTGTTGTGGATGTGATTTCACTGCTGCAACCATTAAAACAGAGAACCGACATGGGAGTGTGGGATCTGTAATGTATATAATTTATTGGGTCATTACAGGTCGATCACATGAGTTGTCTGGTTTTCTCTTAAAACTGGATAATACCTTTAACCACCTCAGCTCCCCTAGCTTAAACACCCTTAATGACCAGGCCACTTTTTACACTTCTGCACTACACTACTTTCACCGTTTATTGCTCGGTCATGCAACTTACCACCCAAATGAATTTTACCTCCTTTTCTTCTCACTAATAGAGCTTTCATTTGGTGGTATTCCATTGCTGCTGACATTTAAACTTTTTTTGTTATCGAAATTTAACGAAATTTTTGCAAAAAAATTAAATTTTTCACTTTCAGTTGTAAATTTTGTTTTAAAAAACGACATCCATATATAAATTTTTCTCTAAATGTATTGTTCTACATGTCTTTGATAAAAAAAAATGTTTGGGTAAAAAAAAAATGGTTTGGGTAAAAGTTATAGCGTTTACAAACTATGGTACAAAAATGTGAATTTCCGCATTTTGAAGCAGCTCTGACTTTCTGAGCACCTGTCATGTTTCCTGAGGTTCTACAATGCCCAGAAAGTAGAAAAACCCCACAAATGACCCCATTTTGGAAAGTAGACACCCTAAGGTATTCGCTGATGGGCATAGTGAGTTCATAGAACTTTTTATTTTTTGTCACAAGTTAGCGGAAAATGATGATTTATTTATTTATTTATTTTTTCTTACAAAGTCTCATATTCCACTAACTTGTGACAAAAAATAAAAACTTCCATTAACTCACTATGCCCATCACGAAATACCTTGGGGTGTCTTCTTTCCAAAATGGGGTCACTTGTGGGGTAGTTATACTGCCCTGGCATTTTAGGGGCCCTAATTCATGAGAAGTAGTTTGAAATCAAAATCTATAAAAAATGGCCTGTGAAATCCGAAAGGTGCTCTTTGGAATGTGGGCCCCTTTGTCCACCTAGGCTGCAAAAAAGTGTCACACATCTGGTATCGCCGTACTCAGAAGAAGTAGGGCAATGTGTTTTGGGGTGTCTTTACAGATACCCATGCTGGGTGAGAGAAATATCTCGGCAAAAGACAACTTTTCCCATTTTTTTTTATACAAAGTTGGCATTTGACCAAGATATTTATCTCACCCAGCATGGGTATATGTAAAATGACACCCCAAAACACATTGCCCAACTTCTCCTGAGTACGGAGATACCACATGTGTGACACTTTTTTGCAGCCTAGATGCGCAAAGGGGCCCAAATTCCTTTTATGAGGGCATTTTTAAACATTTGGATCCCAGACTTCTTCTCACGCTTTAGGGCCCCTAAAAAGCCAGGGCAGTATAAATACCCCACATGTGACCCCATTTTGGAAAGAAGACACCCCAAGGTATTCAATGAGGGGCATGGCGAGTTCATAGAATTTTTTTTTTGGCACAAGTTAGCGGAAATTGATTTCTTTTTGTTTTTTTTCTCACAAAGTCTCCCTTTCCGCTAACTTCGGACAAAAATTTCAATCTTTCATGGACTCAATATGCCTCTCACAGAATACCTTGGGGTGTCTTCTTTCCGAAATGGGGTCACATGTGGGGCAGGGGTGTGGAAATAAAAAAAAAAAACTACTTGTCGAAGGACTAAAGTGGGGGCTCAATCTACTTGTCCCTCATGACCATCTACTTGTCCTGAACTTATACTAACGTTATACTGTATGGGGGCGGGGGCCACAAGGCGATGTTATACTGTATGGGGCGGGGGCCACAAGGAGATGTAATGCTGCATGGGGCGGGGGCCACAAGGAGACATTATGCTGTATGGGGGCGGGGGCCACAGGGAGATGTTATACTGTATGGGGGTGGGGGCCACAGGGAGACGTTATATTGTACGGGGGCGGGGGCCACAGGGTGACGTTATACTGTACGGGGGCAGGGGCCACAGGGTGACGTTATACTGTGCGGGGGCAGCCGCTTGGTGACGTTATACTGTATGGGGCACTAGGGCAGCCCCAAGGTGACGTTATACTGTATGGGGGCACAAGGAGACGTTATACTGTATGTGGGCAGCCCCAAGGTGATGTTATACTGCATGGGGGCAAGAGGGAGACGTTATACTGTATGGGGGCAACAGGGAGACATTATAGTTTATCAAGTGCCACGTGCAGTGCAGATTGCAGGCAGGGCCAGAGCCTCAGAAGACAGACAGCACAACCTTTATTTCTGACACCCCTGCAGATGAGCGTTCCTCCCGGAGCCTGTCCACATCGCAGCTCCCGGCCTGACCTGCAAGCGCTGACTGGGGTCACATAGCATTATACTGATTTATGATGCTATGTAACCCTTACAGTTCTGGAATGTATTGGATAACACTGACATAATGCTGTCAGTGTTATCCAACACATTCCAGAACTTTAAGGGTTACATAGCATCATAAATCAGTATAATGCTATGTGACCCCAGTCAGCGCTTGCAGGTCAGGCCGGGAGCTGCGATATGGACAGGCTCCGGGAGGAACGCTCATCTGCAGGGGGCCGTGGGGTCTCTCACTCCTCTTCTCCCATCTTGGCCTGCAATTACTCAGTCTCTGGAGACGGTGTGCTGACTTACTGTGTGCTCCTGTGCTGGCAGGTGGGCGGAGACTTCGATACAGGCGCCGGGAGGAGCGGGGGCCGCCTGCAGGAAGTGATATGTACGGTACTCATATGCAGGATGCAGGGGCAGGCTGACATAGATGTAGGAGCGGTCAGCTCGCGGCTAGCATATGACCGCTCCTATTACTGCCCAACCGACATGTCCCTGCTACTTGCCCGCACAGGGCTAAACAACTGTTCAAACTACTTGCCTGGCGCCCGGAACTGCATGTCCCGGGCGTCGGGCGATAGGAATTCCACACCCCTGTGGGGTATTTATACTGCCCTGGCATTTTAGGGGCCCTAAAGCGTGAGAAGAAGTCTGGAATATAAATGTCTAAAAAAATTTACGCATTTGGATTCCGTGAGGGGTATAATGAGTTCATGTGAGATTTTATTTTTTGACACAAGATAGTGACTTTGTAAGAAAAAAAAATTTCCACTAACTTGGGCCAAAAAAATGTCTGAATGGAGCCTTACAGGGGGGTGATCAATGACAGGGGGGTGATCAGGGAGTCTATATGGGGTGATCACCCCCCTGTCAGGCTCCATTCAGACGTCTGTATGTGTTTTGCGGATCCACGGATCCGCAAAACACATACGGACGTCTAAATGGAGCCTTACAAGGGGGTGAGCAATGACAGAGGGGTGATCAGGTAGTCTATATGGGGGGATCACCCCCCTGTAAGGCTCCATTCAGATGTCCGTATGTGTTTTGCGGATCCGATCCATGTATCCATGGATCCGTAAAAAACATACGGACGTCTGAATGGAGCCTTACAGGGGGGTGATCAATGACAGGGGGGTGATCAGGGAGTCTATATGGGGTGATCACAATATGTCTTAAAGTAGGGACTCTCAAGCCTCCATGAAGTCACTATGTCCTAATATTGTTAACACAAGAAAAAACAATATGCATGGCTGCACAGTACTGGAATGTAAATGCACTGGGTAATGACCTTTCTTGCAGGTTAAAGAAGACCTTTAAGTATAAACATAAAGGTTTAACAATCCGTAATCATTCCCATGCATAAAATAGCACTCTCACATACCTGTTAGAAAGGTACATGATGTAATTTGTAGTGAAGACAATCTTCTTACCAGTGTCTGTGTGAGTTATAACCTCCCTTCTGACCCTCAGCTGCCATGCGACCAACACTCTGCCTCTCCAACGGACACAGGACAGGAAGTCAGATACTTCTCTAGGAATAAATCGAGAAACTGGCATCCTGTCCGCACGTAAGATGCTGTGTTATCTGGAGAGTCAGAGTGTTGGTCACAGCTCAGGATCAGAAGAGAGGTTATAACTCACAAATACAGGCTCCGGTAAGAAAATTACCTTCACTTCAGGTTACATAATGTAATTTTCTAGCAGATCAGAGAATACATTTTTTTGTGGGAATGCTACTTTAAAGAGTTAATAGATTAACAATAAATAATGGACGCATTGTGTTGTATGGTACTGATATAGCCGAGTTTGTCTACGCAAATTTAACACAACTCATCATGGGATAACTAGTTATTTTGCTCTGCTATAGCTGTATATGTTGATGGTATTTAGTACATGGACACCTGTTACATGCTGTGTGGATTTCTAATATCTATCTAGGAAATGGATTAACTTAAGCTACATACCAGACAATTCTGAAGAAAACAGGAGGTTGTTTCTGCTGTACTGCCTTCATCATGTCCACTAGGGTTATACAAGAATTCTACTGTACATCTTTTATTATAGATTGAGGCAGAATACAAGGATATTAGGCATGATTACTATTATGCATGTATAAACTAATAAAATAATAGTATGATGTACTTTGGATGAAAACGCTGACTCTGCGTAATGGTTCCCACAGCGTGTCCTTGCCTACAGGTTGCTACTGTGTCACTCATCCCCTAAATTCCTAGAAATAACAGAATGAACCCACAACTGCATATTTTACATTATTACTGTCACGGCCATGGCTATGACCGTGACTCCTGAACCGCATGCGGTTGTCAGCGGTTTTCTCAGGGACTTCTAGGTTCCGGAGCATGAGCCCTCCTACCATCAAGGTTGGCTCATGTAGCTAGGAGTCAGGGTCAGGTTAGGGATGCCTTTAGGAGGTGACCTGCTCCCTAATCCTGTCTTCATGGCCAAGCAGCCATAACATCACCGGGCTCCACACGGCTGAGGATTTCCCCCATCCTCAGCCGTGACAGTATGACCACAGTCGCTTCTTACGTGGCGTTCCCTCGAAAGAGGGTAAAGCATGCACCGCTATCTACGGATGGGGTGCATGCGCGTTCTCCGGAGGGAGAGCGTTATGGGGGTTTCACCGTTTACGGCGCGGTGAGTGGCATTCCCCGCCATTCCTAGCTCACCGTTGTCCGTGTTGGTGTCCCCTTTTGTTTGTCTTTCCCCTCCCCCCCTCCCATTGTTTTTTGTGCCTCACCAACCTTCCCCTTTTGTTGTTGGGAGGGGCTTTGAGGGGTGGGAGTATGCATTCCCTCGAAAGAGGGTGAAGCATGTACCGCCGTCTGCGTAAGGGGTACATGCGCGCTCTTCGGAGGGAGAGCGTTCTGGGGGTTTCGCCGCTGACGGCACGGTGTGTGGCTTTTCCCCGCCACTTCCTCACCGTGTTCGTTTGGCGTCCCCTGATATTTTATTACACTTGGTGTTTGTTTGGTATGTGGTATGCATGCCTTCGAAAGAGGGTGCAGCATGCAGTGCCATCCCCTTGTGGCCTGCATGCGCGTTCTCCGGAGGGAGAGCGTTCCTGGGGGTTCTCCGTTAACGGCACGGTTGGTGGCTTATTCCCCGCACCTTACCTTCCGTGTCCGTGTTGGGGATCCCTCGTCCCTCTCCATGTTCCCATCTCTGGTCGTCTGCTGGCAGCACTCCGTAAGTGGTCCGGCTGCGTGCTGGTTAGGAGTGTCTGCTGGCAGCGACTGGAGTGGGGACGTGAGTGGAGAGTCCCCTCGTCCACTCTCGGTGGTTCCATTTCCGTGTCGCTGGTGCGGGCTGCAGGCCTCGTCGGACTGGCTGTGTTGTGTGCTGGGAGAGGATGCAGCTGACAGCGACTTTCTGGGAACCATGTCCTGAGAGTGGACGTTCCCTTCTCCTATCCCCTTGTGCGAGTCTCTCACCAGTTTCCTTTTTTTGGTGGGGGGGCTTTGAGGGGTGGGAGTGTCACGGCCATGGCTATGACCGTGACTCCTGAACCGCATGCGGTTGTCAGCGGTTTTCTTTGGTTGTCAATCACAGGTGAGGGCTGTGGTATTTGCCTCACCTGTGGTTGCCGCTGGCAACAGTATGTATGTGGCAGCGTAGCAGTCTGAGCTGTGCCATTGCAGCTTGCTATGTTGTGCATGCGGTTTTGTGTGATGTGTGTATGTGTGCACTTGCTTTTTATGTTATTGTGTGCAAGTCCCCTTTAAGTGGTGTTTTCCCTTCCCTGGTGTTGGAAGGGTTAATCTCCTTCCTAGTGTGTGTGTGTGCACTGGGTGTGTCCGACTGTGGGGTGTGGCTTCTTGGCCTATAAAGCCTCACTGCTTTTGCAGGTCTGCAGGTTGCTTCAGCCATGCTTAGCTGAAAGCAGCCTTCTGTCTTTACTACCTGCCAGTAAGAGCCACCCCTGTGGTCATAACCATAATGTCTCATTAAGTTTATTTCTAGTTATGTGTGATGTCCGTTTGATGTTTTACATGTGATTTTGTGCAGCTATGGATCTGGGTCCCTGTGTGGGGATGCGTTTGTGATCTGCACCCTGCTTACACAGGGATCCAGTCAGCAAGGCTGTGGCAGGTAGGTGGAACTCTTTGTTCACCTGCCATATCCATAGAGCTGTTTATGTCTCCCCTTTTCCAGCAGCTAGGCCATTGAGACTCCTGCTCCTCCGTGTCTTAGAGGAGTGGGTTGTCTTACTCAGCTCCTAGTTTAGGGCCATCTTGAGGGCTAGCAGGGACTTCTAGGTTCCGGAGCATGAGCCCTCCTACCATCAAGGTTGGCTCATGTAGCTAGGAGTCAGGTTTAGGTTAGGGATGCCTTTAGGAGGTGACCTGCTCCCTAATCCTGTCTTCATGGCCAAGCAGCCATAACATCACCGGGCTCCACACGGCTGAGGATTTCCCCCATCCTCAGCCGTGACAATTACACCTTAAAAGACAACACAATTAGCAACCAATGATTATAGTTGACATTCTGGATTAATTATCATATATACGCTTGTCAGCAGTTTTAAACAGATCATTTTGGTGAGGGACACAAGTGACACAAGCATCCAGATTGGAAGCTTTCACTTCACTGCCTTCAATTCTTCCTCACATTATTTAACTCACGCAAGACTCCTGCCAGAGGCACAACACTAAGCGCACTGGAGATAGTACACCATTTGCAGATATTGTACTTTAGATTAAAGTACCCTCAAGCCTACTATTTGTCTGAGTGCTTAGACTACAAAAATGTTAAGTGATGATGAGCAAAAGTGTAAAGGAGTCAAGGGACAAGTCATGAGATCTCTTTGTAGAGTGTCGCATTAATTAAAGAAGCAAATGGAGGAACAGCTCTTTCAAACGCTATAAAGTTTCATCAAAAGGAATTATCCAGGTATAATCATTTCCTAAACCTTTACAAATGTTAAAGGGTCACTGAGTTTTCAGCAAACTTTTGATATGTCAGAGACATATCAAAAGCTTTGATGGAGGGGGTTCTGAGTGCTGAGACTCCTACCGATCACTAGAACAAGGAGAGGAATTGCGACCGACTCCATAGAAAGTCTATAGGCCTGTCTCGAATCCGTCCCCTGCAGTGGGAAGAGAGTGTTTCTCTCTCCCAGAAATCGGTGGGGGTTTTAGCACTTAGACCCCCACAGATCAAAACTTTTGATGCCTCTATGACATATATCAAGAGTTTGCAAAAAAAAAACTGTATGATACAATTATAACACTCTTGCATGAAGAAAATTTTTAGACAATCTACGAGGATCCAATGACTTAGTCATCTTGTTACTTTCCTGTCCTCCATGTGAAAACTGAAAGGTTATTCCCATCTCAACATTTGTGACATATCCACAAGATATGTCATAAATAGTCTTGAGCGAACTTGTGTTTTAAGTTCGGGTTATCGAAGAATCGCGTTATGAATTCCGCTACCACGGGCCATAAGTTATGGTCCGTGGTAGCGGAATCCATAACGTGATTCTTCGATAACCCGAACCCGAACTTTAGACGCCGAACTTAAAACACAAGTTCGCTCAACACTAGTCATAAATGTCTAATAGGTGCAGCAATCACCTCCGGGACTCTCAACTATTTTGAAAAGGGTCCTCATCTTGCAGCTGATGTCAATTATGGGTTGACAGAGCATGCACAGAACAGTTGGTGTGTTTGGCTATTTCCAAACTCCTATAGAAGAAAATGGAAATCTTTCCATTCTCAGTATTTTTTTTATATATTTTTTACCACCGATTTCAAATCCTCTCCAGAAGTGACCATTTACTTAGTTGAAGCAGACTTGATTGTAAATTTCACTATACGTCACTAGGAAAGCAGAAAATCCTCCCTCAAAAAAAACCCTCCAAAAACACCATGAATTTACAAATTTGACGACCTGCTTTCAGTGACTGATCATCCACTGATTTTTCTGCTGTGGATTTTGCCATGTAAACATAGCCTTAGGCTTCTTTCACACAAACAATACGGATTGGCTTTGCATGCGTTCAGTGAAACTCGCACCATTTTGCAAGCAAGTTCAGTCTGTTTTGTCTGCAATTGCGTTCAGTTGTCTAGTTTTTAGCGCACAAGTGTAATGCGTTTTGATGCGCTTTTCACTGAAGCCCCACTCACTTCTATGGGGCCAGGGCAGCGTGAAAAATGCAGAATATAGAAGAACATGCTGCGTTTTGCACGCAACGCAGGACTGATGCGTGAAAAAAAAAAACCACTCATGTACACAGACCTATTGAAATTAATGGGTCAGGATTCAGTGCGGGTGCTATGCGTTCACGTCATGCATTGCACCCGCGTGGAAAACTCGCTCGTGTGAAAGAGGCCTTAGAATATTTACAGGTTGTCCAGGGGTTAAGTCTGGTATTGAGCTGAGCTACAATACTAAAAACACCTGTGGACATAAGTGGAGCTGTTTCTAAGAAAGAAAAAAAAGACCCTTTTATTCTCGACAACCCCTTCAACGCAATCTCTATTCCGAGCACTAAAAACACCTGTGGACATAAGTGGAGCTGCTTCTAAGTTAAAAAAAAAAAAAAAAGAAAAGACCCTTTTTCCTAATTCTCGACAATCCCTTCAACACAATCTATATTCCGAGACCATAATCATTCACTAATGCAAAATGCGACATAAACATGAGTTGCAGTCAACTAATAAAACTACAATGAAACATATCGTAAAAGTACACAAACTAAGAGAATGACTCAAAATAGACAGATACAATGACTATGTTATTGGCAAACAAGTCAATTAATTTGTATTATGCAAGCTGTTCATGTACGGAGATTGAGGAAATGAACACAGAAGATGTATTCCCAAATTGTGTGTTCTTGACTTTCTAGCACTTTCCAGGTAGTAAAGCTTCATTCTGCTGGAACAGCACAGTGACTCACAAAATCCTTTTCAGGCATCAGGTCCCTGTTATTTATGTCATTTCTTTAATCACATTTTCCAGATGACCAGAGTTTCTTTGTTAGGGAGACATTTATCAGGTTCTTTACTGCTGAAACACATCCTCTCTGGCTCCTGGCTTATCTTATCAGCTCGGAAATTACCTCTGACATCAGTCTATGAATGGCTTCAAATAAATAAATAAATAAAAATCTGCAACTAGCAGTTATAATTTCAAGAATAAAACTGGTATTAAACAAATGTCTGAGGAATCAATTTAGCAGGAGGTGAAAAATGTAAATGCTAAACCTAAAATATTATGGCAGAAACTAAAACAATCAGTCCACACATATTAAAGCACATCTGTTACTTGTCTTATCATAAGACAACTATAGCAAGGTGGAAACAATCAACTAGTGCAACTAGTAGCCGATTCTGAAACCCCCAAAATGACAATCTAAAATTAAGATTAAAGGGGCTGTCCCATAATAAATATTCTGCAGTTTCAGTCACTGATATCCGGACCCCTGCTGTATGCGCCGGCATCGGTGAAAACACAGATGCCGGCTCATTAACCCTTGATGTTCCGTGGTCAGCGCTGACCGCGGCACGTGCGATGTCCATGCGGGGATCGGAGCAGCCATCGGGTCCCCGCGCTGCTGTGACGGGGACCCAATGGCAGGGAAGGCAGCCCAATGCCATCCCTAGGCATCGTGGATGCCTTCCAAGTAACCCTGTGAGATCCAGCACCCTAGATCTTACAGGAAGCAGGCTGTAAGTCTATTACTCTGGTAATACACTAACAGCCTATGCCTCACAATACAGAAGTATTGTGATGTATTGTAAAGGGGATCAGACCCCCAAAAGTTGAAGTCCCAGAGTGGTAAAAAAAAAAATGAAAAAAAAAGATAGTTTTTCAAAAAAAATTACAATTTTCAAGTAAAAAAAATAGGGAAAAAAAGAAAAGTAGACATGCTAGGTATCACTGCGTCCTTATCATCCAGCTCTATAAAAATATCACATGACTTAACCCCTCAGGTGAACACCGTCAAAAACAATACAATAAAAACTGTTTTGTCACCTTACATCACTAAAAGTGCAACTCCAAGCGATCAAAAAGGCGTATGCCCCCCAAAATAGTGCCAATCTAACCGTAAAAAAATGAGCCCTACTTAAGACAATTGCCCCAAAAAAAAAAAAAAAACTACGGCTCTCAGACTATGGAGACACTAAAACATGATTTTTTTTGTTTCAAAAATGCTGTTTTTGTGTAAAACTTAAATAAATAAAAAAAAGTATACATATTCGGTATCACCGCATCCGTAAGAACCTGCTGTATAAAAATATAACATGAACTTACCCCTCAGATGAACACCGTAAAAAAGAAAAAAAGGTATTTTTTGTCACCTTACATAACAAAAAGTGCAATATCAAGCGATCAAAAAGACATACGCACCCCAAAATCATACCAATCAAACTGCCATTTCATCCCCGAACAAAATGAGACCCTACCTAAGAGAATCGCCCAAAAAATTAAAAAAAACTATGGCTCTCAGACTATGGAGACACTAAAACATGATTTTTTTTTTTTTTTTTAAATGCTGTTGTGTACAACTTAAATTAAAAAAAGTATATATGTTAGGTATCGCCACATCTTTAAGATACTTCTGTATACAAATATCACATGACCTAACCCCTCAGGTGGACATCATAAATTTTTTTTAATAAAAATTAGACCCTACCTAAGACAATCTGTCAAAAAAATAAAAAAGCTATCACTCTCAAACTATGGAGACACTAAAATATTATATTTTTTGCTTCAAACAGCTATTATTGTGCTAAAATAAAAAAAATAAAAACCTATTGGGTATTGCCGCGTCCGAAACAACCTGCTATATAAACATATCACATGACCTAACCCCTCAGATGAACACCATAAAAAAAAAATGTGTCTAAAAAGCTATTTTTTGTCACCTTACATCACAAAAAGTGTAATACCAAGCGATCAAAAAGTTATTTGCACCCTAAAATAGTACTAATGTCATCTCATACCGAAAAAAATTAGCCCCTATATAAGACAGTCGCCCAAATTTTTAAAAAACTATGGCTTTCAGAATATGGAGACACTAAAAAACATATATTTTTTAAATGCATTATTATGTAAAACTGAAACATATTTGGTATTGTCGTGCCCGCAACAACCTGCTTTATAAAAATACCACATGATCTAACCTGTCAGATGAACACTGCATATAAAAAATAAAAACTGTGCCAAAACAGCTATTTTTTGTTACCTTGCCTCACAAAAAGTGTAATATAGAGCAACCTAAAATCATTTGTACCCTAAAATAGTACCAACAAAACTGCCACCTTATCCCGTAGTTTCCAAAATTGGGTCTTTTTTTGGAGTTTCTACTCTAGGGGTGCATCAGGGGGTTTTCAAATGTGACATGGCAATGGCAGCTTAAAATTATCCCAGTGAAATCTGCCCTCCAAAAACCATATGGCGCTCCTTTCCTTCTGCGCCCTGCCGTGTGCCCGTACAGCAGTTTATGAACACATATGGGGTGTTTCTGTAAACTACACAATCAGAGCAATAAATATGGAGTTTTGTTTGGCTGTTAACCCTTGCTTTCTTAGCAGAAAAAAAATGATTAAAATGCAAAATCTGCCCAAAAAGGTGAAATTCTGAAATTTTATCTCCATTTTCCATTAATTCTTGTGGAATATCTAAAGGGTTAACAAAAGTTTGTAAAATCAGTTTTGAATACCTTGAGGGGTGTAGTTTCTAAAATGGGGTCATTTTTAAATGGTTTCAATTACGTAAGCCTCACAAAGTAAGTTTCAGAAATTCTCGGAAAAATTTCAAGATTTGCTTCTAAACTCCTAAGGCCTCATGCACACGACCGTTGTGTGCATCCGTGGCCGTTGTGCCGTTTTCCGTTTTTTTTCGCGGACCCATTGACTTTCAATGGGTCCGTGGAAAAAACGGAAAATGCACCGTTTGGCAGCCGCATCCGTGAGCCGTGTTTCCTGGCCGTGAAAAAAATATGACCTGTCCTATTTTTTTCACGGTCAACGGTTCACGGACCCATTCAAGTCAATGGGTCCGTGAAAGAACACGGATGCACACAAGATTGGCATCCGTGTCCGTGATCCGTGGCCGTAGGTTAGTTTTTATACAGACGGATCCGAAGATCCGTCTGCATAAAAGCTTTTTCAAAGCTGAGTTTTCACTTCGTGAAAACTCAGAACCGACAGTATATTCTAACACAGAAGCGTTCCCATGGTGATGGGGACGCTTCTAGTTAGAATACACTACAAACTGTGTACAAGACTGCCCCCTGCTGCCTGGCAGCACCCGATCTCTTACAGGGGGCCGTGATCAGCACAATTAACCCCTTCAGGTGCGGCACCTGAAGGGGTTAATTGTGCTGATCACGGCCCCCTGTAAGAGATCAGGGCTGCCAGGCAGCAGGGGGCAGACCCTCCCCCCCCTCCCCAGTTTGAATATCATTGGTGGCCAGTGCGGCCCCCCCCCTCCCTCTATTGTAATAATTCGTTGGTGGCACAGTGTGCGCCCCCCCCCCCCCTCCCTCCCGCTATTGTAATAATTCGTTGGTGGCACAGTGTGCGCCCCCCCATCGGCCCCCCCTCCCTCTATAGCATTAACAACATTGGTGGCCAGTGTGCGGCCTCCCATCTCTCCCCCCCCCCCCCCCCATCATTGGTGGCAGCGGAGTTCCGATCGGAGTCCCAGTTTAATCGCTGGGGCTCCGATCGGTAACCATGGCAACCGGGACGCTACTACAGTCCTGGTTGCCATGGTTACTTAGCAATAGTACAATAGTAGAAGATTCATACTTACCTGCTCCAGGCTGCTGCTGCGATGTTAGTGTCCGGCCGGGAGCTCCACCTACTGGTAAGTGACAGGTCTGTGCGGCGCATTGCTAAATGAACTGTCACTTACTAGTAGGAGGAGCTCCCGGCCGGACACGAACCTCGCAGCTCCCAGGTAAGTATGAATCTTTACTATTGTACTATTGCTAGTAACCCGCTGCCACCAATGATCGGGGGGGGGGGGGGGGGGGGAAGATGGGAGGCCGCACACTAGCCACCAATGTTGTTAATGCTATAGAGGGAGGGGGGCCAATGGGGGGCGCACACTGTGCCACCAACGATTTATTACAATAGAAGGGGGGGGGGGGCACACTGTGCCACCAACGAATTATTACAATAGAGGGAGGAGGGGGGGGGGCCGCACTGGCCACCAATGATATTCAAACTGGGGAGGGGGGGGTCTGCCCCCTGCTGCCTGGCAGCCCTGATCTCTTACAGGGGGATATGATAGTACAATTAACCCCTTCAGGTGCGGCACCTAAGGGGTTAATTGTGCTGATCACGGCCCCCTGTAAGAGATCGGATGCTGCTAGGCAGCAGGGGGCAGTCATGTACACAGTTTGTAGTATATTCTAACTAGAAGCGTCCCCATCACCATGGGAACGCCTCTGTGTTAGAATATACTGTCGGAAATGAGGTTTCACGATCTCACTCATATCCGACAGTATATTCTAACATAGAGGCGTTCCCATGGTGATGGGGACGCTTCAAGTTAAAATATACCATCGGATTGGAGAAAACTCCGATCTGATGGTATAAAAGGGACTCCAGACTTTACATTGAAAGTCAATGGGGACGGATCCGTTTGAAATGGCACCATATTGTGTCAACGTCAAACGGATCCGTCCCCATTGACTTGCATTGTAATTCAGGACGGATCCGTTTGGCTCCGCACGGCCAGGCGGACACCAAAACGACTTTTTTTTCATGTCCTTGGATCCTCCAAAAATCAAGGAAGACCCACGGACGAAAAAACGGTCACGGATCACGGGAAAACGGAACCCCGTTTTGCGGACCGCAAAAAAATACGGTCGTGTGCATGAGGCCTAAGCCTTCTAACGTCCCCAAAAAATAAAATGGCATTCACAAAATGATCCAAACATGAAATAGACATATGGGAAATGTAAAGTAATAACTATTTTCTGTAGTTATTACTATCCATTATAAAAGTAGTGAAATTGAAATTTGCAAATTTGGTAATTTTTCAAAATTTTAGGTAAATTAGTTTTTTTTTTTATAAATAAAAATGAAATTTTTTGACTCAATTTTACCACTGTCATGAAGTATAATATATGAAAAAAAACAACCTCAGAATGGCCTGGATAAGTAAAAGCGTTTTAAAGTTATTACCACATAAAGTAACATGTCGGATTTGCAAAAAATGGCCTGGGCAGGAAGGTGAAAACTAGCCCGTGGTAGAAAGGGTTCAATAATAATAACAATAATATTAACCGGTAGGATACCAGCGTCGTATATTTACGGCGCTGGGAACTGGGTGAGAAATCCCAGCGCTGTACAACTACGGCGCATTGATCGGGCGGGTGCAGGAGATGCGCCTGCCCGATCAGCTGCAGGGGTCTTGCAGTCACTGATAGCGGACCCCTGCTGTATGCGCCAGCATCAGTGAAAGCACCAATGTCGGCGCATTAACCCTCGCACTGCCGCGGCATGTGCAGTATTCTGACGGGTCCGCGTGTCCATCGGGTCCCCGCACTGCTGTGACAGGCACCTGATGGCAGGGAAGGCAACCGGATGCCTTCCCTAGGCATCGGGGCTGCCATCTGTGTCAGCTTGTGAGATCTAGCCCCCTGGATCTCACAGGCAGGAAGGCTGTAAGTGTGTTACACTCAGTAATACACTTACAGCCAATGCATTACAATACAGAAGTATTGTAATGCATTGTAAAGGGTATCAGTCCCCCAGAATGGGACAAAAAAAAGTTTAAAAAGATGTAAAAAATAAAGTTTTACAACAAAAATGTAAGTTTCAAGCAAAAAAAAGCGTCCTTTTCCCCCAAAAAAGTAAAAAAAAATTTTTGAAAAATAGGGAAAAAGATAAAAGTAGACATATTAGGTATCGCCGCGTCCCTATCGACTGGCTCTATAAAAACATCACATGATCCACCCCGCCAGGTGAATGCCATAAAAAAAAATATAAAGTCCCGAAACTGCTATTTTCTGGTCACCTTGTCTCACAAAATGTGTAACACCAGGCGATCAAAAAGGCGTATTTAGCCCAAAATGTTACCAATCAACCCCTCATCTCATCCCGCAAAAAATGAGATCCTACCTAAGACAAATCGGACCAAAAATTAAAAAAATATGGCTCTCAAAAAATGGCAACACAAAAATAAGATTTTATTCTGATCAAAAAGGCTTTCACTGTGTAAAACTTAACAAAAATAAAAACACACACATTGGGCCAGATTGATCATTACTCTGACAGCTCACTCCACTTTCACATATGGCTAAAGTCAGTTTTAGCCAAGTCAGATTTATGATCGGCCCTTTAAGACTGTAATAAATGTGGTTTGAAGGTAGCAGTTTATCCGTCAGTAAGCAGCTTTACAAAAGTCGCATGTCTTTACGAAAAAGTCACATGTTCTATTAAAAAGTCTCATAAGATAAGCATGGTCCTCACTGGAGCGAAATTGCGCATTTTTTTTAGCGACTTTTTAAATAGTCGCAATAGTAAATCTGTCTAGAGATTAATTTACATAAAAAAACACGCCCACTTTCAGAAAACTGGTGACCATAGTGCAGAGCAGAAAAATTTTTGCACAGTTTTAGCAATCGCGCAAAAATTTGCGACTTTTTCACTTCATTATTTTGACTTGAGCTAATGATAAATCTGGCCCATTGGGTATCGCCGCAACCCTAACATCCTGCTCTATAAAAATATCACGAGATGGCCCCTCAGATGAATGCTGTATAAAAAAATAAAAAAAACAGCCATTTTTTCACCTTGCCTCACAAAAAGTGTAATACCAAGCGATCAAAAAGTCTTATGTACCCCAAAATGGTACCACTCAAACCGTTATCTCATCCCGTAAAAAATGAGACCCTACCTAAGACAATTGGCCAAAAAATATGGCGCTAAGCAAATAACACAAAAACAAGATTTTATTCTGCTCAAAAAGGCTTTCACTGTGTAAGACTTAATAAAAATAAAAATTATAGACATAATAGGTATCGCCGCGTCCATAACAATGTAAAAAAAAATGCCAAAACAGATTTTTTTTGTCACCTTGCCTTACAAAAAGTGTAACACCAGGTGATCAAAGTCTTATATGCCCCAAATTAGTACCAATCAAACAGTCATCTCATCCCGCAAAAAATGAGCCCCCACATAAGACAATCATTTAAAAAATAAAAACCATTTGCACCCGTAAACCAATCCACCAAAATCTGCTCTGCAAAAGCCATATGCCGCTCCTTCCCTTCTGAGTCCTTATATGTGCCCCCATAGCACTTTATCACCACATATGTGGTGTTGCTGTATTCAGGAGAAATTGGGTAACAAACTATGGGGTGCTTTTTCTCCGGTTACCCCTTGTGAAAAGGAAATATTTGGGGCTAAAGCATCATTGTTTTGGAGGAAATAAAACTTTTCATTTTCACAGTCAAGTGTTTCCAAATTCCGTAAAACGCTTAGAGGGTCAAAGTGGTCAGTACCCCCCTTAATATATTCTTTAACCTCTTAAGGACATAGGGCGTACAGGTACGCCCTTGTGCCCTGGTACTTAAGGACACAGGGCGTACATGTACGCCCTGTGTATTTTCGAACACTGCCGTGCGGCTGGCAGTGATCGGAACCCGGTGCCTGCTCAAATCATTGAGCAGGCACCTAGGCTAAATGCGCGGGGGGGTCCCGTGACCCCCCCATGTCGGCGATCGCGGCAAACCGCAGGTCAATTCAGACCTGCGGTTTGCTGCGATTTCTGAAGTTTCTGGTCCCCGCGGTCCCTGACCGCGGGGATCAGAAACTTTATATGCCTAAAAAAAAAGTTTTATTCACCCCCCCCTGCACCCCCGAATGATTTTTATGGTGGCGGAAGGTGCAGGGGGAGGGTTGCGGGCGGTGCGGGAGGCGGGCGGTGCGGCAGGCGGGATCGCGATCCCCCGCCCGCCTCCCCTGGTATAATCGTTGGTGTCTAGTGGGGATACCAGGGTGCCAGCACATTGCTGGCACCCTGGTATAAACGGCTGACATCTGCGATGCGATGTCAGCCGTTTAACCCTTTCCATACAGCGGTCCGTACGGACCGCTGTATGGAAAAGGTTAACAGCGCAGGGAGCTCCCTCCCTCTCCCATCGGGGGGCTGCTGTGCCTTTGCAGCCCCCCGATGGGGAGGGAGAGAGCCCCCAGAGAGCCCCCCGAGAGATCCCCTCCTTACCCTTCCCCGTCTGCGAAGTTCTGAGCAGTACTGAGCAGACGGGGAAGGTTCCCATGGCAACAGGACGCCTCTCAGGCGTCCTGCTGTCCATGGTGCTGAACAGATCTGTGCTGAAAGGCATAGATCTGTTCAGTGTAAGTAAAATACAGTACAGAACAATATATATTGTACTGTACTGTATTATACAGACATCAGACCCACTGGATCTTCAAGAACCAAGTGGGTCTGGGTCAAAAAAAAGTGAATAAAAGTGAAAAAAAAGTAAAAATCAAAAAACACATTTATCACTGATAAAAAATGAAAAAAATAAAATTCCCTACACATGTTTGGTATCGCCGCGTCCGTAACGACCTGATCTATAAAACGGTCATGTTACTTTACCCGAACGGTGAACACCATAAAAATAAAAAATAAAAAACTATGATGAAATTGAAATTTTGCCCACCTTACTTCCCAAAAAAGGTAATAAAAGTGATCAAAAAAGTCGCATGTACGCCAAAATTGTAACAATCAAACCGTCATCTCATCCCGCAAAAATCATACCCTACCCAAGATAATCGCCCAAAAACTGAAAAAACTATGGCTCTTAGACTATGGAAACACTAAAACATGATTTTTTTTGTTTCAAAAATGAAATCATTGTGTAAAACTTACATAAATAAAAAAAAAGTATACATATTAGGTATCGCCGCGTCCGTATCGCCCGGCTCTATAAAAATATCACATGATCTAACCCCTCAGATGACCACCGTAAAAAAATAAAAATAAAAACGGTGTAAAAAAAGCCATTTTTTGTCATCTTACGTCACAAAAAGTGTAATAGCAAGCAATCAAAAAGTCATATGCACCCCAAAATAGATGCCAATCAAACCGTCATCTCATCCCGCAAAAAATGAGACCCTACTTAAGATAATCGCCCAAAAACTGAAAAAACTATGGCTCTTAGACTATGGAGACACTAAAACATTTTTTTGGTTTTAAAAATGAAATCATTGTGTAAAACTTACATAAATAAAAAAAATTGTATACATATTAGGTATCGCCGCGTCCGTGACAACCTGCTCTATAAAATTACCACATGATCTAACCTGTCAGATGAATGTTGTAAATAACAAAAAAAAAAACGGTGCCAAAAAAGCTATTTCTTGTTACCTTGCCGCACAAAAAGTGTAATATAGAGCAACCAAAAATCATATGTACCCTAAACTAGTACCAACAAAACTGCCACCCTATCCCGTAGTTTCTAAAATGGGGTCACTTTTTTGGAGTTTCTACTCTAGGGGTGCATCAGGGGGGCTTCAAATGGGACATGGTGTCAAAAAAACCAGTCCAGCAAAATATGCCTTCCAAAAACCATATGGTGTTCCTTTCCTTCTGCGCCCTGCCGTGTGCCCGTACAGCGGTTTACGACCACATATGGGGTGTTTCTGTAAACTACAGAATTAGGGTCATAAATAATGAGTTTTGTTTGGCTGTTAACCCTTGCTTTGTAACTGGAAAAAAAATATTAAAATGGAAAATCTGCCAAAAAAGTGAAATTTTGAAATTGTATCTCTATTTTCCAGTAAATCTTGTGCAACACCTAAAGGGTTAACAAAGTTTGTAAAATCAGTTTTGAATACCTTGAGGGGTGTAGTTTCTTAGATGGGGTCACTTTTATGGAGTTTCTACTCTAGGGGTGCATCAGGGGGGCTTCAAATGGGACATGGTGCCAAAAAAACAGTCCAGCAAAATCAGCCCTCCAAAAACCAAACGGCGCACCTTTCACTCTACGCCCCGCTGTGTGCCCGTACAGTAGTTTACGGCCACATATGGGGTGTTTCTGTAAACAGCAGAGTCAGGGCAATAAAGATACAGTCTTGTTTGGCTGTTAACCCTTGCTTTGTTAGTGGAAAAAATGGGTTAAAATGGAAAATTAGGCAAAAAAATGAAATTCTCAAATTTCATCGCCATTTGCCAATAACTCTTGTGCAACACCTAAAGGGTTAACGACGTATGTAAAATCAGTTTTGAATACCTTGAGGGGTGTAGTTTCTTAGATGGGGTCACTTTTAGGGAGTTTCTCCTCTAGGGGTGCATCAGGGGGCTTCAAATGGGACATGGTGTAAATAAACCAGTCCATAAAAATCAGCCTTCCAAAAACCATATGGCGCACCTTTCACTCTACGCCCCGCTGTGTGGCCGTACAGTAGTTTACGGCCACATATTGGGTGTTTCTGTAAATGGCAGAGTCAGGGCAATAAAGATACAGTCTTGTTTGGCTGTTAACCCTTGGTTTGTTAGTGGAAAAAATGGGTTAAAATGAAAAATTAGACAAAAAAATGAAATTCTCAAATTTCCTCCCTATTTGCCAATAACTCTTGTGCAACACCTAAAGGGTTAACAACGTATGCAAAATCAGTTTTGAATACCTTGAGGGGTGTAGTTTCTTAGATGGGGTCATTTTTGGGTGGTTTCTATAATGTAAGCCTCGCAAAGTGACTTGAGACCTGAACTGGTCCCTAGAAATTGAGTTTTTGTAAATTTCGGAAAAATTTCAAGATTTGCTTCTAAACTTCTAAGCCTTATAACATCCCCAAAAAATAAAATATCATTCCCAAAACAATTCAAACATGAAGTAGACATATGGGGAATGTAAAGTCATCACAATTTTTGGGGGTATTACTATGTATTACAGAAGTAGAGAAACTGATACTTTGAAATTTGCAAAAATTTTTCAAATTTTTGTTAAATTAGGTATTTTTTGGTGCAAAAAAAATTTTTTTTTTTACTCCATTTTACCAGTGTCATGAAGTACAATATGTGACGAAAAAACAATCTCAGAACGGCCTGGATAAGTCAAACCGTTTTAAAGTTATCAGCACTTAAAGGGACTCTGGTCAGATTTTCAAAAAATGGCCTGGTCCTAAGGTGTAAAAAGGCTGTGTCCTTAAGGGGTTAAGTGGTGTAGTTTCCAAAATGGGGTCACTTTTTGAGGGTTTCCACTGTAGGGGTACGTCAGGATCTCTTCAAATACAAAATGGTGCCTAAAAACCATTCTAGCAAAGTCTCCTTTCCTTCTGACCACTGCCACAGGCCCATAGAGCAGTTTACAGCCACATATAGAATATTTCTGTAAACTGCAGAATCAGAGTAATATATATTGAGGTTTATTTTGCTGTTAACCCTTGCTGTGTTGTAAGAAAAAATTGATTAACATAAAAAATCTACCAAAAAACTTACATTTTGAAATTTCACCTCCATTTTCCTTTAATTCTTGTGGAGCACCTCAAGGGTTAACAAAGTTTGTAGCATCAGTTTTGAATAATTTGAGCGGTGTAGGTTCTAAAATTGGGTCATTTATGGGTGGTTTCCATTACGTAAGCCCCTCAAAATCACTTTATAACTGAATTAGTGTAAAAAAAATTGTTTTGAAAATTTTGTTGAAAATGAGAAAAATTGCTTCTAAACTTCTAAGCCTCCTAACGTCCTGCATCGTGCAGTTGCAGAGCGGGTTGCCCGCTGTCAGTCATAGCAGGGCAACCCAGAGAGAAGGCAGGGACAGTTCCCAGGTGTCCCTGCCTTCTAGATGCGCTTTCTGTCCCGCACTGAGGCTGTACAGCGTTGTATTCTGCCGTATAGCCTCAATGGGGGGTGTATATCCCCTGTAACTGGGGCTACTATGTCAGCCCCAGTTACAGGAGAAATCAATAGTGAAAAAAAAAAGTGAAGTTAAATGTCCCTCGGAGGTCTTGTATGACCTTATGGGGGACGCAAAGTGTAAAATAAAAATAATAAAAATAAAGTGTTAAAATAAAAAAAGGTTTCACATGTAAAAAAAAAAAAAAAGGAATAAAATAAGGAATAAAAAAAAGTTAAAAATAGAAAAAAATTAATAAAAATTACATATTTGGTATTGCCGCGTACGTGACGGCTCTATAAATATATCACATGATCCACCCATGAAGAAAATTGGCCAAAAAAAAAATCAAGCAATATTTTTGTTTCAAAAATGCTATTATTGTGTTAAAGTGAAATAAAAAAAAGTATAAATATTAGGTATCGCCACGACCGTAATAACCAGCTCTATAAAAATGTCACATGACCTAACCTCTCGAGTAAACACCGTAAAAAAAAATGTGCGAAAAAAGAAATTTTTTTGTCCCCCAACATCACATAAAGTGCAACACCAAGCGATCAAAAAGGTGTTTGCCCCCCAAAATAGTACCAATCAAACTGTCCCGCAAAAAATGAGATAACTAAGACAATCCGTCAAAAAATAAAAAAGCTATGGTTCTCAGATTATGGAGACACTAAAACATCATTTTTTGGTTTAAAAAATGCTATTATTGTGTAAAACTTAAATAAATAAGAAAGAGTATGCATATATTAGGTATCGCCACGTCCGTAACGATCTGCTCAATAAAAATGTCACATGACCTAACCCCTGAGGTGAACGCTGTAAAAATAAATAAATAAAAACTGTGCTATAACAACCAATTTTTTGGTCACCTTGCCTCATAAAGTGTTATAATGAATGACCAAAAAGTAATATGTACCCAAAAATAGTACCAATAAAACTGGCACCTTATCACCTATTTTCCAAAATAGGGTCACTTTTTGGGAGTTTATACTCTAAAGGTGCATCAGGGGGGCTTCAAATGGGACATGGCATCTAAAAACCAGTTCAGGAAAATCTGCCCTTACATCAGTTTACGACCACATGTCAAAAAAGTGAAATTTTAAAATTCAATCTCCATTTTTCTTTAATTCTTGTGGAACACCTAAAGGGTTAACAAAGTTTGGAGAATCAGTTTTAAGTAACTTGAGGGGTGTAGTTTCTACAATGGGGTCATTTATGAGGGTGTTCACTATGTAAGCCCCACAAAGTGACTTCAGACCTGAACTGGTCCTTAAAAAGTGGGTTTTGGCAATTTTCTTAAAATTTTTAAGAATTGCTTCTAAAATTCTAAGCCTTCTAACATCCTAAAAAAATAAAATGACATTTACAAAATGATGCCAACATAAAAGTAGACATATGCGGAATGTTAAGAAATAAATATTTTATGAGGCATCACTTTCTGCTTTAGAAGCAGAGAAATAGAAGTTTAGTATATTGCGAATTTTTCTAAATTTTTGGTAAATTTGGGATTTTTTTCATAAATAAAGGTGAAATATATTGACTCAAATTTATGACTATGATGAAGTTCAATGTGTCACGAGAAAACAATCTCTGATTTGCTTGGATAAGTAAAAGTGTTCCAAAGCTATTACCACATAAAGTGACATATGTCAGATTTGCAAAATTAGGCCTGGTCAGGAAGGGGGCAAATGGCCCGGATGTGAAGTGGTTAACAAAACATCTCTACACAAAGTGTGCACAAAGCCTCATTTATAAAAAGCTAACTATATTTCTGCTCCCAAAATCACTGAAGCATTATTGTTGCCTAAAACAAAAGTAACAATTATCTATTAATTACAATATGCTGAGGCCGTGTCAAAGTGGTTTGTACCTTAGAAAGCCATAAAGATCAGTAACCTAGAAACAGACAACTTAAATTAGGGATTACATCAAATTAGTCCCCGAGCACTACAAAGAGATCTTGTCTGGGTGGCAGCACGCCTGCTCCCTGCGTGTTCATGCGATACATTGTTAGTTCTACATAAAGTACCACATTATCATCCAGTCGTGTTTATTATTAGCCACGGAGATAAAAGCACAGTTCATAGTGGGGACCTTTTCACCAGTTTCTGTGTCTCCGTTGAGAAGTGCACTCTTATGCGTAATTTAATTACGAGGCATTGACATAATACATTCAATGTTCTACTTCGTTAAACACAGGGAAATAAAGTGGCAAAACTATCAGTCTACCCTGTCCATTGGTTTATTACATAAACATCACAGTGCTGGGTAACAGCAGGGAATTAAGGCTATTGAGAAAGCGCAGGGCTGCCATAAATACAGGTACCAGACAAATGCAAAATAAAAGGGGAGGAATTAGGCTACATTCACATGACAGTATAAGGGTACTTTTCACACTAGCATTATTCTTTTTCGGTATTGAAATCCGGTAAAGGGTCTCAATACAGGAAAAAAAAACGCATCAGTTTTGTCCTAATACATTCTGAATGGAAAGCAATCCGTTCAGTATGCATCAGGATGTCTTCCATTCCGTCCCTTGTACGGTATTTGACCAGACAAAATTCTGCAGAATGCTGCGGGTTTTTTTCCAGCCAAAATCCCAGAACAGTACTGCACTTGCCGGCATTATTTTCCAAGAGTTCCGGAAATTGCGGCATCGCCGGATCGGGTTTTCCGGTCTGCGCACGCGCAGTTCTTTCTAGCTTTGAATAAATTATTGATGACACCGGAAAGACGGATCCGTTATTTTAATGAATACGACTAACGGATCCGTAACCGGAAAAAAAGATATCCGTTTGCCGGAACTGCCTGCCGAATTCTAACAACGCTGGTGTGAAAGTACCCTAAAACGGACGCTTTTAAAAACCAACAGATTTCAATGGGGCTATTCACATGGACATTTTATTATTTATTTTTTTTAACAGCCAGTGAAAAACGGATGTCAAAAAATAGGACATTTCCTATTTTTGGCCATTTCATGACCAGATGGACTCGACTGAAATCAATGGGAAAGTTTTTAAAGACTGTTAGACAGAAGTGCACCCATCTAACAACCATTAAAAAAAAGGTACACTAGTGGAAAAAGGCCATTTAGGGGTTAAACTAAAAAATGACTCATTCACTTGCACGCGCACTCCTCTCTTGATGCTGAAGGACCTGTGCTCCCAGCGTGATGTCGTCACCATTTGCTCATAGCAGGATAACTGGGCGAGCATGGTGATGTCACCATGCTGGGAGCGCAGTTCCTTCACCATCAAGACAGAAGTGACTGCCTCTGTGCTAGCATTTGGATGAAGTAATTCTTTATTTATTTTTCAGAATAAAAAAAATCCTGCACATTATTACTATCAGGGGGCCACTACAAGGGACATTATTACTGTCGGGGGTACACTATGGGGGGATGTTATTACTGCTGGAAGACACTCTGGAGGACACTATTAATGCTGGGGGCCACTCTAGGGGACATTATTACAGTCAGGGATCCACTCTCGGGGACATTATTACTGCTGGGGGCCACTCTTGGAAACATTATGCATGCTTCAAGGGTTGTGATTAAATAAAATAAAAAAATGAAAATTATCCAGTTTTAATGGTGATGAAAAAATGCTTGAAAAATGTTTTTCAAGGACATTTTTTTTGTCGTGTGAATGTAGCCTAAGTAGTGATGGCCTATCATCAGGATAAGTTATCAATATCAGATAAGGGGCATTCAAGACCTGACGACCCCATCAATCAGCTGCTAGCAGAAGCCATGACCACTGGAAATATACAGTGGATGGAGCAAGAAGCAGTCGGCTCCGTACACTGTGTGGAGGCCGTGCCAGGATACTGCAGCTTATATCCCATTCCCTAGAAAGTGGCTGAGCTGCAGTAACCAGGCACTGCCACTATGCAGTGTACTGAGCCGCTCCCCCTGCTAGCAGCTGATTGGTGCCATAGTGATGAGATATGCTAGGGATAGGCCATCAATACCTGGAGCCTGGAAAACCCCTTTATCAAATAGTTTGGTTTATAAGACTATAGAATCTATAAAAAAAATTATCTAAAACACATTCGTAAAAGCAAAAAGCTCAAAATAAAATGTTAAAAAAGCTGCCACAAAGTGCCAGGTTAGGAGACTCTTTGGATTATTAGATGTCAGAAATGCACATGTACAATAAAATACAGGTGGAGCGTGTTATTACAGTGTACAATCAAAGTCATTGCTGGGGTTGCAGTAGTGTTCTCATCTGCCGTCCTACTGAGCCTTGTGGATGAAAATAATCATTACACAAGTCTAATGTCTACCACTTAATAAATAACATGTCCTCACAACTGTACTGACCCACAGTAGAAATTTGAGGCTGACCCTTGGATATCAGCTCCGGATCTGCAGTTTGATATGCCACAGATAAATTAGTCCCATTCAAAGCAGATTCCTATTTAAAACAAGGAGATTTGAATTTCACATTGATTTCGGTGCAAAACACGCACAGGAAACCTGAAATTTTTATTGCTTTAACATGTCCAAAGGTCAGGTCCACATACGGCAGATTTCACAGCAAAATCACTGTGAATTCGCTCATGTGTAACAAGCAGATTTTTCTGCGGATCTGCAGGGGGTTTCACCACAAATTTCATGGATATTTGGCTTGGCTATTTTTCCTTGTCAGGTCCCAAGGATTGTTAAAAAAATAAAAAATAAACTAAAAAAGAAAATCGAACTTTGACTCATAGCGAGCCAGTTCCAGAAGGTAGAGCTAGCAAAATGGTTCTTTCCTTGAGCGATACTTTTTTGCATATTCTTTTCCCATGGAGCATCATCCAGAATCATACTCCGTACTGATGAGGGGCAAGCACCCAGAAACAGCCGTCAACGGATGGATCATTTGGCTTGACTATTTTCCCTTGTCAGGTCCCAAAGCTTGTTAAAGAGTCAGATTTTGACTCATAGGGAGCCACTTCCACAAGGTGGCGCTAGCAAGATGATTCTCTTTCCTTGGGAGATACCTCTTTGCATATTATTGTCCCATGTGGAATTGCCAATCAGTCTCCATACCATGGAGCACTTCCAATAAGTCTTCATACACAACTGAAATACTCTACACAATGTGGATGAAATTGCTTCACACTGCCGTTACTATATTGGAATATAGATTTTCCATGTATAAAAAAAAGCAGGTAGCATTTTTGCCCTAGGACTATACCTCTCTTTTATTCCACGTGTAATAACTAGGGATGAGCGAATCGGCTTCGGAACATCCGAAGTCGATTCGCATAAAACTTCGTTTTAATACTGTATGGAGCTCCTAATACAGTTCCAAGGTACCACTTGGAACTGAACCGGAGTTCGGAAAATGTTTTTGTACAGAACAAATTTATGAAGTTATTACTCATGAGACTTTGCAAAGCAATAACTTCGGATCACCGGAGCCAATACATTCTAATACTGTACGGAGCTACTGCTCCGTACAGTATTAGAACGAAGTTTTATGCGAATCGACTTCGGATGTTTCATCCGAAGTCAATTCGCTCATCCCTAGTAATCATGCTACCTTTCCGATAAGAAAGGTTAAAACTACAGATATTACATTTTAATTAATGCTTGTCATAAAAATACTATAATGATCTTGCTGACTAGAGCAAGTTACCGTATGTATTACACTTTCTTTCACCAGTCTGCAAATTAATACAAGATTTTGCTGTACTAAATCCATATTTTTTTCATTGAAAATGATAATACTGCCACCTGGTGGACAAATAGGGTCATGCACTAAGATTACATAGGACAATAGTTTATTATGCAAATAAATAATAATCCGTTTAATGCAGAAATAACATAACACTACATAGCAATGTGCTTCACTCCAGCACAATGCTAGAGAAATGAGTATCTGTGTAGTGCACCACATTGATAATCTACACCCTATTACCGCTGGGCTCAGATAGCCGTGTATAAGGCAGTGTACTTGTTAAAGTAATACAATACCACTTCTTCACAATGCAAAAACACCAAAATGCCTAAATCTGGTTTAAAAAGTAACACTGTCTGACCTGACAGTTTCGGGTAGCCTAGGATGAAGGAAGAAGACGACTGCTTTAGGAAGAAGGACTGTGGAGGATGTGCTGCATACACTGTAAGTAATGCCACACATCCTCCACAGTTTTTATTGACTGTGGGCCAGGCGCAACCCCCGGAACATTGTGGATCCCATAGAAGCAGTTATAGCGGTAGGTACATCTTCATAAAGTGTACTGTACATTGCGACATTTGACCATTCTGGTCAAAGACGGCCCTGAAATTCAGCTCCCGAAAATCTACAATTCAAAACAGTTGATTGGACCTCAGCATACCTGATGCAGACGCAAAACAGCCTGGTATATGGGGAGACCAGATTGTGCTGTACACTATATTCTCATGACCCATAAAGGTGCACAATGACTTCCCAACGGAAGGATCCCACTGCAAGCAAAAAAAAACAAGAACTCAGAGTCAGGAAATACAAAAAGGCAGATGTATATGATATGAACATCTACAAAGAATCTCAAAATGAATGTGCCCCATAAGAATCTTTTGTAAGGTGGCAGTTCAGACATGTATATGTTCCTACTAAACGCTAGGAAGAACATATAATGCCTTTATACGGCTCTAATGAGCTGTGGGCAAAGGTGGAAATGACATGACTGCGCAGAGAACTTTATTTCATGCCTCTGATTGCTACATTAGACATATTAGTCTTCATTTCCATGCCAGGGTGTGAAAAAAAAAAGAAAGCATAAAAATGAATACAAGTATATTTTATACGTTTATTAAGCCAACAAAATATGTTAAGCCTGAAAGCATCCAAGCGTCAAGACGCAACTCTTGTCGCACAAGCTGAGCCTTCATGGGCGCAACATACCCTGTTATCATTTTAAAAGGGCACGTGTCACATTGTGAGAACCTGTGAGCATACATGTCATCCATCTCCAGTACTAGGAGTCTTAGTCATGTTAGACTTTTAGGATTAGTGACCTAAAGGGAGGGATGGGGTAGATAGGTGGGGCAATGGATGAAATGAAATAAACAATACTTACCGATTAGATCCAGCGGCAACGCTCGGGTTCTCCCTGCACATCGACAACACGCGATCACTGCAGCCAATCACTGGCCTCAGCCAACGATAGAAATAAAAAGCCCTGACCGAACAAGTGCTGCCACTAAAATATCGACAGAGCTTCTGGTATCATTAACTCTTTCTCTGCCAGGGCTTAAGGAACCATTTGAATATTTTTAACTTAAATAAAACCTGAAGACACTTGGCAAATTGTGAAATGGAACCCACCCGGGACTTTAAACACTTGGGCACCTTCATGCAATTCTGCATCAAATCAAACTATATTGCATATATATATATAGTGACCGCAGCTTGCGATTAAAACATGTCGGCTATGGAACATTACAGGAGTACTGGATTTTAATATGTTGAAATAAAATTGGATTTTATTTATATGCTGGATTGAAAAACCTCTTTTCTACTTTAATCATTATTAAACTATCGGCACTGGGGACTGAATGTGCAAGCGCTAGTTCCCCTGTCCATCTTCTGTATAAGTGAATAAAGACCAGCGGCCATATTCCCAGCGCAGCGCTGGCACGCAACTAAGGGGACCTTAGTGAAAACATGAATAATGTATATTAAAGGAGTCATCCAACCCCTATAATGACCCCCCCCCCCCCCCCCAATGCCCTCATATACATTATACTTACCTGCTGCGCGGCACCCACGTCGCTCCAGATCTCTGCACAGCCACTGCTTCATGTTTCTGTCACTCAGATCAAAACATCTTGCTACAGGGGGTGGCCAATAGCAGTCCCCGACAAAGACGAGCCTCCCTATCATTTCAGGTGACTGAGATGCAGCATGTGCCGGGGAGCAGGTAAGTATAATGTATATGAGGGGCCCAGGCACTGGGAGAGGGGTCATTATAGGGGTTGGATAACCCTTTTAACCCTTTCCCGCATTTTCACGTACATGTACGTGGGGGAATGTGGTGCTTTACCACATTCCCACGTGCATGTATGTGAAGGTATCGGGCGGGTGCAGGAGCTACTGTTACTGATAGCTGGGCCCCTGCTGCATCCGCCGGCATCACTGTATGCGGTGATGCCGGCGGATTAACCCTTTCACATGCCGCGGTCAGCACTGACCGCGGCACGTGCAGGGTTTACAGAGGGAGGGGGCCTGCGCTGGCAGGGGGCCGATGGTTGCCATGGCAGCCCCGATGCCTTCCAAAGGCAATGGAGCCTGCCAGCTACGGAAGCCCAGGAGATCCAGCCTGAGGGATCCTCTGTGAATGGCTTGCTTCGCTCCCCTGCCTGTCTGTTGTCTATGCAGTAAGGAATAAAGCCGGAACATTATTTTCGCAATCTGGCGAGTGCCGCATCTTCATTTTCTCATCATTAGTCTCCTAGGCAACTGTCAGTGTCTAAGGCTCCATTCACACATCCGCAAATGGGTCCGCATCCGTTCCGCAATTTTGCGGAACGGGTGTGGACCCATTCATTCTCTATGGGGACAGAAAAGATGCGGACAGCATCTCCGTGCTGCGGCCCCGAACTTCCGGTCTGCGGCTCTGCAAAAAATAGAACATGTCCTATTCAAGAATAGGCAGTTCTATGGGGGGTGCCGGCTGGGTGTATTGCGGATCCGCAATACTCTACGGACGTGTGAATGGACCCTTACTGTGTAAGACGCTGACAGTTCAATTCAGTACAATACAGAATGTATTGTACTGAATTGAAACAGGGATCAAACCCTAAAAAGGTGAAGTTCCACAGTGGGACAAATATAAAAAAAGTTAAAGTTCCAAGTAAAAAAATAAAAATAAAAAAGCGTCCTTTTCACAAAATAAAGTAAAAACAATAAATAGGGAAAATAAGAAAAGTAGACATATTAGGCATCGCCCAGTCCGTATTGACCGACTCTATAAAAATATCACATGACCTAACCCCTTAGGTGAACACCGTCAAAAAAAAAAAAAAAAACTGCTAAAAAAAAACATTTTTTTGTCACCTTACATCACTAAAAGTGCAACTTCAAGCGATCAGGTGAATGCTGTAAAAAAATAAAATAAAATAAAAATTATGCCAAAACAGCCATTTTTTTCACCTTGCCTCACAAAAAGTGTAACACCAAGTAATCAAAAAGGCTTATTTAGCCCAGAATAGTACCAATCTAACCGTCATCTCATCCCACCAAAAATGAGTCCCTACCTAAGACAATCGCCCAAAAAATAAAAATAAACTATGGCTCTCAGACTATGGAGACACTAAAACATGATTTTTTTGTTTCAAAAAGGCTTTTGTTGTGTTAAATTTATCGCCACGTCCGTAACAACCTGCTCTATAAAATATCACATGACCTAACCCCGAAGGTGAACACCACAAAAAAAAAAAAAACGTGTAAATAAAGCCATTTGTTGTCACAAAAAGTGTAATACCAAGCTATCAAAAAGTCATATGCACCCAAAAATAGTACCATTCAAATGGTCATCTCATACCGAAAAAAATGAGCCCCTACATAAGACAGTCTCCCAAAAAATAAAAATAAACTATGGCTTTCAGAATATGGAGACACTAAAAAATAATATTTGTCACATTTGGTATTGTTGCGTCCGTAACAACCTGCTCTATAAAAATACCACATGATCTAACCTGTTAGATGAACATTGTAAATAACAAAAAATAAAAACGGTGCCAAAACAGCTATTTTTTGTTACCTTGCCTCACAAAAAGTGTAATACACTGCGTGCAGAATTATTAGGCAAATTAGTATTTTGACCACATCATCCTCTTTATGCATGTTGTCTTACTCCAAGCTGTATAGGCTCGAAAGCCTACTACCAATTAAGCATATTAGGTGATGTGCATCTCTGTAATGAGAAGGGGTGTGGTCTAATGACATCAACACCCTATATTAGGTGTGCATAATTATTAGGCAACTTCCTTTCCTTTGGCAAAATGGGTCAAAAGAAGGACTTGACAGGCTCAGAAAAGACAAAAATAGTGAGATATCTTGCAGAGGGATGCAGCACTCTTAAAATTGCAAAGCTTCTGAAGCGTGATCATCGAACAATCAAGCGTTTCATTCAAAATAGTCAACAGGGTCGCAAGAAGCGTGTGGAAAAACCAAGGCGCAAAATAACTGCCCATGAACTGAGAAAAGTCAAGCATGCAGCTGCCAAGATGCCACTTGCCACCAGTTTGGCCATATTTCAGAGCTGCAACATCACTGGAGTGCCCAAAAGCACAAGGTGTGCAATACTCAGAGACATGGCCAAGGTAAGAAAGGCTGAAAGACGACCACCACTGAACAAGACACACAAGCTGAAACGTCAAGACTGGGCCAAGAAATATCTCAAGACTGATTTTTCTAAGGTTTTATGGACTGATGAAATGAGAGTGAGTCTTGATGGGCCAGATGGATGGGCCCGTGGCTGGATTGGTAAAGGGCAGAGAGCTCCAGTCCGACTCAGACGCCAGCAAGGTGGAGGTGGAGTACTGGTTTGGGCTGGTATCATCAAAGATGAGCTTGTGGGGCCTTTTCGGGTTGAGGATGGAGTCAAGCTCAACTCCCAGTCCTACTGCCAGTTTCTGGAAGACACCTTCTTCAAGCAGTGGTACAGGAAGAAGTCTGCATCCTTCAAGAAAAACATGATTTTCATGCAGGACAATGCTCCATCACACGCGTCCAAGTACTCCACAGCGTGGCTGGCAAGAAAGGGTATAAAAGAAGAAAATCTAATGACATGGCCTCCTTGTTCTCCTGATCTGAACCCCATTGAGAACCTGTGGTCCATCATCAAATGTGAGATTTACAAGGAGGGAAAACAGTACACCTCTCTGAACAGTGTCTGGGAGGCTGTGGTTGCTGCTGCACGCAATGTTGATGGTGAACAGATCAAAACACTGACAGAATCCATGGATGGCAGGCTTTTGAGTGTCCTTGCAAAGAAAGGTGGCTATATTGGTCACTGATTTGTTTTTGTTTTGTTTTTGAATGTCAGAAATGTATATTTGTGAATGTTGAGATGTTATATTGTTTTCACTGGTAAAAATAAATAATTGAAATGGGTATATATTTGTTTTTTGTTAAGTTGCCTAATAATTATGCACAGTAATAGTCACCTGCACACACAGATATCCCCCTAAAATAGCTAAAACTAAAAACAAACTAAAAACTACTTCCAAAAATATTCAGCTTTGATATTAATGAGTTTTTTGGGTTCATTGAGAACATGGGTGTTGTTCAATAATAAAATTAATCCTCAAAAATACAACTTGCCTAATAATTCTGCACTCCCTGTATAGAGCAACCAAAAATCATATGTACCCTAAAATAGTACCAACAAAACCACCTTATCCCGTAATTTCCAAAATGGGGTCATTATTTGGCAGTTTCTACTCTAGGGGTGCATCGGGGGTCTTCAAATGTGACATAGCAACTTAAAATTATCCCAGTGAAATTTGCCCTTCAAAAACCATATGGCGTTCCTTTCCTTCTGCGCCCTGCCGTGTGCCCATTCAGCAGTTTGCGACCACATATGGGGCGTTTCTGTAAACTACAGAATCAGGGTAATAAATATTGAGTTTTGTTTGGCTGTTAACCCTTGCTTTGTTAGCGGGAAAAAATTGATTAAAATGGAAAATCTGCCAAAAATGTGAAATTCTGAAATGTCATCTACATTTTCCTTTAAGTATTGTGAAACACCTAAAGGGTTAGCAAAGTTTGTAAAATCTTTTCGAATACCTTGAGGGGTGTAGTTTCCATAATGGGATCACTTTTTTGGAGTTTCTACTCTAGGGGTGCATCAGGGGGGGGCTTCAAATGGGACATCGCAACTTAAAATTATTCCAGTGAAATCTGCCTTCCAAAAACCATATGGCGTTCCTTTCCTTCTGTGCCCTGCCGTGTGCCCGTACAGCAGTTTACGACCACATATGGGGTGTAAACTACAGAATTAGGGCAATAACTAGAGTTTTGTTTGGCTGTTAACCCTTGCTTTATTACTGGAAAAAAATGAATTAAAATGGAACATCTGCCAAAAATGTGAAATTTTTAAATTTCATTCCGGTTTCCTTTAATTCTCGTGGGGCACCTCAAGGGTTAACAATGTTTGTAAAATCAGTTTTGCATAGTTGGAGGGATGTAGTTTCTAAAATGGGGTGATTTATGGGTGGTTTCTAATATGTAAGCCACAGAAAGTGACCTCATAACTGAACTGGTCCTGAAAAAATAGGGTTTTGGAAATTTTCTTAAAAATTTTAAGATTTGCTTTTAAATTTTTAAGCCTTCTAACGTCCCCCAAAAAATAAAATGTCATTTTCAAAATGATCCAAACATGAAGTAGACATATGGGGAATGTAAAGTAATAACAATTTCGGAGGTATTACTATCTATTATAAAAGTAGAAAAATTTAAATGTGAATTTTTTTTCACATTTTTGGTAAATTAGTATTTTTTTTTATAAATAAAAATTTTATATTTTTACTCAATTTTACCACTGTCATGAAGTACGATACAGTGGGATGCGAAAGTTTGGGCAACCTTGTTAATCGTCATGATTTTCCTGTATAAATCGTTGGTTGTTACGATAAAAAATGTCAGTTAAATATATCATATAGGAGACACACACAGTAATATTTGAGAAGTGAAATGAAGTTTATTGGATTTACAGAAAGTGTGCTATAATTGTTTAAACTAAATTAGGCAGGTGCATAAATTTGGGCACTGTTCTCATTTTATTGATTCCAAAACCTTTAGAACTAATTATTGGAACTCAAATTGGCTTGGTAAGCTCAGTGACCCCTGACCTACATACACAGGTGAATCCACTTATGAGAAGGAGTATTTAAGGGGGTCAATTGTAAGTTTCCCTCCTCTTTTAATTTTCTCTGAAGAGTAGCAACATGGGGGTCTCAAAACAACTCTCAAATGACCTGAAGACAAAGATTGTTCACCATCATGGTTTAAGGGAAGGATACAGAAAGCTGTCTCAGAGATTTCAGCTGTCTGTTTCCACAGTTAGGAACATATTGAGGAAATGGAAGACCACAGGCTCAGTTGAAGTTAAGGCTCGAAGTGGCAGACCAAGAAAAATCTCGGATAGACAGAAGCGACGAATGGTGAGAACAGTCAGAGTCAACCCACAGACCAGCACCAAAGACCTACAACATCATCTTGCTGCAGATGGAGTCACTGTGCATCGTTTAACCATTCGGCGCACTTTACACAAGGAGATGCTGTATGCGAGAGTGATGCAGAGGAAGCCTTTTCTCCGCCCACAGCACAAAAAGTGCCGCTTGAGGTGGGCTAAAGCACATTTGGACAAGCCAGGTTCATTTTGGAATAAAGGTGCTGTGGACTGATGAAACTAAAATTGAGTTATTTGGCCATAACAAGGGGCGTTATGCATGGAGGAAAAAGAACTATCGGATATCAATGCCCATAGTTTACTAATGAGTAGCTGTTACATGTGCAGCTAGTAATATAAATGGGCCAATCCCTTTAAATGGCAATAAAAGCTATAGCCCTTGCATCCTTTTAAAATGCATAAAGCCCTGACACTCTAGTCACTAATGACTTACCAATTTTGCAGTATGATCCCAGGATCCAGATATCAGAAGCTGCTCTCCTCTTGTCTGACTCCAATCCACGCTGTAAACCTGTGTGTATAACATATTGGAATTATATGCAGGAAGCCTGCTAGGAAAAGACACAAGGTAAGCCACAAAAAATAACTCTTTATTACTCCGGCATAAAAAAACTAGACATCTTTGAAAAGTATACAGTATAAAGATAAATTCTCAGTCCAAAGTAATCTCTCACATACTCACTCACCACTTATTGGGCCAATATGTTATGTTTATAGCTACCGAGGATTGAGACCTGTAGATCAACTTGCTAGTTATGCATGCTTAGTTCCATCACTAGAAGTTCTCTGGGAATTAAATCAAAATACTTAAATATTACTTTATTATAAATATATTCCCAAATACTTTTCACTAGTTATAATGGGTCTTTTTGTCTTGGAAGCAATCATTAGGAGAAACAAAATGGCCGCTGTCCTATTAGTGCACACAATACCTGTCCTAATCACACAGCAGGACAAGTTACTTCACAAGACTGAGGTAAAGAGCTGCCTCATCCTCCTCTCCTACTTGTCAGGGATTATGATCCTGAACACAGCTGATAAAATCTTCAGCTGTATCTCTGTAGGAATGGAGTTTATGAGGGGACAAGAAGTACAGAGAGGAGATTCGGGATGTGGCAGCAGAACCTGTATACAGTCTGCGACATTACCACAGCCACACATTACCATAGTCAGTCCTCTCTGTACTTCATGTCTCCTCATGAACTCTGTGAAAGTGCAGATGCGGACAGCAAACGGTGTGCTGTCCGCATCTTTTGCGGCCTCATTGAAAAGAATGGGTGCGGAACGGATGCGGACGTGTGAATGGACCCTTATAGGAGGCTATAACTGGGAACTAATGTGAGAGGCTCAGCAGTGAGGGTGCACAATATAAAACGCACATACATGTTTAGGATGTAGTATTAGTATTGTACTGCTACTCTATGTGAAATGACTCTGCAGCCTTCTTTGAAGTTTCTTTTCTGAATGCTGGAGTACCACTTTAATGGTACTGGTACATGCGTACTACACTTGTACTGCAACTGTAAGCTGAGCCATGCCCCTGCCCGGGCTAGACACTAGATGTGCCATAATCTGCCTCAGTCTACTACAACATCTGGGTGCACTCACATTAGTTAATGTGGACCACTGTTTGCAATCCTAAGCAATAACATACGCAAATAACTATTATCAAACATGGAAAATATAAGGTTTTATTTTTAATCAAACTGAGGTAATACCTAGGAGGCACGAGACCTCCTTAACCGGCGCCCTAAAACCAGTAATGACAGTACTTAGAAATAAAAGTTCCTTTAAACATTTATTTTATTGATCATAAAAGAAGAAATAAACCAAGATGAACCCAACTGTCAATTTAAACTAACGCACCTTTTAAGACCTCTCTGGAAAATTGTCTTATGCACACTGGCCCATTCATCACTACCACATATAAGAAAAGAGTTAAAAAAGAAACCTCCCGCTGATCTCAAGAAACCTTCCTCTGTGTGTTGCTCTTCCTAATTGCCTTGGCTATTAAAATTCATGTCTTCTCATTGCAGAGAAGGATTACCATAAAATAACTTTCATAAAAGACAACATTTTCTCCCAGCAGTAGGACGGCTGTGTCATTATCTGCAGTCTGTGCCGCACCACAACACGTATCTATTAAAACTGGAGAAGGACATTTCAGAAAGGTTCAAACAAACTTTCCAGCTTATTCCACAAGGGTAAGAAAGGAAAGTTGTTCATGGAGTCACCTGGGACTACTTTTTTTAAAGTCCCACTTGTGTGCTACGGAACTGGCGCCAGCAACTCGACTAAAGCATAATGCTTCTGCCTTTACCTGTTCTTGACTATAACCAACAATGGCTTAGTAACCAGACATATTCTTAATGCTGAATTAGGGCTCTTTCACACTTGCGTTCTTTTCTTCCGGCATAGAGTTCCATCGTCGGGGCTCTTTGCCGGAAGAATCCTGATCAGGATTATCCCCATGCATTCTGAATGGAGAGAAATCCGTTCAGGATGCATCAGGATGTCTTCAGTTCCGGAACGGAACGTTTTTTGGCCGGGGAAAATACCGCAGCATGCTGCGCTTTTTGCTCCGGCCAAAAATTCTGAACACTTGCCGCAAGGCCGGATCCGGATTTAATGCCCATTGAAAGGCATTAATCCGGATCCGACGTTTAGCTTTTTCTGAATGGTTACCATGGCTGCCAGGACACTAAAGTCCTGTTTGCCATGGTAAAGTGTAGTGGGGAGCAGTATACTTACCGTCCGTGCGGCTCCCGGGGCGCTTCAGAGTGACGTCAGGGCGCCCCACACGCATGGATGACGTGATCGCATGGATCACGTCATCCATGCGCATGGGGCGCTCTGACGTCATTCTGGAGCGCCCTGGGAGCCGCACGGATGGTAAGTATACTGCTCCCCCGCTCCCCACTACTACTATGGCAGCCAGGACTTTAATAGCGTCCTGGGTGCCATAGTAACACTGAACGCATTTTGAAGACGGATCCGTCTTCAAATGCTTTCAGTTCACTTGCGTTGTTACGGATCCGGCGGGCACCTCCGGCAAATGGAGCGCACGACGGAACCGGACATCGCAAGTGTGAAAGAGGCCTTACCGGAACTACAGAATTTAATATTCATGTGTGAAACATGCTCTATAAAAGTCTGGGAAGGTCTATGTATAGTCGGCTTCAAAATCCAAACCTGGTTTACATTTCCACTGCATGACGTGAGGCTGATAATTTATTTCTGTTGCTTACATTGCGCCAACATATTCCACAGTGCTTTACAGATAATGGGGTAGATTTACTAAAACTGGAGAAAAAGAAAACTGGGTAAGTTGGCCATAGCAACTAATCAGATTCCACCTTTCATTTCCCAAAGGAGCTCTGAAAAATGTAGGGTGGAATCCGATTGGATGCTGGGGGCAACTAAGCCAGTTCTACTTTATACTAGTTTTGATAAAGACAAATGACAGACATTTGTAATGCACTTTTCTTACGAAGACTTAAAGCACAGGGATAGTAATGTGGCCGAGGCGAATCCTGGAGCAGCCATATAGGTGCTCAAGCCCAACACACTCTAGGGTCAATTTCATAGGACGCCAAATGAACTATTTGCATATTTTTGGGAGTGTGGGAGGAAACCGAAGAACCTGGAGGAAACCTAGGGAGAACATACAGACTCCATGCAGATCTGATTCCAACTCAGGACCCCACTGTATTCCCTCACTGTCCCCAGCGGGGCTAACCATCTAGATTTCCGATTTGTCTTTTGTTGAGTGGAAGGAAACCACAGTACCTGGAGGAAACCCACACAAACACAGGGGTTGCATTTGGATTCAAACCCAGGACACCAGTGCTAACCACTGTCCAAGCTTCCTGATAAGTAGAAGGCCATGTCCACATTGCATTTAAACCCTCCCACACACCATGACATACATGTACATCACAGATAAAGAGTGTATTGAGTGGGCTCATGGGTTGAGATTGCTTCACATGGGCTGGGCACCAGCTACGTTATACAGAAGACACCTGGCATCTGAGCGGTCAGATGGAAAGGGCTTCATCTGTAGCCCCTTCCGCACCCTCCCCAAGACAAAATGGCAAGTGGTTGTGAAGGTCCCTAGGCTTGCCATGCTAAGTCCTGGTGCAAGGAGAGCCCATAGTACGACTCTTATTAAGAGGCATAGACATATACAACGCTGGTCTTAATAACATTTCAGATTCAGATTTCGGAATTGCTGGAGATCTACTTTGTACTTAATCACAACTTATATTTATCCAAACTAATTGAAATGGGCATTGAAGAGTAAATCTATTAAACTGGCTTTGTAGAGATGCTCATTAATCTATACAGGCCACTGACTCTCTATCTGGCTCATTAAACTGGTCAGCTGTACTCTCCTCTGCTGCACACATACCACCTACAGTATATCTAGCTCTGCTTCCACTTTTAATTCATGGAGCATGAACCAGCCTGTGGTGCTTGAAAAGAGTGGGATATTATTGAGCATTTCTTTTTATTGCATATCTGTGATCAGGATAGGTCATCAGTATCTGATCATTGGGGCTTTTTCGCAGCTCACCAAACGCAGTACTGTACACTGTACAGCGGCTGTACTTGGTATTGCTGTATTCACTTCAATAGGATTGAGCTGCACCTAGGCCATGTTACCTAGTATGAACATGACGTTACATGGCCTAGGGCCAGGCATGCTCAACCTGCGGCCCTCCAGCTGTTGCAAAACTACAACTCCCAGCATGCCCAAACAGCTTACAGCTATCAGCCTACAGCAGGGCATGGTGGGAGTTGTAGTTTTACAACAGCTGGAGGGCCGCAGGTTGAGCCACTGCCTTCTCAAACAGTTGATCAGCTGGGGTCCTGGGTGTTGGACCGCTACCGATCAAATACTGATGACCTATCAATCATGGAAAACCCTTTTAAGTACACATATAAAATGGAATTAGAGCCAAGATAAACCTGAAACCATGAAAATGATTCTCCCCAACAACAGTCACATGTGCCTTTTCAATATGTCTTTGTGGGTACAATACATGGGTGGAATATATTAAGCTCTGATGAAGAATTTTGGTTTCAATTTTGGAAAGGGGGTGGGACATTTGTTGTGGTTGGCCTGTCAAGCTGATTTAGGCTACTTTCACATTAGCGTTTGTGCTGGATCCGGCAGGGTTCAGCAAAAACGCTTCCGTTACTGATAATACAACTATCTGCATCCGTTATGAACGGATCCGGTTGTATTCTCTTTAACATGGCAATGACGGATACGTCATGAACTCCATTAAAGGCAATGGGGGACGGATCCGTTTTCTATTGTGTCAGAGAAAACTGATCCGTCCCCATTGACTTGCATTGTGGGTCATGACGGATCCGTCTTGCTCCGTATCCCAGGACGGAAAGCAAACCGCAGCATGCTGCGGTTTGCTCTCCGGTATGAGAACAGAACGGAATGCATTTTGGAGCATTCCCTTCTGTTCAGTTACATTTCGTCCCCATTGACAATGAATGGGGACAAAACAAAAGCGTTTTTTTCCGGTATTGAGACCCTATGATGGATCTTAATACCGGAAAATAGAAACGCTAGTGTGAAAGAAGCCTTAAGCTAGATTTAACAATTGAGACATTTTAAAAAGTTGATAAAATTTTTCTCCAGTAAAGGGGGGCATAAAAAATACAGTAACATCTCAAGACAGACGGGTTAGACCTAAAGGGTTTATCTCATATCGGCAGGAGTCCGAGTCCCGACACCCCCACTGATCATCTTTTTCATGGAGCTGCCATGCTCACCAGAGCTCTGGTGGGCACAGATGAATCCTGGCAGCTTTCCAAACACAGCTCCAATACATTGTGCAGCCACTGTGCTTAAAGGGGTTATCCGACACTAACAAATGCCTTACTTGTATGCACTACTTACCTGGCTCCCCGCACTGCCACCGCTGCTTCTCACCATGCGCGGATAAAAACATCTGGTGTCGGGGGGGGAAAGGGGGGGAAGCCATTGGCAGGTGGTGACAGGGACAAGCCTCCCTAGCGATACTAGTTAGGCTTGTCCCTGTCACGACTGTCATTGGCAGCTCACCTTCCCCCGTTGTTTTCATTTGCACGCGGGGATAAGCGGCAAAGCGGGGACCAGGAGCTACGCAGGGAGCCAGGTAAGTAGAATCAGTGTGAGGTGCCCGGCATATGGGGGAGTATTGGTTAGTGTCAGATAACCCCTTTAATGTCACAGCTGAGCTGCAACTAGGCCATATGACAGATGTGCGGTGATGTCACATGGCCTAAGAAAAGGAAGCAGCACTCATGGAGCACCGGACCCTTCTAATAGCTGATTGGCCGGGGTCCCGGGTGTCAGACTCCCGCCCATCTGATATTGATGATCTATTCTGAGGATAGGTCATCAATATTATTTCCAGGATAACGCCTTTAAAGATGCACCATCGTGCATCACTTAATAAATCTGGCGGAAAAGACGGCAACATAAAAGTCTCCCCCACAGTAGCGAAATGATCTATGTACACATGTATGTCCACTTTTCATAACATTCATTTTATCAGTTAGAACCAATCATTTAAGGGTTCATGCACACAAACGTATTTTCGTTCCCTGTCCGTTCCGTTTTTTTTTGCGGACAGTATGTGGAACCATTCATTTCAATTGGTCCACAAAAAAAAAAAATGGAAATTACTCAGTGTGCATTCCGTTTCCGTATTTCTGTTCCGCGAAAAAATAGAACATGTCCTATTATTGTCTGCATTATGGACAAGGATAGGACTGTTCTATTAGGGGCCAGATGTTCCGTTCCGCAAAATACAGAATGCACACAGACGTCATTGTTTTTTTGCGGATCCGTTTTTTTGCGGACCGCAAAAAGGAGACTTTTGTATTACTTACCAGTAAAGTCTCTTTCTCGCTCTTCCTTGGGGGACACAGGAAACCATGGGTATAGCTCTGCTCCCTAGGAGGCGTGACACTAAGTGAAAGCTGTAAGCCCCTCCTCCATCAGCTATACCCTTCAGCCTGGAGAAGAGACTGCCAGTTGCGTGTCCAAGTAGTGAAAGATAACCACCAACCGGAAAAAGAACCGTCAAGCCCCAACGGGGGCAACCAAGCCGGAACCACAACTGTAAACCCAAATGAAGGGCGGGTGCTGTGTCCCCCAAGGAAGAGCGAGAAAGAGACTTTACTGGTAAGTAATACAAAAGTCTCCTTTTCTCGCCCATATTCCTTGGGGGACACAGGAAACCATGGGACGTTCCAGAGCAGTCCCAGAAGGGAGGGACCAGAACAAACTAGACCAACACCGGAGGCATCAATCAACTGCCGCCTGCAACACCAGACGGCCTAAAGCAGCGTCAGCCGACGCATGAGTATGCACCCTGTAAAACCTGGTGAAGGTGTGCAAGGAGGACCAAGTGGCCGCCTTGCAAATCTGCTCCGTAGAAGCCCGATTTCTCTGAGCCCAGGAAGCCCCGACCGCTCTAGTGGAATGAGCGGTAACACCGAGGGGCGGAACCTTGCCCTTGGCGAGATAAGCCTCAGTAACAGCCATCTTGACAAAACGGGCGATAGCAACTTTGGATGCCGCCAACCCTCTGCGCGACCCTTCCGGAACCACAAAGAGCGAGTCAGTACGCCTGAAAGAGCCGGTTACCTCCAGGTAAACCTTGAGCGCCCTGACAACGTCTAGGCGATGAAGTTCCCTCTCCCTAGGGTGGGAAGGGGAAGGACACAAAGAGGGGAGAACGATGTCCTCGTTCAGATGAAAGGCGGAGACCACCTTAGGAAGGAAGGAAGGGACCGGACGAAGAACTACCTTGTCCTGGTGGAACACTAGGAAAGGTTCCAGACAGGAGAGTGCAGCCAATTCGGACACCCTCCGAAGAGAGGTGACTGCTACAAGGAAAATAACCTTGCAGGACAGAAGTCGCAAGGAAACCGTCCGCAGAGGCTCGAAAGGAGAAGCCTGGAGCGCTGAGAGAACCAGGTTCAGGTCCCAGGGCGGTACCGGAGGCCGGTACGGGGGAACCGCGTGAGCCACGCCCTGAAGGAAGGTCTTGACAGGACCAAGGGGGGCCAGTGGGCGCTGAAACAAAATGGACAGCGCAGACACCTGACCCTTCAAAGAACTAAGACCCAGACCCTGGGCAAGTCCGCTCTGCAGGAAGGACAAAACGGTGGGGAGAGAAAAGCGGAGCGGAGGAATCCCTAGATCGGCACAGAACCCCAAATAGGTCCTCCAGGTCCTATAATAGATCCTAGAAGAGGACGGCTTACGGGCGCGGATCATGGTGCGGACGACGTCCGCAGAAAAACCCCTACGTGTCAGGACGGTGGTCTCAACAACCACGCCGTCAAACGTAGGGACCTTAAACGCGGGTGGAAGATCGGTCCCTGAGAGAGAAGATCTTCCCTGGCGGGCAGCGGCCAGGGCGCGTCTGCCAGGAGCAGCATGAGGTCGGCATACCAAGACCGGCGGGGCCAGTCCGGAGCGACCAGAATCACCGAGACGCCTTCCGCCGCGATCTTCCGAAGGACCTTGGGCAGGAGTGGGATGGGAGGGAATATGTATGGACGCGCGAAGCCTCGCCAAGGAAGAACGAGGGCGTCGGCTCCGCAAGCTCCCGGATCCCTGGCCCTGGACAGATAGGCGGGGACCTTGTGATTGAACTTGGAGGCCATGAGGTCCACGTCCGGTATGCCCCAACGAAGGCAAATGGCCTCGAATACCTCCGGGTGAAGAGACCACTCGCCGGGGTCGACAGTGGTGCGACTGAGGAAGTCCGCCGCCCAATTGTCCACCCCTGGAATAAAAATTGCCGATAGGGCCGGGACGTGAGCTTCCGCCCAACGGAGAATGCTGGAGACCTCCCTCATTGCAGCAGCGCTGCGAGTGCCCCCCTGGTGGTTTATGTACGCCACAGCCGTGGCGTTGTCCGATTGTACACGAACTGGATGACCCTTCAACAGATGAGTCCAGTGTCGTAGAGACAAAAGGGCCGCTCTCAGCTCCAGGACATTGATCGAGAGTTTGGACTCCAATGGAGACCAAATGCCCTGGACGGATCGGGGAGGAAACACGCCTCCCCAGCCCAAGAGACTGGCATCGGTTGTAACCACCAACCAGTTGAGTGGCAGAAAAGACCTGCCCAGAAGAGGGGACTGTAACCACCAGCGGAGAGATGACCTCACCGGAGGCGATAGATGGAAGGGATGATCCAGAGACTGCGGCGATTTGTCCCAGGAGGAGAGGATCGCCCGTTGGAGAGGGCGGGAGTGAAACTGCGCAAACGGGATCGCCTCGAAGCAGGCAACCATCTGCCCCAAGACCCGCATGCAGAAGCGGAAGGACGGTCGACGGTGGAGAAGGAGACCCCGAACCGCCCCACGGAGGATCAGACGTTTTTCCGAGGGAAGACGTACTTCCGCCGCTCCCGTGTCTAAAAGCATTCCCAGGAAGACCAGTTGTCTGGAGGGGGGAAGGGAGGACTTGGGGAAGTTGATGACCCAACCGAACCTCGTCAGAGTCTCTAGAGTGAGATCCACGCTGGCAACCGTTTGAGAAAGGGACGGAGCCTTGATGAGGATATCGTCCAAGTACGGTAGCAGAAAAACACCCCTGGAACGGAGTAAGGCCAAAACCGGGGCCAGGACCTTGGTGAACACCCGGGGGGCTGTTGCCAGCCCAAAGGGAAGGGCGACAAACTGGAAGTGGAGGTCCCCCACGGCGAACCGGAGGAAGCGATGGTGACACCGGGCTACCGGAACATGGAGGTAGGCATCCTGTATATCGATGGAAGACATGAAATCTCCCTGCTCCAGGGAAGCCACCGCGGAACGGAGGGACTCCATCCGAAACCGTCGAAGGAGGAGAAAACGGTTGAGCTTTTTGAGGTCCAAAATGGGCCGCATGGAACCTCCCTTCTTGGGAACTACAAAGAGGTTCGAGTAGAACCCTTGGAACCTTTCCTCTAGAGGAACGGGGGTAATCACCCCCCTGTCCAGTAAGGCTTGAACGGCCGCGGAGAACGCAACCGCGCGTTTCGGGTCCCGTGGCAGGCGGGAGCGAAAGAACCGATCTGGAGGGAAGGATGCAAATTCGATTTTGTATCCGGAGCACACAATCTCGAGGGCCCAGGCGTCGGAGACGTGAGCCAACCAGACGTCCCTGAAAAGGAGGAGCCGGCCCCCCACCCGGGTGGGTGGGGGCGCGCCTTCAGGCAGAGGATTGCTTTGCTGCGGGTGTGCGGGCAGCCTGCGGCTTGCGCCAGGAGGGCTGCGCCCGAAAAAACGGCTTCCTATGCTTATCCTGGGGAGGAGCCGAAGCGGCAGCTGTGGTGGGAGCCCCAGAGGCCCTGCGGGAGGACCGAAAACGAGACGCACCAGGGCGTCCGCGGGGGGCGCCCCTGGCTTGGGGTTGAGGAAGATGGGTGCTTTTACCACCCGTGGCCTCCGAAATAAGTTCGTCTAGGCGGACCCCGAAAAGGCGGGAACCCGCAAACGGTAGCCCCGCCAAGGAACGTTTGGAGGCAGCGTCCGCTTTCCAAACCTTCAGCCAGAGCTCCCTCCTGACGGAAACTGCCAGGGCGGAGGAGCGTGCAATAAGGGCTCCCGCATCAAGGGAGGCCTCACAAACAAAATTCCCGGCCCGAACAATAAGCTGGGCCAAGGAACGCAGGTCCTGGATAGGGACGTCCGAGTCCAACTCCTGTTCCAGCTGCGCACCCCAAGCAGAGATTGCTTTCCCTGCCCAAGCAGAGGCAAAAACCGGTCTGAGAGCCGAACCGGAGGCAGCAAAAATGCCCTTAGAAAGGGTCTCCATGCGACGGTCCTCCGCTGACTGAAGAGAGGACCCGTCGGGAACAGGGATGGCCGTGTTCTTCGACAGCCGGGCCACAGGGGGGTCCACCTTGGGTGGGGAAGACCATGTGGCCACGACATCTGCTGGAAAAGGATAGCAAATGTCCAGCTTCTTGGGGCTGACAAAACGGGCGTCCGGTCGAGCCCAAGCCTTAGACACCACAGAGGAGAAATCAGAGTGGATTGGGAAGACTTTTGAGACCTGCCTGGGTCTGATAAATGAGACGCTAGCTGCGTCCGAGCTAGGGGGATCATCCTGCACCTTAAAGGTGTCACGAATATCAGAGATGAGTTGACCCATCGCTGAGGCTAGCTTGGACGGCAGGGCCGAGTCCATTTCCAAATCTGAAACCGCCAATTCACCTTCAGAGAGCGAATCCTTTGGGGAGGAGAGGCTCGTCTGGGTGTGCACGCGTGGCGGGGAGAGGGAGGCATCCGAGGAGGAGGCTCGCTCTACTCTAATACGCTTCTGAGAGTGCCTAACTCGGGAGGGGTCACTAAAGGAGAGTGAACCCGCTGCAGCGGCAGAAGCGGTGGACCCGGAGGGCGCGACAGTAAGAGTGGCGTCCTGCGGGGTAGGCGGCCTGTCTATTAGGCGGCCCACGACATGAGTGAGGCTTTCCACGGCCTGGGACAGGGATCTAGCCCAGTCAGGCGGGTCAGAGGCAGCAGGGAGCGACACAGCGGGCGACTGAGGCTGCGGTGGAGCCCGACATGCAGTACAGTGCGGATCAGACTGCCCCCGGGGAAAGGGTTCCCTACAAGCAGTACAGGCATGGTACCAAGGCTTGGCGGCTGCAGAAGGGTCTGACATGGTGGAACAAAGATGTTGCACTTAAAGTGGGAGACCCCAAGGAAAGAAACGGAGATAACACTCAAGCGACAGTACTGTGGCACGGAGGGGGTTAAAAGTCCTACCAGACCCGGATGATGCAAGCGGCAGCGGTAAGGGGGAACAGACTGAGGAGGCTGTGGAGGAGAGGCAGCAACCGGCTTCGGATCGCACTGCAGAGAGGATTCCACGCAGCACTGTGCGATGAACCCGGAAGTAGCGGAGCGCATGTAGGAAGCTCCGCCCCCTCCCTGCCGCTCTGAAGCAGAGCCGCGCGCGCGCGGCAAAATGAACTTAACCCCCAAGGATAATGAAATGCCGGCCTGAAATGGCGCCGTTCACGCCAAGAAAGCGGCCCCCTCCGCGCCTGGATGTGGCAGAAGGCAGCGTCCCTGCCAAAGACTGCCCAGATAAACTCCCCTGCCCGGTAACGGTCCGATATCGGGGGGGGGGAGGGGTGGGCGCACGATGTAGCAGTGGCCATGTAGTAACAGTGGCCATGGGAGCCCAGGAGGCCTGTAGCAGCGGTGGGAGGGAGGAAGGGGAGGCTGGAGCAGCCTGTCTCACCATACGCTGTCTTCACCCTCAATCCATCCAGCGGGGTCGCCCCTTCAGCTCCTGGCACCGCAGTGGCAGCAAGCCGGGGGAGGGACTTGGCGTGCGGGCGACCCTGAGCTGGCGGGACGCAGGGGAGCGAGGCTGCCCTGGTCCACCTTGTCTTCTGTGGGGGAGGCGGCAGTGCGGATTACCGGCACTGGCGCAACTCAACCCCGGGAGAAACAGAGGGGTCTAATGCGCCTCTGTTGTCCCCCTTGGACACTAAGCAAAAACTGGCAGTCTCTTCTCCAGGCTGAAGGGTATAGCTGATGGAGGAGGGGCTTACAGCTTTCACTTAGTGTCACGCCTCCTAGGGAGCAGAGCTATACCCATGGTTTCCTGTGTCCCCCAAGGAATATGGGCGAGAAATACATACGGTCGTGTGCATGAGCCCTAAGGCTCTGTTCACATCTCCACTACTGATTTACATAGTACTGCCTCTTCGCCGAACCAAAAATGACGAAAGAAGCCATAATGGACACCAATGGGTGGAACAGGATTTCTATTGCATTTCTGTCATTGTGTCTGTCGTTTCACGCTAGGGCAACATGTGTCGCACAACATACAGGATACAACTTCACTGCAACATGTCACGCAACATATTTTAGAATGCTAGTCTATGGTATCATACTGCAATATGCTGCAACATGACAGTCGCACAAAAATCCATCTTGGATGGGTTTTTCGCAACTGTCGTGTCGCAGTGCGACACCATAGACTTGCATTATAGAATATGTCGCGAGACATTACTGAGACAAATGTCATCGTATAGCCCTAGCCTCCCTGAGCAAAATAGTAGACAAGACTGCACTACTTTTTGCACTGCATTTTTAACGCAATCTGCAACAAAGCCTCCAATGTAGATGTAGACACAATTACAATTAGACACAGCCTCACATCAGCTTTACATGACTTCATATACACTTTCATGTAAGTCTCGCTTTCCTGTTTGTTCAATCCGTTCCATTGTCTACACATCTGACCAGTTATCTGAATCCAGTTATACTTCTACCTAATTGAGGGACCACCACTATATTTGCCAATTACCCCATTTTGATTTACATGATTGTTGCCTTGCAAATGTAACGTATTTCCCTTGATACTGAGTCAGCAGCTTTTAGTCCTGCAGACAGATTTGCAGACAATTTTGCAAGCTCCTTTGCACTGCAGTAGTCAGAAAATAGAACTGGTAGCATTTAACGTGTTTATGAGGAAGCTGCAGTAAAATATAGTCCATAGTATAAGTCATCATAATATATTCAGAAAGCTTAATCGCTGTAATTACAGGGGCTTCTGTGTGTAGAGCTGCATCTGGATATTGCATATACACATAAAAGTAAATGCTAGCACATCTTAAAATAGCAGAGCCAAGGGGAACACATGGAAGTACCTGTCACTGCGAGGATGAGAAATTACTATATTAATAAAAATTATTTGAGAAATGTAATGCTTCAGGTTCAAACCCAATTCCTTAAAACATTGCCTTTTTACAGCTATGCATCTGTAGTTTCCAAATTTTCCACTAACGTTACTGATATTTTAAATATTTTAGCAAAGGATAAGAAAAGGTGACTTCCTTAAAGGGTTTCTATCACTTGGTATGACATAATTAGCTGTCAGACACTAGCGATCTGCTAGTGTCTGCTCTGGCCAACCATCCTACTATAATCACTTGTGGGGCAGCGGTTTTGCTAAAAAACTAACTTTTATAAATATGCTAATGAGCCTCTAGGTGCTATGTGGGCGTCATTAGCACCTAGAGGCTCCGTCTACCTTCATAAACAGCCACCGCCCAGCGCGTCCCTCCAGCCCGCCCATGTCCTCGGAATGCGATCCTCTGTGTGACGCAGCGGACAAGTTCTCGCGCATGCGCCGTGCGCGGCTGTATTCGGCGCATTTGAGATCTCAGCTCGGAGCGGTCAGACATTCAATGCGCATGCGCCGAATACAGCCGCGCATGCGCATTGAATGTCTGACCGCTCCGAGCTGAGATCTCAAATGCGCCGAATACAGCCGCGCACGGCGCATGCGCGAGAACTCGTCCGCTGCGTCACACGGAGGAGGACATGGGCGGGCTGGAGGGACGCGCTGGGCGGCGGCTGTGTATGAAGGTAGACGGAGCCTCTAGGTGCTAATGACGCCCACATAGCACCTAGAGGCTCATTAGCATATTTATAAAAGTTAGTTTTTTAGCAAAAACGCTGCCCCACAAGTGATTATAGTAGGATGGTTGGCCAGAGCAGACACTAGCGGATCGCTAGTGTCTGACAGCTAATTATGTCATACGAAGTGATAGAAACCCTTTAACCACCTCAGCCTCCCTAGCTTAAAGAGGACCTTTCACCGATTATTACACTATGAACTAACTATACAGACATGGAGAGCGGCGCCCGGGGATCTCCCTGCACTTACTATTATCCCTGGGTGCCGCTCCGTTCTCCTGCTATGTCCTCCGGTATGTCCGTTCCCTAAGTTATGGTAGGTGGAGTCTGCCCTTGTTCTTCTGTAGCGCTAGCCAATCGCATTGCAGAGCTCACAGCCTGGGAGAAAATAACCTCCCAGGCTGTGAGCTCTGCGCTGCGATTGGCCAGCGCTAGAGCAGAACAAGGGCAGACTCCGCCTACCATAACTTAGTGAGTGGAGATACCGGAGGGCATAGCGGGAGAACGGAGCGGCGCCCGGGGATAATAGTAAGTGCAGTGAGATCCCCGGGCGCCGCTCTCCATGTATGTATAGTTAGTGCATAGTGTAATAATCGGTGAAAGGTCCTCTTTAAACCCCCTTAATGACCAGACCACTTTTTACAATTCTGCACTACACTACTTTCACGGTTTATTGCTCGGTCATACAACTTACCACCCAAATGAATTTTACCTCCTTTTCTTCTCACTAATAGAGCTTTCATTTGGTGGTATTTCATTGCTGCTGACATTTTTACTTTTTTGTTATTAATTGAAATTGACCTAAATTTTTGCAAAACAAAATTCATTTTTCACTTTCAGTTGTAATTTTTTTTTAATAAAACTACATTTCTATATACATTTTTCTCTAAATTTATTGTTCTACATGTCTTTGATAAAAAAAAATGCAATAAGTGTATATTTATTGGTTTGCGCAAAAGTTATAGCGTTTACAAATTATGGTACAAAAATGTGAATTTCCGCATTTTGAAGCAGCTCTGACTTTCTGAGCACCTGTCATGTTTCCTGAGGTTCTACAATGCCCAGACAGTAGAAACACCCCACAAATGACCCCATTTCGGAAAGTAGACACCCTAAGGTATTCGCTGATGGGCATAGTGAGTTCATAGAAGTTTTTATTTTTTGTCACAAGTTAGCGGAAAATGATGATTTTATATATTTTTTTCTTACAAAGTCTCATATTCCACTAACTTGTGACAAAAAATAAAAACTTCCATGAACTCACTATGCCATCACAAAATACCTTGGGGTGTCTTCTTTCCAAAATGGGGTCACTTGTGGGGTATTTATACTGCCCTGGCATTTTAGGGGACCTAAAGCGTGAGAAGAAGTCTGGAATCCAAATGCCTAAAAAATGCCGTGTGAAATCCTAAAGGTGCTCTTTAGAATTTGGGCCCCTTTGGGCACCTAGGCTGCAAAAAAGTGTCACACATGTGGTATCGCCGTACTCAGAAGAAGTAGGGCAATGTGTTTTGGGGTGTATTTTTACATATACCCATGCTGGGTGAGAGAAATATCTCTCTAAAAGTCAACTTTTCCCATTTTTTTTATACAAAGTTGTCATTTTAGAGAGATCTTTCTCTCACCCAGCATGGGTATATGTAAAAAGACACCCCAAAACACATTGCCCTACTTCTCCTGAGTACGGCGATACCACATGTGTGACACTTTTTTGCAGCCTAGGTGCGCAAAGGGGCCCAAATTCTAAAGAGCACCTTTAGGATTTCACAGGGCATTTTTTACGCATTTGGATTCTAAATTACTTCTCACGCTTTAGGTCCCCTAAAATGCCAGGGCAGTATAACTGCCCCACAAGTGACCCCATTCTGGAAAGAAGACAGACCAAGGTATTCTATGAGGGGCATGGCGAGTTCATAGAAGTTTTTTTTTTTGGCACAAGTTAGCAGAAATTGATTTTTTTTTGTTTTTTCTCACAAAGTCTCCCTTTCCGCTAACTTGGGACAAAAATTTCAATCTTTCATGGACTCCATATGCCCCTCAGCGAATACCTTGGGGTGTCTTCTTTCCAAAATGGGGTCAATTGTGGGGTGTTTGTACTGCCCTGGCATTTGAGGGTCTCCGCAATCATTACATGTATGGCCAGCATTAGGAGTTTCTGCTATTCTCCTTATATTGAGCATACGGGTAATGAGATTTTTATTTTCCGTTCAGCCTCTGGGCTGAAAGAAAAAATGAACGGCACAGATTTCTTCATTCGCATCGATCAATGTGGATGAATAAATCATTGCCGGGATTTATTTTTATTTATTTTTTTATATACAAAGTGTTTGCCAAAGCATATGAACACCGCCCCACAGCTCATAAGCCTCGGCAAACGTATCTTTTTTACTGCAGAGGAGAAATCTCGTCTTGCAGCGCCGCATACACCGACTTTTGTGTAATCTGACAGCAGCGCAATGCTTCTGTCAGAATGCACATCAGTGCTGCAGCTGGTTCATCGGTTGGTCCACCTAGAAGGTAAAAAAAAAATAAATAAATAAATAAATAAATAAAAAAATAAAAAAAACAGGCCGCAACGCAATAAATTTATTAACATTAACTTTATATAACATTTGAACAGAACATTAACTTTTATAAACTTTATTGAACTTTTGGAACAGAACATTAACTTTTTTGCTTACCGGTGCTTTTTTTTTTTTTTTTTTTTCCTTTATAGGACAAACCTCTCCTTCCCCATGGGACAATATGCAAAGCGCAAATCGCCCAGAGATGTGGCGAAGTACATTATGCACTTTGTCCCAGGTGAAAGGAGAGGTTTGCAGCAGCTGTGAGTGAAAGGGCCCTAAGAGCCAGGGGCGGACTGAGAACCCTCAGGGCCCCCGGGCAAAATAAAACAAGGGCCCTCTTACAGGCCCCACCCATGTTCTGCTGCAAGCCCCACCCTTGTCCCGCCTCCATGCCCCGCCTCCAGCCACACCCTACACAATCTTTAAAGGGTTTCTACCACCTCGTTTTGAGAAATTTAGCTGTCAGACACTAGCGATCCGCTAGTGTCTGCTCTACCAAACAATGCTATTATAATAGCTTTTTGTGCAGCAGTTTCCATAAAAAACTAACTTTTATCGATATGCTAATGAGCCTCTAGGTGCTATGAGGGCGTCTTTTCAGCACCTAGAGGCTCGGTCTACCTTCACAAAATGCCGCCCAGCGTGTCCTTCCAGCCCACCCATCTTATCTGGAATGCAATCCTCCCTCTGAGTCAGCGGACGAATTCTCGCGCATGCGCCGTGCGCGTCTGTCTTCGGCGCAGGCGCAGTTAATGTCTGACCACTCCCTGCACAGACATCTCCACTGCGTCTGTTCCTCGGAGCACTATGACGTAATCGGCGCAGGCGCAGTGGAGATGTCTGTGCAGAAAGCGGTCAGACATTAACTGCGCCGAAGACAGACGCGCACGGCGCATGCACGAGAATTCGTCCGCTGACTCAGAGGGAGGATCGCATTCCAGAGGAGATGGGCGGGCTGGAGGGACGCGCTGGGCGGCATTTTGTGTAAAACAAATAATTATTAAATGGATATTTAATTGTATCAAAAACATGATTAAAAACACACATACAGGTGATACCATAGACAGGGTAGGATGTCTATGGCATCACCTGTATGTGTGTTTTTGATCATGTTTTTGATACAATTAAATATCCATTTAATAATTATTTGTTTGGTACTCTGAGCTTCTTTTCTCTTCCTTTGTCATTAAACTCGGAGCTGCTACCGAGTTACTTCCTTACGGGTAACCCATTACGTTTACATTGTGTAGGCACTGTCCCCCATCTGTTCTTGGGATACCCGGGGTCTTTTCTTTTTTCTGGCATTTTGTGTGAGTAGACCGAGCCTCTAGGTGCTGAAAAGACGCCCGCATAGCACCTAGAGGCTCATTAGCATATCGATAAAAGTTAGTTTTTTATGGAAACAGCTGCACAAAAAGCTATTATAATAGCATTGTTTGGTAGAGCAGACACTAGCGGATCGCTAGTGTCTGACAGCTAAATTTCTCAAAACGAGGTGGTAGAAACCCTTTAATAAGATTTCAAAGTTAAAGTGACACAAAAGGCACCCAGACCACTTCAGCTCATTGAAGTGGTCTGGGTACAGTGTCCCTTTTGCAAATCGAGCTGCAATGCTCTAGAGAAACTGCATTGTTTACGTTCCAGCAATAAGTCAGCCTCTAGTGGCTGGCAGCCACCTGGGGGCTTCCTGGAGTAAAACAGACCTTTGGTCTGGTATCTGACGCTGGACGTCCTCACACTCTGCATGATGACCTCCAGGGTCAGATTTTTCCCCATAGGAAAGCATTGATTCAATGCTTTCATATGGGGTGATCTAATCTCAGCGTCCATTAGTGAGCCTCTGTTAGAAGCAGTCCCCTCCACCTTGTACTTGTTCCACTGATCTGCTACTTGCAGGCTACGTGGGCATGAGTTCAGTCACTTCGGCGCGTGATCCCGCGAGACCCGTGACCTACAGTGGCGGGTCTCGCGGGATCACACGCTGCAGGACAGGAGCAGGCGCGTGACGTCAGTGAGTTACGCTGCCGCCCGGCCTGCCAGGCTGTTACTGAGTTTGTGAGTACAGAGAGGGAGAGGATCGCAGAGGATTTAGCTTCTTGTTCACATATGAAACTTAGTATTATAGTGAGCGGGGCCCGGTGCGATAGAATACAGTGACTGCACCGGCGGGCCCCGCTGCCATTACCACATTGTTATTTTGCGGCGGGCCCCCATCCCGGCCCTCGGACCATGTCCGAAGTGCCCGACCGGTCAGTCCGCCCCTGCTAAGAGCCCTGTGTGCCTGTCCTGTGTCACGCAATCCCTATGCTAATAGTGTACCTGTGTGTGGTACTTCCGGAAACACTCCCCAAAGCATAGGGCAGGGTGGTCAGGGCAGTCAGGACAGAAATAGCGGGTAATCTTATGTAGAAAAGGGTCGGCACTGCGGACTTGATTCCTGAATTGTTATCAACTGTTCCATTGTTTCATCAATGTATTCACATTGATCTTTTTGGTTTATTGCATCTTTCATTACTTCACCTGTGTCAGCCCTGAGGTGGGTGGAGCTACACAGTATGATGTCATTTTCCTTTTGTTTTGTTACTCCTCCCTCTCTCTGTGTATAAAAGAGATGTGATAGGAGTTTATTGCATAGTCTGAAGAAAGCACGTGTTGTGCTGAAACGCGTCACTATATGTCCTTAATATGTGACTGAATAAACGCAACATTCATCATCATCGCCGGTCTTTCCTTCCTTATTAGAAATAGCGGGTGTTACGCCTTATTCCACTCCTGCTACAGACACGACATTTTTTTCGGGGTGGCGGTTGGTTTGAAGTACCAGCAACGACATTGGGGAAATGTCGCTCGTGTAGACGGCTCACTACACTGGTGGTTGGGGCCATGGAACCTCCTGAATACAGGAGGTTCTCGATGATCTCTTCCTGAAATTTGAGGAAGGATCTTGTTCTCCCAGCCTTACTGTAGAGAACAAAACTATTGTATATAGCCAATTGAATTACGTTGGGGGAAGCCCCGGCAACTAGGTCGCGCAGTGCCACAGCAACCAATCTATTCTAGAAACAAATGCCTAAAGAGGGGCACACTTGTGTAGAAATTGTCCACATAAAGGTGGTACCCCTTGCCAAATAAGGGTGACACCAAGTCCCAGACTGTCTTCCCACTGCTCCCCCGGTAGTCAGGGTAACCGACCGGCTCCAGGGTCTGATCTTTACCCTCATAGACTCGAAATTTGTGGGTATAGCCTGTGGCCCTTTCACAATTTGACCCCATACCGGGCGCGCTTGCTTGGGATGTATTGTTTGAAGTCAAGGCGCCCGGTAAAATGTATCAGGGACTCGTCTATGCAGATGTTTTACTCAGGGGTATACAAATCTGCAAATTTGGTGTTAAAGTGGTCTATGAGGGGCCGAATTTTGTGGAGCCGGTCAAAAGCTGGGTGGCCTCTGGGACGAGAGGTGCTGTTGTCACTAAAGTGCAGGAAACGCAGGATGGTCTCAAATCGTGTCCTGGACATGGCAGCAGAGAACATTGGCATGTGATGAATTGGGTTCGTGGACCAATATGACCGCAATTCATGCTTTTTTGTCAGGCCCATGTTGAGGAGAAGGCCCAGAAAAGTTTTAAATTCGGAAACTTGGACGGGTTTCCACCGGAAAGACTGGGCATAAAAGCTTCCCGGGTTGGCGGCTATAAATTGAGTGGCATACCGATTTGTTTCTGCCACGACTAAGTCCAAGAGCTCCGCAGTCAAGAACAGCTAAAAAAAAAACAGTGCCGATCCGATCTGAGCTATCTCAACCCGAACTCCAGACTGGGCGGTGAAAGGGGGATTTACTGGTGCGGCTGAAGTTGGGGGCTGCCAATCAGGGTTTGCCAGCACCTCAGGGACTCTAGGGGCTCTACGGGCCTGGCTGTGCGGTGGCTGCGACGGGGGAACTAATGCACGTGCCACCGTACCAGCTTCAACTGCCTTTCTGGTGCTCGCCACTTCACCATATTCTACGGCAGTGCTGGTACTAGGTCCAGGATGGGCTGCGCTGCTGGTGTATGCCTCACCACGTAATCCGACAGCGCCAGCCCCACTCTGCTGCCCTTGAAGCGGATCCTGCGCAACCTGTGGTCTAGCAACACGGGGCCGGGTACGCCTGGTGGTATCAGGGACCTCAACCTCATCGTCTGAACTTTGGGTCAGACTGCCACTGCTTTCTACACTGCGTGCAGAATTATTAGGCAAATTAGTATTTTGACCACATCATCCTCTTCATGCATGTTGTCTTACTCCAAGCTGTATAGGCTCGAAAGTCTACTACCAATTAAGCATATTAGGTGATGTGCATCTCTGTAATAAGAAGGGGTGTGGTCTGACATCAACACCCTATATTAGGTGTGCATAATTATTAGGCAACTTCCTTTCCTTTGGCAAAATGGGTCAAAAGAAGGACTTGACAGGCTCAGAAAAGTCAAAAATAGTGAGATATCTTGCAGAGGGATGCAGCACTCTTAAAATTGCAAAGCTTCTGAAGCGTGATCATCGAACAATCAAGCGTTTCATTCAAAATAGTCAACAGGGTCGCAAGAAGCGTGTGGAAAAACCAAGGCGCAAAATAACTGCCCATGAACTGAGAAAAGTCAAGCGTGCAGCTGCCAAGATGCCACTTGCCACCAGTTTGGCCATATTTCAGAGCTGCAACATCACTGGAGTGCCCAAAAGCACAAGGTGTGCAATACTCAGAGACATGGCCAAGGTAAGAAAGGCTGAAAGACGACCACCACTGAACAAGACACACAAGCTGAAACGTCAAGACTGGGCCAAGAAATATCTCAAGACTGATTTTTCTAAGGTTTTATGGACTGATGAAATGAGAGTGAGTCTTGATGGGCCAGATGGATGGGCCCGTGGCTGGATTGGTAAAGGGCAGAGAGCTCCAGTCCGACTCAGACGCCAGCAAGGTGGAGGTGGAGTACTGGTTTGGGCTGGTATCATCAAAGATGAGCTTGTGGGGCCTTTTCGGGTTGAGGATGGAGTCAAGCTCAACTCCCAGTCCTACTGCCAGTTTCTGAAAGACACCTTCTTCAAGCAGTGGTACAGGAAGAAGTCTGCATCCTTCAAGAAAAACATGATTTTCATGCAGGACAATGCTCCATCACACGCGTCCAAGTACTCCACAGCGTGGCTGGCAAGAAAGGGTATAAAAGAAGAAAATCTAATGACATGGCCTCCTTGTTCACCTGATCTGAACCCCATTGAGAACCTGTGGTCCATCATCAAATGTAAGATTTACAAGGAGGGAAAACAGTACACCTCTCTGAACAGTGTCTGGGAGGCTGTGGTTGCTGCTGCACGCAATGTTGATGGTGAACAGATCAAAACACTGACAGAATCCATGGATGGCAGGCTTTTGAGTGTCCTTGCAAAGAAAGGTGGCTATATTGGTCACTGATTTGTTTTTGTTTTGTTTTTGAATGTCAGAAATGTATATTTGTGAATGTTGAGATGTTATATTGGTTTCACTGGTAAAAAAAAAAAAATTTGAAATGGGTATATATTTGTTTTTTGTTAAGTTGCCTAATAATTATGCACAGTAATAGTCACCTGCACACACAGATATCCCCCTAAAATAGCTAAAACTAAAAACAAACTAAAAACTACTTCCAAAAATATTCAGCTTTGATATTAATGAGTTTTTTGGGTTCATTGAGAACATGGTTGTTGTTCAAAAATAAAATTAATCCTCAAAAATACAACTTGCCTAATAATTCTGCACTCCCTGTACAGGTTCGTATTCTGACCCGCTGGATTTGTCAGATGAGGGTTCCCATTCCTCCTCATCCGACTGGGTCAGAATCCTGTAGGCCTCTTCAGAAGAATACCCCTTACTTGCCATTTGGTCAACTAAATTTAGGGGGTATTCCCTGAGACTACCCAAGAAAAAAAGCAAGCCTGTCTTACAAATGGGAGGCTAGCGAAGTACAGGAAGCCGCTGAGATTGATAAAAAATATCAAAACTGATTTTTTTTTATCGCCGCAGCGCTTGTGAAGTGATTGTGCAGTGATAAAGAAAAAAAGGCCTGATCGGGCAAACACTGCATTTTGGGTGGAGGGCGAACTAAGGTGACACTAATACTATTATAGATCTGACTGTGATCAGTTCTGATCACTTACAGATACTATAAAAGTACCAATGCTGATTAGCGATACACTAATCAGCGAATCAGTGACTGCGGTGCGATGGGCAGGGCGCTAACCGACGCTAACTATCTACCAAAGGGGCCTAAACGATCCTAAACCTAACAGTCAATACTGGTGGGGGAAAAAAGTGACAGTTTACACTGATCACTTTTTTCCCTTTCACTAGTGATTGACAGGGGTGATCAAGGGGTTAATTGGGGTGATGGGGGGTGATCTGGGGCTAAGTGTGTAGTGTTTGGTGTACTTACAGTGATGTGTGCTCTCTGCTGGGACCAACCGAAGAAAAGGACCCAACAGAGAGCACAGAAGCCATTTAACACACTATATTTATAAATATAGTGTGTTATATGGCTTCTGATTCGATTTTTCAAAAGTCACCAGCCTGCCAGCGATGATCATTGGCTGGCAGGCTGGTGACGAACTTCTCCTGCGCCGATTCCCGGCCCGCACTGCGCATGTGCAGGCCAGCTATGCTCGAAATCTCGCGTCTCGCGAGAGGACGCATCGGCGCGTCCAGGAGGAATAACAGGGCCGCCGCCAGGACGCAATCCTGCGTTCGGCGGTCCTGAGGTGGTTAAAGCAATGCTCTAGCCAAAAGCTTTCCAGTGAGATAAAAATAGTGTACAAAAAAGTGTATAAAAATAAGAGCTTATACTCACCGCTCCAAAATAGTGTACAAGAATTATGAGATTATACTCACCTCACTACTCCAATATATATATATATAAGAAGGACGTATATATGTGTGTACGTATGTATGTTCCGTGATCACACAAAAAATGCAACCACCGATTTCAACGAAACTTAGAATACACATCCCTTGCTACATGGAAATAAATCTTGTGGGGGGCATATGCCCCTACACAGCAACTGCATGGAGTTTGCATGCTCCAACTGTTTTTGCTACACACACATCGCTCTGTAACTCAAAAACTCAGCGATCAATTTATACTAAACTTGGTACACATATCACTTACTATCTGGGAAAGAATACTGTGGAGATAACATGCCGGTATACAATGAGTTTCTGTCTGTCTGTTCTTTATGCCTGACTAAACGACTGGACCGATCTTCGCCAAATTTGGCACACAGGTACATCAGGTGTCCGGGAAGGTTTTAGACCGGGTCACAGCTCTCTAGGACTTATCGTTCTTGAGATATTCCCCAAAAATGACCTGCATTAGCCAACACAAGCCTGCAAGTCTTTCTCTTCATATCCCACTGCCATACACATGGTCACGTGTCCCTTATCAGCCAATAGAAGCTTGCAGGTCCTCAGTCTCCACATACACACAGTTTTACTCCAGGTTTCCATAACAACCCAGCCATTTTTGTTCACTGCTGTAGGTCAGCTTTAGGCTAGGGCTACACGACAATAAGTCGCACGACACATAGGGCACAACTACACTGCTACATATGTTGCGCGACAATTTTTATGATGATAGTCTATGGCAGTGTTTCCCAACCAGTGTGCCTCCAGCTGTTGCAAAACTACACCTCCCAGCATGCCCGCACAGCCAAATGCAGTCCGGGCATGCTGGGAGTTGTAGTTTTGCAACAGCTGGAGGCACGCTGGTTGGGAAACACTGGTCTATGGTGTTGTACTGTGATATGTGACATGCTGCGACTGCGACAGTTGCAGAAAAATTCATCTTGGATGGAATTTTTTGCGACAGTCGTGTCGCAGTCGCAGCATGTCACATGTCGCAGTGCGACACAGCCTATCATCATAAAAATTGTTGAGACAAAATGTCGCGTGACACATGTTGTCGTGTAGCCCTAGCATTAAAGGGGCAGGGCGCTGTGGAGATCACTGTTAAAGGGGCGGACACTGTGAGGGTCACTGTTAAGGGGGAAGGGGCCACTATTAAAGGGGCAACTGCTGTGGAAGTCACTGTTAAGGCAAAAGAGTACTGTGAGGTCACTGTTACAGGAGCGGGGTACTGTGGAGGTCAATGTTAAAGGGGCGGGCCCCTGAGGTCACTGTCAAGGGAGTGGGGTGCTGTAAAACTCACTGTTAAAGGGGCGGGCTGCTGTGAAGGTCCCATTTTAAAGTGGCGGGGCACTGTGGGGGGTCAGTGTTAAAGGGGCAGAGTGCTGTAGAGGTCACTGTTATGGGGGATACTGTCGATATCTTTTAACGACACACAAACATTAAATGAAATAAACCTGTGCAAAGCCGGGTCCTTCTGCTAGTAGTGTATAAAAATAAGAGCTTATACTCACCTCCCCAAAAAGCCTCCACAACGGCACTCACAGGAGGGTGTCCCCGCCCCCAGGACAGGAAACGTAGAAGCGTTAGATTTAAATGGCCTCCTCCCCCTTACCTAATCAGTCAATAAGAGAGGACACGGAAATGATGCAAGAAACAATATGTATTAATAACTAAGGATAATTACATCATTATAGTAATAATCAACGAAAAATTATAACAGGGTGGGAAAATCCCAGTGCCGTTGTGGAGGCTATTGGAAAAACCAATTACCAGTAAGAGTAATGATCTCTTTTCCCCAACGCCTCCACAACGGCACTCACAGGAGGATTGACAGAGTAAATATGCTTAGGGAGGGACTGCAATTGAAAGTACTCTGCGACCAAAGGACAAGTCCTGGTTTCTATAAACGTTCAACCTGTAATGGTTAAAGAAAGTCATAGGGCTGGCCCATGTGGCTGCTCTGCAAATCTGATCCAACGAGACTGATGCGGCCTTGGCCCATGAGGAGGATACTGCTCTGGTGGAATGAGCTCTAATACCGTCGGGAGGTTGAAGATTCTTCTGTAAATAGGCTGATCTGATCATGCTTCTAATTCATCTGGCTATAGTTGGCTTACTCGCCTCGCGACCTTTGTTGGGGCCACTGGATAAACAACTGGTCAGAACGTCTGAAGGTGGTAGTGTTATTAAGGTAGCACAGAACGGTTCTTCTCACATTTAGGTTATGATACCTTTCTTCTTTCTCAGAGGATGGTGAAGGGCAGAAGGAAGGTAGCAAGATTTCCTGCTCGCAATGGAATCTGGAAACAACCTTGGGAAGGAAGGCAGGACAGTGTTTTAAGATTATACGATCATCCAGGATTACTAAATATGGAGACCTGCAGGAAAAAGCCTGGATTTCCCCGATTCTTCTGGCAGTTGTTATTGCCGTAAGAAACACCGTCTTGAGAGTGAGTAGTCTCAGAGGGATTTCGGCAACTTGTTCAAACGGAGGATACATTAGAAACGAAAGAACCAGGTTCAGATCCCAGGGGCGCAACAGTAGAATGAGATATGGGGACACTTCTCATAGCACCTTTTAGAAAGCGCCTGACCAATGGGGATTCTGACAATTTAATGTCCAAGAAAGCACTTCAGGCCGAAACCTGTACCTTGAGTGTTGACGGTCTTAGGCCCTTATCAAGTCCTGTATGAAGAAATTGTAAATGTTCATCATGTTACCCGAGAAGGACAGAAAAGCATTCCAGGTCCTCAGGTATATTCTTGACGTTATGGGCTTCCTACTGAGCAGGAGAGTGGTAATTACTGCATCTGAGAGATGTTTTTTCTTTAGGGCCCCGCGTTCAGTCTCCAAGCCGTCAGGCTTAGATGATTGACACTCGGATGATGTACTGGCCCCTGGTGTAGGAGATCCGGCGTGGATGGTAGAGTCAAAAAGGTTCCTGCGGAAATCCTGAGTAGTAGGGGGAACCACGATCTTCTAGGCCAGTAGGGGGCTATGAAGATCACCTTGGCCCCCTCCTCCTCCACTTTCATCAGCGCTTTGGAGATCAGACTGAAGGGAGGGAAGGCGTAAAGAAGACACCGGGGCCATGGTCGAGACAGGGCATCTACCCAAAGTGAATGATCCCCCTGGAAGAGGGAGTAAAATTGATTGGTCCATTTGTTGACCCTTGTGGCGAACAGGTCTAATTCCGGTGTCCCCCACCGGAGGCATAATTGACGGAAAACCTGAGGATTCAAGGGCCATTCTCCTTCTCTTAGGGCCTGGTGACTGAGGAAGTCGGCCAACGTATTGTCTTCTCCTTTGACATGTATAGCCGTTAGAGAAGTGAGGTTCTTTTCTGCCCAACAGAAGATCTTTGTGGCTACTGCCGCTAGGGAGCGACTTCTGGTTCCCCCGTTTGTTCAAATATGCAACTGTTGTAGTGTTGTCTGAAAAAATCTTTATACTTTTTGGTGATGAGGGGGTGTGAAGGGAGACGATTACGTTGTAAACGGTCAAGAGTTCTCTTAGATTTGAGGAGGCATGTTCCAAATCTGCTCCCCAAGTGCCCTGGACCACTTTTCCGTCTGCATGACCCCCCCCAGCCTGTACTGCTGGCATCCGTAGTCACAATCATCTGGTCCCCCTGTCGCCAAAAAACCCCAGTCTGAAGGTGCTTTCGAATTTTCCACCACATCAAGGATTTTTTTACTGACCTTGGAATGATCACCCGTTTTTCCAGGGCAGATGCGGTGCCGTCCCAGGAGGATAGAAGGAACGCCTGTAGAGTTCTTGTGTGGAACTGGGCCCACCTGACCGACGGGATTGTTGATGTTAGAAGCCCCAGGATGGTCATGATGTTCTGTATCGATGATATATTCCGGCTGCAAAACTGGGAAATCTTTAGGAGCAGATCGTCTTGCTTCCCCTGAGGAAGAAAAGACATTAACAGATGGGAATCTAAAAGGACTCCCAGAAAGGTCTTCCTTTGTTCCGGAATCAAGTCCGATTTTTTGAAATTGATAATCCAGCCTAGAGTGGAGAAACAATTCTGGATTTCTTCCAGGTGGGACTGGAGGATTTCCACAGATGGAGAGGCCATCAGGAAATCGTTGAGATATGCCTTTTAGGTGGAGGAATTTGGTGACTTCTGCCATTATTTTCGGGAATACCCTTGGGGCTGAAGAGAGCCCGAATGGGAGGGCTGCAAACTGAAAATGAAAGAGTTGATCTTTTAGGAAGACGGCAATTCTGAGGAACTTATGATGTCTGATGGAAATTGGAACGTGATAATAGGCGTCCTGCAGATCTATGGTCGCCATGAAGCAATCTTGTGGTAGAATGTTTATTGTGGACTTTATTGATTCCATCTTGAAGCGTTTGTATGTAATGGATCTGTTTAGACCCTTTAAATTTATTATTAGACGGTATGACCTGTTTGGCTTTTGGATTAAGAATATGGGAGAATATAAGCCTTTGCCTTGCTCCTCCTTCGGGACCGGACGAATCACGTTCTTCTGAACTAGAGATAAAATCTCTAATTCCAGGCAGGATTGCTTTTCTTTTTGAGGTAGCTTCTTGTTGATTAGGAAGCGGTCTGGAGGGAAGGAACGAAATTCCAACCTTAGGCCTTGTCTTAAGGTGTCTACCACCCACGGGGAGGCTCCTAAATCTTCCCAGATGGTAGCGAAATGCCTCAGTCTTCCCCCTACCTGGCATCTGGCGTCATAGCTTTGAGGTTGAGGAGTTCTCGGGGTTGAAAAGAAAACCTCTACCCCTACCTTTATAAGGCTGCCACCTCTTTGAACCTTCCTTTTTCTTAGGGTCCTTCGTGGATCTTTTTTGGTTCTGAAAGGAATGTCTTTGCTGGAAGTAGAGATTTTCCGTTGGAAACCCTTTCTTCTTATCCGCAGCCTTATCCAAGATGTCGTCCAGGGTGGAGCCAAATAATATGTCACTTTCACATGGGATAGAGCATAAACGATTTTTTGAGCTTGCGTCCCCTGACCATGTTCGGAGCCAGATTGCCCTTCTGGTGGCGTTAGACAGGGCTGCCGATCTAGCGGAGAGTCTGACTAAATCCGCCAAGGCGTCAGCCAGGATATTGGACGCTTTCTTCAGAGTTAGCAAGAAAGCAAGGATTTCTTCTCATCGCGTACCCGCCGCCAGATGGTCCTCCAGTTGGTTCAGCCAAACTGAAAGCACTCTTGCTGTGCAGGTAGATGCTATACCTGGACGCAACATAGCTGTACTCGTTTCCCAAGATCTTTTCAACAAGCTTTCACATTTCTTATCCATAGGATCTCTAAGGAGACCGGTATCCTCAAAGGGCAGCGAGGTTCTCTTTGAGATTCGGGCGACCGGAGCATCCACCTTAGGGGTCTTATCCCACAAGCTTAAATCAGACTCTGAGAAGGGGAATTTACACTTAAAGGAGCTGGTGATGGCCGATCTTTTTTCAGGATCCTTCCATTCTCCTGAAATAAGCATTTTGATGTTGTCAATCGGAAAGGTTCTCTTCTTTCGTTCTCCTAACCCCTGGAACATCTGATCCTGTATAGAATGTGGTTCCTTCACTTCTTCAATATTCATGGTTGCTCTAATAATTTTTAAGAGCCCGTGCGTCTCCTCTGGCAGAAATAGAGGTTTCCCCGAGCCATCAGAGGAGGAGGAGGATTCAGAGAATAATTTCCCTTCGTCTAAGTCAAAGGCCGTATCAGAGGACAGGGATCTTTGCGAGGTAGATGGCCTTGGAGATAGAGACATTCTTGAGTCCACGGCAGCACTAACTTCCTCTTTTATCATGGACCTCATAGTTTTGAGGAAGGACGGGGATTCATCAGTAACAATCTTCTCTGTGCATTTGGGGCACAGCGTTTTTTTTTTACTTAGAGAGGGCCTTCCTGCATATGGCACATTTTTTGCGCGTTAAGTCTCCACCGGTCGGCTTTGGGATCGAGGTCTCTCTGGCCTAAAATCAAGAAGGGTGTAAACTCAATAGGGCCAGCACTTTTATGGAGGCCAAGACCCATCACCGGTGGTAGATAAGTAAAATATTAAAGCACCCTGTTAGTGGAGCAAAAGGAAAAAAATGCAGGCAGTGACCATATCTCTCCTCAGGAAGGAGGCTTACCGGGCTGAGGGCTGAGGCAGAGGGATCCACAGGCTTCTTGGCAGTCTCCATGTCTCCCGGGGCCAGCATGCTGTCAGCGCAGTGTGAGGAGAACATCTGAATATATCCCCATGAATTTGAACACCGCTCCGCCCACTTGCGAGATTCTCTTGCCCAAGGAGAATCTCGCCTGATGATGTCACACGCCGGATCCCGCGATAGTTCCTCCAGAGAAACTGCCGCGCGCGCCCGGGGAAGCCTGAAAGCAAGGCTTACTCTCAGGAACGGGTAAGGGAGACCAAGCGTCCCCGGGGAACCCGATCCCGGCTCCAGCCCTCCCACATGAACGTGGGGAAGGACCCCCCGGAAGGAGGCTGGGCGATCTCTGCAAAAAAAGTTTTCCCGGCACTCCAGGAGAGGCTTCCATGCGTATTCCCGAGGACAGGAAACGACGACTGATTAGGTAAGGGGGAGGAGGCCATTTAAATCTTCCGCTTCTACGTTGTTTCCTGTCCTGGGGGTGGGAACACCCTCCTGTGAGTGCCGTTGTGGAGGCGCTGGAGAAAATAAGAGCTTATACTCACCTCACCGCCCCATAATAGTGTACAAAAATAAGAACTTATACTTACCTGACTTCTCCAGCTTTGCCTGGGTTCATGATGGTGCTCCACTTCCTACTGTTGTGCTGACATGACAAAAATGGCTGTGTATGCCATTTTAGCCAATCACTGGCTGCAGTGATGACCCTTTTACCCAGCTTAGCACCATTCCGAGCTGTGAGGGACTTCAGGCACCGTTGGAACAGCAGTGGCAGTGAATCGGTGAAGTGAGCAAGCTCTGTTATTTTTGCACATCATTGGAAACCTCTTTTATTTGGCAGGAATACGCCTCTACGGTTCTGTTCAAGTCAGGTTTGGTGCGCATGTTTGAAAATGCCATCAAATGTACTCCTCAGATGTATGCGGTATCCAGTTAAAAACATATATTACATAAAAAAACATAAGCTACATACAGGACAGACACACCTTCTCATTCAAAGAGTTTTCTTTATTTTCTTGACTATAAATGCATCAAAACTATGAATTAACACATGTGGAATTATATACATAACAAACAAGTGTGAAACAACTGAAAATATGTCATATTCTAGGTTCTTCAACGTAGCCACCTTTTGCTTTGATTACTGCTTTGCACACTCTTGGCATTCTCTTGATGAGCTTCAAGAGGTAGTCCCCTGAAATGGTCTTCCAACAGTCTTGAAGGAGTTCCCAGAGATGCTTAGCACTTGTTGGCCCTTTTGCCTTCACTCTGTGGTCCAGCTCACCCCAAACCATCTCGATTAGGTTCAGGTCCGGTGACTGTGGGGGCCAGGTCATCTGGCGCAGCACCCCATCACTCTCCTTCATGGTCAAATAGCCCTTACTTTCAAAGTTTTCCCAATTTTTCGGCTGACTGACTGACCTTCATTTCTTAAAGTAATGATGGCCACTCGTTTTTCTTTACTTAGCTGCTTTTTTCTTGCCATAATACAAATTCTAACAGTCTATTCAGTAGGACTATCAGCTGTGTATCCACCTGACTTCTCCTCAACGCAACTGATGGTCCTAACCCCATTGATAAGGCAAGAAATCCCACTTATTAAACCTGACAGGGCACACCTGTGAAGTGAAAACCATTTCAGGGGACTACCTCTTGAAGCTCATCAAGAGAATGCCAAGAGTGTGCAAAGCAGTAATCAAAGCAAAAGGTGGCTACTTTAAAGAACCTAGAATATGACCTATTTTCAGTTGTTTCACACTTGTTTGTTATGTATATAATTCCACATGTGTTAATTCATAGTTTTGATGCCTTCAGTGTGAATCTACAAATTTCATAGTCATGAAAATAAAGAAAACTCTTTGAATGAGAAGGTGTGTCCAAACTTTTGGTCTGTACTGTATATGATATGATACATGAAACATTTCAGCCAAGGATAAAAAACGTGACATCCATAAAGGGGTACTCCAGCAAAAAAAAAAAAAGTTTCCAGTGGGACTGTTTATCACATTGGAAATGGGTATTTGTATTCCCCTGGAAACATCTTATTTGGCTGGAATACCTCTGCTGACATAAAGTTTGGTCCACAAGTTTGAAAATGCCGCCAAATGTATGCAGTATCGTTTTATAAAAAAAAAAAAAAAAAAATGCTACACTTGTTAATATAGATCAAAAAAGGATATACCAATTTATACTCTAATTACACCCAAACCGTCCCATTATTTTCAATGGGACGGATCGCTACTATAGAAGTGTATAGGTACGAGCCGACCCATTGAAATGAATGGGACGGCTTAGGTGTAATTACACCTGCTCACCACTGCAGATGTGACGGCAAGTAGGTAAACAATGAAGAGGAGGCAGCACTGGCACTGCGCGCACCTTCTCTTCAACCAGCTGATTGGCTGGGGTTCCGGGTGTCGGACCCCCGCTGATCTGATATCGATGACCTATTCTGTGTATAGGTCATCAATATGAACAGCCCGGACAACCCCTTTAACTATTTGGGAAGCACCAATCTATACGTACACCTCTTAGGAAGAGAGACGGGAGACGACACGTTCACAGTTTTCTCATACAGCTGATTGGTGGGAGAGCCAGGTGTCGAACCCCCGCCAATGTCATCAATATAAACAGCCCGGACACCCCCTTTAATTTGTCAGCTACAATATCATGCATAGCAAGAACTGTTGAATACAGCAACTTTATAAATCACTTGAAAAAAAATTCAGCTGTCATGTGAGTTCCCTTTCTGCTGGTAGTGGCCACATGTAAGCACTGCAATCGTAGAGTATGGAAAATGGAACATAAAAACTGCAGGTCTAGGGCTGTAAATAAAATATATATAAAATATATATATATATAAAAAGCCTTAGGTACGTTGCCTTACTTTTAGTGTGTCGCGAGTCCAGTAGTAAAGTGGGTAAAGTTCACATCTATAGACACGTTTTCTTTGAATGGACCGCGCTGCACCCGGACAGAGCTGACAAATCCTCCCTTCCAGACCTCACAGGAATTTTATGGATATGGGTAAGCGTTCAGTTCACTTGTGTTCACCTTTCCTCCAGGTAACCTTGTGAGAAATCAAGGTGCCACCAATAGTGAAGTACAATCACACGAGGTTCCAACTGCAAGGTTTTTATTATACTTACAAGATGGATAAAATCACATGCGGTGTATACAAATCAAATCACCCTAATGATTTGATTTGTATACACCGCATGTGATTTTATCCATCTTGTAAGTATAATAAAAACCTTGCCGTTCAGATTTGGGAATAAATCAGGCAAAATGCTGGCTAACTTAGCACGGGGTAGGAGGGCTCCTACAGCCATCACAGCTCTGAAAGGGGAGGGGGGAGTGGTCCAAACAAATCCTGATAAATGAATTGCTGGGGAAATACTATGAGCGTCTCTACAGTGACACTCCAGAGGATCCCGGAAAGGGCGAGCGTTTCCTATCAGACGTCAAACTGCCTTCCCTGACTGAGGAACAACGGGGATCTTTAAATGCGGAAATCACTGCTGAGGAAGTACTGAGTATAATACGTTCCTTGCATAATGGGAAGGCGCCAGGCCCTGACGGATTCTCAGGGGAATTTTATAAAGTGCTAAAAGATAATCTTGCCCCCACGCTAGTGGAATATTTTAATCACTTGCTACACACGGGTAGTTTTCCTGCTCATGTGAATGTTGCTCACATTAAACTGATACTTAAGCCTAATAAAGACCCACAAGATCCAGGCTCGATCTCGCTCATTAACCAGGATCTCAAGATCTTGACTAAAATACTGGCTGACAGACTGAGCCTTTTAATGCCCGCCCTGATCGGTCCTTCACAAGTTGGTTTCATTAAGGGGAGGTCAGGGGAGGCCAATATCAGGAAGGTGTTGGCAACCTTGGATTGGGTTCAGCGCCGCCCTCAGCCAGCCACGACCCCTATTCTGTTGGCTTTGGACGTGGAAAAAGCTTTTGATTCATTGCGATGGGACTGGCTGGGGGTGGTGCTGGATAGATTCAAGATATTTGGGGATATCCGTACTTTCCTGAAGGGTCTCTATTCCAGCCCAGCGGCGCGCATTCATACGGGTGGTTTTCTGTCCCAGGTTTTTCCCCTTCAGAGAGGAACTAGACAGGGTTGTCCACTTTCCCCCCTCCTCTTTGACCTGGCCATCGAACCTCTAGCTAGATTTTTAGAGGACTCTGACTTGTACTCAGGTATCACTATAGGTAAGAAAGAGGTCAAACTGGCTTTGTATGCCGATGATCTTCTGATCTTTATGGACACTCCTCAGCGACATTTAGGCCCCTTAATAGAGTTCCTTTTTTTGGGTCCTTTTCGGGTTATAAAATAAATTAGTCTAAAAGTGAGATTCTGGAGTTACACGCCACTAATCCACCGCAGTTCTGGTTGGATCTGGGTTTCTCTTTGACTGCTGTTAAGAAATATGTCACTTACTTAGGGGTTAAAATCGGTAAGCTCCCGGGGTCACTATACTCGCTAAACTACCCTCCCCTCATAGCGAAAATAATATCTGAATTACAGAAATGGCATTCACTCCCCTTGTCTCTACTAGGTAGGTGCCAGCTCATCAAAATGATGAGCTTTTCTAAGTTGCTCTACCCCCTCCAAACGCTTCCGATCCTACTGAAACATAATGATGTCACTGCCCTGAATAAAGCGTTTACCACGTTTTTGTGGTCCGGCAAGCGCCCTCGTATCTCTCTTTCGAAGCTTATGCTGTGGAAACCGGAGGGAGGAGTGAAATTCCCGAATATACGGGGTTACATCCTGTCTTATGCGTCACATATCCGATTGGGTGCACAATACTGATCTTTTCTCTAATAGGGAACTGGAACAAAACCTGGTGGCTCCTTGGAACTTGGTAACGTGCCTTCATTCTAACCTGGCCTCGTTACCCAAGGATATTAAATCCTCGCTTTTACTGAGAGATACGATAGCAGCCTGGAAGGCGATCAGGAAGACAGTAGGTTTGCCTCACGCAATCTCTAAATGGATGCCGTTGTGGTGTCATCCAGAATTCCCGTCAGGAATTAGTTTGAGACCCTCTGAGCTGTGGGTGTCTAGAGGGTTGACTAGGGCGGAACATCTGATGCACCAAGGGGAAAGGCGTTGGCTGACCCCAAAAGAACTGAAGGAAAAATATGCCCTGCCGGATTCCCACTTCCTGCTAATAATGCAGATTGTGGGTTTCTGTTCACATAGGTTGCGTGATCTGTCAAAGGAGGCGAATACGAATTCCTTCGACGAGATCCTCAGTTTCTCTCCCCAAACAGTTTCACTCTCTAGGTTATATAGGGCTCTTTCAGGCAATTTCACGAAGGCCAAAATGTCCACACTTTTTAAGAAGTGGGAGCGTATCACCATGGATGATGAGATTGGGGAAAAGATCCTAGAAGGCTGGAGTAAGGTCCACCAGTGCGTGATAGGCGAGACTTGGCGTGAAACGTATTTTAAAATGATGCATCGAGCCATTTATGGTTTTAATTTTCCAGCCTCGCCTCAGTTTCCGGACCGCATCACCCATTGTCCAAACTGCAAAATGGCTGCTACGGATTTCTGGCATGGCATATGGACATGTCCTAAGGTAGTCAAATTTTGGGCCACCGTGATTGATTATGTCAGGACAAACTGGTTGTTGGAATTACCTATGGAACCCCAGGCCCTGGTCTTCCATTACATACGTCTGGAAAACCCAACTCAGGTACCGATCATATTGCACTCTGTTTTATTAGTGGCTAAAAGAGTCTTGCTTCAAAGATGGCTCATGGATGCCATGCCAGATATCCCAGCTGTGGTCTCTGATTTGAAAGTTTTGTTGGGCTTTGAGAGGATTGAGGCGTCTAGGCACAAAGAAGGTTCAGCCTCCAAATTGCGCATTTTTATTGCCGCACACTTTAGTCCAGTTGAGATTGGGGAATTAGTCAAACCCTTTCAGTACACCTCATGGTATCTTAAAGCATCTCTAGGTAATACCTTGGGCCCCCTGGCAGTATAGCCCTGCCTTCCCCCCCCGTGTCTCTCTCCCTCTCCACCTCTTTCCTTTCTTTTCTTTTCTCCCCGGTGTCTTCGATTCTTGTTTTATTTATTTTAAGTTAAAATAAAAAATGCAGTCAGATTCATATGTACTGAATTCGTGTCCCCTATGATGCCGTTTTTGACCCCCTGACTCCTTTCGGAGGACATGTGGGGAAAGAATGTATAATGTGTGATAAGTGGGTACATGACCCTTGCATTGTTTTTTGTGAATCTGCTTCAAATAAACAGAATAAAAAATATAAAAAAACTTGCAGTTGGAACCTCGTGTGATTGTACTTCACTATTGGTGGCACCTTGATTTCTCACAAGGTTACCTGGAGGAAAGGTGAACACAAGTGAACTGAACGCTTACCCATATCCAGAAAATTCCTGTGAGGTCTGGAAGGGAGGATTTGTCAGCTCTGTCCGGGTGCAGCGCGGTCCATTCAAAGAAAACAGGTCTAGGGCTGTGATTAGCTGAAAGAGGAGAAAACGAGTTTTCGTTCCGATGGAATGTCTATTCCATGATGTACATGTATAACGGTATATGTCATAAATAAGAGTGCACAGTGATATTTGGAGTTAATTTCTGAAAACATGGAAGTCATAGATAGATGACTGTGTGTTCTATGAACCTTCATGTTCCCCTCTTACCTCTTGGACGTGCTCTTTGAATACATGCACAGGTCCTTGTGGTTTGGATACGTCCCATATCTGCAGTGATCCATCTCCACTAGATGTTACCAGGATATTCTCATTGATTTCGCTCCATGTCACATCAAACAGTGCATCGGTCCACTCAAAGCTAGGTCATGTAATAGAAAATATTATGAATGAAGAAAATAACTTGCAGAAAGCATGCAAGCGAAAAAATCAATTGGATGCATAGGAGGTATTCAAGGATGCATATGGAAACAGTCAATGATGAAAAAACCAGTTAAATGGTCACACAACTTAGCATAAATCAGGGATTCTCAACCTGCGGCCCACCAGCTGTTGCAAAACTACAACTCCCAGCATGCCCTAATAGGGATAGTCTGTCCAGGCATGCTGGCAGTTGTAGTTTTGCAACATTTGGAGGGCCGCAAGTTGGGCATCCCAGGCATAAATCAATTGTACAGGTGAATATAAGAAACTTTGTAATATACATTAGCAAACAAATCATTATTTCTCCACTTATGAGCTCTTCTACTCCCTTCCCTCCTAAAGCAGTTCATATTCAAGATAACGATCAGCTAAACACTTGTTCAGCTGACAGTTACGGAAGGAAACAGTGTAGCTTGCTGTGTTACACTGTTTGCGTAGCTTCCATTCACTGCTACTGGAGCCACAGAAACAGCAAAGAGCAGCCCAAATGGCCGTTTCCTTAATCCAACTGACCTCCAGCCAGCGGACATATTATGACTGAATCGGTGACTGATATACACCAAATAAATAATCCCCTACAAGTATTCTCCATTTGCTATCAATTGTGGAGCATCTTTTCTTAAAATTCTGTATTGAAAATAGGTGCTTTGTCCTCGCTGGGAACTAATCCTGATCTCGGAGCTGCTTACCTTTTAAAACAAAGAAGACCCGCATCATTTTGGTCTAGCAAGAAAAGAGTGCCACAACCTAAGGAAACAAACCACAAAGGGAGTATGTGTAAATTTTATGTCAAAGTAATGAAAAAAAAAACTGTTACAGTAAATGTTTGGAAAAAATTAAGTGGGCATTTATTATTCATAGTACGTCTCTTTTTTGGAGGCAAACTGTTGCATGTTTTGGCGCACGTCTTTGTATTTATTTACACAACCATATTTTCGATCCACATTCGATCTCATTTTTTTCTGATGGCACACGGACCCATTCATTTTAATGTTGCCACATTGTCGTATGCCCATTCCGCTGCCCTGCAAAAAATGATGAAACTTACTCCTAACGGTAATTGGATTTTTCCTTTAGCCTCCACAACGGCACTACCTGGAGGGTACCCACCTCTTCAGGGATAGGAAAACAACAGAGATCAGCGCATAAAAACCCCCTTAACCTTCACCAGTTGTTTTCCTGTCTCTCAAGTGGCATAATGTGGATCAGCAAGGGTGCATGGGTCCTTTGCTACGTTCTCCTGGTCTCCGGAAAGGCTCCTGCAGGTTGAAGGATCCCGGAGCGATTTTAGGCTCCTCCTCTTCCCCTCTGGCTTAAGTCCGGCGTGTGCTGGCTGCCCGGGATCGTTGGTGCGGTGGTTTGGGGGCGTTCCTAGGTCCAGGGAATGCTCCGATATCTACTTCCAGGTGCGGCATGCTATGGAACGCAGCGCAGGCGTGTGACGTCATCATGCTTTACCTAGAAGTGCTTGGGCCGGCGGCAGCATTGAAAAAGGAGGCAGACCGCGTTCTGCCTGGCGACTTTGTCAGCGTGGGAGTAATAGTAACGCTAGCCTCCTCTGGACCGCCAGCATGTCTGCCCCAGATGATCTGGACCCTGCAAGAAAGACCACCGACTCCTCCAGCCCATTAAGCCCCCTCCCTGAGGACATGTATTTATATATGATTCACCGTATTTATTGAGCACAGGGTGTGGATGTTCCTTATATTCTTGGTGACGGCTCTCCTTAAAGATTTATATATGGATATCCTCAGATTCTATACTAACCCCCCCCCTTGTTTTTTAGGGGAGGGGGAGCTTGAAATCATCTGGAGAACAGTCACAAAAAAGATCGGTGCACAGGCTTGGTTTGTGCTGTATTTAAACAGAAGGGCGCACCATAGGGTAATAACGTTTGCGATACACAACTGGAATTACAGAATTACAGATGCAAGGCTCACCTTGATGGGTTGTGCTGTCTGTAGGCACAACACTAGTAGATGCTCATCAAAATTGATGCTGAGAACTCAGTTACTGGTTGGTCTGCAGCCACGGGTGGAGGCACTTCTTTATGGAGATGCCTGGGGTCCCCAAGAAGAGGCAGAGTTCCAGAGGAGAAAGTTTCCCACGGCGCAAAGGACTAGCCAGAATTCAAAGCAGATCTCAGAGAAGGTGCGCTGCCTCAGCCACCTCGGAGACCAGGCGAAAAGGTGCAAAAATACATTATCCACTGCTACAAAAAAATATCTTTGTCCAAAATGCATAAATAGTCTCAGAAGAATCCCCATCTATTGTGGATAGATTAAGATCCTTAATTAAGGAAGAAATTGGTGCAGCCATTGATGCGAGATTGGCGGTAGTCTCTCCTAAACCTTCCACCCCCAGAGCGGTACCCTCTGTAATTGATGAACATTTTTCTGGTCTGGATGAGGAAGAAGCCTCTTCTGATACGGATTCTAGTATCTCTGAGGGCTCCTCAGGTCGCCCTTTGTGTTCCATAGAGGAAACCAAGTACTTACCGTAAAACCATTAGGGCGACAATAAATTTAGAAGAGACTAAAGAGCCATTATCTATCCAGGATCAGATGGTTTTAGGACTGGCGGAGAAAAAGAAACGGGTCTTCCCAGTGCACTCCAACATAAGAAATTTAATCCAGAATGAATGGAAAGATCCTGAGAAAAGAGAGGCAGCATCTAGGATGTTTAAAAGGAAATATCCTTTTGCAGAGGATGATTCCAGCTCCTGGGACAAGGCCCCAAGGGTAGATGCGCCAGTCGCTAGTATCTCCAAAAAATCTTTATTGCCGTTTGAAGACTTAGGGATCCTCAAAGATCCTATGGATAAGAAATGTAAATCCCTGCTTAAAAAATTCTGGGAGTCTCAGACACATATACAGCAAGAACCCTGTCTTTATGACTGACAACTAGAAGAACATATTCAGTCAGGCACTCCCAGAGAAGATATTCTCGCCTCCATCCCAGTCCTAAAGCAGGCTTCAAATTACCTGGCAGATGCCTCGGCAGATGTGGTGAAATTATCAGCAAAAACCACAGCCTTATCAAATGCCTCTCGTAGGGCAGTACGGTTAAGGTCCTGGAATGGAGATTCAGTATCAAAGAATGAGCTCTGTGCCATCCCATGTGAAGGCGATCGTTTATTCGGGAAAGCCTTAGATGATATCCTGGAGAAGTCTTCCAAAAAGAAAAAAGGCTTTCCTGCGGAGTCAAAGTTTTCCATCAGAGTAATTTTCGCTCCCAAAGACGTCCTGGATTTGATCAAAAAAGGAAGAACTCGGGGTCGTTAAAATGGAAAAGTAAAAGATTCCTCTTTTCAGAAAAATCGGATCAGGGGAAGATTAAAAAAAATATGTCAGTCCTGGGAACAAATTCACGCCTCTCCCTGGGTGCTGTCTATAATAAAATCAGGATACAGGCTGGAACTATCAGATCCCGTGACCCCCCCCCCCCCCCCCCTCCCCGACAGATACCTGGAAAATTCAAGACTAAAGGGAGAAAAACAATCCTCTGCAGGTGGATGCATTGGCATACAGTTGGCCAAAGGGTCTCCTGTATGCCTTCCCACCCTTTTCACCGATTCCCAAGGTCCTGACAAAGACTATAGAAGAAAAGGCTCATGTGATACTAATCACCCCCTACTGGCCCAGGAGAGCATGTTTTCCTATCCTCAAAAATCTGTCAGGAGAAGATTACTGGACCCTTACTCTTTTTTCGGATCTACTGCACGAAGGTCCAGTCCCTCATCCCAGCATCCCTCAGCTTCATCTGACGGCCTGGAATTGGCAGGTGCCATCTTAAGACAGGAAGGGACTCATGGACAAGGTAATAAATACTTTAATGCAGAGTAGAAAACCTGTGACTTCCAAAATATATCTAAGATCCTGGAAGGCTTTTCTTACCTTTACTAATAATGCCTGGGGTCCATCCATGTCTCCAGATCTGGGACTGGTCCTAGATTTTTTTCCAGTCAGGACTGGATCAAGGTCTTAGAGTAAGTACTCTGAAGGTACAGGTGGCAGCGTTAAGTGCATTTATGGGGGTAAAGCTGGCTGATGTGGATCTGATTAGAAGATTTTTTTTAAGGGTGCTAATAGACTACACCCAAACTTCAGATCCTCTGTCCCTCTTTGGGATTTAAATTTAATGTAGTCTTGTCTGTCCTCATGGTTTCTCTCTTTGAGCCCATTCAGGATTTATCTATGAGGCTTTTGATTTTTAAAACAGTTTTTTTACTAGCTATTACAACAGCTAGAAGGGTTGGTGAGACTCAAGCTTTTTCAATTCAACCATCCGGTGCTGGAAGACAGGATTATTTTAAAACATTCTCCTGAGTTTCTTCCTAAAGTGGTGTCCAGATTTCATTGCCATCAAGAAATTTCTCTCCCTTCGTGTCCTCAGGATGTCTCAGAAAAAGAGAAGAGGTTCAGTAACTTAGACGTCAGAAGAGGTGTTCTTTAATATCTAGTAGTAACTAAAGCCTTCAGGAAGACAAACCAGTTGCTGGTCCAGTACCTGGGCGTAAACCAGGGTACAGCGGCTAGCCAGGCTTCCATAACACGCTGGATTAAGTCCTGTATATCTCTGTTTTACAATGAAAAAGAGATGGCTCCCCTGTCAGGAGTCAGGGCCCATTCTACACGAGCCTTGGCTGCCTCGTGGGCAGAGGGGGCCTCTGCCTCCCTTGAAGATATTTACAGAGCAGCTACGTCAAACCCTTCTACTTTTTATAGACCCTATAAACTTGATGTATTATCCAATAAGGACCTATTTTTTGGAAGAAAGGTTTTGTCTGCAGTCGTCAGAACCCCACCCCACCCCGAGTGGATTCTTTGTTATTCCTCCAAGTAGTGCCGTTGTGGAGGTGTGGGGAAAAGATGAAAATTACTCTTACCGGTAATTGGATTTTCCTTTAGCCACCACAACGGCACAGGGAATTCCCACCCATTATTGTTTTGTTAGATTTTTTTCGGTCGACAGTTGACCCCTTTTCATTTGTATTGTTATGTTGATTAACCTTATTAAAAGATGCATCTATTTTTGAGTCCTAGGCTATTAACTGGTGAAGATAAAGGGAAGGGGGCTTTTATGCACTAATCTCGGTTGCTTTTCTGTCCCTGAAGAGGTGGGTACCCTCCAGGTAGTGCCGTTGTGGAGGCTAAAGGAAGATCCAATTAACGGCAAGAGTAATTTTCATCTTTTTTTGAGGGGCAGCGGAATGGGAATAAAACAATACCCCGAGTGCTGTCCACATCTTTTGTGGCACCATCAAAATGAATGGGTCCGTGTTAGGCTTCGACCGATATTGATTTTTTTAAGACCGATACCGATAATTTGTGAACTTTCAGGCCGATAATTTATACCGATATTCTGTGGAATTTCATTTAAAAAAAATATAAAAAAATTCCTACACAAATCTGCTGAAAATGAATATTTTTATTGTTAATGTGTATTTATTTTTTGGGGTAAATCTTTCTTTTTTATTTATACTTAATATTTTGGTGTTTTTTTTTAACTAACTTTTAGCCCCCTTAGGGACTAGAACCCTTGTCCTATCCACCCTAATAGATCTCTATCAGGGTGAATAGGATCTCACACTTTCCCTGCTGCTCTGTGCTTTGTGCACACAGCAGCATGGAGCTTACCATGGCAGCCAGGGCTTCAGTAGCGTCCTGGCTGTCATGGTAACTGATCGGAGCCCCAGGTTTACACTGCTGGGGCTCCGATCGGAGGAGGAGGAGAGAGGGGACCCTGTGGCCACTGCCATCAATGATTAAAACTGGGGGGGCTTGTTAATGTTTTTAATACTGGGGTGGGTGGCGCACTGCGCCACCAATGATTAATACTGGGGGACTTGGGGGGGCACACTGCGCCACCAATGAACATAAGTCTCTCATTTATTCATATACAGAAGGTGGGAGCTGGCTGCAGAATCACATAGCCGGCTCCCGACCTCTATGAGTGGTAGCTGTGATCCGCGGCACCTAAGGGGTTAACTACCGCGGATCGCAGCTACCGCTCATAGAGGTCGGGAGCCGGCTATGTGATTCTGCAGCCAGCTCCCACCTTCTGTATATGAATAAATGAGAGACTTATCTTCATTGGTGGCGCAGTGGCCAAAACCCCTCCCCTCCTCTTGTCATCTGTCTTTCCATTGGCGGCAGCGGCAGCAGCAGCACAGGGGGAGGGAGACACTGCTTCCTTCTCCCCTGTGCTGCTGAGGGAACACGGAGAGCGCTGTCAGCAGCGCGATCTGTGTTCCCCATACGTTATCGGAATATCGGCAAAATAGATGCCGATAACGGTCAAAAGCCTGAATATTGGTAAAACCGATAATCAGTCGATCCCTAGTCCGTGTGCCATCAGAAAAAAATGCGGATCGAATGTGGACCGAAAATACGGTTCTTAGCCTGACTGGGGAAAAAAATAGAACATAGCCGTTTGTAACATACTGTGGGACCTGCAGAAGGGGAAAGAGCAGGATAAACATGGTGTCTGTTTTCAGGATCTGCTGTCTGCAAAACGGACACAGTCGTGTGAATGCCACTTAACAAGAGTTAGGTTGGATTTACACGTCCAGGAGTGGATTCAATACAAATGGTAAATGTAAAGAAAAAACTTCTCCCTTCTGGATCCATTTCTGGCTTTAGCTCAAAAAATGCATCAAAAACTGCACCTCAAACTACATCAAAAACTTCATGTTTATTTCCAACCTAAGGCCTAATTCAGAAAGCCATGATGTAGGCTTATTTTAGAGTTCTTAAGCCTCATTCACATGTCAGTGTTTTGGTCAGTGATTTCCATCTGTGATTGTGAGCCACAAACAGTAGGGCACAATTCCTGGCCCTACTGCAAGTTTAACCCCTTAGGGACGCATGACGTATCGGTACGGCATGTTTCCCGAGTCCTTAAGGACCCATGACGTACCGGTACGTCATGTGTTGTTCCGATCACTGCCGTGCTGCTGGCAGTGATCGGAACCCGATGCCTGCTTAAATCATTGAGCAGGCACCTCGGCTAAATGCATGGGGGGGTCCCGTGACCCCCCCATGTCCGCGATCGCAACAAACCGCAGGTCAATTCAGACCAGCGGTTTGTTGCGCTTTCTGCAGTTTCTGATCGCTGCGGTCCCTGACCGCGGCGATCAGAAACTTTAGTGTGGCAAAAATATATATTTATCACCCCCCTGCACCTCTGAACGATTTTAGCCCGGTGGGAGGTGCAGGGGGGGGTTGCGGTGCGGGAGGCGGGCGGTGCGGCAGGCGGGATCGCGATCTCCCGCCCGCCTCCCATTGAATAATCGTTGGTGTACATTGGGTATACCAGGGTGCCAGCACATTGCTGGCACCCTGGTATAAACGGCTGACATCGGTGATGCGATGTCAGCCGTTTAACCCTTTCCATACAGCGGTCCGTACGGACCGCTGTATGGAAAAGGTTAACAGCTCAGGGAGCTCCCTCCCTCTCCGATCGGGGGGCTGCTGTGCCTTTGCAGCCCCCCGATGGAGAGGGAGAGAGCCCCCAGACAGCCCCCCGCAGCCCCGTGCTCACCCTTCCCCGTCTGCGAAGTTCTGAGCAGACGGGGAAGGTTCCCATGGCAACAGGACGCCGTCTCAGGCATCCTGCTGTCCATGGTGCTGAACAGATCTGTGCTGAAGGCAGAGATCTGTTCAGTGTAAGTAAAATACAGTGCAGTACCCTATAGAGTACAGTACTGTATTATACAGACATCAGACCCACTGGATCTTCAAGAACCAAGTGGGTCTGGGTAAAAAAAAGAGTGAAAAAAAAAGTAAAAATCAAAAAACACATTTATCACTGATTAAAAATGAAAAAAATAAAATTCCCTACACATGTTTGGTATCGCCGCGTCCGTAACGACCTGATCTATAAAACGGTCATGTTACTTTACCCGAACGGTGAACGCCATAAAAATAAAAAATAAAAAACTATGATGAAATTGAAATTTTGCCCACCTTACTTCCCAAAAAAAGGTAATAAAAGTGATCAAAAAAGTCGCATGTACGCCAAAATTGTAACAATCAAATCGTCATCTCATCCTGCAAAAAATTAGACCCTACTTAAGATAATCGCCCAAAAACTGAAAAAACATGATTTTTTTGGTTTCAAAAATGAAATCATTGTGTAGAACTTACATAAATTTAAAAAAAGTATACATATTAGGTATCGCCGCGTCCGTATCGACCGCCTCTATAAAAATATCACATGACCTAACCCCTCAGGTGACCACCGTAAAAAAATAAAAATAAAAACGGTGTAAAAAAAGCCATTTTTTGTCATCTTACGTCACAAAAAGTGTAATAGCAAGCGATCAAAAAGTCATATGCACCCCAAAATACTGCAAATCAAACCATCATCTCATCCCGCAAAAAATGAGACCCTACTTAAGATAATCGCCCAAAAACTGAAAAAACTATGGCTCTTAGACTATGGAGACACAAAAACTTTTTTTTTGTTTTAAAAATGAAATCATTGGGTAAAACTTACATAAATTAAAAAAATTGTATACATATTAGGTATCTCCGCGTCCGTGACAACCTGCTCTATGAAATTACCACATGATCTAACCTGTCAGATGAATGTTGTAAATAACAAAAAAAAAACTGCCAAAAAAGCTATTTCTTGTTACCTTGCCGCACAAAAAGTGTAATATAGAGCAACCAAAAATCATATGTACCCTAAACTAGTACCAACAATACTGCCACCCTATCCCGTAGTTTCTAAAATGGGGTCACTTTTCTGGAGTTTCTACTCTAGGGGTGCATCAGGGGGGCTTCAAATGGGACAAAAACAGTCCAGCAAAACCTGCCTTCCAAAAACCGTATGGCATTCCTTTCCTTCTGCTCCCTGCCGTGTGCCCGTACAGCGGTTTACGACCACATATGGGGTGTTTCTGTAAACTACAGAATCAGGGCCATAAATAATGAGTTTTGTTTGGCTGTTAACCCTTGCTTTGTAACTGGAAAAAAAATATTAAAATGGAAAATCTGCCAAAAAAGTGAAATTTTGAAATTGTATCTCTATTTTCCATTAAATCTTGTGCAACACCTAAAGGGTTAACAAAATTTGTAAAATCAGTTTTGAATACCTTGAGGGGTGTAGTTTCTTAGATGGGGTCACTTTTATGGAGTTTCTACTCTAGGGGTGCATCAGGGGGCTTCAAATGGGACATGGTGTCAAAAAACCAGTCCAGCAAAATCTGTCTTCCAAAAACCAAACGGCGCACCTTTCACTGTACGCCCCGCTGTGTGGCCGTACAGTAGTTTACGGCCACATATGGGGTGTTTCTGTAAACGGCAGAGTCAGGGCAATAAAGATACAGTCTTGTTTGGCTGTTAACCCTTGCTTTGTTAGTGGAAAAAATGGGTTAAAATGGAAAATTAGGCAAAAAAATGAAATTCTCAAATTTCATCCCCATTTGCCAATAACTCTTGTGCAACACCTAAAGGGTTAACGAAGTTTGTAAAATCAGTTTTGAATACCTTGAGGGGTGTAGTTTCTTAGATGGGGTCATTTTTGGGTGGTTTCTATTATGTAAGCCTCGCAAAGTGACTTCAGACCTGAACTGGTCCCTAAAAATTGAGTTTTTGTAAATTTCAGAAAAATTTCAAGATTTGCTTCTAAACTTCTAAGCCTTATAACATCCCCAAAAAATAAAATATCATTCCCAAAACAATTCAAACATAAAGTAGACATATGGGGAATGTAAAGTCATCACAATTTTTGGGGGTATTACTATGTATTACAGAAGTAGAGAAACTAAAACTTTGAAATTTGCTAATTTTTCAAATTTTTTGGTAAATTAGGTATTATTTTGTGCAAAAAAAAAAATTTTTTTTTACTTCATTTTACCAGTGTCATGAAGTACAATATGTGACGAAAAAACAATCTTAAAACGGCCTGGATAAGTCAAAGCGTTTTAAAGTTATCAGCACTTAAAGTGACACTGGTCAGATTTGCAAAAAATGGCCAAGTCCTTAAGGTGAAATAGGGCTGAGTCCTTAAGGGGTTAAAAGGGTTTCCAGGCTCCTGATATTGATGACCTATTCTCAAGATAGGTCAGTTATATACAATCAGTGAGGTTCTGACACACCGCACTGCCACCGATCAGCTGTTCCCTCCCTCCACCAAAACAAGAAGAGGGAAGCACAATGATAATGCAAAGGAGTGCAATACAAACAAAGTGTATTATAGAAAAGAGGGAATATATAAAGTCACAAATCCAAAAGTATATCCAAAAATATAACAAGCTTTATTATACCCACCAACAGACAAGTTAAAATACTGTATAAAATATAAACCTATGGAGGGACCAGAATGCATCCCTCTATATTAAAGGGGTTGTCTCACTTCAGCAAGTGGCATTTATCATGCAGAGAAAGTTAATACAAGGCACTTACTAATATATTGTTGTTAACCATATTGCTTCCGTTACTGGCTGGATTCATTTTTCCATCACATTATACACTGCTCGTTTCCATGGTTACAGACCACCCTGCAATCCATCAGTGGTGGTCCTGCTTGCACAATATAGGAAAAAGCACTAGCCTATGTGCTCTCCAATGGTGCTGGCCACCAGATAGCCTGATGCTTTTTCCTATAGTGTGCAAGCACGACCACCACTGATGGATTGCAGGTTGGTCGTAACCCCTGGAAATGAGCAGTGTATAATGTGATGGAAAAATTAATCCAGCCAGCAAAGGAAGCAATATGGACCATCACAATACATTAGTAAGTGGCTTGTATTAACTTTCTCTACATGATAAATGCCACTTACTGAAGTAAGACAACCACTTTAATGTATTATTATCCATATTGCTTCCTTTGCTGGCTGGATTCATTTTTTTATCACATTATACACTGCTCGTTTCCATGGTTACTACCACCCTGCAATTCCAGCAGCAGTAGCCATGCTTGCACACTATAGAAAAAAAGCCTCTCTGGTAGTGGGAACCATTAGAGCTCACACAGGCTGGTGCTTTTTTCTATAGTGTGCAGGGTGGTAGTAACCATGGAAACGAGCAGTGTATAATATGATAGAAAAATGAATCCAACCAGAAAAGGAAGCAATATGGACAATCACAATACATTAGTCAGTGCCTTGTATTAACTTTCTCTACACGATAAATGCTATTTGCTGAAGTGACATAACCCCTTTAATGCACACCTAATTCCCAATAAGAACAAAAGTAATGCCCAGGCAATCCATAGATCAAAAATCTATATCCTAATTAAAGGGAACCTGCCACTATGAAAATTGAAAATTGAATGTAAGCTACAGACAGTATGTTATATAGTAGGAGGGGCTGAGCCGATTGATGTATAGTTTTGTGGGAAATATTCAGTATAATTTGTATTTCATTCATGTAATTTCCTGCTCTTTCTGGGCTTTGAAGTCATGGAGATGGTCCTATCAGTGACTGACAGCCTTCCCTCTATGACTGTGTATACACAGATAGCTGTCAATCACTGATAGGACCGCCTCCATGACTTCAAAGCCCAGAATGAGCAGGAATTTAAATGAATAGGAAAAAAATTGCATTCCAAATGTGCTCCACTAGGGGGTACTTTCACACTAGCGTTATTCTTTTCCGGAATTGATTTCCGTCCTAGGGGCTCAATACCGAAATAGAAATGATCAGTTTTATCCCCATGCATTCTGAATGAAGAGCATTCCGTTCAGGATGCATCAGGATGTCTTCAGTTCAGTATTTTTGCCTTTTCAGGACGGAGATAATACCGCAGCATGGATTTTTTCCCATTGAAATGCATTAATGCCAGAGTATTCCGGCAAAACGGATCAGTTTTTGCGGTCTGCGCATGCTCAGACTGCAAAAAATGTGAAAAAAATAAATGCCGAATCCGTTTTCACGGATGACACCGGAGAGACAGATCCGGCATTTCAATGCATTTGTCAGACGGATCAGGATCCTAATCCGTCTGACAAATGCCATCAAATTACACACGTTTTGATGGATCTGGCAGGCAGTTCCGGCGACGGAACTGCCTGCCGGAATCCTCTGCTGCAAGTGTGAAAGTACCCTAACCGAAAGTGACAAGTTACTACCTAAGTGGAATGAAACACACACTGTAATCCAAGTGCGTTTCAAACACCGGAAGCAACAAGTCACCACCGGTCAAACTAAAAAGTTAATACGGTATGTAAATATATAATGAAAATTCCAAATGATAAAGGTCAATAGCATATAGTTAGCAACGTGCATAATAAAAAGTTAGAAAACTCTAGAAAATTTGCAATATTAACTAATATATACCAAGAACATGTATTATATATATATATATATATATATATAATCCATAATAAAATAAATATTGATCATAATATAATTCATTCAGAGCTGAATCCATATCTAATTATGCGCTAGTGCAATTAAAGTGAATAGAACTCATATAGTAATTGTACCTAATTAACCCACAACTAATAAGCGAGTGCAATTAGAAAAGTGGATAAAATGAATATACGGCGATTATGTGCTAGAGCAGAGAAAAGTCGCAAATAATAACCCGCTGGCACTGGAGCTAGCTCATGAAAGGAACAGGAAAGCACAGCTCCATTAAAAGTGTAGTGGCCGTAGCAGGTTACACACAGCTCAGTTCCCATTCTCTTCAGTGGGCAATGAGCTGCAGCAACCCAGCACGGCCACTACACTTTGAACGGCACAGTGCTTCCTATTCCATTCATGAGCTAGCTCCAGTGCTGGAGGTTGCAGTGATCGGTAGGGGTGCAGGATGTCAGACCCACACCATTCAGCCATTAATGACCTAGCCTGAGGATACCTCATTACGATCAAGAGCCTGGAAAACCCTTTAACGACCCAAATTTTTCAGCATTAGGGCTCGTTCACACGACCGTGTGAGGCCCGTATTGTGGACCGCATTTGCGGATCCACGATACACGGGTCCCGTTCCGTGACCATTCCGCATCACGGATGCGGACCCATTCATTTCAATGGGTCCGCAAATCCGGAGATGCGGAATGGTGCGGAACGGAACACTACGGAAGCACTACGGAGTGCTTTCTGAGGTTCCATTCCATGCTTCCGCACCGCAAAAAGATAGAAGTGAATGGGGCCGCGATCCCTATGCGGCTGCCACACGGCAGGTTCCGGTGCTTTTGCAATTTGAACGGGCACGGGCTTCACACGGTCGTGTGAACAAGTCCTGGACTCCTTACATACACCTTTGATGCTGCAAGTTCAGGTCATGAGCCTATGTTATGGCCAGGAATTGCGGCATAACATGGATGCTAAAATATGACTACATTACAGCCATCTGAATGACGTCTAAAGATGACCACAGACAGACGGATTTGTCAAAGACCGGATAATCATTGTGTAATGTTTCAGTCACCAATCAGGGCTCATGCACACAACCGTTGTTGTTTTGCGGTCCGTTTTTCACAGATCCGTTGTTCTGTATCTGAGGGTTTTTTTTCCTCTGATTTAGGGATCATTTACAGGACCGTTGTTGGTTTGCGATATGTTTTTCACGGATCCGTTGTTTCGTATCTGAGTTTTTTTCCCTCTGATTTGCCGTATTATTTGCCCTATAAGACGCACCGGCCCATAAGACGCACCTAGGTTTTAGACAATAAGAAAAAAATATTTTTCATTATACCTCAGGTCAGATCAGCAATCAGACCCCCAATATTAATCAGACCTCAGATCACAGCCCCAATCAGACAGCCAATGTTAATAAGGCCCCAATAAGACCTCAGATCAGACCCAAAAGTGAATGACCCCCAATCAGACCTCAGATATGAGCCCCAATATAAGTAAGACCCCATTCAGACCTCAGATCAGCCCCCCAGTCTCAAATCAGCCCCCATGCCTCTTTTGACTAGTCTTAGTCTCATATCAGCCCCCATTGCCTCTTTTTATACAGAATCATTGTCTGCCAGCAGCAGAGGCTGTTTACACAGCACAATCTGCTGCCGGCATACGATAATTTCTGTGCCTACATAAACAATCAAATCAACCGACAATCAAGCGTTTCGCTCGTTAATTGGGTAATCCGTAGCGCCTTTACACCACCACATAATCACTAACGAGCGTTCTTATGAATGCTAGTTAGTGATTATCTGGCGGATTCTCGGCCCATGTAAAGGGCCCTTTATCAAAGGGCATCATGGAGCTGAATGGAGAAGCAGTGGGCATGTGTGTCTACTGCTCCATTAAAAAGGGGAAACACCGGCCCTGTCGTTTTCATGATGGGTGGAGACCTCGGCAGTCGCTCCCTGCTGATCAGACACAGGATAAGGCCTTTTTTCAGTTTACTGGACGTTTTTTTTGCATTCCGTATACGGACCGTATACGGAACCATTCATTTCAATGGTTCCGCAAAAAAAACTGAATGTACTCCGTATGCATTCCGTTTCCGTATTTCCGTTCCGTTGAAAGATAGAAAATGCCCTATTATTGCCCGCAAATCACGTTCTGTGGCTCCATTCAAATCAATTGGTCCGCAAAAAAAATGGAACACATACGGAAATGCACCCGTATGTCTTCCATATCTGTTCCGTTTTTGCAGATCTATTGAAAATGTTTTGCCCAGCCCAATTTTTTCTATGTAATTACTGTATAATGTATATGCCATACGGAAAAAACGGAACGGAAACAAAAAACGGAACAACGAATACGTGAAAACGGACCGCAAAACACTGAAAAAGCCATACGGTCGTGTGCAGGAGGCCTAAGGCCGAATGCACACGGCCGTGTTCCGCGGCCGAGAGCGGTCCGTGGTATGCCGGGCTGGATTCCTGTTCAGAGCAGGAGCGCACGGCGTCATTAGTTGCTATGACGCCGTGCGCTTCATGCCGCCGCTGCTGTACAGTAATACACTCGTATAGATCATACCAGTGTATTACTGTAGTGCAGCGGCGGCATGAAGCGCACGGCGTCATAGCAACCAATGACGCCGTGCACTTCTGCTCTGAACAGGAATCCAGCCCGGCATACCACGGACCGCTCTCGGCCGCGGAACACGGCCGTGTGCATTCGGCTTAAGGTTTCATGTACACGAATGTATTTGTCTTCCGTTCCGTTTTTTTTATAGGTCCATATGTGGAACAATTAATTTCAATGGGGTTTGGAAAAAAACTTACTCTGTGTGTATTCCGTGTCCGTATATATCCACATCTCCGTTCCGCAAAAAAGATAGAACATGTCCTATTCTTGTCCATTTTGCGTACAAGGACAGGCATTGTTACAATGGATCCGCAAACAAAACGGATGCAACACGGATGTCATCCGTTTTTGTTTTCTTTGGTTTTTTGCGGATCCGTGTTTTGTGGACCGCAAAATACATACGGTTGTGTGAATGAATCCTAAGGGATACAATTTTGTAGTGGGACAACCCCTTTAACCACCTCAGCCCCCAGTGCTTAAACACCCTGAAAGACCAGGCCACTTTTTACACTTCTGACCTACACTACTTTCACCGTTTATTGCTCGGTCATGCAACTTACCACCCAAATGAATTTTACCTCCTTTTCTTCTCACTAATAGAGCTTTCATTTGGTGGTATTTCATTGCTGCTGACATTTTTACTTTTTTTGTTATTAATCGAAATTTAACGATTTTTTTGCAAAAAAATGACATTTTTCACTTTCAGTTGTAAAATTTTGCAAAAAAAAACGACATCCATATAGAAATTTTGCTCTAAATTTATAGTTCTACATGTCTTTGATAAAAAAAAAATGTTTGGGTAAAAAAAAAAATGGTTTGGGTAAAAGTTATAGCGTTTACAAACTATGGTACAAAAATGTGAATTTCCGCTTTTTGAAGCAGCTCTGACTTTCTGAGCACCTGTCATGTTTCCTGAGGTTCTACAGTGCTCAGACAGTACAAACACCCCACAAATGACCCCATTTCTGAAAGTACACACCCTAAGGTATTCGCTGATGGGCATAGTGAGTTCATAGAACTTTTTATTTTTTGTCACAAGTTAGCGGAAAATGATGATTTTTTTTTTTTTTTTTTTTTTCCTTACAAAGTCTCATATTCCACTAACTTGTGACAAAAAATAAAAACTTCTATGAACTCACTATGCCCATCAGCGAATACCTTGGGGTCTCTTCTTTCCAAAATGGGGTCACTTGTGGGGTAGTTATACTGCCCTGGCATTCTAGGGGCCCAAATGTGTGGTAAGTAGGTAAATGACCTGTGAAATCCGAAAGGTGCTCTTTGGAATGTGGGCCCCTTTGCCCACCTAGGCTGCAAAAAAGTGTCACACATCTGGTATCTCTGTATTCAGGAGAAGTTGAGGAATGTGTTTTGGGGTGTCTTTTTACATATACCCATGCTGGGTGAGATAAATATCTTGGTCAAATGCCAACTTTGTATAAAAAAATGGGAAAAGTTGTCTTTTGCCAAGATATTTCTCTCACCCAGCATGGGTATATGTAAAATGACACCCCAAAACACATTCCCCAACTTCTCCCGATTACGGAGATACCAGATGTGTGACACTTTTTTGCAGCCGAGGTGGGCAAAGGGGCCCATATTCAAAAGAGCACCTTTCGGATTTCACAGGTCATTTTTTACAGAATTTGATTTCAAACTCCTTACCACACATTTGGGCCCCTAGAATGCCAGGGCAGTATAACTACCCCACAAGTGACCCCATTTTGGAAAGAAGAGACCCCAAGGTATTCGCTGATGGGCAAAGTGAGTTCATGGAAGTTTTTATTTTTTGTCACAAGTTAGTGGAATATGAGACTTTGTATGAAAAAAAAAATAAAAAAAAAAAATAAGCATTTTCCACTAACTTGTGACAAAAAATAAAAAATTCTAGGAACTCGCCATGCCCCTCACGGAATACCTTGGGGTGTCTTCTTTCCAAAATGGGGTCACTTGTGGGGTAGTTATACTGCCCTGGCATTTTCCAGGGGCCCTAATGTGTGGTAAGTAGGTAAATGACCTGTGAAATCCTAAAGGTGCTCTTTGGAATATGGGCCCCTTTGCCCACCTAGGCTGCAAAAAAGTGTCACACATGTGGTATCGCCGTATTCAGGAGAAGTTGGGGAATGTGTTTTGGGGTGTCATTTTACATATACCCATGCTGGGTGAGAGAAATATCTTGGCAAAAGACAACTTTTCCCATTTTTTTATACAAAGTTGGCATTTGACCAAGATATTTCTCTCACCCAGCATGGGTATATGTAAAATGACACCCCAAAACACATTCCCCAACTTCTCCTGAGTACGGCGATACCAGATGTGTGACACTTTTTTTGCAGCCTAGATGCGCAAAGGTGCCCAAATTCCTTTTAGGAGGGCATTTTTAGACATTTGGATACCAGACTTCTTCTCACGCTTTGGGGCCCCTAGAATGCCAGGGCAGTATAAATACCCCACATGTGACCCCATTTTGGAAAGAAGACACCCCAAGGTATTCAATGAGGGGCATGGCGAGTTCATAGAAATTTTTTTTTTTTGGCACAAGTTAGCGGAAATTGATATTTTTAATTTTTTTCTCACAAAGTCTCCCGTTCCGCTAACTTGGGACAAAAATTTCAATCTTTCATGGACTCAATATGCCCCTCACGGAATACCTGGGGGTGTCTTCTTTCCGAAATGGGGTCACATGTGGGGTATTTATACTGCCCTGGCATTCTAGGGGCCCTAAAGCGTGAGAAGAAGTCTGGAATATAAATGTCTAAAAAATTTTACGCATTTGGATTCCGTGAGGGGTATGGTGAGTTCATGTGAGATTTTATTTTTTGACACAAGTTAGTGGAATATGAGACTTTGTAAGAAAAAAAAAAAAAAATTCTGCTAACTTGGGCCAAAAAAATATCTGAATGGAGCCTTACAGAGGGGTGCTAAATGACAGGGGGGTGATAAATGACAGGGGGGTGATCAATGACAGGGGGGTGATCAATGACAGGGGGGTGATCAATGACAGGGGGGTGATCAGGGAGTCTATATGGGGTGATAACCACAGTCATTGATCACGCCCGTGTAAGGCTTCATTCAGACGTCCGGATGCGTTTTGCGGATCCGATCCATCTATCAGTGCATCCGTAAAAATCATGCGGACATCTGAATGGAGCTTTACAGGGGGGTAATCAATGGCAGGGGGGTGATCAATGACAGGGGGGTGATCAGGGAGTCTATATGGGGTGATCACCACAGTCATTGATCATGCCCCTGTAAGGCTTCATTCAGACGTCCGGATGCGTTTTGCGGATCGGATCCATCTATCAGTGCATCCGTAAAAATCATGCGGACATCTGAATGGAGCTTTACAGGGGGGTAATCAATGACAGGGGGGTGATCACCACAGTCATTGATCATGCCCCTGTAAGGCTTCATTCAGACGACCGGATGCGTTTTGCGGATCCGATCCATGTATCAGTGCATCCGTAAAAATCATGCGGACATCTGAATGGAGCTTTACAGGGGGGTGATCAGGGAGTCTATATGGGGTGATCACCACAGTCATTGATCATGCCCCTGTAAGGCTTCATTCAGACGTCCGGATGCGTTTTGCGGATCCGATCCATCTATCAGTGCATCCGTAAAAATCATGCGGACATCTGAATGGAGCTTTACAGGGGGGTAATCAATGACAGGGGGGTAATCAATGACAGGGGGGTGATCAGGGAGTCTATATGGGGTGATCACCACAGTCATTGATCATGCCCCTGTAAGGCTTCATTCAGACGTCCGGATGCGTTTTGCGGATCCGATCCATCTATCAGTGCATCCGTAAAAATCATGCGGACATCTGAATGGAGCTTTACAGGGGGGTAATCAATGACAGGGGGGTGATCACCACAGTCATTGATCATGCCCCTGTAAGGCTTCATTCAGACGACCGGATGCGTTTTGCGGATCCGATCCATGTATCAGTGCATCCGTAAAAATCATGCGGACATCTGAATGGAGCTTTACAGGGGGGTAATCAATGACAGGGGGGTAATCAATGACAGGGGGGTGATCAGGGAGTCTATATGGGGTGATCACCACAGTCATTGATCATGCCCCTGTAAGGCTTCATTCAGACGTCCGGATGCGTTTTGCGGATCCGATCCATCTATCAGTGGATCCGTAAAAATCATGCGGACGTCTGAATGGAGCTTTACAGGGGGTTGATCAATGACAGGGGGGTAATCAATGACAGGGGGGTGATCAGGGAGTCTATATGGGGTGATCAGGGGTGATTAGGGGTGATCAGGGGCTAATAAGGGGTTAATAAGTGATGGGGGGGGGGTGTAGTGTAGTGTAGTGGTGCTTGGTGCTACTTTACTGAGCTACCTGTGTCCTCTGGTGGTCGATCCAAACAAAGGGGACCACCAGAGGACCAGGTAGCAGGTATATTAGACGCTGTTATCAAAACAGCGTCTAATATACCTGTTAGGGGTTAAAAAAAACACATCTCCAGCCTGCCAGCGAACGATCGCCGCTGGCAGGCTGGAGATCAACTCTCTTACCTTCCGTTCCTGTGAGCGCGCGCGCCTGTGTGCGCGCGTTCACAGGAAATCTCGCGTCTCGCGAGATGACGCGTATATGCGTGACTGTGCGCAGCGCTGCCACCTCCGGAACGCGATCCTGCGTTAGGCGGTCCGGAGGTGGTTAATGGCTGCACAATTTTACAAGTAAACTGCAATTTTACCTGCAGAACCACATGGCCATTAATCAATTAAAATGGCAGCAGGTGGCCTTATCCTGTTGGTGTGCACCAAAACATGCAAATTTCATTGCATTGTTATTAAGTAATGTACTATACAAATACGCTATTTGTGAATTCTGAGATAATTAAAAACCAAGCCAGCAGCAGTATATATAATAAAATAACAAAAATGTCACACACCCCTGCCACCTCCAGTGTCACACTCCTGTCCTACAGTAATGTCCCGCACACACCAGTGGCCTGAGCAGTAAGTGGGATGTGACAGCAGCAGCCAGCAAAACAAAGAGAAGCAGGAGGACCAGACCGCCATGCCGGAAGTGGCAGAGGAGAAAAGGGGTGAGTATGACATTTACTGCTACTGCCCAATTTATCTCCGCCAAGTGGCACACATAGAAAGATACTGCAAACCATGTAAATTACTTCCTTGTCGAGAATTATGGCAGTGGCTTATTCTATAGACTTTCAATCAAGCCACAGTGGACATGCTAAAACCATTTCAGGCTCCTTTCACATTGTGTTGCCACTGCACATTTGCCATATGTGCCAGGAAAGCTCCCATTTTTTCTGAATGCCTTTATACGGACTGGTGCAGTCTGCTGCCTTATTATATACAGTGAAAAAATGGCATCCCCAAGTATACCGCCGAGCATAGGCCAAAAGAACACTCCCGAGACCAAAGGAGTGTTCTTTTGGCCTATGCTCGGCGGTATACTTGGGGGATGCCATTTTTTCACTGTATATAATAAGGCAGCAGAGTGCACCAGTCCGTATAAAGGCATTCAGAAAAAAAACATACAGCTACTGGCTGCTCCCCCCTGTCTCCGGATGTTTTGATCCGCAAGACAGGGAGATGCAGCGGTGGCCGTGCAGGGATCTGGAGGGACACGGGTGCCAGGGACCGGGTAAGTATCAACTATACGAGAGGCCAAAGCATTGTGAGGGGTGTCTGTACTATTGGATAACCCCTTTAATGGCAATGCCAGACCCAGAGAGCTCCAGCAGGCTATTCTCTATTGGAGCAGCCTGCCGGATCTCTTGCCTGGAATGTGAAACTAGCCTAATGCTATTAAATGCACATTCGCTCTCTTCCAAGAGAAAGAAAACCATGGCATCTGTCAGCAGCTTTGTACCTATGAAACTGGCTGACTGTGTTGGCACCATGTTAACATGTGCTCACATTGCTAAGAAAAGTCAAAGTGCAGCAGGCCTGGCAGTTGTAGAGAAAGTAGAGCCTCTAGGTGTAACAGCAACGCCCCCATTGCTCCTAGAGGCTCATTTGCATGTATTAATACATCATGTTTCGCAGCAATGCGGGCACATATGAACATGGGACCAACACAGATGCCTTCAGCTGCCAAGTGCACATGTAACAGATCAGACAGTTTCATAAGAACAAAGCTGCTGACAGATGCCCTTTAAACAAATACATCTGTTTTTCTTGGACAAACACTTCAGAACACAGTGTGAGAAGAGCCCAACTTAGGCTACTTTCACACTAACGTTTGGTGCGGATCCGTCATGGATCTGCACAGACGGATCCGTCATGGATCTGCACAGACGGATCCGTCATGGATCTGCACAGACGGATCCGTTCAGATAATACAACCGTCTGCATCCTTTCAGAACTGATCCGTTTGTATTATCTTTAACATAGCCAAAACGGATCCATCTTGAACACCATTGAAAGTCAATGGAGGACGGATCCATTTTATATTGTGCCAGATTGTGTCAGTGAAAACGGATCCGTCCCCATTGACTTACATTGTGTGCCAGGACGGATCCGTTTGGCTCAGTTTCGCCAGACGGACACCAAAATGCTGCAAGCAGTGTTCTGGTGTCTGTGTCCAAGGCGAAATGGAGACGGACTGGAGGCAAACTGATGCATTCTGAGCGGATCCTTATCCATTCAGAATGCATTAGAATGCAAACTGATCCGTTTTGGACCGCCTGTGTGAGAGCGCTGAACGGATCTCAGAAACGGAAAGGCAAAACGCCAGTGTGAAAGTAGACTAAGCTGAAAAGGATAGTGTTTCCAGAAAACATCAACAACCAGAAAAAAACCTAATAGTAACAAAGGGTCAATTACTAAGGACTAGATGAACACGACCATACTTACAGACGTCCACGTGGAGTTATATGTACCATTTTTTGGTTCCCTTGCTGTCAGCACGCAAAGCTGCACTGAAATACACAGTCTGGACAATGCATTTCAACGCAGTGGGGGGAATGGTAGACAGCAGGAAAATAAAAATTGGGATCTGGACACCATATCTGCAGTACTGTTCATGTATTAGGGTACTTTTACACTAGCGTTTTTGTTTTCCGGTATTGAGTTCCGTCACAAGAGCTCAATACCGGAAAATAAATGATCAGTTTTAGGCCTCATGCACACGACTGTGGTGTGTTTTGCTGTCCGCAAATCGCAGATCCGCAAAACACGGATGGCGTCCATGCGCGTTCCGCAATTTGTGGAACGGCACGGACAGCCTTCAATATAAATGCCTATTCATGTCCGCAAAGCGCGGACAAGAATAGGACATGTTATATTTTTTTAACAGAGCAATGGATGCGGACAGCACACGGAGTGCTGTCCGCATCTTTTGCGGCCCCATTGAAGTGAATGGGTCCGCATCCGAGCCGCCAAAACGGCGGCTCGGATGCGGACCTAAACAACAGCCGTGTGCGTGAGGCCTTAGGGTACTTTCACACTTGTGGCAGAGGATTCCGGCAGGCTGTTTCGTCACCGGAACTGCCTGCCGGATCCGGCAATCCGGACGCAAACTAATGGCATTTGTCAGACATATCCGGATAAAGGATCCGTCTGACAAATGCATTGCAATACCGGATCCGTCTCTCCGGTGTCATCTGGAAATACAGACCCGATATAATTTTTTTTTTGCATTTTTAAAGGTCTGCGCATGCACAGGCCGAAAAGCCGGATCTGTTTTGCCAGAACGTGTAATGCCAGATCCGGCACTAATACACTCCAGAGCTGGGAACATCATGTCGGGTGTGGCCGCGTCACAACAGGAAGTGACGAGGGTAGGGAAATTTCACTAGTAGGGGAAATATCACGGAACACCGGAAACGTTTTGCAGGAACAGTTTCCAGCACTAATACACTTCAATGTAAATTAATGCCGGATCCGGCATTCCGGCAAGTGTTCAGTATTTTTGGCCTTTGAGAAAACTGCAGCATGCTGCGGTATTTTCTCCGGCCAAAAAACGTAAGAGGGACTGAACTGATGCATCCTGAACGGAATTCTCTCCATTCAGAGAGAATTTTACGTTTTTTGGCCGGAGAAAATACCGCAGCATGCTGCAGTTTTCTCTAAGGCCAAAAATACTAAACACTTGCCGGAATGCTGGACCCGGCATTAATTTACATTGAAGTGTATTAGTGCTGGAAACTGTTCTGGCAAAACGGGTCCGGTGTTCCGTGATATTTCCCCTACCCGTGAAATTTCCCTACCCTCGTCACTTCCTGTTGTGACGCGGCCGCACCGGACATGACGTTCCCAGCTTTGGAGGGAGGTGTGCTGCGCAGGCGCACAACGACGGGGTAGGGCAATTTCACACCAGTGTTGAGGAGAAGGGGCCACCTAATGCGCTTGCGCCTTACCTCTCAGCTGGACACCGTCCGACACTGCGCATGCACCGGGAGCCTCAGCAGCGGTTAGAGAGTAGGGAAAAATTACGGGCCAGTGCGCAAGCGTGGCTAACGACTCCCGTCGGGATACACTGCGCGTGCCCACCAGTGGACAGGGAGATCTCTTATACCAAACATCCATCCGATCACCACGCCTGCGCACTTTGGGGGTAGGGAGATCTGATGGCCATTTGTTCTGTTAAATCTCCCTACCACTCACTGCGCAGCACACCTCCTTACAAATCTGGGAACGTCATGTCCGCTGCGGCTGCGTCACAACAGGAAGTGACGAGGGCATGCGCAGATCTTTAAAAATGCAAAAAAAAAATTACTGCCAGATCTGTTTTTCCGGATGACACCGGTATTGCAATGCATTTGTCAGACGGATCCGCATCCGTCTGACAAATGTCATCAGTTTGTGTCCGGATTGCCGAATCCGGCAGGCAGTTCCGTTGCTGCCACAAGTGTGAAAGTACCCTTACTGTAGATAATGATCCAAAATTGGAGGGGGGAGGGGCGGATTTCCTTTAAATTGAAACAGCCACCTGAAGCAGGCCTAACTGTTCATATCTAGGGATGAGCAAACTTGCGTTTTCAGGTTCTGCATACAAGGTTCGTATTATCTATTCCGTTTCTGTTACATAACGTATGGTCTATGGTAGCGGAATCCATAACGGAATTCTTAGATAACCCGAACCTTGTACGCTGAACTTGAAAACACAAGTTTGCTCAACACTATTCATATCTTCTCCAGGGGGCCATCACAGGCGGCAGATTTTGTTGCAGAATTTTCCATGACTGAAAATCAGTTCCATTCATTTGAATGCGGCAGCAATCACATGGATTTCAAGTGAATGGAACCGATTTTCACTAGCGGAAAATTCTGCAACAAAATCTGCAGTGTGTGAAGGCCCCCCAACAATGCGGTTCTCTGCTGCCATGTCTTGCTGGGTGCATGAGGGCATCCTACCAATTACTAGCCTCAGGGGTCACCAGGATGCTAAGGAGAACAGCAAGCACACGAACATCCCAGCTTGTAGTTTATGTTAGAGAGAAATTCTAAATCTAGGGTTAATTTTCAGTGTGCTGCCATTGAGGTGGTTGATGGGCATGTGAGGCACAGGTTGGCAGGCTGCTGGTTATGTGTACATGCAGTAATATATATATACTAAACCCCAGAGCAATGTGAGCTGTCACCAGGAAGGGCTGCTTCACCTGATATGCCATAGTTCTGGGAGGCTGCGCATGCCAGGCGAGTGGGCACATAAGGAGAGAACTCCACAGCATAACCGTGTCTAGCAGGGAGGCGGATTGCCCGGGTCACACCGCCAGCTGATGCCATGCTGTCTGCTGCGGCTTCCAGAGCATAGCCGCCTGTAAAGTCTCTCCAGGGGCAGCCTACAATGGAAGCGCCCGCTGTATGGTGTGGGAAATGACGCGGCTCACGAGAGCTGTCAGCAGCACTAGTACAGAGTGCAGTGTGCGGAGCATGCTGGGAGAACGAGCCAAGCCTCGCTTCCGTACAGCCGGCGACATTCACGTCACGTGACTGACCTAGGAACCAATAAGGACAGAGCGGATAAAGGCGGGAGCTGAGTAGACTACCGTACTGATGCGAGACCTTTTTCTTATGCGTGAGGCGGATAGATGTCAGCTTTCTTCAGTATAGGAGTTTTATTATGTAGCTGTTTTTGATAATTATAATCATTTTTAGAAGCAAAATTGATTTCAAATATAACCGTTATGGTAAATTTCACCCTATGTCTATATATGTCACTATTAACCCCTTAAGGACCGGGCTCATTTTCACCTTAAGGACCAGGCTCATTTTCACCTTAAGGACCAGGCCATTTTTTGCAAATCTGACCACTGTCACTTTAAGTGCTCATAACTTTAAAACGCTTTGACTTACCCAGGCCGTTCTGAGATTGTTTTTTCGTCACATATTGTACTTCATGACACTGCTAAAATTGGGTCAAAAAAGTTAATTTTTTTGCATAAAAAAATACAATTTTTACCGTAAATTTTGAAAAATTAGCAAATTTCAAATTTTCAGTTTCTCTACCTCTGTAATACATAGTAATACCCCCAAAAATTGTGATGACTTTACATTCCCCATATGTCTACTTCATGCTTGAATTGTTTTGGGAATGATATTTTATTTTTTGGGGATGTTACAAGGCTTAGAAGTTTAGAAGCAAATTTTGAAATTTTCAGAAATCTTCAAAATCCCACTTTTTATGGACCAGTTCAGGTTTGAAGTCATATTGTGAGGCTTAGATAATAGAAACCTCCCAAAAATGACCCCATTCTAGAAACTACACCCCTCAAGGCATTCAAAACTGTTTTTTCAAACTTTGTTAACCCTTTAGGTGTTCCACAAGAGTTAATGGCAGATGGAGAAACAATTTTGAAATTTATATTTTTTGGAAAATTTTCCAATATAATCAATTTTTTCCAGGAGTAAAACAAGGGTTAACTGCCAAACAACACTCAAAATGGGTTGCCCTGATTCTGTAGTTTGCAAAAACACCCCATATGTGGTCGTAAACTACTGTTTGGCCGAACGGTAGCACATAGAAGGAGGGGAACACCATATGGGTTTTGGAAGGCAGATTTGGCAGGACTGGTTTTGTTTATACCATGTCCCATTTGAAGCCCCCTGTTGCACCCCTAGAATAGAAATTTCAAAAAAGTGACTCCATCTAAGAAAGTACACCCCTCAAGGTATTCAAAACTGGGTTTACAAACTTTGTTAACCCTTTAGGTGTTCCACAAGAGTTAATGGCAGATGGAGAAACAATTTTGAAATTTCTATTTTTTGGAAAATTTTCCAATATAATCAATTTTTTCCAGGAGTAAAACAAGGGTTAACTGCCAAACAACACTCAAAATGGGTTGCCCTGATTCTGTAGTTTGCAAAAACACCCCATATGTGGTCGTAAACTACTGTTTGGCGGAACGGTAGTACATAGAAGGAGGGGAACACCATATGGGTTTTGGAAGGCAGATTTGGCAGGACTGGTTTTGTTTATACCATGTCCCATTTGAAGCCCCCTGTTGCACCCCTAGAATAGAAATTTCAAAAAAGTGACTCCATCTAAGAAAGTACACCCCTCAAGGTATTCAAAACTGGGTTTACAAACTTTGTTAACCCTTTAGGTGTTCCACAAGAGTTAATGGCAGATGGAGAAACAATTTTGAAATTTATATTTTTTGGAAAATTTTCCAATATAATCAATTTTTTCCAGGAGTAAAACAAGGGTTAACTGCCAAACAACACTCAAAATGGGTTGCCCTGATTCTGTAGTTTTCATAAACACCCCATATGTGGTTGTAAACTACTGTTTGGCCGAACGGTAGCACATAGAAGGAGGGGAACACCATATGGGTTTTGGAAGGCAGATTTGGCAGGACTGGTTTTGTTTATACCATGTCCCATTTGAAGCCCCCTGTTGCACCCCTAGAATAGAAATTTCAAAAAAGTGACTCCATCTAAGAAAGTACACCCCTCAAGGTATTCAAAACTGGGTTTACAAACTTTGTTAACCCTTTAGGTGTTCCACAAGAGTTAATGGCAGATGGAGAAACAATTTTGAAATTTCTATTTTTTGGAAAATTTTCCAATATAATCAATTTTTTCCAGGAGTAAAACAAGGGTTAACTGCCAAACAACACTCAAAATGGGTTGCCCTGATTCTGTAGTTTGCAAAAACACCCCATATGTGGTCGTAAACTACTATTTGGCTAAACGGCAGGACATAGAAGAAGGGGAACGTCATTTTTGGAAGGCAGATTTTGCTGGACTGGTTTATTGACACCATGTACCCTTTCAAGCCCCCTGATGCACCCCTAGAGTAGAAACTCCATAAAAGTGACCCCATCTAGGAAACTACGGGATAAGGTGGTTGTTGTTTTGGGACTATTTTTGGGGTAAATTTGATTTTTGGTTGCTCTATATTAGTCTTTTTTGAGGCAATGTAACAAAAAAATGTAATTCTAAAATTGTTTCTACATTCACTATTTGGTTTTGTGGAACACCTAAAGGGTTAACATAGTTTGTAAAGTAACTTTTGAATACCTTGAGGGGTGTAGTTTCTTAGATGGGGTCACTTTTTTGGAGTTTCTAGTCTAGGCTACATCAGGGGGGGCTTCTAATGGGACATGGTGTCAAAAAAAAAACTGTCCATCAAAATCTGCCTTCCAGAAACCATATGGAGTTCCCTTCGTTCTATGCCCTGCCGTGCGGCTATATAACCATTTACGACCACATATGGGGTGTTTCTGCAAACTACAGAATCGGGGCAATAAATATTTAGTTTTGTTTGGCTGTTAACCCTTGCTTTATTACCGGCAAAATGGATTCAAATTGAAATTTTGCCCAAAAATTGGTGTTTTGGCACAGTTTTTATTTTATATTTTTAACACCGTTCATCCGAGGCGTTTGGTCAAAAGTTATTTTTATAGCGACGACTTTTACGCACGCGACGATGCCCAATATGTATGGCTCTCAGACTTTGGAGACACTAAGCAGGCATCCTAAAACTGCGGCCCTCCAGATATTGTAAAACTACAATTCCCACCATGCCCTGCTGATGGCTGTAGGTTGTCTGGGCATGCTGGGAGTTATAGTTTTACAACATCTGGAGGGCCGCAGTTTGAGGATGCCTGCTCTAAAACTAATATTTTTTGGGGAAAGAAAAATTGTTTCCGTGTCTCCAAAGTCTGAGAGCCATAGTGTTTTATGTTCTCTAGTGGACTGTTGAGGATTATAAAAATTTAGTACTCCATGGAAGTGTGATACTCCCTGAAGCAATTGATAATGCAGAGGCCCGGATGATCGGGGCAAGTGTCACATTGAGTAGTGGTGTCCTTCCGTATCCCCCTCTTGTGACACACTCTGCACTTTTTTTGGGTTCGTCCCTTCTTTCCAGTATGGGGGACCACACCTGGAAAGTGTTGGCCAGGGACGATCCGGGCGCCTCCAATTCCCGAGGTACTCCGGCCTGCTCTTTCCCGGTCCGAAAAGATCAGGTCTTTGAGGACTGCCTCATAGAACTGGAGGAATGTCCCTGTGCTGCCAGCGCTTCGGGATAGTACAAAAGAGTTGTACATGGCAACCTGTACCAAGTAGACCGCAACTTTTTTGTACCATGCCCGGGTTTTGCGCATGGCGTTATATGGCGTGAGGACTTGATCAGAGAGATCAACTCCTCCCATATACCGATTGTAGTCGACGATACAATCGGGCTTGAGGACCGTTGCCGCGGTACCTCGCACAGGGACAGGGGTGGTGCCGTTACCGTGGATTGTGGACAGCATAAGGACATCCCTCTTGTCCTTATACCTGACCAGCAACAGGTTTCCACTGGTAAGGGCACGGGTCTCACCCCTGGGGATAGGTACCTGGAGGGGGTAGGCAGGGAGGCCGCGTTGATTTTTCCGCACGGTCCCACAAGCGAACGTGGATCTGGCGGCAAGGGACCTGAACAAGGGAATGCTGGTATAAAAGTTATCCACGTACAAGTGGTAACCATTATCCAGCAGTGGGTACATAAGGTCCCACACGAGTTTCCCGCTAACACCCAGAGTGGGGGGACATTCTGGGGGTTCAATACGGGAATCTCGCCCCTCGTACACACGAAATTTGTAAGTGTACCCTGAGGCACTCTCACAAATTTTGTATAGCTTCACGCCATACCTCGCCCGCTTTGTGGGAATGTATTGGCGGAAACTGAGTCTCCCCTTGAACGCAACGAGAGACTCATCAACCGCGACCTCCCTTCCAGGTACGTAGGCCTGCTGAAATGTGGCCCTAAAGTGATCGATGACCGGCCGTATCTTATACAGCCGGTCATAGGCAGGATCACTTCGGGGGGGACATGCTGCATTATCGGAATAATGCAGACATTTCCGGATGGCCTCAAACCGGTGACGTATCATGACCATACTGTACAGTGGGGTCTGGTATAGGACGTCCCCACTCCAGTATTGCCTGACACTGGGTTTTTGGACTAGACCCATATGCAGCACGAGGCCCCAAAATGTCCTCATTTCGGCTGCACTGACCGGCGTCCAGCCACCGGGTCTAGCCAAAACTGAGCCTGGGTTTTGAGCGACGAACTGTTGGGCGTACAGATTCGTCTGCTCCACCATCAAATTCACCAGTGAGTTACTGAAAAAAAAACTAAAATAGTCTATTTCAGTAAACCCCACTGTGGGAATCTGGATTCCAGGATTGCCAGCAAAATCCGGAATCTCCGGCTCAAAGTCTACTGGGGGACACCAGCTAAGTTCATCGGCAGGGGGCTCCGGTGGACTTATTTGGTGGGCCGGGAAACCAGTACGAACCCCAGGGCGGCTCGTACTAGGGTGGGCCACAGGATCCCTAGCATGTGGGGCCCCTGGCTCCGCCTGGCGGCGTCTCCGCCGCCTTGGTGGCTCATCGTCATCAGATGATGATGAGGAGGATGCGGATGACAAAAGGAATGTGGGGTCATCCTCATCCTCACTGGGGCTCTCAGAGTCGGAGGCAATCTGGGCGTATGCCTCCTCGGCCGAGAACATCCGGTGGGCCATGGGTGTGTGTGCGTGTAGGTGTGCGTGTGTGGCAAACTTTATTATATGTGCGTGTGTGTGGGGGCAACGGGTGTTCGCGTACTAAAAAGTCCAGGCAAAAAAATGGGCAAGTGTTAGAAAAAAAAAAAGTTAAAACTTGCTGATCAGCGGTACAACGCTGATCAGCGGTCGGTGGGGTGGTGGGGCGGGCGATGCGCTAACAGTGGACGGACGCTAAAAAGTGCCGGCCAGTCAGCGCACGCAGAAAAAAAAAAGTGGTGGTGAGTGGGGGGTGGGGGGGGGCTGGTGGGGGGTGGGTGGGGGAGGCAGGTGGGGGGGGGGAAGTGGCTGGTGGGGGGTGGGTGGGGGGGCAAGTGGCAGGAGGGGTCTGGGTTAGGGTTAGATGGAAGTTTGGAATAAAAGTACTTTTTTTTTTTTTTTTCTAACTTACTTTTCCCTTCTTTCCCTGCCTAACGGTGCCTCTCCCTCACTGACCCTAACCTACCTGGGTGGCGATGGGTGCAGGAGGGTGATGGATTCCGATTAGGGGGACACAGGAGCTGGTGCTGGACGATGCTGCACGGTCAGGGTGCTGGACAGGAAGAGGAGGGGAGAGAGGAGCGCAGGAAGTTTGAATCTCGCGCCTCTCTCCCCTGCACCAATCAGCACCCTGGACAGCGGCATTCAGCACCAGGGCCAGCACCGCCTCTCCAAATCCTCGGACTGCGATAGGTGGTGTATAATTACGCCACCGATCGCAGTCTTTTTCCGGTTCATCGGGTCACAGGACACCCGAATGGACCGGAAACGCAGAAAACCGCAGGTCTGAATTGACCTGCGGTTTTCTGCGATCGCCGATACGGGGGGGTCAAATGACCCCCCCCTGCATTGTTACGGGATGCCGGCTGAATGATTTCAGCCGAAATCCCGTTCCGATTAACCCCTGCGGCGCCGGAGTTCCGATTTTAAGTCAGGACGTACCGGTACGTCCTCGGTCCTTAAGGACTCGGGAAATAGGGCGTACCGGTACGTCCTAGGTCCTTAAGGACTCGGGAAATAGGGCGTACCGGTACGTCCTAGGTCCTTAAGGGGTTAAAAAAAATTTGCTATGTTTTTTTAAATAGAAGGAAATGCAGCATAAATGCGGAAATGTAAAAATAGCAGGTTTTTTATGGGGGGTTTTTTCCGCATCCAAAAGTTTGTCGCTCTGCCACATCCTAAGGGCTCATGCACATGAGCGTATTTTCTTTCCGTGTCTGTTTCGTTTTATTTGCAGAACCATTCATTTGAATGGGTCTGCAAAAAAACCAAACAGAAGTTAGGGCTCAGGCACACAGCCGTTCTGTGCACTGGGGACCGCAATTTGTGGTCCTCAATGCACGGGCAACATCCGTGCAGCTGCCACAGACAGATCCAGACCCATTCAACTTGAATGGATGCATGATCCGTCCGCATGGAACATGTTCTATTTTTTTTTTTGCGATGCAGAAGCATGGCGAGAAACCCCAACAAACCACTTAGCAGTGCTTCCATGGAGTTCCGTACCTCCATTCCGCACCGGACCCTATTCAAAAATGGCTGGGGCCTATATATTGTGGACCCGCTTTTTGCGGGTCGTGGGCATGAGACCTTACTCCGTGTGCACTCAGTTTCCTTGTGTCCGTTCTGCAAAAAAATAGAACATGTCCTATTGTTTGTATTACGGACAAGAATAGGACTGTTCTATTAGTGGCCGGCTGTTCCATTCCGCACAATACAGAATGCACACGTATTTTTTGCGGACCACAAAATACATATGGTCATGTGCATGAGCCATAAGGCCTCTCTCACATATCAGTGATTTCTGTCATTGTGAACCAAAACCAGGAATGGAGCCTCCAAAGAGAGGAGGTATATTGGAAAGATCTGCACCTGTTCTGTGTTTGTGACTCGCACCTGGTTTTGGCTAAAAGTAATTGATGGAAAAGACTGACGTGTGAAGAGATGTCACCCGGGGAGAGTCTTTCATGGGGTGATACTCGTGCAGCAGTGGTGTCTTTGAGGTGCATGGCTTACATTAAAGTATAATGACTAGTTGATGTAGTAGTGGTGCCATGCCAAACTCATGCATAATCGTGTACATGTAGGCGATTAAGGGGTTGTATTGAGCAAGCTCACACACTGAGCAGGTACCCGGTCGCAATGTCTGGGATCGGTGATGTTGAACCCAGTAATTTAACCTTTCAGATGCTGTCAATTGCGACTGTGACATCTGTGGGGTTAGGGAGAGGGCTCCTTCAGCCATGCGATCTGAGCTCCTGCAACGAAATCATGGGGCTCCAATCAGTTATCATGACAGCCTGGGGCCATATGGAAGTTCCCAGGCTTGTCATGGTAAACTGCCTGTAAACCGGCTAGGCAGGGTCTCCGAATCCCATAGGTAGCAATAGTATTCTCTCACAATCACATGTTCAAGTCCCCTAAGGCAGTGGGCACCAAGTGGTGCTGTGAACCATCTAGTACTGATCCACATGGAGCGCCGGAGTTCAATGGCAGGGACAGGAACTATTGGTTAGGCTAAAGGCCTATGAAGCAATGGGAAGGTATAGGATCGTTAGTATGACATCACAACCTCCTGTGCCGAGTTACAGACAGTGTAACGTTATCACGCCACCATAGAGCCAGCAAAGGAGGTCACAATGATGTTCGCGACCACCTGTACCGCAACACAGGCAGGCAGAGGCCTGCATCGCAGACAGCTGGAGGGAGGTGAGTATTTTGTTGTTTTTTTTGTTTTGGTACCAATAAAAAAAAACAAGCCCTCATACAGCTCTGTAAATGGAAATAAGAAAAAGTTATGGCTGTAAGAAAATGGCAATGCAAAGAAATGTTAGATTTTTACAAAGGTTTTTATTTTTTAGCAACTAGTAAAACAAATTAAAACTACAAATTTGATATTGCCGTTATCGTATTGACCCGCAGAATAAGGATCTTGTTTAATTTCAATGCATACCAAGACCCAAAAAACCTTGGTGGAATTATGTGTTTGTTTTTTCCAGTTTTACCCCACAAAATTTTTTTTTCCCCATTTTCCAACACAAGACATAATGAATTAAATGGTGCCATTAAAAAATACAACTTGTTACCCAAAGAATAATCCCTCATATGGCTTTTTGAATAGAAATTTTAAAAGGTTCTAATTATTTATACAGCACTACAGCTCTGCCATAGCCCTTTGCTAATATACCTTTATGTCCAGAACAATGTTCACTATCCCCCTATAGCACTATAATATGCTAATTAGGTTGAAAAAAGCCCAAGAGGCTGTATTTAACCATGCTTGAGCCCAGCTGCATCCACCACCAGTCCTGCGCCTCCCCTCCTCTTCTCTCCACCTCCAAGCTGTGGCAGTGTCATCATTCAGCTGCTCCAAATCTCACGCAGGCTCTTGGCGCATACACAGTTCACTTAAAGGGTGTTCTCCAGGAATTAAATACTTGTTTACAGTCACCATTGCCACAGCAACACATTACCACAGTCTGCCCTGTCCGTCCTCTCTGTACTTCATGTCTCCTCATGGACTAAATTCCCCAGAGATTCAACTGAAGATCTCATCTATATTCAGGCGTCACAAACCAGCGGGTGTTCTCCAGGAATTAAATAAATTAAAATACTTAGATATTATTTTATAATAAAGATATTTACAAATACCTTTCATTACTTAGAATGGCTTGTTTTGTCTAGAGAGCAATCATTAGGAGAAATAAAATGGCCGCTGTCCTATCAGTACACACACACAAAACCTGTCCTAATCACACAGGAGGACAAGTTACTTCACCATAATGAGCCATAGTGCTGCCTCATCCTCCTCTCTGCTTGTCAGGAATCATGATCCTGAAAACAGGTGTATCTCTGTGGGAATGGCGAAGATGAGGAGACACGAGAGAAGGTGGGAATGTGGCTAATGAGCAGCAGCACTTGTTTACATTTACCATTACCACAGCAACACATTACCACTGTCTGCCCTGTCCATCCTCTCTCTACTTTATGTCTCCTCATGAACTAAATTCCCCAGAGATTCAACTGAAGATTTTATCTATATTCAGGTGTCACGAACCAGCGGGTATGAACCCACTGTGCCACGTGTCCCATCTTCTCTAAGGGCGTTGTCTAAGTGAACTTTAGATGCCAAGTTAATCTTCACAGTACCCCTGATGGTGGGGATAGACTTTCCCAAGGAAAACGCCAGGTCGCTACCTCTTGAGGAGGATAGGTACACAAGGCAGCTGGTCCAGGAGGTATCTGAGAAAGGTACCAGAGGTACAGGAGTTGTCAGCAGGCTGAGTCGTTACCAGGAGCAACAGTGCAGGACCGAAGGATGAAGCCGAGGCCAAGTCAGACAGGCAATAGATCAGGTCAGGCGGCACAGGTACAGGTCAGGCAATCCGGATCAGCAACAGGAGTGTCAAGGCAAGCAGGCAGGGATTAAACGGGTAGAAGAATCCAGGAACACAAGTACAAGTCAGGACCACAAGCAGATATCAGGCACCTTAGCACGACACAAGGACCTTAACATTGAGGCATCTGGGAAGGAGGCTGAGCCATTTATATATGTGCAGGAGGGCTAGGATTGGTTGGCGAGGTCACATGATCAAACACATGGAGTGACGTGCACCAGCACTTAAGGAAATGCTGCAGAAAACAAACAGCAAGCATGCTGTGGCCAGGGCTGAAAAAAAACACTGGCAGCAGATTACCACTGAACACGGCGCCCAGGACCGCGGCGGTAAGCAGGGGAACAGCGGCGCACATCAGCTGCTGCCAGGGGCGGACTGAGAACCCTCAGGGCCCCCGGGCAAAATAAATCAAGGGCCCCCTTACAGGCCCCACCCATGTTCTGCTGCAAGCCCCACTCTTGTCCTGCCTCCATGCCCCGCCTCCAGCCACACCCTACACAATCTTTAATAAGATTTCAAAGTTAAAGCGACACAAAAGGCACCCAGACCCCTTCAGCTCATTGACGTGGTCTGGGTACAGTGTCCCTTTTGCAAATCGAGCTGCAATGTTTACTTTCCAGCAATAAGTCAGCCTCTATAGGCTGGCAGCCACCTGAGGGCTTCCTGGAGTAAAACAGACCTTTGGTCCGGTATCTGACGCTGGACGTATTCACACTCTGCATGATGACCTCCAGGGTCAGATTTTTCCCCATAGGAAAGCATTGATTCAATGCTTTCGTATGGGGTGATCTAATCTCAGCGTCCATTAGTGTGCCTCTGTTAGAAGCAGTGTGGGCATAACTACTGTGAAGGGGGCACATATCTGGGCATAACTACTGTGAAAGGGGGGGAGGCCCTCCACAGTAGTTATTAATCCCTTTCAGGAGTCCCCCCTTCAGTGAATGGGGGACTGCTGAAAGGGGTTAATAACTACTGTGAAGGGCCTAGCCGTCTGAGCAACCCCACAGATCATCCCCCCACCACCTTGTACTTGTTCCACTGATCCGCTACATGGGCATGAGTTTAGTCACTTCGGTGCGCAATCCCATCCTGCGGCGCGTGATCCCGCGAGACCCGTGACCTACAGCGGCGGGTCTTGCGGGATCACGCGCTGCAGGACGGGATTGTGCACCGAAGTGACTGAACTCATTCCCGCGCAGCCCACAAGTAGCGGAACAATTACAAGAGGGGTGGGGAATAGCCAAATTAAAAAATATTTTGAACCAAAAGGTGTTATGGGGGCTCTGTGGATGGCACTGTTATGGGGGCTCTGTGGATGGCACTGTTGTGGGGGCTCTGTGGATGGCACTGTTGTGGGGGCTCTGTGGATGGCACTGTTGTGGGGGCTCTGTGGATGGCACTGTTGGGGGGGATCTGTGGGTGACACATATATAGCACCTTATGCTATATATGTGTCATCCACAGATCCCCCCATAACAGTGTCCCTGTGAGTGAATGACCCCCAATACAGGGTCTGGGGGCCGGCATCTGGTGTTGTAATGGCAGTGCGGCCCGGTGCAGTCACTGTATTCTATCGCACCGGGCCCCGCTCACTGTAATACTAATATTCATATGTGAACAACTTGAAATCCTCTGCGATCCTCTCCCTCTCTGTACTCACAAACTCAGTAGCAGGCCGGGCGGCAGCGCAACTCGCTGATGTCCCACGCCTGCTCCTCCTACTTAATTCATAAAGTGGGAGGAGCAGGCGCGTGACGTCAGTGAGTTCTGCTGCCGCCCGGCCTGCTACTGAGTTTGTGAGTACAGAGAGGGAGAGGATCGCAGAGGATTTCAAGTTGTTCACATATGAATATTAGTATTACAGTGAGCGGGGCCCGGTGTAATAGAATACAGTAACTGCACCGGGCCCCGCTGCCATTACCAGGCCAGCATAACATTCGGAATCGGGGTGCTAGGCACAGTGCTCCAGACTAAAAAAAATAGCTAGTAGCCATTGGCTCCTGAACTGAAAAATTTAGGAGCCAAATCAAAACTGAATCAAAATTTTGGTATCGTGACAACGCTACGCCGATCAGATTGGCGTAGGGTTGTTTCGATACCAAAGTTTTGATTCGCTTTCGTCACCATACAAAAGTATTGCGATACTCAATACCGTGCAAAAAAAAAAAAAACACCAAAAAAAGCTGCGTGCATTTCGCATTTTATGAAACTTTCGGCCCATAATAGAACAGTCCTATTCTATTTTTTGGGGTGACAAGGTGACTAAAAATGGCGAATGCTCACCGTATAGGAGATATTTTTTAATAATTTAATAGTTTGGACTTTTCGGACACAGCGCTATGTTATATGTTTATTTATTGTTTACATATTTTATATGTAAAATTGGGAAAGGGGGGATTTAAACTTAATATTTTAGGGTACTTTCACACTAGCGTTTTTCATTTCCGGCATAGAGTTCACAGGGGCTCTATACCGGAAAAGATGTCTTCAGGTCAGTCTTTTTGACTGATCAGGCAAAAGATAAAACTGCAGCATTCTACGGTTTTATCTCTGGCGAAAAAAACTGAAGATTTGCCTGAATGCCGGATTCAGCATTTTTCCCCATAGGAATGTATTAGTGCCGGATCTGGCATTCAAAATACCGGAATGCCGGATCCATCCTTCCGGTTGAACCGTGCGATTTTCACGCATGGTTGCTAGGATGAAAGTCTATTCACTGTATTACTTTCCCTTATAACAACATGGTTATAAGGGAAAATAATAGCATTCTTTAATGCAGAATGCGTAGTAGAAGGTCAATATAATAAACATTGGTGGCGCAGTGCGCCCCCCCCAACACCCCAGTATAATAAACATTGGTGGCGCAGTGCGCCCCCCCAACACCCCAGTATAATAAACATTGGTGGCGCAGTGCGCCCCCCCAACATAATAAACATTGGTGGCGCAGTGCGCCCCCCCTCCCTAGTATAATAAACATATAAACATTGGTGGCGCAGTGCGTCCCCCCCCCAACATAATAAACATTGGTGGCGCAGTGCGCCCCCTCTCCCTAGTATGATAAACATATAAACATTGGTGGCGCAGTGCGTCCCCCCCCAACATAATAAACATTGGTGGCGCAGTGCGCCCCCCCCTCCCTAGTATAATAAACATATAAACATTGGTGGCGCAGTGCGTCCCCCCCCAACATAATAAACATTGGTGGCGCAGTGCGCCCCCCCTCCCTAGTATAATAAACATTGGTGGTGCAGTGCGCCCCCCCTCCCTAGTATAATAAATATATAAACATTGGTGGGCAGTGGGCAGTGCCAATGAGGATTAAAAAAATAAATAAAAATTAACTCACCTCCTCCAATTGATCGCGTAGCAGCCTGTCAAAGGACCTGTGGTGACATCACTGTGCTCATCACATGATACATCACATGATCCATCACCATGGTAATGGACCATGTGATGGAGCTCAGTGATGTCACCACAGGTCCTGAAGAAAGACCAGGAGACCGGCAGCTGCGCGATCAATTGGAGGAGGTGAGTTAATTATTATTTATTTATTTTAACCCTCATTGGCACTTCCCACTGCACCACCAATGTTTATTATACTGGGGGGGGGGGCGCCGCACTCAATGTTTATTATACTGGGTGGGGGCGCACTCAATGTTTATTATACTGGGGGGGGGGGGCCGCACTCAATGTTTATTATACTGGGGGGGGGGCGCCGCACTCAATGTTTATTATACTGGTGGGGGGCCGCACTCAATGTTTATTATACTGGGGGGGGGCCACCAATGAAGATAACTGAGCAAATACAGGAGGCGGGTGCTTGAATCAAATAGCGGCACCCGACCTCTATGACAGGGAGCTGCGATCAGCGGCAGTTAACCACTTAGGTGCCGCTCCCTGTCATAGAGGTCGGGTGCCGCTATTTGATTCCGGCACCCGCCTCCTGTATTTGTATTGAAACGGGGGTTTGAGTGTCTTTTGGGTCCCTAAACCTAGTTAACTCACTATGCCTGACAGGCGGATCCTGAGCCTCCGCTATCTGGGAACTGGGGTACATGTCTGCGGCAGTGCCTCCACCCAGTGGGGCATCCGGGGTAGGGATGTGGGGTCCCACTGGGAACATACTTGGTGCAATGAGACTGACACAGCCTAACTGGAATTAACTTTATATAGTACGTAGCAAACGTAGCAAATGAACCAACATACATAGGAAAATACAATAGAGTAACACAGATAACAATACAATGTGGATTTCCTCACCCACCCACCAGCACACCTGCGTCCCACCCCCTTATCTTCGCCCTAGTGGCCGTTGGTGCACATAGGAGAGTTGGGGCCCTTATAAGTCCTGCTCCGCAGGGTCACTGAAGCAGCCTGAGCTGTGTAATGTCCGTCACTGGACCTCAGAGTCTTTACTGTGAGTGAGGGGACAGGTGCCCTGTGGTGATGCAGGGAGAGGTTTGACTTACCCTCACAATACCATTAACCAGGTCAGTCAGCAGCAGTCTCCTTTCACTGGATTCACCAGACGTCTGGACTCAGTGCTTGTCTTTGCCAGCGGTCCCTCTCTCAGCAGGTGTGATCTTGGGTGAAGCAAGTTCTCTCAGCAGGTTCTATCTCTGTGCTGCAGTCTCTCAATGCCAGACACATGTCCTCTCTCTGGCTGAGCAAGTCGTAACTTCTAGAAATCTTCCAGGACCTCCCTCCTCAGAGCATTGCAGGAAGTGTCCTTTCAGGACCTGCGATGATGTCACAATCCATGTGACTGATTTCAGCAGGTCATGTGATCAATACTCAATGTTTTATTAACAACATACTGAGTCCATCTACTGGGCATTTCAGATAATGCAGCCTGTGTCACTTCACAGGGTTACATGCTCCCCCTTGAAAATACTTGCCTTCCACTGGCAAGTCCTAGCGAAGGGGCTTAACAAAAATTCAACAGAAAAAGGTTTAGCATACATACAGTACAGTTAGCACAGTAACATCCTAGCTAGCTAGTTATCTAGGGCAAAGAGTCACAGACATTTACCACTTCAGCTAGTGCATGTAGGAAAGTGGCCATTTTAGATGCTGCTTGTGTCAGAGGGGCATAACTGGGCTCTCCTATATTATCATAAACTAGGGCCCTAGGGGGTTGCCGCACTCTGGTGCTGTGTCTCAGTTCTCGCTGTGGGAGAGGATCTTGGGACTTCAACTGTGGAACTTCGACTCCTGCCCTCGAAGTAGAGTCTCTAAGGGAAGTTCCAGGCACAAAACATGGACTTTCTGGATTCAACCTTGGAGAACTTTGTGACCCAGGAGAGGTTCCGGGACTTTGTGAAACCACAGGAGTTAAAGGAGGCAATTGCTGTGTTTCTTCTGCGGGTGATGACCACCACTGATCCTCTGCACTGGGAGTTCCCGGGGTCTCCTCTGGCCCATTTCCAGGACTCTCTGCTGGGTTTTCCTCCAGTTCTTCACCACTCTCTTCCTCTTCATCAGCATACACAACTGGAAGCAGATGGTTTCTATGCCAAGCCTTTATTCGGCCCTCCGGGCCCCTAATGTTGTACACTGGCAGTCCTTCCAGTTTGGACACAACCTCAAACAGGGTATCTTTCCATCTGTCAGCCAGTTTGTGTTTTCCAGGCACACCTAAATTCCGGAGAAGAACTTTATCCCCTGCTTGAATCTCCCGATATCTCACCTTAGAATCATACCTTCTTTTGTTCCGTTCTTCCATTTTTGCTGCAGCTTGGGTGGCCAACTCATAGGCCCGATGAAGGTTTTGCTTGAGGTTCCTCACATATTGAAAGTGTGAAGTTGAATCTGTTCCATCAGGAGACACTCCCAAACGGACATCTATCGGCAATCGAGCTTCTCTTCCGAACATTAGGAAATAGGGTGAGAACCCTGTAGATTCATGCTTTGTACAGTTGTATGCGTGGACCATGGCTTCCACATGTTTACTCCAAGACCGCTTCTCGACTTGCTTGAGAGTCCCTAGCATATCTAGGAGGGTCCTATTGAACCGTTCTGGCTGTGCATCCCCCTCCGGATGATAAGGTGTGGTTCTGGACTTCTGCACCTGCAACATGTCCAACAGCTCCTTGATCAACTTACTCTCAAAGTCTCTACCTTGATCAGAGTGTATCCGATTGGGTAGTCCATAGTGAATAAAATACTTCTGCCAAAGGAGTTTGGCTACAGTCACAGCCTTTTGATCTTTAGTGGGGAAGGCTTGAGCATATCTGGTGAAATGATCCGTTACCACCAGCACATTTCCAATTCCCGGTGTATCGCTCTCAATGCCGAGATAGTCCATGCACACAAGATCCATGGGTCCCGTACTTTTCAGATGACCCATAGGGGCAGCTCTCACAGGCAGAGTCTTCCTCTGGATACACCTCCTGCATGTCTTTACATGTTGCTCGACATGTTCCCTCATGCGAGGCCAATAGAACCGATCTTGTACTAGGCCATAGGTCTTGTCCACCCCGAGATGCCCATGTTGATCGAGGAGAGCTCTCAGGACCATGCAACGGTATCTGTGCGGTAGTACCAATTGTTTTCTGTCAGTGTGATCATGATACTTCACGACCCTATAGAGTACTCCATCTTCGAGATGTAGTCGGCTCCATTCTCTTCGGTATAATTCTCTTTGACTCACAGGTAGAGAAGTCAGCAATTTAGGATTCTTAGTCTTTATTGCTCTGATAACTATCCCAATATACCAGTCCTGCGCTTGAGCCTTCTTCTTGTCTTCTGTGGTTATACTGGACCACTGTTGAAGCATGACTGGAGCATGGAACACCTCAGGCACGGCTTCTGGAGAGTGGCTAATGGAGTCTATCCATCTTAGCTCGGCAAATTCTTCTTGACTCTCGGCCACCACATACATCTGACAAAAGGCTCCTACCCCCGGCCCAGGGATCTCTTCCCACTCCTCTTCTTCTTGGTGAGGAGGGAGTCTAGGTCTGCGGGACAGGGCATCTGCGCTGACATTCTTGGGCCCAGGCTTGTACTTCAGGCTGAAACTGTAGCTTGACAAGGCAGCCAACCACCTATGTCCTGTGGCATCCAGCTTAGCTGTAGTCTGGATGTAGGTAAGTGGATTGTTGTCAGTCCTTACTTCGAATGTCGCTCCATACAAATAGTCATGCAGCTTATCCACGATGGCCCACTTGAGTGCCAGAAATTCCAATTTATGGACTGGATAGTTCTTCTCTGCACCTGTAAGACTTCTACTTATGTAAGCCACCGGCCTCAATCCTTCTGGATAACTTTGGTGCAGTACACCCCCTAGGCCTTCCATACTGGCATCCACATGGAGGATGTACGGTTTCTCAGGGTCTGCATAGGCTAAGACAGGAGCTTCTGTAAGTCTCTTCTTCAATGTCAGAAAGGCATCTTCACATCCTGAAGTCCATTTCTCTCCAAAGGGGTCTTTAGGATATGGTGCCTTAGCACCCTTTACGTCAGAGGTGATCTTCAGTAGGTCATGTAACTGTCGAGCAATCTTTGAGTAGTCTTTCACGAACCTTCGGTAGTAACCACAGAATCCGAGAAAGGACCGCAACTCACTGATGTTATTTGGTCTTGGCCAATTCAACACTGCTTCAATTTTAGCAGGATCTGTGGCTACTCCTTCAGCGGAGACTATGTGCCCCACATAAGTGACAGAGTTCTGGGCAAATCGGCATTTGTCCACTGATAGCTTCAGGCCTTCAGCTTGAAGTCGATCCAACACCTTTAGCAATCTTTGTTCATGCTCCTCTGGTGTCTTCCCGAAAACAATTAGGTCATCTAGATACACTAGACACTCTTTGGGATTCATATCCCCCACAGTTTTCTCCATCAGTCTCTGAAAAGTAGCAGGAGCTCCTGTGACTCCCTGTGGCATTCTGGTAAACTGGAAGAACCCCAAAGGGCAGATGAAAGCTGTCTTTTCCTGATCCTCCTTCTTCATGGGTACCTGATAATATCCAGACCTCAAGTCAAGCACACTGAACCACTGGCTGCCAGATAGGGCGTTCAGAAGATCCTCTATCCGGGGCAAAGTGTACTGATCTGGCACAGTCCTCTTGTTCAGAGTACGGTAGTCCACACATAGCCGAACTGAACCATTCTTTTTCCTCACTACCACAATAGGTGAGGCATAGGGGCTCCGGGACTCTGTGATGATGCCTGCTCCTTCCATCTGCTGGAGTATGTCCCGGACATCTTCCACATCTCGAGGGGGTATTCTTCTTGACCTTTCCCTGAAAGGAGTAGGATCAGCAAGTCTTATAGAATGGGTGGCACTCTTAGAACACCCCACGTCCATCTCTGCTCTGGAGAACACTCCCTCTCGGGTGGCCAGTTTTGAACGAAGGCTGTCTTTCCACTCCTGTGGTAGAGGAGAATCTTCTAGATCAAAATCTAAAGGTGCTTTCACATGATCCTTCTGTTCTGCACTCACAGACATGATGGACGAAACTTGATCTAAAAGGTGTATCACACCAATCTTCTGATGACGATCAATCCGGATTTCTGTGGGGGTTAAATTCTGTACCATCACAGGAAAGCTCCGACACCACCTTTTTCGCCAATCTTTTACCTCAGGTATGAGAGTCCACCCCTTCTTCTGATCCTCTTCAGGCAGAGACTCAATAAGGTATTGTCCAGTTCCCCCCAACATTTCATGGTGCATTGAGGCTATGGCTCGTAAGGTTTTGGTCTCACCAGGCTACACAAATGCAGGTTCTGTTCCTGAATAGTGGCACGACCCTGGTTTTGTTTCAAGGGCTAGTCGTCTATACTCTTTTCCTAGGACAGGGCTGACCTCCATCAGTCGGTTTAAGGAGACATCTCCCACTTCTGTCAGATAGGCCTTGAATACATCCTGTACCATCTTTGCATTAGTACCCAATATTATTGGGGCACACACTTTCTTGGCTGCAGGGCATATCAAAGCTTCCAGCTCCATAGGACATATCATCCCGGTGTTTAACTGGGGAATAGTTATGGTCACTTTTATGCATCCCTCCACAGGTTGAGCTTGAGACCCAACGCCCCATAGCTGAAGCTCTCCTGTAGGTTCCATAGGAATGTGTTTCAAATGACGTTCATAGAAGTCTCTGTAGATAATGGTGACTTGAGAACCTGTATCTAGCAATGCTGAAGCATGAATTCCTTCTACTTGCACTTGTATCAAAGATTTAGGCCCAATCTTGGCCCCTACAGATAAACTATACGTAGCCCGGGTCTTCCTTCGCTTGTAAGACCTGGTCATTTGAGTCTCCCCGAGCTCGGTTGCCAGCACCTCCACATCCACGGAATTCGCAGGGCACTCCCGCTGAAAATGCCCTGACTTTCCACATTTAAAGCAGTCCCCTCGGCAGGGTGGATCCTCAGGAAACAGTTTTTTCTGAGTCTTCCTGTGTTGCCCCCCACTTCCAGGGGGAGGATCTGCTCTCTCTGGTGGTGATTTGCATAAGAGCTCCAATTCAGCCATCTTCTTCCTAAGAGCTGACAGTTCTGTATCCTCTTTCTCCTTCTGTAAGGGTGGACACGTCTGGTCTTCCAATCTCCTGGCTGTATTTATTAATGTGGAATAAGGCAGAACTTTATCATCCAACTTGGCTCTCAACAGAATCATAACTGGATTATTGGTCAAACCACCTCTCTGAATTTGCTTAGATAGCCGAGCTTCCAACTCAGAGGCAGTGACTGCTCCTTTATGGAATAACTTTCCAAGCGATAGCTGTAACCAGTTGATATAGTCAGTGGCTTTTTCATGCTCCTTCTGCTTAGTGGCTAGGAACTTAACCAACAGATCATCCAAATTTTCTGATTTCCCATAAGCATCCTGTAAAATTTGTAGATAGTCGTGCACAGTAGCTTGCCCATTTACTCCCTTGTACAGTCTTATCATGTCTGTAGCGGGAAAACGAAGACTCTCCACCAACCGCTGTTTCTTTATGGTATCCGTACAAGACCATTCCTCCAACAACTGCATAGCATTATCCTTCCAGACCTCAAAAGGTTCTTCTCCTGAAGGAACAGGCTGATTCCCAGAAAACACCTTTAGTTTGCGGTAACTATGGGTGTGGTTTGCCGTCACTATGGCTTCTGAGAGTTTCTGTAGTATGTCCGATACATCACTACCTCCTGTAGGTAGGGTGCGTACTTCAGGGTTGTCCGATTCCAGTAATACTGTAGATGGATGAGATTCTGCTTTAGGAGTAATCATCCCCTGTCCTCTAGGAGGATGGGCAGCTTGTTTAGGAATGGCTCCGGCCTTTCCGGAGATGGGAGTCAGGAGCTTAGAATAATTTTCTGTGACATAATCTCTCTGTTCTAGTTTAAAGGGTTGTTGCAGTGAGCCCCTTTCTTTCTTATCAAGGAGAGCGTACACTAAGGAACATCCTTCATGCGGGGCTCCATATAAATGAACGTTGGTAGGCATCTCATGGTCTCCCAAGTCCGTATGACAATATATTAACATGTAAGTTTGGCCTTCAGAATCCTGCAGGATATCCCTGACGGTCGCCATTCCTATTCCCAGTCGAATTTCTATACACAAGATGACGTGATTCATCTCACAGCAGGCTGGGACTTTGCATAACATCACAGCTTGCTGTAACGGTACATTTCTTTGCTGGGCCCACTCTTTTGCAAAGGAGGGAGTGGCCTGAGGATTTAACCTATTCTCACTGGTTGTACCCCAATGAATCTCAGCAGTGCCTCCATATGTAACGGGGGTTTGAGGGCGCCCCCTAGTGTCTTTGGGGTCCCTAAACCTAGTTAACTCACTATGCCTGACAGGCGGATCCTGAGCCTCCGCTATCTGGGAACTGGGGTACATGTCTGCGGCAGTGCCTCCACCCAGTGGGGCATCCGGGGTAGGGATGTGGGGTCCCACTGGGAACATACTTGGTGCAATGAGACTGACACAGCCTAACTGGAATTAACTTTATATAGTACGTAGCAAATGAACCAACATACATAGGAAAATACAATAGAGTAACACAGATAACAATACAATGTGGATTTCCTCACCCACCCACCAGCACACCTGCGTCCCACCCCCTTATCTTCGCCCTAGTGGCCGTTGGTGCACATAGGAGAGTTGGGGCCCTTATAAGTCCTGCTCCGCAGGGTCACTGAAGCAGCCTGAGCTGTGTAATGTCCGTCACTGGACCTCAGAGTCTTTACTGTGAGTGAGGGGACAGGTGCCCTGTGGTGATGCAGGGAGAGGTTTGACTTACCCTCACAATACCATTAACCAGGTCAGTCAGCAGCAGTCTCCTTTCACTGGATTCACCAGACGTCTGGACTCAGTGCTTGTCTTTGCCAGCGGTCCCTCTCTCAGCAGGTGTGATCTTGGGTGAAGCAAGTTCTCTCAGCAGGTTCTATCTCTGTGCTGCAGTCTCTCAATGCCAGACACATGTCCTCTCTCTGGCTGAGCAAGTCGTAACTTCTAGAAATCTTCCAGGACCTCCCTCCTCAGAGCATTGCAGGAAGTGTCCTTTCAGGACCTGCGATGATGTCACAATCAATGTGACTGATTTCAGCAGGTCATGTGATCAATACTCAATGTTTTATTAACAGCATACTGAGTCCATCTACTGGGCATTTCAGATAATGCAGCCTGTGTCACTTCACAGGGTTACAGTATTAACAGCTCAGTTATCTTCATTGGTGGCGCAGTGGCCACAGCCCCTCCCCCTGTCCCTGTTCTTATTGGCCGCGGTGGCAGCAGCACAGGAGGGAGAGACTCTTCCACTCTGCGCTGCTGTGAAGAAGTGAACATGATAGTTCAGCTTCTGTGCCCGCCGCTGTATTCAGAGCTGCGGCGCGGCTCTAGTCGCAAATGGCGACAAGACTGGAGCCCTGGGGCATAACATTAACACATAATGTTATTCTGCGGCGGGCCCCCATCCCGCCCGGGCCCTCGGACCATGTCCGAAGTGCCCGACCGGTCAGTCCGCCCCTGGCTGCTGCTACATCAGGATCATAATCCCTGACAAGTAGAGAGGAGAATGAGTCAGCTCTTTACCTCAGTGTTGTAAAGTAACTTGTCCTCATGTGTGATCAGGACAGGTATTGTGTGAATTTATGGGACAGCGGCCATTTTGTTTCCCCTAATTGCTCCACAGACAAAACGCGCCATTATAAATAATGAAAGGTATTTGAGAATAAATATATAATAAAGTAATATTTAAGTATTTTCATTTTCTTAATTCCCAGAGAACCCCTGGATTGAAACCAGCAGTAGAAGATAACAGACTGCTCAGGCGCACGTTTTCTTTATGTATATGCTCCCAGCCAGCACGGCAAGGTATATTTGAAAGGGGCTTTAGCAGAGCTACAGTGCCGTACGAACAGTTAGAAATGGTCTAGGGTGGTGACAGATTCCCTTCAATGGTGTAAGGGGTTACACTCTCAGGCAGGGCGGCGATGACAGATTTTCTTGCAGTCCAAACGTTGCTTTATTTTTTTATAACATTCCGGCAATACAGGGAAACCCAGTTATAACGTGTGCGCCCCGTGGTCGTGCTGTGGCCCACAAATTGCGGGGCGCAATGCACGAACACAGTCCGTGGGACAGCCACAGCGGATCACTGACCCATTCACTTGAATGGGTCTGCGATCCCGCCGTTCCGCAAAAAGATAGGACATGTTCTATCTTTTTGTTGAACAGAAGTACGGGACGAAACCCCAATTCCTGACTGATAGCAAATGCGGTCCGCAATACGGCAACGGGAAGCACACGTTCGTGTGCAGGGGGCCTTAGGTGAAGGTCCAGCACCACAAAACATAAACCAAACCAAAATAAACACCTGTCCATCTGGGCTCTGGCTAATAAAGTGAAGATCCTAGCTCACCTATTGAACACAGAGAATTCGGCTTCTCTAGCCAGCGGGGCAGCCATCTTCCCAGACTTTCTCCAGGCATTACTCTCCCTAGACTGACAGCCTGAACTGTGCTTTATTTCCCGTTAACGATCCCAGCTGCCTTCAGCTGGGGATCCCTCAGGCTAGGGGAAAACCTGCCCTGGAATGGGGTGGACTGGTGAGGTCCCTCTACCAAGCCTACCTTCTACCAGTCCAATAAAATCCAGCCCATAAACTTAACAAAGCTATCTCAGCAGCCTACACATTGCTGAGACCATTTTAACCTTCTGGATTTTATTTACCTCACCCAGTTGGGTGGGATATACACCCCTTCCAGGACTTTACCATACACTTTTCTGTCCACCTTACCACAATCGTTATGTACAGTCGTGGCCAAAAGTTTTGAGAATGACACAAATATTAGTCTTCACAAAGTTTGCTGCTAAACTGCTTTTAGATCTTTGTTTCAGTTGTTTCTGGGATGTAGTGAAATATAATTACACGCACTTCATACGTTTCAAAGGCTTTTATCGACAATTACATGACATTTATGCAAAGAGTCAGTATTTGCAGTGTTGGCCCTTCTTTTTCAGGACCTCTGCAATTCGACTGGGCATGCTCTCAATCAACTTCTGGGCCAATTCCTGACTGATAGCAACCCATTCTTTCATAATCACTTCTTGGAGTTTGTCAGAATTAGTGGGTTTTTGTTTGTCGACCTGCCTCTTGAGGATTGACCACAAGTTCTCAATGGGATTAAGATCTGGGGAGTTTCCAAGCCATGGACCCAAAATGTCAACGTTTTGGTCCCCGAGCCACTTAGTTATCACTTTTGCCTTATGGCACGGTGCTCCATCGTGCTGGAAAATGCATTGTTCTTCACCAAACTGTTGTTGGATTGTTGGAAGAAGTTGCTGTTGGAGGGTGTTTTGGTACCATTCTTTATTCATGGCTATGTTTTTGGGCAAAATTGTGAGTGAGCCCACTCCCTTGGATGAGAAGCAACCCCACACATGAATGGTCTCAGGATGCTTTACTGTTGGCATGACACAGGACTGATGGTAGCGCTCACCTTTTCTTCTCCGGACAAGCCTTTTTACAGATGCCCCAAACAATCGGAAAGAGGCTTCATCAGAGAATATGACTGTGCCCCAGCCCTCAGCAGTCCATTCACCATACTTTCTGCAGAAGATCAATCTGTCCCTGATGTTTTTTTTGGAGAGAAGTGGCTTCTTTGCTGGCCTTCTTGACACCAGGCTATCCAGGGCCGTCTTTAATATTGATTGGACCCTGGGCAAAAATTAACTTGGGCCCCCTGGATCCCGCCTTCCCACACCTTAGGCAATCACGCCCTTCACCACAACACACACAAAAAAAATCCACACATCTGGTAGAGTCCAGTGAATGACTGTAAATACTCACAGTTCTGATGACTCCAGCGGCTCAGGATCAGTGCTCTGGGCAGCTGGGCTCAGGCTGGAGGTGGGCACCGCTCTCCAGGAAGGAGACCAGGGCTCGGCTCACCCTAGTGTTACAGTGCACCCCAGCACCCCACAGTATGCAGTTTAGCACCCCACACTATACAGTACCCCACAGTATATAGTAGAGCAGTATAGCACCCCACACTATACAGTACCCCACAGTATATAGTAGAGCAGTATAGCAGCCCACAGTATACAGCACCTCACAGTATATAACACCTCACTGTATACAGCACCCCAAACTATACACGATACAGCCCCTCACACTATACAGTACAGCAGTATAGCACTCCACACTATACCGCACCCACAGTATACAGTATACAGACCCCCACAGTATACAGTACAGCAGTATAGCCCCCCACTCTATACAGGCCCCCCCACTATACAGGCCCCCCCACACTATACAGGCCCCCCCCCCACACTATACAGCCCCCCCCACACTATACAGGCCCCCACACAGTATACAGCCCACCACACAGTATACAGCCCCCCCCCACACAGTATACAGGCCCCCACACAGTATACAGCACCCCCACACAGTATACAGGCCCCCACACAGTATACAGCCCACCACACAGTATACAGCCCACCACACAGTATACAGGCCCCCACACAGTATACAGGCCCCCACACAGTATACAGCCCCCACACAATATACAGGCCCCCCACAGTATACAGCCCCCCCCCCCCCACAGTATACAGCACCCCACTATACAGTAGTTTACAGTATATTAACATAACAGCCCCTGTCACCTTTTTCTGATGTAATGTTCACACAAAAAAGCTCCGCAGAACACTCCTGGTAGGACCTGTGATGACCTCATAGCCATGTGACCAGTAATTGCTAGGTTACTGGTCACATGGTGATGATGTCATTAAGGTCCTGATCACAACTTTAACACAGTACGATCATGATGCCTGGACTCAGTGCAGGCAGGCATGGCAGCACCCCTGTGTAGCTGACAGCTTGACACCCGGGGCAGTAGCTAGCAGGACTCAAGAGGCAGCTGCCTTGGGCCCCCCAGGAGCAACTGGGCCCAGGGCAGCTGCCCCTTTTGCCCCTTGGTAAAGACGGCCCTGAGGCTATCTTCCAAAAGTCTTCGCCTCACTGTGCGTGCAGATGCGCTCACACCTGCCTGCTGCCATTCCTGAGCAAGCTCTGCACTGGTGGTACAAAAATCCCGCAGCTGAATCCTCTTTAGGAGACGATCCTGGCGCTTGCTGGACTTTCTTGGACGCCCTGAAGCCTTCTTAACAAGAATTGAACCTCTTTCCTTGAAGTTCTTGATGATCCTATAAATTGTTGATTGAGGTGCAATCTTAGTAGCCACAATATCCTTGCCTGTGAAGCCATTTTTATGCAACGCAATGATGGCTGCACGCGTTTCTTTGCAGGTCACCATGGTTAACAATGGAAGAACAATGATTTCAAGCATCACCCTCCTTTTAACATGTCAAGTCTGCCATTTTAACCCAATCAGCCTGACATAATGATCTCCAGCCTTGTGCTCGTCAACATTCTCACCTGAGTTAACAAGACGATTACTGAAATGATCTCAGCAGGTCCTTTAATGACAGCAATGAGATGCAGTGGAAAGTTTTTTTTGGGATTAAGTTAATTTTCATAGAAAAGGACTATGCAATTCATCTGATCACTCTTCATTACATTCTGGAGTATATGCAAATTGCTATTATAATAACTTAAGCAGCAACTTTTCCAATTTCCAATATTTATGTAATTCTCAAAACTTTTGGCCACAACTGTACTTTCTAACATAGAAAGTATATTATAGTGCATTTGTATTGTGCAGCAGTTGTGTGCGGTTCTGCTGCGATACTGCAGCTACACAGAGTGCCAAACGCTATTGGAACAAATAATTTCTACTGGTGTGATATACCAGTTGCCCCCTAAAAAAAATTATTGAAGCAGGGGTGTGATATACCAATTATATACTTTCTATATAGTGAAGTTGGGTAGTGCAGCATTTGTTTGCGGTTTAGCTGCGTTACCACAGCTACAGATAGTGCCAAAAGACATTGGAACAAAGAATTTCTACTGGTGTAATATACCAGTTTCCCCCCAAAAAAACTGATTGAAGCAGGGGTGTTATATACCAATTATATACTTTCTATATAGTGCATTTGGGTAGTGCAGCATTTGTGTCACGACTGTGACTGATCCAGACAGGTCTGGGACGAGAAGGTCGCAGCGACTTGCTACTCGCGATAGCTTGTGAGTTTGCTCCGTGGTTCAGGGTATGTCATCTGGGTTTTGCCTTGTGTACCTTTTTGTCCTGACTGGGAGTTTGTAGGCATCCTTCTCAGGTGAGTCCTGTCTGCCACTCCCAGCTACTATATTAGTTTCACTTTCACTTGCAGTCATTGCCAGATATAGTCCTTACTTCCAGTTCTATTCTGACCTTTGAAGGAGATCGTTTGATGGTGTTGCTGTGGAGCTCTTGTCCGGCGTGGACTGTCGTGATTGGGATCGCCTTCTCTGCTTGTGACTGGATAAGTCTATCTCTGATATAGTTTGTTTGTTGCTGTCTTCCCCTGCTGTTCTCCTAGACATGAGTGATGGTGACTAGTGCTCCCATCGGCCTTTCCCCACTCTAGTCTTGTTAGGGTGATTGAGGGTTTTAGGCATCCTGCTCGCCGCACGGGTTCACACCCCGTCTAGGGTATCAGGGCAGACAGGTGCCAGCTTAGGGTTAGTCAGGGGTGGCCATACTATTCCCATCCGTAGATAAGGGTCCCCCTTCCCCTCCGTCTGGTGCGACACGACTGCTGCTGGGGTAGCGGTTGTGACAGTATATCTGACCTTTTAAAAAAAAAAAAAAGGTGACATTTCTTTTTTCTTTTTTTTTGCTTGCTGTTTTGCTTTGTATTTTTCTGTTCCACTATGGATCCGGTTACGGTTTTGGCGAAACAATTACAGGGATTATCCCTTGAAGTGGCAGGATTAAAAGCAACAGTGCGGCAGCAGCAGCAGCCATCCTTGGGTTCCACCGTTGCTACGGGAAACCAAGGTACTCCTGAGCCAAAAGTGGCTTTACCTGATAGGTTCTCAGGAGGGAGAGACCAATTTCTAACCTTCAGAGAAGCTTGCAAATTGTTCTTCAGGTTACGCCCTAGATCCTCCGGCGGTGAGGAACAACGGGTGGGTATTGTAATTTCTCTCCTGCAAGGAGATCCGCAGGCTTGGGCTTTCTCCCTACCATCAGACTCTCTGGCCTTACGATCAGTGGAGGAGTTTTTTGAAGCCCTGGGTCTCGTATATGATGACCCGGACAGGGTCTCACTGGCTGAGTCTAAGCTACGTAGACTTCGGCAAGAGAACCGGTCTGCTGAACTATATTGTTCCGAATTCCGTAGGTGGGCTACTGATACGTTATGGAACGACTCGGCCCTTAGGAGTCAGTTCTGCCAGGGGTTGTCTGAAAAATTAAAAGACGCGCTGGCGGTATACGAGGTCCCTGGGTCTCTGGAGGCTGCTATGTCTCTGTCCATAAGAATCGACAGACGACTCAGGGAGAGACTATTAAATTTTACGGAGGCCTCTATAGGGCAGGGATCGGTTTGTTATGATCCAGTCGAACCAATGCAAATAGGGGGCGCCACTAGACGGGTGAATCCTCCTAAGTTCCGCTGTAGGTCAGAGGTTTGTTTTTGTTGTGGGGGGAGGGGTCATTTTGTAAAGGTTTGTCCCTCAGAACCCAAGAGACCACAAACAAAGGAGCCGCCGGGAAAACTAGAGTCCCCAGATTGTGCGGAGGATTACAGTCTGGGCGTATTCGTTTCCTCCATACGCATGTCTCAGTTTTTGTTGTCCGCTACCGTTGAGGCGGGCAATAAGACTGAGATCTGTTCCGTCTTTTTGGACAGTGGGGCGGGGGTCAACTTGGTGGATTCACGGTTTGCTCAGGCTCTGGGTTTTACTCCAGAACCGATACGCAGAACTATTCCTGTTTTTGCCATCAACTCCTCCCCTCTTACTCAGAAAGAATTAACTCAGATCATTCATAATATCTATCTGCAGGTAGGGGACCTCCATAAAGAGCATATCTCGTGTTATGTCCTGGACGGTCTTCCGGCTCCTATGGTATTGGGGCTTCCCTGGCTGGTGACTCACAATCCAGTGGTGGATTGGCAGGCCGGGGAGATTGTGGAGTGGAGTGAACATTGTAAGGACAACTGCTTGAGTAGTAGGTGCTCTACACTCTCTGTAACATCTTTACCTGCCTTTCTGTCAGATTTTATGGATGTGTTCTCTGAGAAGGGTTGTCAGGGGTTACCACCTCATCGTCCATATGATTGCCCGATTAATCTACTACCTGGGGCCAAACTACCTAAAACCCGGTTATACAATCTTTCCGGCCCGGAGAGGAAGGCTATGAAAGATTATATTTCGGAGAGTTTGGCTAAGGGACACATCAGACCCTCTTCTTCACCTGTGGCTGCAGGGTTTTTTTTTTCGCTAAAAAGAAAGATGGGGCCTACGTCCTTGCCTGGATTTCCGGGAATTAAACCGGATAACTATCCGAGATCCCTATCCTCTTCCTCTCATTCCCGACCTCTTTAATCAGGTTGCTGGTGCTAAATGGTTCTCCAAAATGGATCTCAGAGGAGCCTAAACCCTGGTTCGCATCAAAGAGGGGGATGAGTGGAAGACGGCTTTTAATACTCCGGAAGGGCATTATGAAAATCTGGTCATGCCATTTGGTCTTACTAATGCGCCTGCGGTATTCCAACATTTTGTCAACGATATTTTTAGTCACCTTATCGGGAGATTTGTTGTGATATATCTTGATGACATCCTGGTCTATTCCCCGGATCTGGATACACATAAGATCCATGTGAGACAGGTGCTGCAGATATTAAGGGCCAACAAATTGTTTGCTAAGTTAGAAAAATGTGTGTTCGCCGTAAAAGAACTGCCATTTCTGGGGTATGTGTTGTCAGATTCAGGTTTCCGCATGGATCCAGAGAAAGTCCGGGCGATTATAGACTGGGATCTGCCTGAGAACCTGAAGGCATTGCAACGCTTCCTGGGGTTTGCCAATTTTTATAGAAAGTTTATAAAAAACTATTCCTTGTTGGTCAAACCACTGACGGACATGACCCGAAAGGGATCCGATTTTTCCAAATGGTCACATGCAGCCAAAACTGCCTTTGCATCTCTGAAGGAGAGATTCACCTCGGCCCCTATTCTCGTACAGCCAGATGTCTCGCTTCCTTTTATTGTAGAGGTTGACGCATCAGAGGTGGGGGTGGGAGCGGTACTATCTCAGGGCCCGTCCCCTGGTGAATGGCGTCCGTGTGCTTTCTTTTCGAAGAAATTGTCTACTGCAGAAAGGAACTATGATATTGGCAACAGGGAACTTTTGGCTATTAAGTAGGCTTTTGAGGAGTGGCGTCATTTTTTGGAGGGGGCGGTTCATCCCGTCACGGTGATTACTGATCACAAAAACTTATTATATCTGGAGTCTGCTAAACGTCTCTCCCCTAGACAGGCTCGGTGGTCGTTATTTTTTACTAGGTTTAATTTTGTAATAACCTATCGCCCGGGGGGCAAAAAATACTAAGGCGGATGCATTGTCTCGAAGTTTTCCTGGAGGGGGTGATGTTGAGGTACCTTTGTTGAATAGGACCTGTGGTGAGAATTAAGTACAGTTACAGGACCTTTGATGACGTCACTCCGGTCATCACATGGTACGTCACATGATCTTTTACCATGGTGATGGATCATGTGATGACCGGAGTGATGTCATCAAAGGTCCTGGAATGAATGCTCACCACAGGTCCTGTTCAGCACAGAAGGAGACAGACGAGATGCCGGCAGCGCTAGCAAGTGGATTAAGGTGAGTTAATTTTTAAGAAAACATTTTTTAACCCCTCCAGCGCTATTTTACTATGCATTCTGTATTCAGAATGATATTATTTTCCCTTTAACCATGTTATAAGGGAAAATAATACAATCTACACCGATCCTAAGCCCGAACTTCTGTGAAGAAGTTCGGGTTTGGGTACCAAACATGCGCGATTTTTCTCACGTGAGTGCAAAACGCATTACAATGTTTTGCACTCGCGCAGAAAAATTGCGGGTGTTCCCGCTGTTGTTTGGCTGTTAACCCTTGCTTTGTAACTGGAAAAAATGGATTAAAATGGAAAATTTGCCAAAAAATCTAAATTCTGAAATTGTATCTCCATATGCCATTAACTCTTGTGGAATACCTAAAGGGTTAACGACCTTTGTAAAATCAGTTTTGAATACCTTGAGGGGTGTAGTTTCTAGAATGGGGTCATTTTTGGGTGGTGTCTATTATGTAAGCCTCACAAAATTACTTCAGACCTGAACTGGTACCTAAAAATTGAGTTTTTGAAAATTTCTGAAAAATTTCAAGATTTGCTTCTAAACTTCTAAGCCTTGTAACGTCCCCAAAAACTAAAATGACATTCACAAAATGAACCAAACATGAAGTAGACATGTGGGGAATGTAAAGTAATAACCATTTTTGTAGGTATTACTATGTATTATAGAAGTAGAGAAATTGAAACTTGGAAATTTGCTAATTTTTCCAAAATTTGGGTAAATTTGATCTTTTTATATAAATAAAAATGTTTTTTGTTTTTTTTTACTTCATTTTGCCAGTGTCATGAAGTACAATATGTGACGAAAAAACAATCTCAGAATGGCCTGGATAAGTCAAAGCGTTTTAAAGAAATCACCACATAAAGTGACACTGGTCAGATTTGCAAAAAATGGCCTGGTCCTTAAGGTGAAATATGGCCGTGTTCTTAAGGAGTTAATCAGGGGCCATTTTTATGCGTCTTGAAGGGAAACTCTCAAAAAAGTGCCCTGCTGGAGCCTAGAAAAATGTTATTTCCTATCGGTTTGATGTATACAAATGTATACAGGATAGGATTAAGGGTCACATACTGACCGGACCATGCTGTTAGTCTGTTCATTTACATGGTGCAGCCAGGAAGGGGTTAGGTAAGAGCAACCTGGTGTCGGCACCTGGACCAGTGGCTGTCAGTTACAGAACAAACCTGCTCCTCGGAAGCAGGAAATGCTGGTTATCCAAACTGGAGTATATTGACAAAGTGCGGTCAGGAAGGGGTTAAAGGCCTCTGCAGTAAGGCACATTGTCACTAAAGGGTTAACCCTTCAAACACTGCCATGAACATTAGTCATAGACACCTGTGACATCACAAGCACGTGTGTCATAAGGGAAGAACCTTTGTAAAAAGCGAGTGAGCGGCCATATTTGGTGCCGTACTTGATGGCCTGAGGACCTTGAGCTTGACTACCCCCGCCCACCGCACCTTTGGAGGTTCTAGCAGGAAGCCCATCGCCCCCAATGGGAAGAAAGGGACATCCGCCTAGCGAACCAAATCAGCCCGGCTGCTGCACCCCCCCTCTACTATTTATGTGGCAGCCACATAGTGGCATTACCCTCTAAGCCCAAGGGAAGGGCAGCCCTCCAGCCATGGTTCCCTAGAGGTTTCCTCCACAGGGGGTTTTCCTCTCCTGAGTGCTGGAGGGTGACTCTCCGTGAGTCAGGGGTTTGTCATTTTTAAAATATTTTAAATAAACAATTTGGCCTTTTATTCCCCAATTAACGTGTTCTGTGTCTTTATTCTGTGTCTTTAATTTGCGTTCTTTGGTTTCAGGGGTGTATGCATGATTTTCTCAGGGAAGAGGTCAAAGGGTATTCTCACCTGGGACACATATGGGGTATATATTGATAGGATGTGCCATAAATGTCTGATAGGTGCGGGTCCAACCTGCGTATATGCCAAGAACAGGGGTCCGAAGTAAAAGGAGAGCACATTGCGCATACGCAGTGTCCTCTCCATTCATTGCTATGGGAGTTCCAAAATAGCAAAGTCCCATAGCAGCGAATAGAGAACAAGCAGCACATGCGTTGCCACCTCTCCATTCACCAATATGGGATTCCTGAAAATAGCCACACTATTTTCTAGCGTTAATTCCATAGCCGTGAATAAAGGGTGGACACGCTTGCTGCCTGTACAATTTGGGGCCCCGTTCTATGCCATAAATGTCCCAGATGGGAATACCCCTTAAAATGAAATTCATTATGACATAACCAAGTTAGCAGAGCGTTGCTAGGACTCTTAGCAATGTTTGTAGTCCCAGCAACGTTGCGCCGAATAAGAACAGTCACTGGTGACGGAGAGGGTCAGCAACTCTTTAGGTGAACGCTGTGGGGGGAATGGATCAATCTTCTACACCAGTTTTATGGCGATGGAAGGTTGCAAATTTAGCCGCATGTCCCATTTTGTGCCTAATTATATAAATGCGTATTATATATGTAATATTAGGGGATTACATAGAATAAATAACATAGGTCCACCTCCCCCTTGAGGAATGGGTCCTCATTTATCAAAGCTATCTACCAGTAAGACTGTCTTCATTGCCCATAGCAACCAATCAGCGAGCAGCTTTAATTTTTCCAGAATAGTTAAAGAAATGAAAGCTGAGCTCTGATTGGTTGCTAGGGGTAACAAAGACAAATGAAGCCTAAGATGTACATTGGAACAGATTTTTCACATGTTCGTATCTAGTGATGGACGAACATTGGCCGGGACGATTCGCGAACGCGTTTTCGCGATCAAATGTTTGCGAACTGCGCGTTCGCGGCGGGCCCCATTCACTTTAATGGCAGGTGAACCTGAAAAACCTTCAGGTCATATTTGCAGCCAGCAAACACTTACTAGAAGTACGCAAATAGTCCCACAACGTGGACAGTGATATACCAGAGGGGGATCATTGGCAAAAATTCCCACAAAAAATATGTATTTTAACCTGTTGCGGACACATGATGTCCTGGTACTTAAGGACACATGACGTACCGATACGTCATGTGCAGTTCCGTCATGTGACCCCCCCGTGTCGGCGATCGCAGCAAACCGCAGGTTTGCTGCATTTCCAGGTTATTTGGGTCTCTGGTGACCCCATAACCCAGAACAGGATGGTGAGCGGTGGTGTGATAATACACCACCAATCACCATCCTGCAATCCTGAGAGGTGATGGTTACATCACCTCTCAGGATCGGCTCTCATCGGCTGCAGGGGCGGACGGGCCATTTAAATTATTGCTGCGCTCCTCTCCTCCTCCTTTTGTGTCCGGGAGCTGCATCGGATCATCAGATCATCAGAGCCAGCACCCCCATCTGTGCCCAGCACCCCCTTTACCTTCACCAAGGTATTTAGGGAAAGGTTAGGGACAGGTTAGGTTAGGCAGGGATATTCAGGGAAAGTTAGTGGAAAAACAAAACAAAACAGTTTTTGGTTGCATCACCCTAAATCGGGTGTCTGGGGTCCACAGCACAGCTGTGTGACCCTAGATTTCCCCCAGGTGTGCTGCAGCTTGCCCCCCTGCCCCCCGCCACCACAACTTTTTTAGGGCGATCAACTTTTTTTTTTTTTGGGGCGTACGCTGACAGTGGCCGGCACTCTTAGCATCTGGCCACTGTTAGCGCATCGCACACCCCGCCGCTGATCACCCTTTGGACGGTTGATCAGTGAGTTTGAATTTATTTTTTATTTTTTTTCACATTGTTTGGCCTTTTTTTTTTTTGTCTGTTAGGTTTAGGGTAAGTCCGCGAACACCCGTGCCCCCACACACACGCACAACAAATAAAGTTTATCACGCACGCGCACACACACACCGGATGCTATCGGCCGAGGAGGCATACGCCCAGCTTGCCTCCGAGTCCGAGAGCCCCAGTGAGGACGAGGATGACCCCACTTTCCTTTTGTCATCCGCGTCCTCCTCATCATCTAGCGATGATGATGAGCCCCCAAGGCGGCAGAGACAACGCCAGGCGGAGCAAGGAGACTGCCATGCTAGGGACCCTGTGGCCCACACTAGTACGAGCAGCTCTGGGGCTCGTACTAGTTTTACGGCCCACCAGTTAAGTCCACCGGAGCCCCCTGCCAGTGAACTTGCATGGTGTACCCCAGAGCATTTTGAGCCCGCGATTCCTGATTTTTTAGGCCAACCAGGAATCCAGATTTCCACAGTGGGCTTCACTGAATACGACTACTTTAGTCTTTTTTTCAGTGACCACTTTGTAAATCTGATGGTGAAGCAAACAGACCTGTACGCCCAACAGTTTGTTGCTCAACACCCGGGCTCCTTTTTGGCTAGGGTCGGTGGCTGGACTCCGGTCAGTGCAGCCGAGATGAGGACGTTTTGGGGCCTCGTGCTGCACATGCACTAGTCAAAAAACCCAGTGTCAGGCATTACTGGACTGGGGACGTCCTCTACCAAACCCCACTTTACAGTACGGCCATGACACGCTCCCGGTTTGAGGCCATCCGGAAATGTCTGCATTATGCAGATAATGCAGCATGTCCCCCCCCAAGGTGATCCTGCCTATGACCGCCTGTACAAAATCAGGCCGGTCATCGATCACTTTCGGGACAAATTTGTGCAGACCTATGTACCTGGAAGGGAGGTCGCGGTTGATGAGTCTCTTATTGCTTTCAATGGGAGACTCCTTTTCCGCCAGTATGTTCCCTCTAAGCGGGCAAGGTATGGCGTGAAGCTGTACAAACTTTGTGAGAGTACCTCAGGGTACACTTACAAGTTTTGTGTGTACGAGGGGCGAGATTCCCGTATTCAACCCCCAGAATATCCCCCCACTCTGGGTGTTAGCGGGAAACTTGTGTGGGACCTTATGCACCCACTGCTAGATAAGGGTTACCACCTGTACGTGGATAACTTTTATACTAGTATCTTCTTGTTCCGGTCCTTCGCCGCCAGATCAAGGTCCGCTTGTGGGACCGTGCGGAAAAATCAACGCGGCCTCCCTACCCACCCTCTCCAGGTACCTATCCCCAGGGGTGAGACCCGTGCCCTTACCAGTGGAAACCTGTTGCTGGTCAGATATAAGGACAAGAGGGATGTCCTTGTACTGTCCACAATTCACGGTAATGGCATCACCCCTGTCCCTGTGCGAGGTACCGCGGCAACAGTCCTCAAGCCCGATTGTATCGTCGACTACAATCGGTATATGGGAGGAGTTGATCTCTCTGATCAAGTCCTCAAGCCATATAATGCCATGCGCAAAACCCGGGCATGGTACAAAAAAGTTGCGGTCTACTTGGTACAGGTTGCTTTGTACAACTCTTTTGTGCTGTCCCGGAGCGCTGGCAACACAGGGAAATTCCTTGAGTTCTATGAGGCAGTCCTCAATAGACAGGACCTGATCTTTTCTGACCGGGAAAGAGCAGGCCGGAGTACCTCGGGAACTGGAGGTGCCCGGATCGTACCTGGCCAACACTTTCCAGGTGTGGTCCCCCATACTGGAGAGAAGGGACGGACCCAAAAAAGGTGCAGAGTGTGTCACAGGAGGGGGATACGGAGGGACACCACTACTCAGTGTGACACGTGCCCCGATCATACGGGCCTCTGCATTATTGGTTGCTTCAGGGAGTACCACACTTCCATAGAGTACTAAATTTATATTCCCCTTCCCCAATTTAGCCACTGACAATTGGATAAAAAACTATGGTTCTTAGACTTGAGACACTGAAACTAAAAAAATGTTTTTTCAAAAATATTATTTTGTAAAACTAAAATAAATAAAAAAGTAGACATATTAGGTATCGCCACATCCGTAAGAATCTGCTGTATAAAAATACCCCATGATCTAACCCCTCAGAAGAACACGGTCAAAAAAATGAAATAAAAACGCTACAAAAAAAGGTATTTTTTTGTCACCTTACATCACAAAAATTGTAATAGTAAGCGATCAAAAAGTCATATGCCCCACAAAATAGTGCCAATAAAACCATCCTCTCATCCCACAAAAAATGAGCCCCTACCTAAGATAATCGGCAAAAAAAATAAAAAATAATGATTCTTAGACTATGGAGATACTAAAATGTTTGTTTTTTTTGTTTATAAAAAGATAATATAGTGTAAAACATAAATAAAATAAAAAAGTAGACATATTGGATATCACCGCATCCGTAAGAATCTGCTCTATAAAAAATACCCCATGACCTAACCCCTCAGATAAAAACGGTCAAAAAAATAAAATAAAAACGGTGCCTTGCATCACAAAAATTGTAATAGCAAGCGATCAAAAAGTCATATGCCCCCCAAAATAGTGCCAATAAAACCATCCTCTCACCCCGCAAAAAATGAGCCCCTACCTAAGATAATCGGCTAAAAAAAAAAAAAAACAGACTCTTAGACTATGGAGATACAGAACAAACCTTCTCCTCGGAAGCAGGAAATGCTGGTTATCCAAACTGGAGTATATTGACAAAGTGCGGTCAGGAAGGGGTTAAAGGCCTCTGCAGTAAGGCACATTGACAGTCACTAAAGGGTTAACACTTCAAACACTGCCATGAACATTAGTCATAGACACCTGTGACATCACAAGCACGTGTGTCATAAGGGAAGAACCTTTGTAAAAAGCGAGTGAGCGGCCATATTTGGTGCCGTACTTGATGGCCTGAGGACCTTGAGCTTGACTACCCCCGCCCACCGCACCTTTGGAGGTTCTAGCAGGAAGCCCATCGCCCCCAATGGGAAGAAAGGGACATCCGCCTAGCGAACCAAATCAGCCCGGCTGCTGCACCCCCCCTCTACTATTTATGTGGCAGCCACATAGTGGCATTACCCTCTAAGCCCAAGGGAAGGGCAGCCCTCCAGCCATGGTTCCCTAGAGGTTTCCTCCACAGGGGGTTTTCCTCTCCTGAGTGCTGGAGGGTGACTCTCCGTGAGTCAGGGGTTTGTCATTTTTAAAATATTTTAAATAAACAATTTGGCCTTTTATTCCCCAATTAACGTGTTCTGTGTCTTTATTCTGTGTCTTTAATTTGCGTTCTTTGGTTTCCGGGGTGTATGCATGATTTTCTCAGGGAAGAGGTCAAAGGGTATTCTCACCTGGGACACATATGGGGTATATAGTGATAGGATGTGCCATAAATGTCTGATAGGTGCGGGTCCAACCTGCGTATATGCCAAGAACAGGGGTCCGAAGTAAAAGGAGAGCACATTGCGCATACGCAGTGTCCTCTCCATTCATTGCTATGGGAGTTCCAAAATAGCAAAGTCTCATAGCAGCGAATAGAGAACAAGCAGCACATGCGTTGCCACCTCTCCATTCACCAATATGGGATTCCTGAAAATAGCCACACTATTTTCTAGCGTTAATTCCATAGCCGTGAATGAAGGGTGGACACGCTTGCTGCCTGTACAATTTGGGGCCCCGTTCTATGCCATAAATGTCCCAGATGGGAATACCCCTTAAAATGAAATTCATTATGACATAACCAAGTTAGCAGAGCGTTGCTAGGACTCTTAGCAATGTTTGTAGTCCCAGCAACGTTGCGCCGAATAAGAACAGTCACTGGTGACGGAGAGGGTCAGCAACTCTTTAGGTGAACGCTGTGGGGGGAATGGATCAATCTTCTACACCAGTTTTATGGCGATGGAAGGTTGCAAATTTAGCCGCATGTCCCATTTTGTGCCTAATTATATAAATGCGTATTATATATGTAATATTAGGGGATTACATAGAATAAATAACATAGGTCCACCTCCCCCTTGAGGAATGGGTCCTCATTTATCAAAGCTATCTACCAGTAAGACTGTCTTCATTGCCCATAGCAACCAATCAGCGAGCAGCTTTAATTTTTCCAGAATAGTTAAAGAAATGAAAGCTGAGCTCTGATTGGTTGCTAGGGGTAACAAAGACAAATGAAGCCTAAGATGTACATTGGAACAGATTTTTCACATGTTCGTATCTAGTGATGGACGAACATTGGCCGGGACGATTCGCGAACGCGTTTTCGCGATCAAATGTTTGCGAACTGCGCGTTCGCGGCGGGCCCCATTCACTTTAATGGCAGGTGAACCTGAAAAACCTTCAGGTCATATTTGCAGCCAGCAAACACTTACTAGAAGTACGCAAATAGTCCCACAACGTGGACAGTGATATACCAGAGGGGGATCATTGGCAAAAATTCCCACAAAAAATATGTATTTTAACCTGTTGCGGACACATGATGTCCTGGTACTTAAGGACACATGATGTACCGATACGTCATGTGCAGTTCCATCATGTGACCCCCCCGTGTCGGCGATCGCAGCAAACCGCAGGTCAATTCAGACCTGCAGTTTGCTGCATTTCCAGGTTATTCGGGTCTCTGGTGACCCGATAACCCAGAACAGGATGGTGAGCGGTGGTGTGATAATACACCACCAATCACCATCCTGCAATCCTGAGAGGTGATGGTTACATCACCTCTCAGGATCGGCTCTCATCGGCTGCAGGGGCGGACGGGCCATTTAAATTATTGCTGCGCTCCTCTCCTCCTCCTTTTGTGTCCGGGAGCTGCATCGGATCATCAGATCATCAGAGCCAGCACCCCCATCTGTGCCCAGCACCCCCTTTACCTTCACCAAGGTATTTAGGGAAAGGTTAGGGACAGGTTAGGTTAGGCAGGGATATTCAGGGAAAGTTAGTGGAAAAACAAAACAAAACAGTTTTTGGTTGCATCACCCTATATCGGGTGTCTGGGGTGCACAGTGTGTGACCCTAGATTTCCCCCAGGTGTGCTGCAGCTTGCCCCCATGCCCCCCGCCACCACAACTTTTTTAGGGCGATCAACTTTTTTTTATTTTTTTTGCGTACGCTGACAGTGGCCGGCACTCTTAGCATCTGGCCACTGTTAGCGCATCGCACACCCCGCCGCTGATTACCCTCGGACGGTTGATCAGCGAGTTTTAATTTTTTTTTTTTCACATTGTTTGGCCCTTTTTTTTTTTGTCTGTTAGGTTTAGGGTAAGTCCGCGAACACCCATGCCCCCACACACACCAAATAAAGTTTATCACGCACGCGCACACACACACCGGATGCTATCGGCCAAGGAGGCATACGCCCAGCTTGCCTCCGAGTCCGAGAGCCCCAGTGAGGACGAGGATGACCCCACTTTCCTTTTGTCATCCGCGTCCTCCTCATCATCTAGCGATGATGATGAGCCCCCAAGGCGGCAGAGACAACGCCAGGCGGAGCAAGGAGACCGCCATGCTAGGGACCCTGTGGCCCACACTAGTACGAGCAGCTCTGGGGCTCATACTAGTTTTACGGCCCACCAGTTAAGTCCACCGGAGCCCTCTGCCGGTGAACTTGCATGGTGTACCCCAGAGCATTTTGAGCCCGCGATTCCTGATTTTGTAGGCCAACCAGGAATCCAGATTTCCACAGTGGGCTTCACTGAATACGACTACTTTAGTCTTTTTTTCAGTGACCACTTTGTAAATCTGATGGTGGAGCAAACAGACCTGTACGCCCAACAGTTTGTTGCTCAACACCCGGGCTCCTTTATGGCTAGGGTCGGTGGCTGGACTCCGGTCAGTGCAGCCGAGATGAGGACGTTTTGGGGCCTTGTGCTGCACATGGGCCTAGTCAAAAAACCCAGTGTCAGGCATTACTGGACTGGGGACGTCCTCTACCAAACCCCACTTTACAGTACGGCCATGACACGCTCCCGGTTTGAGGCCATCCAGAAATGTCTGCATTATGCAGATAATGCAGCATGTCCCCCCCCCAAGGTGATCCTGCCTATGACCGCCTGTACAAAATCAGGCCGGTCATCGATCACTTTCGGGACAAATTTGTGCAGGCCTATGTACCTGGAAGGGAGGTCGCGGTTGATGAGACTCTTATTGCTTTCAATGGGAGACTCCTTTTCCGCCAGTATGTTCCCTCTAAGCGGGCGAGGTATGGCGTGAAGCTGTACAAACTTTGTGAGAGTACCTCAGGGTACACTTACAAGTTTTGTGTGTACGAGGGGCGAGATTCCCGTATTCAACCCCCAGAATATCCCCCCACTCTGGGTGTTAGCGGGAAACTTGTGTGGGACCTTATGCACCCACTGCTAGATAAGGGTTACCACCTGTACGTGGATAACTTTTATAATAGTATCTTCTTGTTCCAGTCCTTCGCCGCCAGATCAAGGTCCGCTTGTGGGACCGTGCGGAAAAATCAACGCGGCCTCCCTACCCACCCTCTCCAGGTACCTATCCCCAGGGGTGAGACCCGTGCCCTTACCAGTGGAAACCTGTTGCTGGTCAGATATAAGGACAAGAGGGAGGTCCTTGTACTGTCCACAATTCACGGTAATGGCATCACCCCTGTCCCTGTGCGAGGTACCGCGGCAACGGTCCTCAAGCCCGATTGTATCGTCGACTACAATCGGTATATGGGAGGAGTTGATCTCTCTGATCAAGTCCTCAAGCCATATAATGCCATGCGCAAAACCCGGGCATGGTACAAAAAAGTTGCGGTCTACTTGGTACAGGTTGCCTTGTACAACTCTTTTGTGCTGTCCCAGAGCGCTGGCAACACAGGGAAATTCCTTCAGTTCTATGAGGCAGTCCTCAATAGACAGGACCTGATCTTTTCTGACCGGGAAAGAGCAGGCCGGAGTACCTCGGGAACTGGAGGTGCCCGGATCGTACCTGGCCAACACTTTCCAGGTGTGGTCCCCCATACTGGAAAGAATGGACGGACCCAAAAAAGGTGCAGAGTGTGTCACAGGAGGGGGATACGGAAGGACACCACTACTCAGTGTGACACGTGCCCCGATCATACGGGCCTCTGCATTATTGGTTGCTTCAGGGAGTACCACACTTCCATAGAGTACTATATTCCCCTTCCCCAATTTAGCCACTGACAATCGGATAAAAAACTATGGTTCTTAGACTTGAGACATTAAAACTAAAAAAATGTTTTTTCAAAAATAATATTTTGTAAAACTAAAATAAATTAAAAAAGTAGACATATTAGGTATCGCTACATCCGTAAGAATCTGCTGTATAAAAATACCCCATGATCTAACCCCTCAGATAAACACGGTCAAAAAAATGAAATAAAAACGCTACAAAAAAGGTATTTTTTTTGTCACCTTACATCACAAAAATTGTAATAGTAAGCGATCAAAAAGTCATATGCCCCACAAAATAGTGCCAATAAAACCATCCTCTCATCCCGCAAAAAATGAGCCCCTACCTAAGATAATCGGCAAAAAAAATAAAAAATAATGATTCTTAGACTATGGAGATACTAAAATGTTTGTTTTTTGTTTATAAAAAGATAATATAGTGTAAAACATAAATAAATAAAAAAAAGTAGACATATTGGATATCACCGCATCCGTAAGAATCTGCTCTATAAAAAATACCCCTATGACCTAACCCCTCAGATAAAAACGGTCAAAAAAATGAAATAAAAACGGTGCAAAAAAAGGTATTTTTTTGTCACCTTGCATCACAAAAATTGTAATAGCAAGCGATCAAAAAGTCATATGCCCCCCAAAATAGTGCCAATAAAACCATCCTCTCACCCCGCAAAAAATGAGCCCCTACCTAAGATAATCGGCTAAAAACTAAAAAAAAACTGACTCTTAGACTATGGAGATACTAAAATTAGTCCCAACAAAACTGCCACATTATCTCGTAGTTTCCAAAATGGGGTAACTTTTATGGAGTTTCTACTCTAGGGGTGCATCAGGAGGGCTTCAAATGGGACATGGTGTAAATAAACCAGTCCAGCAAAATCTGCCTTCCAAAAACCACACGGCGCACCTTTCCCTCTACGCCCTACTGTGTGCCGTACAGTAGTTTACGGCCACATATGGGGTGTTTCTGCAAACTACGGAATCGGGGCAATAAATATAGCATTTTGTTTGGCTGTTAACCCTTGCTTTGTTACTGGAAAAAAATGGATTAAAATGGAAAATTTGCCAAAAAATTTGAATTATCAAATTTCATCTCCATTTGCCAATAACTCCTGTGCAACACCTAAAGGCTGTGCACATGAGCGGTGATTTTCACGCATCACTTGTGCGTTGAGTGAAAATTGCAGCATGCTCCTCTTTGTGCGTTTTAAACGCAACCCAGGCCCCATAGAAGTGAATGGGGTTGCGTGAAAATCGCAAGCATCCGCAAGCAAGTGCGGATGCGGTGCGATTTTCACGCACGGTTGCTAGGAGACGATCGGGATGGAGCCCCGATCATTATTATTTTCCCTTATAACATTGTTATAAGGGAAAATAATAGCATTCTGAATACAGAATGCATAGTAAAACAGCGCTGGAGGGGTTAAAAAAAAATAATAATAATTTAACTCACCTTAGTCCACTTGATCACGTAGCCCGGCATCTGCTTCTGTCTCCTTTGTTGAATAGGACCTGTGGTGAGAATTAAGTACAGTTACAGGACCTTTGATGACGTCACTCCGGTCATCACATGGTACGTCACATGATCTTTTACCATGGTGATGGATCATGTGATGACCGGAGTGATGTCATCAAAGGTCCTGGAATGAATGCTCACCACAGGTCCTGTTCAGCACAGAAGGAGACAGACGAGATGCCGGCAGCGCCAGCAAGTGGATTAAGGTGAGTTAAATTTTATTATTATTTTTTTTTAACCCCTCCAGCGCTATTTTACTATGCATTCTGTATTCAGAATGATATTATTTTCCCTTATAACCATGTTATAAGGGAAAATAATACAATCTACAGAACACCGATCCCAAGCCCGAACTTCTGTGAAGAAGTTCGGGTTTGGGTACCAAACATGCGCGATTTTTCTCACGCGAGTGCAAAACGCATTACAATGTTTTGCACTCGCGCAGAAAAATCGTGGGTGTTCCCGCTGTTGTTTGGCTGTTAACCCTTGCTTTGTAACTGGAAAAAATGGATTAAAATGGAAAATTTGCCAAAAAATCTAAATTCTGAAATTGTATCTCCATATGCCATTAACTCTTGTGGAATACCTAAAGGGTTAACGACCTTTGTAAAATCAGTTTTGAATACCTTGAGGGGTGTAGTTTCTAGAATGGGGTCATTTTTGGGTGGTGTCTGATAGGAATCTCTGAGTCCCACTTGGTACCCCTGGCACCAAACTTCTAGTATCGGCTTGGTTTGAGTCCTTTTCTGACGTCAGGAGAGCGCTTCACTCAGTAGGTAATAAAAGACACAACAGTGATGTACTGAATGAACACTCTAAGGTTTATTTTTAATGCACACAGGTTATATAGAGGGGGCTTTACCCTCTTTATTAGCATCATCGTATGTTATGTATTTAACCTATCATATTAACACGTTTCATTCTACGTTTACAGAAAAAGAAACAAAAACAGAACTTCCATATTAGGAATATTGTCCGGGAGTAGTGCCAAAGAGATAAGATTCAGGGTTACAGAGAATAGAAACCTTACAGTATATTAGTTTCACAGCAATCAGAGTTAGTACCTAACATAGAAATGAAACTTCAGCAAAAAGCAGAATTGATTTTGACGTAATAAAGAACATGGATTCCTTTCAAATCCCCTCTTAAGAACCTTTAGTGGATCACACTACATGGTTCTTTCCTTTCTTGTCCTTTTTCTCTCTATATGATATTAGGTAATTCTTATACCCATCTGGGCTTCGATCCTCCTGGGGTACAGTAGTCTGATATAATGACATATTAGAGAGCCCTTTTTCTAGCATTCGTCTCACACAGGGAATAACACATAATGCTACTACACCTATTACTACAATTACTATTAGTATGACAATCCCTAGTTGCATGAGACCTTGTTTCCAACTTGTGAACCACCCAAAGTATTGATCCCATGTATCATTTATACCTGAGTTCTTTTTCAGTTCTACTGACAGATCTTCAAGCTTTTTTATAGCTATTGTGACCTTACCAGTGGGGCCAGTATTATTTGGTATGTATGTGCAACAGGAGGTTGGATCAGTCAATACTCGGCACACTCCGCCCTTCTCTGCAAGAATCATATCCAACACCATTCGATTCTGGAATGTCATGATTGAGTCCGCTTGTAGTTGTTCTGCTACCCCTAGAAATGCATCTCTGGTATAGTTTACAAACCTTTGCTGATTGTAGTATATGTCATTTATCCAATCCTCATTTTTATTCACAGTAATAATGGGAAATATTGATTCAAATCCGGCGGCTACTTGATCTCTAGCTTTGAACTCATCTGGGACCCCTCTTGGAACACCTATTGCATCTATATACACATGGGGGTCAAAACTTGAAAGGGGGCTGCTTCTTTTGTTTATCTTTAGCACCCCTTTGTCTATAATATCTGATTCAGTAAAAATGTGCATGTTCATTATAGCTTTGGCAAGCGCACATTCACCTTTCCAGGCACCTTCCAATCTGGATCTTATCTTTCCATCTCCACAGATCCAGTACACATCTCCTATGGAGTATACTTGGTTCTGAGTGAGGGATATGTTCAGATTGCTGTATTTGTGACAATAACCTTTGGTGAAATTCTGTACATTCCTCCCATGTGTACTCCCTTTGTAACATGTGTAGTTACCTGGATATACCTGGATACCTGTCCCTGGGCGAGGATTTTTTAACAAAAGACGGTATTTTGATTTCCATTCTGTCCCTGTATTCCATCCCACTGATCCCCAGTATCCACAACCTTTTCCCCAGTATGAGTCTGTTACACATATATAGGCCTGTCCTTCTACATAGTCGTTGGAACAATAGTTATAATATGAACATGTTTTCAATATATCACAAAGGCAAAAGGTGTAGGTAGCTACGTGAGTGTTAGATGAATTATACCAAAAGGTGATGACGCCGCCCTTGCTAGTTGCGGCTACTTCTCCCTTACTACGAATTGGTAAAATCAACAAGATTATTGAAACAATCTTAGTCAGTACATTCAACCATTTCCCAGAAAAGAGTGAGGAGCTCATCATGTTGGAGGTCAGGGCTGTCTGCCCCCGTTAGTACCTCTGGGCCTTGTTGGAGGTCAGGGCTGTCTGCCCCCGTTAGTACCTCTTGTCCTTCTTCAAGGCCAAGGCTGTCTGCCTCCGTTCCTGCCTCCTCTCTTGTTCTCACAAGCTTCACTCGGGTGGCGTGGATCCAAGTTGGAGACTGTTCAGTCAGCACGGCTGTTCTGGTTACTGCGACCACGGTAGTGGGTTGGCCATATGCGAAGTCACCTTGGGATTTTCCTTTCTTCAGTGTTTTGATCACTACCTCATCCCCCACCCTGTATGGGTGGGTGGGTTCCTGTGGAAGAGAGGGAGACTTACAAGCAACTTTTTCCTCAGTTTTATTAAGAACCTGTATCAATTTGGTGACATATTCTTCCCTTATTAAATCAAGATCACCTTCCTGCACTATCATTGGGCGTCTTGCCCAGGGGGTGGGGAAAGGCCTTCCCATGAGTATCTGTAAGGATTCTCAATGCTGTTATATCCTACCCCCTCTTTGCAGACTAATCCTGTCTTAGGATTTTTCTGCAATACTGGATAACACCAGTCTTCCTGTTCAGTGGCATACCTTTGAAGATTAAGCATTTGTGACATCTCAGGGGTTGGAGGTGCCAAACATGGCATCTCCCAATGGTTACATGGACCTGTGGGGTTGCATTTGGCCACTCGTTTCGCCACCTTATCTGCCAGCGCATTGCCCTGTGTGACATGATCCTTACCATCTGCTGCCGTGAATCCTCTCCTCTGTCAAATCATACCATGGTCCCACACTACCCCATGTGCGCACCTACTATCAGTATAAATGGTGACAGATCTATCAGTATGTAGAATACATGCTCTAGTGAGTGCAATGAGCTCAGCTGCCTGCCGTGTTGAGTGTGGATGTCCTTGAGTAGGCCTATAACATCATGTGTAGTGTGCAAAAATGGTGTAACGTCACATTGTGAAAGGAGTTGCCAACTCTACCATCATAGCACAGGCTGCAAGAGAACACAGACATGCCGGCATCCCTTGAACAGGGGTGGGCATTACCTTTGAGAAAAATACACAAGGACGCAACTTGCCTCCGTGTTCTTGTGTCAGTACACCCGCCGTGGTTTTACAATTTTGTCGTGCAAACATGTGGAAGTTTGTAGTCAGGGAGGCCCAATCCTGGACTTGACATTAATGAACATTTCAGATAATCAAATGCATTGTACATTTCTGAAGACCATCTTATTAAATCAGGTTTGTCCTGCAGTGTTGCCTGTCTCAAGATATTATCATAGTAGGAACAGTCTGGGATCCATTGTCTGCAGTAGTTTATCATTCCAAGGAAGGATAGCATTTCCTTCTTGGAGTGCGGGGTGACCAATCCCGCTACAGACTGAACTCTCCCTGGACTGATCCTCCTTTCCCCCTTTGTCAGGACAAACCCCAAGTTTTCGACTTGCTGTTTACACCATTGCATTTTCCCTAATGACACTTTGTCTCCACATTCAAACAACCACTGTAACAGTGATATACTATCCTCAATGTTGGCCTCCACTGACATACTGCACAACAGTAAATCATCCACGTATTGCAACAACACGGAACCTTGGGGGGGGGGGTGCCATGGTTTTAACGTGGCTTGGAGGACTATGCTGTACACTACAGGTGAATCAGCACATCCCTAGGGCATTTCTGCCCCAGGTCAGTTGACATCTGTCAAAGGAAAAAGCAAAAATTAGTCTGGTCTTCTTGTCAGCTGGGATAGAAAAGAATGCATTTTTCAGATCTATCACACTGAACCAAACAGCGTCTGCTGGAATGGCAGATAGTAATTGAGTGATGTCAGGTACAACAGGGGCTATAGGCACAATGATGTTGTTGATGGCCCTTAAATCCTGTACAAAGCGGGTAGCACCATCTGCCTTTGTCACTGGATTCACGGGCGTGCTGTAGGGTGAAATCACCTCTTCCAGGATTCCCTTTTGTAGGAATTCTTTTATCATTGGCCTAAGTCCATCAAGTTTCTCTTTTGGCAGTAGGTATTGTTTCTGGAACACTGAAATGACACCTGGTTTTACAGTAGCTTTGTAAGGTGTGCAATCTATGAATCCTGTGTCATATTCATTTGAAGACCATAATGCAGGGTTAATGTTGTTAAGTTCTGGGTGGTTCTGTATGTTTGCAAGAATCAGTGGCACTGGTGTAGAGACTGGAATGAGATCTGAGTGTACTCTTATGCCCTGATTTTTGGCTGACACTTGTAAAGTCAAGCTTAATGAACAAATCTTTACTTAACACACTTGAGGTTGCACTGCTATCTACCATGAATCCTACTCTCAGTCATCTAAGTCCACCCCTTTTAGTCGGACGCTGTGGTCCATCTTCTGTCCGTGAGAACAGAGCTCTGATGTGAAGTACAACACTTAACATGTAACACATAACTTCAAACATTGAAACAAACAGATCTGACAATACAGACATAAACGCACAAAAGGCCCATAAAAACTTTTCATTGACTTCAATAATAAAAAAAATTACAGCTTGATCAATGCTGTTGGCACCAATAAAAACCAAAAACTTCCAAGAAAAATAAAATAAAATTCTCAATGCGCATATTATATAAAAACAAATATCGTACTCCATACACATTCATATACATTTCATGTACTCATCTTCACAAAACAGCTCATAACCACGCCCACACACAGCTCTGCTAAAGCATCCATTAGGGCTCTTTCACACTTTCAACTCCACTACAACTCAGAGCCACACCCATTCACATTCCACTGAATCATTTGTCTTCCAACCTAATCACACAATTGTCTTTGTTTCATCCCAAAACTTGCAGCACAGACAAACACAGCTTTCCACACCACACCCAGAATTGCTGATGGTCTGTCGCTGTAAGACAATATACATGTTATAATCATAAAGTCATTTAGTTAAACCCAAATCATTTTATATGTCAGGTGTTCTTAGTTAATGTTGTACATATATAATAATTCTTGTTAAAAACTGGATTCTCACATTACACTGCTGGGGAAAGAAAATTATTGAACAATTTTTGTCTTTTATAATAATATTACACATATAACATCACTTACTCTGCAGGATTCCCTACTCCTTTGTATCATGTAATCCGTATCCTAGGACGGGTCATGGTCAAAATGTGGCCATGCTTCTTTGTCTCCCAGACAAAGACCCTTTATCATGTCCATGTGGTACGGGCTATTATCGCCGTCCCTGGGAAAAAGGGGCTAGCAGCTTGCATGAACTCAGTCCATCCAGCTAAGTTATCCACCCATGGGTTAAATAGGAAGTAATTTGTGGGACTACACCGTGCAACATAAACTTTGCATGTTTCTCCCGTCTCAGGTTTGGGATGATTTGTTTTAGACCCTTGTGACCCCATTCCGTCTGATATTTTAATGATGCTACTTTCCTAGGACTGGCTGCACTGAAGCGTTAAGGATTCGACAAATTAATGCTGTCAACTAGGCAAAGGACTCAGGTCTGATCAGAAAATATCAGAGTGTCTCATCAAACATATAATTTGTTGCATTGGTCTGCCGCTTGTGTTCACCTATCTGCGGGTTAATGGATTGCTCCCAGCCGGGGGTGGGGCGTATTGCAGACCTCCGCAACACAGTAAAACAACAATGCAATGTCCTTAAAACTCTATGCAAATAGTGAACTTCAGTCCGTACACTTACCACCCGGACATCAGTATCCTTATCTCAACTCTAATAATCTTATACTTTAAAACAACGTTAAAAGAGTCAAACCAAGCTCCATCCTTGTCTCCCTGGGACAATATTATGTAGTGCGCACTATATTTTCTCTGAGTGATCCTCACGGCGGCCTCCCGGAGTCCCCGGGTCACTCCCCCAGACTCCCGGAGTCTGTACCCTGTATCCCTGATACAGTAATTATACTAGAAGTTGTAGGTTCTACTTACTAGATCGAGACGTGGTTCTCGGATCGGCCAGAGGACAATAACAGATGTCTTTCTTACCGAACACGAGGAAAACCTTCCCGATCCCCGGACGCGAGCCCCCAAACTGATAGGAATCTCTGAGTCCCACTTGGTACCCCTGGCACCAAACCTCTTGTATCGGCTTGGTTTGAGTCCTTTTCTGACGTCAGGAGAGCGCTTCACTCAGTAGGTAATAAAAGACACAACAGTGATGTACTGAATGAACACTCTAAGGTTTATTTTTAATGCACACAGGTTATATAGAGGGGGCTTTACCCTCTTTATTAGCATCATCGTATGTTATGTATTTAACCTATCATATTAACACGTTTCATTCTACGTTTACAGAAAGAGAAACAAAAACGGAACTTCCATATTAGGAATATTGTCCGGGAGTAGTGCCAAAGAGATAAGATTCAGGGTTACAGAGAATAGAAACCTTACAGTATATTAGTTTCACAGCAATCAGAGTTAGTACCTAACATAGAAATGAAACTTCAGCAAAAAGCAGAATTGATTTTGACATAATAAAGAACATGGATTCCTTTCAGTGTCTATTATGTAAGCCTCACAAAATGACTTCAGACCTGAACTGGTACCTAAAAATTGAGTTTTTGAAAATTTATGAAAAATTTCAAGATTTGCTTCTAAACTTCTAAGCCTTGTAACGTCCCCAAAAACTAAAATGACATTCACAAAATGAACCAAACATGAAGTAGACATGTGGGGAATGTAAAGTAATAACCATTTTTGTAGGTATTACTATGTATTATAGAAGTAGAGAAATTGAAACTTGGAAATTTGCTAATTTTTCCAAAATTTGGGTAAATTTGATCTTTTTATATAAATAAAAATGTTTTTTGTTTTTTTTTACTTCATTTTGCCAGTGTCATGAAGTACAATATGTGACGAAAAAACAATCTCAGAATGGCCTGGATAAGTCAAAGCGTTTTAAAGAAATCACCACATAAAGTGACACTGGTCAGATTTGCAAAAAATGGCCTGGTCCTTAAGGTGAAATATGGCCGTGTCCTTAAGGAGTTAATCAGGGGCCATTTTTATGCGTCTTGAAGGGAAACTCTCAAAAAAGTGCCCTGCTGGAGCCTAGAAAAATGTTATTTCCTATCAGTTTGATGTATACAAATGTATACAGGATAGGATTAAGGGTCACATACTGACCGGACCATGCTGTTAGTCTGTTCATTTACATGGTGCAGCCAGGAAGGGGTTAGGTAAGAGCAACCTGGTGTCGGCACCTGGTAACAATGACAAATGAAGCCTAAGATGTACATTGGAACAGATTTTTCACATGTTCGTATCTAGTGATGGACGAACATTGGCCGGGACGATTCGCGAACGCGTTTTCGCGATCAAATGTTTGCGAACTGCGCGTTTGCGACGGGCCCCATTCACTTTAATGGCAGGTGAACCTGAAAAACCTTCAGGTCATATTTGCAGCCAGCAAACACTTACTAGAAGTATGCAAATAGTCCCACAACGTGGACAGTGATATACCAGAGGGGGATCATTGGCAAAAATTCCCACAAAAAATATGTATTTTAACCTGTTGCGAACACATGATGTCCTGGTACTTAAGGACACATGACGTACCGATACGTCATGTGCAGTTCCGTCATGTGACCCCCCCCCCGTGTCGGCGATCGCAGCAAACCGCAGGTCAATTCAGACCTGCGGTTTGCTGCATTTCCAGGTTATTCGGGTCTCTGGTGACCCGATAACCCAGAACAGCATGGTGAGCGGTGGTGTGATAATACACCACCAATCACCATCCTGAAAACCTGAGAGGTGATGGTTACATCACCTCTCAGGATCGGCTCTCATCGGCTGCAGGGGCGGACGGGCCATTTAAATTATTGCTGTGCTCCTCTCCTCCTCCTTTTGTGTCCGGGAGCTGCATCGGATCATCAGATCATCAGAGCCAGCACCCCCATCTGTGCCCAGCACCCCCTTTACCTTCACCAAGGTATTTAGGGAAAGGTTAGGGACAGGTTAGGTTAGGCAGGGATATTCAGGGAAAGTTAGTGGAAAAACAAAACAAAACAAAACAGTTTTTGGTTGCATCACCCTAAATCGGGTGTCTGGGGTCCACAGCACAGCTGTGTGACCCTAGATTTCCCCCAGGTGTGCTGCAGCTTGCCCCCCTGCCCCCCGCCACCACAACTTTTTTAGGGCGATCAACTTTTTTTTTTGCGTACGCTGACAGTGGCCGGCACTCTTAGCATCTGGCCACTGTTAGCGCATCGCACACCCCGCCGCTGATCACCCTCGGACGGTTGATCAGCGAGTTTGAATTTATATATATATTTTTTTCACATTGTTTGGGCTTTTTTTTTTTTGTCTGTTAGGTTTAGGGTAAGTTCGCGAACACCCGTGCCCCCACACACACGCACACCAAATAAAGTTTATCACGCACGCACACACACACACCGGATGCTATCGGCCGAGGAGGCATACGCCCAGCTTGCCTCCGAGTCCGAGAGCCCCAGTGAGGACGAGGATGACCCCACTTTCCTTTTGTCATCCGCGTCCTCCTCATCATCTAGCGATGATGATGAGCCCCCAAGGCGGCAGAGACAACGCCAGGCGGAGGAGCAAGGAGACCGCCATGCTAGGGACCCTGTGGCCCACACTAGTACGAGCAGCTCTGGGGCTCATACTAGTTTTACGGCCCACCAGTTAAGTCCACCGGAGCCCCCCTGCCGGTGAACTTGCATGGTGTACCCCAGAGCATTTTGAGCCCGCGATTCCTGATTTTGTAGGCCAACCAGGAATCCAGATTTCCACGGTGGGCTTCACTGAATACGACTACTTTAGTCTTTTTTTCAGTGACCACTTTGTAAATCTGATGGTGGAGCAAACAGACCTGTACGCCCAACAGTTTGTTGCTCAACACCCGGGCTCCTTTTTGGCTAGGGTCGGTGGCTGGACTCCGGTCAGTGCAGCCGAGATGAGGAAGTTTTGGGGCCTCGTGCTGAACATGGGCCTAGTCAAAAAACCCAGTGTCAGGCATTACTGGACTGGGGACGTCCTCTACCAAACCCCACTTTACAGTACGGCCATGACACGCTCCCGGTTTGAGGCCATCCAGAAATGTCAGCATTATGCAGATAATGCAGCATGTCCCCCCCCTCAAGGTGATCCTGCCTATGACCGCCTGTACAAAATCAGGCCGGTCATCGATCACTTTCAGGACAAATTTGTGCAGGCCTATGTACCTGGAAGGGAGGTCGCGGTTGATGAGTCTCTTATTGCTTTCAATGGGAGACTCCTTTTCCGCCAGTATGTTCCCTCTAAGCGGGCGAGGTATGGCGTGAAGCTGTACAAACTTTGTGAGAGTACCTCAGGGTACACTTACAAGTTTTGTGTGTACGAGGGGCGAGATTCCCGTATTCAACCCCCAGAATATCCCCCCACTCTGGGTGTTAGCGGGAAACTTGTGTGGGACCTTATGCACCCACTGCTAGATAAGGGTTACCACCTGTACGTGGATAACTTTTATACTAGTATCTTCTTGTTCCAGTCCTTCGCCGCCAGATCAAGGTCCGCTTGTGGGACCGTGCGGAAAAATCAACGCGGCCTCCCTACCCACCCTCTCCAGGTACCTATCCCCAGGGGTGAGACCCGTGCCCTTACCAGTGGAAACCTGTTGCTGGTCAGATATAAGGACAAGAGGGATGTCCTTGTACTGTCCACAATTCACGGTAATGGCATCACCCCTGTCCCTGTGCGAGGTACCGCGGCAACGGTCCTCAAGCCCGATTGTATCGTCGACTACAATCGGTATATGGGAGGAGTTGATCTCTCTGATCAAGTCCTCAAGCCATATAATGCCATGCGCAAAACCCGGGCATGGTACAAAAAAGTTGCGGTCTACTTGGTACAGGTTGCCTTGTACAACTCTTTTGTGCTGTCCCGGAGCGCTGGCAACACAGGGAAATTCCTTCAGTTCTATGAGGCAGTCCTCATTAGACAGGACCTGATCTTTTCTGACCGGGAAAGAGCAGGCCGGAGTACCTCGGGAACTGGAGGTGCCCCTTCGTACCTGGCCAACACTTTCCAGGTGTGGTCCCCCATACTGGAAAGAAGGGACGGACCCAAAAAAGGTGCAGAGTGTGTCACAGGAGGGGGATACGGAAGGACACCACTACTCAGTGTGACACGTGCCCCGATCATACGGGCCTCTGCATTATTGGTTGCTTCAGGGAGTACCACACTTCCATGGAGTACTAAATTTATATTCCCCTTCCCCAATTTAGCCACTGACAATCGGATAAAAAAAACTATGGTTCTTAGACTTGAGACACTAAAACTAAAAAAATGTTTTTTCAAAAATATTATTTTGTAAAACTAAAATAAATAAAAAAAGTAGACATATTAGGTATCGCCACATCCGTAAGAATCTGCTGTATAAAAATACCCCATGATCTAACCCCTCAGATGTACACGGTCAAAAAAATGAAATAAAAACGCTACAAAATTAGGTATTTTTTTGTCACCTTACATCACAAAAATTGTAATAGTAAGCGATCAAAAAGTCATATGCCCCACAAAATAGTGCCAATAAAACCATCCTCTCATCCCGCAAAAAATGAGCCCCTACCTAAGATAATCGGCAAAATAAATAAAAAATAATGATTCTTAGACTATGGAGATACAAAATGTTTTTTTTTTTTGTTTATAAAAAGATAATATAGTGTAAAACATAAAAAAAAAAAAAAAATAATAGACATATTGGATATCACCGCATCCGTAAGAATCTGCTCTATAAAAAATACCCCATGACCTAACCCCTCAGATAAAAACGGTCAAAAAAATAAAATAAAAACGGTGCAAAAAAAGGTATTTTTTTGTCACCTTGCATCACAAAAATTGTAATAGCAAGCGATCAAAAAGTCATATGCCCCCCAAAATAGTGCCAATAAAACCATCCTCTCACCCCGCAAAAAATGAGCCCCTACCTAAGATAATCGGCTAAAAACAAAAAGAAACAGACTCTTAGACTATGGAGATACTACATTTTTTTGTTTATAAAAAGATAATATAGTGTAAAACATGAATAAATAAAAAAGTAGACATATTAGGTATCGCCGCGTCTGTAAGAATCTGCTCTATAAAAATACCCCATGACCTAACCTCTCAGATTAACACGGTAAAAAAAAAAAAATTTCAAACTTTGCCAAAACAGCAATTTTTGGGTTAATTTTCCATTTTAATCTGTTTTTATCCAGTAACAAATCAAGGGTTAACAGCCAAACAAAACTTAATATTTACTACCCTGATTCTGCAGTTTACAGAAACACCCCATATGTGGTCGTAAACTGCTGTATGACCAAAAATGATATGTACCCTAAAATTAGTCCCAACAAAACTGCCACATTATCTCGTAGTTTCCAAAATGGGGTCACTTTTATGGAGTTTCTACTCTAGGGGTGCATCAGGAGGGCTTCAAATGGGACATGGTGTAAATAAACCAGTCCAGCAAAATCTGCCTTCCAAAAACCACACGGCGCACCTTTCCCTCTACGCCCTACTGTGTGCCGTACAGTAGTTTACAGCCACATATGGGGTGTTTCTGCAAACTACGGAATTGGGGCAATAAATATAGCATTTTGTTTGGCTGTTAACCCTTGCTTTGTTACTGGAAAAAAATGGATTAAAATGGAAAATTTGCCCAAAAATTTGAATTATCAAATTTCATCTCCATTTGCCAATAACTCCTGTGCAACACCTAAAGGGTTAACAAAGTTTGTATAATCCGTTTTGAATACCTTGAGGGGTGTAGTTTCTTATATGGGGTCACTTTTATGGAGTTTCTACTCTAGGGGTGCATCAGGGGGGCTTCAAATGGGACATGGTATAAATAAACCAGTCCAGCAAAATCTGCCTTCCAAAAACCACATGGCGCACCTTTCCCCCTACGCCCTTCCGTGTGCCCGTACAGTAGTTTACGGCCACATATGGGGTGTTTCTGCAAACTACAGAATCAGGGCAGTAAATATAGGCCCCTTTCACACGAGCGAGTATTCCGCGTGGATGCGATGCAGGAGGTGAACGCATTGCACCCGCACTGAATACTGACCCATTCATTTCTATGGGGCTGTGCACATGAGCGGTGATTTTCACGCATCACTTGTGCGTTGCGTGAAAATCGCAGCATGCTCCTCTTTGTGCGTTTTTCACGCAACGCAGGCCCCATAGAAGTCAATGGGGTTGCGTGAAAATCGCAAGCATCCGCAAGCAAGTGCGGATGCGGTGCGATTTTCACGCACGGTTGCTAGGAGACGACCGGGATGGAGCCCCGATCATTATTATTTTCCCTTATAACATGGTTATAAGGGAAATAATAGCATTCTGAATACAGAATGCATAGTAAAACAGCGCTGGAGGGGTTAAAATAAATAAATAAACTAATTTAACTCACCTTAGTCCACTTGATCGCGTAGCCCGGCATCTGCTTCTGTCTCCTTTGTTGAATAGGACCTGTGGTGAGCATTAAGTACAGTTACAGGATCTTTGATGATGTCACTCCGGTCATCACATGGTACGTCACATGATCTTTTACCATGGTGATGGATCAAGTGATGACCGGAGTGATGTGATCAAAGGTCCTGGAATGAATGCTCACCACAGGTCCTGTTCAGCACAGAAGGAGACAGACGAGATGCCGGCAGCGCCAGCAAGTGGATTAACCACCTCAGCCCCCATAGCTTAAAGGGACACTGACAGGCGCAATTAGCATATTTAGGCATATATATGTCAGTACAGTTCTTATAAAGTCTATTAAAATCATCTAAGTATCCCCCCTGTCCACCTTATAAATACCGAAATATAAAGTTTTATAACCTGCTTGTCCGGTCACCAATTTGCCCAAGGGGCGGCGTTTAATCTCAAAATGCGCCCAGCCAGCCGCTCCCAACTGCCGTTCTGAAGCTCCGCCCAGCTCATCACTATTCACTTCGCTGGGCGGCGGCTACAACTCTCCCGACTCAAGTGCCCGGCGCATGCGCATAAAGCAGGGGCTGCAGCGCTTTGTACGCAGGCGCGATGTGACCCCGGCCGGGCGCATGCGCTGAAGATTGGACGGAGGACGTTCCTAGAGGATCGAATGGGCTGTGCGCAGAATCTTGAGTCGGGAGAGTTGTAGCCGCCGCCCAGCGAAGTGAATATTGATGAGCTGGGCGGGGCTTCAGAACGGCAGTTGGGAGAGGCTGGCTGGGCGCATTTTGAGATTAAACGCCGCCCCTTGGGCAGATTGGTGACCGGACAAGCAGGTTATAAAACTTTATATTTTGGTATTTATAAGGTGGACAGGCGGGATACTTAGATGATTTTAATAGACTTTATAAGACCTGTACTAACATATATATGCCTAAATATGCTAATTGGGCCTGTCAGTGTCCCTTTAAACACCCTTAATGACCAGGCCACTTTTTACACTTCTGCACTACACTACTTCCACCGTTTATTGCTCGGTCATGCAACTTACCACCCAAATGAATTTGACCTCCTTTTCTTCTCAGTAATAGAGCTTTCATTTGGTGGCATTTCATTGCTGCTGACATTTTTACTTTTTTTGTTATTAATCGAAATTTTTAAATTTTTTTGCAAAAAAATGAAATTTTTCACTTTCAGTTGTAAAAATTTGCAAAAAAAAACGACATCCATATATAAATTTTTCTCAAAATTTATTGTTCTACATGTCTTCGATAAAAAAAAATGTTTGGGTACAAAAAAAAATGGTTTGGGTAAAAGTTATAGCGTTTACAAACTATGGTACAAAAATGTGAATTTCTGCTTTTTGAAGCAGCTCTGACTTTCTGAGCACCTGTAATGTTTCCTGAGGTTCTATAATGGCCAGACAGTACAAACACCCCACAAATGACCCCATTTCGGAAAGTAGACACCCTAAGGTATTCGCTGATGGGCATAGTGAGTTCATAGAACTTTTTATTTTTTGTCACAAGTTAGAGGAAAATGATGATTTTTAATTTTTTTTTTTTTCTTACAAAGTCTCATATTCCACTAACTTGTGACAAAAAATAAAAACTTCCATGAACTCACTATGCCCATCACGAAATACCTTGGGGTGTCTTCTTTCCAAAATGGGGTCACTTGTGGGGTAGTTATACTGCCCTGGCATTTTAGGGGCCCAAATGCGTGCAAAGTAGTTTGAAATCAAAATGTGTAGAAAATGGCCGGTGAAATCCAAAAGGTGCTCTTTGGAATGTGGGCCCCTTTGCCCACCTAGGCTGCAAAAAAGTGTCACACATGTGGTATTGCCGTACTCAGGAGAAGTTGGGAAATGTTTTTTGGGGTGTCATTTTACATATACCCATGCTGGGTGAGAGAAATATCTTGGCAAAAGACAACTTTTCCCATTTTTTTTATACAAAGTTGGCATTTGACCAAGATATTTATCTCACCCAGCATGGGTATATGTAAAATGACACCCCAAAACACATTGCCCAACTATATTAAAGCCTGTTAAAACCAAATGCTAAAAACACTGTAATCGCTGAACCAGTTCCCAAAATATTATTCTAGCCATGATATTATTAATTTCAGAATTTTTCCCTTCAGTTCATTTGATAAAGTCCATAAGTTTCTTCAGATCCTTGGTGATCCTTCCATCAGGGGCAGCGTTGTCCGGAATGTAGATGCAGCAGTTCATGTAGACCCCTCCTTTTTCTGCTGTCAAGGGCCATTCGGTTCTGTAGAGTCATCACTGGAAAAGAGCTCAGTTGCTCCGCCATTCCCTTCACAGCATCACAGATGTAATTCACAAATCTCTGTTGTTGACAACAGAGATGTTAATCCAATCTACTTTTTTTTTTTTTTTTTTACTACTAATTGTGGGAATTAATGACTCAAATCCTGCATCTATCTGACTTTTAGCTTTAAATTCATCCGAAACTCTTCCATGTATACACATGAGTCAAAGGATGTAGGGAGTGACCTCCTTAGTCGTGACCAGACATTGTTTTTGCCTACTGATTTGATCTCACTCAGGAGGTGAGAATTGAATAAATGGCATCAGTACTTGATCAGCACTTGATCAGGGTACATTGGCCACTTCATTCTACCTGCATCCTGGGTCGGAGTTTCAAATCTCCACACAATCACCAGATATCTGAGTTTTGATAATTTTGGCTGATAAACCAACTGTCAGGAACTATCAGAGTCACTACTTGTCTTCTTCAGCTGAATTATGTAAGAACAATATCCTGGAGGGAAAACACCAAAGGGCTTTCCTGTATAAATCCTGTCTCTAAGGCCAGTTTGTCATATTTTTAAATTGGCCAAATATTTTATGCCAAATATAGGTAAGGATGTAGGAGCCATAGATGCAACTGAACTTTGAGGGTTTTTTTTCCTTACCAACAGTCTAGAATCGCCTAGGGGATCTTTGTCACTTACACATGCTCCTAAAACATATATCCCCGAATCCTGTTGGATAGGATTTCTAATAGACCAGAACAGAGGATTACATTCATTATGTTTACAACTGTTTGGTGGTGTTCCTTCACCTTTACTGACTCTAGAGGTAGTAAAGTTTATATTCCCAATACTTCAGACTAGTACTCCATTCTGTTAATCTCCAATATCCACAGTTGGTATGGTCATATCTAAACACAATTACCATAGACTGGGTCAGTTCCAGTCACACAGATGTACTTACCAGACCAAAACCAAGTGTCCTATCTGTCATCTGTCTTAGAATCCACTATACTGCAAAAGTCAACTTAGTTGTTCCTGACTCATCTTGATAATATAACACCGTTGGAATTAGATTTGACTGTGATTTCCCCTTTGTACAATATGAAACAAACAATATGACATGAAACAAAACATTATGGCTCTTATAGTCCTGGCACTTGATTGCAATACGATCAGGCTCTCCTTTCAATTTGACAGCAGTGGTGGCGGTTATCAGGACTTTATGTAGATCTTCAAACCGTAGCTCTAGGACTTTCCACACATCTCTCGTTTCACCAGTACCCATATCCTGATTGTAAAGAATGAATTGCTTCTATACAGTCTGGATTATAGGAAACAACTAAAACTTGGAAATACACATTAGACAATTAATTTGTGCAATCAGACAAAATAATTTGGAAAACTACTATGTTGCACCTGGAACTATTGGGAAAATAGAGACCTATTCCAGGGGCATTCCCAAAGAGTACTTCATAAGGACTTACTTTCACCTCAGTCAGTATCTTTTAGCTGTAGCCTTGGCTACAGGCCAAATCTCCGAATATCCTGGAAAGAGATCAATACAGACACAGACATATTCACACTGTTCCACCTTTGTTCTGAATGTAGTCAATCCGCAGTCTCTGAAATGGGTAAGATGACCTTGGCATATGCCTTCCTGGAACTCCCATAGTTCTCCCATTATTATTACAGCATTCACCTTCAACTAACCTAGTGGCAGTATTGTTGAACCCAGGAGCCATCCACCACAGAACCCAATCACACCTTCTCTCTCTTAATTTGCCCATGTTCTAAATCCATCCCCTTTAGGTAGTGTGCCCTCTGAAGGAAGAGTTTCTTACCAACCCTCCAGAATCCATTCTCAATCATCACTTCTACCTTTATCCTTTGATGTTTCCTTTCAGCCTCCGTAGCCTGTATCTGGAAAAGACAAACTTTTTGGAAGTCCACAGGCCCTAAGCCATCCTGTATCACACAGACTTCTACTTAGCGTAAACTTCAGGTAATAGTTTAGCCTCTACCTTCTCAGGCAGCATCAGGGCATCAAACATCTTTCATACACTCAGCATTCATTATTGATGGGCTTACCCATGGATCAAACAAAATCTTTGCTTCACCAGATTAGACCATAATAGTGATACCGAAGGCATACCTGGATTAATATTGATGTTAGCAGTCTTACCCTCAGCCATCTTACAAACCTCAGCGAGTGTTTTCAGCTCTGTCTCCTGCACTAACATTGCTGGAGAGAGTGGTTCTTTCTTGAAAACATCAGATTAAGTAAGAACAGCATATCCTGTCCGAGATGATCCATCTCCCAAGAACCTGAAATTATCTATCAGAAACTCAAAAATGTGGTTATTAATTGGAGACAGTAAATTTGAATTTGATTTTTTTTTATTTACTATTCGCAGACTTTTTATTTTTATTTACAGAGGTGGGAAAGTATTTTTATTTACTACTCCAAGCTTCCCCCCCCTCCAGACGCAGCAGAGTAGTTGGATCCAATTTTGTACACCCTTAAGACTGGGAAACTGAATCTTGTATATCTCATAAGGGAAACAGGTTCTTGGCAATAACCAAAGACAATTACCTCTCCCAACTGGTTCAGGACCGGACTAGAGGGACGGCCATACTGGACTTAGTATTAACCAATAGGCCTGACAGAACAACAGACGTGCAGGTTGGTGGGCACCTGGGAAATAGTGACCATAAAGTAATAACCTTCCAATTATCATTCAAAAGAGCGTTTCTACAGGGAGGAACAAAAATACCAAACTTCAAAAAAGCTAAATTTAGCCAACTAAGAGAGGCCATAGGCCTAACTAACTGGGACAAAGTCCTCAAAAATAAAAATACAGCCAAAAAATGGGATATCTTTAAAAGCATCCTAAAATCTCATTGTGAGAGGTACATACCGTATGGGAATAAAAGGTTAAGGAACAAAAAGAAACCAATGTGGATAAATAGAACTGTAAAGAAAGCAATAAATGACAAAAAGAAAGCATATAAATCACTAAAACAGGAGGGTGGCACGGAAGCACTGAAAAACTATAAGAAAAAAAATAGAACATGTAAAAAACAAATAAAAGCAGCCAAACTAGAGACCGAGAGATTAATTGCCAAAAAGAGTAAAACTAACCCTAAAATGTTCTTCAATTATATAAATGTTAAAAAGTATAAATCTGAAGGTGTCCGCCCTTTAAAGAGAATTGAGGGGGGAGTCGCAGAGAGCGACGAGGAGAAAGCAAAGCTGTTTCAAATCTGATATTTTTTTCTCCAATGTATTCACTGAAGAATACATGCAGATGACATGCAGAATGTAAAAACAAATTCCCCATTAAAAGTGTCCTGTCTGACCCAGGAAGAAGTACATCAGCGACTTAAAAAGATTAAAATAGACAAATCGCCAGGACCGGATGGCATACACCCCCGTATCCTAAGGGAATTAAGTAATGTCATAGCCAGACTCTGACTACCTCTTGAAGCTCATCAAGAGAATGCCAAGAGTGTGCAAAGCAGTAATCAAAGCAAAAGGTGGCTAGTTTGAAGAACCTAGAATATGACATATTTTCAGTTGTTTTACACTTGTTTGTTATGTATATAATTCCACATGTGTTAATTCATAGTTTTGATGCCTTCAGTGTGAATCTACAATTTTCATAGTCATGAAAATAAAGAAAACTCTTTGAATGAGAAGGTGTGTCCAAACTTTTGGTCTGTACTGTATGTCTGCATATCCGAACTTTGAGGGCATTGGACGTACATCCCACATATTGCAATTGACATGTAGAACAAAACACACAATACACCACGTACAGTCTTGTGAAAAAATTAGGACACCCTTTGAAAGCATGTGGTTTTTTGTAACATTTTTAATAAATGGTTATTTCATCTCCGTTTCAACAATACAGAGAGATTAAAGTAATCCGACTAAACAAAGAAAACTGAAGAAAAGTCTTTTCAAGATCTTCTGTAAATGTCATTCTACAAAAATGCCTATTCTAACTGAGGAAAAAGATAGGACACCCTTGCCCCTAATAGCGAGTGTTACCTCCTTTGGCTGAAATAACTGCAGTGAGACGGTTCTTGTAGCCATCTACCAGTCTTCGACATCGGTCTGAGGAAATTTTACCCCACTCCTCAATGCAGAACTTTTTCAGCTGTGAGATGTTTGAGGGGTTTCTTGCACGTACAGCCCTTTTCAAGTCACCCCACAGCATCTCAATGGGATTCAAATCTGGACTTTGACTTGGCCATTCCAGGACTCTCCATTTCTTCTTTTTCAGCCAATCTTTGGTTGATTTACTAGTATGTTTTGGGTCATTGTCATGTTGCATGGTCCAGTTCCGCTTCAGCTTTAATTTTCTAACTGATGGTCTCACATGTTCTTCAAGCACCTTCTGATACACAGTAGAATTCATCGTGGATTCTATGATGGTGAGCTGACCAGGTCCTGCTGCAGCAAAGCAGCCCCAAACCATGACACTTCCACCTCCATGCTTCACAGTTGGTATGAGGTTCTTTTCTTGGAATGCTGTGTTTGGTTTACGCCAAACATGTCCTCTGCTGTTGTGTCCAAATAATTCAATTTTGGACTCATCTGTCCAAAGAACATTATTCCAGAAGTCCTGGTCTTTGTCAACTTTATCGCTGGCAAATGTCAGTCTGGCCTCGATGTTTCTCTTGGAAAGCAAAGGTTTCCTCCTTGCACACCTCCCATGCAAGTTAAACTTGTACAGTCTCTTTCTGATTGTAGAGGCATGTACTTCTACATCAACAGTAGCCAGAGCCTGCTGTAGTTCTCGAGATGACACATTAGGGTTTTTGGATACCTCTTTTAGCATCTTGCGGTCTGCTCTTGGGGTGAACTTGCTGGGGCGACCAGTCCTGGGCATGTTGGCAGTTGTTTTGAAAGCCCTCCACTTGTAGACTATCTTCCGGACAGTGGAATGGCTGATTTCAAAATCTTTTGAGATCTTTTTAAATCCCTTCCCAGACTCATAGGCTGCTACAATCTTTTTTCTGAAGTCCTCTGACAGCTCTTTTGCTCTCACCATGGTGCTCACTCTCACTTCAACAGTCAGGAGCACACCAAACTAAATGTCTGAGGTTTAAATAGGGCAAGCCTCATTCAACATGCAGAGTAACGATCTACTAATTATGTGCACCTGGTGTGATATACCTGTGTGAGATCTGAGCCAATTTAAGAGGGAATACATGTGAGGGTGTCCTATCTTTTTCCTCAGTTAGAATAGGCATTTTTGTAGAATGACATTTACAGAAGATCTTGAAAAGACTTTTCTTCAGTTTTCTTTGTTTAGTTGGATTACTTTAATCTCTCTGTATTGTTGAAACGGAGATGAAATAACCATTTATTAAAAATGTTACAAAAAACCACATGCTTTCAAAGGTTGTCCTAATTTTTTCACATGACTGTATGTGGTATTGCAATTAATGTATTGTTGTATCTCAAATGACTGCTGGGCTGCAACAGAGGCCACATACCGTCCTGTTTGTACGACACTGCAACACGTACAAATGCGGTGCCCGCATTTGAACATCCCTTTGAACCTAAGCCAGCATTGTTGTGGTACCGTACCATCTGAAAACCGACTCGGACTGAGTTTTTGAGAAAGTGTTGGCGCCTTGCGGGCAACACATTTTATTCAACTCTCTATAGGGTTTGGCACACCTGGGGGTGGGAGTGGTGCTGTTCATATAACGGTGCTTCCTTCCTGCCCCCTTTAGGGTTTCGTGCCACAAGGGGGTGGGAGTGGTGCTGTTCATATAACGGTGCTCCCTCCCACTCTCGGTAGGGCTTGGCACAAACAGGGTTGGGGGTGGTGCTGTTCAGATAACGGTGCTTTCTTCCTGCCCCCTGTAAAATTCAGTGCCACGAGGGGGTGGGAGTGGTGCGGTTCATATAACGGTGCTTATTCCCACTCATTGTAGGGTTTGGCACAATCGGGGGTGGGGTGGTGCTGTTCATATAATTGTGCTTTCTTTCTGCCCCTGTAAGGTTTAGTGCCACAAGGGGTGCTGTTCATATAACGGTGCTCCTTCCCACTCATTGTAGGACTTGGCACAACCGGGGGTGGGGTGATGCTGTTTATATATTGGTGCTTCCTTCCTGCCCCCTGTAACGTTCAGTGCCACAAGGGGGTGGAAGTGGTGCTGTTCATATAATGGTGCTCCTTCCACTCTCTGTAGGGTTTGGCACAACCAGCGATGGGCGTGGTGCTGTTCATATAACAGTACAGTATAACAGTACTACCTTCCTACCTCCTGTAGGATTGATGTAAGCAGGGTCGCCATCAGAGATTATCATATACCCATAGTGTATAATCCTCTATAACATTAAACGTTTAAGAAGCCCAGTGTAAATATGGACAGTGGTGGATATAGAGTATTATAGGCCCAGGATATAATATACCTCCTCCCACCCCATTGATGATATCACAATATTCAACTTATGGCCAACCTCTGAGCTTCACATGCCCCCCTGATTAGTGAGCATTTGGATAGGATTTATGCTAAAATAGCCCTTAAAGAATTGTATTATATAATATAAAAAAAACACCCTCCATGTGCCATAACATAGCTGATTGCCCCCTGTGCAGTCAAACTTACTGTCACGGGGTAGCGTCACGGGTATAAAGATAGAGCGAAGGTGCACCCCCTGAGCTGCCACCCGATCCCCTGTCCCTGCCTACTTGCACCACCCGCCCTAGGTGACGGGGCGCAACTGGGCGACAGTCCCTGCCCTAAGTAAGTGCAAGCAGAGAGATAGAGACAGCAGGGAAGCGGACAGCCAATGAGAGATAGCACTCGAGCGGACAGAGAGGTGGAACAAGCAAGGTACCACCAAAAACGGAAGGGCGAGGCGGGTCAACTAGCCGGGGTCAGTCCAGGAGGTCACGTCAGTATGAGGGAGAGGCAAAGACAAAATCCAAAAGCAAGCCGAGGTCAAAATCCGAGAGGTAGCGTCAAGGTTCAGGGAGCAGGCAGAAGAGGTGTCAGGAAGCAGATCAAGGGTCAAATCCAAAGGTAAGCTAAATAACAATAATAATACACAGCCTAAGGGACCAAAATCACAGGCAACCTGTAGCCAGCAGGTTGCCTGTATTTATAGTGGGGAGTGAGGGTCATGTGACGTGGCCAGCGTCACATGGCCAACAGACAGACAAGTCGAGCACCGAGTGATCAGCTCGGCGCTCAAGGCAGACCTGGGAGCAGGGAGCCTCCCAGCTAACAAAGCAGCCCTGGGAACGAGGCCGAACACAGATCCTCGCTCCCAAAGCTAAGCAGCAGGTCTGCGGCTGATGGGAGACCGAGTGCGCCTTCGGCGCCCTGTTACACTTACCCTATAGAGCACAGATGGCTGTTCCCATATTGTAATGTCCATGGAGCGGTTGTCACGGCGGACAGGATCTAAGATACACAGATAACTAAACAAACAAGTTTCTAGGCGAGAAGCTGGGGATAAGGTCACCTCCTAGCAAATCCCTAACAGCTCTCCCTAAGGGAGGGTGGAAAAGATGTAATCTATGTGCTTCTAGAGGAAGCACATAAATGGGGGTATCAGGAGGGGTAATCTATAAGGTGAATAGGTGAGGAATCAGTGACAACAGGGTATCCATGTAGTACTAGAGGTGAGGTGCATCTGGGGGCCTATGTACTTCTAGGAGAGGTAAATCATGTATGTAACCACCACACCTGCCACTTTCTCCCTCTACACAAGTTTTTTGTACATTAAGAAAATGTAGGCGATATCTATGAATCTGTCTATGCAGAATTTGTGGATATTTCTTATAATAAAGGTTCTGTTCTCCCGTTTTGCTTATTGTTGTCCTTTGTGTCTTTTTTTGATACTGAAGATTCAGTGTTGGGTTAGGTGTCAGAATAGTGGGGGAAAATCCGCAGCATTTAAGGCAGCAGAAAAGTGGCAGAGAAATTACAAATCACATGCATGATCAACGGAATTGACCTGCAGAGAGGATTTTACTTTGACAACATGACAATTTATACTGTAGATTTTCATTGTGGATGAAATCAGTGACATATCCTGCATGTGATTTATATGGATTTTGCTAGAGATCCACAGTGGATTTTTTGCACCATAATACGTTGAGTGGTTGCATACCCATAGGGTGAGGACACACATTGAAGCATCTGCATTCACCCGAACATGAGATGGCCAATAGCTGCATGATTTTGAAGATAATACCTCGGTTTACAGGCAAAATTGTGCCGCCATTGGCCATTATGGGTTGCTTGCAGACACCAGAACCCTGTCCTGAAACTGGCATCCAGTCATCCAGATATTCTGTATGCCAAAAAAATAGGACACACCACTGGTAAGACACAGTTTCAATTCAGGCGAACATTGAGGATGCCTGGCTCTGTCAATCAGGCCATGGAGGAGAGGAGGAGGTAAAGGGGTGCTCAGAAGGGCTAGGCCAGCCCCAATATGCTGCAACGGTACATATGACTGCAGCAATAGGAGCTCATTTCTTCAACTCTACAAGGCAGCAGGGGCGTTGCTAGGGTCTCAAAAGATCCGGGGCTCAAGCCCCAATGCATATGTGCCATATTCTTGAAATATCAGCCCTGCCCCCCCCCCCCCCCCACATACTCACGCCTTAGCACTAGAAACAGATTATACTTTTTAGCCATTTCCGCCTGAGATCCGTTTTTTAGACAGAAAAAAAGTACTGCATGCAGGACTTTTTTTCCACCTTAAAACGATCTCTGATGGAAATGGCTAAAATGGATGCACAATGTTCATAATGGATGCACAGGATCCATAATTTTTTTTTTACAGGATCTTTTTTTCTGTTCTTCAGAATGGATCAGAAAAATGAAAAATGAAAGGCGATGTGAATCCAGCGTTAGGATAGCTGTCTCTTTCAACTCCCCCATACACATACAGTGGGATGCGAAAGTTTGGGCAACCTTGTTAATCGTCATGATTTTCCTGTATAAATCGTTGGTTGTTATGATACAAAATGTCAGTTAAATATATCATATAGGAGACACACACAGTGATATTTGAGAAGTGAAATGAAGTTTATTGGATTTACAGAAAGTGTGCTATAATTGTTTAAACAAAATTAGGCAGGTGCATAAATTTGGGCACCACAAAAAAGAAATGAAATCAATATTTAGTAGATGCTCCTTTTGCAGAAATTACAGCCTCTAAACGCTTCCTGTAGGTTCCAATGAGAGTCTGGATTCTGGTTGAAGGTATTTTGGACCATTCCTCTTTACAAAACATCTTTAGTTCCTTCAGGTTTGATGGCTTCCGAGCATGGACAGCTCTCTTTAAGTCACACCACAGATTTTCAATTATATTCAGGTCTGGGGACTGAGATGGCCATTCCAGAACGTTGTACTTGTTCCTCTGCATAAATGCCTTAGTGGATTTTGAGCAGTGTTTAGGGTCGTTGTCTTGTTGAAAGATCCAGCCCCGGCGCAGCTTCTGCTTTGTCACTGATTCCTGGACATTGGTCTCCAGAATCTGCTGATACTGAGTGGAATCCATGCGTCCCTCAACTTTGACAAGATTCCCAGTCCCTGCACTGGCCACACAGCCCCACAGAATGATGGAACCCCCATCATATTTTACTGTAGGTAGCAGGTGTTTTTCTTGGAATGCTGTGTTCTTTTTCCTCCATGCATAACGCCCCTTGTTATGGCCAAATAACTCAATTTTAGTTTCATCAGTCCACAGCACCTTATTCCAAAATGAAGCTGGCTTGTCCAAATGTGCTTTAGCCCACCTCAAGTGGCACTTTTTGTGCTGTGGGCGGAGAAAAGGCTTCCTCTGCATCACTCTCGCATACAGCATCTCCTTGTGTAAAGTGCGCTGAATGGTTGAACGATGCACAGTGACTCCATCTGCAGCAAGATGATGTTGTAGGTCTTTGGTGCTGGTCTGTGGGTTGACTCTGACTGTTCTCACCATTCGTCGCTTCTGTCTATCCGAGATTTTTCTTGGTCTGCCACTTCGAGCCTTAACTTGAACTGAGCCTGTGGTCTTCCATTTCCTCAATATGTTCCTAACTGTGGAAACAGACAGCTGAAATCTCTGAGACAGCTTTCTGTATCCTTCCCCTAAACCATGATGGTGAACAATCTTTGTCTTCAGGTCATTTGAGAGTTGTTTTGAGACCCCCATGTTGCTACTCTTCAGAGAAAATTAAAAGAGGAGGGAAACTTACAATTGACCCCCTTAAATACTCTCTCATAATTGGATTCACCTGTGTATGTAGGTCAGGGGTCACTGAGCTTACCAAGCCAATTTGAGTTCCAATAATTAGTTCTAAAGGTTTTGGAATCAATAAAATAACAACAGTGCCCAAATTTATGCACCTGCCTAATTTTGTTTAAACAATTATAGAACACTTTCTGTAAATCCAATAAACTTCATTTCACTTCTCAAATATCACTGTGTGTGTCTCCTATATGCAGGGCCGGATTAACGTAGGGGCTGATGGAGCTGCAGCTCCAGGCCCCTACCATAAAATAGGCCCATCTGCCAGCCAAAAGGCTGTCGGGAGGGTTAAAAGTCCTCTGTTGTACAGCGTCACATAGAGCACAGACAATGCAGAGACGCTCACCTCACGCTGGCAGCAGGAGCCTGAGGGCGGGACTCGGGAGGAGTGTAATATGATCCTACAGTGGAAGCTGCTTCTGCCAGCCCCTCCCCTCCCCGCCCACCAACCAATCAGAGCTGAGGCAAGGCAAGCACGAGCAGCTCTGAGTCGTCTGAGTAGTACAGGGAGTCATCAGAGGTCCTGTAAGGGAACTGCACAGTGTAAAGTGTAGTTCCCAGGTTAGAACAGTGCATCTGCCAGGACCTGTGATGACATCATCTTCAGCATCACAGGTCCTGCAGAATCTAGCAAAGGAACTGCACCAAAAATGGTGTAGTTCCTAGGTTTGAAAGGTACATCTGCCAGGACCTGTGATGACATCATCACAGGTCCTTCAACCCCTAACAGCAAGTATTAGAAGTTCACAAGAAGCTCTGCATTGATCCATACAGACTGGAATGGAGTGGTAAGAGGAGGTCCTCCACTTTTCATCATTTACCCCCCCTCCATGCCCTGTTTTTACTCATTGCTCACTCATGTATAATACTTCAGACAGTTACAGTGACCACTACCTCATGTACCTCACACACACAGTGACCATAATGTATAACTGACCACATATTTCTATAAACAATGCATCTACAGTATTATACCTTGTATGCCTCACATCTATATATATATATATATATATATATATACACACACACACACTGCATATATTAAACAGTATTATAGATGCAATATATACAGATATATAATATATATTGCAGTGTACTGATATGTGAGGTACGAGGTATAATATATGCAGTGTGTACAGGTATATTGTATATACAGTATTGGATTGATATGTGAGGTACGAGCTGTAATTTATACCTCATAGATCAGTACACTGCTGTATATACTATATACCTGAACACACTGCATATATTATACCACGTTCCTCACATATAAGTACACTGCTGTATATACTATATATCTGTACACACTGCATCTATTATACCTCTTACCTCACATATCAGTACACTGCTGTATATACTATATATCTGTACACTCTGCATCTATTATACCTCATACCTCACATATCAGTACACTGCTGTATATACTATATATCTGTACACTGCATCTATTATACCACGTTCTTAACATATCAGTACACTACTGTATACACTATACATCTGTACACACTGTATCTATTATGCCTGTTTTGTAATCCCAATCCGGCCCTGATGGCATAAATTATAAAACAGCAGCGAACATAGTTCATGGAACAAAGAGAGAGGCCTGGAATGGGTAGTGGGAGGGGCTATAAAAGGGGAATGGGGGCCCAATTTAGATTCTTGCTATGGGGCCCAGTGATTTCTATGTACGCCTTTGACAGGAGCAGAGAGATAAGAGAAGTGACAGATGACACAGAGTTTAGATTACAGGTTGAATTAACCCTTTAGGATCAAATTGGCTTCTCAGGAGATCTATATGTTAAAGGCATCTCATTCAGTAGCTATATAACTAAGGGTGGGTTCACATCTCCTTTATGGATTCCATTAAGTGGGGACTGTGGGGACTGTTTTATTATCAGCCAGTGACTGTGTTACTGTAATACTGTTATCAGTTCAGCACATAGTTTTCCCTGTGCGTGCATTCACATTTCACTTCACTTGGTTGATAGTACTACTGTCAGTGTCAGACTGTTGTCACTGTGGGTAACAATGCACAACAGACAACAATGCACACCACAGTGACAGCTCCTGAGTCCTCCTGTCCGGCGTCAGCCTCAGCTTCCCTTCACTATCACTATAATCAATCACTCTTCCTGATCCTCACTCACTCATTGGAGAGCTGAAGAGCCGACTGAGTCAGCAGCAGCAAGTGAATCGAATGGATAGCATCTGCGCATGCGCACCGGCACCTAGAGTCTTCGGTTCACTTGCGAGTCAGCTCAGCAGTCAGTGACTCAGCAAGTGAACCCAAGATCCGATTCATGAATCGGTTCATTTGAATGAGCTGATTCAAATGAACCGATTCATCTGAAAGATCCGAACTTCCTATCACTACTGAGGTCATATCCGGCACCAGCTGCTCTGACGTCCTGCCGCCGGATATACATCACAGGATATCCGGCGGCAGGACGTCAGAGCAGCTGGTGCTGTTCCTGTAATGCCGCGGCCCGCCGGATATGACCTCAGTGCCCCCGCAGTTATCCCTCCTGCATGCTGCGCTGTGTACAACCTGCTCAGCAGTTTCGACCAGCACACGGCCCACAGCGCTCAGCCACACCAGCCCGCGAGACAGCAGGAGCTTCTGGAGCAGGTATCAGATAAACTCATCCAGTTGGAAGGGAGGGCAATCATAGTGCTGTTATGATTTATGGACACAGCTCTCAGCATGCTTAGCCAGCCTTCTATCTGGCTGTTTCTGAGCCTGTGGACTGTGACTCTCAAGAAGCACAGCCAGATAGAAGGCTAAGCATGCTGAGAGCTGTGTCCATAAATCAGAACAGCACTATGGAAATTACTGACTGGCTAAGCATGCTGAGAGCTCAGTCTAAATAACATAACACATTAAAGAAATTACTGTTTCTAGCTGCTAGTCCACAGTCCACAGTCCACAGCAGCTAGAAACAGTAATTTCTTTAAAGGGATTCTGTCACCAGGTTTCACCCCTGCAAACAATGTAAAGAAGAGGACCGGCACTCGCAAATGGAATTTTCACTGCTGTGGTTTATTCAGTCACTCTTAAAGACATAGTGACGCGTTTCAGCACATAGAAAGTGCTTTCATCAGACCATACAACACACTACTATCATTGTGTCTTATATACATTCAAAAGGTAAAGGGACTGACGTCATGAGATGTAAGGCTCCTCCCACATGGAGGCCGATACAGGTTCAGTTGTGTGCATACCATAGACCATGGGAATCAATGTAAAGCGGTGGAAAAATTCAAGTCCGCTGAAAATCAAACATAAATCAAAGTATAAGCATTATGCATATTATGCAAACATGATCAAGCATTAGATAAAGCCAGAAATATTGTAATCCCTGTTGAGGCCTCTTGGTTCCACCGTTTGAAGTCGGTGGATCCAGTACGCCTCTCTCTTTAGGAGCATTTTATTCCTATCGCCACCGCGGCGTGGTAATGGTACATTTTCGATCACTTGAAATAGCAGTTGGGATATTGCATGTCTTTTCTCATGAAAATGGTGCGGTAAAGGAAGCAGTAAATTCTCGGTGCGAATAGTGGACTTGTGTTTGCTTAATCTGTCTTTGATGCGCATGGAGGTTTCGCCCACATAGAGCAAACCACAGGGACATTTGAGGATGTATATGACATGTTTGCTGTCACATGTGAACATGCCCTTAATTGGGATCTGTTCACCGGAATGGGGATGTGTAAGATAGGCGCCTTTAATGACACTGGAGCAGTTATTACAGTTCAGGCATGGGAATGTGCCCTGACGTGGAGTGGTCAGTGTGGTTTGTCGCAGACTGGGTTTAATGGTGCCTATGTCGGCTCGAATAATTTTATCCCGGATATTATCTGATCTTTTGAAACACATCATGGGCGGAGTCTGAAATGCCTCTATCTGGGGGTATGATCTTGAGACTACGTGCCAGTGTTTATTAATAATGCCTCTGATTTTCTGTGTCCATGGGTGATATTTCACCACTAATGGGATGCGGGGGGGTTTATTTGTTTTCTCTTCCTGCGGTTGATCGAGTTTTTTCTTTTGGGTTTCTAGTAGATGTTTGGGATAGCCTCTATTGAGAAATTTATTGGTCATCTCTTTCATCCTTGTTTGACAGGTGTCAGGATCCGTGACGATCCTTTTTACACGTTGGTACTGTGAAAAGGGGATACTTTTTTTAATTGCTGGGGGATGACTACTTGCGAAGGTAAGCAAACTATTGCGATCCGTTTCTTTAGTGAATAGATCGGTACACACCGTGCCATCATCACTGCGTATTACCCACGTATCCAAAAAAGATATTCTCCGATGATCAAAGTGCATGGTGAACTGTAGTTCACTCCAAATGGAGTTAAGGTAGAAATTGAACTCCGTGAGGGATCGAACGTCGCCTCGCCACACGCAAAACACGTCATCAATAAATCTACGCCAAAATGTACAATGTTTCAAGAATAAAGGATTAGAATAGACAAATTCTCTCCCCCCCTGCTATTTTTCTTGAGAAAATCCTCACACCTTTGACTATACAATCACCTTCCTATATACGCGACACAGGACATTTTCTGAGTGAGGTCCGCCTCCTTAAAATGGATGGAGACTGCATACTCGTCACGTTTGACGTGTGCAGCCTCTACACCTCTATCACTCATGACAAAGGTCTGGAAGCAGCATCCAGACTGCTCAACACCAGCCATCACACAGCACCCCAAAAAGAATTTTTTCTGACCCTTCTAAAATTCATACTAGAAAGAAATTATTTTTTATTTCAAGATACGTTTTTCCAACAGTGCCGCGGGACCGCGATGGGATCGAACGTCGCGCCGCCCTATGCAAATAGCTACATGTCATCATTTGAAAACGAATTTGTCTATTCTAATCCTTTATTCTTGAAACATTGTACATTTTGGCGTAGATTTATTGATGACGTGTTTTGCGAGTGGCGAGGCGACGTTCGATCCCTCACGGAGTTCAATTTCTACCTTAACTCCATTTGGAGGGAACTAAAGTTCACCATGCACTTTGATTATCGGAGAATATCTTTTTTGGATACGTGGGTAATACGCAGTGATGATGGCACGGTGTGTACCGATCTATTCACTAAAGAAACGGATCGCAATAGTTTGCTTACCTTCGCAAGTAGTCATCCCCCAGCAATTAAAAAAAGTATCCCCTTTTCACAGTACCAACGTGTAAAAAGGATCGTCACGGATCCTGACACCTGTCAAACAAGGATGAAAGAGATGACCAATAAATTTCTCAATAGAGGCTATCCCAGACATCTACTAGAAACCCAAAAGAAAAAACTCGATCAACCGCAGGAAGAGAAAACAAATAAACCCCCCCGCATTCCATTAGTGGTGAAATATCACCCATGGACACAGAAAATCAGAGGCATTATTAATAAACACTGGCACGTAGTCTCAAGATCATACCCCCAGATAGAGGCATTTCAGACTCCGCCCATGATGTGTTTCAAAAGATCAGATAATATCCGGGATAAAATTATTCGAGCCGACATAGGCACCATTAAACCCAGTCTGCGACAAACCACACTGACCACTCCACGTCAGGGCACATTCCCATGCCTGAACTGTAATAACTGCTCCAGTGTCATTAAAGGCGCCTATCTTACACATCCCCATTCCGGTGAACAGATCCCAATTAAGGGCATGTTCACATGTGACAGCAAACATGTCATATACATCCTCAAATGTCCCTGTGGTTTGCTCTATGTGGGCGAAACCTCCATGCGCATCAAAGACAGATTAAGCAAACACAAGTCCACTATTCGCACCGAGAATTTACTGCTTCCTTTACCGCACCATTTTCATGAGAAAAGACATGCAATATCCCAACTGCGATTTCAAGTGATCGAAAATGTACCATTACCACGCCGCGGTGGCGATAGGAATAAAATGCTCCTAAAGAGAGAGGCGTACTGGATCCACCGACTTCAAACGGTGGAACCAAGAGGCCTCAACAGGGATTACAATATTTCTGGCTTTATCTAATGCTTGATCATGTTTGCATAATATGCATAATGCTTATACTTTGATTTATGTTTGATTTTCAGCGGACTTGAATTTTTCCACCGCTTTACATTGATTCCCATGGTCTATGGTATGCACACAACTGAACCTGTATCGGCCTCCATGTGGGAGGAGCCTTACATCTCATGACGTCAGTCCCTTTACCTTTTGAATGTATATAAGACACAATGATAGTAGTGTGTTGTATGGTCTGATGAAAGCACTTTCTATGTGCTGAAACGCGTCACTATGTCTTTAAGAGTGACTGAATAAACCACAGCAGTGAAAATTCCATTTGCGAGTGCCGGTCCTCTTCTTTACATTGTTTGCTGGGACGCCGACCTCTTGACACGTGCACCGCAGCCATCATAAGGCAGTACCGACCCTTATCTTCAATATTCTAACAGGTTTCACCCCTGTCAGCTAAACATATGCTGATGTTCAGGGCATCTTGACGATTCCTAATGTGGGCTTATAAATGTCATCTGTGGGCTTATTTAGCTAAAAAAACAGCTATTACTAACCTGTCAGTCAAACAAATAAGGTGCCCAAGGGGATGTTAATGGGTGCAAGATGCCCACCGCACCCACCGCCGTTCGTGCCCAGCGCCGCCTTTCCGGACTTCTGCACTGCCTCCTAATCCTCTGTGCCGCCTCTCGCTTTCCCTCCCTCCCTCCCCCCTCCTTCTGCTGTAAGATCTCGCGCTTGCGCACAGGGCTCTGCCTGATGCGCCCGTGCAGACTTCTCCATTTGGCTTCTTACAGCGAAGTGCGCATGTGCCGGCACTTCGCTCAACCCCTGTATGTGCGAGATCTTACAGCAGGAGGAGGGGGGAGGGAGGGAGAGCGAGAGGCGGCACAGAGGATTAGGAGGCGGCGCAGAAGTCCGGAAAGGCGGCGCTGGGCACGAACGGCGCGGGTGCGGCCGGCACCTTGCATCCATTAACATCCCCTTGGGCACCTTATTTGTTTGACTGACAGGTTAGTAAAAGCTGTTTTTTAGCTAAATAAGCCCACAGATGACATTTATAAGCCCACATTAGGAATCGTGAAGACGCCCTGAACATCAGCATATGTTTAGCTGACAGGGGTCAAACCTGGTGACAGAATCCCTTTAATGTGTTATGTTATTTAGACACAGCTCTCAGCATGCTTAGCCAGCCTTCTATCTGACTGGCTAAGCATGCTGAGTGCTGTGTCCATAAATCATAACACAGCTCTATGAAAATTACCACTATTGTCCATAGTCCACAGCAGCTAGAAAACAGTAATCTTCATAGTCATGTTAAATGATCACTATAGTGTCAGGAAAACAAAGCGGTTTTCCTGACACTATAGTGCCCTGAGGGTGCCCCACCCTCAGGGTCCCCCTCCCGTGGTCCCCCTCCATGTTGCCAAGATAGACGCCAAATGAAGGGGTAGTTGCAGGAACAAAATACTTTAATGGTATCGATAAAATATATATGTAATTAAGACACTGAGTGCAGTTCCATAAAAAGGCCCAGCAAAATCCTCAGCACCAGGCCCATGATGCTCTTAATCCGGCCCTGCCTATATGATATATTTAACTGACATTTTTTATTGTAACAACCAACGATTTATACAGGAAAATCATGATGATTAACAAGGTTGCCCAAACTTTCGCATCCCACTGTATATACTAGTGTCACGAGGGTGTCAAGAGCCACGCCTGACTCCGTTATACCCGGGGTCAGGAAGTCGCAGCGGGTGGCTGCGCGCTCTATGTCTAAAGACAGTGCTGTTTATTAATGGTAGCTTTCTGGGTTTGCCTTGCAATCCTTTTTGGCTCACTCAGGGATCCGTAGCTTCTCCTCCTCAGCTGTTTCTTGTCCAGCAATCCCAACCTCCTTATATTCTCATCTCTCACTTCTCTGGTTGCCAGATATAGAGCTTCCTGCCTGGACTTCTATACTGACCCACTGGAGCTGTGTAGCTGTGTTCCCTGGTTGTTGTTCCAGAACGTTACCCTCCGGATCCCTGTTGGGCATTGGTGGTCTGCTGTTGTCGCCCACCTGGGATTATATGTTTGTCTGTATTGTCTGTCCTCTCCTTGGTGTTTTCCTCTTAGTGTCAGTGGTGCGGACTAGTGATCCCACCGCCCCATTCACTACATAGGGCTCATCTTAGGGAAAGCCAGGGTTTAGGCACGTGATCGGCGAACGGGTGAGGAACCCGTCTAGGGACGTCAGGGCAGTCAGGTGCCAGCCGCAAGGTGAGTTAGGGGTCACCATCTTTCCCTCTCCCTTGGACAGGGCCTTCCCATTTCCCTCCCTTTGCGTGACGCCGGTCATTACATTATATCTGGCCCTTATTTTGTGTAGGTAAAAAAAATAAAAAATTTTTCTTTCTACCTACTTACAATCCAGTATGGATCCAATTGCTGCTTTGTCAAAGCAAGTTCAAGGCCTGTCTTTGGAGGTGGCAGGATTGAAGGCGTCGGTCCTCCAGCAACAGAAGCAATTGCTACAGACCGCAAGCCCAGCGGTTGCTACAGGTAACCGGGTTGTTGCGGAACCCAAGGTTGTTCTTCCTGACAGATTTTCTGGGGGAAGGGACAAATTTGTGACGTTCCGTGAGGCCTGTAAATTGTATTTTAAACTGCGCCCTTACTCCTCTGGTAATGAAGAACAGCGGGTGGGGGTTGTTATTTCCCTGCATCAGGGGGACCCGCAATCCTGGGCGTTCTCTTTACCCACTGATTCCCAGGCTCTCCGGTCAGTGGATGAATTTTTTGGGGCCTTGGGTCTCATATATGATGACCCTGACCGAATCGCACTGGCTGAATCAAAGTTACGGAGACTCCTACAGGGAGAGCGGCCAGTAGAGGAGTATTGCTCAGAGTTCCATAGGTGGGCTACGGATACCCAGTGGAACGACCCGGCTCTCAGGAGTCAGTTCTGCTCTGGGTTATCCGAAAGGATTAAGGATGCGCTTGCGCTGTATGAGACTCCCTTTTCCCTTGATACGGTTATGTCCCTTTCTATCAGGATAGATTGACGTCTGAGGGACAGATTGAAAAATCCGGAGCAACTGGTAACCCCTCCCAAGCAGCAGTTAGTCTGTACGGACTTAGACGAGCCTATGCAGCTAGTAGGAACTACTCGTCAGGTCCGTCCTCCTGAGGCTCGCCGTAGGCGTGGGGTTTGTTTTTTCTGTGGGGAGAGGGGTCATTTTATTAATGTCTGTCCTTCCTTTCTCAAAAACAAAAGACTGTCGGAAAACTACTAACCCCAGGCTGTGTGGAGGATGTCAGCCGGGGGGTATACGTTTCCTCCATACGAACATCGCAATTTGTGTTGCCAGCGGTTGTTGTTTTTGGTGTTAAGACGGATACTATTTCTTTTTTTCTAGACAGTGGAGCAGGAGTAAATTTGATAGATGCCCATTTTGCCCACACTATGGGTTTGTCTCTCTGTACGCTACAGAGACCTATTCCCATATTCTCTATTGATTCTGCTTCTCTGTCTCAGAGAAACCTCACTCACATTGTCCATAACTTACACCTTCGGGTAGGGGACCACCATAACGAGTGGCTTTCATGTTATGTTCTGGAGGGGCTTCCCACTCCTGTGGTGTTGGGTCTTCCCTGGTTGGTAGCGCACAATCCAGTGGTGGATTGGCAGGCCAGGGAGATATTGGAGTGGAGTGAGCATTGCAGAGAAAATTGCTTAAATAGCAATTGCTTAGTCGCCTCCATAGCTACCCTACCTACATTTGTTTCGGACTTTGAGGACGTTTTTTCTGAAAAGGGTTGCCAGAAGTTACCACCTCACCGTCCTTATGATTGCCCGGTTAACCTGATTCCCGGTGCAAAATTACCCAAGACCAGGTTATATAATCTTTCAGGTCCGGAGAGACAAGCCATGAAAGAGTATATCTCCGAGAGCTTGGCTAAGGGACACATCAGACCCTCTTCTTCACCCGTGGCTGCAGGGTTTTTCTTCGTTAAAAAGAAACATGGGGGCCTGCGTCCTTGCCTAGATTTTCACGAATTAAACCGGATAACCATCCGTGACCCATACCCTCTTCCTCTCATTCCTGACCTGTTTAATCAGATTGCGGGTGCTAGGTGGTTCTCCAAACTTGATCTTAGGGGGGCCTACAATCTGATTCGTATCAAGGAAGGGGATGAGTGGAAGACCGCTTTTAACACCCCTGAGGGGCATTATGAAAATCTAGTCATGCCTTTCGGTCTGACCAATGCTCCTGCTGTCTTCCAACATTTCGTTAATGACATTTTTAGTCATCTTATCGGCAGGTTTGTGGTGATATACCTAGATGATATTTTTATTTATTCGTCTGATCTGAAAACACATGAGGTGCATGTCAGACAGGTACTGCAGGTCCTACGGACGAATAAATTATATGCTAAAATTGAAAAGTGTGTCTTCGCCGTTCAGGAAATACAGTTCCTAGGTTATTTATTATCTGCGTCAGGTTTCCGTATGGATCCTAGGAAGGTCCAGGCAATTTTAGATTGGGATCTTCCTGAGAACCTCAAAGCACTGCAACGGTTCTTGCGCTTCGCAAATTTCTATAGAAAGTTCATTAAAAATTATTCGGTGATTGTAAAACCCCTTACTGACATGACTAGGAAGGGGACTGATTTTTCTAAATGGTCTGACGCTGCTAAAATTGCTTTTTCCTCTCTAAAAGAGAGGTTTACCTCGGCACCTGTACTAATCCAACCTGATGTCTCCCAGCCTTTTATTGTTGAAGTTGATGCGTCAGAGGTGGGAGTGGGGGCTGTGCTGTCTCAGGGTCCGTCTCCTGGCAAATGGCGTCCTTGTGCGTTCTTTTCTAAAAAACTATCTGCAGCAGAGAAGAACTATGATATTGGCAATAGGGAACTATTAGCTATTAAACTAGCATTTGAAGAATGGTGTCACTTTTTAGAGGGGGCAATCCACCCCGTCACTGTGATTACGGACCACAAAAACCTTCTGTACCTCGAATCAGCTAAGCGTCTCACCCCTAGACAAGCTAGGTGGTCGCTATTTTTTACCAGGTTTAACTTTGTTATTACCTATCGTCCTGGGGCAAAAAATACCAAGGCAGATGCACTATCTCGTTGTTTCCCTGGAGGGGGTAATGTGAGTGATCCGGTACCCATTCTACAAAGAGGAGTGGTTGTCTCTGCGGTACACTCTGTTCTGGAGGGGAAGGTGTTAGAGGCCCAGGGGGACGCCCCGGTCTCTGCCCCTCAGAGAAATTGTTTGTACCGTTAAACCTGCGTCTCAAATTATTAAAGGAACATCATAATTCGGCACTTGCTGGGCACCCGGGTAGTAAAGCAACCTTGGAGCTATTGTCTCGTCGTTTTTGGTGGCCAAGGTTGCGTCAGGATGTAATGGATTTTGTGTCTTCCTGTTCTACTTGTGCGCGCGCGAAAGTCTCTCATACACGTCCTGCAGGGTCTTTATTGCCACTTGTCATTCCCAATAGGCCATGGACACATCTGTCAATGGATTTTATCACTGACTTACCTTTGTCTGCGGGTAAAACAGTTATCTTGGTAGTAGTGGACAGGTTTAGCAAAATGGTACACTTCATTGCGTTACCCGCACTACCTAATGCTAAGACTCTTGCTCAGGTATTCATCAGTGAAATCGTGAAGCTTCACGGGGTCCCTTCCGATGTTGTTTCGGATAGGGGAACCCAGTTTATTTCTAAATTTTGGAAAGCTCTTTGTTCCCGTTTGGGGGTACACTTGTCCTTTTCCTCAGCTTTCCATCCTCAGTCAAATGGACAGACTGAGCGTACCAACCAAAACCTTGAGACATATCTAAGATGTTTTGTGTCTGAAAACCAAGAGGTGTGGTCATCATATTTACCGTTAGCCGAGTTTGCCATAAATAATCGCCGTCAGGAATCTACTGGCAAGTCACCATTTCTTGGTGCATATGGTTTTCATCCCCAATTCTGTACTTTCAAAGAGGGGGGGTCTTCTGGGGTTCCCTAAGAGGAACGGTTTTCATCATCTCTTTCTTCTGTATGGCAGAAAGTGCAAGCTAATTTGAAAAATATGGGAGATAAATATAAATGCATGGCTGATAAGAGACGGTCGCCAGGTCCGGACCTAGGAGTGAATGACTATGTGTGGTTGTCTACTAGGAATATTAAATTAAAGGTTCCCTCTTGGAAACTGGGTCCTAGGTTCATTGGCCCTTACAAAATAGTAGCCATCATTAACCCTGTTGCTTTTCGCCTGGAGCTACCTCAGACTTTTAAAATCCATAACGTCTTCCATAAGTCGTTACTCAAGAAGTATGTTCCACCTCTAGAACCGTCACCGCTGCCACCTCCTCCTGTTGTTGTGGATGGTAATCTAGAGTTTCAAATATCCAAAATTGTTGATTCTCGTCGGGTCCGCCGCTCTCTTCAATATCTGGTGCATTGGAGGGGTTACGGTCCCGAGGAAAGAATGTGGGTTTTAGCATCTGAGGTAAACGCCGACATGTTAGTTCGGGCCTTTCATGCATCTCATCCTGAGAGACCTAGTCCTGAGTGTCCGGAGGCCCCTCGTAGAGAGGGGGGTACTGTCACGAGGGTGTCAAGAGCCATGCCTGACTCCGTTATACCCGGGGTCATGAAGTCGCAGCGGGTGGCTGCGCGCTCTATGTCTACAGACAGTGCTGTTTATTAATGGTAGCTTTCTGGGTTTGCCTTGCAATCCTTTTTGGCTCACTCAGGGATCCGTAGCTTCTCCTCCTCAGCTGTTTCTTGTCCAGCAATCCCAACCTCCTTATATTCCCATCTCTCACTTCTCTGGTTGCCAGATATAGAGCTTCCTGCCTGGACTTCTATACTGACCCACTGGAGCTGTGTAGCTGTGTTCCCTGGTTGTTGTTCCAGAACGTTACCCTCCGGATCCCTGTTGGGCCTTGGTGGTCTGCTGTTGTCGCCCACCTGGGATTATATGTTTGTCTGTATTGTCTGTCCTCTCCTTGGTGTTTTCCTCTTAGTGTCAGTGGTGCGGACTAGTGATCCCACCGCCTCGTTCACTACATAGGGCTCATCTTAGGGAAAGCCAGGGTTTAGGCACGTGATCGGCGTACGGGTGAGGAACCCGTCTAGGGACGTCAGGGCAGTCAGGTGCCAGCCGCAAGGTGAGTCAGGGGTCACCATCTTTCCCTCTCCCTTGGACAGGGCCTTCCCATTTCCCTCCCTTTGCGTGACGCCGGTCATTACAACTAGCCGAGAGTGAATGGGTTTTTGGTGGATAACAATTAAATAAATCCAGTGACTGATCCATGACAATACCACACTTCCAACCTTTGTACATGCTTCTTTTTCTTTTTTTAATCAGCTTTTGTATTATATTCTGAGATTCAACATTTTTTCTGTTGATGTTGCTGTATGAGGCTTATTTTTGTATTATGAACTGTTTTCATTCTGGGGTACCTGCAACTTTTTGATCACTTTTTCTGTGTTTTTGGTGGGGACAGATGGGATATGAGCCTTTCCGGCATTTACCATGCATTATAAATAAGTTTTTAAGGGGTTAATGGCTAGGATCTGTTGGCTGTCATTTGGGGTCTTAGATGGGGTGTTTCATCTAGAGGCTTTCTGGGGGATCTTTATTTGGTGGTATGCTTGCAGATAAAGGGTGCCACAGACAGAGTCATTTACTCCAGGCCCCTTCCATAACTTATTGGAGTGATCTTGGAATTATTGGGGACCACAAATCAGCTTTACATTAGTGTATATATTAATTAGACTTAGTAGAAATATAATGCAAGTCTGCTTTTTGGTCCCAGATACTGTAATTCCAAGATCATTTCAATCTAGTATGGAGGGAAAGTGGAGTAAATGACATTTGCTTGTAGGAATCACTCTCCCCACCTTTCGAAAATAAAGTGAGTGTAGCCTAACCTGCATTGTGTCCACAACCTTCCCTTCCTGGAATGTGCAGTAGCCGTCCTGCTGCTGGTGTTCTGTCAGAAAACCTTACCTCGTCAAATTCCCTTACCCAACGTGACTTCCGGGGTGTGCCAGGGGTGTGCGCCTCCGCACAAGTGCAGTACCACAGCACGGCGCCTCAGCGCAAGCGCATGAACCAGGGCATGGATAAGGTAAAATTACAGTGAGTGTTGACTCATGGACACGCGCACGGACACTGAGCATGCGCCCAACCGCGCGCTCAGATTGTAAAATCTCCTTACCCTCACTACACAGCGCGCTTCAGATTCATTACTGGCTGGCTTCGATCAGGATCAGGTCGGTATCTCCATGCTCCTAGCACTATCAGCCATCCGGGGGATGCAATGCCCCCCAATATGATGCACCTCCCCGGATGGCTGATAGTGCTGGGAGCATGGAGAGACGGACCTGATCCTGATCGAAACCAGCCAGCAATGAATCTGAAGCGTGCTGTGTAGTGAGGGTAAGGCGATTTTACAATCCGCGCATGCGCAGTGGGAGGGTAAGGAGATTTAACAAGACAAAAGACCGTCAGATCTCCTTACCCCTGAGAGCGCACGCGCAGTGTCCGCGCGCGCGTCCATGAGTCAACGCTTACTGTAATTTTACCTTACCCATGCCCTGGTACTGCGCTTGCGCGGAGGCGCCATGCCGTGGTACTGCGCTTGCGCGGAGGCACACACCCCCTGAAGTCACGTGGGGTAAGGGAATTTGACGAGGTAAGATTTTCAGACAGAACACCGGTGCCCTCATCCACCCTCTCCCCACACATCCCAACCACCACATTCCCAAGAACACAGCTGTAGAACTTACACTGTGGCTGGCTTTTCTCATGGTATGACAGAGCCGGCCAGCACTTCCAGCGCTCTCTCTGTCAGCGTGCAGGAGGAGGCTCTGATTAGTGGAGCAGCAACAATCAGAGAAGCCTGCTGACTGCTTCTCCACCAATCAGCATAGGTATTGCAGAAGATAGGGAGGAGCACTGCTTGTCTCCTTCTCTCTGCAAAGTATTAATGTATCACACTTTGCCCTGCGACTACCATAACATTCGGGGCCCTGGACAAAACATCCGGGGCTCAAGCCCCGAATGTTTTGACCTGGCAACGCACCTGCCAGGCAGTATGGTTTAAAAGGGTTGATCATAATGACACATGCTCTTTAACCCATTCAACAGCGAGGTAATCAGATATGTACATGCACCGAGCCCCTGAGGAACCAGATCGGAGGGCTGGAGTGGCAGTGCTTTGGCAGTATTTGTATGGCTGCAAGGCGGGGCGTGTAGAGTACAATGGTCAGTGTATGTTGTAGGTTTTTAGAAAACCAGGCTAGAAGTAGAAAAACATTTCTCTCTTCTCTCCAGTGCAAAATGGAGTTTGTAATACATCTATTTATGGCATTCATAGTTCCAACTGTACAAAGTGCAATTATCTCCCAGATACCAGTGTGCGGATTTAGACAATGATGGGCGTTATAGCCCTCTTTCCTCTCTGTCTTGCTGAAGTCTGTTAGTGGAATCTATTATGGCTGGCAACATGGAAACATATGTGCCATTTCATAATATATATGCAAATAGTAATCTTAGCAATAATAATTAACAGACCAAAGACAAGCTTTGGATGAACAGGCTTTAATAAAAGGGGTTGGCCACTTTCTGGCTACCTGTGACCAATGTGTAGGTAAGGTTACTATATGGCACTTACTAATACAGCCTTTGTTGATATTCTGTGCCATTTGCTATATTTCATAAGGGCAGCACGGTGGCTCAGTGGTTAGCACTGGTGCCTTGCAGCGCTGGGGTCCTAGGTTCGAATCTGACCAAGGCTTTCCTCTGGGTACTCCGGTTTCCTCCCACACTCCAAAGACATACATACCTTAGATTGTGAGCCCCATTGGGGACAGTTGGATGCTAATGTCTGTAAAGCACTGTGGAATATAGCAGCGCTATATAAGTGCATATAATAAAAAAAATAAGCACCTCTAATAGAAGCAGAACATGCGGCTGCTATGGGGCCCGGCTGTGGATCCCTGATCTCGGGCCCCCCTCCTTAACGAGTCCATCAGACTGTTATGCAGTAATGATCAGCCGGCACTCTGTTCAGGAGACGTGATGCACGCGTCTGAGATAACAATCTCACATGTATTGGAAGAAAAGACCGGTACTCACCTGTCTTCTGCGAACTCAAGCTTTTAATCGTCACATATAGAATACAGTTCTGTATTCTATATGTGACGATTAAAACCATGTTATGCAGTAAGTCATCTGTCAAGACTGATAACAAAAGTGCCATGGGGGTTGTTGTGCTAAGAGAATCCAGTGCACACTTTATTGACAAGAGTGAGTGGGCACAGATCTGTGTGCGCTGCCACGGTTCATTATAATGTGGACAAGTAGAGATCTGGCCACAACCTGGCAAGTATGCCAAGATGCGGCCAGATGAAAACTGCTTCACGCAGCGGTATTTGTCTGGGTGCACCCTGACCATGCCTTCCTGTTTTAACACAGATGTTAAACAAGCCTTAGGCAGGAATAGCACAGTGTATAATACACAGCAGAAGGCATAGTCTCTGGGCAGGAGCAAAATAAGAACGCACAGTTCATAGGCGGAGCAGGGGAGGGGCCAGGGCCCAAGTAGTGGGAGGTACGGGCATGAGGGCCTAATTCAGATTCTTGCTATGGGGCCCAGTGATTTCTTCGGCTTTTTACACAGAGGCTCTGTGCATTAGATAGCCGCTGATGGTGTGGCAGGCGCAGCACTATGAAGTGCTTTTTGCGCTGTGGCATTAGAAGAATTTTGATATCTCTGACTTTTAGTCTAACCAGACTGTCTATTACACTGTAATTCCTCTAGCGCCATTCTATGGAAACAGTAGGATTAAAGAGCACACCAAATGCTTGAAATAACTTCTTTATTAACTTCAACTTTTCCTCATATATAATACTGCCGCCTCCGCAGCAGATAGTCCATGTAAATAACACGTGTTGCAGAAAGATTCATAAAATGGCGGTGTAACGGGGTTCCGAAGGTGCACTCGGTCTCCCATTAGCCGCAGAACTGCTGCTTAGCTTCAGGAGCGAGGATCTGTGTTCCCAGGGCGGCTTTGCTAGCTGGGAGGCCCCCTGCTCCTAAGTCTGCCTTGAGCGCCGAGCTGATCACTCGGTGCTCGACTGGTTGGTCTGTCGGTCATGTGACGCTGGCCACGTCACATGACCCTCACTCCCCACTATAAATACAGGCAGCCTGCTGGCCACAGGTTGCCTGTTAATTTAGGTTCCACCTGTGGTTTTGTCTTTCCTGGCGTACTTAACTCCTGCTTAATTCCTGACGATCCTCTGCCTGCTCCTTGTGTACTTTGCTGCTCTCCTGGTATTCTGACCCCGGCCTCCTCCTGACGATCCTCTGCTGACTCCTTTGGTACTTCACGACTCTCCTGGTATATATGACCCCGGCTTCTCCTGACAATTCTCTGCTTGCTCCATTTGTACTTTGTAGCTTTCCTGGTATTGACTCGGTCCGTTCACGTTCTGTTGTTTGTCTGTCTGTCATCCCTGCACTTATTACAAGCTAGGGATTGCCGTCCAGTTGTCCCCTGTCATTAGGACTCGCGAGGCAAGTAGGCAGGGCCAGGGGTAAGGGTGGAGCGCAGTGGTCACTTCCCTCCCCCCTGTGTGTGTGTGTGTATGCGACCGTTACAGGCGGTATGCATAAGATGGTGGTTCAACTGTTCAATCTTGTCATTCAACATAAAATGGTGGATATATTTCTCTCTTGAGTATCTGTACTATTGGCAGGTCTAGCTGTATACACATATAAGGCTATACTGTCACCCGTAGAAGGGGGGTACTGTCATGCCCCACTCTGACGATGTGCGGAGGTCGGCCAGGATAGCAGCACGAGTTTAGTATTTGTTTTGGTGTCGTGCTGGATCCGCCTCTCATCAGGTGCACTGGGTGGAGTCATTAGTTTAAATGGCCTCCAGCTAAGTGCTCTGAGTGGATTATACTGATCATTCTGGTCTGGGAAGTTTGGAGGGAAGGTTGGCTGTCAGTTCCTGCTCTCAGAGATAAGTGGCATTTCTAGTTTGGTTGTTTGTGTCATCTAGCCCATCCAGGTTCTGTGCAAGCAGGCTGCTCCTATCCTCCCACTTCACCATCTCAGGGAGTTCAGGGTTTTGTCAGTCCAGGCTGGAGGACACAGCACACCTACCTTCAAGGTCTGCCTGTGGGCTAAGCAGCGCAGGGAAAGAGGTCAGGGATGAACTAGGAGGTGACCCTTCCCCTGTCTCTCGTCCAGAGCCTGGTTGGTGTGTTATCGTTTATTCTGAGTGCACGTCCGTCGTGACATTATAATCCGCCATACTGTGACTGCCATTGCTCTGCGTTTTTGTGATGGCGTCAATTGATACACTGGTTGACCGCATGCAGGGTTTATCCCTAGAGGTTGCGGATCTGCGTAGTACGGTCATACAGTGTCAGAGAGTGCTGGCATCAGGTACAGGTCAAATTGTTGGGGAGCCTAAAGTCGCTCTTCCTGAGAAATTTACAGGGGGTACTGATGATTTTTTCAGTTTCAAAGAGTCATGTAATTTGTATTTTCGATTGTGCCCATTTTCATCAGGTAATGAGGATCAGAGGGTGGGTATCATCATGTCTTTGCTTAAAGGAGACGCGCAATCCTGGGCTTTTTCTCTGCCGGTTCTCTGGCCCTCCGGTCGGTGGAGGAATTTTTTAAAGCCCTGGGATTGATTTATGATGACCCAGATCGAGTTTCGATGGCAGAATCAAAATTACGTAACTTACTACAGGGTAAACATACTGCTGAGGTTTACTGCACAGAGTTTAGGAGATGGGCTACTGAGTCGGGGTGGAACGACCCCGCGTTACGTAGTAAGTTTTGTCAGGGGTTATCTGAAAGGTTGAAAGATGCCCTGGCTTTTCATGAATACTCAGATACTTTGGAGAACGCAATGTCTTTGGCTATACGTTTGGATAGACGTATCAGAGAGAGGTGTAAGGGTCCCTCCGTGCAGGGGATTCCTCCCGCGTGTGGTTTTGTTTCACCAGCTGACCAGGGTGATATTGCTTGTTACTCTGGGGTAGGGGAGGAACCCATGCAGTTAGGTCAGATATCGTGCCATTCGGATAGTAGAGACTTTCGAAAACTGCACAATCTATTGTGGGAAGAGGGGTCATTTTATTTTTTCTTGTCCTTATGTTAAACCACAGGGGGAAGAGATAAAGAAAAAAGAGAAAAAAAAACCTCCCCTCACACTTGGTAGTATGAATGGTGTGGTGGAGCAGACTGGTATGCAAGTTCCCTGCAGTTCTCGTTTTCTCCTTTCAGCTATGGTGGCGCTAGAGTCTAGAAATGTGTTTGTTGATGTTTTTCTTGATTGTGGTGCTGGGGTAAATTTAATTGACTTTCTGTTTCTTCAGGGCCTGGGACTAAGTACTTGCACATTAGAGAACGAGATTCGTGTTTTTGCAATTGATTCTTCCCCTCTTTCTCAAAGGAGCCTTACTCACATTGTTCATGGTATTCATTTAAGGGTGGGTGATTCACATGCTGAGATTATTTCTTGTTTTGTCATGAAGGATTTGCCAGCTCCAATAGTTTTGGGGTTGCCATGGTTGTCTAGACATAACCCAATTATAGACTGGCAAGTGAGACAAATCATTGGTTGGAGCAAGTTTTGTTCGGATAATTGTCTTGTCACATCGGTTTCTGAAGTGTCCATTTTGGCCTTGCCTCAGTATCTCTCTGATTTTTCGGATGTCTTTTCGGAGGGTGGGGCTCAGGAATTGCCCCCTCATCGTGACTTTGATTGCCCAGTGAATCTCATTCCGGGGGCTAAGTTGCCTAAGTCTCGGCTTTACAACCTCTCTCAACCCGAGAGAGAGGTCATGCGAAAGTATGTCGCCGAGAGTTTGGCAAAGGGTCATATTAGACCATCTAAGTCTCCAGTGGCTGTAGGTTTGTTCTTCGTGAAGAAGAAAGATGGATCACTGAGACCGTGTTTGGATTTCCGGGAGTTGAACCGTATTACAGTCCGGGATCCATATCCCCTGCCTTTGATCTCTGATCTTTTTGATCAGATTGTTGGAGCCAAGGTGTTCTCCAAGTTGGATTTGAGAGGAGCATACAATCTGATCAGGATCAAGGAGGGGGAGGAGTGGAAAACGGCCTTCAATACGCACGAGGGTCATTTTTAGAACCTGGTAATGCCTTTTGGGTTGACGAATGCGCCAGCGGTATTTCAGCGGTTCGTCAATGATATTTTTCATCACTTGGTGGGGAGGTTCGTAGTTGTTTACCTGGATGACATTTTAATTTATTCTCCTGATCTGAAGACCCATCAGGATCATGTGAGACAGGTTTTGACGATCCGTCGGGAGAATAAGTTGTATGCCAAATTGGAGAAATGTTTGTTTGCGGTGCAAGAGCTTCCATTCTTGGGATACATGCTTTCTGATTCCGGTTTTCGTATGGACCCCGAAAAGGTCCGGGCGGTTCTGGAGTGGGACCGACCAGAGAATCAGAAAGCTTTGATGCGATTCTTGGGGTTTACTAATTATTATAGAAAATTTATTTCGAATTATTCCACTCTAGTCAAACCTCTTACTGATATGACCAGGAAGGGCGCTGATGTCTCTGTCTGGTCGGATGAGGCATTGCAGGCCTTTTCGGCTATTAAGGAGCGTTTTGCGTCTGCTCCTATTCTGGTGCAGCCGGATGTATCTCAGCCATTCGTGGTGGAGGTTGATGCATCAGAGGTGGGGGTTGGGGCGGTGCTTTCGCAGGGTCCTTCTCCTGGCAAGTGGGTCCCGTGTGCAGGGCCGGCGTCATAACCCGGCATCCCCGGGCAAGTGCCGGGGCCCAATGCTCCTGGGGGGGCCCACTGAGCTGCTATGAGCACTTCCATCAATACAGATGGGAGCTCTCACTGCTGTCCTTTCACATACGCAGTACCCCTCTGGTGGGCCCCCTGAGCTGCAGGGACTCAGGACACGCCCCCTCTACACAGGACACGCCCCCTCTACACAGGACACAGGCTGCCTGAGGAGACTGGAGAGAGACCGCACGGCTGGAGCTGGAGCAGAGAAGTGTGAACACAGTCTGTGAGTCTGCACTGTGACTGTCTCTTCTCTGTGGGACAGAAGGAAAGGGGGGGACACTGCTGCTTCATTCTATTTAGTTGTGTTACTGTTTTATTAAGCAGTTTGCCTCCATGACACCTGCCCCCCCCCCATATCCTGTCCTATATCACCCTTATGGAGCCCCTGCTGTCTCCTTTCCTCCCTCATGTATCCAGAGCTCCTGTCCCACCCTCCTATCTCCTATTGCTGCCCTGCACAGACCTCCTGCCACTACTTGTATGAATCCCCCTCAGAGCCCCTTCAACCTACTTGCTGTGTCCACCCCTCCTGTCCATCCAGGGCCCCGGGCCCCTGTCTCACTCCTCTGCCTCTCATTATGGTGGCATCTGAACCGCATTCACCATAAGGACCTTCTAACATCACAGGGTCATGTGACTGTGCCCCCCACCCCGTACTGTGCCCCTTTATACCCTGCATTGTGCCCTCTTACCACACTCTGTGCAGTGCCCATAGTCATTCCCTGTACTGTGCCCTCTTATACCCTTTTATCCGGTCACTGTATGGTGGTTTTATCCTTGTATGGCGGTGTTATCACTATATGGCGGTGTTATCACTATATGGCGGTGTTATCACTATATGGCAGTGTTATCACTATATGGCGGTGGTATCCAATAACTGGATGGCCATAACTGTATCCCTTTCTGCCCACACCACTTTTTTTAGACCTGGCATGAGCGGGAAAAGATACAGATTGCGGTGTTAAGGACCTTTGCGCCACATCTGTGTCAGAAATACGCCTAATATAGACGTATTTCTATATAATAAATGACCCCCTAATCGTATGATTATTCGGGGGGTGGGGCTAATATCTTTATATTATATAGATTCTAGTGTATTATACTGTGCCCTGTATTTTCCAGTAGAAAATGATCCTTGGGAAGCACAGTCCTCATCCCTGACCACCAGGACCAGGTAGCGCTCTGTCAGTACATGGCGTCCTCCCCTCTCCTCCATACTGCTCCGCTGTGTACTGGTGCTTATTCTGACACTAGGGCTGGGTTCACATCACATTTTTGCCATCCATTTAATGCATACTGAAAATGTATGCATTGACAGATGCCTCAGACTGATGCCGTACAGTGGCGTCCGTTCACCATACAGTTCCATGGTAAAAAAACATATACGTTAACGTATGCATTTTTTACTTGACTCTGCAGGATACAAAAACGTGGAGTGCTGCACATGTGTATACATCAAACCGATAGGAAAAACGTAATGTGAACACACATTGGGGGGGAGGGGGGCGTACTAAATTTCGCTGTGGGGCCCAGTCAGTTCTAGCTCCATCACTGCACATCTCCTTCTCTCCTCCAGGCCTGGCTCACTGCTGCAGCGGGCCGGAGGAGAGAAGGAGCGCAGGGAGCTGCGGTTAGTGAATGACAGGACCACCAGCTCCCCTGCAATGATAGGTATGTGAGGGGGCCACTGGGGGGTCATTCATCACACTGTGAGGGTCCCTTACACAGTATAATGACTCCCAGTGCCCCCCATTTAGTATAATGATCCCCATTGACCCTCCATTTAGCATAATGACCACCAGATCCCCCATTAAATATAATAACCCCTCGTGCCCCCTCCATACAGTATAACCCCCAGTGTGGGGGCGACTGGGGGTCATTATTCTGAATGGAGGGTCACTGTGGGGTCATTATACTGTGAGGGCCCTTTACATAGTATAATGACCCCCAGTGTCCCCCATTTAGTATAATGATCACCAATGACCCTCCATTCAGTATAATGACCCCCAGAGCCCCCTCCATACAGTATTCCCCCCGTGTGGGGGCTACTGGGGGTCATTCAGGGCCGGCTCTAGGTTCATGTGGGGAGCTGGGAGCTGCGGTTAGTGAATGACAGGACCACCAGCTCCCCTGCAATGATAGGTATGTGAGGGGGCCACTGGGGGGTCATTCATCACACTGTGAGGGTCCCTTACACAGTATAATGACTCCCAGTGCCCCCCATTTAGTATAATGATCCCCATTGACCCTCCATTTAGCATAATGACCACCAGAGCCCCCATTAAATATAATAACCCCTCGTGCCCCCTCCATACAGTATAACCCCCAGTGTGGGGGCGACTGGGGGTCATTATTCTGAATGGAGGGCCACTGTGGGGTCATTATACTGTGAGGGCCCTTTACATAGTATAATGACCCCCAGTGTCCCCCATTTAGTAATGATCACCAATGACCCTCCATTCAGTATAAATACCCCCAGAGCCCCCTCCATACAGTATTCCCCCAGTGTGGGGGCTACTGGGGGTCATTATTCTAAATGGGGGCGACTGGGGGTTATTATTCTGAATGCAGGGCCACAGGTGGTCATTATACAGTGGGGGGGGGGGAATTGGGGGTTCATTATACTGTGTGAAGGGCCACTAGTAGTCATTATACTGTATAGGGGCCACTGGGGGTCATTATACCGTGTAGGAGCCACAGGGGGACATGTCAATGTAAAAAAATGCCTCATGGGGGCCCACTGGGATTTATCGCCCAAGGGCCCACATGAACCTGGAGCCGGCCCTGCCCGTGTGCCTTCTTCTCCAGGAAGCTCTCGGTCTCCGAGAGGAATTATGATGTTGGAGATAGGGAGTTGTTGGCTATCAAGTTGGCCTTTGAGGAATGGCGTCACTGGTTAGAGGGGGCGTCTCACTCCGTTACTGTGTATACAGACCATAAGAATTTGGCTTACCTGCAATCTGCCAAGCGTCTGAACCCTAGACAGGCCAGATGGTCATTGTTTTTTACCAGGTTCAATTTCGTGGTTACCTTTCGCCCAGGGGTCAAGAACGTCAAGGCAGATGCCTTGTCTCGCAGCTTCCCTGGGGGAGGTGATTCTGAAGATCCAGGGCCGATTTTGGCGGATGGGGTGGTGGTCTCCGCTCTGTACCCTGAATTGGAGATGGAGGTATTGGGAGCTCAGGAGGGGGCTCCTGGTTCGTGTCCCCCAGGGAGGTTGTTTGTTCCTGAGGGCCTACGATACAAGGTGTTCAAGGAACATCACGATACTGTTCTCGCTGGACATCCTGGTGGTAAGTCCACCTGTGATCTGGTGTCCCGGAGGTTCTGGTGGCCAGGGTTGCGTTAGAATATTGAGAATTACGTGACAGCTTGTGAAACCTGCGCTCGGTCAAAGGTTGCTCATACTCGACCGGTTCACTTCTTCTATCTCGTCCTTGGACACATTTGTTAATGGACTTTATTACGGACCTGCACAGTGATTTTGGTGGTAGTCGACCGTTTCAGTAAGATGGCTCACTTTATACCACTAACGAGTCTGCCTAACGCTAAGACTCTTGCGCAGATTTTTGTGGATAATATTGTGAAATTGCACGGTATTCCTTCGGATGTGGTCTCTGATAGGGGCACGCAGTTTGTCTCCAGGTTTTGGAGGGCGTTTTGCTCTCGGCTTGGTATTCAACTTTCTTTCTCGTCGGCTTTTCATCCAGTCGAATGGTCAGACGGAGCGTACCAATCAAAACCTGGAGACCTACTTGAGGTGCTTTGTGGCTGAGAATCAGGAGGACTGGTCCTCATTCTTGTCCTTAGCAGAATTTGCATTGAATAACCGTAGGCAGGAGTCCACGGGTAAGTCGGCATTTTTTGGCGCGACGGGTTCCATCATCAGTTTGGTACCTTTTCTGGGTCTGGTTCCTCCGGGATGCCAGAGGAGGAGAGATTCTCTTCTGCCTTGTCTTCTATCTGGTGGAGGATTCAAGGGAATTTGGAGAGGATGGGTGAGAGGTATAAACGAATGGCTGACAGGAGACGTGTGACTGGTCCGGACCTATGTGTGGGTGATCTGGTGTGGTTGTCCACTAAGAATATCAAGTTGAGAGTGGCATCTTGGAAACTGGGTCCAAGATTTGTTGGTCCGTATAAAATTTCTGCGGTGATCAATCCTGTGGCGTTTCGGCTGGATCTTCCGCAGACTTGGAGGATCCATGATGTCTTCCACAGGTCTTTACTAAAAAAAATGTTAAACCGGTGGTACCATCGCCATTGCCTCCTCCTCCTGTTTTAGTTGAGGGAAACTTGGAGTTCGAGATCTCCAGGATTCTCGACTCGAGAGCTCTTCGGGGTTCCCTCCAGTACCTGGTGCACTGGAGGGGATACGGTCCTGAGGAGAGGATGTGGGTTCCGGTGTCAGATGTCAACGCCAGCCGACTGGTGAGAGGGCCTTTCATAGGTCCCATCCGGATAAGGTTGGTCCAGGGTGTCCGGAGGTCACCCGTAGAAGGGGGGGTACTGTCATGCCCCACTCTGACGATGTGCGGAGGTCGGCCAGGATAGCAGCACGAGTTTAGTATTTGCTTTGGTGTCGTGCTGGATCGGCCTCTCATCAGGTGCACTGGGTGGAGTCATTAGTTTAAATGGCCTCCAGCTAAGTGCTCTGAGCGGATTATACTGATCATTCTGGTCTGGGAAGTTTGGAGGGAAGGTTGGCTGTCAGTTCCTGCTCTCAGAGATAAGTGGCATTTCTAGTTTGGTTGTTTGTGTCATCTAGCCCATCCAGGTTCTGTACGAGCAGGCTGCTCCTATCCTCCCACTTCACCATCTCAGGGAGTTCAGGGTTTTGTCAGTCCAGGCTGGAGGACACAGCACACCTACCTTCAAGGTCTGCCTGTGGGCTAAGCAGCGCAGGGAAATAGGTCAGGGATGAACTAGGACAGTGATGGTGAACCTTTTACAGACCGAGTGCCAAAAGTGTAACCCAAAATCCCACAACTTTATCGCAAAGTGCCAACGCGGCAATTTAACCTGAATACTACAGTCCAATATAGTATATCTTCCATGTACTTTATCCTTTAGCTATAATAGCCTGCCTGCATTCAGTGCGCCGCCTGTGCTGTTCATAGTGCACCCTGCGCTGATGAATGGCATATTGGTACACCATAGACCTTTTACAGGGTGCGAGTGCCCACAGAGAGGGCTCTGAGTGCCGCCTCTGGCACCAGTGCCATAGGTTCGCCACCACTGAACTAGGAGGTGACCCTTCCCCTGTCTCTCGTCCAGAGCCTGGTTGGTGTGTTATCGTTTATTCTGAGTGCACGTCCGTTGTGACAGCCGTCCAGTTGTCCCCTGTCATTAGGACTCGCGAGGCAAGTAGGCAGGGGTAAGGGTGGAGCGCAGTGGTCACTTCCCTCCCCTCTGTATGTGTGTGTACGCGACCGTTACAGATTAACAGGCCCAATAACCACTGTATAATGAATCCTCTGGTGACCCTGACTGACCATGTCTCTAATCTGACGCAGATGGTACAGGAGTTAGGGGATAGACTCAGGTTCTTCCACTCCTCAGGCCTCCAGTCCGCATTTTAAGCCCCAGATTAAGCTCCCAGAACCATTTTCTGGAGACCGGAAGAAGTTTCTCTCTTTTAAGGAGAATTGCAAACTTTACTTCCGTTTGCACCCCGTGTCCTCTGGCCCCGAGAGTCAACGCGTGGGCATTATCATTTCCCGACTACAGGGTGATCCCCAGGACTGGGCGTTCTCTTTACCTGCTGGCGCCAGTTGTTTATCCTCTGTGGAGGGGTTCTTTCAGGCCCTGGGTACCCTCTATGATGAACCAGACAGGGCTCTAGTAGCCGAGACGGCTCTAAAGGCACTGGTTCAGGGCAATCTACCTGCGGAGGATTATTGCACCCAATTCAGAAGGTGGTGTGTCCCCTCAGGATGGAACAAACTAGCCCTGAAGAGTCAGTTCAGATCAGGTCTGTCTGATAATTTAAAGGATCTTCTGGTCAGTTATCAACTTCCAGAGACCTTAGAGGAGATGATGACCCTTGTTGTCCGATTTGACCGACGGGTTAGAGAGAGACGACAGGAACAACATTTCTCTTCCCAGATGGTGGTCCAGACAGAGGCCTATCCCAGAGATAATGCTGTGGTCTCCACCGAGGAACCCATGCAGGTTGGCATGACCCGAGGGAATCTTTGCCGCAGACGTGGAGAATGCTTTTACTGTGGAGATCCTGACCATTGGATCAACCAGTGTCCTAAGAAGGTCCTCTCTGTCAAGTCTCCTAAGGCAAGGCAACCTAAAGACCAGGTACACCCTGATTTTTCTAAATGTAAGCTTTTGGTACCCATTAAGATTTCTCTGGGAGTAGATAAATGGCCGGGTAAGGCCTTTATTGATTCTGGCTCAGCGGCCAGCTTTATTAACTCTGAGTATGCTGTAAGATTGGGTATTCCAATGTTTGCTTTTCCAACTCCTATCCATGACATGGCTATTGATGCTACTCCTCTTATTGGTGGTACGGTGAGCTCATGTACCTCGGAGATTTCTTTAACCGTGGGTGTGTGCCACTCAGAGAGATGTTCCCTTTTAGCCCTGGAGAACCTACCGGCTGAGGTGGTACTAGGGTTGCCTTGGCTCCGACTACATAACCCCACTATAGATTGGTCCAATGGGGAGTTGGTGAGATGGGGGCCTAAGTGTGACTCGTGCTTGTCCGTGGTACAGGCTGGGGTCTCAGTAAAGTCTGATACTTTACCCACTATTGTTAGGGAGTATTCTGATGTATTCTCATCACCAACCCCGGAGGTTCTACCCCCCCATAGACCTTATGATTGTACTATAGAGCTAGTAGAGGGGGCCAAGTTTCCTAAGGGGCGAATTTATAATCTTTCTAAGCCCGAACGCAAGGCCATGGAAGATTATATTAAGGAGAGCCTTGGTAAAGGGCATATTAGACCTTCTGTCTATCCTATGGGGGCGAGGTTTTTCTTCGTTAAGAAAAAAGATGGTGGTCTTAGGCCATGTATCGATTACCGGAGATTAAATAAAATCACTGTCCAGAATAGATACTCCCTCCCATTGATTCCGGATATATTTAACCAGGTTATGGGGGCAACCTGGTTTTCCAAAATTGACCTGAAAGGGGCATACAATCTAATCCGAATCAAGGAGAGAGACGAATGGAAGACGGCGTTCAATACTCCGGTAGGACACTTTGAATATCAGGTGATGCCTTTTGGACTCAGCAATGCCCCAGCTGTGTTCCAAAACTTCATGAATGACATTCTTAGGGAGTTCTTAGGTAAATTTGTTATTGTCTATCTTGACGACATTTTGATATTCTCTCCTGACTTCCAATCCCATGTGTCTCATGTTAAACAAGTATTAGAGGTGTTGAGGGAGAATCAGCAATCCGCTAAGCAAGAGAAATGTGTCTTTGGTGTACAGGAGATTCTGTTTCTAGGGCATGTTCTGACTCCTCACGCCTTCAAGATGGATCCTGGAAAGGTACTAGCAATTAAGGAATGGGTAAGACCTTCATCCTTAAAGGCCTTACAACGGTTTCGCCAATTACTATCGTAAATTTATTATGAATTTTTCCGTAATTGCTAAACCGTTGACCGACCTTACTAAGAAAGGGGCGGATTTGGAGAATTGGTCTACTGAGGCCATTTCTTCATTTGAAGAATTAAAAAAGGCATTCAGTAGCGTTCCCATTCTGATCCAGCCTGATCAGGAGAAACCTTTTATTGTGGAGGTGGATGCGTCCGAGGACGGCGCAGGAGCAGTCCTTTCACAAGGTCCTGCTAGCCTCACTAACCTGAGACCATGTGCCTTCTTCTCCAGGAAATTCTCTCCCACGGAGTAGGGAGCTGCTGGCCATTAAATAGGCATTTGAGGAGTGGAGGCATTTTCTGGAGGGGGCAAGGCATTGTGTAACTGTTGTCACTGACCATAAAAACCTTATGTTTCTCGAGTCTGCTAAGAGGTTGAATCCCCGTCAAGCCAGATGGGCTCTGTTTTTTACTCGTTTTGATTTTTCCATTACGTTCAGGCCGGGAAGTAAAAATGTGAAGGCGGACGCATTATCTCGGAGCTTCCATGCTTTTCAACCTACTGAGGTGCCACCTGAATCCATCCTACCAGCAAAAATCTTCATAGCAGCTCTAACCCAGGATATCTCGGCTCGCATTAGGTCTGAACAACATATGGCACCGGTATCCACCCCAACAGATAAGTTGTTTGTTCCAGTACAATTTCGTCTCCAGCTGTTGGGTGAGTGTCACGATTCTGCCTTTTGTGGACATCCGGGTGTTGAGGGCACTAAGGATCTGGTTTCTAGATCTTATTGGTGGCCCACTCTTACTAGGGATGTCAAGTCCTATGTGTCAGCCTGTGAGGTTTGTGCCAGGTCCAAGACACCTAGGACTCGCCCTGCTGGTGACCTACGACCCCTACCCATTCCCAGTAGACCCTGGTCCCATATCTCAATGGACTTTATAACTGACCTACCGCCGGCGGAGGGTAAGACTGTAGTTTGGGTAGTGGTCGATAGGTTTAGCAAGATGGTCCATTTCATTCCCTTGTCTAAACTCCCGAATGCCAAAACCCTGGTGTCTATTTTTGTGAATGAAATTGTTCGATTGTATGGTATCCCGGAAAATATTGTTTCTGACAGGGGTGTGCAGTTTGTGTCCGAATTCTGGAGGGCCTTCTGTCAAAAATGTAAAATTTCATTGTCTTTTTCTTCTGCCTACCACCCTGAGAGTAATGGGCAGACTGAATGCCTTAATCAGTCTGTGGAACGATTCTTGAGGTTGTATGTTGCTGATGACCAGCAATTATGGGTGAAATTTCTTCCATTGGCTGAATTTGCTTTGAATAACCATGTCAATTCTTCTGCTGGGGTTTCACCTTTCTTTTGTAACCATGGTTTCCATCCCCGTTTTCATTCTGGGTCATCCGTCTCCTCCTCTAACCCTGAGGCGGATAGACTCTCCTCTGAACTGTGCACAGTTTAGGCTCAAAGTTCTCAGAAACTCAAGGCCGATAGGAGACGTTCAAGGGGGTGAATTTTCAGATTGGGGATAAGGTATGGTTGTCTTCCAAGAATCTCTCTCTTAAGGTAGATTCTAAAAAGTTTGCTCCTCGTTTTATTAGACCATATAAGATCACGGAGGTGATTAACCCGGTATCATTTAGGTTGGAGCTGCCCAAGTCATTCCACATTCATAATGTGTTCCATAAATCTCTGCTTAAAAAATATTTTGAACCGGTAGTGCCATCGAAAGCCTCGCCTCTGCCGGTTCTTGTTAATGATGCTGTCGAGTATGTGGTGTCTAAAATAGTGGATGTCAGGAAGGTGCGTAATTCCTTGCAGTACCTGATTCACTGGAAGGGGTATGGACCTGAAGAGAGATCTTGGGTACCTGCCAGGGAGGTTCATGCTCCTAGACTTGTTTGAAAATTTCATTTAGAACACCCTGAAAGGCCATCGCCTGAAGTCTTGGGTCCGGTGGCCCCTCGTAAAAGGGGGGGTACTGTAACGGGGTTCTGAAGGTGCACTCGGTCTCCCATTTACCGCAGACCTGCTGCTTAGCTTCAGGAGCGAGGATCTGTGTTTGACCTCATTCCCAGGGCGGCTTTGCTAGCTGGGAGGCCCCCTGCTCCTAAGTCTGCCTTGAACGCCGATCTGATCACTCGGTGCTCGACTGGTTGGTCTGTCGGTCATGTGACGCTGGCCACGTCACATGACCCTCACTCCCCACTATAAATACAGGCAGCCTGCTGGCCACAGGTTGCCTGTTAATTTAGGTTCCACCTGTGGTTTTGTCTTTCCTGGCGTACTTAACTCCTGCTTAATTCCTGACGATCCTCTGCCTGCTCCTTGTGTACTTTGCTGCTCTCCTGGTATTCTGACCCCGGCCTCCTCCTGACGATCCTCTGCTGACTCCTTTGGTACTTCACGACTCTCCTGGTATATATGACCCCGGCTTCTCCTGACAATTCTCTGCTTGCTCCATTTGTACTTTGTAGCTTTCCTGGTATTGACTCGGTCCGTTCACGTTCTGTTGTTTGTCTGTCTGTCATCCCTGCACTTATTACAAGCTAGGGATTGCCGTCCAGTTGTCCCCTGTCATTAGGACTCGCGAGGCAAGTAGGCAGGGCCAGGGGTAAGGGTGGAGCGCAGTGGTCACTTCCCTCCCCCCTGTGTGTGTGTGTGTATGCGACCGTTACAGGCGGTATGCATAAGATGGTGGTTCAACTGTTCAATCTTGTCATTCAACATAAAATGGTGGATATATTTCTCTCTTGAGTATCTGTACTATTGGCAGGTCTAGCTGTATACACATATAAGGCTATACTAGCAACCTAGGACAGGCCCTAGCTGGTCAGCTACAGATGGAGGGTCGTGTGACAAAACACGTTACTCAGCCACCTCTATTCAAACACATTGCACCTGAACTAAACTTCCAACAGTGCAGAGTATTTGATTGGAGGATACTGAATGATTTGCTTGGTCACGTGAACCTCCATCAGCAGCCATTTTATGGACAGCATAAAAGACTTAGCCAACAAGGGGGCATATCTCATGAAATATAGAAAATGGGGCAGAATGTCAACAAAGACTGTGTGCCAGAAAACTGGCCTAAAAAAGTAAAAAATGGCACATGGTTAAGCAAAACTTTGCAACTTTTTGGGGGTTTAGAGTCGGAGCAGGGCAGGGAATTGTTGGTGCAGTAGTAGCGATAGTTGTCCAGGCACATTTATTATAATCTTCACAGGAAATTGCAAAAGATTGTAGCAGAATGCCTCTTGAGCCTCTTAATAATTGTGGCGAATCTGAGGTCAGCTGTTAGAAGAAGATGCGGCACTCCATACGAAAACTGCTTCCTCATCATTACACTACGCGTCGTCTCCTCTGGAGTGGTGGCATAGTGTAATAACAGGTACTCACTCCATTCAAGTGAATGAAGCAAGTTCTCATCATTACACTGGACTGCTGTAACTTTCAAGACAACGGCCGGTGTAATGAACAGGAAGCAGTTCTCACATGGTGCACCCCCTCCACTTCAAACAGCTAATCGGAGGGGGTCCTGGGTGTCAGATCCCCATTGATCAGCTACTGATGACCTATCCTAATGATAGGTTAGCAATATAAATGGCAGGACAACCCCTTTAATTAAGACCTGCGTGTAATACGTCAATCTTTTTTTTCTTTTTTTTTTTTTAATAGCGTTTATTTAACACTTTTGCATTAAGTATAACAGTCCCAAAGGGAAGGAACAATTTATCATAGCACAAACACTCGCATAAACAAGTCCATCATTATCATATTTCTTGACAGTAAGAGACATAAGTGTGACTTTAATACAGAGCATCACTGTCATCGCTAAATTGAACCCAGAACTCACTCATACCACATTCACACTCTCATACACACGCTTGGGTAGTACAGTTCCCACCACCAACAATCCTTCAAGCCGTGCCTTCAGCTTGCACCCACAGGCCCCAAATGTTGTCAAATCGATCAGGCACTCCCCTTGCTTCATATGTCAATTTGTACATCTGAAGGTCTTTATTTATAAGGCGCACCCACTGGTCCACTGTAGGACACTTGGGCGGTTTCCAGTTCAAAAGTATGTTCTTCCTCCCATAAAACATCAACAGTCATAACAATGTTCTACTGTACTTGGATGGAGTCGCTTCAGAAACTAGCCCCAGTACACATACCACAGGGTCACAAATACCCGGAAGCCCCAACTTAATGTTAATGAAGTTGCACACCCCCTTCCAATATACCTGCATTACCGGGCACAGCCTAACCATATGAAAAAAGTAGCCCCTAGCCTCCCCACATCTGTCACACCCCGGGTTCGATAATTTGCCGCATCTGATAAAGACGCATCGGGGTCAAGTATACCCTATGCATCCATTTAACCTGAATGAGCTGATCCCGAGCACTTATAACAGACGTCCTCCACCCCAGACGCCACTCCTCCAAATGAGAGTCTTCCAACTCAGGGATATCCGCTGACCATCTGACAAAGGATCGCCGAATAGGAGACTCTTGCATCTTAACAATTTCAACATAAAAGGAAGAAATTGGTTTGTACGGTTGCTCCCTCCTGGCTACTGATTCCAGTGGGCCGCACTCTAAGTTCAGGGTCAAGGATTTAAACTGCTTTCCACAAGCGTGTCTCAAATGGAGGAAGCGGTAAAAGCTCGTCTGGGGCAGCAGGAATTCCGATCGCAGACTCTCAAAGGAGTGAAAAACCCCTTCATGGAACAGCTGTGTTAAATACTTAAGACCCTTCCGAGGCCAGAACTCAAAATCTGAAAGGTGTAAGAGCTCGGGAAGGTGCGTATTGCGCCACAGTGTGATGTATGGGGACCAGGTTTCTCCTGTCTGATTTTCCATATGTGTCTCCACAAACCTTACCCAAGCCTCAATAACCGTCACCATAGCTTCCGTATACTTCCTAGGGCCTAGAGCACCACCTCCCCTATACACCAGATTCGTCAGAGCTTCTTAGGACCCAACCAGCGCCGCCTCCAACACCACCGCTGGGTTATTGGCATCCGCCCTAATCCACCAAGATGCATACATCAAGCGAGTTGCTATATAGTAAATATACATATCTGGAAGTTGCAATCCCCGTTGTGAATATGAAGCCTTCAGTGTATGCGACCGTTACAGGCGGTATGCATAAGATGGTGGTTCAACTGTTCAATCTTGTCATTCAACATAAAATGGTGGATATATTTCTCTCTTGAGTATCTGTACTATTGGCAGGTCTAGCTGTATACACATATAAGGCTATACTAGCAACCTAGGACAGGCCCTAGCTGGTCAGCTACAGATGGAGGGTCGTGTGACAAAACACGTTACTCAGCCACCTCTATTCAAACACATTGCACCTGAACTAAACTTCCAACAGTGCAGAGTATTTGATTGGAGGATACTGAGTGATTTGCTTGGTCACGTGAACCTCCATCAGCAGCCATTTTATGGACAGCATAAAAGACTTAGCCAACAAGGGGGCATATCTCATGAAATATAGAAAATGGGGCAGAATGTCAACAAAGACTGTGTGCCAGAAAACTGGCCTAAAAAAGTAAAAAATGGCACATGGTTAAGCAAAACTTTGCAACTTTTTGGGGGTTTAGAGTCGGAGCAGGGCAGGGAATTGTTGGTGCAGTAGTAGCGATAGTTGTCCAGGCACATTTATTATAATCTTCACAGGAAATTTCAAAAGATTGTAGCAGAATGCCTCTTGAGCCTCTTAATAATTGTGGCGAATCTGAGGTCAGCTGTTAGAAGAAGATGCAGCACTCCATACGAAAACTGCTTCCTCATCATTACACTACGCGTCGTCTCCTCTGGAACAGCTGTGTTAAATACTTAAGACCCTTCCGAGGCCAGAACTCAAAATCTGAAAGGTGTAAGAGCTCGGGAAGGTGCGTATTGCGCCACAGTGTGATGTATGGGGACCAGGTTTCTCCTGTCTGATTTTCCATATGTGTCTCCACAAACCTTACCCAAGCCTCAATAACCGTCACCATAGCTTCCGTATACTTCCTAGGGCCTAGAGCACCACCTCCCCTATACACCAGATTCGTCAGAGCTTCTTAGGACCCAACCAGCGCCGCCTCCAACACCACCGCTGGGTTATTGGCATCCGCCCTAATCCACCAAGATGCATACATCAAGCGAGTTGCTATATAGTAAATATACATATCTGGAAGTTGCAATCCCCGTTGTGAATATGAAGCCTTCAGTGTCTTTCTTGCTAATCTTGGGGTCTGGTGACGCCACAGGAATCGGGACATGGCTCTATCTAAGGCATCAAAATGGGACTTAGGGATCCTCACCGGTGTCGCTCTATACACATACAATAGTTTGGGTAACAACACCATTTTAATGATGTTAATTCTGCCTACTAGGGTCAAGGGAAGGTTTTCCCAGGCTTCCAACTTACGTGTGACATATTCCATGGTGGGCCTCAGGTTTAATTGGCAGAATTGCCGAGGGTCTCTATGAATATAAATCCCCAAGTAAAGGAAGCTGTCCACCACTCTCAGGGGAGACACAGGGGAGATATCTATACCCTCTTCCACATCTACTGTACATAGAATGGATTTAGTCCAGTTCACCCGTAATCCTGAGTACCTACCATACCCATTCACCACATCTAGCAGGGCTTCTAAGGAAGGGCCAGGATCAGCCAAGTACACCAACAGGTCATCCGCGTACAACGACACCTTCTCCTGAACCCCGGCTAATCGTCCACCCCTCTACCAAAGTGTCACGGAACCATGAACCAGACGTACAACAAGAGATAAGTGAAAATAAGAAGGCTTTATTGAAAATAAAGCTGTAAAGCAAAAGTCCAAACGAATGGTGAAACCGAAGCAGAGTCTTTGAGAGGCCAGAGATCAGGAACCAGAAGGGTAGTCAGACGAAGCCAGGATCAGGAACCAGCAGGGTAGTCAGACGAAGCCAGGATCAGGAACCAGAAGCAGCAGCAGTCTTAGAAGCATGTGAACACAGGAGGACCAAGCAAGGAACTGAAGCCACAGACCTCCTATATATATGAGCTAGGCATCCAGCTCCTCCCAGTGGGAAGGAGGAGCCGCAGGGTGGAAGGCTACAAGAAACCCAGAAACCAAGATGGCCGCCAGCACATGTCAAACGAAGGAGAACAGCAAGAAGGTAAGACCATGACAGTACCTCCCCCTCAAAGGCCCCTCCTCCGCGGAGCAAAAAACGGTTTCTGAGGGAAGCGTGCGTGGAAGGCTCGGAGCAAGGCATGAGCATGGACATCTGCGGAGGAAACCCAGGAACGCTCCTCTGGACCATAACCACGCCAATGGACCAAAAACTGCACCCGACCGCGGACCAGGCATGAGTCCAGGATATTGCTCACCTCATACTCCTCATGATTGCCCACTCGGACCGGACGAGGCCGAGGAACCGAGGAAGTGAAACGATTACACACCAGTGGCTTCAACAGGGAGACATGAAACACGTTAGAGATCCGCATGCCAGGAGGAAGCGCAAGGGCATAGGCTACCGGGTTTACCCTGCGAAGCACTCGGAAGGGACCAACAAAGCGAGGCGCCAGCTTGGGAGTGGCCACTCGAAGGTTGAGGTTGCGGGTGGACAACCATACACGGTCTCCGACCTGGTAGGAAGGAGCAGGCGCTCGTCTGCGATCAGCCTGGAGTCTCTGGCGCTGCGCAGAGGCCTCAAGGGACTTCTGGATCTGTACCCAAGAAGCACGTAGGACGGAAAGGTGATCCTCCACAGCCGGAATATCCTGGGGAGAGAATACCTCCGGTAACACGGCAGGTTGGAACCCATAATTGGCCATGAAGGGAGACGTCCCAGAGGAAGAGTTCACCGCCGTGTTCCTGGCAAACTCAGCCCAAGGCAGAAGGTCAACCCAATTGTCTTGGTGATCGGAGACATAGCAACGAAGGAATTGCTCCAAGGCCTGATTGGATCGTTCTGCGGCCCCATTGGACTGAGGGTGGTAGGCCGAGGAGAAGGAGAGATGAATCCCCAACTGGGAGCAAAAGGCGCGCCAGAACCTGGACACAAACTGACTCCCCCGATCCGACACAATCTCCTTGGGCAAACCGTGCAATCGGAAGACCTCCCTGGCAAAAATCGTGGCCAACTCTTGTGCAGAGGGTAACTTCTTGAGAGGAACACAGTGGCACATTTTGGAAAACCGATCCACAATCATGAGAATGACCGTATGGCCTCGGGATGCAGGGAGGTCCACAATGAAATCCATCCCCAGGTGTGACCATGGGCGCTCCCCGGTGGCTATGGGTTGCAGAAGGCCCAACGGAAGGTGCCGAGGGGACTTACTCTGGGCACAAACGGAGCATGCCGCTACATATGCGGCGATGTCGGAACGTAGGGAAGGCCACCAGAACAGACGTGAAACAGCCCAGGACAGCTGATTCTTTCCAGGATGCCCCGCGGTCTTGGAGTTATGGTAGGTTCGCAACAACCGAGTGCGCAACTCCTCAGGCACAAAACATCTGCCGTTGGGTCTCCCAGAGGGAGCACCAGATTGAGCCGCCAAAATCTGCTCACCCAGGGGAGAGGTCAGGCTGGTGCGAATGGCGGCCAGGATCTGATTCGGAGGTATGACCGAAGTCGGAATCGACTCCTCCCTGGACAGCTCGGAGTACTGCCGTGATAGGGCATCCGCCCTGATGTTCTTGGAACCGGGTAGGTAGGAGACCACGTAATTAAAACGTGACAAGAACAGAGCCCATCTGGCCTGACGTGGTGTCAATCTCTTGGCCTCAGAAAGGTAGGTCAGATTCTTATGGTCCGTCAGGATGAGAACCGGAACCACCGAACCCTCGAGCAAGTGCCTCCATTCTTTAAGGGCCTGCACGATGGCCAATAACTCCCTGTCACCAATCTGATAGTTGCACTCCGCGGAAGACAGTTTCCGGGAGTAAAACCCACAAGGAAGCAGAGGACCCTCTGGTGTTCTACGCTGAGACAGAAGGGCGCCTACTCCCGTCTCAGACGCGTCCACCTCGAGGACAAAGGGCAACCCAGGGTTGGGATGCGACAGAATCGGAGCCGACACAAAAGCAGACTTTAGGGCCTCAAAAGCTCGGATGGCCTCGAGCGGCCAGACCTGGGAATTACTGCCCTTCCTGGTCAGATCCGTGAGAGGCTTGGCCAGCATGGAAAAGTCCCTGATGAACTTCCGATAATAATTGGCAAAGCCCAAAAAGCGCTGCAGGGAATGAAGACCACTGGGCTGGGGCCACTGTAAGACAGCCGAAACCTTCTCAGGATCCATGGAGAACCCCTCAGCGGAAATGATGTAACCTAAGAAGGTTACCTGGGATCGGTGAAATTCGCATTTCTCAAGCTTACCGAACAGCTTGTTCTCTCGTAACCGTTGCAACACTCGTCTGACATCCAGAATGTGGGCCTCCATGGATTCAGAATATACCAAGATGTCATCCAAATAGACCACCACACACTGCTGCAACAGGTCACGGAAAACATCGTTGATGAATTCCTGAAAGACTGCGGGCACATTGCACAACCCAAAGGGCATAACCAAGGATTCATAATGACCGGTCCTGGTGTTAAACGCGGTCTTCCACTCATCGCCCGCCTTGATCCTTACCAGGTTATATGCCGCCCTCAGGTCGAGTTTGGTAAAGACCGTGGCCCCTTTAAGGCGATCGAACAGCTCGGAAATCAAGGGTATCGGGTAAGCGTTCTTGATCGTGATGCGATTGAGACCCCTGTAATCGATGCAAGGCCTCAACTCACCGCCCTTCTTTTTCACAAAGAAAAATCCAGCCCCTGCCGGGGACGAGGATTTGCGAATGTGTCCGCGTGAAAGAGCCTCCCTCACGTACTCCTCCATGGCCTCATTCTCCGCTACCGACAGTGGATAGACTTTGCCACGAGGAGGAACGGCACCAGGTTGTAACTCTATGGCACAATCGTATGGGCGGTGCGGAGGTAGGGCAACCGCGCGCACCTTATCGAATACATCCCGGTACTCCTCGTATTCAGGAGGCAACAGAGAGTCCGAGGAAGTACACAGCAACTTGACAGACCCATGGATGCAACTAGCCCCACACTGCGGTGACCACGAGAGGATCTCGGCCGATCTCCAATCGAAAGTCGGATTATGCTTCTGGAGCCAGGGGTACCCCAAGACCACCGAGTAGTGTGGAGACGAAATAACCTGGAGGCAGACCGACTCTCTGTGAACGGCACCAATGGCTATCCCCACTGGAAGGGTCTCATGAGTCACGTGTGACGACAGAAGGGGTCTGCCGTCTATCGCCTCAAGAGCCAGTGGGGAACCTCGAGCCTGCAGAGGAATGGAATTGGCGGCAGCGAACACACTATCAATGAACAAACCACCAGCACCAGAGTCCACCAACGCCTGGGTCGTCACCGAGCCCCCGACCCAGGAGAGGACAACAGTGATCAGTGGTTTGTCAACACGGGAAACCGGGGACGAGGAGACTCCACCCAAGATCTGCCCCCGACAGGATCTCAGGTACGAGCGTTTCCCGGACGGTTCGGACATGCCAACCGAAAATGCCCACCGAGACCACAGTACATGCATCGACCCTCGCGTCTCCGGAGTACCCTCTCCCCCTCGGACAGGCGAGCAAACCCCAGCTGCATGGGTTCACCCCCAGACAAGTCATCCCCAGGAGGCGTGGGAGGGGAGGGAGGCACGGGTGGGACAGCAAACGTAGGCGCCAATCTGTTAGAAGACCTCCGCAGGCTCTCCTTAAAGGAAGGTCTCTCCCTGAGTCTGGTGTCAATCAAAATCAGGAAAGAAATAAGAGACTCGAGCTCCACTGGTAGGTCCTTAGCTGCAACCTCATCCTTCAAGGCATCCGAGAGACCATGAGAGAAAGCAGCGACCAGAGCCTCATTATTCCAGCCCACCTCTGCTGCCAGGGTACGAAACTCAATGGCGTATTCAGCTACGGATCGTGAACCCTGTCTGATGGACATAAGGAGCTTCGCAGCAGAGGCAGCACGAGCCGGCACATCGAATACCTTCCGAAGAGAAGCAACAAAACCGGAAAACTCGGCAACCACCGGATTGTTGTTCTCCCATAAAGGGCTGGCCCAGGCCAAGGCCTTGTCCGAGAGCAGCGAGATCAAGAAGCCCACCTTTGATCTCTCAGTAGGAAAGGCATGTGGCAGCAACTCGAAATAAATGCCCACCTGGTTAAGGAAACCTCGGCACTGAGTTGGCTCTCCCCCAAAGCGCTGTGGAAGAGGGGCAGAACCGGTCATACCCCGAAACACCGCAGGCGCAACAACAGGTGTCGGGGTAGACTCTGGCGCAACAACCGGAGCGGCAGTAGGAGCGACAACCGACCCATCGGCAACGGGAGCGAACTGAGCCGTGCGTTCAAGCAGGGTTTGCAACGCCACAGCGAACCGACCCAACAGGTGATCCTGCTGATCAAGTCTGGCAACCAGCATGGGTAGCGAGGATGGCCCTGTACCGTCAGAACTCATGGCTTGGTCCTAATGTCACGGAACCATGAACCAGACGTACAACAAGAGATAAGTGAAAATAAGAGGGCTTTATTGAAAATAAAGCTGTAAAGCAAAAGTCCAAACGAATGGTGAAACCGAAGCAGAGTCTTTGAGAGGCCAGAGATCAGGAACCAGAAGGGTAGTCAGACGAAGCCAGGATCAGGAACCAGCAGGGTAGTCAGACGAAGCCAGGATCAGGAACCAGCAGGGTAGTCAGACGAAGCCAGGATCAGGAACCAGAAGCAGCAGCAGTCTTAGAAGCATGTGAACACAGGAGGACCAAGCAAGGAACTGAAGCCACAGACCTCCTATATATATGAGCTAGGCATCCAGCTCCTCCCAGTGGGAAGGAGGAGCCGCAGGGTGGAAGGCTACAAGAAACCCAGAAACCAAGATGGCCGCCAGCACATGTCAAACGAAGGAGAACAGCAAGAAGGTAAGACCATGACACAAAGAGCTATTATTAATCAGCTGTGTAAGGGGTTCCATTATCAGGGCAAACAGCAATGGGGAAAGGGGACATCCCTGTCTGGTGCCCCTATACAGCCTAAAGGGGCGGGAAGTAAATCCATTCACTCTAATGCGTGCCGTAGGCGCCTGATATAACAGTTGGACCCACTTGATAAAAGAAGAAGGGAATTGAAGGTGGAACATTGTTTCCCAAATGAAGTGCCACTCTACTGAGTCAAGGGCCTTCTCATTATCGAGAGACGCCAAGACCCTTGAACCCGCGTTATCATGCCTAACCTGCAAGTTTGTAAATAATCTCCTGAGGTTTATATCAGTTGTCTTTCCGGGCATAAAACCTGATTGGTCTGGGTCAATGATGGATAGGACTACCCCGCTAAGTCGCTTGGCCAGGACTTTGGCTAAGATTTTCACGTCCGTATTCAGTAGGAAATTGGCCTGTACGACGCACACTGATCCGGAGGCTTCCCGGCCTTGTTAATCACCACAATGGTAGCCTCTCCAAAGGATGAAGGCAACCCGTCGGATTCATAGTCATAGTTAAAAAGTTTAAGCAAACGTGCAGATTGCAGATTGACATCCAACCTGTACCATTCGACCGGGAAGCCGTCCGGACCAGGTGACTTCCCAGCCGCCATATCTTCAATCGCAGCCTTGATCTCCCCTTCATCAATAGATCCCTCTAAATATGTGCTATCTGCCCTAGCCAAAGGTGTGAGGGGGATAGATTGAAGGAATGAACGGATCTCATCCGGGGTCGAACTAGTTTTAGAACTGTACAGGTCAGTATAGAATTGAGCAAACTGTTCACAGATATCTCCCGGCCGATATACCTTCAAGCCGTCTCCACAGGTAATGTGTGGGACTACCGTCTGCGGCACCTCAGTTCTAGCCAGGAACGCTAGGGCACTCCTGTTTTTGTCTCCGTCTGCAAACACTAGGCGCCTTTGGAACAATAGTTTCTTCTGGGTATACTCTGTTAGGTGTAAACTAAGCTTCCTCTGTGCCTCGTCCCATAGTCTACGATTCTCTACATTCGGGTCTGTGGTATAAGCATATTCTTTCCCTACCACCTCCTTTTCTAGCTTGGCCCTAGTGGCACCTAACTCTTTCCTATGCGATGCAATCGCCTGAATCAAGGTACCACGCAGTACAACTTTAAAGGCCTCCCACTCCACTAACGGATTAGTTGAGCCCTCATTGAGTTCCCAGTAATCCTTCATACCTTGTTGCGCAGCCCAAACCACTGGTAGGACCTCCAGCCATTTGCTATTGAGCCTCCATATTCTTTCGGCAGGCGCAAGGGGCTGTCTCAGAATTACCATTAAGGGGGCATGGTCAGAAATGCCTCTCGGTAAATATTCAGCTACCGCCAGAGAGGATAACAAGTCCCTACTGAGGAACACTAAATCAATCCGGGAGAGCGCCGCATAAGAGGCAGAGTAACAGGAGTATTGACGAACCCCAGGATGCATCATTATGGGTACCACTAGGGCGAAGCCGATCCATCGACCGGTCGAGAACCGCATTGTAGTCTCCAAGCACAATCAGAGGCACTGGGGGCATTGACGCTACTCGTTTCATAATCTCATCCAATATCTCCCTCTGAAAGGGGGGGGCACATAAACCCCTATTACAAGGTAATCAATGCCTCTGATTGCGGCGTGAAGAATCACAAAACGTCCCATCATATCAGTTTGAACTGAGTAAGATTGGAAGGGAAGGGACTTCACCATCAGAATTGATACGCCTCTTGCCCTGGAGTTATACACAGCGTGATAAGCCGCCCCCACCCAGGGCCTCCTCAGCGCCAGAAGTTTCTGCCCTTGCAGATGTGTCTGCTGCAATATCAGTACATCAGGGTTATGGTTCCTTAGGAAATTGAAGACAAGGGACTGTTTAAGTTTGTCATTGAGACCCCTGACATTCCAGGAGACAAACCGACAGACCGTCATCATGGCGGAATGGCAGAACTATATCTCAAGAGGATACCGCACCACCCAAGCCATACACTCACACATTCATACCAACTCTTCAAAAATAAAGCAAAAACATCCCAATATGCCCAGAACAGCAGGCAATACCCCCCTCCCTGCCCAGATAGCCCCAACATATCCGAGCCTAGATACCCAACCGTCTCACTAGTAGATAGAAGGACGGGAGACCCGTTCTAAACCCACCACTCTAGGTAAACCACTGAACTGAACCTAGGTAGCAGGACATCCTAACCATAGCACACTCAGCTCCACTCTATATCACGGCCATCTTAAACATAGGCTGAGACCCCCAAACCACAAGTCTCACTATACTCAGCCCCTGCGGTCGAGCCAGTCAGATGCCTCTTCTGGGGTACAAAAAAAATTTCACCAGCTCTCCATCTTGCACTCTGAGCCGCGCTGGATACATCATGGCGTAGACAAGTCCTTTCTCCCGCAGCCGGGCTCTCACCGCCGTGAATTGCCTACGCTGTTTCTGGACCTCTGTAGAAAAGTCCAGGTAGAAGGAAATCCGGGTGTTGTCAAAATTAATGTCCTTCAGGCGACAGGCCGCCGCCAGCAAAGCATCGCGGTCCCTGTAGTTTAGGACTTTGAAAATGAAAGGACGTGGCGGGGCCCCAGGAGGCAGAGGACGGGTGGGGATCCTGTGGGCCCGCTCCACTGCTAAGTTCACCGAAAGACTGATGGGGTCGAGAACTCTTCAGGGGAAGGGCCCTCCGCCTTCTCAGGTAGTCCCATAATGCGGATATTGTTCCTTCTATTATGATTCTCGGCATCCTCCACTTTTGCGATCAGGGTTTTAACTTGATTTTGCAGAGCGCGGACCGCAGAATCTTCACGTTGAGCCCTATCTTCCACCTCTCCCAGCCTCCTCTCCACCCCAGTCATTCTCTCCCGTATCTTGTCGATATCATGCCTGAGGAGAGTAAGGTCTGCTTGGACATGGTCAATTTTGACCGTAAGCGCCGTTTGGCAATTAGTGATGGCCGCCATGACCTTTGCGAGATCCACCTCCGGCCGTTCAGAGGAGGCCCCAACCTCCCGATCCTCTGTTTGACTCATATTGTCCATCATTAGCTTAGGCGGGATAGAAGGCCCTGAGGTGCCCGTTTTGCGGCCCATAAAGCGATCCCCCATTCACTAACAATAAAAGCAGCGGTCCTCCAGCAATCACCCTTCTCTGGGGTTAAAAGAACGCTAGCCGCACCGCTTACGGCCTAAAACTTGAGTAAGTCCTCTCCCCGGAGCAAGGGACGGTATCACAGCGTCCCAGCACAGCGTCACTCCACGCCAGATATGTCCCTCTTGTAAGTCAGGAGTGCTGTCTTACACGTGGGGAGACCCTAAGCCAGCAGTCTGGTCGAAAGAGAACCGGGGGGCCACACCGACCCGTAGCTCCAGGCTCCGCTCGATCTCCGGTGTCGGTAAGGGTAACGGCAGTACACCCTTCTCCCCTCGTTCTCACCGAGAGGTCTGCAGTCCGGGGTGCCGCTTAGCGTGCAGGCCTCACTCAGAGAACCAGTCAGGCAGCAACCGCAGAGTAGACAGTCAGGCAGCCATCGGTCAAGCTGGTTACTAGGTGCCTCGGAGGGTCTCTAGCTAGAAAAACAGGATCCAAAGATGCAGATGGTCAGGATAAATCCAGGATACCGCCGGAGCTGAAGCAACCTGCGACCACATGCCATGACAGTCAGGCCACGCCCCCACGTCAATCTTAATAAATGTGCTCCTAAGTCCTTTCCTGCAACAAAATAAGGGGTAATAGCAGCATATACTAAAACTTGAATTTTTCCCGGCTGGTTCCGTGCTTGGCACCACACAGGATATACATAGCTAGGATGTGGTCCGACAGGGCAGTCTGGCTCTCTACCTACCTCATCATCCAAGTATCCCACGAATTGTCCTTCTGGATGTTGGCTGGTGCAGATGATGCAGAGAATAATCAGACATATATGGATGGCTGTAGTTTACTTGGATTCATTTGTATTGAAGAGACATACAGCAGAGAGCATGGTGCTCATGTTAGCACAGGAGATATAGAAGAACAACAACCATAGATAACAGGAAAATGCAATAACAGATAGTCAACACATAGAACATTATGATAGAGTATTTGTGTATAGTGACATCTAGTGGTCATACTCCAAATACACAGGGAAATAAACCAAGCAATGTATAACATAGCATGAAACAATGTTCAGTCTCCAACACCCCTTCTCATTGTGAAGTGCTTAATTAGACAAACCAATTCTTCTTGTTAGATCCATATGTCTCTTTGCAGGCAAAGGCTTAGTAAGGATGTCTGCTAACATTTCCTCAGTGGGACAGTATCGTAGATCCATCTGTCCTTGCTCTTGCAAGTCTCTTAAGAAGTGATATCTCACGTCTATGTGTTTGGTTCTCGGGTTTATCCGCTCTGTCTGTGCGAGTGCTATACATCCTTGATTGTCCTCATAGATTGGCGTGGACTCTTTCTGGTTCTGATCTAGATCTTCCAGCAATTGTCTCAACCAGATTACCTCTTGCCCTGCTTGTGATGCGGCCACATATTCTGCTTCGGTGGAGGACAGTGTCACTGTGGACTGTTTTCTGGTGGTCCAGCTGATCAGACCGTCTTTAAATAGAAACAGATGTCCACTGGTGGATTTCCGATCACTGGGGTCACCTGCCCAGTCTGCATCCACATATCCAGTCAGACCACTCTTCCCTGTTGATGAAAGTTTCAGTTTAAAGTCTATTGTTCCCTTCAAATAGCATATGATCCTTTTTGCTGCGTTCCAGTCCATCTGGGCTGGCTGGGATACTTTTCTGCATAAGAATCCCACTGCTGTAGCTATGTCAGGCCTTGCCACTGTAGCAATGTATAGTAACTTCCCCATTGCCCTTCTGAATTGTGAGTCATTTTGCAAGGGGTTAATTGAGTTGTTTAATTCTTTAAGATAATTTGTCTCCATAGGCGAGTTGACTGGTTTGGCATCATTGAGCCCAAAAGTTTCAATTACTTCCTGTATTTTGTGACTCTGGTTAATAAGAAAACTACCATCTTCTTCTCTTTCTATCTGCATGCCTAGGAAGTGTTTGACATCACCTAGATCTTTTGTTTCAAAGTCCATGTTTAAGACCTCCAGCAGTCTGGAACAATCCCCTTCTTGCTCATAACATACTAACAGATCATCTACATAAATGAGTACAAAGATCCACCTACCATTTAGTTTCTTGGTGTATAGGCAGGGATCGGCCTTGCTCCTCTGAAAGGATTCTCTCAAAAGCGCCTCATTAATCTTCATGTTCCATGCTCTGGCTGCTTGCTTGAGCCCGTAGATCCCCTTCTTAAGTTTACACACCTGTTCTGGCTTTTGTGGGTCTACAAAGCCCTCTGGTTGCTCCATGTAGATGTCTTCTGTTAAGTCACTGTGTAGGAAAGCGGTTTTTACATCAAAGTGCTTTACTAGCATTTGTTTTGTAGTTGCAACTGTGAGTAGAGCTCTGATTGTGGTATGTTTGACGACTGGGGCAAATGTCTCATCGTAGTCTTCTCCATATTTTTGGGAGTATCCTTTGGCTACGAGTCTCGCTTTATATCTCTCAACTGTACCATCAGTGTTGTACTTGACCTTGAAAGTCCATTTACAGCCAATTGCCCTCTTTTTGGCCGGCAGTTGCGTTAGCACCCAAGCCTGCGTGTCCTGTAGTGAGATGATTTTTTCCTCAGCTGCCTTTATCCATCTCTTGGCTTCCCTCTCCGGGAGTTGTGTTATGTCTTTCCAACAAGTGGGTTCTCTTACGCAGGATGTTTCTACTTTTTACGAGAGTCTGTTGGGGGGTTTACCTTTGTTTTCCCTCATTGAGCATCTTGGTTCAGCGTCATTAGCTGGTTCAGTTTGTTCCAGTCTCTTCTGTGACACAGTATCACTTTCGGGGGTTTGTTCCATAGGAAAAAAAACCTGCTCAGCGTTATTTGGTTCTTCTGCTCTTGGCATGGCTGGCTCCGTTACTTCATTTCTCGGGTCCTCGATAAATGTTGCGCTGCTGCTGATTGTCACTTTATCGGTCTTCGGGTCTAGGATTCTGTATCCTTTGGTGTTGTCGGCATAACCAACAAAGACACCTTCAATTGCTCGATTCTGGAGCTTGCTGCGCTTTTCTCCCGGAATGTAAGCAAAAGCTTTGCTTCCAAATATCTTGAGGTGTCCTATGCTTGGTTTTCGACTGTGCCATAGCTCGTATGGAGTTTTGGTTGTTGCCTTGGAGTGTAATCTGTTTTGTAAGTAGGTGGCCGTTTGTGCTGCTTCTCCCCAATATTTTTCAGGGAGTCCAGAATCAGTCAACATGCATCTGATCATTTCAGTCAGAGATCTGTTTTTCCTCTCTGCTACCCCGTTCTGCTCTGGAGTATATGGGACAGTCTTTTGATGTTCTATTCCTAGTTCCCTGAGTGTATTCTCTACTTGAAACCCGGTGTACTCCCCACCATTATCACTTCTGAGTACTAATGGTTTTCTGTGAAATTTATTGCTTACTTTGGTAACATAGTCCTTCAGCTTGTCGAATACTTCTGCCTTATTCTTCATTAGGTATGTCACTGTAAACCTTGAGTAGTCGTCTATAAAAGTTAATATGTATTTATTTCCTCCTGGGGTGGTTGTTCTCATAGGCCCGCATACATCTGTGTGTATTAGGTCGATCGGTCTTGTTGCTCTGCTTTCACTTGCCTTTGGTGGGGTTACTCTGGTGGCTTTGGCCTTGATGCAGCATTCACACCTTAGCGTGTTTGGGCAGCCTGTTAACTTGAAGCCTTTCGTTAAATCCCGTCTGGCCAGCTCCTGTATGCTGTCAGGGTGCCTGTGGCCCAGACGTCTGTGCCATAAATGAATACAGTTCTTGTGTTTATGTGTGCAGAGCTTTGTTTCTTGCTCAACAACATCAAGTTCATAAAGGTGCTTACCCGCTTTAGCTGTTGCTATCACTCTTTCCCCATCTTGGATAGTGCATTGGTCACCTTTAAACGTTGTGGTTAGTCCTTTGCTTGCCAGTCGCCTGACTGATATAAGGCCGCCATTGAGTCCGGGAACATACAATACATCCGTCATTGGTATTTTTAACACTTGTCCATCCTCATTTTTACAAGTGACTATTCCATATCCTGTTCCTTCAGCAGTTGTGCAACTCCCGTCTGCAAGATATATGGTTTCTTTCTTGTCTGGATTGAGCTCTACGAAGAATTCTCTATCGTTAGTCATGTGACTTGTTGCTCCAGAATCTATATACCATTTATGGTTGGTGACAGCATCTGTCACTTTAAAAGTTCCGTGCCACGCTGCTTGGTCGTTGTTTTTCATCATGGTTATGAGTGCCTGATTGGGATCTTTTTCCCTCTGCTCATTCCTCCACAATGGACAGTCGCGCTTGAAATGCCCAGCCCTGTTACACCGGAAACATAGTTTGGCCTTCCAGTTTGGCATCTTAGTGTCTGTTGCTTTAAGAGCTGCTCCTGTATCGCTCTCTTGCCTGTGAGAAGTTTGCTCCTTTCTGCGCTTGTATTCATCTGAAAGTCGAGATTTCACTAACTGTAATGTGAGTTCTGCTTCAGATCTTGTCTCTAATGCATTAATCAGAGGGTTGTATGACTCTGGCAGGCTGCATAAAAGTATTGCTGTCACATGGTTATCTTTGATCTCCTCTCCGAGGTCCCTGAGTTGTGCAACAATCTCCAGCACGCTTCTTATATGTTCTTGCATATCCCCTTCTGGAGTCAGTTTTGACTGATACAGCTTCCTTAGTAAATATAACTTGTTGTTTAAGCTAGAGCTCTCATGTAATCTACGGAGTGCATTCCACATACCTTTGGCAGTATCTTCCCCTTTTATGTGGATAAGCTGTTCATCTTCTACCAGTAGGGCTATTGTGGCTCTTGCCTGTCTGTTTTTCTTATCCCACTCCTGGTTGTCTACATCCGGCCTGTCTGTGGTGAGGACATCCCATGTGTCATCTTTGCTCAGCAACATCTCCATCTTGAACTTCCACATCTGGTAGTTGTCACTATTTAGCTTAGTGATCCCCAGTTTAAGATCCCCGCTGCTAGCCATGATTAATGTACCTTGCTCGTATTCCAAGCACCTGGATACCTCAGAGCAGATTTCCTCCGCAGCTTGATCAAAGATGGTGTGCAGATGAAGACTAGGCCTCTGTTCCGGCTGTCTGATGATTCACGTTGTCTGGGCCCATAACCTTTGTTGGCTGGTGCAGATGATGCAGAGAATAATCAGACATATATGGATGGCTGTAGTTTACTTGGATTCATTTGTATTGAAGAGACATACAGCAGAGAGCATGGTGCTCATGTTAGCACAGGAGATATAGAAGAACAACAACCATAGATAACAGGAAAATGCAATAACAGATAGTCAACACATAGAACATTATGATAGAGTATTTGTGTATAGTGACATCTAGTGGTCATACTCCAAATACACAGGGAAATAAACCAAGCAATGTATAACATAGCATGAAACAATGTTCAGTCTCCAACAGTGGATTTATATTAGGCTCTTATAATCCCTGCCTGACTTCATCTGTCTAGCAGGGCATTTGCAGCTGTGCTGTACCCCCAATCTTCCACAGCATTACATACTGTCGTGGGATAGGCATTCAAGGTTTTCCCATCTATTACCTTCTGCATCTGCTGGCATTGCATAATGACCACAGGAGCCGATTCTGGCCTCCTGACAGCCATAGCTTTTATGTTCTCCTGGGCGCCATGCTTTCCCAGGTCTTTATGGTGTCTATAAGGCCTCATTTTGTAAACTGACCTTTTTTGGTTCCTCTGTGAAATTAAATAAAAAAAATTCTCACCCAGTTGCTTTCTTACACGCTGTTCCTCATGCACAAGTCATCTCTATTCTGGAGCTAATTTGCTTTCCCAGGTGCCACGGCCTTGACCTCTGCTCCAGTCAGTGTACAGTCATCTCTGTGCATAGGGGCTGCATCATCTCATGACTCCTGGGTCTTCAGCATTATCCCATGCCAAATGTATCTCTGTAGAGGCTTGTGCGTGGGTCTCCAAACCCACTTTAGCCATCTCAGCAGGGCTGCTCGTATACTGACACATCACCCATAAATTCTAATGCACAGGCTCTGACACCCGGCACTCCCACCGATCAGCTGTATGAGGAAACGGTGCACGCAGTGCGCACGTGTCGTCTCCCTTCCTGTTTACCGCTGCTTTCTATGGCAAAGATCATAGACCGCAGCAGCGGACAGGAAGAGAGAAAGGAGACGGCACGTGCGCACTGTGCACGCCATCTCCTCATACAGCTGATTGGTAGGGGTCCAGGGTGTCAGACCTCTGCCGATCTGATATTGATGACCGTTCCTGAGGATAGGTCACCAATATTAAAAGCCTGGAGAACCTCTTTAAATTTGGCCTCCACAATCCTTTCTTCAGCTGCCAACACTGATTGGCCCACAGAAACCTGCTGCTCTCCTTCTCTGCCTGCTTTTTCCGTGTCTCAGGTGTTGTCGCACAGGTCTGGAAATACGCACCTCTCAGCTTGGTGAAACCTAACCCATTTGGCGTTATTGTTCAGGCCTCTAAATTTCTAGCTGCTCCACGGTCATTTACCACTGTGTCACAACATCTCCGGCATCCATACAGGGTTTCTTTTGTTCACTACAGGAATACACCCAACAAATACCTGTTGGTGCCAAAACATTCACCTACTGTATATATATCTCCACCCAATGGAATGTCAGATCATGGTATCCTCACACTTGTGTTCTCACATAGATCACTCACTTGCTGAAACCCTGGACTAATCACTGGCTGTTATGACGAGTAATGTGGATCCGTGTGTCACTTGAACAGATTTGGCTTGGGGTTACTCCTAAGGGCTCTTTCACACGAGGGGAAGCCGTGCGGGTAATCCGCTGCATGAAAGACAGCCAAGCCCCGCACTGGACAGCAGAGACACGGAGCATTAACATGATCTGTGATCTTTTTACTACAAAATCACAGTGAGATAAAGTTGTCACCGTGATTTTGTAGTAAAAAGGTCACAAAGAGGCAAAGAGCATTATCAATCATGTTACTGCTCCGTGTCTCTGCTGTCCAGTGCGGGGCTTGGCTCTATTTCACGCAGCGGATTACCCGCACGGCATCCGCTCGTGTGAAAGAGCCCTAAGGGCATTATCTAGGCAGTATTGTAAAAGGTAATTTCCAGTGCACTTCAAGTATACTAATTAATTGTGATCTAATTTGATCTGGTCCAGCCTGACAGTTCATATATGTTGCCTGACTGTTTACAGATACAGTTACATTGAATTGAGATTAAATTAGAGGAGAAATCAGTATAGATAATAAAGAACAGCGGCTACACCCACAGATCAGTATTGGATATGAGGTGCTCACCTCCAAAAGGCCTCACCTCAGGCCTAGGTAGACAGAGTATATAAATAAATATAAGAGGGGCACTCTCTGCAGAAGGGAACACACATAAATCTTGGACTTGGTTATCAATTAATATAATTTAATTTAATATCTTTACTACAAGATAACACTCATGGGCAATACTTTAAAATATTAAAATATTAATATACACAGTAAAAACTCATCAATCAATGTAAAATAAATTCCTAAAATCAATATGTGTGAAGAAAAAAGAAGAAAAAAGAAGAAGTGGGTAATTGGTCCACCTTGTATATATCTCCTTTTCAGGGATAGTAGGTCCTTAGTTATAATATAGTATAGTATAGTATCTTCAAAGAAAAGATTAAAGTGCACTAGTGCCGTTCTTTGATGGATATATGCAATTTGAGCAGTCCAATTTCGTTGTCCTGTTTAAATGCTGTAGGTCAAATCGACCTCAATTGTTCCTGAGTCCGTAACTCTGGTGCGCTGTGTATATCAGCCAGCCGGCTGTAAGGTGCGCTAGTTGTATCCAGAGGTGAACATAGATTTGCTTACCGGATTCTCAGGTGTCCTCCTCGGCGTCTCTTACCGGCCTCCCGCTCCACGGCGTCCTCCGCTGCCCTGCTTCTCACACTACACGCAGCGTCCCACGTGGTGACGAAGCTGGCGTCGGCACGGCGTATTACGTAGTGGAGCTCCCCCTGCTGGTCAGCTGGGTATACTTGCCGGAGGTTGGTTTATTTCTTAGACAGGCCTGTCATGTTATGAGTCAAAATGTCCTTATATGAACATCGGATATTTGCGCTCACTTCCTAGGACCATACGCGTTTCGGTTACAACCCCTTCCTCAGTGGATCTCAGGAGTGAGCCTTGGTGTTGATCTTTTATAGGCGAACGCCCATCAGTCCACATTGTTAGTGCATCATATCCAAACTCTGGACCGGATTCCCTGTTAATAGTCTGTATCTGTATTGTTATATATATATAGTGCTACATTATTATTTATATACATTTATACAAATTGTTCTCCTCACATATTATAATATATATAGTATATATAGAATCATAAAATCAATCAATAATGCATTTAAGATTAAAACATTAATTATATATTATGGATTGTACCATGATGTCACTCTGATTCCACATACAAACTAGAGGAGAAATCAGTTTCAATCTAGAGCTTTAGCACAGCTAGAAAATAACAGTGTTGGGTCTAGAGCTGAGACATGAAAACAGCTTTTATTTTAATTTTTTCTCAAGACGTTTGAGATTTTTTTCACTTTGTTAATTTTTCTCATTGAATAGGTCTACATTAGATTTATATGTACCGTGTATTAGAAAAAATGCCAATAAATAAACATAGTAGTTCAGCCTGTTATCCTGCAAGTTGATCCAGAGGAAGGCAAAAAAAAACAAAAAAAACAACCAGTGAGGTAGAAGCCAATTTTCCTCATTTTAGGGGGAAAAAATCCTTCCCGACTCCATTCAGGCAATCAGAATAACTCTCTGGATCAACGACTCCTCTCTATTAGCTATAGCCTGTAATATTATTACACTCCAGAAATACATCCAGGCCCCTCTTGAACTCTTTTAGTGAATTCACCATCACCACCTCCTCAGGGTACTTTCACACTTGCGGCAGAGGATTCCGGCAATCCGCACGCAAACGGGTGGCATTTGTCAGACGGATCCGGATGTGGATCCGTCTGACAAATGCATTGAAACACCGGATTCGTCTCTCCGGTGTCAATTAATGCATTTCAATGTAAATTAGTGTTCAGGATTTTTGGCCGGAGAGAAAACTGCAGCATGCTGCGGTATTTTCTCCGGCCAAAAAATGTAAAAGGGACTGAACTGATGCATCCTTAAGCATACAGAATGGAATGCTCTCCATTCAGAATGCATTAGGATAAAACTGATCAGTTTTTTTCCGATATTGAGCTCCTAGGACGGAACTTAATGCCGGAAAAGAAAAAATCCTAGTGTGAAAGTACCCTCAGGCAGAGAGTTCCATTGTCTCACTGCTCTTACCATAAAGAATCCTCTTATATGTTTGTGTAGCTATCTCCTTTCCTCCAGACGCAGAGGATGTCCCCTCGTTGCAGTCACAGTCACGGGAATAAATAGATGATCGGAGAGATCTCTGTACTGATCCCTGATATATTTATACATAGTGTGGGGATTTGCTCTGGTAGGCAGGTTAGCGGACGCAGTATAGAGGCAATGGCAATCTTCAGTGTTTATTCACACACATAACATAACACAACAGTCCCTTTTCAGGCTTGGTGCTTTTTCACACACAGAAAAAACAAAATAACGTAACCTGGTATCCTGGGTGTCAATTCACAACCGGCTGAATGCTCAGCTTCAGAGAGTCCACTTGCAGGCTATAAGGCGGCCTGCTCGCCTGACACACAGTCTTCAGACCTCAGCGCAGAGAGCTCCACTGTCAGAGGGAGGTAATCCACACAGCTGAGACTGCTGGCTGAGTTTTTATATCCCAGCCAAAACCCGGCCTGGAGCGTGGGGAGAAGCCACCCACCCTGCTCTTTGGCTGCTTCCAGTAAGAGCCGGCCCGGATCGGCTTTACAGCCATACTAAATAACGAATAGTGTCAGTCAGCACTAACTGCCGCTGACACTTAAAATTACCGGCTCTTACCTCACTGAAGCCAGGAATCTCAGTGACACATATCTTCCGTCAATGACGGACCCTTGCGCCTTCCTACAATAGTTATTAGATCTCCCCTTAGTTGTCTTTTTTCTAAACTGAACAACCCTAATTTTGATAATCTTTCAGGGTACTGTAGTCCCCCCATTCCAGTTATTACTTTAGTTGTGCTCCTCTGAACCCTCTCCAGCTCTGCTATGTCTGCCTTGTTCACAGGAGCCCAGAACTGTACACAGTACTCCATGTGTGGTCTGACTAATTTTGTAAACTGGCAGGACTATTTTCTCATCACAAGCATTCATGCCCCTTTTCATGCAACCCATTATCGTATTGGCCTTAGCAGCAGCAGCCTGACACTGGTTTCTACAGTTTAGTTTGCTGTCCACTAAAATTCCTTTCCCATGTCAGTGTTACCCAGTGTTTTACCATTTAGTATGTATGGGTAACTTGCGTTATTCCTTCCCATGTGCATAACCTTACATTTGTCAGTGTTAAACCTTCATCTGCCACTTCTCTGCCCAAGCCTCCAATCTATCCAGATCCATCTGTAGCAGTATACTGTCCCCTTCCATGTTAATTACTTTACACAGTTTAGTGTCATCTGCAAAAATTGATATTTTACTGTGCAAGTGCAGCGTCCCACTCAGGACACGTGGGAACGGCAAAATTACTGTGAAACTGCATTATGACATTGCATGTCATTTTGTATTACAACACCTGTTGTATCCCTGTTCATAGGCTGGTCTGGTGTAATTTATACATCCCACCAGTAGATGGGGATGGCACTTAGGTTATATAAATACTTTAGTCAGGCCTAGTGTGGGAAGGTCAGTCTGTTGTTAAGTTTGAGAGAGTGCAGATCAAGCACCAAACTGCTCAGGCAAAAGTCTAGTCCAGAAAGGGACAAAGAAAAGAAAGACTAAAAAACCAAAGGATAAAAGGCACTATCCAGGCATCAAAGACCTTTGGGGATTAAGGTGAAGGATTCTTTAGCCACAGGCAACCTCACCAAATCCTACTGGTTTAAAAAGGACCTTCAAGCTAAGTTAAACCCAGCCAAACCTATTAACAGTGGATCAACAGAATTCCTCTAAATTGCAAGAGACTGTATTCTGTCCGGATGTATATGCCGCAATTGGAACCAACCTCAGTAAAAGTTGTGAGTTGTATCCTACCACTGTCTACTTCATTCTTCAATACTACTACAACTGGTTGTACCACCATTAACGGTACTGGCGTCACGACAAATAACACCAAGGGACCCAGCCGCCACAAGCACCCTAAACACCACTGCCATCCAAGGCACCTCAACCTCCATCTAGGCTGGTGCTTCCCTACCACAGAGTGTGCCCCGGAGGATTTCGTGCTGTCTTCCTCAACACTGTGCTGCTGGCCCAGGGAGGCTTTCTGCTAACCGTGAGTAAACCAATGAACTGTGTTATTATTTGGCCCCTCATCGGCCCACCGTGCACCTCACGTGTTGTCCCTGTGGTTCTGGCTGGCTGTACAAGCCTTCTACAAGATCATTAATAAATATATTGAAGAGAATAAGGCCCAATACTGATCCTTGTGGTACCCCCACTAGTCACAGTGACCCAATCTGAGTGTGTACCATTAATAACCACCCTCTGTTTTCTATCACTGAGCCAGTTACTTACCCACATACAGACATTTTCCCTCAGTCCAAACATTCTCATTTTATATACTAACCTTTTATGTGGCACAGTATCAAATGCTTTGGAGAAGTCCAGATATACGACATCCATTGACTCACCCCGGTCAAGTCTAGAAATTACCTCCTCATAGAAACTGATTAAATTAGTTTGACATGATCGATCCCTCATGAAGCCATGCCGATATGGTGTTATATGCTTATTTTCATTGAGGTACTCCAAGATAGCATCTCTTAGAAAACCTACAGTCTACCCACAGCAGATATTAAACATATCGGCCTATAGTTTCCAGGCTCTGTTTTTGACCCCTTTTTTAATATTGGGGCCACATTTGCTAAGAGCCAATCCTGTGGAACACTCCTTGTTAGTATAGAGTCCTTAAATATCAGAAATAAGGGTCTTAGTTCTTAGTTTTCTTAGGATACGGGGGTGTATGCCATCTGGTCTCGGATATTTGTATATTTTAATCTTTTAGGACGCAGCTGCACTTCTTCCTTGGTCAGACAGGCCACTTTTAATGGAGAACTTACTGTTACACTCTGCATTTTATCTGACAGTTTGCTTTCTCCTCATCGCTGTCTGCAACTCTCCCCTGATCACTCTGTGAAGGGCTGACACCTTCAGATTTATACTTTTTACCATTTATATAATTGAAGAACATTTTAGGGTTAGTTTCACTCTCTTTGGCAAAGAATCTCTCTGTCTCCATTTTGGCTGCTTTTATTTGTCTTTTACATATTCAGTTTTTTTCCTTATGGTTTTTCAATGCTTCCTTGCTACCATCCTGTTTTAGTGATTTACATGCTTTCTCTTTATCCTTTATTGCTTTCTTTACATTTCCATTCATCTATTTAATATATAGCATATATGGCCAATGAGTAAAATGTATTCCAAATAGGTGGAGTATACTGGTCAAGTTTCCTCATGCAGTTTTGGAAACCAAAACCATAAGTGAATACAAAAATAAGAAAAGTCGTATCTTTCCTTCATACTTTGTCTTCCTTTTATGATCCACTCTTGATTTTGACTAAACTGCATCAGGAAACATGACTATGTGGCTGTACCCTAAGAAGGTCATTCTTTCAGTCTGTCAGGTGTCTTCATTTTTGTTTGTAAAGATTAACTTTAGTCATCTAGATTTTCAGGGATTGTGAAACTCAGACTTTGACCCTGGAAGCTGCTAACAAAACTATGATTCCTACCAGAGGGAGTGGTGGTAACAGTCACTTATTGCTTATCAGTTATTTCTGTGAGACAGAGTATACCAGGCCCCTTCTGTGCATATTATACCCACTTGCCATAGTACAGGTAATCTGCACAAATAAGTCTTTTGTGTGCTAATTAGCAAATCATTTACCTGTCCGCTTTCTTTGACCAACATTTTATATTTGTATTGCTATTTTTATTAATGGCATTTGTAACATTTGTCAAAGTTTAAAGGTTGTTTTGATACTGCAATTAACTGAAAAATTCCAATATTCAATAGAATTATTGCATTTAACCCTTTCTACCCCCATGTGATTTTACATTTTTGCATTTCATTGTTCACTCCCTGCATTACCACAGCTATGACTTTTTTATTTTTCCATTTATGCAGCCATATGAGGGCTTGTTTTTTGCGGGACAGGTTGTACTTGTTAATGCCACTACTTAACCCCTTAAGGACTTAGGACGTACTGGTACGCCCTATTTCCCGAGTCCTTAAGGACTCAGGACGTACCGGTATGTCCTAAGTTTAAATCGCGATTCATTCAGCGGGCATCCTGTCACAACACCGGGGGGTTGGGGGGGGGGCGATCGCCGCAAACCGCAGGTCAATTCAGACCTGCGGTTTGCGGCTTTTACCTGGTGCGGCGGGCGGCGGTGCCATCGGGTCCCCATGCGGCTGTAGGGGGGACCCGATGGCATGAAAGGCAGCGCGATGTCTAAGGAAGGCATCGCGCTGCCTTCCGGTGACGAGCCTGTGAGATCCAGCCCCCTGGATCTCACAGGCCGGAAGCTGTATGAGTGTCACAGCCAGACAGCTGAGAAGCGCTCACAGGAGCTTCTCAGATCCTCCTCCTTGAATTTCTTTGTTTTGGTTTAGTTTCTCATCTCGTTAGTCTATCTCAGCTGTCATGCAGTTGGACTAATTGCTACCCTTTAAGTTCCTCCCCATAATGCAGTAGTGTGCGGCTGATACAACTTCCTGGAGTGTGTGTGCATGCTGTTCCCAGTTCCCAGTTCCCAGTCGTCAGTTGTCTGCTAGTTAAGTGCTGTTTATGTATTTATGATTTTGTCTTTTCTGGATCCAGGTGACCCTGACTCCCTCCGTGTCAGTGTAGGGAGCCGGTGGTCGTGTCCCTTCACTATTGTAGGGTCTTCAGGTAATAGATAGCCGAGGAACGTGGATATGCGGCCATCCACCTTTGGGGTGTTCGCATAGGCTGAGCAGTGAGGGAGAGCGGCAGGTCTATTGCAGGGGTCTCCCTTTGTTCCTTAGTTGTGGATCCAGAGAGACATTGTTTATATGGTATTGTCTTGTTTCCTGTACACCATCCGTGACATTATCAGCCGCCTAAACCGTCTCAAGCATGGATCCGGTTTCACTTTTGGCTGAACGCTTTCAGGGTCTTTCTTTGGAGGTAGCTGATCTCCGTAAGACTTTTTCTCAGTTTCAAGTGACCGGTTCAGCTTGCGTTCATGGAGTTTGTGCTGAGCCTAAGATCTCGCTCCCGGATACGTTCTCCGGGGGTAGTGAGAATTTTGTGCGTTTTAGAGAGGCTTGCAAACTCCATTTTCGCCTTCTTCCCCATTCTTCTGGTGATGAAGAACGGAGGGTGGGGATCATTATATCGCTGCTCAGGGGTAACGCTCAGTCCTGGGCCTTTTCGCTGCCGGAGGGGGCACGGCCCCTTCGTTCAGTGGATGAATTCTTTTTAGCCCTGGGTCAGATATATGATGATCCGGATCGTATTGCTCTGGCTGAGTCTAGACTACGTCTGTTATGCCAGGGTAAACAATCCGCAGAGATATACTGTTCAGAATTTCGGAGATGGGCAGCAGATACGGGTTGGAATGATGCTGCACTCCGAAGTCAATTTTGCTATGGTCTTTCAGAGGGATTGAAAGATGCATTTGCCTTTCATGAAAGACCTACCTCCTTGGATTCTGCTATGTCTCAGGCTGTTCGTATTGACAGGCGTCTTAGAGAGAGAGGAGAGATCTCTTCTTCCTGTCATACTCAGTCCCGGGACAGTGCAGCGGTCTCATTCTGTGCACAGGGGTCTCAGTCGCTGTCAGCCCCTTCTGAGCAGGAGTCCATGCAGCTGGGGTTGATTGCCTCTGACAATAGAAGATTCAGCCCGCAGGGGAGGGTTTGTTTTTGTTGTGGAGGTATAAATCATCTGGCAAATGTTTGTCCCTCTAGGAGATTCAGGCAGTTTTCTGGGAGTAATAAAGAGACAAAAAGGAAAAAATCTTTTAAAAATGTTCCGTCTGTTACTATTGGCAGGGTTGAGGCGGAAATTGAAGGTTTTCCGTTTGCTTGTAGTTCCCGTTTTGTCCTGCCTGCTAGGGTGGCGCTAGAGAGCATCATTCGGCGCAGGCGCTCTGAGATGAGGAGGCTCGTCTCCTCAGCACTCCCTCAGTGCGCCTGCGCCGATGACGTCTTCTCTTTCGGTGACGTCATCGGCGCAGGCGCACTGAGGGAGTGCTGAGGATACGAGCCTCCTCATCTCAGAGCGCCTGCGCCGAATGACGCGAGGCGCGCGATTTTTGAATTACTGACAGGGCCGGCCGGAGGAGGAGATCACGGCTGGCCCTGTCAATCAACACGGCGAGGGGGCGGATTTCTGCAGCAGCTACCAGCAAGTAGACGCCCTACTTGCTGGTAGAGCCCTCATTTACATATTATAAAAGTTCGTTTTATAAAGAATCGGCCGCATGAAAGTAAGTAAGAGCATTATATTCTCCTATATCGCACTGAGGAATCTAACTATCCAAAAAAAAAAAATGAGTTTTGCGGGGTGACAGAAACCCTTTAAGAAAAAAGATGGTTCTTTAAGACCTTGTCTGGATTTCAGGGAGCTGAACAGTATCACTATTCGTGATCCTTATCCGCTTCCTCTGATCCCGGACCTGTTTAACCAGGTTGTTGGGGCTAAAGTCTTTTCCAAATTAGACCTAAGAGGGGCATACAACCTGGTTAGGGTCAGAGAAGGAGACGAATGGAAGACGGCTTTCAATACCCCTGAGGGCCATTTTGAGAATTTGGTTATGCCTTTTGGTTTGATGAATGCCCCAGCCGTTTTTCAGCATTTCGTCAACAGCATTTTTTTATCATTTAATGGGAAAATTTGTATTAGTGTATTTGGATGACATTTTGATTTTTTCTCCTGATTTCAAGACTCATAAGGAACACTTACGTCAGGTCTTGCTCATCCTGCGGGAGAATAAATTATACGCGAAACTGGAAAAATGTGTGTTTGCGGTTCCAGAAATCCAATTTCTGGGGTTTCTTGTCTCCGCTTCTGGTTTTCGCATGGACCCCGAGAAGGTCCGCGCTGTGCTTGAGTGGGAGCTTCCTGAGAATCAGAAGGCGCTGATGCGTTTTTTGGGCTTTGCCAATTATTACAGGAAATTTATTTTGAATTATTCCTCTGTTGTTAAACCACTCACTGATATGACCAGAAAGGGGGTAGATTTTTCTTCCTGGTCGGTAGAGGCGCGTAAGGCCTTTTCTAATATCAAGGAGAGTTTTGCTTCCGCTCCCATCCTAGTACAACCTGATATTTCGTTACCCTTCATAGTTGAGGTTGATGCTTCTGAGGTAGGGGTGGGTGCGGTCTTGTCTCAGGGTTCCTCTCCTGCCAAATGGCAACCGTGTGCCTTTTTCTCAAAGAAACTCTCCTCCGCAGAGAGAAATTATGATGTGGGAGATAGGGAATTGCTGGCCATCAAGTTGGCTTTTGAGGAATGGCGCCATTGGCTAGAGGGAGCCAGACACCCTATTACCGTGTTTACTGACCATAAAAATCTGGCCTACTTGGAGTCAGCCAAGCGTCTGAACCCGAGACAGGCCAGATGGTCTTTGTTCTTTTCAAGGTTTAATTTTGTTGTTACGTTCCGCCCTGGGGTTAAGAATGTGAAGGCAGATGCCCTGTCACGTTGTTTTCCGGGAGGTGGGAATTTTGAAGACCCGGGTCCCATTTTGGCTGAAGGTGTTGTGGTCTCTGCTCTTTTTCCTGAATTGGAGGCAGAGGTGCAGGCAGCCCAGTCAGAAGCTCCTGATCTTTGTCCTCCTGGGAGGTTGTTTGTGCCTCTCGCTTTGAGACACAAGATTTTTAAAGAACACCACGACACGGTCCTTGCTGGGCACCTGGGGGCAAGAGCCACACTGGATCTCATCGCTCGGAGATTCTGGTGGCCTGCGCTTCGTAAGTCGGTTGAGGGTTTTGTGGCAGCTTGCGAGACTTGCGCTCGTGCCAAGGTCCCTCATTCACGGCCATCTGGTCCTCTCCTTCCTTTGCCCATTCCTTCCCGTCCTTGGACACATCTGTCCATGGACTTCATAACGGACTTGCCTCGTTCCTCGGGGAAGTCTGTGATTCTGGTGGTGGTGGACCGTTTTAGCAAAATGGTGCATTTTATCCCTTTTCCTGGTTTGCCCAATGCTAAGACGCTGGCGCAGGCATTTATTGACCACATTGTCAAATTGCATGGGATTCCTTCAGACATAGTCTCTGATAGGGGCACGCAGTTTGTTTCCAGATTCTGGAAGGCTTTCTGTTCTCGCTTGGGGGTTCGGTTGTCATTCTCTTCTGCTTTCCATCCGCAGTCGAATGGCCAGACAGAGCGCGTCAATCAGAATCTGGAGACATATCTGCGCTGTTTTGTGGCGGAGAATCAGGAGGATTGGTGTTCTTTTTTGTCCCTTGCTGAGTTTGCTTTAAATAACCGTCGTCAGGAGTCCTCTGATAAGTCACCATTTTTTGGTGCATATGGGTTCCATCCGCAGTTTGGGACTTTCTCGGGGGAGGGCTCTTCTGGTTTGCCTGATGAGGACAGATTCTCCTCGTCTTTGTCATCTATTTGGCAAAAGATTCAGGATAATCTAAAGAGCATGAGTGAGAGATATAAGCGTGTGACGGATAAGAGACGTGTGCCTGGTCCGGACCTGAATGTTGGTGATCTGGTGTGGTTGTCTACCAAGAATATCAAATTGAAGGTTCCCTCCTGGAAGTTGGGTCCTAGGTTTATTGGGCCTTACAAGATCCTGTCTGTCATCAATCCTGTTGCCTACCGTCTTGATCTTCCTCAGACTTGGAAGATCCATAATGTTTTTCATAAGTCCTTATTGAAACCTTATGTTCAACCTATTGTACCCTCGCCTTTGCCTCCTCCTCCGATTATGGTTGATGGAAATCTTGAATTTCAGGTCTCTAGGATTGTGGATTCTCGTCTTGTCCGCGGTTCCCTCCAGTACCTCGTTCATTGGGAGGGTTATGGTCCTGAGGAGAGGATGGGGGTCCCAGTGACGGACATTAAGGCATCTCGTCTCATCAGGGCTTTCCATAGGTCCCATCCTGAGAAGGTGGGCTCTGAGTGTCCGGAGTCCACTCCTAGAGGGAGGGGTACTGTCACAGCCAGACAGCTGAGAAGCGCTCACAGGAGCTTCTCAGATCCTCCTCCTTGAATTTCTTTGTTTTGGTTTAGTTTCTCATCTCGTTAGTCTATCTCAGCTGTCATGCAGTTGGACTAATTGCTAACCTTTAAGTTCCTCCCGATAATGCAGTAGTGTGCGGCTGATACAACTTCCTGGAGTGTGTGTGCATGCTGTTCCCAGTTCCCAGTTCCCAGTTGTCTGCTAGTTAAGTGCTGTTTATGTATTTATGATTTTGTCTTTTCTGGATCCAGGTGACCCTGACTCCCTCCGTGTCAGTGTAGGGAGCCGGTGGTCGTGTCCCTTCACTATTGTAGGGTCTTCAGGTAATAGATAGCCGAGGAATGTGGATATGCGGCCATCCACCTTTGGGGTGTTCGCATAGGCTGAGCAGTGAGGGAGAGTGGCAGGTCTATTGCAGGGGTCTCCCTTTGTTCCTTAGTTGTGGATCCAGAGAGACATTGTTTATATGGTATTGTCTTGTTTCCTGTACACCATCCGTGACAATGAGTAATACACACAGTACTCATACAGCCAATGCATTCCAATACAGAAGTATTGGAATGCATTGTAAAAGGGATTAGACCCCCAAAAGTCCCAAAAAAGGGACAAAAAATAAGTTGAAAAAAGTTGAAAAAATAAAGTTTTCCGCCCCAAAAATTAAAATTTTCAAGTAAAAATAAACAAAAACATAATTTTCCCCAAATAAAGTTTAAAAAAATTGGTAAAAAATAGGGGATAAAAAAAAGTATACATATTAGGTATCGCTGCGTCCGTATCGACCGGCTCTATAAACATATCACATCACCTAACCCCTCAGATGAACACCGTAAAAAAAACTAAAAAAAAACTGTGCTAAATAAACCATTTTTTTGTCACCTTACATCACAAAAAGTACAACAGCAAGCGATCAAAAAGGCGTTTGCCCTTCAAAATAGTACCAATCTAACCGTCACCTCATCCCGCAAAAAATTAGCCCCTACCGGAGACAATCGCCCAAAAAATAAAAAAACTATGGCTCAGAATATGGAGACACTAAAACATCATTTTTTATGTTTCAAAAATGATATTATTGTGTAAAACTTACATAAATAAAAAAAAGTATACATATTAGGTATCGCCACATCCGTTATCGACCGGCTCTATAAAAAAATCACATGACCTAACCCCTCAGATAAACACTGTAGAAAATAAAAACTGTGCTTAATAAACAATTTTTTGTCACCTTACATCACAAAAAGTGTAATAGCACCCCAAAATAGTTCCAATCAAACCGGCATCTCATCCCGCAAAAATCATACACTACCCAAAGTAATCGCCCAAAAACTGAAAAAATTATGGCTCTCAGACTATGGAAACACTAAAACATGATTTTTTTGGCTTCAAAAAAGAAATCATTGTGTAAAACGTACATAAATAAAAAAAAGTATACATATTAGGTATCACAGCGTCCGTAATAACTTGCTCTATAAAAATATCACATGACCTAACCCCTCAGGTGAATACCGTAAAAAAATAAATAAAAATGGTGTCAAAAAAGCAATTTTTTGTTACCTTGCCTCACAAAAAGTGTAATATAAAGCAACCAAAAATCATATGCACCCTAAACTAGTACCAACAAAACTGCCACCCTATCCCGTAGTTTCTAAAATGGGGTCACTTTTTTAGAGTTTCTACTCTAGGGGTGCATCAGGGGGGCTTCAAATGGGACATGGTGTCAAAAAAAAACAGTCCTGCAAAATCTGCCTTCCAAAAACCGTATGGCATTCCTTTAGTTCTGCGCCCTGCCGCGTGCCCGTACAGCGGTTTAAGACCACATATGGGGTGTTTCTGTAAACAACAGAATCAGGGCCATAAATATTGAGTTTGGTTTGGCTGTTAACCCTTGCTTTGTAACTGGAAAAAAATTATTAAAATGGAAAATCTGCCAAAAATGTGAAATTTTGAAATTGTATCTCTATTTTCCATTAATTCTTGTGGAACACCTAAAGGGTTAACAACGTTTGTAAAATCAGTTTTGAATACCCTGAGAGGTGTAGTTTCTTAGATGGGGGTCACTTTTATGGAGTTTCTACTCTAGGGGTGCATCAGGGGGGCTTCAAATGGGACATGGTGTCAAAAAAACAGTCCAGCAAAACCTGCCTTCCAAAAACCGTATGGCATTCCTTTCCTTCTGCGCCCTGCCATGTGCCCGTACAGCGGTTTACTACCACAAATGGGGTGTTTCTGTAAACTACAGAATCAGGGCCATAAATATTGAGTTTGGTTTGGCTGTTAACCCTTGCTTTGTAAGTGGAAAAAAATTATTAAAATTGAAAATCTGCCAAAAAAGTGAAATTTTGAAATTGTATCTCTAGATCAGGCACACTTTTAAGGGAACCTGTCATCAACTTTATGCTGACCTCACTAGCATAAATTAGTGACAGAAATGCTGATTTCAGCGGTGTGTCACTCATGAGCTAAAAGTAAGGCCTATTTCACATGGGCGAGTTTTCCACGTGGGTGCAATGCGCGAGGTGAACGCATTGCACCCGCACTGAATCCGGACCCATTCATTACTATGGGGCTGTGCACATGAGCGGTGATTTTCACGCATCACTTGTGCGTTGCGTGAAAATCTCAGCATGCTCTATATTGTTCGTTTTTCATGCAACGCAGGCCCCATAGAAGTGAATAGGGCTGCATGAAAATCGCAAGCATCCGCAAGCAAGTGCGAATGCGGTGCGATTTTCACGCATGGTTGCTAGGTGACGATCGGGATGGGGACCCGATCTTTATTATTTTCCCTTATAACTATGTTATAAGGAAAAATAATAGCATTCTTAATACAGAATGCTTAGTAAAATAGGGATTGAGGGTTTAAAAATAATAAAAAATGTAACTCACCACATCCACTTGTTCGCAAAGCCCGGCTTCTCTTCTTTCTTCTTCTTTGATGACCTGGGATGAAAAGGATCTTTGGTGATGTCACTGCGCTCATCACATGGTCCATCACATGATCCATCACCATGGTGCTGGACCATGTGATGGACCATGTGATGAGCGCAGTAACGTCACCAAAGGTCCTTTTCCTCCCAGGTCATCAAAGAAGAAGAAAGAAGAGAAGCCAGGCTGCGCGAACAAGTGGATGAGGTGAGTTTCATTATTATTATTTTTTTAACCCCTCCATCCCTATTTTACTAAGCATTCTGTATTAAGAATGCTATTATTTTCCCTTATAACCATGTTATAAGGGAAAATAATAAAATCTACACAACACCTAACCCAAACCCGAACTTCTGTGAAGAAGTCCGGGTTCAGGTCTGGGTACCAAACATGCCGATTTTTCTCACGCGCGTGCAAAACGCATTAAAACGCTTTGCACTCACAGGGAAAAATCATGCATTTTCCCGCAACGCACCCGCATCTTTTCCCGCACGTCAGCCGCAACGCCCGTGTGAAAGAGGCCTAAGTGGTTGCTGAGAACCAGCCTCATAATTATTGCACCCCAAGCCTTGAAAAGAGTCAAATCTACTTGAGAAGAGTCATGGTTATTCATAATCTCCTGCTCTCCCCGTCCATCTGCTGATGATTGGCAGTTCTCTCCTAGAGAGAAAAGGGAGAAAACTAGGTAGAATACTGTCAGTCATCAGCAGGTGGGCAGGGAGAGCAGGTGGCCGTGACTCTTTTCAAGGCCTGGGCTCCAATGATTATGATGTTGGTTCTCGGCAACCACTTACTTTTAACTTATAAATGACAGACACCTGAAATCAACGTACCTGTCTCTACTTTATTCTGACGTTAGTATGGGCAGCATAAAGTAGATGACAGGTTCCCTTTAAAAAAAGACCAATTTTCTTTGATTTGCTAGTTCTCTTTTTAGTGTACTAATTAAACCGCTGTGGAATATGGTGGCGCTATATAAATAAATATTATTATTATTATTAACCCCTTCAGGACCCTGCCATTTTTTACCTTAAGGACCAGTCCATTTTTAGCAAATCTGACATGTGTCACTTTATGTGGTGATAACTTTAAAACGCTTTTACTTATCCAAGCCATTCTGAGCTTATTTTCTCATCACATATTGTACAGGGTGGGCCATTTATATGGATACACCTTAATAAAATGGGAATGGTTGGTGATATTAACTTCCTGTTTGTGGCACATTAGTATATGTGAGGGGGGAACTTTTCAAGATGGGTGGTGACCATGGCGGCCATTTTGAAGTCGGCCATTTTGAATCCAACTTTTGTTTTTTCAATAGGAAGAGGGTCATGTGACACATCAAACTTATTGGGAATTTCACACGAAAAACAATGGTGTGCTTGGTTTTAACGTAACTTTATTCTTTCATGAGTTATTTACAAGTTTCTCTTTGTTTACAGCCATTGACATGTCGCCGAGGTTAAGGGCTCTTTCACACTTGCGTTGGCCGGATCCGTCGTGTAGTCCATTTGCCGGAATTACACGCCGGATCCGGAAAAACGCGTGAGAACGCATCATTTTTTCATTCCGGATGCGTCTTTCCGTTTTTTTTTCCGGAGATACGGATCCGGAAATCCTGAATGCAACATTTACGGTTTTTATCCGGATCCGTCGGACGGATCCGGTATGCAGCCGGATCCGTCGTACGGATCCGTCGAAACAGCGGATCCGTCGTGAATTTTTGGGCGGATCCGGTATGCAAAATAAATAAACTAATAAAATATGCAAAATTGTTGGTCTATAAAAGTAGCCTTTTAGGGGACTAGCTCAGATTCTGTTAGGATTGTCGCCAGGATGATGCCTGAACAAGAGTTTGCTTTCAAAGCCCTAATCTTGGTTTCAAGATGGAGGAAACAACAGCGAGATAGACGTCGGCGTCGTCTTCGTCGGTATTGGGTTCATCCAATTTCGTCAGCACGGATTACCGAAGGAGCATTTGAAGTGCTGTACCCGGAATTGCGTCATTATCCTGAAAAATTTAATAATTTTTTTCGCATGAATATGGCTAGCTTTGATGAGCTCCTAGACCGAGTATCACCGAGACTGACCAGGATGGATACGTATTTCCGCAAGAGTGTGTCACCTACAGAACGACTCATGTTGACCATCCGGTAAGATATTGACATATAGATATATTAATTTTAATAATTTATGTGTTGTTTAGTATTTATTTCATTATCAATTTTTTTTGACGATTTTTATAGCAGCTATACTAATCTGGATGTATTTAAATATTACAGGCGGAAAATATATATTGATGCTTTCAAGCAGGGCCGCTGATAGAAATCATGGGGCCCCGTACAGCATACATGACGGGGCCCCCTTCAGCTCCACCCCCTGATCCCTCCTTCAGCCACACCCCTGGCCCCGCCCTTGGCCCCTCCCCAGACGCCGCCTTGAAACAACATGCAGATTTGTCTACAAGTGATATTTATGGCGCTGGGGGGTCGTCTGTGAATGGCGCTGTTATGGAGGGGATCTGTGAATGGCACTGTTATGGAGGGGATCTGTGAATGGCACTTTTATGGAGGGGATCTGTGGATGGCACTGTTATGGAGGGGATCTGTGGATGGCACTGTTATGGAGGGGATCTGTGGATGGCACTGTTATGGAGGGGATCTGTGGATGGCACTGTTATGGAGGGGATCTGTGGATGGCACTGTTATGGAGGGGATCTGTGGATGGCACTGTTATGGAGAGGATCTGTGGATGGCACTGTTATGGAGGGGATCTGTGGATGGCACTGTTATGGGGGATCTGTGGATGGCACTGTTATGGGGGGATCTGTGGATGGCACTGTTATAGAGGGGGATCTGTGGATGACACATACCGTATATAGCATCTTATGCTATGTGTCATCCACAGATACCCCTCCATAACAGTGCCATTCACAGATACCCTCCATAACAGTGCCATCCACAGATCCCCCCCATAACAGTCATCCACAGATCCCCCCATAACAGTGTCATCCACAGATCCCCCCCATAACAGTGTCATCCACAGATCCCCCTCCATAATGGTGCCATCCACAGATCCCCCCCATAAGTGTCATCCACAGACCCCCCGGCCCCCCCATAAGTGTCATCCACATGACAGACCCCCCCCCCCCATAACAGTGCCATCCACGGATCCCCCGCCCTCCCTATAACAGTGCCGTCATGACGTCATCCATATAGATCCCCCCCCGCCACTCACAGTAGTATACATTAATAAATCGGTGCAGCCGTGCAGGCTGCAGACAGTAACTTTAATTTTAGCACAGGCACAGCGCTCATCTCTTTACTAAAATACTACCTTACATTCAGCTCCTGCCTCCTCCCTCCACCCTCCAGCCTCCAGTAACAAGTGCGGGCGGCAGCGCTCACTCACTGACGTCACGCGCCTGCGCCGCCTAGTGGGAGGAGCAGGCGTGTGACGTCAGTGAGTGAGCGCCGCCCCCACACTGCCTGCTGTTACTGGAGCCAGCCCACTGACAGCAAAAAAATTAAAATGGCTCGGGAGTCGGCAGCCCGGGCCCCCCTGCCAGCCGGGCCCGGTACAACTGGGCCAGCTGTACTGGCCTATCAGCGGCCCTGCTTTCAAGTATAGAAAACTCATAACGATATTTCTGATAATTATAGTGAATCAGGCCATATCAAATTTGACAAATCCATAATCTAAAATTTTTATGTATTTCAAATTACTAATCTAATTTTTTTTTCCTCAGCTTTCTGGCTACAGGTGACAGTTTCACGTCGCTACACTACCATTTCCGGCTTGGGATTTCGACGATTTCAACAATAGTAAAAGAGACGTGTCAAGTTTTATGGGAGGAACTGCATGAGGAGTTCATACCTACTCCCAATCAGCAGAGATGGCTTCAAATTGAAAAAACATTTTATGAGGTATGCCAATTTCCGCATTGTGTCGGCGCAGTGGACGGAAAACATATCCGTATTATAAAGCCACCAGGTACCGGATCTGAATTTTTTAATTATAAAAAGTATTTTTCAATTGTTTTAATGGCCATCGCTGATGCTGAGTACCGGTTTGTGGCAGTTGATATTGGTGCATATGGCCGCACCAATGATTCAATGATTTTTAAAAACTCTTTCATGGGACGGAGCGTCTACAATCGGCAATTTGACTTTCCACCTCCTGAACCTATGCCTGGAACCAACAGTCCACCACTGCCATACGTCTTGGTGGGTGATGAAGCTTTCCAAATGTCTGGAAACCTAATTAAACCCTACTCCAGCCGTGGATTGGATGCCACAAAACGCATATTCAATTATCGGTTAACAAGGGCACGAAGAATGGTTGAGTGCACTTTTGGGATCCTTGTCTCTAAATGGAGAGTTTTTTCAAAACCGATTCAGTTGAAGATTGAAACAGTAGACGAAGTGGTAAAGTGTGGGGTAGTTCTTCACAATTTCATACGGAGTAAAGAACCCGCTATTGAGCGAATAATCGAGGACAGCGAAATGACTAGCATTGAAACTTTTGGACCACGTGGTACTGTGGCGGTGTCCGCCATGCGTGATTCATTTGCTGCCTACTTCAGCTCAGATGCTGGACGTTTACAGTGGCAGGACCAGAATGTTTAAATTTGAAATTTTTTACTGTTGAATTTTTTTTTCTCTAAAAAATTGTCCATTAATAAAGTTTATTAACTTTTTCAAATATAGTAGTATGGTGTTTCTTTTTAAATTTATATTATTTTCCCAAAAAATCTTATCACCGCATGAATAGCTACTATCATTGGCTGGCTCCCCAAGCGGTGTGAGAGCATGTCAGGCCTTTATCCACCACACCCTCTCCCACCGCCTGTAGAGCGACATTTCCAGTGTCGCTCCACAAGCGGTGGGAGAGCATGTCAGGCCTTTATCCACCACACCCTCTCCCACCGCCTGTAGAGCGACATTTCCAGTGTCGCTCCACAAGCGGTGGGAGAGCATGTCAGGCCTTTATCCACCACACCCTCTCCCACTGCCTGTAGAGCGACAGTTACAGTGTCGCTCCACAAGCGGTGGGAGAGCATGTCAGGCCTTTATCCACCACACCCTCTCCCACCACCTGTAGAGCGACAGTTCCAGTGTCGCTCCACAAGCGGTGGGAGAGCATGTCAGGCCTTTATCCACCACACCCTCTCCCACCGCCTGTAGAGCGACATTTCCAGTGTCGCTCCACAAGCGGTGGGAGAGCATGTCAGGCCTTTATCCACCACACCCTCTCCCACCGCCTGTAGAGCGACAGTTCCAGTGTCGCTCCACAAGCGGTGGGAGAGCATGTCAGGCCTTTATCCACCACACCCTCTCCCACCGCTTGTAGAGCGACAGTTCCAGTGTCGCTCCACAAGCGGTTTGAGAGCATGTCAGGCCTTTATCCACCACACCCTCTCCCACCGCCTGTAGAGCGACAGTTCCAGTGTCGCTCCACAAGCGGTGGGAGAGCATGTCAGGCCTTTATCCACCACACCCTCTCCCACCGCCTGTAGAGCGACAGTTCCAGTGTCGCTCCACAAGCGGTGGGAGAGCATGTCAGGCCTTTATCCACCACACCCTCTCCCACCGCCTGTAGAGCGACAGTTCCAGTGTCGCTCCACAAGCGGTGGGAGAGCATGTCAGGCCTTTATCCACCACACCCTCTCCCACCGCCTGTAGAGCGACAGTTCCAGTGTCGCTCCACAAGCGGTGGGAGAGCATGTCAGGCCTTTATCCACCACACCCTCTCCCACCGCCTGTAGAGCGACAGTTACAGTGTCGCTCCACAAGCGGTGGGAGAGCATGTCAGGCCTTTATCCACCACACCCTCTCCCACCGCCTGTAGAGCGACAGTTCCAGTGTCGCTCCACAAGCGGTGGGAGAGCATGTCAGGCCTTTATCCACCACACCCTCTCCCACCGCCTGTAGAGCGACAGTTCCAGTGTCGCTCCACAAGCGGTGGGAGAGCATGTCAGGCCTTTATCCACCACACCCTCTCCCACCGCCTGTAGAGCGACAGTTCCAGTGTCGCTCCACAAGCGGTGGGAGAGCATGTCAGGCCTTTATTTTTAGATAAGTAAAAAAAAACACAAGGACACATAAAAACTTTGAATAGAATTTTACTGAATTTTATAAAATAATAATATATATAAATAAAATAATATTAATATAAAATTTCAAACAACAAAAATTACAAATCCTGATATTTAGGATTTGGAGGAGGAGGTTGGGGGGTGGAAGGCAGTGCACGGCTTGATCCCTCTCCACCGTCGTATGTTCTGGTGGACTCTGAAATGTGTGATGTGGGAGGAGAGACAGTGGGAGTATGCAAACGGGATGGGGGATTGGGTGAAGGAGTTGTCCGAGCCAGCGAAGAAGGAGTGGTGAAAGAAGATTGTTGAAAAAAGTTAGGAGGAGAGAGAGAAGAGTGGAGAAAAGGCTCGGGGGTTGTACAATGGGGAGGTGGTTGATGTGGACGGGTTGGAGTTTGCGGAGGTTGGAAGGGGTGAGAAGGTTGGAAGTGGTGAGGAGGTTGTGGTGGGGGATAGGAATGGGAGGGGGGATAGGAATAGGAGGGGGGATAGGATGGTGGTTGGGGGACGGAAGTTGTGCGGTGTCTCAAATCCCACACCGCATCCTCCACCCTGCGTCTGAACTCCAACACCTGGTCGGGCGTGAAGTCCGCCACCAGCTGATTAACTGACGGCCAATAGGGTTGTAGCGGGCCCGGCTGAGAAAACTGGGCCACACACTCCCGCAGACTTCTCAGCTCGGCCTCCATGGCTACAATCCTATTGCTGTAACCACACAAGGTCTCATACAAGAGCCTTGTGAGGTCTTCATAATCAGCTTGGCGGCTTCTACCGGCCCTCTGGCGACGCATCAACGCCTCAAAAAGTGGCGCCATAACGGCTATTGTTGCGTCACCAGAGGGCACCAGTAGAGGACGATTTGGGTCCTGACCAGGTGCTGGAAGAGGTTGAGAGGGATCCGCGGGAGGCAGCTCAGCAGGGACCGCCTCTTGATGACTTTCACAAGGAGGTTCAAGCACCCGAGTACTGCTAGTAGTTCTGTAAAAAAAACAAAAAAGAAAAATTAGCATGTATTTAAAATTGATTTCAACATTTTAACATTTTTTGGGGGAATTTTTTACTTACCTTCGCAGTTCTAGGGTTCTACGTAGGAAGCCTAGGGCAGCCGCATAGCGGTACGGCTGCCGGCGGGTTCCGCCAGACCCACTCGAGCGATTGACCTCCTCATTATAATCTTTCTTATAGCGGTCCCTTATTGAGCGCCATCGCACCATGACTGCCGTCTCTGAAAAATATAAAAATAAACATTACTCTCAAATTACTGGCATTACCAAACTGCAGCCCTACAGCTGTTGCAAAACTACTACTCCCAACATGCCTGGATAGGGCATGATGGGAGTTGTAGTTTTGCCACAGCTGGAGGGCCGCAGTTTGGACATGACAGATAACTAATCAATTTAAAAAATGTAAGGCTACTTACTGCAATCTTCCTGTTGGCCTTCACTGAGGTCGTCCCAATCCGGCACTATTTTGCAACAAATCTCCATCCACAGACTCCGGGTCAGGTGATGATCTGCATGTCGGCGGTCGGTATGGTCCCAGAGTGGGACGCGTTCCTCCACCAGATGGATGAGGAGTTCATTGTCAATATAGAAACCGGATAATTCCTCCTCATCCATTCTGGCAGAGGCCCTTGAACCCTAAAAAAATGAGAAAATAATTTATTAATTTTAAAAAATAATTTAATAATTACACATATGATATAACAAGATTCAATACTGAGAAATACTCACACGTCCCTGACCGCCGCGTGCTCCCCGGCGCCTTGTGGGTGGTTGCTGACGACCTCTTGAGGCAACAGTAGGATTAGACTAAAATAAAAGAATATCAAACTTAATAACCAAAAATTTACCGAATTCAAAAAAAAAAAACACAATACATTTCAAAAAAAAATAAAATACCGATTCATGGTGTCCACCCCCGACTTCCTCCTCTCCCGCTGTCGGAGCAGGGCCGGAATACGTCTCCTCCGTTGACGATTGCTGTAAAAGAAAAAAAATATTAATATTTGGGACATGGATGTGATAATAAAAAAAAACTTTTAAACCTGACATACCGTTTCCAAGCGAACTCGTTGGCTTGGAGGAGAGTTCCCGGACTCACTTGAATAGCCTATTGAAACAATCAAAATTAATTGGTTAATTATTTTTAAATCATTCAAAAAATTCCCTCAAAAATTATACTTACTGGACATTTTTTTCAAAAGTCTGAAGATCACGGCTGTCTCCCAAAAAATATAAGCTAAGAAAAATGAGAACAAAAAGATGAAAGTTAACACATTAATATTAAACAACAGTACCAACCAGGGGACTACTACCCCCAACATCCACCATGCAGTCACCCCAGCCGGCTGCAGTCCCAAAGAAATAGCACTTGGGCCTGAAGCTGGGGTGACTGCATGGTGGGTGCTGGGGGCAGCATTTTCCAGGGGACTACTACCCCCAACATCCACCATGCAGTCACCCCAGCCAGCTGCAGTCCCAAAGAAATAGCACTTGGGCCTGAAGCTGGGGTGACTGCATGGTGGGTGCTGGGGGCAGCATTTTCCAGGGGACTACTACCCCCAACATCCACCATGCAGTCACCCCAGCCAGCTGCAGTCCCAAAGAAATAGCACTTGGGCCTGAAGCTGGGGTGACTGCATGGTGGGTGCTGGGGGCAGCATTTTCCAGGGGACTACTACCCCCAACATCCACCATGCAGTCACCCCAGCCAGCTGCAGTCCCAAAGAAATAGCACTTGGGCCTGAAGCTGGGGTGACTGCATGGTGGGTGCTGGGGGCAGCATTTTCCAGGGGACTACTACCCCCAACATCCACCATGCAGTCACCCCAGCCAGCTGCAGTCCCAAAGAAATAGCACTTGGGCCTGAAGCTGGGGTGACTGCATGGTGGGTGCTGGGGGCAGCATTTTCCAGGGGACTACTCCCCCCATTCCACCATGCAGTCACCCCAGCCAGCTGCAGTCCCAAAGAAATAGCACTTGGGCCTGAAGCTGGGGTGACTGCATGGTGGGTGCTGGGGGCAGCATTTTCCAGGGGACTACTACCCCCAACATCCACCATGCAGTCACCCCAGCCAGCTGCAGTCCCAAAGAAATAGCACTTGGGCCTGAAGCTGGGGTGACTGCATGGTGGGTGCTGGGGGCAGCATTTTCCAGGGGACTACTACCCCCAACATCCACCATGCAGTCACCCCAGCCAGCTGCAGTCCCAAAGAAATAGCACTTGGGCCTGAAGCTGGGGTGACTGCATGGTGGGTGCTGGGGGCAGCATTTTCCAGGGGACTACTACCCCCAACATCCACCATGCAGTCACCCCAGCCAGCTGCAGTCCCAAAGAAATAGCACTTGGGCCTGAAGCTGGGGTGACTGCATGGTGGGTGCTGGGGGCAGCATTTTCCAGGGGACTACTACCCCCAACATCCACCATGCAGTCACCCCAGCCAGCTGCAGTCCCAAAGAAATAGCACTTGGGCCTGAAGCTGGGGTGACTGCATGGTGGGTGCTGGGGGCAGCATTTTCCAGGGGACTACTACCCCCAACATCCACCATGCAGTCACCCCAGCCAGCTGCAGTCCCAAAGAAATAGCACTTGGGCCTGAAGCTGGGGTGACTGCATGGTGGGTGCTGGGGGCAGCATTTTCCAGGGGACTACTCCCCCCATTCCACCATGCAGTCACCCCAGCCAGCTGCAGTCCCAAAGAAATAGCACTTGGGCCTGAAGCTGGGGTGACTGCATGGTGGGTGCTGGGGGCAGCATTTTCCAGGGGACTACTACCCCCAACATCCACCATGCAGTCACCCCAGCCAGCTGCAGTCCCAAAGAAATAGCACTTGGGCCTGAAGCTGGGGTGACTGCATGGTGGGTGCTGGGGGCAGCATTTTCCAGGGGACTACTACCCCCAACATCCACCATGCAGTCACCCCAGCCAGCTGCAGTCCCAAAGAAATAGCACTTGGGCCTAAAGCTGGGGTGACTGCATGGTGGGTGCTGGGGGCAGCATTTTCCAGGGGACTACTACCCCCAACATCCACCATGCAGTCACCCCAGCCAGCTGCAGTCCCAAAGAAATAGCACTTGGGCCTGAAGCTGGGGTGACTGCATGGTGGGTGCTGGGGGCAGCATTTTCCAGGGGACTACTACCCCCAACATCCACCATGCAGTCACCCCAGCCAGCTGCAGTCCCAAAGAAATAGCACTTGGGCCTGAAGCTGGGGTGACTGCATGGTGGGTGCTGGGGGCAGCATTCCCCAGGGGACTACTACCCCCAACATCCACCATGCAGTCACCCCAGCCAGCTGCAGTCCCAAAGAAATAGCACTTGGGCCTGAAGCTGGGGTGACTGCATGGTGGGTGCTGGGGGCAGCATTTTCCAGGGGACTACTACCCCCCGAAATTCATTAGCTGCCTCCTACATGCATCTACTATGTCTAGGACATAGTAGATGCATGTATTTAATGTTTTTTAAAGACAAAACACACACTGAACACTCACCTCCAGGAGCTGATGACACCACCTGTCCTCTCCCGCGCGGGTTGTCTGGGGAAGTTCGCGCCAGCCAAGACCTTCCTACTTCCTGGCGCAGGCGCAGACGCAACTTTCGGATCCGTCGTTGCGTCGTAACAACTGAAGATGTTAGGACGGATCCGGAATAATACATTTCAATGGGCTATTATTCCGGATCCGTCGATGCGGCAAGTGTTCCGGATTTTTGGCCGGAGCAAAAAGCGCAGCATGCTGCGGTATTTTCTCCGGCCAAAAAACGTTCCGTACCGGAACTGAAGACATCCTGATGCATCCTGAACGGATTTCTCTCCATTCAGAATGCATTAGGATAATCCTGATCAGGATTCTTCCGGCATAGAGCCCCGACGACGGAACTCTATGCCGGAACACAACGACGCAGGTGTGAAAGAGCCCTAACACGTGAGGAGCGGATAGAAATTGTGTTGATGTCTGGTGAACGCAGTAACCGGGTCATTGCAGCAGATTTCAATGCAAGACACCCTACGAGACCACCCATCTCCCATGCTACAATTAGCAAACTGCTTGCTAAGTTTTGTGAAACTGGTTCAGTGTTGGATTTGCCAAAATGTGGACGCATAAAATCTGTCTCTAATGAAGAAACATCAGTGGCTGTCCTAGCTTCATTCAGCAAGAGCCCACAGCGTAGCACTCGCCGCATGTCACTGGAGAGTGGCATTAGTCGAACATCCCTTCGGCGGATATTAGCTACTCACAAATGGCACCCTTACAAACTCCAGCTACTGCAGCATCTCAACGAGGATGACCCAGATCGGCGCACTGAATTTGCAGAATGGGCAAAACAAAAATTGGAACAGGACCCTCAGTTTACGCAGAAGATTTTGTTCAGTGATGAGGCAAACTTTTATGTGAATGGTGAAGTTAACAAACAAAACCACCGCTATTGGTCTGACACTAACCCACATTGGATAGATCCCCCCAAGACTGTTGGAACAAAAAAATTGTTGGTATGGTGTGGTATATGGGGTACAAAGATAGTGGGGCCATTCTTCATCAATGGAAACCTCAAGGCCACTGGATATGCGAAATTGCTACATGATGATGTGTTTCCCTCTTTATGCACTGAAGCTGGCACGTTCCCTGAATTTTTCCAGCAAGATGGTGCACCACCACATTATGGGTGTCAGGTCCGAGCATTCCTAGATGAACAGTTTCCTGGAAAGTGGATTGGTTGTCGTGGGCCAGTTGAATGGCCCCCAAGGTCTCCCGATATGACCCCCTTAGACTTTTATCTTTGGGGTCATCTGAAGGCAATTGTCTATGCTGTGAAGACACGAGATGTGCAGCACCTGAAACTACGGATACTGGAAGCCTGTGCTAGCATTTCTCCTGCGGTGTTGCTATCAGTGTGTGAAGAGTGGGAGAAGAGGGTTGCATTGACAATCCAACACAATGGGCAGCACATTGAACACATTTTATAAGTGGTCAGAAACTTGTAAATAACTCATGAAAGAATAAAGTTACGTTAAAACCAAGCACACCATTGTTTTTCTTGTGAAATTCCCAATAAGTTTGATGTGTCACATGACCCTCTTCCTATTGAAAAAACAAAAGTTGGATTCAAAATGGCGGACTTCAAAATGGTTACCACCCATCTTGAAAAGTTTCCCCCCTCACATATACTAATGTGCCACAAACAGGAAGTTAATATCACCAACCATTCCATTTTATTAAGGTGTATCCATATAAATGGCCCACCCTGTACTTCATGACAGTGCTAAATTTGAGTCAAAATATAAAAATTTTATTTATAAAAAAAATACCAAATTTACTGAAAAATTAGGAAAAATGTACAATTTCTCTGCTTTTAAAACAGATAATGATACCTGATATAATAGTTATTACTTTACATTTCCCATATGTCTACTTCATTTTTGGATCATTTAGTAAATTACATTTTCTTTTTTGGGGGACGTTAGAAGGCTTAGAAGTTTAGAAGCAAATCTTAACATTTTTAAGAAAATTTCCAAAGCCCAATAAATTTTTAAGGACCAGTTAAGGTCTGAAGTCACTTTGTGGGTCTTACATAATAAACCACCCATAAATGAACCCATTTTAGAAACTACACCCCTCAAGGTATTCAAAACTGATTTTACAAACTTTGTTAACTCTTTAGGTGTTCCACAAGAATTAAAGGAAAATGTAGATGAAATTTCAGAATTTAACTTTTTTGGCCGATTTTCCATTTTAATCCATTTTTTTCCGCTAACAAAGCAAGGGTTAACAGCCAAACAAAACTCAATATTTATTACCCTGATTCTGTAGTTTACAGAAACACCCCATTTGTGATCGTAAACTGTTGTACGGGCACATGTTAGGGCGCAGAAGAAAAGGAGCGCCATATGGTTTTTGGAGGGCAGATTTCACTAGGATAATTTTAAGTTGCCATGTCACATTTGAAGACCCCCTGATGCACCCCTAGAGTAGAAACTCCATAAAAGTGACCCCATTTTCGAAACTACAGGATAATGTCATGGGAAACACAGAGAGGAAATGCACCAAACAGAAATGCTACTGACTATACTGGGAAGTCATACATGCAGGTATTAAAAGCTGAGACTTTCGCCAATATGTTCCAGTCAGGAAGATATCGGAGCCCATCAATGCACCACGTCACGGTCACTCAGCATGGCAAAGGGTCCTAGCCGCTACTCTAACTATGGTGTGAACATGGTCTGGGGGTGATATAATTCATCACATGGTCTGGCATAGGTGTGGCTCACGGCCTGGCCTCATTCACATTGTACTACCACAGTATTCATGCTGGGCCTTTGTGTGGAGGCTTGGCTGTGTGCTGAATTATATCACCCCCAGACCATGTTCACACCATAGTTAGAGTAGCGGCTAGGACCCTTTGCCATGCTGAGTGACCGTGACGTGGTGCATTGATGGGCTCCGATATCTTCCTGACTGGAACATATTGGCGAAAGTCTCAGCTTTTAATAACTGCATGTATGACTTCCCAGTATAGTCAGTAGCATTTCTGTTTGGTGCATTTCCTCTCTGTGTTTCATATGTTTATTTGCTACATTCTGTGTAGTTTGCTTCTTGTGGTGCATGTGGACCGCGTCGACATCCTCCATTGTATGCATATTTTGCTGGGGTTAGTCGATTATTGCGGTCCACATGCGGTGGGGCTGCTCCCCCAATAAATAGACACGCCACAGTGTCAGGGGCTGAGCAGCTCCTCCAGAATTGCCACTTCATTTCTGTGTTTTTGTCTTGTTAGATTTGAGTGTGTTTGGACACTCTGTTGCACCTGGTAACTTCCATCACATGGTCTGGCATAGGTGTGGCTCACGGCCTGGCCTCATTCACATTGTACTACCACAGTATTCATGCTGGGCCTTTGTGTGGAGGCTTGGCTGTGTGCTGAATTATATCACCCCCAGACCATGTTCACACCATAGTTAGAGTAGCGGCTAGGACCCTTTGCCATGCTGAGTGACCGTGACGTGGTGCATTGATGGGCTCCGATATCTTCCTGACTGGAACATATTGGCGAAAGTCTCAGCTTTTAATACCTGCATGTATGACTTCCCAGTATAGTCAGTAGCATTTCTGTTTGGTGCATTTCCTCTCTGTGTTTCATATGTTTATTTGCTACATTCTGTGTAGTTTGCTTCTTGTGGTGCATGTGGACCGCGTCGACATCCTCCATTGTATGCATATTTTGCTGGGGTTAGTCGATTATTGCGGTCCACATGCGGTGGGGCTGCTCCCCCAATAAATAGACACGCCACAGTGTCAGGGGCTGAGCAGCTCCTCCAGAATTGCCACTTCATTTCTGTGTTTTTGTCTTGTAGGATAATGTCATGGTCTTACCTTCTTGCTGTTCTCCTTCGTTTGACATGTGCTGGCGGCCATCTTGGTTTCTGGGTTTCTTGTAGCCTTCCACCCTGCGGCTCCTCCTTCCCACTGGGAGGAGCTGGATGCCTAGCTCATATATATAGGAGGTCTGTGGCTTCAGTTCCTTGCTTGGTCCTCTTGTGTTCACATGCTTCTAAGACTGCTGCTGCTTCTGGTTCCTGATCCTGGCTTCGTCTGACTACCCTGCTGGTTCCTGATCCTGGCTTCGTCTGACTACCCTGCTGGTTCCTGATCCTGGCTTCGTCTGACTACCCTGCTGGTTCCTGATCCTGGCTTCGTCTGACTACCCTTCTGGTTCCTGACCTCTGGCTTTGCAAAGACTCTGCTCGGTTTCACCATCCGTTTGGACTTTTGCTTTTCAGCTTTATTTTCAATAAAGCCTTCTTATTTTCTCTTATCTCTTGTTGTACGTCTGGTTCATGGTTCCGTGACACTAGGACCAAGCCATGAATTCTGACGGTACAGGGCCATCCTCGCTACCCACGCTGGTTGCCAGACTTGATCAGCAGGATCACCTGTTGGGTCGGTTCGCTGTGGCGTTGCAAACCCTGCTTGAACGCACGGCTCATTTCGCTCCCGTTGCCGATGGGTCGGTTGTCGCTCCTGGGCTCGCTCCTACTGCCGCTCCGGTTGTTGCGCCAGAGTCTACCCCGACACCTGTTGTTGCGCCTGCGGTGTTTCGGGGTATGACCGGTTCTGCCCCTCTTCCACAGCGCTTTGGGGGAGAGCCAACTCAGTGCCGAGGTTTCCTTAACCAGGTGGGCATTTATTTCGAGTTGCTGCCACATGCCTTTCCTACTGAGAGATCAAAGGTGGGCTTCTTGATCTCGCTGCTCTCGGACAAGGCCTTGGCCTGGGCCAGCCCTTTATGGGAGAACAACAATCCGGTGGTTGCCGAGTTTTCCGGTTTTGTTGCTTCTCTTCGGAAGGTATTCGATGTGCCGGCTCGTGCTGCCTCTGCTGCGAAGCTCCTTATGTCCATCAGACAGGGTTCACGATCCGTAGCTGAATACGCCATTGAGTTTCGTACCCTGGCAGCAGAGGTGGGCTGGAATAATGAGGCTCTGGTCGCTGCTTTCTCTCATGGTCTCTCGGATGCCTTGAAGGATGAGGTTGCAGCTAAGGACCTACCAGTTGAGCTCGAGTCTCTTATTTCTTTCCTGATTTTGATTGACACCAGACTCAGGGAGAGACCTTCCTTTAAGGAGAACCTGCGGAGGTCTTCTAACAGATTGGTGCCTACGTTTGCTGTCCCACCCGTGCCTCCCTCTCCTCCCACGCCTCCTGGGGATGACTTGTCTGGGGGTGAACCCATGCAGCTGGGGTTTGCTCGCCTGTCCGAGGGGGAGAGGGCACTCCGGAGACGCGAGGGCCGATGCATGTACTGTGGTCTCGGTGGGCATTTTCGGTTGGCATGTCCGAACCGTCCAGGGAAACGCTCGTACCTGAGATCCTGTCGGGGGCAGATCTTGGGTGGAGTCTCCTCGTCCCCGGTTTCCCGTGTTGACAAACCACTGATCACTGTTGTCCTCTCCTGGGTCGGGGGCTCGGTGACGACCCAGGCGTTGGTGGACTCTGGTGCTGGTGGTTTGTTCATTGATAGTGTGTTCGCTGCCGCCAATTCCATTCCTCTGCAGGCTCGAGGTTCCCCACTGGCTCTTGAGGCGATAGACGGCAGACCCCTTCTGCCGCCACACGTGACTCATGAGACCCTTCCAGTGGGGATAGCCATTGGTGCCGTTCACAGAGAGTCGGTCTGCCTCCAGGTTATTTCGTCTCCACACTACTCGGTGGTCTTGGGGTACCCCTGGCTCCAGAAGCATAATCCGACTTTCGATTGGAGATCGGTCGAGATCCTCTCGTGGTCACCGCAGTGTGGGGCTAGTTGCATCCATGGGTCTGTCAAGTTGCTGTGTACTTCCTCGGACTCTCTGTTGCCTCCTGAATACGAGGAGTACCGGGATGTATTCGATAAGGTGCGCGCGGTTGCCCTACCTCCGCACCGCCCATACGATTGTGCCATAGAGTTACAATCTGGTGCCGTTCCTCCTCGTGGCAAAGTCTATCCACTGTCGGTAGCGGAGAATGAGGCCATGGAGGAGTACGTGAGGGAGGCGCTTTCACGCGGACACATTCGCAAATCTTCGTCCCCGGCAGGGGCTGGATTTTTCTTTGTGAAAAAGAAGGGCGGTGAGTTGAGGCCTTGCATCGATTACAGGGGTCTCAATCGCATCACGGTCAAGAACGCTTACCCGATACCCTTGATTTCCGAGCTGTTCGATCGCCTTAAAGGGGCCACGGTCTTTACCAAACTCGACCTGAGGGCGGCATATAACCTGGTAAGGATCAAGGCGGGCGATGAGTGGAAGACCGCGTTTAACACCAGGACCGGTCATTATGAATCCTTGGTTATGCCCTTTGGGTTGTGCAATGCGCCCGCAGTCTTTCAGGAATTCATCAACGATGTTTTCCGTGACCTGTTGCAGCAGTGTGTGGTGGTCTATTTGGATGACATCTTGGTATATTCTGAATCCATGGAGGACCACATTCTGGATGTCAGACGAGTGTTGCAACGGTTACGAGAGAACAAGCTGTTCGGTAAGCTTGAGAAATGCGAATTTCACCGATCCCAGGTAACCTTCTTAGGTTACATCATTTCCGCTGAGGGGTTCTCCATGGATCCTGAGAAGGTTTCGGCTGTCTTACAGTGGCCCCAGCCCAGTGGTCTTCGTTCCCTGCAGCGCTTTTTGGGCTTCGCCAATTATTATAGGAAGTTCATCAGGGACTTTTCCATGCTGGCCAAGCCTCTCACGGATCTGACCAGGAAGGGCAGTAATTCCCAGGTCTGGCCGCTCGAGGCCATCCGAGCTTTTGAGGCCCTAAAGTCCGCCTTTGTGTCGGCTCCGATTCTGTCGCATCCCAACCCTGGGTTGCCCTTTGTCCTCGAGGTGGACGCGTCTGAGACGGGAGTAGGCGCCCTTCTGTCTCAGCGTAGAACACCAGAGGGTCCTCTGCTTCCTTGTGGGTTTTACTCCCGGAAACTGTCTTCCGCGGAGTGCAACTATCAGATTGGTGACAGGGAGTTATTGGCCATCGTGCAGGCCCTTAAAGAATGGAGGCACTTGCTCGAGGGTTCGGTGGTTCCGGTTCTCATCCTGACGGACCACAAGAATCTGACCTACCTTTCTGAGGCCAAGAGATTGACACCACGTCAGGCCAGATGGGCTCTGTTCTTGTCACGTTTTAATTACGTGGTCTCCTACCTACCCGGTTCCAAGAACATCAGGGCGGATGCCTTATCACGGCAGTACTCCGAGCTGTCCAGGGAGGAGTCGATTCCGACTTCGGTCATACCTCCGAATCAGATCTTGGCCGCCATTCGCACCAGCCTGACCTCTCCCCTGGGTGAGCAGATTTTGGCGGCTCAATCTGGTGCTCCCTCTGGGAGACCCAACGGCAGATGTTTTGTGCCTGAGGAGTTGCGCACTCGGTTGTTGCGAACCTATCATAACTCCAAGACCGCGGGGCATCCTGGAAAGAATCAGCTGTCCTGGGCTGTTTCACGTCTGTTCTGGTGGCCTTCCCTACGTTCCGACATCGCCGCATATGTAGCGGCATGCTCCGTTTGTGCCCAGAGTAAGTCCCCTCGGCACCTTCCGTTGGGCCTTCTGCAACCCATAGCCACCGGGGAGCGCCCATGGTCACACCTGGGGATGGATTTCATTGTGGACCTCCCTGCATCCCGAGGCCATACGGTCATTCTCATGATTGTGGATCGGTTTTCCAAAATGTGCCACTGTGTTCCTCTCAAGAAGTTACCCTCTGCACAAGAGTTGGCCACGATTTTTGCCAGGGAGGTCTTTCGGTTGCACGGTTTGCCCAAGGAGATTGTGTCGGATCGGGGGAGTCAGTTTGTGTCCAGGTTCTGGCGCGCCTTTTGCTCCCAGTTGGGGATTTATCTCTCCTTCTCCTCGGCCTACCACCCTCAGTCCAATGGGGCCGCTGAACGATCCAATCAGGCCTTGGAGCAATTCCTTCGTTGCTATGTCTCCGATCACCAAGACAATTGGGTTGACCTCCTGCCTTGGGCTGAGTTTGCCAGGAACACGGCGGTGAACTCTTCCTCTGGGACGTCTCCCTTCATGGCCAATTATGGGTTCCAACCTGCCGTGTTACCGGAGGTATTCTCTCCCCAGGATATTCCGGCTGTGGAGGATCACCTTTCCGTCCTACGTGCTTCTTGGGTACAGATCCAGAAGTCCCTTGAGGTCTCTGCGCAGCGCCAGAGACTCCAGGCTGATCGCAGACGAGCGCCTGCTCCTTCCTACCAGGTCGGAGACCGTGTATGGTTGTCCACCCGCAACCTCAACCTTCGAGTGCCCACTCCCAAGCTGGCGCCTCGCTTTGTTGGTCCCTTCCGAGTGCTTCGCAGGGTAAACCCGGTAGCCTATGCCCTTGCGCTTCCTCCTGGCATGCGGATCTCCAACGTGTTTCATGTCTCCCTGTTGAAGCCACTGGTGTGTAATCGTTTCACTTCCTCGGTTCCTCGGCCTCGTCCGGTCCAAGTGGGCAATCGTGAGGAATATGAGGTGAGCAATATCCTGGACTCACGCCTGGTCCGCGGTCGGTTGCAGTTTTTGGTCCATTGGCGTGGTTATGGTCCAGAGGAGCGTTCCTGGGTTCCCTCCGCAGATGTCCATGCTCCTGCCTTGCTCCGAGCCTTCCACGCACGCTTCCCTCAGAAACCGTTTTGTGCTCCGCGGAGGAGGGGCCCTTGATGGGGAGGTACTGTCATGGTCTTACCTTCTTGCTGTTCTCCTTCGTTTGACATGTGCTGGCGGCCATCTTGGTTTCTGGGTTTCTTGTAGCCTTCCACCCTGCGGCTCCTCCTTCCCACTGGGAGGAGCTGGATGCCTAGCTCATATATATAGGAGGTCTGTGGCTTCAGTTCCTTGCTTGGTCCTCTTGTGTTCACATGCTTCTAAGACTGCTGCTGCTTCTGGTTCCTGATCCTGGCTTCGTCTGACTACCCTGCTGGTTCCTGATCCTGGCTTCGTCTGACTACCCTGCTGGTTCCTGATCCTGGCTTCGTCTGACTACCCTGCTGGTTCCTGATCCTGGCTTCGTCTGACTACCCTTCTGGTTCCTGACCTCTGGCTTTGCAAAGACTCTGCTCGGTTTCACCATCCGTTTGGACTTTTGCTTTTCAGCTTTATTTTCAATAAAGCCTTCTTATTTTCTCTTATCTCTTGTTGTACGTCTGGTTCATGGTTCCGTGACAGATAAGGTGGCAGTTTTGTTGGTACTATTTTAGGGTGCATATGATTTTTGGTTGCTCTATATTACACTTTTTGTGAGGTAAAATAACAAAAATAGCTGTTTTGGCACAGTTTTTATTTTTTGTTTTTTTTACAGTGTTCATCTGACAGGTTAGATCATGTGCTATTTTTATAGAGCAGGTTGTTACGGATGTGACAATACCAAATTTCTTTGGTTGTTTGTTTCAGTTTTACATAATAAAGCATTTTTGAAAAAAAAAAAAATTGTGTCTCCATATTCTAAAAGCCATAGTTTTTTATATTTTTTGGGAGACTGTCTTATGTAGGGGCTCATTTTTTTTGGTATGAGATGACGTACTATTTTAGGGTACATATGACTTTTTGATCGGTCGGTATTACACTTTTTGTGATGTAAGGTAACAAAAAATTGCTTTTTTGACACACTTTATTTTTTATGGTGTTCACCTGAGGGATTAGAGCATGTGATATTTTTATACAGCAGGTTCTTATGGACGTGGAAATACCTAATATGTATACTTTTTATTTATTTATTTTAGTTTTACAGCATTAAATGCATTTTTGAAACAACAAAAAAGTCATATTTCAGTGTCTCCATATTCTGAAAGCCATAGTTTTTTAATTTTATGGCGACTGTCTTAGATAGGGTCTCATTTTTTGCAGGATGAGATGACGGTTTGATTGGTACTATTTTAGGGTGCGTATGACTTTTTGATCGCTTGGTATAACACTTTTTGTGATGTAAGGTGACAAAAAATAGCTTTTTTGACACCATTTTTATTTTATTTTACTTTTACGGTGTTCACCTGAGGGGTTAGGCCATGTGATGTTTTAATAGACCTGGTTGTTACGGACACAGCAATACATAATATGTATACTTTTTTATTTTTTTTCACTTTTAACACAATAAAAGCGTTTTTGAAACAAAAAAAGTCATGTTTTATTGTCTCCATATTCTGAGAGCCATAGTTTTTTTTTATTTTTTGCCCGATTGTTTTATATAGGGGCTAATTTTTTGCGGGATGAGGTGATGTGTTGATTGGTACTATTTTGGGGGGCATACACCTTTTTGATCACAAAAAAAATCATTCTTTTAGCATAGTTTTTATTTTATTTTTTCTACGGCGTTCAGGTGAGGGGGTGGATAATGTGATATTTTTATAAAGCCGGTCGTTACGGACGCGGCAATACCCAATATGTCTGGTTTTCTTTTTTTTTTTCTTTTACAATTTTATGTGTTTTATTTTGGGAAATGTAATATCTATTTTTTTTTTTACTTGAAACGAAAAAAATAATTCTTATGAAAAACGCTTTTTTTTTACTTTTTATTTTTGTCCCACTCTGGGACTTCAACTTCTGGGGTCTGATCCCCTCTGCAATGCATTATAATACATCCTGCATTGTAATACTTTGCATGTCAGCTTGTATGCTGACAGCCTGCTTGTGAGACCCAGCCTAACGGCTGGATCTCACAGGCTTCCGTAGAAGGCAAGCCCCGATGCCTATGGAAGGCATCGGGCTTGCCTTCTCTGCCATCGGGTCCCCGCCACTGCAGCGCAGGGACCCGATGAAGATGCGGAGGGCACCCGTACCCTCCGCAAACCTTCTGTATGCCAAGGTCAGCTTTGACTGCGGCAGTTTTCACAGATGGTGGAGTATGCAGCAGTGGCCCGGCTGTCAGTGACTGCCAGGTCCGTGCCGCTGATCAGGCTGGCGCAGCTCCTGCACCTGCCTGATCAGCCCGCCGTACATGTACCGCACTGGTCCTTATGTGACGTCCACCAGCGCCGTACATGTCCTGGTCCTCTACGGGTTAAAGCTAAGAGTATACTATGATGCTTGTAGTTACTATCAGCAACCACAGTGGGCAGCAGTGCTGTAGAAACTAATGCAGTGCCCTATGCTGTCCTCATTACATCTGCGTCAGGGCCAGCGTCAGCACCCGGCATACCCGGGCAAGTGCCGGGGCCCGCTGCGTAGTGGCGTATGAAGGGGAAGTCAGTCCACCCCGGGTGCAAGCTCTCTGGGGGGTGCTGGGCCGTATTGATGGAAGCGCTCATTGCTAGAGAGCAGGGGAGCTGGTGGCCTTTCATTCACTAACCGCAGCAACTTTTCTCCTCCAGGCCCGGCCCAGTGGTGACGTTGTGACATGTGTCACACTGCTTCAGCGGGCTGGAGGAGAGAAGGAGCGCAGGGAGATGAGCTGCTGTTATTGAATGAAGGGATTGCCGGCTCTCCTGCGCTCCAGCAATGATAGGTATGTGAGGGCTCCATTGGGAGGTCATTATACCATGTGAGGGCCCCTTACACAGTATACTGATCACCAGTGCCCCCCCCCTCCCACACACAGTAAAATTACCCCCAGTGCCCTCCATTTAATCTAACTATCCCCAAGGACCCTCCATTCAGTATAATGACCCCCAGAGCTCCCATTCTGTATATTGACCCCCAATGATCCCCATACAGTATAATGACCCCCAGTGCCCCTTCCATAGTATGACCCCCAGTGAGGGGGCCACTGGGGGTCATTATACTGTGTGCGGGCCACTAGGGGTCATTATTCTGAATGGGAGACACTGGGGGTCATTATTCTGAATAGAGGGCCCCTGGGGGTCATTATATTGTGTGTGGAACCACTGGTGTTCATTATACTGTGTGGGGGCATTGGGTGGACCAACATACTGTGTGAAGGGTCACTATACTTTCTGCGGGGCACTGGGGGTTATTATACAGTGTGGGAGCCACAGGGGGGTCATGTAAATGTAAAAAAATGCCACAAGAGGGCCCACTGAGATATATCACCCAAGGGCCCACATGAACCTGGTGCCGGCCCTGATCTACGTGGAGATAAAAAAGGCAGAAGAGGGCACTCCATCGTGAAAACACCTTTAAAACACTATACATTGAGTGCTCTGTATGCTCACCAGAGGTGTTTGTGCTGATACCAGGCACAACTGTAGTGAATGCTCATAAACAGCCTGCGGTGAGATGAGCTGCCGCTCCCTTCTGCTGGGCTCTCCAACACACATTCCAATATACACTGCGTGCAGAATTATTAGGCAAATGAGTATTTTGACCACATCATCCTCTTTATGTATGTTGTCTTACTCCAAGCTGTATAGGCTCGAAAGCCTACTACCAATTAAGCATATTAGGTGATGTGCATCTCTGTAATGAGAAGGGGTGTGGTCTAATGACATCAACACTTTATATTAGGTGTGCATAATTATTAGGCAACTTCCTTTCCTTTGGCAAAATGGGTCAAAAGAAGGACTTGACAGGCTCAGAAAAGTCAAACATAGTGAGATATCTTGCAGAGGGATGCAGCACTCTTAAAATTGCAAAGCTTCTGAAGCGTGATCATCGAACAATCAAGCGTTTCATTCAAAATAGTCAACAGGGTTGCAAGAAGCGTGTGGAAAAACCAAGGCGCAAAATAACTGCCCATGAACTGAGAAAAGTCAAGCGTGCAGCTGCCAAGATGCCACTTGCCACCAGTTTGGCCATATTTCAGAGCTGCAACATCACTGGAGTGCCCAAAAGCACAAGGTGTGCAATACCCAGAGACATGGCCAAGGTAAGAAAGGCTGAAAGACGACCACCACTGAACAAGACACACAAGCTGAAACGTCAAGACTGGGCCAAGAAATATCTCAAGACTGATTTTTCTAAGGTTTTATGGACTGATGAAATGAGAGTGAGTCTTGATGGGCCAGATGGATGGGCCCGTGGCTGGATTGGTAAAGGGCAGAGAGCTCCAGTCCGGCTCAGACGCCAGCAAGGTGGAGTACTGGTTTGGGCTGGTATCATCAAAGATGAGCTTGTGGGGCCTTTTCGGGTTGAGGATAGAGTTAAGCTCAACTCCCAGTCCTACTGCCAGTTTCTGGAAGACACCTTCTTCAAGCAGTGGTACAGGAAGAAGTCTGCATCCTTCAAGAAAAACATGATTTTCATGCAGGACAATGCTCCATCACACGCGTCCAAGTACTCCACAGCGTGGCTGGCAAGAAAGGGTATAAAAGAAGAAAATCTAATGACATGGCCTCCTTGTTCACCTGATCTTAACCCCATTGAGAACCTGTGGTCCATCATCAAATGTGAGATTTACAAGGAGGGAAAACAGTACACCTCTCTGAACAGTGTCTGGGAGGCTGTGGTTGCTGCTGCACGCAATGTTGATGGTGAACAGATCAAAACACTGACAGAATCCATGGATGGCAGGCTTTTGAGTGTCCTTGCAAAGAAAGGTGGCTATATTGGTCACTGATTTGTTTTTGTTTTGTTTTTGAATGTCAGAAATGTATATTTGTGAATGTTGAGATGTTATATTGGTTTCACTGGTAAAAATAAATAATTGAAATGGGTATATATTTGTTTTTTGTTAAGTTGCCTAATAATTATGCACAGTAATAGTCACCTGCACACACAGATATCCCCCTAAAATAGCTAAAACTAAAAACAAACTAAAAACTACTTCCAAAAATATTCAGCTTTGATATTAATGAGTTTTTTGGGTTCATTGAGAACATGGTTGTTGTTCAATAATAAAATTAATCCTCAAAAATACAACTTGCCTAATAATTCTGCACTCCCTGTAGTGGAAAATAAAATGAAAAAAAAAAAACTTTAAAAAGCAGGGTATGAGGTGCTGGCAATAAAATTATGGTTTATATAAAAAAAGATAAAAGTGGATTACAGGTATTGTGTAACGTGTTTTGGAGACGTCTCCTTCTTCAGACACACACTGAGCATAAAGTCTGTTTGATCCATAGCTACTTGTAAGAAGGGTAATAAGCACTTCATGTTTGTGTCAACAAAATAAAAGTTGGTCTAAAAGCCCTGTTGATATATTTCTGGATTTAGCTAGAAGTGCTTTACACTTTATTTCTCTCTTCCCTTTTCCGTGTGAATAGTGAATTGCTAAAAATTTTTTTTTACATGGACTAGTGATCAAGGCCACTGCTCTGTCATGACGTTTACTGTATATGTTCTTTGCTTTGCATCTACCATAATTGTTTACATTTTTATCCAAAACGGGTATTGTTTTTATACTCAATATTAATAGAAAACACATTTTGGCAGTTTTTTTTTAAATCTTTTTTTTCCATTTTGGCAGCACTGTACAAAATATTGTCCTTCTGTAGTAGACAGTACAAATGATAAAAACTCCTACATTGATAGTTAATTCTTTGTCAGTTTACTGCTGCTATGAGCGGAAGATGTTATCTGCCTGGTGTAGAATAGGAACAAGAGTATAACAGCTCCATTGTTCTCTTGATAGGCCTAGATGAAGTGGCCCATGGAAGAGCACTGCACTTACCACTAACATCTGATGCTCTAATTGAGTCACTTAAGCTTTTACCTCTCTGGCCGCAGTGATGGTCTGACTGAGACAATTATTCGAAACTGTTTGCCAAGAGAAAGGTCCAAACAAAGAGGAGGTTGAAGAGCCAGGACAGGAAGCAGAATACACAGAGTAACTTAAAAAATATATATATCTAGAAAACATATAGGCTGTTATTATGTGCTAAAATATTGATTTAAGCGTTTCTATAATGTTTCAAAAGTCTTCTTATAATTTGAACACAATTAACGCCTTTAAAAACATAACTTGGACAATCCCTTTAAAGGGTTGTACTAGCATAAGAGCTTATCACCTACCTATCCACAGGTATCAAGTATCTGATCGTGGAGTTCTGGCTGCTAGGATGGTGATGAGAATGGAGTCTGAGTTCCCACAGTTGAAAGGAGAGAAGGTCAGGCATGCGCCCTGCCACTATATTCATTTCCATGGGACTGCCAATGAGAGCACAGTGCTTGCCTATCTCTGGCAGTCCAACAGAGATGAATAAAGAGACAGCGCAAATGTGTGATCATTAGTCCATTCACTCTGTGAACTCACATACCCCACAGTCGGTCCCAACTGATCAGATACTTATCATCTAAACTGTGGTTCTTATACAAGTTTGCATGGTTATACAACCACTAGGGGGAGCTCACTACAAAGAAATTTGTACAGTTATAACCCGTACTGAGCTACCCCTTGTGATGGCTGCCAAAAATGCTGTAGATTTATAATGCCAATTGTGGTCAGGTCCTATAGCAGTCGCATTGTCTGCCTCCATTGTTAGTATGCGACTGCGCCACATATGGATGACCTTAGACTTAAAAGAGGACCCGTTAGTTTTAGTAGGTCATTGTATTTTTCATAATATAACAATCCTGGAGCACCCTATGCTGTTCCGTTTCTCTGTTATTCCTTATAGATATTATTTTTAATAAACTTGGGGGTGTTTCCCTGCACAGTCTGACAATATTCAATTTTCTGCTGAAACCACAAAGTATGAGCATGCTCACCTGTTACCAGTCCCAGCATGTCCGGCAGTGATGCAGGCCTTGCCTCTTCTGGAGCCAGGTCTTCTCATCGCCCGCATCACAGAAGAGGGCCTAAACATGGTGGGGGGTGGAAGTAATGGTTTATTTTTCTGCCAGCAGTGCTAGCTGTTTAATTGGGCCCTGGAAACTGGGTAAAATCGACTTAGTGCCTGGGAGAGGGGGCCCAAAACATTTGTCTACTCCCAGCCTAGCAATGCCCTTCTGATTGGCCCTGCATGGGGGGGAGGATGCACAAGTCGATTGTGTGTGAGATCCTGGGTGGCAGACCCACCTAATGCCGCGGGCCCCATAGCAGCCTCTATGGCTGATAAGGTGGTAGTTATGCCACCGTTTCCATTATACCTTACATATGTGCTGCCGCTACTCTTGGCTTCGGCTCACAATCACTTATGGAAATTACTGATAAAACACTGACTGTGTGAAAGCAGCCTAAAAGAATTTCCCATGTCAGGAATCAAAGTGACATGGCCATTCCAGCACCATTCATCACCAGGAGTGGGAGGTGTGTGCTGTGCCCAATATATTGCTTATGGATTGTAGTAGTGAGATCCGGTCACTAGATGGTGCTGATTGCACAGAAAATGGAGAAAGCAGTGTCGGGAACTATGCCAGTGCCTGCTTGGTGGACTTTGGGCACAGGTACACGTGGTGTGTGTGCACTGGTGGACTTTGGGCACAAGTACACGTGGTGTGCACTCAAGCCCCTGTTTGGGTTGAGTTGAGCACTAGAAAGGCCAGTTAAAGATCTGCTACTGCTCTCTGCTGTAGCAGGTGAAGAATGCCTGCTTTAGTGATAGGTGAGCGGGCACAAATGAGAGTGCCTTCTGAATGAAAGATGCACCAGCTGTGCATTCCCGGCCGAGGGTGCACCAAATACAGGGCCACAGCCCAGGCCTAAAGCAAATCCCTGACTAGGGACAAGTAGCAGTAGTCACAATGGTCATAGGTGAGAGAGATGGTCTACAGTGCTGCAAAGGATTCATCTGAAGTGGAAGGCTGCATTGAGTGCTGGAGCTGCGGCAACCAGAGAGAGAGACAGTCACTGGCAAGAACGACTAGACCATAAATAAAAGCACACAGAGCTATGGGGACTGGATATTGCGGATGTGCTAGCGGCCATCTAGCAACCCATGTCCTCAGCTCTATACACAAAATCCCAGTGACAGGTTCCCTTTAAGTGACTGTAACAGCCATGATTTGTAGCAAATATGTGTATGATACATGGTTTTCAAAAATTTTTATAAATAAAAATCTGGAAAGTGTGGCCCCCGAGTCAATACTTTGTAGGACTACCTTTTACAGTTGCAAGTCTTTTGGGGTATGTCTCTGTCAGCTTAGCACATCTACAGGGAGTGCAGAATTATTAGGCAAGTTGTATTTTTGAGGATTAATTTTATTATTGAACAACAACCATGTTCTCAATGAACCCAAAAAACTCATTAATATCAAAGCTGAATATTTTTGGAAGTAGTTTTTAGTTTGTTTTTAGTTTTAGCTATTTTAGGGGGATATCTGTGTGTGCAGGTGACTATTACTGTGCATAATTATTAGGCAACTTAACAAAAAACAAATATATACCCATTTCAATTATTTATTTTTACCAGTGAAACCAATATAACATCTCAACATTCACAAATATACATTTCTGACATTCAAAAACAAAACAAAAACAAATCAGTGACCAATATAGCCACCTTTCTTTGCAAGGACACTTAAAAGCCTGCCATCCATGGATTCTGTCAGTGTTTTAATCTGTTCACCATCAACATTGCGTGCAGCAGCAACCACAGCCTCCCAGACACTGTTCAGAGAGGTGTACTGTTTTCCCTCCTTGTAAATCTCACATTTGATGATGGACCACAGGTTCTCAATGGGGTTCAGATCAGGTGAACAAGGAGGCCATGTCATTAGATTTTCTTCTTTTATACCCTTTCTTGCCAGCCACGCTGTGGAGTACTTGGACGCGTGTGATGGAGCATTGTCCTGCATGAAAATCATGTTTTTCTTGAAGGATGCAGACTTCTTCCTGTACCACTGCTTGAAGAAGGTGTCTTCCAGAAACTGGCAGTAGGACTGGGAGTTGAGCTTGACTCCATCCTCAACCCGAAAAGGCCCCACAAGCTCATCTTTGATGATACCAGCCCAAACCAGTACTCCACCTCCACCTTGCTGGCGTCTGAGTCGGACTGGAGCTCTCTGCCCTTTACCAATCCAGCCACGGGCCCATCCATCTGGCCCATCAAGACTCACTCTCATTTCATCAGTCCATAAAACCTTAGAAAAATCAGTCTTGAGATATTTCTTGGCCCAGTCTTGACGTTTCAGCTTGTGTGTCTTGTTCAGTGGTGGTCGTCTTTCAGCCTTTCTTACCTTGGCCATGTCTCTGAGTATTGCACACCTTGTGCTTTTGGGCACTCCAGTGATGTTGCAGTTTTGAAATATGGCCAAACTGGTGGCAAGTGGCATCTTGGCAGCTGCACGCTTGACTTTTCTCAGTTCATGGGCAGTTATTTTGCGCCTTGGTTTTTCCACACGCTTCTTGCGACCCTGTTGACTATTTTGAATGAAACGCTTGATTGTTCGATGATCACGCTTCAGAAGCTTTGCAATTTTAAGAGTGCTGCATCCCTCTGCAAGATATCTCAATATTTTTGACTTTTCTGAGCCTGTCAAGTCCTTCTTTTGACCCATTTTGCCAAAGGAAAGGAAGTTGCCTAATAATTATGCACACCTAATATAGGGTGTTGATGTCATTAGACCACACCCCTTCTCATTATAGAGATGCACATCACCTAATATGCTTAATTGGTAGTAGGCTTTCGAGCCTATACAGCTTGGAGTAAGACAACATTCATAAAGAGGATGATGTGGTCAAAATACTAATTTGCCTAATAATTCTGCACGCAGTGTAGAGGCTGACATTGTTGCCCATTCTTCTGCATAATGGAAGCGCTCACTAGTATGCAGGAGGTAGAGGCGGGGGTGAAGCGCTGTGAGCGCTGTACTTACCCCTCCTCCTGATTACTCTTCTCAGGTCCTGTGCTGCTGTGTCCTGGCTGCCTGTAGCGTCAGGACGTACAGAGCGCACTCTACCCTGCAGGAGGTGAGAGCCAGGACAGGACGAGTGGCGGCAGGAGACAGGAGAGGTAAGTTATTTTATTTTACAGTCTGAGCTGAGGTCTGATATGGAGGTCTTATTGGGGGTCTGGAGAGGTCTCACAGGGGGTCTGGAGAGGTCTAATCAGGGTTCTGGAGGTTTTTTGGGGGGTCTAGAGTGGTCTGACTGGGGGGTCTAAAGAGGTCTAATGGGTAGTCTAAAGGTCTGACTAGGGGTATGGAGAGGTCTAATGGGGGTCTGGAGGTCTGACTGGGGGTCTGGAGAGGTCTAATGGGAGTCTGGAGGTCTGACTGGGGGTCTGCAGAGGTCAAATGGGAGTATAGACATCTGGATGGGGATCTGGATAGGTCTAATAGGGGGTCTGACTGGGGGTCTGAAGAGGTCTAATGGGGGTATAGACATCTGATTGGGGGTCTGGAGAGGTCTAATGGGGGTCTGGAGGTCTAACTGGGGGTCTGGAGAGGTCTAATGGGGGGTATAGATGTCTGATTGGGGGTCTAATGTGGGTCTTATCTGAGGTCTGATATTGGGTCGGGGTCTTACATGGAGGTCTAATGGGGGGGGGGGGGGGGGTCTGATCTGAGGTCTGACATAGAGGTCTAAAGAGGGTTTGGTCTGAGATGGAGGATCTGTGTGGTACCAGTATTTTCAGGGGGACTGTTTCTGCAGGATAACATTGGGGCCACAGCGGACACAGTATTGGAGGTAGCAGGATGGGGTGTTGAGAAAGTGAGGAGGATGATGGAAAAGTAAGATGTCTGTTAAACTCTGCAGAGATGAGGCGTGGCTGAAAGAAGTCACCATGGTGGTCTGGTCTAACAGGAGAAGAAGAGGAAAGAGAATATCTACATTAGAGAAGAGAAGTCACTGGATGTAAGAGGTACATACGTGGCGCTGTGACCCTGTATTTTCTATAGCGCTGTATGGAATGTTTTCCAAGTATGTCTTTAAAGGGGCTGTCTACTTTTTTGAACGAGCGCTGCCTTCTCTGCTCATCGCTGCAAATGCTACAGCGAGCAGGTGAACATAGCAGAGAAAGCAGCTCTCATATGAGCGCTGCCCTCTCTTCAAACAGCTGATCAGCGGGGGGACTGGGGGACCCGGCCGATCTTATATTGATGACCTATCCCGAGGATAGGTGATCAGTAGAAAAAAAGAGGACAACCCCTTTAACAGTAGGCCTGGAGGGAAGGGGTTAGGTTGAGAATTTAGCATGGGGGGGGGGGAGCAGAAAAGCTAGGTGCACCAGCGCTGAGTGAAGGGGGCCCAAGCTGAACCCTTGCACCAGGGCCCATGAGCCTTTAGCTAAGCTCCTGTTATACGACAGAAGGGTGTTTGGGCCCGGTAGCGACTGCTACCTCTGCACCCCCTGTAGCTACGCCCATGAATGAGGGCATATGGATGGCATTTGTGCCAGAGCAGAGCAGCTTTTATGTAGTCACTCAGTTATTTGAAAAACATGGATGCACAGATCTTGTGCCTGAGCAGTGGGGTTGTTGGGGGGTCAGCTTCAGGTCTCCAGATCTGACCACCCTGACTGAGCAGCACATGACTGAGGGACCATGGAGGAGTGCAGGGGGCGGCCTGGTGGTGACAAGTTCCTTCCTCTGTCTTGTGCAACAACTTCTTGCAGCTCGCCTGCAGTCGTAGTATCCCGCCCAGTGGGCAGTCATGTAACGTGCACCATCCCAGACCCTAACATACTACTCCCCGGTCTAGGACGGAGGTCTACAGGGTGCAGTCACGGGGGCATGCCGACCGGACCGAACAGCTTGGACTACCCTCCCGCCAGTCTGGAAGGAAGCTTCCTCGGTAACAGATAGGGGAACTTGCCTTTCCCCTTCCTCCTGCTACTTTCCGTGCGGAGGAGCCATGAGTGACTGCAGTGAAGGCATTACATTCTCGGTGCCCGTGTCCCCTCAGTATGAGGAGAAGCCTGGCGTCAGACAGCACGGGGCAGCAGCAGCAGCACCCTGCACTGGCAGCAGGCTCCCCGAAGCTGGCAGCTTCTGGCACCAAGACTACGTCCATGCTGCTAGCGGGGAAGGCACGGCGGGCCGATGTAGTAAGGGCTTCACCCCAGCTGGGACCTCTGCTGGCAGCAGCCGCAGTATAACTGTGGTCTATGTGATCAATGAGGGCACCCCGGGGCTGCAGGCCTGTGAGAGCGCTGCCCTACACAGCCTGCAGGAGGCGTGCGAGAGTCAGGGGGCAACGCTGGAGACTCTGCAGTTCGGCAAGCTAGACTTCGGGGAGACCACGGGGCTTGACCGCTTCTACAATGCAGGTGAGGACACTGGTGGCTTTGGCAATAGTAGTCTAGAATCTGTGTGTTATAGGCTGCCAATAGTGTTCACCAAGTGGACATCGATCAGAATTTCCGGAAAAATTAGACTCGTAGCGAAGCCGAATTTCCTTGTGTAATGAATCGATTTTCCCTAAAATGGCGGTAAAAATTAAAATAAAAAATGATACTTACCTCATCCATTTGAGTGCGAAGAGGCCACCACGGCCATCGTGCTTGAAGATCCAGAGCGAAATCTCGTGCGTGGTGACGTACGACATCACCACTACGGCCGACCTGATGACGTCATCATGCGCCGGACGAGATTTCGCCCTGGATCTTCAAGCAAGATGGCCGCGGCGGCCTCTTCGCACTCAAATGGATGAGGTAAGTATCATTTAATTATTATTATTTTTTTTTTGTTGATCAACCCCCGAAAGGTTGAACGTGGCATCAGCGATGAACGTGGCATCTGAGGGGTTTAATGATAGGGGGCGGAGCAATGGCTGTTCCTTGTCAACGCGCTTCGTGACAAAGTAATTTGCCCCAAAATTCAGCGAAGCAGCCGAATGGAATGTTAGTTGCCATGTTTATGCCTAGTACTTTGTATAGTTATCTGCTCCGACCCCTTCCCCGTCTGTGGTGTGCCTGTGGGCCTTCAGCACTGTGGCCAGCCATATGACCTCATTAAAGGGAACCTGTCACCACTCATATCTGTGGGTCTGTGCACATGAGCGTTGTTTTTCACTCATCGTCAGCGTTACGTGAAAATCGCAGCACGTTCTATATTCTGCCTTTTTCACGCAGCCCCGACTCCATAGAAGTGAATGGGGCTTCAGTGAAAAAAACATGACATCCGGATGTAACCTAGATGCAATCAGGATGTAATGCGTTTTTCACTGATGGTTTCTAGGATATGTAGTTTGTAAGGGTTCGTTGTTTTTTTTTCACGTGCGTGAAAAACGCATCAAAACTGAAGTGAAAAAAACGTAAACACTGAGCGCAGTCGCAGACAAAACTGACAGCACTTGCGTGCAAACCGTCAGTTTTTTTCCTGAACAGACCCTGAGAGAATCCGTGACGCTCATGTGAAAGGGGGCGAACTTGGCTGTCTAGATGCTAGAAGTCAAGCTTGCCTCACCCCAAGATGGATGTTTCTGCGCAGTCTCAGCACAGAGACATCCATCCAGAGTGGAGTGGCAGGATTGGGTGAGGCAAACTGGTGTAAGGGTAAACTGGCTTAGTTGCCCTTAGCAACTAATCAGATTCCACCTTTCCATTTTCAGCGCTTCTTTGGAAAATGAAAGGTGGAATCTGATTGGTTGCTAAGGGCAACTAAGCCAGCTTTTCATTACACTAGTTTGATAAATCTCCACCCTAGTGTCAAGACCGCTGTTCCCTGACTAAAGACAATTTGCATATCGCAATGGGGGGGTGGGGGGCGGGGTGATAAAGTAGTTTACAAGCAGAGTTATTCATCAGACCAACAACACGCAAACATCATGTGAGGCGGAGGGGTGGGAGAGTCATTATGGTGGTGACAGGGTCCCTTTAAATGACCTCTGAAAAAATAACAGGGGGCTTTCCTGAACAAATGCGTTGGATAATCCTCTAAAATCACTTTATTTGGTAGATTTCCTTATTTGGCATCAGTAGAAATATTCTTAAAATGATGGAAAAGCATTGCTAGTGTGAGGGCGAACTGCAGAAGTCTTGAAAAAGAAGAGTCTACACTGGAAATATTGGGGGCATTTCAGCCCCAGAGGGTTTTCAGCCCCAGAGGGTTTTCATTTTTCACTCCCTGCCTGTCTGGGGCGATAACTTTTTTATTTTTCTGTTTACATAGCCGTATGAGGGCTTGTTTTTTGCGGGACAAGTTGCACTTTTTACTTCCACTATTTAATAATGCATTAGATGTAGTGATGAGCTGGAAAAAAATCCAAATTGGGTGAAATTGGAAAAAATAAACAGAATTTATTTTTCTTTTCTTCACCATATTCTGACCTCCTTTTTTTTTTTGTAGTAATGTGTACGGAGCTGTGTGAGGACTCATTTTTTGAGGTGCAATCTGTACTTTTCATTGTTACCATTCTGGGGTGTGTAAGGCCCCTTTCACACGGGCGTTGCGGATTGGGGCCAGATGCGTTCAGGGAAAATGGTGCGATTTTGACACTAAAACAAGTCAGTTTTCACTGCGATTGCGTTCCATGTTTGTGTTTTTTCCGCGCGGGTGCAAAACATTGTAATGCGTTTTGCACGCACGTGAGAAAAATCGGCATGTTTGGTACCCAGACCCGAACCCGGACTTCGGGTTTGGCTTAAGTGTTGTGTAGATTTTATTATTTTCCCTTATAACATGGTTATAAGGGAAAATAATAGCATTCTGAATACAGAATGCATAGTACAATAGGGCTGGAGGGGTTAAAAAAAATAAAATAAAATTTAACTCACCTTAATCCACTTGATTGCGCAGCCCGGCTTCTCTTCTGTCTTCCTCTTTGAGGAATAGGACCTTTGATGACATCACTGCACTCATCACATGGTCCATCACATGATCTTTTACCATGGTGATGGATCATGTGACGGACCATGTGATGAGCGCAGTGACGTCATCAAAGGTCCTTTTCCTGTGCACAGCAAAGAAGAAGACAGAAGAGAAGCCGGGCTGCGCGATCAAGTGGATTAAGGTGAGTTATATAATTTTTTATTTATTTTTTAACCCCTCCAGCCCTATTGTACTATGCATTCTGTATTAAGAATGCTATTATTTTCCCTTATAACCATCCCGATCTTCTCCTAGCAACACTGCGCACGCGTGGATTGTAACACCACGGAAGCACTCCATAGTGCTTCTGTGGGGTTCCGCATCTCCATGATTGCAGACCCATTCAAGTGACTGGGTCTGCATCTGTGATACAACATTCGTATGCAGGAGGCCTTAGGCCTCTTTCACACGGGCGTTGCGGGAAAATGTGCGGGTGCGTTGCGGGACCACCCGCGATTTTTCCGCACGAGGGCAAAACATTGTAATGCGTTTTGCACTCGTGTGAGAAAAATCGTGCGTATTTGGTACCCAAACCAAGTTCGGGCTTGGGATCGGTGTTCTGTAGATAGTAGTATTATTTTCCCTTATAACATGGTTATAAGGGAAAATAATAGCATTCTGAATACAGAATGCATAGTAAAACATCGCTGGAGGGGTTAAAAAAAAAATATAATTTTTTTTTAACTCACCTTAGTCCACTTGTTCGAGATGCCCGGCATCTCCTTCTGTCTTCATCTGATCTCTGTGCATCAACAGGACCTTTGGTGACGTCACTCCGGTCATCACATGATCTTTTACCATGGTGATGGATCATGTGATGATCGGAATGACGTCACCAAAGGTCCTGTTGCTGCACAGAGATCAGATGAAGACAGAAGGAGATGGCGGGCATCTCGAACAAGTGGATTAAGGTGAGTTAAATTATTATTAATATTTTTTAACCCCTCCAGCGATGTTTTACTATGCATTCTGTATTCAGAATGCTCTTTTCCCTTATAACCATGTTATAAGGGAAAATAATAATGATCGGGTCTCCATCCCGATCGTCTCCTAGCAACCGTGCGTGAAAATCGCACTGCATCCGCACTTGCTTGCGGATGCTTGCGATTTTCACGCAACCCCATTCATTTCTATGGGGCCTGCGTTACGTGAAAAACGCACAAGGAGGAGCATGCTGCGATTTTCACTCAACGCACAAGTGATGCGTGCAAATCACCGCTCATGTGAACAGCCCCATAGAAATGAATGGGTCAGTATTCAGTGCGGGTGCAATGCGTTCACCTCCCGCATCGCATCCGCGCGGAATACTCGCCCGTGTGAAAGGGGCCTTACAAAGAGTAAAATCTGCACAAACAATTTACATGCTGTGGATTTCAAAATCCGCACAGCAGGTCAATTTCCACGTAGAAAATATACTTGAAGTGTACATGAGATGTGTCAGATCTCCTTCACTTTGCTTGTGCTGTATTACGCTGCACACGAAAATCAGCGCTTAAAAAGCACGTCCAATCCACAAGGTGTGCAGGTAGCCTTGGGGTGCAGGCACACGGTAAAATTTGTATGCAGAAAAACGCAACAAAACCACGTAAATAACTGCACATAAATTTGCACTATTTATTGTTTTGGTGTGCAGTTTTTGGTGTACATTTTATGTATATGTTGATAACCCCATTGATATCTATGGGGAATCACACAAACTGCTGACACGCTGCAGATTTGAAAATCCACACAGCAGGCCGATTTCTGCACAGAAAATGCATAGTGGACATGTACCTTCTACACAGAAGTTTCGTTTTCCGCACAGAAAACACATGTACATGAGATTTGTCAGATCTCGTACACTTTGCTGGTACTGTATTACGCAGCGGTTTTCCTGCACAAAAATCAGCACATAATCCGCAACGTGTGCAGGCACCCTAAGGCTACGAGTTTCTGATTTCCAAGCGGATTTTCGTGTAGAAAAACCTCAGCGTAGTACAGCACCAGCAAAGTGTATGAGGCAATTTCATTCTATTTGGAGATTGACCCGCCGTGCGGATTTTGAAATCTATTCTGCACCATGTCAATTCTTTGGGCGGATTTGACCCTTTTCAATGCAAGGATGAAATCTGCGGCAAAAATAGGAATCAAATCCTCACCATAAACCGCAAGACAGTCGGCACCCGTCTGCAGGTAGCCTTATGGTGGTAAAATGAGCTGACGGTATATGGGTATATGCACACGGTGAGTATTACATGCTGATTTTTGTGCGGAAAATCTACAGTGTAATACAGAATAAGAGAAGATTTTCAAAATCTCATGTACACGGTGAGGACATTTTTTGCGCTGGCATTAATCAGGGTGTCAATTGTTTGTGCGGAATACACCTTTTGCAATGCAAAGAATGAGATCTGGGGCATAGGGTATAAAATACACCCATCAGTACCAGTGGATTGTGTCAGGAATTAGGCGCAGAACCCACATCTGAATCCTGAACATGGCCTAACAGAATGAGGTTGTGCCATATTCATTTTGGAAAGCTGAAAAGTAGCAGTGAGGCGTTGCTGCTGGCCCCTATTGCCCCACAGAGATATCAGTCATGCCAGTAGCCCATAGAAAGAATCAGACGTATGTGGTATTAACGGACGAGCTGTCATCATGCTAGTCGTAATAGACATAGTGAGGTAGATACCGTGAAGCAGGAGACGGACATTTTGTGTGTGGAGTTCTGCTTCTTCCATGCCATCGCTGGTTCCACTGGAGATGTATCCACCTCGCTTTGAAGAAACGTTCTAAAGGTTTGGCCACACGGTCAGGTTTCCTGATGCAGTTTTGGAAGGAAAGAGTGGATCATAAAATGAGACAAAGTATAAAGGACAGATACGACTCTTAGGCCTCATGCACACGGCTGTTGTGTGCCCGTGGCCATACGGCGGGTCCGCAATACAAGGGCATCGGCCCGTGTGCACTCCGCATCACGGATGCGGACCCATTCACTTGAACGGGTCCGCAATCACGGAGATGCGGAACGGAAGCACGGATCGGAACCCCACAGAAGCACTACAGAGTGCTTCCGTGGTGTTTCTGTCCGTGCCTCCGCACCGCAAAAAAAATAGAACTTGTTTAATTTTTTTGCGGTGCGGACGGATCACGGACCCATTAAAGTTGAATGGGTCTCGATCCATCCCGGCTGCCGCACGGACGTTGCCCGTGCATTGGGGACCGGCAAAATGCGGTCCCTAATGCACGGAACGGACCTACAACGGCCGTGTTCAGGAGGCCTTACTCTTTTTTTTTTTTTTTTTTATTCCTGGTCCTGGCTTCCAAAACTGCATGCAGAAACCTGACCGTGTGGTACCCCAATAGTTTATGGGTGAGTGACGCACATTCCTATTGAAATAAACTGGGTTTCTTTTGTTGCTGCCACTGAGAACTTCCACTGTCACTATGCAAGTGGTGTGCCAGCTGTTCCTACTGCCTTTTGTCACACATGTGCAGTCCTTCCAGCTATTTGTGTGCCCATTTGTTCTTGGCAGGAGCTTTCATGTCATCATTGCAGTCCAATTTCTTACACTGAATGACACAAAGTGCAAGGCTCTGTTCACATCTGCATTGGAGGCTTTGCTAGTGGACAATACTGCTACATGCAGCCCTTTTTTCCAGTCAGAAATGAGACATCTTGATGGAGCCACATGGACCGCATCATAAGTCAGGACGCAGGTGTGAACAGAGCCTTATTTTGATGGCTTCTATAGCTTTCGGCTACACACTTGTTTGGCCGACAGCTGTTTCTCTTGACCTCCTTCCATACAAATAACTACTTGGCTGGTCCAAGTGTTGATCTGATCAATAGGGAAAGTGGAGTAATCCGCTGCCAGACTCCTCTGGTCAAGCCTTATCCCCCTTGAGAACAAGATTCAGGCATGTTGAAACCCAATATTGTTGAATCTTCATTACCCAAACATCAGGATACTGAGCTAATGCGTATCGCCATCTTAACCCCTTAACGCATAATGCCATACGTGTATGGCATAATTCACCTGCAATTGTATGGAGCAGACTGCTGAGGTGAGCCCGCTCCATACGAAGCGGGTGCCAGCTGTATAATACAGCAGGCACCTAGCCACAATGACTAGGAACGATGATTACCCTGAACTCCATCATTTAACCCTCAGATGCCGCGTTCAACAACAATCACGGCATCTGTGAGGTTAAGCAGAGGGATGCGGCTTCCACTGCCTTCCGATCTGAGCCCCTTCAGTGAAATTGTGGGGCTCCGATTGGTTACTATGGTGCCTGCTGAAGTTTCCCAGGGCTGTCATAGTAATTTCCATGCTAACCTGGAGGCACAGTTTAGCAGGGAGCGTGTCAAAATTCCATTGACCTTAATAGATCTCTATTAGGGTGAATGGGACAATGGATCAAAAGATCCCAGGTTCTAGCTCCCTAGGGGGACTAAGGCCTCTTTCACACTTGCGTTGTCCGGATCCGGCGTGTACTCCACTTGCCGGAATTACACGCCGGATCCGGAAAAACGCAAGTGTACTGAAAGCATTTGAAGACGGAGCCGTCTTCAAATTGCGTTCAGTGTTACTATGGCAGCCAGGACGCTATTAAAGTCCTGGTTGCCATAGTAGGAGCGGGGGAGCAGTATACTTACAGTCCGTGCGGCTCCCGGGGCGCTCCAGAATGACGTCAGAGCGCCCCATGCGCATGGATGACGTGATCCATGCGATCACGTGATCCATGCGCTTGGGGCGCCCTGACGTCACTCTGGAGCGCCCCGGGAGCCGCACGGACGGTAAGTATGCTGCTCCCCCGCTCCCCGCTACACTTTACCATGGCTGCCAGGACTTTAGCGTCCCGGCAGCCATGGTAACCATTCAGAAAAAGCTAAATGTCGGGTCCGGCAATGCACCGAAACGACGTTTAGCTTAAGGCCGGATCCGGATCAATGCCTTTCAATGGGCATTAATTCCGGATCCGGCCTTGCGGCAAGTCTTCAGGATTTTTGGCCGGAGCAAAAAGCGCAGCATGCTGCGGTATTTTCTCCGGCCAAAAAACGTTCCGTTCCGGAAATGAAGACATCCTGATGCATCCTGAACGGATTTCACTCCATTCAGAATGCATTAGGATAAAACTGATCAGGATTCTTCCGGCATAGAGCCCCGATGACGGAACTCTATGCCGGAAGAAAAGAACGCAAGTGTGAAAGAGCCCTAATAGTTATTAAGTAAAAAAAACTGAAAACTTCAAAAATATAAAAAATTTAATCACCCCCTTTCCCAATTTTACATATAACAATATATAAACAATAAAATAAAAAATAAAAACATATTAGGTATCTCCATGTCCAAAAAATATTGCAAATATTCCTGCGTGGTGAACGCTATAATGGCAAAAAATTAAAAACACACTATTTACCATTTTTTTGTTACCCTGTTCCCTCCAAAAAATGTAATAACACTGATCAAAATGTAGTACCACAAAAATGGTACCAATAAAAACTTAAAAACTACAGTTTTTTTTTTAAAGTAATAAAACAAAATAAAAACTATACTTATAAGTTTGGTATTGCTATAATCGTATTGAGCTGCAGAATAAGGCTACTTTCACACCTGCGTTAGGTGCGGATCCGTCTGGTATCTGCACAGACGGATCCGCACCTATAATGCAAACGCTTGGATCCGTTCAGAACAGATCCGTTTGCATTACCATGAACAAAAAAAAAAAATTTTTTAAAAAAAATTTTTTGTTCATGATAATGCAAACGGATCCGTTTTGACTTTACCTTGAAAGTCAATGGGGGACGGATCCGTTTGAAGATTGAGCCATATTGTGTCATCTTCAAACGGATCCGTCCCCATTGACTTACATTGTAAGTCTGGACGGATCCGTTTGCCTCCGCACGGCCAGGCGGACACCCGAACGCTGCAAGCTGCGTTCAGGGGTCCGTCTGCTGAGCGGAGGACAAACGGTGCCAAACTGATGCATTCTGAGCGGATCCGCCTCCACTCAGAATGCATTAGGGCTGGACGGATCCGTTCGGGGCCGCTTGTGAGACCCTTCAAACGGAACTCACAAGCGGAGCCCCGAACGCTAGTGTGAAAGTAGCCTAAGGATGTCATGCCGATTTTAGTGCACAGTGAACGGTGTGATGTCAAAACCCCCAAAACCTTGGCAGAATATTTTTTATTTTTTTTTCCATTTTATTAAACAAATAATATTTTTTCCGTTTTCCAATCCGAGACATGGTAAATTAAATAGTGCCATTAAAAAATGCATCTTGTCCTGCAAAACACAAGCCCTCATATGGATATGTTAACGGAAAAATAAAAAAGTTATGGCTATTTGAACGTGGGGAGGAAACATCAGAAATGCAAAAATGAAATTAAGCCCAATCTTTAAGGGGTTAAAGGTTTTTTCAAGTTATTTACAGTATCTAATCGGTGGGGGTCCAACACCTGGAACCACTGCCGATCAGAAGGCACTGGCAGTAGAGCCAAGGACTTCTCGCTTCTTTCACTAGGCCATGTGACGTCACGATCATTGGTCACATGGCCTAGGCGCAGCTCAGCGCCATTGAAGTGAAAGCACAGCTGTTCTTGGCGATCAGGGAGAAGCCAACATGCTATTGATGTACTTAAATCCTAATTTGTAAAAACAAAACTACAAATTTGCAGCAACAGGTTTTGGCAGCAAAAGGTATATTTCTAATAAATGGAGCCAGTCCTACCAAGCATTATGCTTAGTTACAAAGGGATTTGGGTGCAGACGGCTCCCTTTAGGCGGGGTGAGAGTAGACTGCAGCCACAATCAAAGCCAGTAACTTTTCCTGGAGTAAATCAATAAAACACAATGTTCTTTTTGGAAGCTGGTGACTGTAGGCAGTGTCTGTGTTGTGTAGAGGCCTACTGCCAGATAAGGCTACATTCAAACGACCGTTGTGTGTTTTGCAGTCCGCAAATAGAGGATCCGCAAAACACGGATGGCGTCCGTGTGCGTTCTGCAATTTGCGGAACGGCACGGACAGCCATTGATATAACTGCCTATTCTTGTCCGCAAAACGGACAAGAATAGGACAGGTTATATTTTTTTTGTGGGGCCACGGAACGGAGCAACGGATGCGGACAGCACACGGAGTGCTGTCCGCATCTTTTGTGGCCCCATTGAAGTGAATGGGTCCGCATCCAAGCTGCCAAAACTGCGGCTCTGATGCAGACCAAAACAACGGCCGTGTGCGTGAGGCGCGCGCCTCGTCATAAATTTGACATATCTAACAGCAGCGCAGAGCGGGAAACTAGTTGACATCTGGAAGCTAGACTTTATTGCCTGTGACAGAACACACTACGCTTTGTGAAGGAGCTGGTTTATTCTATGTCCTAAAAACATGTTTAATATAAATAGGGAGGGATTATGCCTTCTTTATCACGTGAGCTACAATGTGTAAGAGTGTAGTGCCAGATAGGAGTGGTAACTTGAACAGATTAAGAAAGTCGTACTAAGGGTCCATTCACACGTCCGTTTTTTCTTTCCTGATCTGTTCCGTTTTATGCGGATCAGATCTGGACCAGTTCTGTACCCATTCATTTTCAATGGGTCCTGGAAAAAATCGGACAGCACAATGTGTGCTGTCCGTTTCCGTTGTTCCGTTCCGCATGTCCGAAAAAATATAAAACTTGTCCTATTCTTTTCCGCAAAAATCGGATCCTGGACCAATACAAAGTCAATGGATCCGCAAAAAACGGAAGACATTCGTATGTCATTACGTATGTCATCCGTTTTATGCGGATTCCGTTCCTGGAAATTAAATGGCACCTGAGATAACACATAACTAGACTTTTATTCACTTTTTTTTTTTTTTTAAAAGAAATCCAAACAACTTTATTTGCTTATTGAAATTTATACATGTTTCCGTTTTTTGTGGATCCGCAAAAAACGGATGACATACGGAAACCTTTTCAGGAACAACGGATGCGCAAAAAACGGACCGAAAATCGGGATATAGAAAAATACTGACGTGTGAATGGACCCTAAGTCTCAGGCTACAGTCTTCATTACATATAAAACAAAATCACAGAAATATAGTGGCAAATATGGGGGAACTGCTCAAACCCCAAACACTGTAGCGTGTTTCTCATTGGGGGAGCAGTAAACGACCATCCCCAGCAAAAAAATGCATACAATGGAGGATGTCGGCGCGGTCCACATGCATCACAAAGGCATCCTACACAAACCGAAGCATTGTGCGGATGAAAATATAATCATATAAATCACAGAAAAAAACGGATATGACACTGACTATACTGGCTAGTCATAAATGCAGATATTAAAAGCTGAGACTTTTGCCAATATATTCCTGTCAGGAACACATCGGAGCCCATCTCCAGGCTGCAGTCTTCATTCCTTCAGGTTCAGACACCGTGATATACAGGTGAAACTCGAAAAATTTGAATATCGTGCAAAAGTTCATTTATTTCAGTAATGCAACTTAAAAGGTGAAACTAACATATGTGATAGACTCATTACATGCAAAGCGAGATACTTCAAACCTTTATTTGTTATAATTTGGATGATTATGGTTTAGGGTACTTTCACACTTGCGGCAGAGGCTTCCGGCAGGCAAAACGTATGCCAATTGATTGCGTTTTAAGACTGATCAGGATCCTGATCCGTCTTAGAAATGCATTGAAATGCCAGATCCGTCTTTCCTGTGTCATCCGGAAAAACAGATCTGGCATTTATTTTTTTTCACTTTTTTTTTTCAGTCTGCGCATGGGCAGACCGGACTGACGGATCCGGCATTTCGATATTTTGAATGCTGGATCCAGCACTAATACATTCCTATGGAAAAAAATCCTGGATCCGGCATTCCGGCAAGTATTCAGTTTTTTTTTGGCTGGAGATAAAACCGTAGCATGCTGGAGTATTATCTCCGTCCTGATCAGTCATAAAGACTGAACTGAAGACATCCTGATGCATCCTGAACGGATTGCTCTCCATTCAGAATGTATGGGGATAAAACTATTCAGTTCTTTTCCGGTATAGAGCCCCTAGGATGGAACTCTATGCCGGAAAAGAAAAACGCAATTGTGAAAGTACCCTTACAGTTTATGAAAACCCCGAATTCACAATTTCAGGAGATTAGAATATTACATGAAATCAATAAAAAAAGGATGTTAAATATAAAAATGTAGGACCTCTGAAAAGTATAATCATGCATGTGTACTCGGTACTTGGATTGGGCCCCTCAATGCGGTGTGGCATGGATGCTATCAGCCTATGGCACTGCTGAGGTGTTATGGGAGACCAGGATGCTTCAATAGCAGCCTTCAGCTCTTCTGCATTGTTCGGTCTCTCTTGGCAATGCCCCATAGATTCTCTATGGGGTTCAGGACAGGCGAGTTTGCTGGCCAATCAAGCACGGTAATCCCATGGTCATTGAACCAGGTTTTGGTACTTTTGGCAGTGTGGGCAGATGCCAAGTCCTGCTGGAAAATGAAGTCCCCATCTCCATAAAGCTCATCTGCAGAAGGAAGCATGAAGTGCTCCAAAATCTCCCGGTAGATGGCTGCGTTGACTCTGGACCAAAGCCAGCAGATGACGTGGCTCCCCAAATCAACACAAACTGTAGAAACTTCACACTGGACTTCAAGCATCTTGCATTGTGTGCCCCTCCATTCTTCCTCCAGACTCTGGGTCCTTGGTTTCCAAATGAGATGCAAAAGTTGCTCTCATCAGAAAAGAGGACTTTGGACCACTGAGCAACAGACCAGTTATTTTTTTCTTTAGCCCAGGAAAGACGCTTCTGACGTTGTTTGTTGTTCAGGAGAGACTTGACAAGAGGAATACAACATTTGAAGCCCGTGTCCAGGATCCGTCTGTGTGTGGTGGATCTTGATGCACTAACTCCAGCCTCAGTCCACTCCTTGTGAAAGTCCCCAACACTTTTGAATGGCCTTTTCCTGACAATCCTCTCCAGGCTGCGGTCATCCCTGCTGCTTGTGCACCTTTTTCTTCCACACTTGTCCCTTCCACATAACTTTCTATTAGGGTCCATTTACACATCCGTGTGTGTTTTGCGGATCTGCTGATCCGCAAAACACGGACACCGGCAATGTGCGTTCCGCATTTTGCGGACTGCACATCGCCGGCACTAATAGAATATGCCTATTTCTGTCCGCGGACAAGAATAGGGCATGTTCTAATTTTTTCAGGAACGGAAATGCGTACCTGGAAGTGCAGGTCCGCATCTCTGGATCGAATGGGTTCGCAATTCCGTTCCGCAAAATGTGGAACGGAATTGCAAATGTGTGAATGGAGCCTTAATGTGCTTTGATACAGCACTTTGGGAACATCCAACTTCTTTTGCAATTACCTGCACAACTGTCAGTCAGCAGTCTTTCCCATGATTGTGATTCCTACTGAACAAGACAGAGACAATTTAAAGGCTCGGTAACCCTTTCCTCAGGGGGTATGGATTAATAGCTGACTAGAGTGTGACAATTTGAGCCTAGAATATTGAACCTTTTCACAATATTCTTATTTTATGAGATTGTGAATTTGGGGTTTTCATAAGCTGTAAGCCATAATCATCCAAATGATAACAAATAAAGGCTTGAAATATCTCGCTTTGCATGTAATGAGTCTATCTCATATGTTAGTTTCACCTTTTAAGTTGCATTACTGAAATAAATGAACTTTGCATGATATTAAAATTTTTCGAGTTTCACCTGTACAGCTTGCAAGCTCCTAGTTTCAGACTTCTCAAGCGGCCATTTACATGCTGAATCTGTTTCCAGGATGCTGCTGGTTTCCCGCTACGAAATACCTTGTGTATGCTATCCTCAGGCCCCTTTCACACGGGCAAGTATTCCACGCGGATGCGATGCGTGAGTTGAACGCATTGCACCCGCACTGAATCCTGACCCATTCATTTCTATGGGGCTGTGCACACGAGCAGTGATTTTCACGCATCACTTGTGCGTTGCGTGAAAATCGCAGCATGCTCCTCTTTGTGCGTTTTTCACGTAACGCAGGCCCCATAGAAATGAATGGGGTTGCGTGAAAATCGCAAGCAAGTGCGGATGCGGTGCGATTTTCATGCACGGTTGCTAGGTGACTATCGGGATGGGGACCCGATCATTATTATTTCCCCTTATAATATGGTTATAAGGGAAAATAATAGCATTCTGAATACAGAATGCATAGTAAAATAGGGCTGGAGGGGTTAAAAAAAATAAAAATAAAATTAAACTCACCTTAATCCACTTGTTCGCGCAGCCGGCATCTCTTCTGTCTTTATCTGTGAGCAATAGGACCTTTGATGACATCACTACGCTCATCACATGATCCACCACCTGTAATTCACACCAGCTCAGTCCTGTTCAAGCACTGTGCCTTGGTAAGTAAGGAAACAGGACTCAGGACATGATAGAGCTCAACACATTCAGGTGATAGATGCGGATGCTGGGAGAGGTATCCCTACTGATAAAATATTAACGGCCTACCGTGTGAATAGAACATGAGTAGCTCATGTATGTGTTGTAATGTCAGTATTACTTGGAAGGCCTCTTTAATGGATCTGGTGTAAATTAAAGGGGTTATCCCACTTAGCAGTTTCATACTTACCTGCTGCCACCGCGCGTTCACTTCCTGGATTCTGGCTGGGGGCGGGCTTCATCTTGATTGAAGTCTTCTCCCGGCCGGGCCGCGCGCTGGACTGAACGCGCACGCTGCCGCGCATGCGCAATGTGACTTATTTCTGGCCAGTATAGTACAGAGCCGGCGTGCGCGTTCGCAGCTCTGTACTATTCTGGCCGGGAAGAAGTCACCGTCGCGCATGCGTGGCAGCGTGCGCGTTTAGGACAGCGAGTGGCCCGGCCGGGAGAAAAGAAGAAGTCTTCTGGGCAAGCGCGACCATCGGGATTTTGCGGAAGAGCGGTGGTCGTAACCAGGGGAGACCGAGTCACAACAATAAGGTAAGTGGGGATGAATTTTCTCCTAATCGGTGGAAATTTGTTAATAAAGTATATTTACAAAAATGATCACTGTCAAATCATTAACAGATTTAACAGTGATCATTATGATGGGATAACCCCTTTAAGAAAGTCTGCCAGATCATCGGTAACGAGCGTTCATAGGAACACACTGTCGTGTGTATGAGGCCTTAACCCTGAAAAGCTGTAGCATATTCTATAAGGACCGAGCTCCCCTCCAGCAACTGCACATCCATTACATTTATCTGAAGGGAGTTGTTTTGGTGGGATTTCTTGGGTTTCTGCAAACTCCCTTTAGGTGAACGGAACTGTCCTAGATACCGCCACTTGTGCATTCACCATTATTGCGTGCAAAACAGTTTTGTTTCTACAGTTGGGATGTCACATCCTGATAGAACGCCAAAGCGCATCTTCTGGGACTCCTGCCTTTTGCCTTGTTTCGCCTTTTCTCATTCAGCTGTTTTTGTGTGGTCCGTTCCTGGTAATAGATTCAGAAATGGATGTGCATAGTTTACACTTTTTCTTGGCGCCATTGAGACTGTGTGTATGTGAGTGTACTTTGTATACTAGTGCATTGAATCCTATCACTATAAGGCCTTGTGCAACACGACCATGTCCATTTTGCAGTCTTCAAGTTGTGGATCTGGAAAAACTCTGCCTTCCGCCTTTTCCCGTCCCGCCCTATGTTAAAAATGCTTTTTCTTGTCTGCAAAACATTCTAGAATAGGACTTGTTCTATCTTTTTTTGCCGGACTAAAGATAGGGCTCATGTTGATTTCATGATTTTGACCAAATCACAACTGAACTTCGCTGAAATGATGTTTAATTTCCCAACCGTAGCTGCCCCGGTATGACTTCAGGTCCGTCATCTGTACCTACCGTAACTTTATAGCATGAGGAGCTGCCACCACACATTCCACTACCCGCAGCAAGCAAGATTGTACACCCCTGTTGTGTTTAACAAGACCTAGATTTTGTGGTCTTGTTATTGTTACCATGGTTAAGCTTTAAAACTGCAGTAAATAACCCCCTCTTGGGCTTAACATAAATAGTGAGCGCAATCTTGGATCAGATCACCAAGTCACTTTTTCCAGGCAAAGTTTACATTTTATTTGTCGGAGAACTCGCTGCTCCAGCTGCTGTACCTTACACAGAAGAAGCCGTCCTCTGTGTCTTTACAAGGTAATGGAGCTGAATGAGATATTTAGATTCTAGCAATTCTTTGCTGTTGGAGGAAGGGCGTTTGTCGTGGAACCGAAGATTTCAAGGAAAGTTTGTTCATTCCTGGCTCTCCCAGTAATGGAGGAGCTAGCATATTGTTTAAGGCAGGATTCTCCCTATTGAATTTCGGTCACATGAAGGATGAGTTTTGACGTTGCATAGAGCTCTATTTAGTTTGGGCAATGTCTGCACTATATTTTTAATGTCTCTAGTGGTGCAGATATGCTCTGTACCACAAATGACCTATTGTTCATGTCTCTACTCCACGTTAAAGGGTTTCTGTCACCCCACAAAACTCTTTTTTTTTTTTTTTTGGATAGTTAGATTCCTCATAGCGCAATATAGGAGAATATAATAGTCTTACTTACTTTCATGCGGCCGATTCTTTTTAAAACGAAGTTTTATAATATGTAAATGAGGGCTCTACCAGCAAGTAGGGCGTCTACTTGCTGGTAGCCGCAGCAGAAAACCGCCCCCTCGCCGTGTTGATTGACAGGGCCAGCCGTGATCTCCTCCTCCGGCCGGCCCTGTCAGTAATTCAAAAATCGCGCGCCTCTGGTCATTCGGCGCAGGCGCTCTGAGATGAGGAGGCTCGTCTCCTCAGCACTCCCTCAGTGCGCCTGCGCCGATGACATCACCGAAAGAGAAGACGTCATCGGCGCAGGCGCACTGAGGGAGTGCTGAGGAGACGAGCCTCCTCATCTCAGAGCGCCTGCGCCGAATGACCAGAGGCGCGCGATTTTTGAAATACTGACAGGGCCGGCCGGAGGAGGAGATCACGGCTGGCCCTGTCAATCAACACGGCGAGGGGGCGTTTTTCTGCTGCGGCTACCAGCAAGTAGACGCCCTACTTGCTGGTAGAGCCCTCATTTACATATTATAAAACTTCGTTTTATAAAGAATCGGCCGCATGAAAGTAAGTAAGAGTATTATATTCTCCTATATCGCGCTATGAGGAATCTAACTATCCAAAAAAAAAAAAGAAGAGTTTTGTGGGGTGACAGAAACCCTTTAAGTTGCATTTACATCTGTGTCAGAAGCACCTAAAGGAGCTTCCATCATAAAAAAATTGTGACAAAAAAAAAATCACAGAAAATAATTAACTAACACAATAGATGCAAACGTTATATATGGACTAAGCCCACATTCTGACATGATAAAATCTGAGACTTTGATCAAAACACATCTGTGCCCACCTACCCGCGCCAAGGTGGTCTCAGTCAGGCAGGTCCTACTCTAAACCGATCTATGCCATTGGGCACTTACATTCACGAGAGCATACCCTGCACATATAGTGTGCTGCTCCTAGTTACCTCTGTGTGCATCAGCAACCAATGAGAGGAGGATCCCGCACAGCTACATGTACCACCTAATCAAGGTCGCCTGTGGAATAGGTGGGGCAAAAGTGCACAAAAATGCTACTCCCAAGATAAAAGCACATTCACACCTGCAGGTGCCACTCCATCAAGTGTATACTACAGACTAAACACTAAAATCACAGAGAAAAAGATAAAAAAACATTCAGCATGATGTAATAAATGAATATGCAGATGTGCATAGCTACATTTATAAAAGAAAAATCACAGAAAATAATTTTTTTTTGCGTCTGTTGCGGATCGTGGACCCGTTCAAGTCAATAGGTCCGCATCCGCAAAAGATGTGCATACGGACAGTGCCTGTGCATTGTGGTCCAGAGCATGGGCACTGGACACACACATTTGTGTGCATGAGCCCTAAGGCTACTTTCACACTAGCGGCAGGACGGATCCGACAGGCTGTTCACCTTGTCGAATCCGTCCTGCCGCTATTTAGCCAGACCGCCGCTCTGTCCCCATTGACTATAATGGGGACGGGGCGGAGCTCCGGTGCAGCACATCAGTGCACGGCAAAAGGCCGCCGTACTGCATGTCCGACTTTTTAGTCCGGCGTCCTCTCACCACGAACTGCCGTGCTACGGCGGAGCTCCGCCCCCGTTACCATTAAAGTCTATGGGGACGGAGCGGCGGCACAGTGAAATAGCGGCAGGACGGATCCGACAGGGTGAACAGCCTGTCGGATCCATCCTGCCGCTAGTGTGAAAGTAGCCTTAAACTGAGACAAATTTATCACAGTGGCTGATACTGGATGATAAATCTGTTGCATTTTTAGGCCACCTGCACATGGGTGCAGGTGAGCCTACATAAGATCTGCACAAATTTCCGTGTGGATTTATGTGTGTTTGTGCACCAAAATCTGCAATTTCTAACAGCGGTTTTTGGTGCAGATTTGATACGGTTATGCCACACATCTTACCCTTAGGCCTCTTTCACACGAGCATGACGGATTAGGTTCGGATGCGTTCAGGGTGCGTTCAGTGAAACTCGCACCATTTTGCAAGCAAGTTCAGTCAGTTTTGTCTGCAATTGCGTTCAGTTTTTCCCGCGAGGGGTGCAATGCGTTTAGATGCGTTTTTCACGCGCGTGATAAAAAACTGAAGGTTTACAAACAACACCTCTTAGCAACCATCAGTGAAAAACGCATCACACCCGCACTTGCTTCCGGATGCAATGTGTTTTTCACTGAAGCCCCATTCACTTCTATGGGGCCAGGGCAGCGTGAAAAACGCAGAATATAGAACATGCTGCGATTTTCACGGAAAGCAGAAGTGATGCGTGAAAAACAACGCTCATGTACACAGACCCATTGAAATAAATGGGTCAGAATTAATTTTGGGTGCTATGCGTTCACGTCACGCATTGCACCCGTGTGGAAAACTCGCTTGTGTGAAAGGGGCCAAACATTGAAAAGGGTGAAATCCGCAGTTAAAACCACAAACCTAATTGACATGCTGCAGATTTTGAAATCCGCACAGCAAGTCAATTTCTGCACTCAAAAATCCTAAATGAGATTTGTGTAATCTCATAAACTTTGCCTTAGGCTACCTGCATACTTTGCGGAATACGTGTGTTTTTTTTCCCGTGCAGAAAATACACAGCCTATTACATTACCAGCAAAGTGTATGGCCTCTTTCAGACGGGCGTTGCGGGAAAAGGTGCGGGTGCGTTACGGGAACACCCGCGATCTTTCCGCGCGAGTGCCAAAGATTGTAATGCGTTTTGCACTCGCGTGAGAAAAATCGCGCATGTTTGGTACCCAAACCCGAACTTCTTTACAGAAGTTCGGGCTTGAGATCGGTGTTCTGTAGATTGTATTATTTTCCCTTATAACATTGATTATAAGGGAAAATTAATAGCATTCTGAATACAGAATGCATAGTAAAATAGGGCTGGAGGGGTTAAAAAAATAATTATTATTATTTAACTCACCTTAGTCCACTTGCTCGCGCAGCCCGGCATCTCCTTCTGTCTCCTTTGCTGAACAGGACCTGTGGTGACGTCACTCCGGTCATCACATGATCCATCACATGATCTTTTACCATGGTGATGGATCATGTGATGACCGGAGTGACGTCACCACAGGTCCTGTTCAGCAAAGGAGACAGAAGATATGCCGGCTGCGCGAGCAAGTGGACTAAGGTGAGTTAAATTTTTTTATTATTTTTAACCTCTACAGCGCTATTTTACTATGCATTCTGTATTCAGAATGCTATTATTTTCCCTTATAACCATGTTATAAGGGGAAATAATAATGATCGGGTCTCCATCCCGATAGTCTCCTAGCAACCGTGCGTGAAAATCGCACCGCATCCGCACTTGCTTGCGGATGCTTGCGTTTTTCATGCAACCCCATTCACTTCTATGGGGCCTGCGTTGCGTGAAAAACGCAGAATATAGAGCATGCTGCGATTTTCACGCAACGCACAAGTGATGCGTGAAAATCACCGCTCATGTGAACAGCCCCATAGAAGTGAATGGGTCGGTATTTAGTGCGGGTGCAATGCGTTCAACTCACGCATCGCATCCGCGCGGAATACTCGCCCGTGTGAAAGAGGACTATGAGATTGCACAAATCTCATGTAGACTTTGCAGATTTATTCCGTGCAGAATTTGACCTGCATTGTGGATTTCAAAATTATGTTTGCAGTTTTTTAGATTTTCCACAGATCTCACCAAGGTCAGATCTGTGGAAGAACGGCATCATATCTGCAGCAAAAAACGCTGGTGGACATTGCGGATTTTGGGGCAGATATGCTCCAAAAACGCTCATAAATGCGGAGCTTATGTGCATTTACCTACACTCGTGTGTAGGTGGCCTCAGGGTCTGACTACAAGGTGATCTTGGTTGTGCGGTCGAGCCCAAGGATCACAGTGGGATTGCAGTGTAGCACGTGTGCCCCAACCACAACCCCAAAAATGGCAAAAAATCCAACACTGCTGGATTTTTTTTGCGATTCTGGAGTTGCGTTCGCTGGGGGCTAGGGTTTCCACAACAAAATCCTCCGTTTTCAAATTTGCAGTTTTACTTGGTGATACTTGGGTGTGAGACACGTCCCACGCCCACAACAGTGGACGGGAATTCTAGAATGTGTTACCTGCCCCCACACCAGGCTTCTTTGAGGCTGGAGTGGAAAGATTTTGCAGAGATCCCCTCCGGCAGGGATCAGAAACCTTCAGCACTCCAGCTGTTCTGAAACTACAACTTCCAGAATCTTCCTTTCACTTCTATGAAAGTTACAAGAACAGCAAAGTAAATGTGCATGGTGGGAGTTGTAGTTTTACAGCACCTGGAGTGCCGAAGGTTGCTGATCCCTGCCCTACGGTTGAGAATGACTGCCCTGCAGCGCAGTGTAGTCCCTATTTATGTTATCCTGGGGAGGCCGTGACGTGACATGTGAATTACAAACCTGTTGAGCAAGTTCTGGAATTTGTAGAACAGTCATTTTTCTGTGGAGGATTTGTATCTTGTTACTCCTTATAGGTTTCAGCTTACCAAAATCTCTTTCAGCTGGCTAATGACAGTGTGGTGGGTGTGGGTGGCATCTGCAGGCTACGTCTCTAGTTAAAAGGGCAAGGTGTGGGGCCACATTTGTGTGCATCACAATTTTCATACGTCGGATAATGACCTTGTGGCATGCGTTGGAAATTATAGTAATACAATTGCATTAGTACCGGTATATGACACTCCTTAAATCCGTCACCTCCAGCAAGCGCTATTAAGTACTGTAATACATGAATAGTACTTCTTCCGAGGATTTAAGATTGCTAATTTGTATGTTAAAACATCTCCCCAGCCCCCCACTGTGCACTCTCAAAGCAGCCGCTGAATACATAAGGAGGGCTTAAGGCGGGTCTACACGTGCCGACCAGAAAGGCGATTGCCAGGAAGGAAGCGTTCCTTCCCGATAGTTGGCTGTTCGTTCTGTATCAGGACGAGGTATCACTATTGTGATTGCTCGTCCTCATACTACTGCATTGTTTCAGGGCAGCAGATCGCCGCTTAGACAGCACGATCTGCTGCTCACAAAGGATGATTGATGTGCCTGCACGAACAACAGGATCACCCGATGAACAAGTATTTTGCTCATTCATCCTGTGATCGGCAGAACATTTAGATCGGCAGACTTCAGGACCAAGCATTCGCAGGAACGTTTGTTCCCAATAATGTGCCCAACAATTGGGCAGTGTAAATCCACCTTTAGACTACATTCAGACGACAATGTAAAGAACGTCCATTACAAACAGCAAAATGGTCCATTTTTAATGGACATGGGTTTTTTGTCCAACTAAATTCTGTCACTAACTCGGGAAACAGCCTGGATCCCCGCCGGTTCCCATTATAGTAAATGGGGTCCAGCAGGAAAGGTGCTATCCGGGAAGCTTTCCCTCCCGGTAATAGCCTGCTCGTCAGTGAATGAGACCACTGCTATTGTATGCAGTGATCTCCTCCACAGTATGGGGAGGAGGGATTGCTAATGCCGTCGCTCTACCCCATACTGATTCATTGTTTGCCAGCAAGCGATTATTTATGTCAGGGATGGCCAACCTGAGGCTCTCCAGATGTTGCAAAACTACAACTCCCAGCATGCCCAAACTGCCTACAGCTATCAGCCGATAGCAGGGCATGGTGGGAATTGTAGTTTTACAACAGCTGGAGAGCCACAGGTTGGCCATGCCTGATTTATGTGCCTACACAAACAATCAAATTACCCGACAAACGAGTGTTTTGCTCGTTAATCGGGTAATCAGCAGCACCTTTACACCGCCAGATAATCACTAACGAGCGTTCCTATGAATGCTTATTAGCGATTTATCTGGCAGATTCTTGGCCCATGTGAAGTGCCCTTTAGTCTGGACCTCATCCAGTTTCACACAGTGTGAACATGCTGGAAGTGCTGTTTTGGTGTGCCAGCCGGTCACTTTTATAGCCGCCTTTCAGAACGTTCTCCTCTTCTCTCAAATCTTTCTGGGCTAAATTAAAAGCTCGATGACAAATGCACCGTTACAAAAATCTGTTAATTCAGCTTAGGTTGCTGTAGTTGCAAAAGCAAGTGCCAACAGGAACAGAGCATTTTGTTCTGGGTGAAATTGGCTGTTACACAATCAGGTACAGTGATCAGTAGCATGTTATTTAGAAGATTCACAGTCACTGTCATTTCCATCTTGTTGGAGCAAAAAGTATTTTATCTATATTTTACTTAAATTGGTTTGTTTGATGTAGTTCATGCGGCAGTAAGAGTTCTGATATTTGTATAGAGTTTATGATCCCAAACAGACTCCACTGAAAAGTGGGGCAGATTTACTAATCCTATAGGTGGTGTAAAAGTAAGGTCCTTTTATTCAGACTCGTGAAACTCTCTTACAAGATAATCTGCCAGTATAAAAGGTGCCAGCAACCCCCCGATCGTGTGTTATGCCGCGCCAAATAGGTAAGGCTGGTTCCAGCCTGCATTTGTGGGAGGGGCGTCTGGCCTTATATTCCGCTCACTCCCGTCCAGCCAGGCGCCCGAGCTTCACGCATTACTGCGGCTTACGCTCCCTCCTTCAGTATCGTCACTTCCGGGTATCGCGGTCACGTGCCTCCGCCGCCAGTTCCGCCGCCAGCCTGCCAGGTAATCGGGGTGTCGCGTCCCCACTCTACTTTCACGTTCGCCCGGGTTACTGGCTTCGGGGGGTTGCCCGGTGGGATGCCGCTCTCCCCCAGCATGTTCCGCCCACGCAGGCACAGGCGGCCGGGTCGGGGGAGCGGTGTCCTAACTCAGCACACTTCCATTTATGCCGCTCTGCATAAGGCTCATTAAAGAGTTCAGGGGCCAGCGGCAGCGCCGCGGCGTGGCTTTGTTTGCATGCACTAAAAGTACTCATTAATTCTGTGGTTTTGGTGCAGGGGTTCTCCTGTGTCACGGCGGGGTTTTGTTCATATGCCTTTATAACAGCGCTGTCTGCACTTTAGGTACTCGCGAATTCTGATGTTATGGTGCAGGGGTGCTCCTGTGTCGGGGCGAGTCGGCGTGTTATGCCTCGGGAGCTGCGCTGTCAGCTCTGGAGGCATGCACGGTTCTCAGGTTTGGTGCAGGGGTACTCCTGTGTCCAGGGGGGCTTCGCTACATTCATGCCTCCTGAACCCCTCCGGCAGGTCACCAGCGGGTTTAGGAGCTGCAATGCTGGTTGTTAAAAAAAAAAAAAAAAAGGGGGGGGCGTTATTTTTAAAAAAAAAAAAAAAAAAAGAAACAATATATCAATTCACGCTTATTTCTGGGTTCGAAATCCTCCAGCATCATGGTGCCAGAATTTGCGAGGGGATTTTTTCACGTTACTTCCCGGTTCCCCCTTTTGCGGGGTCCTGGGATCACCCAGGTTGTCAATGTCCCTGGATCGCCCAGGTTGTCTATGTCTCTGGATCACCCAGGTTGTCAGTGTCCCTGGATCGCCCAGGTTGTCAGTGTCCCTGGATCGCCCAGGTTGTCAGTGTCCCTGGATCGCCCAGGTTGTCAGTGTCCCTGGATCGCCCAGGTTGTCAGTGTCCCTGGATCGCCCAGGTTGTCAGTGTCCCTGGATCGCCCAGGCTGTCAGTGTCCCTGGATCGCCCAGGTTGTCAGTGTCCCTGGATCGCCCAGGTTGTCAGTGTCCCTGGATCACCCAGGTTGTCAGTGTCCCCGGTTCGCCCAGGTTGTCAGTGTCCCTGGATCGCCCAGGTTGTCGGTGTCCCTGGATCGCCCAGGTTGTCAATGTCCCTGGATCGCCCAGGTTGTCTGTGTCCCTGGATCACCCAGGTTTTCAATGTCCCTGGATCGCCCAGGTTGTCTGGGTCTCCGGTTTATTCTTAGGGTCTGTTTATGTTCTTTAAATCCTATCCTTGTATTGTTCCTCCCTTTAGTTCGGACTTTAGTTGTACGCGTTCCACGTTTTCGACCAGGCAATTCCGGAGCGCTCTCTGGTAAGTCAGTTCATAGAGGGTTCGCAAGGCAGGGTTAAAATTTCGGTTCTACTCAGGGTCATTTTCCTTTCATTAGCTCCATCTTTGGCATTTGGGGTTTTTGGGGCCGTGCTTCCAAACTCAGTCGTGTCCTACCAGGTAGGTGGTTCGTCCGATGGGCATTTTTTACTTTATTGTTTCTCACATTCTTCCGTCCGGCCTCTTCGCATACGTCTGTTTCGTTGCTTTTTCTGGGTGTTCTTTACTCGTCTTTTTTCTCAGGTCAGATATGTCCCACGTCTCCTCCGATATGGTCGATAACGTCTCCATACCTGGAACTCCCGTCTCTGGGCGCGACAGCGGTACATCATTAAGAAGCTGGACGGTGCCTAGATTGGTCGCCGAACTCAACCGCAGGGGGATACGGCATCCGGCGTCCGCTCGCAAGGCCGAATTGTATCGCCTGCTGATGACGGCCCCGGCCCCGATGGCGGGCCCTTCCAACCCGGATGCTATACAGCTGGCCTTAGCTCAGATTCAGTCGTCCATCGCTGGGCTGGCTGGCTCAGTTTCGGACATTCAGGCTAGGTTAGCGGTCCTGGAATCCAGGCCCACGGTTCCACCGCAATTTCCAGGGTCGGCAGTCACCCCTGCCATTCCGCTGGACGTTGCAGGTAGGCCTTCTGTCACCCCTCAGATCGCCCCTTCCCACTTCGTCCCCGAGCATATTAAAAAGGATATCCTGGCGGGCAAGGACGTGAACCTCGCATCCATCCTTATTGCCTCCCAGGATATTTCAGAGAATCGGGTCGTCAACTGCGGAGAGGTATCTGTGGTATTGAGAGCTAAGGATGCTCGGCTCAATAGGAAACTATCTATGTCCGAGTTTGTCCTGGCCTTCAGCCTTTACAGGGACGTGGTGTGTTCTGCTCAACCAGATCGCAGGGCAGAGCTGGACACTTACTTGTACCGGATTGCGGACTTGGGGCACAAATACGGCGGCACGGCTTTTTACGATTATCATCGTTCTTTTTCGGCTAAAGCCGCGGCCGCTTTGAGTCAGTTCCAGTTCGTGTCTAGCTGGGCGGAGCTGGATATGGAATTGTTTTGCCGGCATTTTGCGGGTCTCAAGGCCCCCCTCTGTGCTACCTGCCAGTCCATTTTTCATTCTACCGACTGGTGTCCCAATCCGGTGCAAGCCCCACAGTCAGCCCCCTCGGCAGGTCCTTCTGGGTCATCCAGGTCTTCCCCGTCGTTAGATAAGCTGGGCAGACCCATCGTGTTTCTCGGGGGCAACCAGGTTTGCAATAATTTTAACGCCAAGGGATGTGCCTTCAATTCCTGCCGGGCGCTCCATATTTGTTCCCTTTGTTTTCGGGCCCATCCCCGCTCCTCCTGTCCCAGGAGGGCAGCCAAGGATTCCTGACTAGCCGACATTAATTTGGGGTTACTGGCTGCTCTCCTGCGGGACCACCCTGATCGGCTTTTTGTCTCCTTCTTGTTGGATGGGTTCCGAGAGGGTTTCCATACGGGCCTCATTACTCTCCCGCAGGGCTGTTGGACGGGTCCTAACCTGCTATCCGCGGCCAACGATCCTGAGGCTGTCACCTCTCTCATCCAACTGGAGGTCGACAAGGGGTTTGTCATCGGTCCGTTCTCAGACATTCCTTTCCAGTCCTGGCGCATCAGTCCCATTGGTCTTGTTACTAAACTGTCATCTAATAAAAAGCGTCTCATTTACGACCTCTCTGCGCCTCATATGTCGGCCATCCCGAGTCTCAATTCTCTCATCCCATCCGAGGAGTATTCAATGCAATATTCCTCGGTCGACGAGGCAATTCAGTACATTTTGCTGGCAGGGGCCGGGGCTTGGTTGGCTAAAGTAGATATAGCCGATGCTTTCAAGCAGCTTCCTATCCACCCTCAGCTTTGGAAGTATTATGGCTTCAAGTGGGCGGGCAATTACTACTTCGCCAACCGTCTCACTTTCGGGTCTAAAAGTAGCCCGTGGCTTTTCGACCAACTAGCCAAAGCACTGCACTGGATCCTTACCCATCATGGCGGGTTATCCATGGTAGTTCACTACCTGGATGACTTCCTTATGGTAGAAAGTCCTAGTCAGGTCCCATCCATTCCTCACACTCTTTTGGATATTTTTGCCCGTCTTCAGGTCCCTGTCGCTGCCGCCAAGACGGAGGGTCCGGCCACCAGGGTCACCTTCTTGGGCATAATTCTGGATACAGTTAAGATGGAGGCCAGCCTCCCCAGCGAGAAATTGCATCGGATCCGATCTGCCATCTCTCGGGCGGTCCGGTCCCTCTCTTTGACCAAGGTCGAGTTGCAATCCTTGCTGGGGATGCTTAATTTCGCCACCAGAATCATGCCTCAAGGCAGGACCTTTCTCGCCAGTTTATTATCTCTGTTGCCCTCCGCTCCAGAGCAGGATTCTGTTGTCCATCTCGACGGTCATGCCATCGCGGACCTGTGCATGTGGGACAGTTTTCTGTCCACTTGGAATGGCATTTCGCTATTCGTGCCACAGTGGGGTTCAGCTTCTCCTCTCGTCTTTTCTGATGCCGCGGGGTCATTCGGGTTCGCTGCCATTTTCAGGTCCCATTGGTTGGCCGCCGGATGGCCGCCAGAATTGGCCTCTGATCCTGCTGCTCTTAAATCCTCTCCTCTCCTGGAACTATATCCCGTAGTGGCGGCAGCCCAGGTTTGGGGTCACCTTTGGTCTAATTCGTCCGTGTCCTTTGTCACGGATAGTCAGACCTTGGTGGACATCGTTAACAAAGGCAGGGCCCAGTCGTTCAAGATCATGGCTTTTTTGCGCAAGCTAGTCTGGCTGTCCCTCCGCCACAATTTTCATTTCCGATGCATACATATATCAGGCGAGCAGAATAGGGCCGCGGACGCTCTTTCCCGCTTTAATTTTCCCGTTTTTTTCCAGGAAGTGCCCGACGCGGATCGGTCAGGTGCGCCCGTGCCTCATTTCAGCACCCTCACCCTGGGCTAGATGTCCTCATAGACGAAGCCAAGGGTCTGGTCAGAAAGTCTCTTTCGCATAATACAGCGAGGAATTACCAGGCCGGCTTGAGGGCGTTCGATAAATTCTCCAGAACTCACCCAAGGGGTCTTCATTCCGAAACGGCTCACATCATGGCCTTTTTAGCCCATTGTCACTACCAACTGGGGCTGTCACACAATACCATCAAACTCTATTTAGCTGGGCTGCAACACCACTTCATGCTGGATGATCCACACCGCGGGTCCTTTTTCTCTGTTCAGGCCATTAAGGCCACCCTTCGGGGTATTCAGAAAGAGGGTCAGGGGTCCCAGAGCCGTAGGCAACCCGTGTCTAGCGAGTTGTTTAGGGCTCTCTCCTCGTCTTTGGACGGTCATCCTTTTGGGCCCTCCACTAGCTTGGTCTTGAAAGCAGCCATGTACCTCATTTTTTATGGGTTTCTTAGGCCGGGGGAAGTTTTAGCCGGTCCGAACCGTCAGGGTCACCCGTTGAAACAGCATCTGTCTTGGGGCCGAGGTTGCTACACTCTTCTCCTTCCCTCTACCAAGACCAGTCAGACGGGTCCCCCTACTGCAATCAAATTTTATCCGTCCTCCAACTTATGGTGCCCAGTTCAGGTGCTGCACCAATTATTATCACTCATTCGGGTCGGTCCTTCAGATAGTCCTCTCCTGCCGCACGCCGGCAAACCCCTTACCGCCACACGGTTCATTACCTGCATCCGTGCTCTTGCCCAAGGTTTAGGATACGACCCCAAAATTATATCAGGGCATTCTTTCCGCATAGGGGCAGCTTCTGCCGCATCACGACATCAGGTGCCAGCTCACGTCATTCGAAGCATGGGGCGTTGGCGGTCCTCTTGCTACACTAGATATATTCCTGATCCTCAATTTGAGATCGCACGTGCCTTTTGTTCTTTGGCTTTGTAAATCATGTAATAAAATGTTGTTACTAATGGTTGTTTTTGCCCCCTTTTCTTGGTGTACCCTCGTCGTGGCTCCCGGCATAATTCAGCCACCTTGCTCAGGGCAGGGGTCTCTGCGTACGCTGACGTTTCCTAGCCCTGACCATAAATAGGTAAGGCTGGTTCCAGCCTGCATTTGTGGGAGGGGCGTCTGGCCTTATATTCCGCTCACTCCCGTCCAGCCAGGCGCCCGAGCTTCACGCCCCTCCCCCCCGCCCCTTTTTCCAAGGTTTCACTGGGTATGCCCCCTTTTCTTGGTGTACCCTCGTCGTGGCTCCCGGCATAATTCAGCCACCTTGCTCAGGGCAGGGGTCTCTGCGTACGCTGACGTTTCCTAGCCCTGACCATAAATATAATAATTCCTGTGCAGCAGGTTATTTCTGTACGATCTGCTGCCCAGAAACAATGAATTTCTATGGGGTCAAGCTGTCGCTGTAGTCATCGTTGTTCCTGTACAGCAGAGGAGATTGCTGCATGTAAATGCTGATTTCATCTCCACTGAAGATCAGGCAATTATCAGGAATGTTTGCTTTGTTCCTGATTATCTGCCTGATCATCAGTCAGTGTAAAAGGACCATTAGACAGGTTATCTAGGCCGGAACCAGACTTATCACAGTGCCTCAGGTCAGGGTGGATGTTGAATGTTAAATATGGTGCAGGACTAGACACTTTTTTTCAATTTTGGCGCAAAACTTTGCATCTCAAGCCACACCCTTTTTCATTCCCTTCCATTAAACCTAGCCCCTTTTCTGTTAAAGGAAACCTGTCATCACTTTTCTAAGCCTATTTTTCCACTCCCTTTTCTATAAATACATTTTAATACATTTAATAATGATATTAAAATCAATTCTGAACGAACTATCAGTTCAGAGAAAAACCTAAAATAAATATTCCCGCCATATATGTAAATCATCAGTGAGTGAGGTGACTGGTTCTGCACATGTGCAGGATTTGGGACGCGAGTTCGGGAGGAGGGTAGGATGTTTAGATTCTGTCACTCTTATAATAGGGGGTGCAGTTAGGAATGGGAAAAGCAAAAGTGGACTGTAAAAGAAGTACTTGGATGTGTTTAAAAAAAACAAAACCCTAGGATGATTAGGGTGGGGGAGAACTAGCTCAGGATGACGATGATTCTTATGGTTAAAAACCGGTGGCAGGTTCCCTCTAAGTCGGAAAAGGTTGTAGAAACCCTGGTTGAGCCAATTTTCTCCACTTTTTAGGCAGATTCTAGGCACAGACAAGTTAGTAAATTTGGGCCTGTGATTTTTGGCCTGTGTATCCCAGATCATTATCTGGATGGTCTTGTTTTTACACCAAGCACATGGATTTTTGCAAGCCCTAATCAGATCATTGAAACAGCAGTGAATTTCTGTGACAAATGTGACAAGTGACTTCAACTTCAGGGTGGTTTCACACACAGCATTTAGTTTGAGTCTGTGTTGGAGTAGTTTATTCCACATTTTTCAAATGTCACATGTTGTTTGATAAATTTGTTTTATCCTTAAAGAGGTTATCCACCCCTATAATGCCCTCTCTAATGCCCAGGCCCCTCACACAGGTTGTACTTACCTTGTTTCCCGGCACCCGCGTCGCTTCTGATGCCCGAACGGCAGTCGCTGCAGATCAAAACATCTGGTGACGGGGGGAAGGGGTGGTTTATCCAATAGCAGGCCGCGACGCGGACGAGCCTTCCTAGCCTCACCCGCAATAGAGATGTAGCGGTGGCTTTGCTGGCATCAGAAGCAACACTGGTGCTGGGGAGCAAGGTAAGTTCAGCCTGTGTGAGGACCCCGGGCGTTATAGGGTTTGGATAACCCCTTTAAACCTAACTGCAAAACTTTAACTCCCAGCATGCCCGAACAGCCTACAGATATCAGCCTACAGCAGGGCATTGTGGGAGTAGTAGTTTTACAACAGCTGGAGGGCAGCAGGTTGAGCATGTGTGGTCTAGAGAAGCTACTCCAGTTTTCCTGCTCTCCTACTGGAGTGAGATTGCGACTTAAAAAAAAAACCAAGTCTCAATGATAAATCAGGAGTGAAACTCAATGAACATAGTTTTACAGCGCGATCGTACGCGCTGTAAAACGCTCAGGTGAGAACCATGCCCATAGGGAAGCATTGGTTCTTGCCTGTTGAGCGTTTTACAGCGCGTAGGAACGCGCTGTAAAACGCTCAGGTCTGAACCCAGCCTAAGGGAATGATCTGCTTCTGTTCTGTGTTTAGAGCTGCACCTGGTTTTGGCTCATAAATCACTGGTGGAAATCACTGACCAAACACTGACGTATGAATAAGGGCTCATGCACACGGCCGTTGCCCAGCCGTGGCCGTATTGCGGGTCCGCACTACACTGGCACCGGCCACTTGAATAGATCCGGGAGATGCGGTGCGGAACAGAGGCAAGGATTGGAAGCCCATGGAAGCACTACGGAGGTCTTCCGTGTGTTTCCGCACCGCAAAAAAGTAGTGCATGTGGTCCACAGCACCGGCCTTCTCACCAATTTTGATAAATCTCCCCAATGTTTTTGTGGCAGTGAGCAACTGCCGTAGTAGTTGTTACATTTTAATTGAAAGGGATTTTTCAGTATCAGATGCCAGTCCGGGCACCCCTACCATTCAGCTGATCTGCAGTAGCCAGGACTAAGGGCTCATGCACACAAACATATTTTTTGTCCATGTCTATTAATTTTATAAATTTTTTTAGCCCATATTCAGAACCATTCACTTCAATGGGGCCGTAAAAAAATTGAAACGACTCCATATGCATTCCATGACCGCATGTCCGTTCCACAAAAAAACATTATTGTCCACATTACGGATAAGGATATGACTGTTCTACTAGGGGCCAGCCATTCTGCAAAATGCTGAATATGCAACCATATTTTGCGGATCGGTAATTTTGTGGATTTGCATGAGCCCTGACACAGCTCTGTCCGCCGTGTAGTAGATAGAGCTGGTTACTGCAGCACTGCTTTCATTAAAGTGAGCAATGTTACAGTAAGAGTCCATTCACACGTCCATAGTGTATTGCGGATCCGTAATACACCCAGCCGGCACCCCCTATAGAACTGCCTATTCTTGTCCGCAATTGCAGACAGGAATAGAACATGTTCTATTATTTGTGGAGCAGCGGGCCGGAAGTTCGGGGCCGAAGCCTGAAAGTTCAGGGCCGCGCTCTGGCCCCATAGAGAATGATTGGGAGCGGGAACGGGTGCGGATCCATTTGCGGACGTGTGAATGGACCCTAACCAGTGGACTGAGCTGTGTAATTCCAGTACCTTCTCCTGGGAGTCAGACCCCCCCAGTCTGATACTGATGGCCTGTCTAGAACATAGGCCATCAATATAAAAATCCCGGAGAACCCCCTAAACTAATCACAACTTCCATGGCAAAATCAGCAGCTTTCCAGGCACTGCTACATTCTGAAGGGGTTGTCTTCATGAACCAAATGTGTAACTCATTAAATCCATAGATTTTACAGTATTATTACTGTAAACACCATCAGAAAATTCCCCATTAGTTAAGCCCCGCCATTAGCTCCTAGCCATAGGGGAAGGGCAGGGGAAGATATTTTCTTCCGGCAAATGTGCAGTGTGTGTTTATTTTTCCAGTATGTCTATTAGAAGAAGTCATGGCATTTTTGTGTGTCCCCTTGTATCCGTGAACCAAAGGTCTGTGTGTTCTCACCGCAGGAAGTAAACTGCTTCAAGCCTATGTTTGTGGACGTGCTTACCCAGCTTCTCTACAAGATGGATTTAGACTTAAGTCTAAACCATCTTAAGTGCTGCGCCATTTTTTGGCTCAGGAATCGGACACAAAACTAACCAGTGGTTCATTTTACATATTTCATTCTGATTGGATTGATGCTGGAAAAAGTGAGTCTAGATTTCTGTCTGTGCATTGTGAAGAGCTGAAGGAAAGAGGCGATGGTAATTAGGAAAATATGCCTTGTTAACCTCTAATATATGTTAAAGAGGGAACAATATGAGAGCAGCCTCTGTTTATATCTAGTGTATAGCAAAGACCAAATGGTATTCCTCTTTCCAAGTTGGACATCTTATTGAAAGAGATAATGAAGAACTTTCTATTGATATTGCCATGTCGTTTCTAGAGAACAGCATATGACCGCATGGAGAAGGCCTTACAAGCCGCAGCTAAAGGTAGCCAATTAGGTCCGCAGTGTTTAGTTGGTCTTCAGTGTTGGACACACAGTTTTGTGGGTGCCACGTGGCCAATAACAATTGCCTGTAGACTCAGGGGGTCTTCACACCCAATTTATTTTGTTGCGGAAAATTTCCACGATTGAAAATCTGTTCGATTCACTTGAATGAGGCCTGCAGAGATCCATGTGTTTGCTGCCAAAACTGCAGAAAATTCCTGCAACAAAATCTGCAGAGTGTGAAGGCTCCCCCCAGGTTCACTTTATTAGGCCTCATGCACACGAACGTATTTTGTTTCCATGTCCGTTCCGTTTTTTTTGCGGATAGGATGCGGACCCATTAATTTCAATGGGTTCGAAAAACACGCGGACAGCACACTGTACTATCCGCATCCATTTGTCAGTTCCGTAGCCCTGCAAAAAAAAAATAACGTCCTATTCTTGACCGTTTTAGGTATTGTTGCAATGGATCCGCAAAAAAAAAAAAAGATGGCATACGGATGTCATCCGTTTTTTTTTTTGCGGACCGCAAAACACATACGGTCGTGTGCATGTAGCCTTAATGCAGTGTTTGAAGTCAAAATCCGGAGTGGATCATAAAAGCAGAAAAAAGTATCGAGGACAGATACTACAGTCCTGATCAAAAGTTTAAGACCACTTGAAAAATGGCAAAAAATCATATTTAGCATGGCTGGATCTTAACAAGGTTCCAAGTAGAGTAGTGTAAAATAAGAAATGAATACAGCGGCACTGCTCACATCCAGATTCCGACCCCGCTACTGCTTGCTGCCGATCACTGGTGCTGCGGTATGTCAAACTTTATATGTGGTGCTCAGCACTAAGAGGGAGAGCTGATTCATATCGCAACAATGTAGAGAAGGTAAATAAGAACGTGCGGCACTCCCCAAAGTTGCAGTTCAATTCTTCTTTATTGCTCCTTCATGGGAAACAGTTACATACGGTATACTGGGGCGGACACTCTATTGCAGGTGGTAGCGGCTTTCGCACGTGCAATTGCGCTTCCTCTGGCCGCTGTGGACGTCATGGCGCCTCCTTGCGCTTTATAGAGACGGCTCTCTGCAGCCGGGACCATCAGCAACAGCTTTTCGCCGCAGGTAAGTGACAATAAAACCATCAGAATGCGGAAGGGGACAAGCAGCATACAGATTAGTGCAGAGGGTTGATACAGGAGGCATTATCATGATACATTATGCTACATATTGACAGATGATCGATCTTCCAACTTATACAGAAGAATGCTCAGCACTGGAGGAGCAGAGATCTCTATTGGATCATAAAAATCAAAAAATCAAAAGATCATAGGTTGCCTAGTAACGACACATTTATAATCACTTTGTCCCCCTTAAAGGAAAACCGACATGTCGTTCCTGTCAATCAGTCCCCCTGCTCCCATGGCCCCGGTAAGCAAGATCCACCTTGCTTCTCTTTGCAGGAGCAGGCGGTGCTGATCCCCTCCCCTTGGGATGGGTCGGACATGTTCTACTCCTGTAAAAGAAAGACAACGCGGACGGGCATCATGGGCAGTACGAATGTGCTCTATCAAGCGGGGACACCCTCTCCCTGAACGCACAGAATTGACATGCTCACGGATTCGCTCAAAGAGGGGACAAATAGTTTTTCCAATGTAGAATCTTTTGCAAGGGCAAAAAACGACGTACACGACATAAGGTGTACGACAATTAATGAAATTGCGTACTACATGTTTTGTTCCTCCTATCTGCAGCCATTTACTGCATACGTTTAGTGCACAGAAAGAACAATGCCCACACTTAAAATTCCCTCTGGATTTTTTAAGCCAGGTCTCCACCTGAGGTTTACTGAAAATGCTGCTCACCAACTTATCCTTGAGGGTTGGGCATTTTCTAAATGTGACCAAAGGTCGTTGACCAGAAAAATTGTTCAAAGAGAGATCTCCTCTCAATAGGTCCCAGTTCTCATTAATAACTCGCTTAATTACTTCTGCAGCTGGGCTGTACTTAAACGCGAAGGCGAAGCGAGTTGATGTCTTGTCTCTTCCTCTTTCCACCAGCAAGGAGTTGCGGTCTAGTTTGGCCACTCTGCGAAGGGCTGCGGAGACAGTCCTCGGTGGGTAACCCCGGTCCAGAAGCCGGTCTCTAAGTTCACACGCTTGTCTGAAGAACCCGGCGTCTGTATCATTGATCCTCCGCAGACGGACAAATTGTCCTTATGGGACGGCCCCTTTTACCGACGGTGGGTGAAAACTGGCCTGGTGGAGCAGCGAGTTGGTCTCAGTGGGCTTGCGGAAGCCCGTGGTGCGGAGGATCAATGATACCAACGCCGGGTTCTTCAGACAAGCGCGTGAACTTAGAGACCGGCTTCTGGACCGGAGTTACCCACTGAGGACTGTCTCCGCAGCCCTTCGCAGAGTGGCCAAACTAGACCGCAACTCCTTGCTGGTGGAAAGAGGAAGAGACAAGACATCTCCTCGCTTCGCCTTCGCGTTTAAGTACAGCCCCGCTGCAGAAGTAATTAAGCGAGTTATTAATGAGAACTGGGACCTATTGAGAGGAGATCCCTCTTTGAACAATTTTTCTGGTCAACGACCTTCGGTCACATTTAGAAAATGCCCAACCCTCAAGGATAAGTTGGTGAGCAGCGTTTTCAGTAAACCTCAGGTGGAGACCTGGCTTAAAAAATCCAGAGGGAATTTTAAGTGTGGGCATTGTTCTTTCTGTGCACTAAACGTATGCAGTAAATGGCTGCAGATAGGAGGAACAAAACATGTAGTACGCGATTTCATTAATTGTCGTACACCTTATGTCGTGTACGTCGTTTTTTGCTCTTGCAAAAGATTCTACATTGGAAAAACAATTTGTCCCCTCTTTGAGCGAATCCGTGAGCATGTCAATTCTGTGCGTTCAGGGAGAGGGTGTCCCCGCTTGATAGAGCACATTCGTACTGCCCATGATGCCCGTCCGCGTGGTCTTTCTTTTGCAGGAGTAGAACATGTCCGACCCATCCCAAGGGGAGGGGATCAGCACCGCCTGCTCCTGCAAAGAGAAGCAAGGTGTATCTTGCTTACCGGGGCCATGGGAGCAGGGGGACTGAACGACAGGAACGACATGTCGGTTTTCCTTTAAGGGGGACAAAGTGAATATAAATGTGTCGTTACTAGGCAACCTATGATCTTTTGATTTTTATGATCTAATAGAGATCTTCTCCTCCAGTGCTGAGCATTCTTCTGTATAAGTTGGATGATCGATCATCTGTCAATATGTAGCATAATGTATCATGATAATGCCTCCTGTATCAACCCTCTGTACTAATCTGTATGCTGCTTGTCCCCTTCCGAATTCTGATGGATTTTATTGTCACTTACCTGCGGCGAGCAGCTGTTGCTGATGGTCCCGGCTGCAGAGCGCCGCCTCTATAAAGCGTAAGGAGGCGCGATGACGTCCACAGCGGCCAGAGGAAGCGCAATTGCACGCGCGAAAGCCGCTACCACCTGCAATAGAGTGTCTGCCCCAGGATCCCGTATGTAACCGTTTCCCATGAAGGAGCAATAAAGAAGAATTGAACTGCAACTTTGGTGAGTGCCGCACGTTCTTATTTACCTTCTCTACATTGTTGCGAAGGTTCCAAGTAGAGCTTCAACATGCAACAAGAAGAAATGAGAGTGAGACAAAACATTTTTTGAGCATTCAATTTAATGAAAACAACGAATAAACTGAAACAGGCTGTTTTTCAGTTGATCAAAAGTTTAGGACCACACCTCCAAAAAAAAAACTAAACCCCCCCCAAAACAGAAATCCAACTTCCAAACATGAACTCAGTAATGAGTAGCTCCGCCGTTTTTGTTTATAACTTCCAAAATTCGTTTCGGCATGCTCGATGCAAGCGTTTCCATGAGGTGAGTGGGAACATTTCTCCAAGTGGTGAAGACGGCCGCACGAAGGCCATCTACTGTCTGGAACTGTTGTCCATTTTTGTAAACTTCCCTTGCCATCCATCCCCAAAGGTTCTCAATTAGATTTAGATCAGGGGAACACGCAGGATCGGCCAAAAGAGTGATGTTATTCTCCTGGAAGAAGTCCCTTGTCCTGCGGGCATTGTGTATTGTAGCGTTGTCCTGTTGAAAAACCCAGTAGTGTTTTTGATAAAGGCTATGTGTTAGCCGAAACGTAACAACCTGTTTACACGTTTGTTCAAGCGGTTCCCAATAAAGGAATTTTTCTACCGGACATGTTGCCTCCATCATCATTCATTAGACTGTTGAAAAACCCAGTCGTTACCACACAGACGAGGGCCCTCAGTCATGAGGAATGCTCTCTGCAACATCTGGACATAGCCAGTGGCCGTTTGACGCCCCTGCACTTCCTGTAGCGCCATTGTTCCACTGAAGGAAAAGGCACCCCAGACCATTATGGCACCCCCTCCACTGTGGCACGTAGAAAACATCTCAGGTGGGATCTGCTTGTCATGCCAGTAACGTTGGAAACCATCAGGACCATCAAGGTAAAAAAAATTCTCATCAGAGAAAAAAACTTTCTTCCACCTTTGAATGTCCCATGTTTGGTGCTCTCTTGCAAAGTCCAAACGAGCAGTTCTGTGGCGTTCAAGGAGACGAGGTCTTTGAAGACGTTTTTTGTTTTTGAAGCCCTTCAGTCTCAGATGCCGTCTGATGGTTATGGGGCTGCAGTCAGCACCAGTAAGGGCCTTAATTTGGGTCTTGACGGACAGCCAATTGGATCCTCTGGCTCAGTGCTGAGGAATTTTTTTGGGGTCTTCCACTTGACTTTTTTTGTTCCATAGCCCTCAGGATCATTTAAAAAATTCCAAATGACTGTCTTACTGCGTCCCACCTCAGCAGCGATGGCGCGCTGTGAGAGACCCTGCTTATGCAGTTCAACAACCCGACCACATTCAAAAAGGGAGAGTTTTTTTGCCTTTGCCATCACAACGTGTGACTATCTGACAGAAAATGACAATGTATCCACATCTTTGCACAGATTTGGCCTTTTAACCCCTTACGGACACATGACGTACCGGTACGGCATGTTTCCCGAGTCCTTAAGGATGCATGGCGTACCGGTACGTCATGGGTTTAAAACGCGATTGCGGCGGGGGTTAATCGGAACAGGATGCCCGCTGAAATCATTCAGTGGGCATCCTGTCACAACGCCGGGGGAATCATGTGACCCCCCCCCCTGTATCGGCGATCGCAGCAAACCACAGGTCAATTCAGACCTGCGGTTGCTGCGTTTCCGGTCCATTCGGGTCTCCGGTGACTCAATGAACCGGAAAAGGACTGTGATCGGTGGTGTGATTACACACCACCAATCACAGTCCGAGCATTTGGGAGAGGCGGTGCTGGCCGTGGTGCTGATGGCCGCTGTCCAGGGTGCTGATTGGTGCTGGAGAGAGGCGGGAGATTCAAACTCCCGACGCTCCTCTCTCCCCTCCTCTTCCTGTTTCAGCACCTGCACCTGCACCGTCCTCACCAGGCTCTTGCGATTCCCCTCGTCGGCACCCATCACCCTCCTGCACCCATCACCCTCCAGGTATGTTAGGGTCAGTGAGGGAGAGGCACCGTTAGGCAGGGATAGAAGGGAAAAGTTAGAAAAAAAACAAAAAACACTTTATCTAAATCTAAAGTTTTTTAGCTTTGAGACCCTAGACCCCCCCTGCCACTTGATCTCTCTGATCAAGTCCTCAAGCCATATAATGCCATGCGCAAAACCTGGGCATGGTACAAAAAAGTTGCGGTCTACTTGGTACAGGTTGCCTTGTACAACTCTTTTGTACTATTCCGAAGCGCTGGCAGCACAGGGACATTCCTCCAATTCTATGAGGCAGTCCTCAAGGACCTGATTTTTTTCAGACCGGGAAAGAGCAGGCCGGAGTACCTCGGGAACTAGAGGCGCCCGGATCGTCCCTGGCCAACATTTTCCAGGTGTGGTCCCCCATACAGGAAAGAAGGGACGAACACAAAAAAGATGCAGAGTGTGTCACAAGAGGGGGATACGGAAGGACACCACCACTCAATGTGACACTTGCCCCGATCATCTGGGCCTCTGCGTTATCGATTGCTTCAGGGAGTATCACACTTCCATGAAGTACTAAATTTTTATAATCCCCAACAGTCCCCTAGAGAACATAAAAAACTATGGCTCTCAGACTTTGGAGACACGGAAACAATTTTTTCCCCAAAAAATATTAGTTTTAGTGCAGGCATCCTCGAACTGCGGCCCTCCAGATGTTGTAAAACTATAACTCCCAGCATGCCTAGACAACCTACAGCCATCAGCAGGGCATGGTGGGAATTGTAGTTTTACAACATCTGGAGGGCCGCAGTTTGAGGATGCCTGCTTAGTGTCTCCAAAGTCTGAGAACCAAACCTATTGCGCATCGCCGCATCCATAAAACTTCTCTATAAAAATAACATTTAACCCAACCCCCCGGATGAACAGCGTTAAAAAAAAAAAAAAAAAAAAAAAGTGTAAAAAAAAGAAAATTTTCTCACCTAACATCACAAAAAGTGTAATAGCGAGCGATCAAAATGTCATATGCAGCCCCAATTAGTGCCAATAAAACCGCCATCTCATCCCGCAAAAAATGATTATATAGTCGCCCAAAAAAAAAAAAAAAATTTAGCTCCCAGGCTATGGAGATACTAAAATAATTTTTTTGGGTTCCTAAATTGATAATACAGTGTAAAATCTAAATACATTTTAAAATGTAGACATATTAGGTATCGCCGCGTCCAAAAGAATCTGCCCTATAAAAATAACATTTGACCAAACCCCTCGGATGAACAGCGTTAAAAATATAAAATAAAAACGGTGCCAAAACACCAATTTTTTGGCAAAATTTCCATTTGAATCCTTTTTTTCCGGTAATAAAGCAAGGGTTAACAGCCAAACAAAACTAAATATTTATTGCCCTGATTTTGTAGTTTGCAGAAACACCCCATATGATTTCGTAAATGGCTATATAGCCACACGGCAGGGCATAGAACGAAGGGAACGCCATATGGTTTCTGGAAGGCAGATTTTGATGGACTGGTTTATTTGCACCATGTCCCATTAGAAGCCCCCATCCTGATGTAGCCTAGACTAGAAACTCCAAAAAATTGACCCCATCTAAGAAACTACACCCCTCAATGTATTCAAAAGTTACATTACAAACTTTGTTAACCCTTTAGGTGTTCCACAAAACTAAATAGCGAATGTAGAAACAATTTTAAAATTTACATTTTTTGTTACCTTGCCTCAAAAAAGTGTAATATAGTGCAACTAAAAATCATATTTACCCTAAAATAGTCCCAAAACAACAACCACCTTATCCCGTAGTTTCCTAGATGGGGTCACTTTTATGGAGTTTCTACTCTAGGGGTGCATCAGGGGGCTTGAAAGGGTACATGGTGTAAATAAACCAGTCCAGCAAAATCTGCCTTCCAAAAACCATACGGCGTTCCCCTTCTTCTATGTCCTGCCGTTTAGCAAAATAGTAGTTTACGACCACATATGTGGTGTTTCTGCAAACTACAGAATCAGGGCAACCCATATTGAGTTTTGTTTGGCTGTTAACCCATTTTTTTTCCAGTAATAAAGTAAGGGTTAAAATGCAAATTTTTTAAAAAAAATAGAAATTCCAAAATTGTTTCTCCATCTGCCATTAACTCTTGTGGAACACCTAAAGGGTTAACAATGTTTGTAAACCCAGTTTTGAATACCTTGAGGGGTGTACTTTATTAGATGGAGTCACTTTTTTGGAATTTCTATTCTAGGGGTGCAACGGGGGGCTTCAAATGGGACATGGTATAAACAAAACCAGTCCTGCAAAATCTTCCTTCCAAAACCCATATGGCGTTCCCCTCCTTCCATGTCCTCCCGTTTGGCTAAACAGTAGTTTAGGACCACATATGGGGTGTTTTTGCAAACTACAGAATCAAGGCAACCCATATTGAGTTTTGTTTGGCAGTTAACCCTTACTTTATTACTGGGAAAAAATTTATTATATTGGAAAATTTCCCCAAAAATCGAAATTCTTAAATTGTATGTCCATTTGCCATAAAGTCTTGTGGAAGACCTAAAGGGTTAACAAAGTTTGTAAAATCGGTTTTGAATACCTTGAGGGGTGTAGTTTCTAAAATTGGGTCATTTTTGGATGGTTTCTATCACGTAACAGGGCTCCAGATGGCGACCAAAATGGTCGCCAATGCGACTTAGAATTTACAAATGGCGACAAGACTTTTTAGTCTTGTCGCCATTTGCGACTAGAGCCGCGCCGCAGCTCTGAATACAGCGGCGGGCACAGAAGCTGAACTATCAAGTTCTTATCAGCAGCAGCGCAGTAGAAGAGTCTCTCCCTCCCCCCTGTGCTGCTGCCGCCGCGGCCAATAAGAAGAGGGACAGGGGGAGGGGCTGTGGCCACTGCGCCACCAATGAAAATAACTGACCTGTTAATACAAATACAGGAGGCGGGTGCCGGAATCAAATAGCGGCACCCGACCTCTATGACAGGGAGCAGCGATCAGCGGCAGTTAACTCCTCAGGTGCCACTCCCTGTCATAGAGGTCGGGTGCCGCTATTTGATTCCGGCACCCGCCTCCTGTATTTGTATTAACAGGTCCGTTATTTTCATTGGTGGCGCAGTGCGCCCCCCCCCCCCCACAACACCCCAGTATAGTAAACATTGAGTGCGCCCCCCCAGTATAATAAACATTGGTGGCGCAGTGGGAAGTGCCAATGAGGGTTAAAAAAAAATATGAACTCACCTCCTCCAATTGATCGCGTAGATGCCGGTCTCCTGCTCTTTCTTCAGGACCTATGGTGACGTCACTGAGCTCCATCACATGGTCCATTACCATGGTGATGGATCATGTGATGAGCACAGTGATGTCACCACAGGTCCTGAAGAAAGAGCAGGAGACCGGCAGCTGCGCGATCAATTGGAGGAGGTGAGTTCATTTTTTTTTTTTTTTTTAACCCTCATTGGCACTGCCCACCAATGTTTATATGTTTATTATACTAGGGAGGGGGGGGGGGCGCACTGCGCCACCAATGTTTATTATACTGGGGTGTTGGGGGGGCGCACTGTGCCACCAATGTTTATTATACTAGGGAGGGGGGGCGCACTGCGCCACCAATGTTTATTATACTGCGGTGTTGGGGGGGGGCGCACTGCGCCACCAATGTTTATTATATTGGGGTGTATATAATGATTATTATATTGACCTTCTACTACGCATTCTGCATTAAAGAATGCTATTATTTTCCCTTATAACCATGTTGTTATAAGGGAAAGGAATACAGTGAATAGACTTTCATCCTAGCAACCATGCGTGAAAATCGCACGGTTCAACCGGAAGGATGGATCCGGCATTCCGGTATTTTGAATGCCGGATACAGCACTAATACATTCCTATGGGGAAAAATGGTGAATCCGGAATTCAGGCAAATCTTCAGTTTTTTCGCCAGAGATAAAACCGTAGAATGCTGCGGTTTTATCTTTTGCCTGATCAGTCAAAATGACTGACCTGAAGACATCTTTTCCGGTATAGAGCCCCTGTGAACTCTATGCCGGAAATGAAAAACGCTAGTGTGAAAGTACCCTAAACTATTAAGTTTAAATCCCCCCTTTCCCAATTTTACATATAAAATATATAAACAATAAATAAACATATTACATAGTGCTGTGTCCGAAAAGTCCAAACTATTAAATTTGTAAAAAATTTCTCCTATGCGGTGAGCATTCGCCATTTTTAGTCACCTCAAAAAATAGGATAGGACTGTTCTATTATGGGCCGAACGTTTCATAAAATGCGAAATGCACGCGGCTTTTTTTTGGTGTTTTTTTGTTTTTTTTTCACGGTATCGAGTATCGCAATACTTTTTTATGGTGACAAAAGCGAATCAAAACTTTGGTATCGAAACAACCCTACGCCAATCTGATCGGGGTAGCGTTGTCACGATACCAAAATTTTTATTCGGTTTTGATTTGGCGACTAAATTTTTCAGTTCAGGAGCCAATGGCTACTAGGTATTTTTTTTAGTCTGGAGCCCTGCGTAAGCCTCACAAAGTGACTTCAGACCTGAACTGGTCTATAAAAAGTGGGATTTGGAAAATTTCTGAAAAATTTGCTTCTAAACTTCTAAGCTATGTAACATCCCCAAAAAATAAAATATCATTCCCAAAATGATACAAACATGAAGTAGACATATGGGGAATGTAAAGTCATCACAATTTTTGGGGGTATTACTATGTATTACAGAAGTAGAGAAACTGAAACTTGGAAATTTGCAAATTTTTTAACATTTTTGGGAAATTTGGTATTTTTTTATGAAAAAAAATTTACTTTTTTGACCCAATTTTAGCAGTGTCATGAAGTACAATATGTGATGAAAAAACAATCTCAGAACGGCCTGGGTAATTACAAGCGTTTTAAAGTTATCAGCACTTAAAATGACACTGGTCAGATTTGCAAAAAATGGCCTGGTCCTTAAGGTGAAATAGGGCTCAGTCCTTAAGGAGTTAAAGGCATGTGGTCCTAAAATTTGGATCAGCTGAAAAACAGCCTGTTTCAGTTTAATCGTTATTTTCAATTAATTGAATGCTCTAAAAATGAGCATAACTTTTATTTCTGTATTAGAAATTGAGAGTCAGTTCCGCAAATACATTGTCCTTGGCCTTGATTTACACTTTTTTATGACTTGTGGTTTCTTGCTGTTCAGATACAAGGATCCCATCACCACTTGCCCAACTCCATGCTTCTTGGTGTAGCTTTTCCCCTAGAAGGACACAAATCCAAATTGACAAGTCCAGGGCACCAGAGTTTCCAATAAAAGGTTGATGTATAGTTTAATTAATCTTTAAAGAGGTTGTTCACCCCTACATAGCTCTGCTGCACACCGTCCCCTCCCTCCCTAGCGTGGCCATACCCGTGGTGGGAATCATACCTACCTAATTCCTGCTGCTATGTTCCGGCTCCATCGCTCCCACTTGGGTACTGAAGGTCTCATGTCTCCCCTCCTCAATATCCGGCTTGACGTAGGTCTTGTGGTCGCTGCAGACAATGATTAGCCGCAAAGGTGATCGGACACGTCACCACTGCCACCAGTCATTGGTCACATGGGAATGCTTAAGTTTGTTTTTGTCTTTTTTTGGTTTGAAGAAAAAAACTTATTTTTGTTTAAAGATGAATTAAATAAACATCAATCTTTTCTTGGAAACTGGGATTCCTTGGACTTGTCTATTTGTTTTCCTGCAGCTCGCTAGTTTTTCTCATGTGGTATTTACTTTACCAATGTTACATCAGGCAGATGCAATGGACAGTGGAGCTGAGTCATAGTCAGCAGTCGGTCGCGTGCGCAGCTCACAAATCTGCCGACTCATTGTTTGTTAAAAAACATTGACCCGAAACAAGGTTTCTATGGAGCAAACACCAGGGGGGAATTCATCATGAGGGGAATTTTTGAAGTCAGTTTTGCTTGAGTCTGTGTTGGCGTACTTAAAGGGAACCTGTCATGTGGATATTTGATTATAATCTAACTAATTATATACAATCATTAACTACTAAAAAGTGCCTTAGGCTACTATCACACTTGTGTTCGGAGTGGATCAGTCTGGTGTCTGCACAGATAGATACGCTCCTATAATGCAAATGATGGTATCCGTTCAGAACGGATCCGTCTGCATTATCTTTCAGAAAAAAATCTAAGTGTGAAAGTTAGTCAGACGGATCCGTCCAGACTTTGCATTGAAAGTCAACAATGGGGGACGGATCTGTTTGAAATTGCACCATATTGTGTCAACTTTAAACGGATCCGTCCCCATTGACTTACATTGTAGGTCTGAACAGATCCGTTTGGCTCCGCACGGCCTGACGGACACCCGAACGCTGCAAGCTGCGTTCGGGTGTCGGCCTGCTGAGCGGAACGGAGGCCAAGCGGAGCCAGACTAAGGCATTCTGAGCGGATCCGCATCCACTCAGAATGCATTGTGGCTGTACGGATGCGTTCGGGGCCGCTTGTGAGAGCCTTCAAACGGAACTCGCAAGCGGAACCCAGATTGCAAGTGTGAAAGTAGCCTTAGATGTATTCACTTACTGGTGTGACAGATGGTTAACTCATAATATACACACAAAGATGCCACATGCCGCATGCTAATGAGCTGATTTGAGTCCAGCGTGATGTCAGTGAGTCCAGCGTTTTTTAATTCAGAGCTATAGCCACTTCCCTGCCCACCTGCTGCTGATTCATATGGAAAATAACTGTCAATCAGCAGCAGGTAGGCGGGGAGAGTCAGGAGCTCATGAATATTCAGGACTCATCATTATGAGCTGGAGCTATTCAATACAAGATGTTGGCAGATTGACTGGGTCAATTAAAGAAAGTGACCCAGCATTTTGCTAAGAGAATCAGTCACTTATTTATGTTGCCCTTAGTTAGGACTAGGGATCGACCGATTATCGGTTTGGCCGATATTATCGGCCGATATTGAGGATTTTGAACGTTATCGGCATCAATTTTGCCGATATACCGATAACGTATGAGGAACACAGAACGCGCTGCTGACAGCGCTCTCTGTGTTCCCTCCGCAGCACAGGGGAGAAGGAAGCAGTGTCTCCTCCCCCTGTGCTGCTGCTGCCGCTGCCGCCAATGAGGGGATAGAACATAAGAGGAGGGGAGGGGCTGTGGCCGCTGCGCCACCAATGAAGATAAGCCTTTCATTCATTCATATACAGGAGGCGGGAGCTGGCTGCAGAATCACATAGCCGGCTCCCGACCTCTATGAGCAATAGCTGCGGTCCGCGGTAGTTAACTCCTCAGGTGCCGCGGATCGCAGCTACCGCTGATAGAGGTCGGGAGACGGCTATGTGATTCTGCAGCCAGCTCCCGCCTCCTGTATATGAATGATCGATAGACTTATCTTCATTGGTGGCGCAGTGAGCCCCCCCAAGCCCCCCAGTATTAATCATTAGTGGCGCAGTGCGCCCCCCACCCCCATCCCAATCCCGGCCAATAGTAAAAACATTGGTGGCGCAGTGCGCCCCCCCCCCCCACCCAGTATTAATCATTGGTGGCAGTGGCCACAGGATCCCCTCTCCCCTGCTCCTCCGATCGGAGCCCCAGCTGTGTAAGCCTGGGGCTCCGATCGGTTACCATGGCAGCCAGGACGCTATTGAAGCCCTGGCTGCCATGTTCAGCTCCATGCTGCTGTGTGCACTATGCACAGAGCAGCAGGGACAGTGTGAGATCCTATTCACCCTGATAGAGATCTATCAGGGTGAATAGGACAAAGGTTCTAGTCCCTAAGGGGGTTAAAAGTTAGTAAAAAAAAAACCACTAAAATATTAAGTATAAATGAAAAAGATTTATAAAAAAAAAAATACACATTAACAATAAACAAAAAAAATACACATTAACAATAAACATATTCATTTTCAGCAGATTTGTGTAGGAATTTTTTTTTTTTCTCAAAAATGAAAATTCCCAGAATATCGGTATAAATTATCGGCTATCGGCCTGAAAGTTCACAAATTATCGGTATCGGTATCGGCCCTAAAAAATCAATATCGGTCGATCCCTAGTTAGGACACCATAAAACTGGTGACAGGTTCCCTTTAAAGGGAATCTGTCACCTGCTTTTACCATTTTAAGCTGACACCATCGCTATGTTCACTACAGTACCTTACAGGGAGTGCAGAATTATTAGGCAAATGAGTATTTTGACCACATCATCCTCTTTATGCATGTTGTCTTACTCCAAGCTGTATAGGCTCGAAAGCCTACTACCAATTAAGCATATTAGGTGATGTGCATCTCTGTAATGAGAAGGGGTGTGGTCTAATGACATCAACACCCTATATTAGGTGTGCATAATTATTAGGCAACTTCCTTTCCTTTGGCAAAATGGGTCAAAAGAAGGACTTGACAGGCTCAGAAAAGTCAAAAATAGTGAGATATCTTGCAGAGGGATGCAGCACTCTTAAAATTGCAAAGCTTCTGAAGCGTGATCATCGAACAATCAAGCGTTTCATTCAAAATAGTCAACAGGGTCGCAAGAAGCGTGTGGAAAAACCAAGGCGCAAAATAACTGCCCATGAACTGAGAAAAGTCAAGCGTGCAGCTGCCAAGATGCCACTTGCCACCAGTTTGGCCATATTTCAGAGCTGCAACATCACTGGAGTGCCCAAAAGCACAAGGTGTGCAATACTCGGAGACATGGCCAAGGTAAGAAAGGCTGAAAGACGACCACCGCTGAACAAGACACACAAGCTGAAACGTCAAGACTGGGCCAAGAAATATCTCAAGACTGATTTTTCTAAGGTTTTATGGACTGATGAAATGAGAGTGAGTCTTGATGGGCCCGTGGCTGGATTGGTAAAGGGCAGAGAGCTCCAGTCCGACTCAGACGCCAGCAAGGTGGAGGTGGAGTACTGGTTTGGGCTGGTATCATCAAAGATGAGCTTGTGGGGCCTTTTCGGGTTGAGGATGGAGTCAAGCTCAACTCCCAGTCCTACTGCCAGTTTCAGAAGACACCTTCTTCAAGCAGTGGTACAGGAAGAAGTCTGCATCCTTCAAGAAAAACATGATTTTCATGCAGGACAATGCTCCATCACACGCGTCCAAGTACTACACAGCGTGGCTGGCAAGAAAGGGTATAAAAGAAGAAAATCTAATGACATGGCCTCCTTGTTCACCTGTTCTGAACCCCATTGAGAACCTGTGGTCCATCATCAAATGTGAGATTTACAAGGAGGGAAAACAGTACACCTCTCTGAACAGTGTCTGGGAGGCTGTGGTTGCTGCTGCACGCAATGTTGATGGTGAACAGATCAAAACACTGACAGAATCCATGGATGGCAGGCTTTTGAGTGTCCTTGCAAAGAAAGGTGGCTATATTGGTCACTGATTGAAAAGTGAAAATAAAAGAGTCCAATTGCCCCCCGAAACAATGCCAGAACAGGTCAGAAGCACAGAGGTTAAGAAATGATAAGCTCAGAGTCCTGTCTACAAATGCTCGCAGTTTAGGTAAAAAAATCAATGAACTTGGGTCAATAATGGCATCTGAGAATGTAGATTTAGTGGCTGTTACGGAGACATGGTTTAATGAAAGAAATGACTGGGACATAACCATACCAGGGTACTCTTTATACAGAAGAGACAGAGAAGGCAAAAAAGGAGGAGGAGTGGCCCTGTATGTGAAAGATAGCATTAAATCTAACCTAATACAAGTTGGTGAGGCCAACATAGAGTCAGTTTGGGTTACGTTTCAGTTTGCTAACCATGCAGTAACTCGTGTAGGTGTGATATATAGACCACCTGGTCAAGTTAAAGAACTAGATGATCTACTAGTTGAAGAAATAGCTAAAATGACAATGAAAGGAGAAGTTATCATTATGGGAGATTTCAATCTTCCAGATATAAACTGGAAAACCAAAATAGCAAGTTCTACCAGGAGTACAGATATTCTAAATTCCCTACTGGGGTTATCTCTACAACAAGTGGTTGAGGAGCCAACCCTGAGGGAGGCCATTTTGGATTTGGTATTCACAAATGGGGATTCGGTATATGATTTCATTGTAGGCGAAACCTTGGGATCTAGTGATCACCAGTCAGTGTGGTTTAATATAAGAACTGTGAAAGAGTCCCACCACACAAAAACAAAAGTTTTAGACTTTAGAAAAACAGACTTTTCAAAAATGAAATTAGTCATAAATGAGTCCTTATCAGACTGGAACGGATTACATGGAGTCCAGGAGAAATGGGACTACTTAAAAGGTGCATTATTGAAGGCAACAGAAAATTGCATTAGACTTGTCAGTAAAAGCAAAAAAAGGAAGAGACCACTGTGGTACTCAGCAGAAGTGGCCCAAATCATTAAAAATAAAAAGCTAGCATTTTGTAATTATAAAAAAAAACAGAGCAATGAAGATAAGGAAATCTACAAGATTAGGCAGAGAGAGGCCAAGCAAGTTATAAGAACTTCTAAAGCGCGGGCAGAAGAAAAACTAGCTCAGTCTATGAAAAAAGGGGATAAGACATTCTTCAGATATATAAATGAAAAAAGGAAATTAAAACAAGGAATAACTAAATTAAAAACAAAGGACGGAAGGTATGTAGAAGAGAATAAAGGGCTAGCCGACTGCCTTAATGAATACTTCTGTTCAGTTTTTACAAAAGAAAAAGGAGAAGGACCTCCACTAGAAAGGATGACTAATAAATCATTTGATGCATGTATCTTTACAGAGGAAGATGTTCTAAGTTTGCTGTCTAAGGTGAAGACAAATAAGTCACAGGGGCCTGATGAGATACACCCAAAATTATTAAAAGAGCTTAGTGGTGAGCTGGCAAAACCGCTAACAGATTTATTTAACCAATCATTAGTAACAGGAGTCGTCCCGGAAGATTGGAAATTGGCAAATGTCGTGCCCATTCACAAGAAAGGTAGTAGGGAGGAATCGAGCAACTATAGACCAGTGAGTCTGACATCAATAGTAGGCAAATTAATGGAAACCCTATTAAAGGATAGGATTGTGGAACATCTAAAATCCCATGGATTGCAAGATGAAAAACAACATGGGTTTACTTCAGGGAGATCATGTCAAACAAATCTTATAGATTTTTTTGACTGGGTGACTAAAATAATAGACGGTGGAGGTGCAGTAGACATCGCATATCTAGATTTTAGTAAGGCTTTTGACACTGTCCCACATAGAAGACTTATCAATAAACTGCAGTCATTGAGCATGGACTCCCATATTGTTGAGTGGATTAGGCAGTGGCTGAGTGACAGACAACAGAGGGTTGTAGTCAATGGAGAACATTCAAAACAAGGTCATGTTACCAGTGGGGTTCCACAGGGATCTGTACTGGGACCAATTTTGTTTAATATCTTCATAAGTGATATTGCAAAAGGCCTCGATGGGAAGGTGTGTCTTTTTGCTGATGACACAAAGATATGTAACAGGGTTGATGTTCCTGGAGGGAAACGCCAAATGGAAAAGGATTTAGGAAAACTAGAAGAATGGTCAGAACTCTGGCAACTGAAATTTAATGTGGATAAGTGCAAGATAATGCACCTAGGGCGTAAAAACCCAAGGGCAAAATATAGAATATTTGACACAGTCCTGACCTCAGTATCTGAGGAAAGGGATTTAGGAGTAATTATTTCAGAAGACTTAAAGGTGGGAAGACAATGTAATAGGGCAGCACGAAATGCCAGCAGAATGCTTGGATGTATAGGGAGAGGTATAAGCAGTAGAAAGAGTGAAGTGCTTATGCCGCTGTACAGAACACTGGTGAGACCTCACTTGGAGTATTGTGCGCAGTACTGGAGGCCATATCTCCAGAAGGATATAGATACTCTAGAGAGAGTTCAGAGAAGAGCTACTAAACTAGTACATGGATTGCAGGATAAAACTTACCAGGAAAGGTTAAAGGACTCGGTAAAGGAGGAGAGCATATTTAAAAGAAGAAAAACTACCACAAGAGGACACAGTTTTAAATTAGAGGGTCAAAGGTTTAAAGGTAATATCAGGAAGTATTACTTTACTGAGAGAGTAGTGGATGCATGGAATAGCCTTCCTGCAGAAGTGGTAGCTGCAAATACAGTGAAGGGGTTTAAGCATTCATGGGATAGGCATAAGGCTATCCTTCATATAAGATAGGGCCAGGGGCTATCCATAGTATTCAGATATATTGGGCAGACTAGATGGGCCAAATGGTTCTTATCTGCCGACACATTCTATGTTTCTATGATTTGTTTTTGTTTTGTTTTTGAATGTCAGAAAGGTTTTTTCCTCCCTGGCTCTGAGCTCTGCGCTCTGATTGGACAGCGCTGCTGTCAGGGAGAAGGAGAGACACTGGCGTCTCCTCCTCCTTCCTCTGAATGCTGAAAATACCGGGGGCCACAGCGGACGAACGGAGCGGCGCCCAGGAATAATAGTAAGTGCACTTAGATCCCTGGGCGCCGCTCTATGCAGCCTGCTGATAAGTTCTTATTCTTTGGACCCACGAAAGGTCCTCTTTCATACAATTGTCTGCAGCGGCATAACAGACCCGTCACCCGGCCTCAATAACAGGGCATGCGATCTGTGGCACCTGAGGGGTTAATGGCCGCGTATCGCATGCCCTGCGTGCCGGGTCTGTGATACCGCTGCCTATACTTATGTTTTACATTCATTGGTGGCGCAGTGGGGACAGCTCCTCCCCTCCTCCTCCCTGCTATATCCCCATTGGTGGTAGTGGCGGCCGCGTCACAGTGGAGAGGGAGGGACTCCTTCCTTCTCCACTGTGCAGTGTCCTACTGAACTTGGGCTGCGCAGGATCGCGGCGGTACAGTCGCAAATGGCGACAAGACTAAAAAGTCTTGTCGCCATCTGCAAATTTTAAGGCGCATTGGCGACCGTTTTGGTCGCCATCTGGAGCCCTGTCTAGGGGTGCATCAGGGGTTCTTCAAATGGGACATGGTGCCAAAAGAAAAAGGGCCATCAAAACCTGCCTTCCAGAAACCATATGGCGTTCCTTTCCTTCTGCGCCCTGCCGTTTTTTTTTTTACTAGGCCCATGTGCAGCACGAGGCCCTAAAACTTCCTCATCTCGGCTGCACTGACCGGAGTCCAGCCACCGGACCTAGCCAAAAAGGAGCCCGGGTGTTGAGCAATGAACTGTTGGGCGCACGAGTTAGTTTGCTCCACCATCAGATTCACAAAGTGGTCACTGAAAAAAAGACTAAAATAGTCATATTCAGTGAAGGTCACTGTGGGAATCTGGATTCCTGCTTGGCCAACAAAATCAGGAATCACAGGCTCAAAATCCACTGGGGTACACCATGCAAGTTCACCGGTAGGGGGCTCAGGTGGACTTATCTGGTGGGCCGTAAAACTAGTACGAGCCCCAGAGCTGCTTGTATTAGTGTGGGCCACAGGGTCCCTGGCATGGCGGTCCCCTTGCTCCGCCTAGCGGTGTCTCTGCCGCCTTGGGGGCTCATCATCATCGCTAGATGACGAGGAGGACGTGGATGACAAGAGGAAAGTGGGGTCATTCTCGTCCTCACTGGGGCTCTCGGATTCGGAGGCAAGCAGGGAGTATAGGGGAGTGTGTGTGTGCGTGTCATAGGGGAGTGTGTGTGTGCGTGTGTGGAAAACTTTATTCAGTGTGCATGTGTGTGGGGGAGGGGTGTTCGCGTACTTTGCCCTACACCTAACAAAAAAAAAAAAATAAAAAAAAAATAGAAATTCCCAAAAAGTGTAAAAAAAAGAAGAAAAGATTCAAACGCGCTGATCAGCGGTACAAAGCTTATCAGTGGTGGGGTGGGCGATGCACTAACAGTGGCCGGATGCTAAGAGTGTCGGCCTCAGTCAGCGCATGCAAAAAAATAAATAAAAACACTTGCGCCCCAAAAATTTTGTGTGTGGGGGCGGGGGGGGGGGGCAAGCTGCAGAACCCTTGGGGGTCTAGGGTCACACAGCTGAGTGCTGTGGACCCCAGACACCCGATCCGGGTGCTACACCACAGTAAAAAAAAAACTCTTTTTTTCCTAACTCTCCCTCACTATCCCTGCCTAATCTACCTCTCCCTACCTCTCCCAAATATGCAGATTTGTGCTTGGTATCGCAGCTCATCCCCATTCACTTCAATGAAGCTGATGCGCCTAGTTCATGTGACCGTTGAATGTGTCGTCACACGGCCTAAGGAAAGCTGCTGTGGCATTACTACCCTCTCAACAACTGATTGGCTTGGGTCCCGTGTGTCAGACCCTCACCGATCAGATACTGATGACCTATCCAGAGGTCTTATAATACCCCGTTAATGAATTTTCTGGTGTCACTTCAAAAACAGTGGCTTGTAGGATCTTCCATGGTCTGGATTGATAATGCACTGATTACTGTGATCTCTGTTGTTTTGCAGACTCGTGTGGTCAAGTCTTGCAAATTGAAGGCCATTTTTTCATAGTACTGGAGCTGTGAAATACGCTGCAGTATTTTGTCAGTGCAGTCGACCTTGGAAGCTTTCAATTACTTGCTTCTGATGAGTCATTTTCGGTTTTGTGTGTGCAGTCTAGCTGTATTTTATGCAGATACTGAAGGTCAATAAAATGTGTCACATTTGTGCTGTAATCCAACAGCCACTCAGTCAGGAAGTCGTCTGGACTTTCCAACATCCAAATTTGACTTTTCTCTGCTTAGCTACCCGTCTGGTTACTCCATTCATTGGAACAGTCATGTGCTAGTATGGTACGTTGCATCTCCAGACAGTAGGGACGTAGACCAACAAGGAGTGTTGGTGCAGCAGCTCAGGCTACTTTCACACTAGCGTTGTTTAAATCCGGCGTTCAATTCCGACACCGGAACTGCCCGCCGTATCCGGAAAAACGTGTGAAAAATTGATTACATTTGAATCCTGATCAGGATTTTGATCACAGTGAAAAAATGCATTGGAAAAAACGGATCCGCCATTTATGGACTTTAACTTTTTTTTTTTTACATTTTTCGGGTTTAACATGCAAAAGCCGGATCCGGTTTGACTGAACACACGGCGCCGGATCCGGCGTTATTGCAAGTCAATGGGGAAAAAAGCCGGATCCGGCGTTCAGTCAAAGTGTTCAGGATTTTTGGCCGGAGGTAAAAATACAACATGCTACGGTTTTCTGAAAAGCCTGATCAGTCAAAAAGACTGAACTGAAGACATCCTGACGCATCCTGAACGGATTACTCTCCATTCAGAATGCATGGGGATAAAACTGATCAGTTCTTATCCGGATTTGATCCCCTAGGACGGAACTCGGCGCCGGAAAAGAAAAACGCTAGTGTGAAAGTACCCTCAGACATTCAATTAAATGGTGAATATGAGCCCTTTTAGGCCCCTTTCACACGGGCGAGTTTTCCACGCGGGTGCAATGCGTGAGGTGAACGCATTGCACCCGCACTGAATCCAAACCCATTCATTTCTATGTGGCTGTGCACATGAGCGGTGATTTTCACGCATCACTTGTGCGTTGCTTGAAAATCGCAGCATGCTCTATTTTGTGTGTTTTTCACGCAACGCAGGCCCCATAGAAGTGAATGGGGCTGCGTGAAAATCGCAAGCAAGTGCGGATGCGGTGTGATTTTCACGCACGGTTGCTAGGAGACGATCGGGATGGGGACCCGATCATTATTATTTTCCCTTATAACATGGTTATAAGGGAAAATAATAGCATTCTTAATACAGAATGCATAGTAAAATGGTGCTGGAGGGGTTAAAAATAATAATAATTTATCTCGCCTTAATCCACTTGTTCGCGCAGCCCGGCTTCTCTTCTTTCTTCAGGACCTGGGTAAAGGACCTTTGAGGACATCACTGCGCTCATCACATGGTCCATCACATGATCCATAACCATGGTGCTGGATCATGTGATGGACCATGTGATGAGCGCAGTGACGTCACCACAGGTCCTTTTCCCCTCCAGCCCTATTGTACTATGCATTCTGTAATAAGAATGCTATTATTTTCCCTTATAACCATGTTATAAGGAAAAATAATACAATCTACACAACACCTAACCCAAACCCGAACTTCTGTGAAGAAGTTCAGGTACCAAATATGCTGATTTTTCTCACGCACGTGCAAAACGCAATAAATGTTTTGCACTCGCACTGAAAAATCGCACATTTTCCCGCGACGCATCCGCATCTTATCTGGGCCAAAAACATGACGCCCGTGTGAAAGAGGCCTTAGGCTACTTTCACACTCGCGTTTTGGGCGGATCGGTAGTGCATCTGCAAAAACGGATCCGTTACAATAATATAACCGCATGCATCCGTCATGAACTGATCAGTTTGTATTATCTGTAACATAGCCAAGACGAATCCGTCATGAACTCGAATGAAAGCCAATGGGAGACGGATCCGTTTTCTGTTGTGTCAGAAAACGGCCGTTTGGCTGAGTTTCGTCAAGCGGACAGCAGAACGCTGCAGGCAGCGTTTTGGTGTCCACCTCCAGAGCGAAATGGAGACTGATCGGAGGCAAACTGATGCATTCTGAGCGGATCCTTTTCCATTAGGGTAAAACTGATCCGTTTTGGACCGCTTGTGAGAGCCCATGGCGGATCTCACAAACGGAAAGCCAAAACGCGAGTGTGAAAGTTGCTATATTAAAGGGATTCTCAGAGATTTTCATATTGATGGGCCATCTTCAGGATAGGTCATCAATATGAAACTGGCAGAGGTTCAGTTCCGAGCACCCCCACAATCACATGTCTGAGTAAGCCACGACTTCCTCACAGCTTACCAGGCATAGCACTGTCCATTAGATAGGCTGTGATTGGTATTGAAGCTCAGACACATTCACTTGAATGGTATTGAAATGCACGTAGCCATGTGACAAATCAATGTGACATCACTGGCCTAGGAAGAGACCTAAGTGCTCACAGAGCACTGCAGCCTCTTTGCCCAGCTGATTGGCAGGGGTTCTGGGAGCCAAATTCTCACTGATCAGATATTAGTCACCTATCCTGAGGATAGACTGTCAATATCAAAATCCCAGAGATCCCCTTTAAATTATGCCATACAGTATGCAGGTAGCAGTAGAGTGTTAATAAAGCCAGGAAAACGCTTCAGAGAAGATTGATATTGTGTAAGTTCCAAATGGATAGATAAAGTGTAACCCAGGGCTCGACAAATCCCAGGCGCCAGGTCGCCATGGCGACCAGGAATTTAGTCCTGGCGCTTGGGTATTTGTCAGCCCGTTTTCAAAGGTGCCCGGGCGATGGGTGCGGAGCTGCCGTTCTGTCCGGAGGCAGCACCGTGTGAAACAGCTCATCCAGTCAGTGAGGCACAGCACACAGAGAGCGAGACGCTGGCAGCAGGGAGGGGAGGGGCTCGGGAGGAGTGTAATCTGATCCTAGAGTGGAAGCTGCTTCTGCCAGCCCCTCCCCTCCCCGCCCACCAACCAATCAGAGCTGAGGCAAGGCAAGCACTAGCAGCTCCGAGTCACACAAGTAAGTACAGGGAGTCTAAGTAAGAAAGAATCGAATGAGTCTCAGGTTAAAAGAATCTAAAGATCCGACTTAGTTAGTGACTCATTCGATTCTTTGAGTTAAAAGAACAGGTTACACTGAGGCTGTGCTGATGCTTTTGCAGCAGTGATAAGACAGTGACAGGACACAGTTTAGATTACAGTGTGAATTAACCCTTTAGGATCAAATTGGCTTCTCAAGGAGATCTATATGTTAAAGGCATCCCTTCTCCTGTCTCATTCAGTAGCTATAGAACTAAGGCTACTTTCACACTTGCGGCAGGATGGATCTGGCAGGCGGTTCACCCTGTCAGATCCGTCCTTCCGCTGTTTCGCCGGACCGCAGCTCTGACCCCATTGACTATAATGGGGGCAGAGCTCTGGCGCAGCACGCCAGTGCATGGTAAAAGTACTGCATGTCCAACTTTTTAGTCCGGCGGCCTCTCACCGCGAACTGCCATGCTGCGCCGGAGCTCCACCCCCGTCCCCATTATAGTCAATAGGGTCCGGGGACAGAGCGGCGGTATATGTAACATGGTATACAGCATTATTGGGGGGGCTCTATGGAGAAGTGGGGGGGAAGCACTATGGGGGCACCTACTGGGGGCTTTATGACACGGCTCCGCCTGGCTCCTAACTTTTTTAGCTGGCTCCTAGATTCCAAGGAAATTTGTCAAGCCCTGGTGTAACCCACAGGCTTCCTGCCTGTGTTGCGGAGTAAGGGGGTCATTTATCAAGCAGAAATACACCTAAATTAGGTTAGTTGCGCCTCAATCTGCGACTTCTCCCCGCTCAAGCCAGGTCTTTAAAAGTAGTCGAGAAAGAGAACGGCTTACATTGAGACCCACCGCCAGTGATGGGGCTTTAAGACCGGCGTCTAAGGCTACTTTCACACTGGCGTTTTGAATTCCGTTTGTGAGATCCGTTTCAGGGTGCTCACAAACGGTTCAAAACGGATCAGTTCACCCACAATGCATTCTGAATGGATAAGGATCCGTTCAGAATGCATCAGTTTGCTCCGTTCCGCCTTCATTCTGCTCTGGATGCGGACAGCAAAAAGCTGCTTGCAGCGTTTTGGTGTCCGCCTGGCGATGCGTCCTGACTTACAATGTAAGTCAATGGGGACGGATCCGTTTTCACTGACACAATATGGTGCAATTGAAAATGGATCCGCCTCCATTGACTTTCAGTGTAAGTCAGGACGGATCCGTTTTGAATTAGACTTTTTTTAAAAAGAATAAGGGCTCTTTCACACCTGCGTTCTTTTCTTCCGGCATAGAGTTCCGTCGTCGGGGCTCTATGCCGGAAGAATCCTGATCAGTTTTATCCTAATGCATTCTGAATCGAGAGAAATCCGTTCAGGATGCATCAGGATGTCTTCAGTTCCGTAACGGAATGTTTTTTGGCCGGAGAAAATACCGCAGCATGCTGCGCTTTTTGCTCCGGCCAAAAATCCTGAAGACTTGCCGCAAGGCCGGATCCGGAATTAATGCCCATTGAAAGGCATTGATCCGGATCCGGCCTTAAGCTAAACGTTGTTTCGGCGCATTGCCGGACCCGACATTTAGCTTTTTCTGAATGGTTACCATGGCTGCCGGGACGCTAAAGTCCTGGCAGCCATGGTAAAGTGTAGCGGGGAGCGGTATACTTACCGTCCGTGCGGCTCCCGGGGCGCTCCAGAGTGACGTCAGGGCGCCCCAAGCGCATGGATCACGTGATCGCATGGATCACGTCATCCATGCACATGGGGCACTCTGACGTCATTCTGGAGCGCCCCGGGAGCCGCACGGACTGTAAGTATACCGCTCCCCGCTCCTACTATGGCAACCAGGACTTTAATAGCGTCCTGGCTGCCATAGTAACACTGAACGCAATTTGAAGACGGCTCCGTCTTCAAATGCTTTCAGTACACTTGCGTTTTTCCGGATCCGGTGTGTAATTCCGGCAAGTGGAGTACACGCCGGATCCGGACAACACAAGTGTGAAAGAGGCCTAAGGCCTCCTGCACACGGCCGTTTTTTTTTTCCCGTTTTCTGGCCGTTTTTTGCGTTCCGTATACGGAACCATTCATTTCAATGGTTCCGCAAAAAAAACTTATGCATTCCGTTTCCGTTTTTCCGTTCCGTTTTAACATAGAACATGTCCTATTATTGCCCGCAAATCACGGTCCGTGGCTCCATTCAAGTCAATGGGTCCGCAAAAAAAAGGAACACATACGGAAATGCATCCGTATGTCTTCTGTTTCCGTTCCGTTTTTTGCTGAACCATCTATTGAAAATGTTATGCCCAGCCCAATTTTATCTATGTAATTACTGTATACTGTATATGCCATAGGGAAAAACGGAACAGAAACGGAAACGGAACAACGGATCCGTGAAAAACGGACCGCAAAACACTGAAAAAGCCATACGGTCGTGTGCAATAGACCTAATGCAAATGGATCCGTTCTGAATGGATACAAGTGTTTTCATTATAGGTGCGGATCCGTCTTTGCAGATACCAGACGGATCCGCACCTAACGCAGGCGTGAAAGTAGCCTAAAAAGTGACTATATGCATTTTTTTTGCACAGAATTTTTGGTTGATAAACCGCAGCGTAACACAGTACCAGCAAAGGGAATGAGACTTGACAAACCTCATGTACACGGAGTATTTTTTTTCTGCGCAGAGATTGACCTGCCGTGCGGATTTTGAAATCCATGTCAATTTTCAATTTGGTTTCTTCAGCAGATTTTTTCCTTGCCGATCTGGGGAAAACTGCAACAAAATCTGGAAACCTAGAGAAATCTGCATGAAAATCTGTGTGTATGTACGCACCCATGTAAGTAGCCTTAGCGTCAGGGGCAACAGCTGCACAACCTTACTCTTTGAACCATCTCTAACAAACCAACTCTGTTCCTAGAGTAATGTTGCCCTACTTTTGGACACCAGCCCTCCTTAATCCTAGTGTCAGCCTCTGGCTGCTGCAAAGCGCCTCTGCTTCTAAGTGGACACACAAATACTTCTCTGCCTGAGCTCTCCGTCTAGACTTAGCTGGGTGTTCACGGGCCAACCCAGTCCCGTCGTTTTGATGGATAAAAGTTGCCGGCATATGCAAATGCCTACAAAGCAATCTAGCTAGACACTGTCACAGGTATATGTTGATCTTCTAGCTTCAGAAAGAATGGTGCTGATCATCCAGTTTGCTCGGGAGTAAAAGTGGAAATGCAGAGGTCACATAACTAAGATAGTTTTCTTGAAATTATTAATAAAAGTCCTCGCCGGTCTCTGATTTGCTAATAATTGTGGAATGTCTAAAATTCTCTAAAGAGGTTCTGCACTTTCCTGGCAAAGCGAGGAAATTATGAAATCAAATTGGACTTGTGTCTTAATAACTAGGACAAGTTTTGAGAGTATTTGTGCTGCATGGGAACAGACTTTTATTTGGCTTCATTCTCACTCGTTCTAGAAATATGTCTGTTCCTCGGTTAGATTTGCATTGAAAGCACCGGAGTATATGATGACTCAGTGTACAGCAGATACAGTATTTTATCATAGGAGCAGCAAGGGCTGGAGACGCAGGTTGTGCATTAGCTGCTACTTTCTGGGTACTTTTGTTAAAAAACTCTAAAATTTTGCAAATGTACAACTTATCAAAGCTCATTTTTGCAACCGTAATGCGGCTCCCATCTTCATTAGAATTGCTAGAGAAGTTTGGGTATTTACCTCTGAATCCAGACTCAATGCAAGCACTTGGTTGGTTCTCAAAAGTGATTTGAAGCACAGTTTTCTCAGTAATCTTGTGTGTTTATGCTTTTTTATTGCACTTATGCGCAGAAGCCCTTTGAAAAACAAAACCAAATTGAAACGCTCAGACTACCCCTTTAAGTTGAAGTTCATATCTGCATCAGAGGCAACTTTAGGGATTCAATTTAAAACTTGCAGATTAAAGTTAAAAGTGTGAACAAAAAAGGTCTTGCTTGTGGGACTATTTTGTCCGGTAAAATGATGGACTCCCTAACAGAAACCCAACTGACCGTCATCATAGTGGGTGGGGTCTGCCCTTTTGTTATTTTTACTGTTCTTCTGCCCCTATAACTAAACAGAACAATGGAATTAAATAGGACTGATGTGAAAGAAGCCTGAGAACCAAAAGAGCCAAAGTTTCCTCTAGAGTTCAACCCAAACAAATGTCTGCCTAAGTACTATGTATATTCGAATCAGTCGGCACTGCAGGGAAAATTTGCGGTGCATGTGTCCTAGGGTCGGCGTCCCACACAACAATAACGATAGAGAAGGACCTGCACTCACATATAGCGTCTTGTAAAAAATTTCTTTTGTGACACAGTGAGAGGTTTGGTCTGGGAAAAAAGGTATTTTCCTCCCAGCATGTGCTGCTGGGCTGATTTACAGCCAGGTGAGGTTAAGTACCGGACTGGATTTTAAGTGCTGGTCTGGGTTTTGGCAGCACCTGGCTGTCCTTAAATAGGAAGTCTCTGTGTTGGGATCTGGGAGACTCTTGCCTGGAGAAAGGCTTGCTACCTGTTTGGCGTGAAAACAGGTTGGTGCTGCTATGCTCAAGGACTCTTTGAGGCAGAATTGCCGCATGGTGTGAATTACCAGCAACACCGAAAGGTGACTTTTTGTTTGAATATGACTTCTTGTTTTGTCACTTGCCTAAAGTGTGAACAAAACACTAAACTGTTTGATCCAAAGAACTTGTTGTTTCCTCTATACTGCGTCCGCTAATCCTGTCTACCAGAGCGAAACCCCACAATTGGTGGAGGATGCGGGCAGCAGTGAGGCTGGCGTGAACGCAGATATTTTTGGTTTCTGCATTTTTCAGGCACGGTTGTATGTCGTACATTAAACCAGCTATATAACAACCAGTGCCCCATCACAAAATGGAGGCTGTTGTGAAGGACCTCATGGAGGCCCTCATCTGCAGCAGCGAGAGACAAACCTGCAGCAACGCGTGGCTAATAAGCAGCAACAGGAGACTAACCAGTTGCTGCTACAACACGTGATGGCTTTGCAGACAACAGGAGCAACGATGCCCGGAAAGCAGTCCGTGCCGCGATTCCTAAAAATGACACCCGCAGACGACATCGAAACCTACCTAGTAATGTATGAGAAAGTGGCCATCAGGTAAAAGCTACCCCGTGATCAATGGGCTGAAGTCGTCGCTCCGTTCCTGGCATCCGATTTTCCAGCGGGTGTATTTCGACTTGCCGAATGATCAAGCAGCCGACTACCAGAAAGTCAAGGGTGAGATTCTGGCAAGACTAGTGGTGAATGTGTTGGTCCGGGCCCAGTGAAGGCATCAGAGGGGGTTCAACCCGGCTGAGCCTGCAAGACGCCAGTATTATAACTTTACCTCTTGAAAAAATGGCTACACCCTGACTTGCTGAGTCCCACTTCTATGCTGGATTATCTGTTAGCCGATATGTTCTGGAGGGCTTTGCCATACCCTCTCCAGCACTGGATTGGTCAGGTGTCTCCTGGCAATTCCCTTGAGATGGTGGACCTGGTGGAACGCTATGAAGCTATCAGAAATCTAAAGGAAGGTTCTGTCGGGAGGGGGATTGGCAAACCCTGGAAATCTCCACCCCAGGCCCGGAGATTTGAGCCGATAAAGGGATGTACCCACGGCAGACCTAGCTCCGATAGTCTGCTGGCGGTGTCAGGAGCCTGGCCATGTAAGGGCTAACTGTCCCAATCGGGTTGAGCCCATGGACACTTACCATAGCTAACGTCAGTCGCTATATGCAGGGAGGCTGTGTGCAACTGGTGCCCCAGAGTCTTTAGATCACTTGTGCCAGTTGGAAGTGGGAGACACTCCGGCGGAGGCTCTACTGGACTCAGGGAGTCTGGTGACCCTAGTAGGGGCTACCCTGGTGTGGTCTACTGAGTATACTGGCCGGAAAGTTGGGGTGATGTGCATCCACGGAGACCTAAAAGACTACCCCACCGCGCTCGTGTCTGTAACCTTAGTGGCCGGTAGATGGACCCACGAGGTGGCTGTCGCCACAAATCTACATTATGAACTCAACATAGAGACAGGGGTAACCCTAGCAGAGTGGCCCGGCTCAGGGGGAGACAAGAACCCTGGGAACCTGAGACCAAAGGGCCAGCGGTAGGGGTGACTGCCACTTCGGTGGAAAAAAATAGATGAAAAAACTGGAGACAGCACGTCCAAGGTGGTGGAATTTAATCCGGATGCCAAGTTTCGGCCCAAATAGCCTTTGTCAAGCATGCACATACACCAAAAAGTGAGGTTATAAAGACCAGCAAAGCAATTACATAAGTGGGAGTGGTTCCTGAAACCCAATTATTTTCATTGGGGTCAGGGGGCATGTATACAAATAAACATAATATGCATGATAAAACAACTTAAAATGATGGGAGGTACCTGTAGACTCCATAGCGCTCATGGTATGGTCCCATGAAAGGACGCCAAATGTGTATGCATGTGGTAATGGTACGCAACTGCGTTCCACAATGTCACTACCGGGAGATCACTACCGGGAGATCACTTCCGGTGCGCTGGTCACCGCTTGATGCACCATGCACAGGAATGTAAAACTACTCAATGGTGGCCACTCTGCGCTCAGTTGACCTTATTGCCTATATAAGAAGACTTACTCTGCTGTATGCAGTATGTAGCGGTGCCGATGCGCTGTCCGTGTATACTTCCCTATCCGCACGCCCGGCCTATGAGATCACTTCCGGTCCAATGGTGGGCGTGGCTTGCGCAACTTGAAACTCATATGCGTTCCACATGTGTCCTTCCGGAGAGACACATCCGGTTGTCTTACTCGTATTGGGAACATGTGTGTGTTGGTACTAAGGATGTGCATATACTAACGTAGCTTGCGCAACTTGGAACGCATATGCGTTCCACCTGAGTCCTTCCGGAGTGATGGAAGAGGGGGAGACAACCCAACTAAGTGTGATGGTAGGAGACGTGGAGGACTTGCTGCCGGGTCCTGAATTGGCAGACCTCAATGTCTCTGGGGATAATTTTGGTACCGTCTGACGTTCGGACCCAAGCCTATCCCACACCTGGGAAAATGTGTTAATAGTAGATGGTGAACCACAACAACCTGGGGCAGAGTCAGTGTTTCCCCATTTTGTGGTTCATCAGGATATGTTGTATTGGGTAAACCAACTACGTTGGTGGTCCCCAAGGCTTATTGCAAGCTTGTGTTAGATCTAGCCCACCAATACATTCTCGGGGGTCACCTGGGGCTGCAGAAAACTCAGGATCGTATTCTACAGCGGTTTTACTGGCCCAGCATATTCAAGGAAGTAGAAGAGTTTTGTAAGTCTTGCCCAACCTGCCAGATAACTAGCCCCCCAGCCACATTTCCGTAGTCACCTAGTACCTCTCCCGATTATCAAAGTACCGTTTTACCGAATAGCTATAAACCTCATAGGCCCAGTACCGAAGTCCGCCAGAGGGCATCAACACTTAGTCATTCTAGACTACGCCACTCTGTACCCGGAGGCGGTGCCACTGCGACATACCTCAGCCAAACTCATAGCTAAGGAGTTAATGGAGATGTTTTCCCAAGTGGGACTACCTAAAGAGGTTCTGACCGACCAAGGGAGCCCTTTTATGTCCAAGGTGATGAGGAAACTCTAAGTTGCTGCACATAAAACTACAAACGTCTGTTTACTATCCGCAAACGGACGGTCTGGTAGAACGGTTTACCCAAACATTAAAAAATATGTTGAAAAAGGTAGTGTCTAAAGATGGGAAGGACTGAGACCTCCTTCTGCCCTATCTCATGTTCGCATTGCGGGAGGTACCCCAGGCCTCTACTAAGTTCTTGCCCTTCGAACTGCTATATGGCAGACACCCTCGCGGTCTCTTGGACATGGCCAAAGAGGCGTGAGAACAACAACAAACTCCACATAAAAGTGTCATTGAGTACGTTACCCATATGCAAGATCGGATAGAGACAGTGTTGCCTCTTGTTAGGGAGCATATGGAGGCAGCTCAGCGAGCCCAGAGTCGGGTCTATAATTGGCAGGCTCGCGTCTGAATCTTTAACTTGGGTGATCGGGTTTTGGTTCTGGTGCTGACCGTGAAAAGTAAATTCCTGGCTAGGTGGAAGGGGCCCTACGAGGTACTCGAGAAAATCAGAGATGCATACTACAAGGTCCACCAGCCAGGGCGGCGAAAGCCGGAGCAGGTTTACCATGTAAATTTACGGAAACCGTGGAAAGGGGAAACCTGTACAGAAGACAGCCCGCGGCCAGGTTTTCTAGGAGAAGAGGTACCGGCCCCTCTGTCTGATGCAAGAGAGGCGGCTGCCACAGTAAAAATTGCTGACAGCCTCTCCTCTAAACAGACTCAGGAGGCCAGGGAGTTCGTTAGTCGGACAAGGATGTGTTCTTGGACCTCCCTGGACGCACTTCCATAATACAGCATGACATTGTCACTGAGCCTCAGGCAAAAGTCTGATTAAAACCATACCGGATACCCGATGCTCGGCGACAAGCCACATCCGAGGAGATGCAGCTAATGTTGCAGCTAGACGTAATTTAGGAGTCAAAAAGTGAGTAGGCCAGTCCTATAGTATTGATACCCAAGCCGGACGGGACGTTGCGGTTTTGTAACGACTTTTGAAAACTTAACGAGGTTTCCAAATTCGTTGCATATCCCATGCCCCGGGTGGATGAGCTCATCGAGAAGTTAGGACAAGCCCGGTATTTTTGTGTTTTGGACCTCACGAAAGGGTACTGGCAGGTGCCCTTAACGGAGGCTGCCAAAGAGAAAACTGCCTTTATCACGCCTGAGGGGCTGTATCAATATAAGGTCTTACCCTTTGGTCTGCACCGTGCCCCGCCACTTTTCAGCGACTATTGGACATTGTCCACATCGTCGGTACGCTTTGTCTTACCTGGACAATATTGTCATCCACAGTACCAACTGGGAAAGTCACCTACCCAAAGTGCAGACTGTAGTGGACTCCCTTCGGAAAGCTGGCCTAACCGCTAACCCCCAAAAAATGTGCGATAGGGTTAGAAGAGACTATGTACCTGGGGTATGTCATTGGGCGTGGAGTCATCAAATCCCAAGTGAACAAAATATAGACGATACAGAATTGGCCCTGACCTGTCACCACTAGGCAAATAAAGTAATTCCTGGGAATGGTGGGCTATTACATGAGGTTTGTTCCCTACTTTGATACTTTAGCCGCGCCCTTGACAGGACTCTTTAAGGGACACAAGTCAACGATGGTTCGCTGAGATGATCGGGCGGAAGAGGCTTTCTCCACTTTGAAGTCGGCCCTATGCGGGTCCCCGGTTTTGGTGACTCCGAAGAAGGTGCTGTACTGTCTCAGGAAGTCAATGGGGAGGAGCATCCCGTTGTCTTCCTCAGCCGTAAGCTCACCCCAGCCAAGACCCGGTATTTTATAGTGGAGAGAGAGAGTGCCTGGCTATCAAGTGGGCACTAGAATCTCTCCGCTATTATTTATTGGGGAGAAAATTCCGCCTGGTGACTGACCATTCCCTTCTCAAGTGGATGAGCCAGGCCAAGGCCAGAAATGCTCAGGTCACCCGATGGTTTCTCTACCTACAAAACTTTAAGTTTTCGGTGGAACACAGGGCAGGACGGTTACAGGGAAACGCGGATGCCCTGTCCTGGGTACACTGTCTGGCATGTGTTCACCCCCTCAGGGTTGAACAAAAGGGAAGGGGGGGGGGTATGTTACACAGTGAGGTTTGGTCTGGGAAAACATGTATTTTCCTCCAAGCATGTGCTGCTGGACTGATTTACAGCCAGGTGAGGTCAAATACCGGACAGGATTTTAAGTTCCAGTCCGGGTTTTGGCAGCACCTGGCTGTCCTTAAATAGGCAGCTGGGCTCAGAAGCCATGTCTCTGTGTTGGGATCTGGGAGCCTTGTATCTGGATGAAGGCTTGCTACCTGTTTGGCATGAAAACACGTTGGTGCTGCTATGAGCATGGACTCTTTGAGGCAGAATTGCCGCATGGTGTGAATTACCACCAACACCGCAAAGTGACTTTTTGCTTGTTTATGACTGCTTGTTTTGTCACTTGCCTAAAGTGTGAATAGAACACTGAACTATTTGATCCAAAGAACTTGTTGTTGCCTCTATACTGCGTCCGCTAATCCTGTCTACCAGAGCGAAACCCCACACTTTATTGCCACATATTCATTCTGTGACGCGTTTCAACACAATCCGTGTCTTTGTCAAACAGTGTTTGACAAAGACACGGATTGTGTTGAAACCGTCACAGAATGCATATGTGGCAATAAAAAAATACTTCACAACAGCACCTGAAATCTAACACACTCCACAAAAGTCTTTAGTAGCAAGCTAAGCTAGTTTTTTTTCTTCTTCCTTCAGCTGTAACACTTTGTTAACAAGACATTTTTCTTGTATCACTTCTGACAGGAAGTCTTATTCATATTCATACTGTTCTCCGATTAGAATGGGACATTCTGCACATTTCTGAATGTCACAGTTCAGCTTTTTCTCAAAGTAGCTTTGTTTTTTTTTTAAGTCTGTTTAAGAAATGACAAAAACAAAGTTCTAAAGGGAATGTGCCATCAAAAAATGTAAATTACATTCTTCTGTTAAATTTTTTTAAAATTATTTTTGGTGTAATCTTAAATTTTTCATTTGTCTCAATCTTTAAAAATCTACCACTAAGGGCTTGTTCACATCACCGTTTTGCTTTCCATTCTTCTGATCCATCAGAAGACGAGAGTGAAAAAAACTGGATCCTGTTGCATCAGTTGTCACCCGTTTGAGCCATTTCCATCTGAGATCCGTTTTTTAGATGAGGGAAAAAAGTTCTGCATGCAGTACTTTTTTTTTTATTTTTTATTTTTTATATCTTTTTATTAAGTTTAAGAGATTCCGTACAATGACAAGCAAATTACACATATCAGGCAATTCGAAGGTATAACATTTTCCTCCTTACATCATTGCATTACATCAATCAAAGTATAGCAGAAATCAATTCAAACAATACATTTGGAATCTCATTTTCAATTACCCCCCCCCCCCTCCCCTCCATTAAACTGGTATACCTCCTGGTCTCCTCTCCCCCTCCCCCCAACCCATCTGATGCAGATCCGTTGTCCTAGAAATATCTCAAGGAAACTCTAAACGCAATAGAGACAGCTGCCCTTACGCAGTTTTCTCAGAAAACTAGATCATTTCTCCCTCTTCCGAACGTACATACGCTTGGCCTCCAAGTGAGTCTAAAAGTGACATCTGAAATTTATCTGGTTACTTGCAACGGACCTAGGTCTCCCTTTAAGTTTTCTTTTAGGTACCATGCTGTCAGTCTGAATGGGCTCATAATTTTCATGAACTCTGTGTTCGGAACATATGACAAAACAAACAGTTTCCATGTCTGAAATAGACTCTGTCCAAGCACCTCTTTGCAATTTAATGCTTCTAACCATTCCAAATGAAATAAGTTACCCATTTGGGCTACCACCATTGCAGTAGTGGGGACCTCGGTTGATAGCCATAACTGAAGCAGACATCTTTTAGCAACCATAAATAGTTTGTGACCCACCAATGGTATTTTAGAAAGATCACCTTCCTTTTCCCCTAAGGTCTGGGTAGCTGGATGATTATTAGCTTCACAATGCAGTATTGCCGCCGATGGCGAGACTACAGCGCGTATTCTGCTAATCTTCCCCAACATCTGGCCAATTTCCTCCCAGTACCCACCTAACTTCGAGCACTTCCACAGACCATGATATAGATCTGTCTTGGGGGTGTCGCACTTAGGGCAAGCTGTAAGTCTCCCTGGACTAGTCGGGGAACTAGGGATATCAAATCCATATATAGCGTGATGCAGGATTTTTACGTGTGTTTCCCTCCATGTTTCATTTATTATGGCCTTGCGCATTGCTGAGATCCCTGACCAAATCGTTTCATGAATCTCCACCACCCCTAGTTCTTTAGCCCATTTTTTAAAAATTCCCCTGGGATCCTTAGCTCTCCACCTATCCCTCCCTCAGCACATGGTGTAGCATCGACAATGACCTCTTCGTCTTGACACTGATGAATGAATCAAAATCATTGGGTTTCCATTCCATTGACAGATCTCTAGATAAACTCCTGCAGTAATTTTTTTACTTGAGAATACTGCATGAATGAGGAACTTCCTAATGCCAATTTACTCTTTAATTCCTGCAAAGTTGCCCACCTCCCCTCAGACTCATGGAACATATCCCCTATTTTATTCAACCCCTTAAGGGCCCATTCTTTAAAAAAAACCTTGTCACTACCTGGTCGGAATGATGGGTTCCCCCGTAAAGGAAGGTGTTTGGATATCTGGTATGGGAGATGAAAATGGGTTCTTAGGGCTTTGCAGGCTATCGTCGTGTCCCTTATTATAAGAGAGGATTTGATGTGAACTGGTAAAGTGGGCCTCTTAGCATGTAGCAAAGCAACCAGGTCCCAGGGCCGTGCCAATTCCCGCTCTAAGGCCAAGTTTGAATAGTGACTCGTCCCATTGACCCAGTCTAAGATGTGTCTACTTATACACGTTAAGTTGTAGCCTCTAATATCAGGATAGTTCAACCCTCCCTCCTCCTTCCTCAGCTTTAGTTTGTCCAGTGAGATTATAGGCCTTTTTCCCTGCCAGAGAAAGCGAATGAATCTACTTTCCAGTAATTGAACATCTGCGTGGCGAATGAGAAGCGGGATAGTCTGGAGTGGATATAGAAGCTTGGACATACTCATCATTTTAATGAGATGACATCTACCTACCAAATTTAGCGGTAATCCCTGCCATCTATCCAATTCTTGTACTATCTTAGCTATGAGAGGGGGAAAATTCAAGGTATACAATGAATGCGGGTCTCTGCCAATATGAATGCCCAGATACTTGATACTCCCTTGCGCCTTTGTTATATTCAAGTGCTTCGGTATCTGATATCCCCCCACATCATTCTGGGATAGGGCCAACATCTCGCATTTTGACGCATTCAATCTATACCCCGAATAGGAACCAAAATGACTCAGAGCCTGAAATTTTTTATCTATGTGCTTTCTAGGGTTGGCTATGAATAGCATTATATCATCTGCGAATAATGCGACCTTCAGTTGTCTATTCCCAATCCCTATTCCTTCATATAGATCTGAATGACTTAAGAACCTATCTAGTGGTTCAATGGAAAGGTTAAACAAAATGGGTGATAGGGGGCATCCCTGGCGTGTCCCTTTTTGAAGATAGAAGGGCTTGGACAAGAAGCCCGGAGTAGATATCAGTGCCCTCGGTAATCTGTACAATTGCGTGAGAAAAACCCTAAACGTCCCCGAGAACCCCATCTTATCCAGCACTGCCTCCAGCCATGCCCATCTCACATTGTCAAAAGCCTTCTCAGCATCTAAGGTGAGCATGGCTGGAGCTTCCCCAGGTCGCGGTCGGTGGCGAACTCTATCTAGGACCGTTAATACCGTATGGAGATTTGTTACCGCTAAACGACCCTGCACAAATCCCACCTGTTCTTTGCCAATGAGTGAAGGTAATATGGCCGCCAAACGATCTGTAATAATCTTTGATAGAATCTTGGTATCCACATTAATTAGTGAGATCGGTCTATAGGACCCTGGTGATAAGGGGTCTTTACCCGGCTTGGGAAGTAACTTGATATAGGAGATGTTTTCCTGGTCTGGGGATGCTTTACCCTGTAGTACTTCATTATACCATTGTAGTAAGATCGGCGATACCTGATCTAATAATGCTTTATAATATTCCCCAGGGTACCCATCTGGGCCAGGCGCTTTAGCATTGCCTAACTTTTTAATGACTGATTTGAAGTTCTTCAAGTCCTACCTCTCTATTAAGGAGTTGTAATTGTTCCGTGCTAAGACATTTTAATTTGACCTTTTCCAAGAGAGAATCCTTAAGATCAGGTCTAGTGGTATCCTGGTATAATTTCTCATAATATTCACCTAGCATTGAATTTATCCTAGAAGGGTCAGTAACAACTCGTCTTTTCTGTTCCTTAAGGCCAGTTATGAACTGAGGGGCTCGCCTGCCTTTAGCAAGATTTGCCATAAGACGCCCAGATTTGTTTCCAAATCTGTGCAACGTTGCCGCGAGTTTAGTATTATTTAGCATCTCCCTGTTTTTTTCATTAGCCTCAAAAGCTCCCCTGGCATCTAGCCACTTTTGTCTATTAAGGGCTATGGGGTTCCTCCTGTATTCCTGGTAGGAGTCTCTTACTAATAAACTTGTTTGCTCAAACTTAGCTTGAGTTTGTTTCCGCAGCCCAAAAACATAGCTCATAATTTCCCCCCGTATGACTACTTTAGAGGCGTTCCACAACAACTCAGGTGAATCTGTATGTACCTGGTTGTCACCCATGTACTCCTCCCACCATGCAATCAACTTGTTAGTAAAATCTTCATTTGTTACCAGATTTGAAGGAAATCTCCACAAATAGTCGAGTCCCTTGGGGTATGTATCTCTCACTTGTATCCAAATTGGGGAGTGATCTGATATCACCAAGTCGCCAATAACAGCCTTTTCCACCTTTCTCATCAGATCAGAGCTGGTCAGTATATAATCTATACGCGACCATGAATCCTGCGAGTGAGAATAGAAGGAATAGGATCTTTCATCAGGGTGCAATTGGCGCCATGGATCAACCAATACCTCCCCCTCCATCAATCTACCTAATGCTCTGTCATGGTTGCTTGTAGCTGCCTTTGGGGAGTTACTACGCTGCCTGTCCTCCGCCTCTCTCACCACAGAATTGAAATCCCCCCCCCACTATTTTATTCTCGCAGGGATCAGTCAATAGTTTGGATTCTAGATCCTTAAAAAAATTCCCATTGTTTTTGTTGGGGCCATACACATTATAGATGCTATAGTGTGTTCCTTGAACTGCAATCCGGATTTGGATAAGTCGTCCCCCTTCATGCGAAAATGATCCTAGAACCTGACAATTTTGATTTTTGTTAATAAGGATTAGTACCCCAGCTTTTTTTACAACCGAGGCCGATCCATACACTTTCCCTACCCACAGTTTATTCATCCTTGCAAAATCACTCACTGCAAGGTGCGTTTCCTGAAGTAGTACTATATCCGGGTCGGCCCTCTTCAGGTGACGCTGCACCATCCATCTCTTGTGGGGTGATCTTAGGCCCTTAACATTCCAGGATATGACTTTCATGCTCCTAGTCTCCTAAGTGCTATACCAGCTCGAAATCCTTATCCCCTATTCGATTAGAATATGCTTCCTTGAAAAATAGAACAACAAATCTCCAGCAAATATAGCTAGTTCCCCCCCCTTCAAAAAATAACTGTAGAACTATGACTGTCAACACCAACGGTTAAACCAACCCCACCTCCCACTGTATTTACTTTGTTATTGGGGCTTGTTTTTTTCTGAGCTGCCAAGGCTCACCCACCCCCCACCAACTGTGTATTTGCCTGTTATTACATTATAGCACATCTTCTACCATGTGGCGTTAGCGACTTACACATTCCTACGAGATGCTAGTGACTTGGTTCTATTGGAACACCTTTTAAACATATTAAACATATTAGCACCAGAGCTCATAATAACTTCACCCTTTTCCACGGTATTTAACATCATTACCTCACTTGTCCTTATGCTAACATTACATTGCAATTAACTTCATCAGGTTAAACTGGAGTTCTTAACTGACACGTGGCGCACGGCCCCTTCCAGGAGGCTGCTCTCCGCCTCTACGACCACGATCCCTCTGAGGAAGATGTTTCTCCTCCGGGCTGCTTGATCTCTCCCAACGCTTATATTTACCCCTACCCCGGTCAGCCAAGTCCCGTATATCTTCAGCGGCCAGCAGGTCTTGCAGGGAATCCGTCGCTACTGAGGGGTCACTAAATACAGCAGAAGTTCCATCTGGCATGGCCACTCTCAGCGTAGCCGGGTATTGTAGCTGAAACTTGATCTGACAGCGGTACAAAGCCGAGCACAAATTGCTAAACTCTCTCCTTTGTTTCGCGACTTGAGCAGAATAGTCCGCAAATAGCAGTATTACCTGCCCCTTAATCATCAAGGGGCCTCTCCTGGTTCTGTAGGCCCTAAGAATCGCCTCCTTATCGCAATAGTCCAGGTACCTCATGATTACTGGACGGGGTCTCTGCAGTGAGTTGTTGCTGCTCCGGCCAGGTGAACTGTTCTGGTCTGGTGGCGTTCCGATCCGGTGTGCACGCTCAACTTTGTGCTTTCCATCCAGCCCCAGGGCCCGTGGTAGGTCAAATTCGCATATCTCTTTGAGGGCTTGTGCTTTCACCGCCTCAGGTAAACCCAGGAGTCTCAAATTGTTCCACCTGGAACGGTTCTCTAAGTCCTCAAGACGATCTTTCAGTATGATATTATGGTTCTGTAACTCCTGAATGGCCAGGTTGGCTTTGGAGTTCTCCTCCTCTAATGCTGAACATCGCTGTCCTAGGTCCAGTAGGGACACCTCATGCTGCCCCACAGTCTCATGCAGCTGCTGTAGGGACGCCGCCAGTGTTTTGGAGAGCGTCTCCTTGATATCTGGCGCCAGGTGTCTGGCCACTTCTATTGCCAGTGATTTATAGTTTATTCTGGCCCCATCCGATGGGTCACCGAGTGGCGAGTCTGGTAAGGCATCGATAACGCTCTCAACAGCGCTCGACGGAGACGCAGGAACTAGGTCCTCCATCTTGCCTGATGTCTTGTTGTCGGCCTGTGTAGCGCCGCTCCGTACAAGTTTACCGCTCCGGAGCAGGTATCTGTCCATGGGTCTCTTGCAGGGCAATCTTGAGAGATCGGGGACACAAACCCGACCCTCACACTGCCGGTATATAGCGTCCGGAGCTCGTTATGGGTGAGGGATGGTCGGAGCTCACTTACTCCTCGCCTTCCATCTCAGCGCCGGAACCGGAAGTCTTGCATGCAGTACTTTTGTTTCCGTCCAAAAGACGGATCTCAGACTGAAATCGCTCAAACGGATGACAACTGATGCAACAGGGTCAGTTTTTTGTTACTGAATCTTGTAAAAAAAACGGATCCATTGCAATCCTATGCATAACTGATGCAACAGGATCCGTTTTTTTACTGGATCCTGTTTTTTTTTCTCTTCTTCTGACGGATAAGAATGGAAAGCAAAACGGTGATGTGAACTCACCCTTTTAGGGGACTTTCACACTTGCGTTGTGAAGATCCGGCAGGCAGTTCCGTCGCCGCGTGCAAACTGATAGCATTTGTAGACTGATCTGGATGCGGATCCGTCTAACAAATTCACAGTAAAAAAGTCACTAGTATACGTATCTGTAATCTTGCGCTGCAGGTTTTCAATGCGATGTGGGAAGATCACAGAAGCAAGTAAATCAAGAAAGTGCAAAACCGCGCTGCTTGATACACCTCCCTTCTTGGTACGGGTTACAAAAGGCACGGGGAAAGATCTACAAGGGGTATACCTGAGGATCCCTCTTCTCTCCAACACTCCTGTGGGTAATTAAAGGTCGCAACAATAGTGAAGCCCAGTCTGCCACCGTCACGAGCAAAGATTTATTGTACTAACAACAGTATATCTGATAAAACGCATAAAACAATAGTATGCACGCTTCGGATCCATTGAAAACACCGGTTCCGTCTCTCCGGTATCATCCGGAAAAACAGATCCGGTATTTATTTATTTTTTGCATTTTTAAAGGTCTCCGTTTTGCTAGAACACTTAGTGCCGGATTGTCACCTACACAGCTCAAAGAGCAACCACACAGAGAGTAATTCTAATTAATTATTCTTTATTAGATATCCAACACATAGATGGTATATCAGTTAAAAAACATATACAAAAGACAGTGCATACTGGGAACACAAAGGTGTTACAATAAATGTATAAAAACAGAGTAAGCTCCAAACCAATAAGGGACTAGTATCCCCCCATACACAATAAAGCAGTATCAGCTTGGTGGGGCGCCTATAGCAATAATAGCATCCAGAGCATACATACACAAACACTCCAACCATTTAGGGGAGTGTGAGTCTGGGTGCTGCCCACATCAAGCGGAGACTGCAAAGGAAGAGGGGGGGGGGGGGGAAACAACACAGTTTAAAGTGCAAATGCAATAAATACCTACTGACCCTGGTCTGAAACAGCCGCCCGACGATCGTTTCGCAAAGTGCTTCCTCTTGGGGCCTACTGAACTACTCCATACTGATCTCCTATATACTCCAGACATCTACATTCAACCAATCCAGCATTCCGACAAGTGTTCCGCATGCTGCGGTATTTTCTCCGGCCAAATACCGTACGAGTGACTGAACTGAAGACATCCTGATGCATCCTGAACGGATTTCTCTCTATTCAGAATACATTAGGATAAAACTGATCAGTTTTTTTCCGGTATAGAGCCCCTAGGACAGAACTCAATACTGGAAAACTTTAACGCAAGTGTGAAAGTATCCTAAGTCTAATATGTCGAAACCTCCTGCTCTGTACAGAAAACTTTTCAGTAACATCCCATTATCCTCACAGGCAGAACTACAATGACGGATATCACAGGATCCACCATTCACAATAGGTGATGTCACAGCTTATCTATTCTCTCGTGATCTCTGCACAGGTTACAGAGCATGCCTAGAAAACTCTCCCATAGAAGTCAATAGGGTCCCATCCAGTCTAATGTGTCTATGGCTCATGTGCCTACTGACAATGAACATGAACTCTAGACATTCTGTATACCTAGTGGCCAGTGTGAAAACTGCACGATTTTAGGATTTTTTTTACATGGACATGGAGAATTAAAGAAAAGAATCCCCAATCACCAAGTGTTTATTCACCAAGCTTGTTTGGTGAATAAACACTGGAATATTTCTGAAGACATTGAGTGCTGCGGCTATCTTCTTCTCCTCTTGGCTATTGGGAGCCCAGCAGGCTTGGGGTCAACACTGCTGGCGGCGCCACCTCATGGACCTACTGAGAAGTGTGAGTGAGTAGTGCTGTCTTACCTATTTATGCCTTTGCACCCCAGTATGTTATCTGTCTTCAAGGCTGGGGTGACATGTGACAAGTCACAGAAAAGTCGCACAGCAACTCCTTGTCACTTGTTAATTTGTAACTTGATTTTTTTTTTGCACATGCCATTTTTTTACTGTGCATCATGCTAAAATGGATGCCGTTTTTAGCCTGTAGAAGTCAGCAGGTTGAATTTAAAAATACAGGTTGCGTATTTGCATAGTTGGCGTATGCGTAGTTATCCTCCGAACCAAACAAATTGTAAGATAAAGAATTCATTGTGCATCCATATTTGATCAGTATTTTCATATGCAAGTGTGACGGAGCCCTCTCATCTTCCTTGCGCTTGTAAAAGTTCTACCCACTGTATATGACTGGGAAACCTGTTTTCCGTGAGATGCTTTCCCTTTAGCAGAGCAGCATTCTGATCCCATAAGTGCATTATCCCCTCAAGAGTAGTGATGACGCCGCTGGCTCTTGAGTGTTTGCATTTCCTTGGTAATGCTGTGCTTGTGACATTATTTTTCAGACACCAATGACTAGCGGGGGTTGTTTGCTGCTGAATTTCAATTTTTTTTTGTTTACCCAATAACATGAGTCTTGTCAAACATGCTGTGCATGTACAGCAATGGCAAGTTTTTGCCATTTTTTTTCAGACGGTGGGGGGTGGGTTGATTTTTGAACATGAATGCATTCCACAAACGGCATCCTGAACAGACAAGTAAAAGGGGACACCCCTGTGTTACTGATCGCTTTTCACTCCAGCCCTATGCTCATATAGTGTATAAAGTGCTTACTTTGCATTCCCTGTGTTTTGCAGATATTGCAGTTGTAGAAATGACGGATGCATTTCGCCAGCCTTCGCTGTTCTACCACCTTGGCGTTAGAGAGAGCTTTAGCATGGCCAATAATATCATCCTGTACTGTGACACAAATGCTGAGACTCTGCAGTCTCTGAAGGTAAGAAAAAGTGAATGGAATGTGTTGGCTAGTAAATGACCATTGTTTGCTCAGCGTAAGGCCTCATTCACACGAATGTAAGCCATCCGTGCCCATTCTGTGGGCTGCAAATTGGGTTCTGCAAGGCACAGGCTCTGGCTGCGTGAATCCCGCATTGCATGATAAGTCAATTGGTCTGCGGTCCGCAATATACAGCAAAATATAGGACATGTCCTATCTTTTCCGGTGCAGAGGCACAGACCCAAAAGCGATCTAAGCCTCCGCTCTGTATCTTGCGGATTGCAGACCCATTCATGATACGTAATTCACACGGCCAGTGCCTGTATATTGCGGACACGCCATTTGCGGTCTGCAATACAGGCTCGGGCAGCTTACGGTTGTGTGAATGGGCCACTAATCAGATGATTGGATTTTTATCTTTCTTTTATGTTACATTCACACGACAATGAAAACAACGGGTGATAAAAACAGCAAATTGGCCCATTTTTAACATTTAAAAACAGTCTCCTTTAACTGTATGGGGGCTGTTGGTCCATGAAAACAGACTAGTAAGGACATTTCCTATTTTTTGGCTGCCATTACTCACAGACCGTCAAAAAAACTGCTATGTGAAAAGCCCCATAGACTACCATTGTTTTTAAAACAGTCATATGATGGCCATGTGAATGTAGCCTTGAAGAGGATTCCTACAGAAAAATTGCCATATATTAGTGAATCACCAGTTACTGCAGTAGCTGATGTTTGGTAGTTCACTTTATGTACTTAGATATTGAAGTTTTTTTCCTCTTGGCATCAACCAATTTTATAATCATGACAACACGTAGTACAGGCATACTTTGTCGCCTTAAATTGGCTAGTAGTCGTATGTTCCTCTATCCTGATGGTCATTTTCCATATTTCTCCTGAATGTGACTTAGCTTTAAATACTTACTCTTTACAGGCAAAATATGTTTAGTTAATAAACAATTTTATTACAATAATAGACTGGCCACACGTGCAACTTTGAAACTTACATCTCGAATACAGACAATAGACTTCTAAACTTTGCTAGCACTGTGGAACTGGCAAAATGCTCCCCGTAAGGCCACATGCACACCACCATATGTATTCTGCAGTCCACTAACCATTGATCTGCAATGTGCATGCTTACATTTTTTTACGGGCTCAATAGTACAGCGGACAAGAATAGGATATGTTCTATAATTTGTGAGATGGACATATGGATGACATCCGCATGCTGTCTGCATTTGTTGCACCCCCATACAAATGAATGTGCTTGCTTGCTATCCAAAGAAATCTGAGTCTGTCACGTGAATGAGGCCTTAGGCTTACTTTGTCAGCTTTCTACCATATCACACTTTTTACATAGGTTGATTTAAGGGCTAGTGATACCAATCCTGGTAATATTTCTAGTGGTCTAATATCCTTCATGAATTGGGTGGCAAAGAGGTTAAAGGGGTTTTCAGGCAGTAAAATATTAATGACCTGTCCTCAGGATAGGCCATCAATATCTGATCAGTGGGGGTCTGCAACTTGGCATCCCCCGATCAGCTGTTTGAAGAGGCCGCTGCAGTCTGGTGACCACTGTGGCCTCCTCACAGCATGCCAGGCACAGAGCCATACATTGTATAGTGGGCTGTGCTTGGCATCCCCGCCCATCAGCTGTTTGAAGAGGCCACTGCAGTCTAATGACCACTGTGGCCTCCTTACAGCATGCCAGGCACAGAGCCATACATTGTATAGTGGCTATGCTTAGCATCCGCGCCGATCAGCTGTTTGAAGAGGCCGCTGCAGTCTGGTGAGAGCTGTGGCCTCCTCACAGCATACCAGGCACAGAGCCATACATTGTATAGTGGCTGTGCTTGGCATCGTCGCCCATTAGCTGTTTGAAGAGGCCGCTGCAGTCTGGTGAGAGCTGTGGCCTCCTCACAGCGTGCCAGGCACAGAGCCATACATTGTATAGTGGCTGTGCTTGGCATCCCCGCCTATCAGCTGTTTAAAGTGTCACATTTGCCATTTACCACATTACTTATGTGCAGCTCAGTCCCATTCAAGTGAATGGGTGTGGGCTGCATTGCCGAGCACAGCTGCTATATAATGTACGCCAGGTATGCTGTGAGGAGGCCACAGCGCTTACCGGAGCAAAGTGGCCTTTTCAGCTGATTGGCATGGGTGCCGAGTTACAGATCCCCACTGATAGATATTGATTACCTATCCTGAGGATAGGTAATCAGTATTTTACTCCCAGAAAACCCCTTTAATTGTATCATCAGTCGTGATTTAGAAGAGATAGGGGTTATAGAATAGTATATCTTCATAATGGTTGGAGCTCTGTTTTTCTTCTTTCACAAAGCCATAAATTCTAACCTGTTTGCTGCAGATACACATGACCTTGAACTCCGTACTAGCTGTGTAAATCTTCATGTATTCCTAGTGATGGCTTCAGGTAGAAAGAATGATATAATTTAAATGGAAGACAGCACACAGAGTTTGTGCATTAGAGATTTATTGATCCAGCTTTAAAGTGCACCAGACATATAAAGTGCAACTTTTCAAGTAAAGGAATTTTTTTCCAGCAGTACACTCCTGTCTCTCGGACAAATGCTCTGTTGTTCTGTTCTGGGGCTCCCTGGAGATTAGTATAAGGCCTCATGCACACAACCATATGTATTTTGCAATTCCGTTTGCATTTTTTTGCAGATCCATTGGCTTCAATTGGTCCGTGGTCCATAGTCTGCAGACATATTCTATCTTTGTGCAGAATGGACATACGGATTCGGAAAATACATGGATGATCTGTGTGCTTTCCGCATCCGTATGTCAGTTCTTCAAAAGGACAGAACATGTTCTCTACTTGTCAACAGAATGTGGACCAAAGACCCATTGAGGTAAAAAGAAAATTGCAAAATACATACAGTTGTGTGCATGAGGCCTAATTCAGAGGGGTTATCTTCAATCTAAAAAAATTAGCAGGCAGTAGCAGTACCCACCTTGTCAGAGCCTCCGTGTTTCACCTCTGATCTCTGATGTTTCCAGTCCCCAAGAGACAAAGTGTTATTGCTGCTGGCCAATTGGTGGCCTCAATCATAACATGTGCAGGAATGCTAAAGTAGTCACATGCGATTACTGACACATTACAGCGGAGGCCATTCATTGGCCGGCCGCAGTGACTTGCATATATGCAGCAAGTCACAAGTTGTCTGGTGGGGACTGGAAGAAGCAGAGACCAGAGATGCAGAGCTCGAACCAGGATACTCTGAAAAGGTGAGTATTGTTATTTTCCCATTTCACCACCATGATGGCGAGATAGGAGATTGACCCCTGACCTCTGTAGGGCAGGAAAACAGAGAAAGGTTAAATTGCTCCCACCATCATCTTCAGTGTTTTCCTGCCCCTATAATGGCCAGGACATAGAAAGGCCTCTCTGATAGTCAGGGAGGTGAAGTTGGATTTCGGTTACCTTGGTTCACAGTGGGGACTCATCGGGGGCTGGAGCCTCCCTTGATCCAGAATTGGCTGTGATGACTCCCTACTCGCCAGCGGTATGGGACCAAAGCTGGGCAGGGGAGAAATGTGGACCTCGCATCCGTACATCAGAGGCCTGTGTCTGGCACTGGTTTGCGCATGTGCGCCTTCCTTTCCCCTTGTGGTTCGCAGCGGTGTCTGGTGGCACGATAACGCGGTGGGCGTCCCGGAAGTGAGAATCACCGGAGGAAAGTATAAAAATGCAGGAAGCCATGGTGGATCTTGATCTGAGGTCTGAGGATCACATCCACAAAGATGTCAGCCCCTGAACAGCCTAAAGAGATGGACACTCCTGCATCGGTGACAGCAAGTCCCCCATTGGGGAGCTCTACCTGCATATCATTGACAGCACTGGGGTTTTTGGACAAGAAATATACACTGCCTGTCCAAAAAAAAAAGTCACCACCTGGATTTAACTAAGCAAATAGTTATAAGCCTCCTATTGGATAATTACTGCATGGGCAATTATCTTTCAGCTGTCAATAAGTTTTTTTTTTAACCCCAACTGGTTCAATGAGTTGCTTCTCATTACTTAAACAACCATGTCGAAAGACACATCTCGTGGTCGTGGAAAATATGTTAGTCTGTTTGAGAAGGGTCAAATCATTGGCATGTATCAAGCAGAGAAAACATTTAAGGAGATTGCAGAAACTACTAAAATTGGGTTAAGAACTGTCCAACGCATTATTAAAAACTGGAAAGATAGTGGGGACCCATCGTATTCCAGGAAAAAAATATGGATTGAAAAAAAATCCTGAATGATCGTGATCAGCGATCACTTAAACGTTTGGTGAAATCAAATCGAAGAAAAACAGTAGAATTCAGGGCCATGTTTAATAGTGAAAGTAAGAGCATTTCCCCACGCACAATGCGAAGGGAACTCAAGGGATTGGGACTGAACAGCTGTGTAGCCGTAAGGAAACCACTAATCAGTGAGGCAAACAAGAAAAAAAGGCTTAAATTTGCTAGGTAGCATAAAGATTGGACTCTGGAGCAATGGAAGAAGGTCATGTGGTCTGATGAGTCCAGATTTACCCTGTTCCAGAGTGATGGGCACAATAGTGTAAGAAGAGAGGCAGATGAAGTGATGCACCCATCATGCCTAGTGCCTACTGTACAAGCCTGTGGTGGCAGTGCTATGATCTGGGGTTGGTGCAGTTGGTCAGGTCTGGGTTCAGCAACAGTATGTGCTCCAAGAATGAGGTCAGCTGACTACCTGAACATACTGAATGACCAGGTTATTCCATCAATGGATTTTTTCTTCCCTAAAGCTGGGGCATATTCCAAGATGACAATGCCAGGATTCATCGGGCTCAAATTGTGAAAGTGTGGTTCAGGGAGCATGAGACATCATTTTCACACATGGATTGGCCACCACAGAGTCCACACCTTAACCCCATTGAAAATCTTTGGGATGTGCTGGAGAAGGCTTTGTGCAGCAGTCAGACTGTACCATCATCAATGCAAGATCTTGGTGAAAAATTAATGCAACACTGGATGGTAATAAATGTGACATTGCAGAAGCTTATCGAAACAATGCCACAGCGAATACATGCCGTAATCAAAGCTAAAGGCTTTTTTTTTTTGTGGCAGTGTATATACTTTGGGGTATACATTCTGTCCAAGCAGCTGGCATATAGGCTGATTGTTCCTCTCTTCTCAGTAGGGTGCAAAAAAGGCCCAAAAGGAGCATTAAATGCATCTCATGCTTCAAAAAGCTTCCTGAACATTATCCCAAAATTTTTGCAAAGAATGCATTTCTAACGTTGTAAGAGAGTAACAACCATCTATAATGGAGGAACTTAAAACATTTAATACGTGCCGAAGTTAGATCCTCCCTGAGTTCACTTAAAGACTCCAGTCCGGGTCCTCTTCCTCCAAAGAGACAAAATATGGCGGTCCCTTCCTCCTCTGAATCCGAGGACGAAACGGATGAAGCCAAGCCTTCTAGGCGAAGGGAGGACGATGATCCCCTTTCGGAGGGGGAAATTGTGGAGGACGCGAAAAATTTTTATTTCTCCTCTGATGATATGACAGACCTGACCTACTGAAAGCAGTTAGGGCCACAATGGGCATTGAAGAGGTCCAGAAACCACATTCCATTCAGGAAGAGATGTTCGGGGGGTTAAGAACCAAAAGGTCAAAGGTGTTCCCCATAAACGAAGATATAAACGAGATGATTCTGGATGAATTGTCTAAACTAGAAAAACGCCTGGTCATTTCAAGGGAATTTAGAAACAGGCTCTTGTTTGATCCCTCTGAATCAAAATTATTTTAACATATTCTAAGATAGATGTGCAGGTAGCGAAGGTAAACAAAAAGACCTCCCTACCATTTGAAGATTCTTCCCAGTTACGGGACCTGATGGAAAGGAAAGCAGATAGTTTCCTTCGTAAGGCTTGGGAAGCGGTTATGTACAGTATTAATACCAACATTACCGCAACGTCGGTGGCGAGATCTATGTACGTGGTAAACGAGCTAGAAAGTCACTTGAAAAATAAAGCCCTGAGGGAGGAAATAATAGATTCCTTACTGCTACTCAGATCTGCAACAGTTTTCCTAGCAGATGCGTCAGCCGAGAGAGATTTGCTGCCAAGGACGCAGCACTTTCTAATTCTGATAGAAGGACTTGATGGATGAAATCGTGGGCAGGCGACACAGCCTCAAAAATTAAGATCTGTTCCATCGCTTTTTCCGGGGAGTATGTCTTTGGGCCAGTTTTGGACAAAATCCTGGAAAAAGCGACGGATAAGAAAAAGGGGTTTCCTGAAGAGAAACCTCAGAGGAAAATTTTTTCCTTTCGTCCCTATGGGGGTAGAGACGGACCCTACAGGGGAAAAGGAAAAACGGGGAGGTGGAGTTACCCAAAGGGTGGTTAAGGTAGGGGGTTTCTCCTTAATCCCCAAAATTAAACCAGCGATAAACAATGACGCCAGGATTGGCGGAAGACTAAGAAGGTTCCTCTCTGTGGGAGAAAATTACCTCAAATCCCAGGGTCTTAGATATAGTGGCAAAGGGATACAGGATAGAGTTTTCCTCTCTTCCCCCAAACAAATATATCATCACATCCCCATCGTCCATACTACTAAGAGAGAGACTCTGGAAGGGCGTCCTGGAAATGTTAAATCTGGGGGCAATTACACAAGTTCCCCCCCCTCTAAAGAGAAGGAGGGTTTCTACTCCACTCTGTTCTTAGTAGCCAAACCAAACAGGTCGTTCAGGACAAAAATAAATCTAAAAGGACTAAACAAGAACATCCTATAGGAAGTTCAAGATGGAGTCTTTGGCGTCCAGATTTCCGTTAATAAGACAGAATGCATTAATGTGCACAGTAGATCTGAAGGACGCATATTACCAATCAGACAGCAGTCTCAAAAATTCTTAAGATTTGCGCCATGAGACAGTACAGGGAAGATTTGTCATTTCCAGTTCTCGGGTCATTTCACCAAAATTGTAGTAGAAGTGGTAGCTCATCTAAGGAACCAAGGTCTAATGATAATTCCTATTACTGGCGAATTCCGAAAAATTGATAGAAAGTGACCTAAAATCCTTCCTAACTTTACTGGAAAATTTGGGATAGATTGTAAATTTAAAAAAATCATGCCTTCTTCCTCAAACAAATATAAAATTCTTGGGAATTCTCCTGGATTCGCAAAAACAATCCTCGTTCCTTCCAGAAGAAAAGACAGAGGGCTTAAAAGAAAAGGTCCAAAGGTTCCGGAAAATAAATTTAGGCTCCATCAGAGAGGTGATGAGCCTCATAGGGGTGTTAAAGTCTTGCATAGCGTCAGTCCTCTGGGCTCAGTTCCACTTCAGGACCCTTCAGCTATAGTTACTGAGTTGTTGGGTCAAGAGACAGACTTCCTTAGACAGGAAGGTATGGATCCCACAACACGTAAAGTCTTCACTCACATGGTGGACCCAGTCAAAAAACCTAGTAAAGGCAGTGGCTTGGCAGAAGTCTCAGTTTGTTCAGATTCAAACAGACACCAGCAAAACAGGCTGGGGAGCAAACCTAGAAGGAAGCCATATCAGATCAATCGTCAAACTACAGGGAATTAAGAGCTGTTTAGGAAACAATAAATGCAGCATCGGATCTCATAAAAGGGACATCACGTAAAAATCTTATCTGACAACATAACAACGGTATCCTACTTAAAGGATAACTGTCACATTTAGACCCTAATTTCAATTTCCATATATGTAGTTACTAATAACATGATATTCCAGAATCAGTTACTATTAGACTGACTTACCCCATATTTAATAAGATTCAGCCCTTGGCAACCACTCTGCATAAAGCTGCAATTTCACTATTCAGTTAAGATGGCCGCCACTGCCCTCACCCTGAGGCTAATCCTGCCTGCCCTCACTACCCACAATGCATTGAGCTCCTCACATTCTCTAGCCAGTAACAATAGCCCCCCAAAAGTGTCAGTAACCAGAGCCCTCCCCCCTAAAGGGTTTATCTCCTGCAGCACAAAGGGGTCCTCTTACTGCAGGGACAGGGAGAAGTGCACACAGCCCAGTCACTGTTATCAGCTGCTGGGGAGGACCTGGCTTTAATCATTTACTTACAGTCCCTGGCTGTCAGTAATGTAAGCCTGCACGCTGCGTGCTCTGTCTATCAACAGATAAACGGACCATGCCTAGCAACCCTATTTTAAGCACAGGTAAAAATAGGCAGTACAGGGAACAAAATGTGGAATTAAGGGGTAATTGAATACACAGTGAAAAGTTGAAATAGGGCCACCAAGGTGATATTAATCACCACAATCCAATACTTCAAAAAAATAAATAATAATATACGACAGTTATCCTTTAAGGCAACAAGGGGGAACAAGATCAAAACAACTAATGAAACTGTCAGAGAAAATATTTTCATGGGCCGAAGAAAATCTAAAATCTGTATCGGCAGTGGATCTGAAAGGCTCCCAGAATCGTCTGGTGGATTTTTTGAGCCGAAAAACCCTAGACCAGGGCGAATGGTCACTAAATCCAGGAACATTCAGCCTCATAGAAAAGAGATGGGGCTCTCCAGTCATAGACCTATTCTCCTCAAGGTTAAACTCAAAAGTGGAGAAATTCTGCTCCCTAAACCCAAGAGACAACCCATGGGCAGTAGATGCTTTCTACCTGACTTGGGATTGGACTCTGGCCTATGCATTTCCCCCGTTTCAACTGATTCCAAAAGTAATCTAGAAGATTATCCACGACAGATCAAACCTTATTTTAATAACTCCTTTTTTACCAAAACGAAACTTCTTCTCGATCCTCAAAAATATAGCTTTGTCGCATCCGTGGGTACTTCCTCCCAGAAGAGATATCATGACTCAGGGTCCAGTAATGCACCACGTCCAGAATTTTTCAAGTTGACAGCCTGGATTCTGAGTCGGAAATCTTAAAGAGCCAGGGGTTGTCAGAGAGGTTCATTTCCACTCAAAGCCAGTAGAAAAAAAGTGACTTCTGCGATTTATCTAAAAATCTGGAAGAGGTTCTGCTCCTGGTGGGGACAGAGCGAGATAAACTAATGAGCTCCAAACATACAGAAAATTCTAGATTTTCTGCAACAGGGGTTAGATTTAGGCCTGCGTCCTTCGACCCTGAAGGTGCAGGTTTCAGCCCTAAGTGTCTTCTTTGACTCAGATTTAGCTGAGCACAGGTGGATTAGGAGATTGCCGGTTAAGACTTTTCGTTAGACCTAGAATCCCAACCTGGGATCTAAACATAGTACTAAAGGGTCTAACAAAAAGTCCTTTTTGAGCCTTTAGAGGACGTGTCAGTTAAAAAACACTTATTCAATACAGCTTTCCTTATAGTAATCACGTCGGCTAGGAGAATAGGGGAAATTCAGGCCCTCTCTATCAGACATCCATATTTAACCATCATGGACAACAGGGCAATTCTTAAACTAGATCCAGGGTTTCTTCCAAAGGTAGTTTCTGACTTCCATAGAAACCAGGAAATAGTGCTGCCATCCTTTTGCAATCTCCCAAAAAGCATAAGGGAAGAGGAATTCCATTAATAAGATGTTAGACTAGTTGTGCTGAGATATCTGGAAGTATCCAAAGAATTTAGGAACGTTGACAATCTGTTAGTGCAGTTCGGAGGGAAAAATAAGGGGAAAGCTGCCTCTAAGGCCTCCATCACCAAGTGGATAAAACAGATGATCCACGATTGTTGAAACAACCATATGAACGAAGAACAGAAAAATAGCGGCACTCGCCAAATCTTTTACTACTTGCAGCTTTATTCCAGGTTAAAAACACAGCAGATGCTGGTCACTGCACAGAGACACAAGGCAACAGCCGTTTGTGACGCGGTGGGGGAGCGTAGTAAATACCCACGACTACGTCACAGCCAGACAGGTGAAACAATCACATGCATGAACAGATCGTGCAAATACAAAAGTTCACAATTAAAAACAAAATAATCAAATAAAGACAGCGAGGTCATTCTTATCATTCAACCCTAATGCTCCCATTGCATTAGTTCTTATAAGCCATTCAGCTTCTCTTTGTAACAAGATGCGCTTTGTCTCCTCCTCGTGCTGGTAAGTTAACTACTTTTATGCCTGCACATTTTAGGACCTCTTGTTTTCCCTGATGCAATGAGACGTGAAGTTCGGGGCCGAAGCCCGGAAGTTCGGGGCCGTGCTCCGGAAATGCGGATGCGGAGAGCACATAGTGTGCTCTCCGCATCTCTTCCGGCCCCATAGAGAATGAATGGGTCCACACGCGTTCCCGATATTGCGGAATGGATGCGGACCCATTTACAGATGTGTGAATGGACCCTTAGACTTACCGGTAATTCCTTTTCCATGAATCCACCATGACTGCACGGAATTCACACCCAAAAAAGTATAGTGTAACTGTATTTAATTATGTTAGTATAAGAAATACTAAAAAAGAAAAAACATATATAATATATTTGTCTCTGCTGTGTCGTGCTTGAATTGAGTAGTATGAAGAAATACTACAAAAAAAAAAAAAAGTGTGTGCACTTAAAGAGGACCTTTCACCAGAATAAAACCTCTAAACTGACCATACAGACGTGTAGAGCGGCGCCCAGGTATAACAGTAAGTGCAGGGGGATCCCTGGGCGCCGCTCTACACGTCTGTATAGTCAGTTTAGAGGTTTTATTCTGGTGAAAGGTCCTCTTTAAGGCTAAGGTGAAGGGATACTATAGTAATCTGTTAAACACTGAAGAGGGTGGGGGGCGGGGCCAATTTAACCTTTCTCTGTTTTCCTGCCCCTACAGAGGTCAGGGGTCAATCTCCTGTCTTACCGTCATGGTGGATTCATGGAAAAGGAATTACCGATAAGTTTAATTCACGTTTTTTTTGTTTTTTTTTTCACCCCATGCCTGGTCACAGCTACATTTTTTTTTTTTTTTTTTTTTTTTTTTTAGGTTTCTGACAACCCTTTTAATACTATGGCTCCCCAGCACTGTTCACTAGAGTTCTCCTTAGGGTTTAATTTTGATCTGTCTAATCACTTGGTCTGTTTCTTAAGAACCCTTTAAATGTGCCAAGAATCTCTCGTTAGTGATTATCTGGCAGTGTAAAGGTCTGAAAAAACTTCACAGAATTACCATTAATTCTAAGACATAACTTTTAATAATTCCTTGTTAAAAAGCCATTCGACCCTTCAGATACAGAAATAAATAATAAATGACAAAATAAATCAAAAACCTAAGTGTGGAAAAGATATTCCACTAGCCTATGTTTGCAGGAACAGCAACCATGTGTATGCAAAATAGGCTATTGGGGAAGTAACCCTGATACTAGCCCTATTTATATTGCCCTGCCTGCAAACGGAATGGCCGCCCCGATAGGGGCGAGCCCGTGTCTCGTACCTCCTATTAATCCCTAGAAGGCCCTAATACGGGTATTAGATACAGCAAGATAATGCTGTCCCTACTGAGAGACCTAGGCTACTATAAATATCAAAAAAATAATAAACAACATACATAAATAACCCTTCAGTGAGGTGGCAAAGGACCACCAATTAACATATAGTGCAAGAGTAATAATATTAAGTGATAAAGTAAATATGCAGGTCATGTGTCACATAGACACTCCTGACCACCCCGTGTAAAGGTCTGAACCTGATGAATGAGCAAAACGCTCAGACACAAAAATCGTCGATCACCGGCAGCAGATTGTGTTGTGTAAACAGGCTCGGCTGATTCTATATGGGGAAGAATGATGGCATTAGTGATCACTCGTCCCCATACTGTGGTGGTGATTTACATGCAGTGGTCTACTCTGCTGAAGGTCAGGCAATTGCCAGGAAGATACTCTTCCTTGCCATCAGTCTCCTTCTGTATCATCTAAATGGACCTTTACTAAATGCAGCAATTTGATTTTTACTTTGTTACCAATATAATGGTGCTGGTTTTAACTATATATTTTTTATTTATTTTTTCTAGGAAATTATTTGTCAAAAGAATAACGTGAGTATTATTATAATGTATGTCTTTTACATATACCCAATCTAAAGTTAACATTGACATTAAAAGCATTTCTCGTAATTAACTTTAATAGTGTTTATCTATTAGAAATATCTGCATTTAAAAAGATGCAGTTGGGCATGGAGGCATACATGTTCTATATGGTGTCCTGCAGCACAGGAAATGCCCAAAGATGTTACAGCTGGGCCTGTAGATTCTGCCACAGTTGACATCCCAGCTAGTCCCATGAATGCAAGATTAAATATGGCGTCTGGGCAGGCAAAGGAAGTGTTGCAATCTGGTGGAGACATTCCGGGGAAACCCTTACTGTGTGTGAGCGAGCTTTATCCTGCTGAAAAATGCCAGTTGGAAGGCCTATCATGGGAGGCAACAGATGTGGCTGAAGGATGTGCTGCACATAGCACTGAGCTGTTAGTGTCCCTCATATCACTACTAGGGTAGCCGACTATCGTATGGGATGGCTCCCCAGATCACCACACAAGTAGTTAGGGCAGTGTGTCGCTCTACAGCAAAGGCAGGATTAAAGTGCTCACGAGGCCTCCATACCGTCGTTGGATCCCAAATAGAAACTGAATTCCTTGCTAAAGACGATACAGTTCCAGTTCGTAGCAGTCCAGGTTTCTCGTTCACGACACCACTTCAAACTAGGGAGGCAGTGGGTGACAATGGCAGAACATGTAATGGACACGGTGACACCAAATTTCCTTTTGATGAGCTCCTGGAAATGGTCTGGGCAGAGACAGGAGTAATGAAGGGGCCATCTGTGTCCGGATGATGAACAACAAAACTATTGATGCTGCTCGTGCTTGTCCCCAGATCGTACAATCCTTTCTACTGGTGGTCTGTCTGGGTGTTCCAGAATCTGTTCGCCACTTGCCCTTATGTATCCACTGCTCCCTCCTAACAGCATGTTCATAATGGTTTAGATGATGATAGGTTTGTTGAAAAACCATTCTGCTTCTCTCAATCTAGTGATGCACCCCTTTTCAAAGTCTGTCAACTATGCAGAATATCTTTGAGCGCGTTGTAGAGGCATTTCTAGAAGTCAGTGAACTTTCACCAATATGTACACTACCCAAAAGTGGCCTCTGAGGGCCTTTTTTTATAGGGCATCTGGGGAAGCACTTTTACGCCCTCTCATGGCAGGACCCAGAGTCTAATCAGACCACCCCTGAATCATTTACATATCTGCTTGAGACATAACTGCATGCTGAGATTTGCAGCAATCTGACATTTCTGTCTGAGTGGGCTTTTTGTTTTGTCAGTGAGTGTATTGATACATAATCATATAGACGTATACATTTTACAACCAGAAAGTTCAATACAAAAACACTCCCACCAACAGTGCAATATATACACATTAGACATGCCCTAAGCGTCTGATATGGGGTGCAAGTCACTGGGACCCCCAATGCCTAGATCAAAGAGGCTGAGGTACACAGGAAAGCCTCGTAGCACCTTCAGCTCTTATCAGAAGAGATGCTATTCCCGACACAGCAGTAGTTAGTACAGGCTAAGTCCAGGGTGGTTATTCATAGATTAAATACTGCGCCGCGTACTTACTGGCCTAATAATTAGTTTCTTTCACTTGGCTAATTTACACATTAGACTTAGGTCAGCCAAACCTTTGATTTCAACAGGAAATGTGTATGATATCCCAGCTATCGGTCATTTGGCATGTCAGAAGGAGGAAAGGATCATGTGAGATAAACCGGCTTTTCTCCTCTGAAAACACATGCATTATACATATTCACTTAGCCTCTATACATGAGCAAAGCATAAAAAGAGAATACCACCTACATATACAATGTGAATAAAACTAGAAGACTGGAATAGAAGAGATGGAGGGTTAATGACAGGAAGTACATTTCAGCTAGTTGAGGAGCAGTATGCCCTGTTATCCCATTACCACTATAAAGTCCTCAGAAAATGCATTTGGTCCCACTGTTGTAAAATGTATTAAGTAGAAACATCTCCAAGTGGATGCGGAGTCTGACAAATCTGAAAAACCTAACTGTGGACAAAAATCAGCATTCATGTAGGTGAAATAATCCATATGGTAATAATATCTCCCCCAAATAGCTAAGTACCGTATTTTTCGTTTTATAAGACGCACCTTTTTTCCCTCCAAAGTAGAGGGAAAAAGTCACTGCGTCTTATAAAACGAATGCGATGCAAATTAGGTGGCCATTAAACTGTTGGGTGGGCTGGCAGCTTCACTGAAGGTTTCTGCCTCCAGCCCGCGCTTCCTTAACAAGACCGCACCAGGGATGGGCAGCCTGGGAGCTTCACTTATTATGCTCCGCTGCCGCCAGCGCTCGGGACGGGAGCCTGCAGCATCAGTAAGTAAAAGTGTTTTCCCCCTGTCCCCTCCTCCAGCAGCCAGCCCGCACGTCCGGTGCGCACCCGTCACCGGAGTCCTCAGATCCTGTAAGTGAACATTTTTCCCCCTTTCCCCTCCTCCAGCAGCTCCAGTAAGTATTATCTTCTCCCCCCTGTCCCCTCCAGCTGCTGCCGGGGGCACTGACCTGAGCTCCAGGGTCCCGGTCTTCTCGTCTATGTGCTGGATGCCTGTCACACTGTGCGCTCCAGCGCCTCTGTTATTGTGCCTGCCAGCCCTGCTTCTCTCTGCTCATACATCCCCCATGTACTGCAGTGTATGAGTGGATTGCTATGGATGAGGGGGGTTATAGTATTTAATATAAACACTGTCCAGGGACTGTTCTGTAATTGGCATGTGTTTATATTAAATATGACTATAACCCCCCTCATCCATAGGAATCCACCCATGTACTGCAGTGGAAGGTTATAGTCATATTTAATATAAACACATGCCAATTACTGGATAGTGTTTATATTTAATCTGACTATAACGCCCCTCATCCTTGAGAATACACCAATGTACAGTACATCAGTGTATTCTTTAGGATGATGGGTGTTATAATCACCTAAGTGTCATCCACAGATCCCTCATAACAGTGTGTCATCCACAGATCCCCCATAACAGTGTCATCCACAGATCCCCCATAACAGTGTCATCCACAGATCCCCCATAACAGTGTCATCCACAGATCCCCCATAACAGTGTCATCCACAGATCCCCCATAACAGTGTCATCCACAGATCCCCCATAACAGTGTCATCCACAGATCCCCCATAACGGTGTCATCCACAGATCCCCCATAACAGTGTCATCCACAGATCCCCCATAAGTGTGTCATCCACAGATCCCCTCCATAACAGTGTCATCCACAGATCCCCATAACAGTGTCATCAACAGATCCCCCATAACAGTGTCATCCACAGATCCCCCATAAGTGTGTCATCCACAGATCCCGTATAATAGTGTCATCCACAGACCACCAATAGTTCAAAACCCACCAAAAGCACACCTTTTGGTTGAAAATATTTTTTTTCTTATTTTCCTCCTCAAAAACCAGGGTGCGTCTTATAAAGCGAAAAATACGGTAGTTGAGCTGTGTAGAATTCTGCTTGACAAAGACCCCTTTGTGGATTGAAATGTAGCAATTGATGGGGAAAGTGTAATTTTTATTTTTAACCTGAATGGATAATGTCATCTTAACTATTTTATTTTTTTATTTTTCCTATTACAAATTCAGTCTAAGTAAAGCAAAACGTGCTTGATTCTCTCATCTCAGCAAAAGCTTTTGTATAGCAAACTTTCTGGCAAAATGGTATACCAGGTTGGAATCTGCCCTTAGCAATGGTGGAAGAGGTGACAACCTCCAGTAGGTAAAATCAGGGAGCCTCTATTCTGCCAACCTGTATGGCGCTATGTTTCAACCCGTGTATTTTTTTCCCCTCAAGTTTAACCCCCCTACGTCGGTCCAAATGTCATGCTATAGATGTTGGAGTAATAAAGTCTGTTTGTCCAAAACAGCCAAGATGGAGATAGGAGCATGTCTCAGATGTGGGACCTGTACCTATCTGATATTGGTGGCATATCCTAGCAATATACCATATTCCCAAATGGGAATACCCCTGTAAGGAATACTCCTTTAAGGATAATGATACAAGTGAGTGTTCTATTGCCTTTTTTTTCTGTTTTACGTGTGATACCTTTATCAAAACTGTAGGTCACTTTCTTTAAATGACCCAGCCATTTTGCTAAAATCTTGGACTGAATGGTTTCAGTACTGGAGCTATTCAATCCACAGCAAGCACCAGAGTCCTCATAGTCATGAGGGCTCAGCTTTCCTTTCCCTCTGCTGCTGACTGCTGTAAACATGTATATGTAAGGGCTCGTGCACACGGCCGTTTGTCGGCCGTTCCGTGCATTGAGTACTGCAATTTGCAGGCCCCAATGCACAGGCAACATCCGTGCGGATTCTGCAGACGGATCCAGACCCATTCAACTTGAATGGGTCCATGATCCGTGCGCACCGCAAAAAAATAAAACATGTTCTATTTTTTTGCAGTGCGGAGTAGGTCTGCAGCGATTACTCGATGTAATCGACACAAAAAAAATCCTCGATGCAGTTTTCCTACATCGAGGATTCGTTTTGATAATGTGACCACGGAGCATGAGTGAAGTGAAGCCTATCACTCACCGCTCTGTGGTATCATGTCGCCACCGCCCTGCACTGTCCTGGGCCTGGCATGCCCACATTGTCAGAGTGCGCTGCCTGACTCTGTATGATGTCAGGTCCCAGTGCATGTTGGGAAGAAGAAGACGCAGCTGTCCTCTTCCTGCGGACTCCATATCGGCCAGTTGCGCACCCTGCCAGGAAAAGTAAGTATTACAGTTGGCATTTATCAAGCAGCGGCCCGAATCTGCTGGGTGGGGGTGTCGCTGATGGCGCTTGGGGAGTGAGACATGGCAAGGAGGGGCTGATGGCAGTGGGGGACATGGCATGGAGGGGCCGATGGCACTGGGGGACATGATGGCATGGAGTGGCTGAAGGCACTGAGGGACATGATGACATGGAGGGGCTGAAGGCACTGAAGGACATGGCATGGAAGGGATGATGGCAGTGGGGGACATGATGGCATGGAGGGGTGATGGCAGTGGGTACATGGCATGGAAGGGCTGATGGCAGTGGGGGACATGATGGCATGGAGGGGTGATGGCATGGAAGGGCTGATGGCAGTGGGGGACATGATGATATGGAGGGACTGAAAGGAGTGGGGGACATGATGGCATGGAGGGGCTGATGACATGGAGGACTGGCACTGGGGGAGCTGATGGCACTGGGGGGAGCTGAAGGCACAGAGGAATGATGGCACTGGTGGGAGCTCATGGCACAGACGACTGATGACACAGGGGCTGATGAGTTTTTAATTTGTTTTTTTCTTATTAGAGTACCCGATTAATCAATAGAATACTTGATTACTAAAATAATCGATAGCTGCAGCCCTAGTGCAGAGGCACGGAGAGAAACCCCACAGAAGCACTCCTTAGTAAGGACCAGACTGGTCAGGAAAGGGTTAACCCTTAAAGGACCTTGCGATTTTCAGTTTTTGCGTTTTCATTTTTCATTTCCCACCTTTTTGTGGGACAAGTTGTAGTTTCTAATGGCAGTATTTTTAATATTACATATGATGTAGTGGGGAGCTGGAAAACAAATACCAAATGGGTTGGAATAAAAAAAAATATATATATAAATCCCGCCATAATTAAATGTTTTGTTCTTATGGTGGTCCCTATGCTTTAAATGTACGTGTTACCTTCATTCTCCAGGTCAGTACAATTACAATACCACACTTGTATAGTTTTTCTTGCATTTTAATACTGAAAAAAAAATGTAGAAACCTTGAAAAATAATTTTTTCCTTTCATCTCCCTATATGGCCTCTTGCACACAAATGGTTTTTTTCAGTTTACGTTCCGTTTTTTGCGTTCTGTGTACGGTCTGTATACAGAACCATTTATATCAATGGGGTCGCAAAAAAAACGTACTCTGTATGCATTCCATTTCAGTATTTCTGTTCCGCTCAAAGATAGAACATGTCCTATTATTGCCCGCAAATCACGTTCCGTGGCTCCATTCAAGTCAATGGGGCTGTAAAAAAAAAAACGGAACGGATACGGAATACATCCGTATGTCTTCCGTATTCATTTAGTTTTTGTGGAACCATCTATTGAAAATTTTATGCCCAGCCCAATTTTTCTGTGTAATTACTGTATACTGTATATGCCATGCTTCAGTTTCCGTTTGCGTCCGCAAAAAACGGAAGCACTACTGAAACAAAGAATGGAAAAACGGATTCGTTTTAAACTGACCACTGAAAAAGCCATGCAATCGTGTGCAAGAGGTCTAACTGTTTTGTAGTTCCGTGTACAAAGCTGTATGAGGCCTCATTTTTTTATGGGGCGATCTGTACTTTTCAGTGATACCATTTTAAAGTGTGTGTCATTTTTGATGACTTTTTATTAAATTTTTTGGGGGAGGTGAAGTGACAAAAAATGGTGAATTGGCCACTTTGAATTTTTTCGCTTTCGTTGTTTGCCATATGGGATAAATATTGTTAAATTTTAATAGTTTTTTTTTTTATTGTTTGTTTATTTTGATTTTGGGGAAAGGGGTGATTTGAACTTTTATATATATTTTTTTTAATTATATTTTTCCTTTTTTTATGTCACCCTGGCAGACTGTACTTGGCAATCTTTAGATTGCCCATTGCGTTCTGTGATGGTTACCGTATATAGCCAGCCTAGAACACACCATTTATTGTATACCAATACAGTGCTGCTACCTGATCGCCTGTATTGGTATATTCCAGTGATGGCTATCGGAGTCTGCTTGAGGCTTCGGGCTATTACTGTAACGTAACCGCTTCACCGCGGTATGTGGGGGGGTTAAATGTATGTGATGAGCCTTAGAGCTAATCGTATACATCCGGTCCGGGTCTCTGCTGTTTGAAACAGCAGAAACTCCATGGCATGCGTGAGCGGGTGCCAACTTTAAAGTGGCAACTTCCGCCATTCATGTCGCCAATAGATTAAAGGGATTCTCTGGGAATTAAGAAAATTAAAATACTTAAATATTACTTTATTATAAGTATATTCCCAAATACCTCTCATTAGTCATAATGTCTAGGGAGCTATCATCAGGGGAAATAAAATGGCTGCCGTCCTATTTGTCCTGACCACAAAACTCAGTTTAATATGATAATATAGTGACCCAGCATTTTGATAAAGAAATCCTGTTACCAGTTTATGCTGCTTTTAATTAACTTTAATTGGTTTACTATATAGTTTGAAATGCAGTTCAGTTTAGATGTCTTGGAAGCTTGTGTTCTTAAAAAATGGAACAGTCAACAGAACATGAATTTTCTACAAAACATCAACCTGATATTTCTGGCATTTTAGAGACTATTTATTTACCACATCCCTTTAGAGAGCTCCAGATATAGTATTAATGGGCTACACTGAGCCTCATGACCACTTTGGCTCCATACCAGAATAATAACCAAGTTGTGAATTAAATCTAGCATACAAATACTGCAGTGTGATGCAAGCTCCAGCAAGATTCTCATGGCATCAAAAGCTTTTTCAATATTAATTTTATGAATTGCTAAGAAATCATTCCACAATATTGTGCGCCACCCTGGGACTTTATTTGCAGTTCTATAGCTCTTTTATAAAGTCATTCCCTTTATAAAAATTTGGGTTAAGAGGTTAATCTATTCCTTATTTGACTATGGTAAATACTAGCTTTTATGAGCCCTTCGTGTAAAATATAACTAAACTGTTTGGACAAATATAAATGGTGACTGTTGTTTTAAGAAAATTTGCATAAAACAACATGAGCCACTATAAGAAACGTTGTAATAGATGTTATTAGAGAAAAAAGCTTATTTCTCCACTTATTAGACACTTCTATTCCTCCTTGGTGCCTCTGGCACAGATCATTCACTCTTACTTCATTGTTAATGCTGTGTTCACATCTCCACTAATATTTCCATTGGTCTGCTCAGTTATAGGACCAGAACAGCAAAAATAACGGAAGCATCATCAAATTACAGACACAAATGGCATCTGACAAGACCCATTTGACTATAATGGGTTCCATAGGTTTCCATCAGAAAGCCTGGCATTTTACTAGCGTAGCATGCAGTGTCTGGCTTTTTTATGGAATCTGAAATTGCATATCCTAACAAAGCCTCCAGTGCGGATGTGAACACCGTACACAATCCTTCTTAAAGAGTTTCTCCAGGAATTATTTAAAATGGCCACCAGAAACCTGTCCTTGAAAGAGAGCAGGACTGGTTGCCTCCACTTGCAGAGCTGGCACTTGAATATACAACTTTTTTTTTTTACAATAGTTTTCCAGTCAGGCTGCTCAGTCATGATGGCAGATTGTAGAGCTGTGTATTGTGTAGTGAGGCCCCACACCTCCCAGGCTGCTTTGCAAATTGTGTCAAACAGTCCTGCCTACCCCAGGACAGGTTGCTGGTGGCCAATTTAAATCCTGGAGAACCTTTTTAAGAGCCAAGACTGATTATTAGTTCACTTAGAGATCAGGTTACAATTACTGCCCATAGAAGCCTATAGAGAGGAGGGGAGGAAAGAGGAAGCAAGTGAACAGTAAGAGAGAAGCAGAGGAACAATGACCATCTTTTCTAACTCCCACAGGTATAGTAGATTCATAGCTATACTGCTGAGTTCTGCTTTTGAGGGTGTGCTGCAGAAAGATGTAGCAGTGCTCTCTGTGGGATACTAGCTCAATGAAAACTGATAATTGGAGAGAGCATTTACAGAGGGGAACACTGGTTAACAGTGGAGGACAAAAATTATATAGAGACTAGAAATGAGGTTATTCTTCTTGTATACACACACACACACAACAGCTTATCCTGAAAAATAACCTAAAACATCAGGTATGCTTTATCTATTGCTCAAAACCATATACATATTAGTTTCCAATTTGCCATTTTGAAGAGACCGGATTGCTGGTAGTTTATCTTCTTGTTGCTCATCATTTAGAGCTGTATATGTTTACTATATTGCTATGGTTCAACCTTTTTGATGTGACTGGAATTTTTTTTAAACATTTTTAGTAGTAGTTTTATATTTTCCCGTGGTGTCTTATAAGTACCAATTTTTCTGACATTTTCTCCTCACTATGCTCTTTTGACATCCACTATATAATCATAGTCAGTGACATATGCACCTGTGTGTAACATACAGCTGGGCATATGCGCTAGACATATTGCTCCCAATATTGAAATGGTCACTAATGTTTCACACAACTTTGCCTAAATGAATAGTACAATGAAGCATAAAAAACTTTGTAATACAGTCATGTGAAAAAATTAGGACACCCTTTGAAAGCATGTGGTTTTTTGTAACATTTTTAATAAATGGTTATTTCATCTCCGTTTCAACAATACAGAGAGATTAAAGTAATCCGACTAAACAAAGAAAACTGAAGAAAAGTCTTTTCAAGATCTTCTGTAAATGTCATTCTACAAAAATGCCTATTCTAACTGAGGAAAAAGATAGGACACCCTTGCCCCTAATAGTGAGTGTTACCTCCTTTGGCTGAAATAACTGCAGTGAGACGGTTCTTGTAGCCATCTACCAGTCTTCGACATCGGTCTGAGGAAATTTTACCCCACTCCTCAATGCAGAACTTTTTCAGCTGTGAGATGTTTGAGGGGTTTCTTGCACGTACAGCCCTTTTCAAGTCACCCCACAGCATCTCAATGGGATTCAAATCTGGACTTTGACTTGGCCATTCCAGGACTCTCCATTTCTTCTTTTTCAGCCAATCTTTGGTTGATTTACTAGTATGTTTTGGGTCATTGTCATGTTGCATGGTCCAGTTCCGCTTCAGCTTTAATTTTCTAACTGATGGTCTCACATGTTCTTCAAGCACCTTCTGATACACAGTAGAATTCATCGTGGATTCTATGATGGTGAGCTGACCAGGTCCTGCTGCAGCAAAGCAGCCCCAAACCATGACACTTCCACCTCCATGCTTCACAGTTGGTATGAGGTTCTTTTCTTGGAATGCTGTGTTTGGTTTACGCCAAACATGTCCTCTGCTGTTGTGTCCAAATAATTCAATTTTGGACTCATCTGTCCAAAGAACATTATTCCAGAAGTCCTGGTCTTTGTCAACTTTATCGCTGGCAAATGTCAGTCTGGCCTCGATGTTTCTCTTGGAAAGCAAAGGTTTCCTCTTTGCACACCTCCCATGCAAGTTAAACTTGTACAGTCTCTTTCTGATTGTAGAGGCATGTACTTCTACATCAACAGTAGCCAGAGCCTGCTGTAGTTCTCGAGATGACACTTTAGGGTTTTTGGATACCTCTTTTAGCATCTTGCGGTCTGCTCTTGGGGTGAACTTGCTGGGGCGACCAGTCCTGGGCATGTTGGCAGTTGTTTTGAAAGCCCTCCACTTGTAGACTATCTTCCGGACAGTGGAATGGCTGATTTCAAAATCTTTTGAGATCTTTTTAAATCCCTTCCCAGACTCATAGGCTGCTACAATCTTTTTTCTGAAGTCCTCTGACAGCTCTTTTGCTCTCACCATGGTGCTCACTCTCACTTCAACAGTCAGGAGCACACCAAACTAAATGTCTGAGGTTTAAATAGGGCAAGCCTCATTCAACATGCAGAGTAACGATCTACTAATTATGTGCACCTGGTGTGATATACCTGTGTGAGATCTGAGCCAATTTAAGAGGGAATACATGTGAGGGTGTCCTATCTTTTTCCTCAGTTAGAATAGGCATTTTTGTAGAATGACATTTACAGAAGATCTTGAAAAGACTTTTCTTCAGTTTTCTTTGTTTAGTTGGATTACTTTAATCTCTCTGTATTGTTGAAACGGAGATGAAATAACCATTTATTAAAAATGTTACAAAAAACCACATGCTTTCAAAGGGTGTCCTAATTTTTTCACATGACTGTATATCATATCAGAGAAAAATGTTTTGTTCTCTTGTTATAGGCTGCCCCTCCCATGCTTCCTAAACTAATTTTCCCTCTAAAATTTCGGCTGGATCCATCTTGAGACACACCAGTTCACAGAAGTATCAGATTACACATCAGTAGATTTCTATGGAGAGTGAAGGGGAGAACTGAGTATAAGCGGAGTGAGAGAGAAATATACCTATAAAGATTGGACCAGCTAAATAGTCAGTTTTTATCTCAGCCAATTGATTTATTCCAGAACAGGTCAGTACCGGTCAGTACTGGTATAATATACTATACATAATTCTCTCCACAATCCTTGGGCTGCTTCTGAGTGAGATACAGTTAGGAAGTAGATTACCCTCGAATTTCTGTGTGCAGTGTATGGCAGCTAGTTTCCAGCCACCATCTCAGAAACCTGCTAAAATAAAAGATACAGGTCATTTAATCCCCCGAAATGGTGTTATATTTCATGTACACACACTATACTATTGAATAATGCAAAGTTTATTGAAACATTGCATATGCTTCAAGTTTGTTTTCCTGTGCACTAACTTTGTAGCAGGGAATGGAGTTGAGGGAGGGGTTGTCAGTATACAAAACACCAATTCAAAAGCACACATATGATATTACACAAAAATGTATTAGTAGAAAAAATCATACAACAAACAACATATCACAAAATAAAATAAATAGCAGCAATACCTGAAGGTACTATGACAGTATTAGTTCACCCTGGTCATTCAAGGCCGCATTGTCACATCGACATAGGGTATGCTGTGCCAATAATTATTATACACATACAGTATCACTTAAAATCTTAAAAAGTGCACCTATGTACCCATTGTGGGGGTCAGCTCAATAGTGGTAGGCACAGCAGTCAGAGACAGTGACACAATGGCACAGTTCACACAGGGGTTTGCCTGTTTTCTTTATTCTCGTCCACAAACAAAATACAAGGCCTTTACATTCAGGCAAAGATACAAAATAAATACCTGCTCGGCTGAGCACTAACTAAACATAAAATCACCCTTTCTATCCGGGCGGCCTACTACCAGCCACACGACACAATTCAAAATAAACTCAGTGTCCTTTTTGTTGTTTGCACAGACTTCAGCAGCAATGGTGAAAGCCAGTCAGTTCAACCAGTCCCCACCCAGACATGCTCATAGTGCAAACCTTTATAGCCCAGAAATGAGCTGAGCTCCATCACCTGGCTGAGAGCTCTATATGAAACCTGTTCTGGACAGGAAGGGAATGAGGAGCCCCGCTACCAACCTGCATCCTCATTCCATTAAAATCCAGGCCCGACAACACAATTTACCAAAGTCCTCAGCAAACTATGCTTTGCTAAAGCAGACCATCTTTTCCTGGATTTCTGATATCTCACCCAGGTTTCCTAGTTGAGATATCCACCTCCTGTAGCATAGTACATGGTATATGAAAGAAACCTAGGGGAAATATAACGATTCTCTACTACTTTTCCAGTCACTCTCTCACACCATCTAGCTACAAATATTATTGCACAAGTCCCATAAGTAGCCATACCAGTAGCTACTGTAACCTTACAGAGAAAAATCCCAACAGGAATTACCTAAGTTGGAATACTATCCCGTATACCTTGGTTAAGGACAAAACAAACGTCAATGAATAATAAGTGCAAAACGTAGCATAAGAGAACAATACAGACCAGAGGCCAGGAGTGAACACCAACCCCGACGCGCATTTCGCCTTGCTTTCTCTTGGGGGCGTATCATACCATCCAACCCATCATTTATACCCTATCTAATTGGTTTACTCCTCCTATCCATGATTAAAAACAAGAATACCTGTGCAAAAGAAGGAAGGAAATCACATTTTTAGTAGTTTTTGCCATTAAGTCCAAAGGTAATTCATACAAGAAAATACCTAAATAATAACGTGCTTTTTAGGTATTTTCTTGTATCAATTACCTTTGGACTGAATGGGCCTGTAATGCCCAGAGAATATCGGTATATCATTGTTTGTTTTTTCTTTTGGGGATGTCTTGGTTTGTCCATAAAATATGAGGTTGATCCTTCTTTTTCTGTCAGGCACTTTATACGGTAATCCTTTTAGCTGGGGGATCAAACATCTTCTAATAAAAGTATTGGCATATTTCCCTTCACTAATATGGAGCTCAGAGTCATGTGATGGTGAAAGGGTCATGTGACCATAAATCTATCGTGATCGCAAATAGATCATGTGATCACAAATGCACCATGTGACTGCAAATGGGTCATGTGATTGCAAATCACATCTCGCGTGATTTTGGTGCCCAGCTTGGGGATGAACTCGGCGAAAACTACTAAAAATGTGATTTCCTTCCTTCTTTTGCACAGGTATTCTTGTTTTATAATCATGGATAGGAGGAGTAAACCAATTAGATAGGGTATAAATGATGAGTGGGTTGGATGGTATGATACGCCCCCTAGAGGAAGCAAGGCGAAATGCGCGTCGGGGTTGGTGTTCACTCCTGGCCTCTGGTCTGTATTGTTCTCTTATGCTACGTTTTGCACTTATTATTCATTGAGGTTTGTTTTGTCCTTACCAAGATATACGGGATAGTATTCAAACTTAGGTTAATTCCTGTTGGGATTTTTCTCTGTAAGGTTACAGTAGCTACTGGTATGGCTACTTATGGGACTTGTGCAATAATATTTGTAGCTAAATGGGTACATAGGTGCACTTTAAAAGATTTTAAGTGATATGTGTATAATAATTATTGGCACAGCATACCCTATGTAGATGTGACAATGTGGCCTTGAATGACCAGGGTGAGCTAATACTGTCATAGTACCTTCATGTATTGCTGCTATTTATTTTATTTTGTCATATGTTGTTTGTTGTATGATTTGTTCTACTAATAAATTTTTGTGTAATATCATATGTGCGCTTTTGAATTGGTGTTTTGTTATACATTTCCGCACATATTGCAGTCCCCTTGGATTGCTATATTTGGTGGTTGTCAATATACAGTAGATGTACAGTTGCATTCCTGTTTTTGGAGCTATTTCAGCACTCATGAAAGTTTTTAGCAATGGTATCCACTTAAAGATTAACTTTAATCTCCACCGAACATATTTGGTCCCGACCAGGATTCATCATTTCTTCCCAATGCTGTCCATAGCTAGTTTCCATCCTGCGTGTCTGGTGGACATATCCTAAGGTTGCCTCATTCTGGTCTTGTATTACCCTTCTTATTTCAACAGTCTTCTGTGCTTCATTTCCTGTCCTTCTGTTGGCGGATAAGCTACCTGGTTCTGGTAACCAGATTCATAAACTCTCTCAATATACACTGCTCAAAAAAATAAAGGGAACACAAAAATAACACATCCTAGATCTGAATTAATAAAATATTCTTCTGAAATACTTTGTTCTTTACATAGCTGAATGTGCTGACAACAAAATCACACAAAAATAAAAAAATGGAAATCAAATTTTTCAACCCATGGAGGTCTGGATTTGGAGTCACACTCAAAATTAAAGTGGAAAAACACACTACAGGCTGATCCAACTTTGATGTAATGTCCTTAAAACAAGTCAAAATGAGGCTCAGTAGTGTGTGTGGCCTCCACGTGCCTGTATGACCTCCCTACAACGCCTGTGCATGCTCCTGATGAGGTGGCAGACGGTCACCTGAGGGATCTCCTCCCAGACCTGGACTAAAGCATCTGCCAACTCCTGGACAGTCTGTGGTGCAACGTGACGTTGGTGGATAGAGCGAGACATGATATCCCAAATGTGCTCAATTAGATTCAGGTCTGGGGAACGGGCGGGCCAGTCCATAGCATCAATGCCTTCGTCTTGCAGGAACTGCTGACACACTCCAGCCACATGAGGTCTAGCATTGTCTTGCATTAGGAGGAAACCAGGGCCAACCGCACCAGCATATGGTCTCACAAGGGGTCTGAGGATCTCATCTCGGTACCTAATGGCAGTCAGGCTACCTCTGGCGAGCACATGGAGGGCTGTGCGGCCCTCCAAAGAAATGCCACACCACACCATTACTGACCCAATGCCAAACCGGTCATGCTGGAGGATGTTGCAGGCAGCAGAACGTTCTCCACGGCGTCTCCAGACTCTGTCACGTCTGTCACATGTGCTCAGCGTGAACCTGCTTTCATCTGTGAAGAGCACAGGGCACCAGTGGCGAATTTGCCAATCTTGGTGTTCTCTGGCAAATGCCAAACGTCCTGCACGGTGTTGGGCTGTAAGCACAACCCCCACCTGTGGACGTCGGGCCCTCATATCACCCTCATGGAGTCTGTTTCTGACCGTTTGAGCAGACACATGCACATTTGTGGCCTGCTGGAGGTAATTTTGCAGGGCTCTGGCAGTGCTCCTCCTGTTCCTCCTTGCACAAAGGCGGAGGTAGCGGTCCTGCTGCTGGGTTGTTGCCCTCCTATGGCCTCCTCCACGTCTCCTGATGTACTGGCCTGTCTCCTGGTAGCGCCTCCATGCTCTGGACACTACGCTGACAGACACAGCAAACCTTCTTGCCACAGCTCGCATTGATGTGCCATCCTGGATAAGCTGCACTACCTGAGCCACTTGTGTGGGTTGTAGACTCCGTCTCATGCTACCACTAGAGTGAAAGCACCGCCAGCATTCAAAAGTGACCAAAACATCAGCCAGGAAGCATAGGAACTGAGAAGTGGTCTGTGGTTACCACCTGCAGAACCACTCCTTTATTGGGGGTGTCTTGCTAATTCCCTATAATTTCCACCTGTTGTCTATCCCATTTGCACAACAGCATGTGAAATTGATTGTCACTCAGTGTTTCTTCCTAAGTGGACAGTTTGATTTTACAGAAGTGTGATTGACTTGGAGTTACATTGTGTTTAAGTGTTCCCTTTATTTTTTTGAGCAGTGTATTTGTATGGCTGCCCGTATTCATATCGCAGATAAGTGGAGATTTATCAGTAGCCATGGTTAAAGCTAGGGTGAACAAAATCATGACCAATGCTATCCGGACAGACACTATGCACAGCTTTCTGAAAATCTGGCAACTTTGGATATCATATTTAAATATTAATGGTCTATATGACTCATTTGATGAGGTCTTATTTAGGATCTTGGAATATTTTATCTTTCTTTCTGGTAACTCAATGCCTGTTCTGGGGCTACTGCTCTCTCTACTCCTTTACTTTATATCTGTCTGTCTACAGCTTTTTGATTTGAAAATGGAAAATTATATTTTAACACCCTGCTACTTTTCTTCAATGTGTTTTCTTACAGATGTGCACTGCTAACTACACATTTATTCCCTATATGATCACACCCCATAATAAAGTGTTCTGCTGTGAAAATAGCTTCATGAAAGGACTGACGGAATTGATGCAGCCTAACTTTGAATTGCTCCTTGGACCTATTTGTTTGCCGTTGGTGGATCGCTTTATTCAGGTCTTGAAGATGGCACAGGCCAGCTCATGGTAATGTTTTTACAACCAGATGGCAGTATAATGTAAAACAATATAAGATTTAGGACTTTAGAAGGTGAAACATATTTTTAGAAAACATTTAGGTGTTTTTTTTTTTTTTTATGTTCATGTGTATATTTCCTTCTTCCTTTCCATGTCATGTTTATGGATCACTACTAATATAAACCGGTTTGAATTTGGTTTTAAATCCGGGCATTTTTAATACAGATAATGTGAAGTATTTCAAACCCGTGGTGACACATTTTTACAATGAGAAAGCATTGTGGAGAATCTTTCACCACAAAATTCTATGCAATCTACAGCCAGCATAATATAAAGCAGGAGGAGCTGAGCTGATTGATAAATATATAGATTTGTGTGAAAAGATTCAATAATACTTGTAATACGTAATGGTAGAGTGGCAGATCAGTAGCCAAGAACGCACCTTGTACATCCTTGCTACTGATATTGGACCTTGGTCTATGTAATAGATACAGATTCAAGCCAGGTCTTGTTATAAAGCTGAGAATCTTAGCTTTAAAACAAGACCCTTAGAAATGGGTCTTAGTGAAAGCTCATATATCTGCAGGTTTCATTCAACTTTTAAGTGCTCTAACTCTTGATTTATTGCAGCTAGAGCCTCAATCTTGGTCTTGTTTTATACATTTCTATCAGTGATTATGAGCCAGAACCAGCCAGGTGCCAGTCAAAAACTCAAAACAGCAGATCTGTCATCTCTGTGTAGCATCCACTCCTGGTTTGGGCTCACAGTTACTGATGGAAATAACTAACAAAATGCTAAGTGTGTGAAAGTGGCCTAAACAGAGATAGCTGTAAGTCACTGATAACATGGCCGCCGTGTACAACTGAACTCAGAAATAGCAGAGATTTAAATGTATAAAGTACAAGTTTTACTGAATCTTTTCCCACAATATCTGTATCTATTCATCTATCAATCTCCTCATCTCCTCCTGCTCTATAACATGCCAACTGCACATTGCATTGCATTTTGTGGTGGCAGCTTCTCTTTAAGTGCACTATTGTATTACAGTTAAATCTCCAAAAATTGCATTAAAAATTGTATTTCAGAGGGGGCAATCCAAAGAAGAGGCCAATATACAAAAAGTACAGTATATGAATAGGGCTAAATGTGACAATAAATCTTCTCTACCCGAGGGAGTAGTCTTTTGGAGAGGTTTCCTTGTACATACTAATGTAGATATTGGTATCATCTTGGTGCCTGAGCTTTGTCAGCTCATTGCAAGGTCAATAAAGATAATATATTTGTCCTGACTTTTATTGGAGCACTACAGTCAGCAGCATGTGTCTAAGGATGAGTCATAATCTCACTGTCCCCAGTACCACCTACATCTAACCATATCACTCCACTGCCTTATTTGATTCTACCCTCAATTTCCCTCTACTTTGTACCGCACTGTGGCACAAGTTTGATACCAAATATTTTTTATTGCAGCCATTTCTAACAAATAAACGTAAAGAGCATCTGTCAGTCGGATCAACCCTATCAAACCAGACATACTATATTGTAGGGTTGAACCAGCTGATACCTGTCATGTGAAAATCAGTTGCGGCATTCTTAAGAAAAAAATACATTTATTCTTAATGCAAATGAGGGCTTTAGTGCACATGGGATAGGGCCCAGCCACTTGGTGCACCTCAGCTTTCCAGTGCTGCCCCTGCCCCTCCGTGCACTGAAGCCCTCATTTGCATAAAAAATAAGTCTTTTTAGTGATGACACCTGTTTTGAGAAAACTGGTTGTATAATTTTAATCTTAGATATTGCAAACAAAAAAGGCGGGTCTCTGCTGTTTTTTGGAAATAGGTGCTCTTGCCCAATTTGACTCGCCCTTGTCAAGTAAATGTATTATAATAGTAATAGCAGGCAGGCACTCTAATTCTGGGGTCATGAAGAAATCTTGTATAGCGGAAAATATTTATTTGTTCTAATTGATACAGCAGTAAAATATTTAGACAATAAAATGAAATAAAATAAAATATTCAAGCAATAAAATTTCTGTATATCGTTATTCTAACAGTGGATGATATCAGATTATAGCAGCATTTGCATTAAATATAGCAGCATGAATAACCCATATAGGAAAAACGGCTAGAAGCGGCTATAGTCTAGCCTGCTGGATATTCGGGCAGGTGCCGGAATCCCAGCAATATTCGTTAGGAATAGAGTTGACCATAACAGTGTCTAGCTGGTTGAGTCAATGTTCAAAAAGACACTATTTCAATGTCAATGTTGTTAGTGTTGGAGCAGCAGAATTATTAAGGTGCACTGTGCTGATGACAATGTTGCAACAACGTCGGTATCATTGGTAACAATAGTAGCACTGTTGGTAACAGTAACAACGATACTGACGATGAGTTGATGTCAACGATGAATTGATATTAAGGCACAAAATGAATTGGACTTAATCCTGTATACACGGAGATAGTCACAAATTTTCTCAATAGTACCAATTCCTCCGTTGTTAGTGAGATATAGATATGCAGGATGGTTTACTCACTGTTTGTCTTTCTCTATGTGTGGCGCCCCTCACAGTTTCAGCTGTCCTCCAGACTCGGCGTCCCTCGTGTTATCTCGGATTCACCTGCTCAATCGTGGGTTCGCCTCTTTGTTCTGCTGCCGGTGTTCCACTTGTAATGTACGGGAATAGGGCCAGATAGCCGTGATTCTATTTTCTCCTTCTACTTAGAGCGCTCCATTGAGGAAGGAGCGAGGTTACGCTCTGAAACATGTCTGGTGAACAAGCGTACTAATACAAAGAGTAATATCGTCAGTATCGTTGTTACTGTTACCAACAGTGCTACTATTGTTACCAATGATACCGACGTTGTTGCAACATTGTCATCAGCACAGTGCACCTTAATAATTCTGCTGCTCCAACACTAACATAAAATTGACATTGAAATAGTGTCTTTTTGAACATTGACTCAACCAGCTAGACACTGTTACGGTCAACTCTATTCCTAACGAATATTGCTGGGATTCCGGCACCTGCCCGAATATCCAGCAGGCTAGACTATAGCCGCTTCTAGCCGTTTTTCCTATCTGGGTTATTCATGCTGCTATATTTAATGCAAATGCTGCTATAATCTGATATCATCCACTGTTAGAATAACGATATACAGAAATTTTATTGCTTGAATATTTTATTTTATTTCATTTTATTGTCTAAATATTTTACTGCTGTATCAATTAGAACAAATAAATATTTTCCTCTATACAAGATTTCTTCATGACCCCATAATTAGAGTGCCTGCCCGCTATTACTATTACTATTATCATTTTAATATTGCAACCAGATTTTATCTCGCATAGCAAAAAGATTGACAACTGATTGGCAACTCCTGCACCTACTTCCAGCACATTTGGGCCGCTTTCAGATGAGCGTATTTGCAATGATTTTATGTCCCGGAATCTGCTGCTAATGTTAATGAATAGAGCTAATCACATGGGCGTATAATTTCCGTCAGTATTTAAAATCCGCAACATGCCCGAGTTTTGTGCGGATTTGTTTCCAAATACGCACATTGCAGACTGAGCAGTGCATAAATAATGAAGGAAGGAAGAAATACGCATCTAAATCCTGATGACAATACTGATGGTATATCATGAGGATATCCTGAACCAGAATTCTGACTGATCTCAATATGCTCGTCTGAAAGCGGCCTAGCGCAATATTTTTATGTGTATTCTAATTAGATCAGTCCTAGTGAATATGAAGGTGTTGTACTGAATACGCACGACCAGAGGTCAGACTAATAACCACAGGTCTAGTCTAATTCAGGAAGTGCTGTGAGACTTTTAATAAATAGTAATGCGCCTGTCTAATTGTACGCCTAAAAACCCAATGTGTTATGTGTGACTGATGCTAAGGCTGCTTTCACACTGGCGTTTCGAATTCCGTTGTGAGATCCGTTTCAGGGATCTCACAAACGGTTCAAAACTGATCAGTTCAGCCCCAATGCATTCTGAATGGATAAGGATCTGCTCAGAATGCATCAGTTTGGCTCCGTTCCGCCTCCATTCCGCTGTGGATGCGGACACCAAAACGCTGCTTGCAGAGTTTTGGTGTCCGCCTGGCGATGCAGAGCCAAACGGATCCGTCCTGACTTACAATGTAAGTCAATGGGAGTGGATCCGTTTTCACTGACACAATATGGTGCAATTGAAAACGGATCCGTCCCCCATTGACTTTCAGTGTAAGTCAGGACGGATCCGTTTTGACTTTTTCTTTATAATGCAAACGGATCCGTTCTGAATGGATACAATCGTTTTCGTTATAGGTACGGATCCGTCTGTGCAGATACCAGACGGATCCGCACCTAACGCAGGTGTGAAAGTAGCCTAAGGCTGTTTTTCCCTATAACATTGGAATGTGATTTTACATATCTTAATGGTTAGATAGTCGCACTGGGCTACTGTGAGTGGAAGATAGGAGTTGATAGGGTATGTTCACACGTAGAAGTTGAGATGCAGGTAAAACCGCATTGGAAAAGATGTGATTGCAGTTTGTACCAGTGAACACATTTATTCAACGTGTTCCATCTGTAAAACCAACACTGCATTTAAAACCCGCATCAAGCTGGCATTGCAGTTTTTTCAATGCAATTTTAACCACATGTCAACCGCTACATGTGAACATACCCTTAGTGGTCCATATATTACACATTGTTTTGAGATTTAATTAAAATCTTTCTGATTATTTAAATTTTTTTTCCCTATGTTTGTTAATGTAGCCAATACTTCCGAGAAGCCATCCTCAGTGATATTAGACGTGCGCGCAACCAATACACTGGAAAGCAGCTAGCGGCTGAACTGACAAGGATACGACATCGTGTAGATAACATTGAAGTTTTGTCGCCTGATATCATTATTAATTTGCTCTTGTCATACAGGGACATCCAGGTACTGAATTGTGTGAAATATACATTGCGGTGTAAAGCTACTTTCACACTAGCGTTAATATTTTCCGGTATTGAGATCCATCATAGGGTCTCAATAACGAAAAAAAAAAACGCTTCCGTTTTTTTCCCCATTCGTTGTCAATAGGGACAAAACGAAACTGAATAGAATGCTCCAAAATGCATTCCATTCCGTTTGGTTGCGTTCCCATACCGGAGAGCAAACCGCAACATGTTGTAGTTTGCTTTCCGTCCTGGGATGTGGACACAATCTGACACAATAGAAAACAGATCCGTCCCCCATTGACTTTCAATGGAGTTTATGACGGATCCGTCTTGGCTATGTTACAGATAATACAACCGGATTCCTTCATAACGGATGCAGATGGTTGTATTATCGGTAACGGAAGAGTTTTTGCTGAACCCTGCCGGATCCAGCAAAAACGCTAGTGTGAAAGTAGTCTAATTCTGTCTTAATTTAAAGCAGTAAACTGGGAATTAGATTTGTGCTTGTTAGGCCTCCTGCACACGACCGTTTTTTTTACCTGTTTACTGGCCGTTTTTTGCGTTCCGTATACGGAACCATTAATTTCAATGGTTCCGCCAAAAAAACGTTTCCGTTTTTCCGTTCCGTTTAAAGATAGAACATGTCCTATTATTGCCCGCAAATCACGTTCCGTGGCTCCATTCAAGTCAATGGGTCCGCAAAAAAACGGAACACATACGGAAATGCATCCGTATGTCTTCCGTTTCCGTTCTGTTTTTTGCGTTAACATCTATTGAAAATGTTATGCCCAGCCCAATTTTATCTATGTAATTACTGTATACTGTATATGCCATACGGAAAAACGGAACAGAAACGGAAACAAAAAACGGAACGGATCCGTGAAAAACGGACCGCAAAACACTGAAAAAGCCATACGGTCGTGTGCAGGAGGACTTAGGCTGAGTTTCCACGGCCCTGATTGTCCTGTCCACTCACGGTGGCCAGTAGCTGCACAAATTTGATAGAAATGCCTTCTTTTACCAGCAAATTTGTGTTGGCAGGGATTCAGCCACACACAGCAGCGGCATTGTGGCTGCCTGATGGAAACCCAGTCTTAGATCTAGTGCAGGGATGGCCAACCTGCGGCTCTCCAGCTGTTGCAAAACTACAACTCCCAGCATGCCCAGTCTGCCTACAGCTATCAACCTACAGCAGGGCATGGTGGGAGTTGTAGTTTTACAACAGCTGGAGAGCCACAGGTTGGCCAGCCCTGATCTAGTGTATGCCAGTACTTATGAATTTATGCACAAGGTGGTTGTGGCCCCAAAGCATTGCACAAAACATCTAAGATTTGCCCATTTTACCCGGTTTTCTCGGTCTAGTGTTCATTCCAGCAGTTTACTGTATACGGCCTATTTCTATCTAGCCTTTGAAGTGTACCTGAATTTACAGATTCAAGTTAAATTCTCCTATCAGGTCCACCCTTTATTTGCCAAAGGAGAACACCCTATGACGCATGCCACTGTGAAGGACCATCAGCATCTGCTGTAATTAATCAGTTTTAATTGGTTTACTGTATTCTATTGGTAGTCACACACAGCTTTTTATAACCGTTTTGGATGCAGTTTTTTGTCAAAGCCAGAAGTAGGTTGAAAGAGGATGAGAAATATAGAGAAATGACTTGTACCTATTATTTCTGCTGGATCTAATCCTGGCCTTGGCTCAAAAAACTTCACCAGATGTTTGTGGAGGTTTTCCTTGAAGTTTAAGGATCTGCCCAAACTGGACAATTCTTTTAATCTGCAATGGGTTATATGCACTTTGTATACTTTACAGCCAAATAGGCATTAAGCCAAATTATAAAAGAACCAATAGATTTTAGCATATGTGCTGTGCTGTTCTTCCTTGTTAGAATCTCATTGCCCCCATGTCTAGCACTGACTCCATGTCAAGTTTCATTATGCATTTGCGCTGGATTTTTTGCCATTGTCCTCATGCATGGAGATGCTGCCGCAATACATTTTCCTGCCTTTTCTGCTTTTAAATAGCACCATGAAATTCCTATTCATTTTGGGAAGATGGCCTTTTTTAGTCACACAACATTTTTGTGGCATTTTTTTTTGTCTGCGTGAAAACCGCTGAAAAAAAAACCTGCCATACCCAGACCATGAATGCCAGTAAACTATGATAAAACACCTCACAAACAAAGTTTGTATGCCGTTTTATATTTTACTATTGCCCAACATCTAACATCTGGATGTTGCATTTTCTGTTGCAAGAAATATGGCATTTTTGCATAAAAATATGTAGTGTGGCACTAGCTTTTATTGTTCACTCTCATTAATTGTTCACTGCTGTTTATGTGCTGTGTATTGTTTTTGTGGTAGTGTCAAAGGAGCCCAAATGAAATCTACAGGTATACAACTTCACAGTTGTGCATGTATATATGGAAGTAATACAGAATAGCATCCTGACAAATGTCCACAAAACAGCTTTTTTGGAGCCATTTATACTACTCCATAAGTAAGTGCTGTAGTGTCAGTTGTCCCTGTATGTGCATTAGTCAGACATACTGTAGTAATATACATGTGCGTCATATGTATACACAGACGTATATTATTACAGTAGGTCTGTGTGATACACAAATATATAATACAGGCTACTGCAGAACAGCCAAAATAACAGAAGTGCTGTATTTGGCACATTGCTGACCAGAACAGTGCTGAATGGAGCCCATTGACTGTAAGGAGTACCGTTCTGGGGTACGGAAATGAAGCAAAGAAAAAAATCCAGCATATTTAAATGGAATCTACGGCCTAAAATAGATGTGCCTGTCACCATTATAACTGCAATGATTTTTTCTCCTCTTATGAATGTCTTGTCTGGAAAGGATTATGATTCCATTGTAAAGTTGGTGGAGACATTAGAAAGACTGCCAACCTTTGATCTGTCCTCCCACCTCCATGTCAAGTTTCATTACGCATTTGCGCTAAACAGGTGAGAATAATGTTGTGTTAAGTTTTGCGTAGTTAGAAGCAATCAGTGTTATTGTTGTATTTGATTTAGCGTATCCCCATTTTACCTTCTAATGGTATAATGGGGGTCTGCTTCACATGCATGTATGAAGGAAGCTTAGCTGTAATAGCATCCATCGTGCCCGGCTTGGATTTATGGAGGCAATATGGAGTTAATCAGAGAAATTCTGACTGGAAAGGTTAACTGTTGTTTCTGTAACAGGGTTTCTAATCCAGTTTATCATTTTTATGAGTACATTTATCAACTCTGTGGCATTTTAATAAGCTTCTTTGTAGTATTAAAGAGGATCTGTGCATAATTTAGTTATGTGTGTGTAACTCCGAATTTAGAGTGTTGGAAAAGTTTTGTAATTATGTTTTATTGACCTAGAGATATATTGATATGTTTCTGTTTCCTTTGCGGTGACCATATTTGGTGACGAGAGGAAGTGCATCCAATTTGGATATTAGCCTCAGCATATTAGCTTCTCAGACCCTGATGGTAAATCCTCACTTTGTTAAGGCTTTCTGGGATTTTAATATTGATGACCTATCCTCAGGATAGGTCATCAATATCAGATCGGCGGGGGTCTGACATGTGGCGCTCACGCCGATCAGCTGGTTGAAGGGAAGGCGACTCTCCATATGAGTGCTGCTTTGCCTGGTTTGTTTACCAGCTCGCCGTCGATAGCGCAGCGGTGAGGAGATGTACTTACAAGCCGTCCCATTCGCTTCTATGGGATGGCTCTGTAGTATACACTTGAATAGGAAGGAGCCATCCTATTGAAGTGAATGGGACAGCTTGTAGTTACACTGCTTACCGCTGCGATGTTGATGGCGAGCAGGTAAGCTAACAAGGGAAGGCAGCGCTCGCACGGAGTACAGTCATTCCTCAACCAGCTGATCGACAGGGGTGCCGGGTGACTGACCCCCACCGATCTGATATTGATGACCTATCCTGAGATAGGTCGTTCATATTAAAATCCTGGAAAACCCCTTTAATGATGAATAGGCTTATAAGACATGGCTTATTCACAAGTTATGTGTTCCACAGACAGCACACAGATCCATTAAATTCAATATGTGTATTTCGAAGTCCTTCGTTTTTTCGCAAACTGTTGGTCCACAGGAACGATACGTGATCATGCACCACTTTGGTCCCTTCTGAGCTTAGAACATGCCCATTCTGTTGACTGATGCCAACTGCATATCATCTGTTTTTCACTAATTCACTGCCTAGCAAATTGATTCAAAGTTTGTTGGAAGAAACAAAATTACAGTTTTTTTCATCTGCACAGTAAAAAACACTAATGCTCCTCCTGAACTCAGAGTCTCAGACCGTTGCATATGAAAAATGGTCTGGGTTTTTGTGTCCACAGAATGGACACGGACATTTGAATAAGCCCTTAAACCATCACTTTCTTTATTCAAAAGGAACAACCCATATGGCTGTACTTCCTGTGGTCAGTACCTATAAGTGGATAAAACATAATTACCAAACGTTGCCGGCTGCTGCCTTTAACATAGGTGCATGGATTCCTGCAGTGGGTTTGTGCCAGGACGGTAGGTAGAGCTAGGCTGGAACAGTGTTAGTTCAGAATGAGCCTGTCCTCTCCATAGGGTTATTCTATTACATCTTAGCGGGGTTTTCAACAGCTACATAGAAGATTCAAAACCAAATTAAATTAAAGGAACCCCAACATGACATCAGAATGCATAGTTCTTTTTAAACTACCTGATGCCAGTTAAGATTTCCATCTAATCAACTTATCTCCACTTAAAGGGAACCTGTCACCAGTTTTATGGTGTCCTAACTAAGGGCAACATAAATAAGTGACTGATTCTCTTAGCGAAATGCTGGGTCACTTTCTTTAATTGACCCAGTCAATCTGCCAAAATCTTGTATTGAAAAGCTCCAGCTGATAATGATGAGTCATGAATATTCATGAGCTCCTGACTCTCCCCGCCTACCTGCTGCTGATTGACAGTTATTTTCCATATGAATCAGCAGCAGGTGGGCAGGGGAGTGGCTGTAGCTCTGAATTAAATATACGCTGGACTCAATGACATCACGCTGGACTCAAATCAGCTCATTAGCATGTGGCATCTTTGTGTGTATATTATGAGGTAACCATCTGTCACACCAGTAAGTGAATACATCTAAGGTACTTTTTAGTAGTTAATGATTGTATATAATTAGTTAGATTATAATCAAATATCCACATGACAGGTTCCCTTTAAGTAGTGTTTAGAGAATGAGCAATACAGAATACTTCTCCAAATGCCTGACTCCAGTAAGCAAGCTGTGTAATGTGATAATACTGTACGTGTCATCTAATATGAGTTTTCAGAAGACTTTTACATTGCTCTGGGCTTTAGACACAAAGCAGAACCAACATATACCTTGGAAAAGTGGCTTCAAAGCACCACAATGTGCAGTTTACATTACTGGCTTTCCCTTTTTGACCTATTTGTTTTTCCGCGTTTTACATCCCTGTGTGTCACTACCATTAATAGCAGGTGGAGCATTATGCCTTTGTATTTTGTTTTATACTGTAGTTTAATAAAATACAGAGTGCCTTGAATACTTCTGTAATCCTTTATGTGGTCTCACTTTTTTTTGTATGTTTAGGAGGAAGCTACCAGGGGACAGAGAGAAAGCTCTTGAGATAATGTTACCCTTGGTACAACATGAAGACCAGGTTGCTTCTGATGTGTACTGTCTGGTGGGAAGAATCTACAAAGATAAGTTTCTGGATTCTAATTTCACTGATGAGGAGAGCCGAGACAAAGGCATACACTGGTCAGTATACTATTTAATAAGCCTGCTGGGTGTGACCAGACCAATGCTTTCAGCTGACTATTTGGATAATATTAAGAGTATTTGACTTCAGGAAAAGGATATCATATACTTATCTCCTGGCTGTAGAGAAATGTTGCAAAAGAGCAGCTTTTATGCCCGACAGTGTGTATCTTTGTTTGTGGCCTAAAGCGACCCTACAGCTCGAGAAAAATAAATCACTAACTGGGAAACGAACACAACACTTGCATAGTGCCCTCCTTTTCATCTTTTCAGCTGCAGATCTGTCAACTTCCGGGCTCCTTTTCTGCCATCCAATATTGCCACACCACTTCTCAGACTATCTGATGCATACTGTACATTTGGTAGCCAAAGACTAGACACCTCCTGCTGTCCTCAGCTTGGCCAGCATTGCTCACGTGAACAGCGCTGTCCAATCCAAGAGCAGGTCTAGACAAGCAGGAAGAGTTTTGGGCTACCGATACACAGTGTGCATCAGACAATCTTAGAAGTGGTGTGGCCATCGTGGATGTCGGAAGAAAAGCCTGAGAATTAGTGTATTTACAACTAAAAAGGTGACAAAGAGGGCACCATGGAAGTGTGCTGTTCATTCCTCTGTAAATGTAATGTTTTTTTCTTGTCTTTTGGGCAAAATTTGACTTTCCTTTCCGGTTAAGGTGGCATTTGCCCTCTTGGTGTTCATATTAACGCTGCTTTACTTATTAAAGTTCTTGGATTTTATAATCATGACTACATCATTCAGAGTTCTTGTATGTCATAATTTATGGCACTTTTTTAGCTAAAATTATTGGTCTTCAAGACTCTTCATACATAACCAGGTGACATACTGCGTGCAGTAGTGGCATTGGAGTGGATTCATATTCCAAGCTGTTATTATCACCATCTTGAAAAGCCTTGATACATCTGTGGTTTATACATATTTAATTGCTTTGAATAATTATGTTTTATTAATGTCCTGCAGTTCGCTTTCCAACTTCAGCAGCATGGACTTAGGGCAAAGCAGCACATTCCGGCCCATGAACAGTCATAATCCTCACTTGTTACACTGAAATCCTGAATAACAATAGTAATTACATGAATGTCCTCTTTAGTCAACGGTGATCCTGAAAAGGATTTAGAATTCAGTTCAATTGATTGTAAATTTGCCTCTGTATTGTAGAAGGCATTATTTCGTCAAAAGGAATGAGGTAGGCAAGCCTGTAAAACATACAGCAAGGAAGCACTGGAGGGAAGTGGTAATGTCTGCTATATTACTGCAAGGACCTGCCTCTCATTAAGGCCTCTTGCACACGAACATATTTTCTTTCCGTGTCTGTTCCGTTTTTTTGGCGGACCGTATGCGGAACCATTCACTTAAATGGTTCTGCAAAAAAGAAAAATACGGAAGTTACTCTATGTGCGTTGCATTTCCGTATGTCCTTGTTTCCATTCTGCAAAATATAGAACATATCATATTATTGTCCGCATTACGGACAAGGATAGTACTGTTCTATTATGGGCCAGTTGTTCCGTTCCGCAAAATACGTAATGCACACGGATGTCATCCAAATTTTTGCGGACCGCTAAATATATACGGTCGTGCGCAAGATGCCTAAAGGGAATCTGTCACCATGAAAATGCAGTGTAATCTGCAATCCACATCTTATAGAGCAGTAACTGAGCAGCTTGATTCATAGTTGTGTGCAGAGGTCGCACTACTTTTTTTCCAGAAGAGTAAAAATACTCCTCTTACCATTGGAGTATTTTTACCTGAGGAGGAGTACAAAAGTACGTCCTGCCGCTAGTGAACGTGTGCCCCCAGACTGCCGCTCCGTCCCCATTGACTATAATGGGGGCGGGGCGGAGTTCCGGCGGAGGCACAGCAGCACACGGCGAGAGGCTGCCGGAATAAAACTATGACATGTCCGACATTTATTCCGACAGCCTCTCGCCGTGCGCTGCATGCCTCCGTGCTGCTAGTGTGAAAGTAGCCTAAACTGGGTACACTACATTTATTTATTTTTTACAATTAAACTCTATGGTGACGGATGCCACAGCATAGCATCTGTCTGAGGCGTCCGTTAATGTTTCCGCAAATTGTGGACCCCAATGCACAGAACGGCTGCACAACAGCCGTGTGCATGAGGCCATAAGGTATGAGGGAAAGATTTGCACCAGTTCTGTGTTTAGAGCCGCACCTGGTTTTGCTAAAAAAAAAAAAAAAACTCACCGAACACCAGCTGTGTGAATGAGGCTTTAGGTGAGTCAAAATGGAGAAGGATCTGGGTGTAATTGAAGAATATAGCACTTGGTGTCAGTCTGCTGCTGTAAAGGCCAAAAGGCTATTGTCTTATAATTAGAAAAGACTATATATAAATCTGGAAATGGACCCTATAGTAACCGATGTGAAAGCGGTCACTGCTTGCTTATAATAAGGCAAAACGCAATTTATTTAAGTTGAAAGCATTACCGTACTTTGTAATCCGAACATTCAAGGATTTGATATTACTTGAGAAACATATTATATGGGTTACCACAAATATCCATCAGTAGTGGTCAGGAAGGAGTTGCTCTGTGCCATTCAGGGGTGGTTTGTTCCTTCCTCTGGCTTATCTGTGGTTTGCAAGTATAAAAAGTTTCAACTTTTTTTCCCCAACTTTTTGTCCATGTAACACAAGCTCCCCTTGAGGTCAGCCCACCTTGAGATTACTTGCAGAGATCGATATTATGATAGAAAGTAGCTTAACCACCAAGGAGTAAGGACTGTCAGGAAATGTACATGTACTGAGCCAAATGAGGCAGCTACGCGGTGAATGTGGGAATATTATGGAACCGCAGGAAATTCAGGGTGTGAACACCCGTCTTATGTTTATTAATCTGTCTCAATGTGTTTGCTTTTCTAGGTACAGGAGAGCATTTGAGTCTGAGCCAACCCTTCACTCTGGAATTAATTATGCAGTGCTCCTTTTGGCGGCTGGGCATAACTTTGATTCTTCATTTGAACTTCGTAAAATCGGTAATTTGACTAATTGGTCATTTTCTTATCCACACTTTTTGTGGCTCAGTACAGAGACCTGCCCTGAGCAATATCTGTGAAACGTTGCATGATTCATGATGCATTTCTCTGCTGCTGTAGACTGTCATAAAACAGGCAGTGTACGCCAGCTCGGACTGTGTTCCTGTGTACGGTAAATTTAAAGGCTAGAGTATTGCATGCTGAGCAAGAGCGGGACAGTCTTAAGCCAGGTTCTTTGCATTGCCCATCCGTTTTATACTGCAGAACCAGACCAAAAGAAACTGGTGGCCAAGCGTTTTCTTAAAGAAGTATTTCTAGTAAATGTTCACACTGATTCAAAGGAGAGTCACTATTTAAGGTACCATGTGTGAAAAACTAAAATCACAATTTTAAATGTTGTTTACTTTTACCGTATACCGTGATTTCCCAAGAAATGATATTTTGAATTTGCAAGGTCTGGGCAATCTTAACTTAAAGGGGTTTCCAGCTTAGGGGATTCCAGCTATTTAATGCTTTTTGTACCTGCTGCCTGCAGCTTGGTTCCGGCTCCTTCAGTCCACCATGGCTTGTAAACTTCCAGAATGGACGGGGGTCACATGTTCCCCTGCAGCCAAACGTGATGTGTCCCCCAAGTGGTACGTCACTAGTCATCCTGAAAGTTTACAAGCAGGGAACAAAGTGTATCAAATGCAGAAGGTGTCGGAAATAAGCAGCGGGGAGCAGGTGAATATGCCTTCCTCCACAGGTCTGACGGGGGGTGGCGGTGGGAATAAAAAGGTGGACCCCTTAATAAGATTGTACAGATTATTAAAATTTTTATAGATTTAATTTTTTTAAAGGGATTCTGTCACCTGGATTTTAGTGACAGAGCTTTTAACATCATCACATCAGTCTGCTTGTTTTGTATTAAAATATACTAGTATTACTACCCTAAGTGTTGTCCTCTGTCTAGAAAATCACTTTTATTAATATGGTAATTACCTGAGTAAGGAGCCCAAGGGGCTGTCCCTCCAGCCGTTGGAGCCCAGACGCGCCCCTTCTCCTGGAGCCCAGCACCGCCCCACTGCTAATTTATTTACTCCTCATTGCCGGCTGGAGCATGTGCAGGTGGTCCTGTGAGGCCGATTCCAGGCGCTGACATGTGTATCCACGGAATGCGTTCGCTGAGCCATAAGCTTGCACATGCGCCGTGGATACACGTCAGCTCCTGGAATCGGCCTCACAGGACGCACTGCACATGCTCCAGCCGGCAATGAGGAGTAAATAAATTAGCAGTGGGGCGGTGCTGGGCTCCAGGAGAAGGGGCGCGTCTTGGCTCCAACGGCCGGAGGGACAGCCACTTGGGCTCCTTACTCAGGTAATTACCATATTAATAAAAGTGATTTTCTAGACAGAGGACAACACTTAGGGTAGTAATACTAGTATATTTTAATACAAAGCGAGCAGACTGATGTGATGATGTTAAAAACTCTGTCACTAAAATCCAGGAGACAGAATCCCTTTAAGGTTAAAGATAGGTCAACTCGCAGAATGAATAACTTTTTAGGCATGTGATGTTTTACTTTTTCTCCCCTGCTGTGTGTCTTTGAGTAGAGTTTACATGGTATAAATGTGGTCACGTTTTGTTGGCTTGAGAATGATTATGAGACGGAAATGGGTTATTGGCAGTACTAGCAGCAAGCTGTGCCAGGCAAGAATTACAAAAGTATTTACTACTGTGAGCTGACCATGGCAGTACAAGACAGATGTCTTAGGCTCTATCCACTCCTCCATGTAACCTTTCAGGTGGTGATATATACTGTACATCTAGAAATGGTGCAGTACAGACAAAATAATGTGTCCTTTTGGAATCCATCTAGCAGCTTTATATCTGGAGACTTCTAAAAGATCCATTAAAGCAGTGTTTCCTAAAGTGCAGTTGTGGAAGAGGTTTTGACAGAAGTTATCATCTGCTGCACATACCTTTCTCTGGTTGCATCAATCTCTCATTTAGGCTCTTGTTTATTTTTTTGTTCTTCTGATCCGTCAGAAGAACAGAAAAAAAACAGATCATGTGAAAAAATTGATCATCATAGGTATCCCGGCATGCAAAAATGCCTGTACTATTAAAATATAAAAAATGTAATCCCATACGGAGAACGACGAAACCGAAAAAAAAAGGTCAAAATGGTTGATTTGTCATTTTTTGGTCAAAGTGATCAAAGAGTCGTTGTCACGGTCCCTCCCATGACATAGGTGAGAAGATCGGAGAGACTGGGGGCACATGAGGGTATCTCACAGTCTCTCTGTTTTCTCCTTTCAGTGTTGTGTTTGGTAATGACCACACCTCTTGTCTGGTGCAGCTGATGGTCATTGCTGAGGCTATTTAGTTCTGACTCACACTTCTTACCTGTCACGGCGGGGAGTGGGGGAAACCCCCCACGTGTCTCGGCTTTCGCTGCAACGCAGGGAACAGGGAGCAGGACACCTAACGCGACCCTGAAGATCTCCCTAAACTCCTAATGCATGAGCCGCCTCAGAAGGTAAGGGGGCTCATGCTCTCCAACCTAGAACCCTAGGTATCCCTGCTATGCCCTAAGCCTGAAGACAGGGCAGAGACCACCCATTCATCCAGCACAATGGATGCATGGTGTCTCCAGAAGCCCAGAAGCTGGCCACCAACTAGACAGGGTTCACAGCCGAACGACAGGTAAGTAAAAAAAGGCAATAGACAACCTAGATTACCAGAACTTACTGCCGCCGACGAGATGGACCGGAAACGCACTGTCTAGATGTCTTTGCTTAAACCCCTCCGGGAAAGCAGCCCCCTTTCGGATGAAACACACTACAACACAATAACCTCCAAACAAGGCCCACACCATAACATACACCAGGTGGGAGAGGGAAAACGTTAACACGCCGGAGGGGACACGCAGACAGAGCAAGGGAAACAATATAATAAATAAGGGTGACTCACACAGACATAATCACAAACAGCCCAGGAGCAGAGCTCCACACCAAGCTGACAACCAAAATCAAACTGACTTTCAGGCTCCACCACACCAACACATAAGGAGGCCTTAGGTCACACCCACCACTCCTAACACACACAACTTAACCCCTTGCACACCAAACGGAGAAAGTGCACACATACAAACACACGTTGCCAGTGGCAACCGCATGCATTGACAGCGAGGCGCCTAGTGACAAGCTCAGGCTGCTACACTGCCAACAACACCATGTTGCCAGCGGCAACCGCACGTGAGGCTACCAACTAACAGCCCTCACCTGCGGTAAACAACCAAACCTGGCCGCTGGCAACTGCATGCGGCTCTAAGAGTCACGACCATGACCATAGTCGTGACATTACCTTGCGGTTGGTATTTCCTGCTGGAGTTGGTTGAACTGGTGTGTTGTTCCTTTAGATCTCCTGCTCCCCCATTCTGCTTTAAGCTAAGTGCATTTTGTCTTGCATTTTGTTGATCACTTGTGTGTGTTGTTTAGGCCTCAGGGAGATGCTGGTTCCTTCTTCTGGGGAGGAACCAGTAGTCTCATTTCCTGCCACTATTCATAGGGCCTTCCAGAGTCTTCAGGGCCTAGGTTCCGGTGTATGAGTATTTCCACCTTCAGGGTCTACTCATATTGGCAGGAGTCAGGGAGAGGTCTAGGGATTCCTAGGAGGTCACCATCCCTCTGCCTTATGCAACTTTCACACGGGCATCACAGATTTGCTCCGGATGGGTCGCATGTGCATTGCGGGAAATCCGCTCGAGTAGGCACGCAATTGCAGTGAGTTTTGTCTGCGATTGCGTTCCGATGTTCAGTTTTTTCCGAGCGAGTGCAATGCGTTTTGTACGCGCGTGAGAAAAAAACTGAATGTGGTACCCAGACCGGGTTTGGGTTAGGTGTTCTATTCATTTTATTATTTTCCCTTATAACATGGTTATAAAGGAAAATAATAGCATTCTTAATACAAAATGCTTACTAAAATGACGATAGAGGGGTTAAAAAAATAAATAAAAATTAAGCTTACCTCATCCACTTGTTCGCGCAGCCAGCATCGTCTTCTTTCTTCTTCCTTCAGGACCTGCAAAAGGACCTTAGATGACGTAATCGCGCTCACCACGTGGTGAGCGCGGTGACGTCCGCGCAGGTCCTGCTGAATGAAGATAGAAGATCCTTCTATCTTCATTCAGCAGGACCTGCGCTGACGTCACCGCGCTCACCACGTAGTGAGCGCGATTACGTCATTAGCGGTCCTTTTGCAGGTCCTGAAGGAAGAAGAAAGAAGACTATGCCGGCTGCTCGAACAAGTGGATGAGGTGAGCTTAATTTTTTTTCTCTTTTTTAACCCCTCAATCGACATTTTAGTAAGCATTCTGTATTAAGAATGCTATTAACAATGCACATTTTGCAGATTTACAATGCTGGAGATGTGGCACTCCAGCGAGTCGTGCACTCCTGATTAGCCTGTCTGCCCCATAGGCTGATTTTAATTAGTTTCAGTATAAAGCTGTAGCCTGCTCTCACTACATTCATTGGAAGCGGTCTGGCACAAGGAAAGGTATAGAGTGGGCTCGGCTTGCATGTTGGTACCTGCATCCCTTGTAATGGAGGCCATTATGGCACCAAAAATGGTAAAAAGCAGAGTGGATCCAGCATGCATGTGGATCCAACTCTCCCTGAACTTTATGGCGGCCATTATGGCGCATAACAGGTAGTATTTAGTGTTAGGATCCGTCTTACAGAGATCACCTTGACGTACGGCAGACGGGCTCAGATGGTTTTGTACAAAATGCATTGGCCAAGCATCTCACTTTATAAATAAGCGTAGCATTAGCACTATAATTTTTGGCATTATTGAAATCAGTTTGATGTATTGGCATAGACTTCAAACATTGGTGAGGCCCAGGCTTCCCTTGTTCTGGCTGGCGACGCCCTAGTAGAAAAAGACTGAGAAGTCATTATAATTTTCTTTATGATTTTTTTTATTTATTTTTATGTAAATCAATGGCAAATGGATTTAAGATTGTATTTTTCGACCTATAAGACTCACCTGCCCATAAGATGCACTTAGGTGCTAGGAGGAGGAAAATAAGAAAAAATATATTTTTCATTAGACCTCAGAACAGACCCCCAATGTTAATCAGAAGTCAGCTCAAAGCCTCAATCAGACCCCCATTGTGAATTAGACCTCAGAACAGACCCCCAATTTTAATAAGACACCCAATCAGACCTCAGATCAGACTCCCAATGTTAATAAGACCCCCTATCAGACCACACATCAAACCGCCAATCAAACCTTAGATCCTATGTCTAATTGTTATAAGACCCCCAATCAGACCTCCATGTAAGTAAGCTCCCATGGGAAGCAGACCTCAGATCAGACCCCATATTAATCAGACCAATAAGACACCCAATCAGACCTCAGATCAGACTCCCCACTTCTATGCCTTTCTGTGACTGTTCCAGTGTCTCTGTATCTCTGTTGCAACCTGCTGATGACACTCTATAACACTCTAAGCTCAGTGGCCACTTCTGTCTGGCGAGGTACTGTTGATCAATTGTTAGGTGTCGTCTTGGTCTCATGATGTCAAAATGTGAACAAAAGTATTTACTATTGTGAGCTGACCATGGCAGTACAAGACAGATATCTTAGGCTCTATCCACTCCTCCATGTAACCTTTCAGGTGGTGATATATACTGTACATCTAGAAATGGTGCAGTACAGACAAAATAATGTGTCCTTTTGGAATCCATCTAGCAGCTTTATATCTGGAGACTTCTAAAGGATCCATTAAAGCAGTGTTTCCTAAAGTGCAGTTGTGGAAGAGGTTTTGACAGAAGTTATCATCTGCTGCACATACCTTTCTCTGGTTTAAAGAGGACCTTTCATCGTTCCAAACATTGTGAACTAAGTATCATGACATATACAGCGGCGCCCAGGGATCTCACTGCACTTACTATTATCCCTGGGCGCCGCTCCGTTCTCCTGTTATGTCCTCCGGTATGTTCGGGGACTTGGTTATAGTAGGCGGAGACTTAGGGGACTTGGTTATAGTAGGCGGAGTCTGCCCTTGTTCTGCTGGGCGTCTCCTTCTCCTAGGCTGTTGCGCTGGCCAATCGCAGCGCAGAGCTCACAGCCTGGGAGGTTTTTTCTCCCAGGCTGTGAGCTCTGCGCTGCGATTGGCCAGCGCTACGGCCTAGGAGAAGGAGACGCCCAGCAGAACAAGGGCAGTCTCCTCCTACTATAACCAAGTCCCCGAACATACCGGAGGACATAAAGGGAGAACGGAGCGGCGCCCAGGGATAATAGTAAGTGCAGTGAGATCCCTGGGCGCCGCTGTATATGTCATAATACTTGGTTCACAATGTCAGGATCGGTGAAAGGTCCTCTTTAAATACCAATTCTAATTAAACCAGGAAATATATTGGGCGATTCATGGATCAAACAACTGTTTGCCGTTAAGCTCCTTGTTAGAGAACAGCAAGTTGTGCAAAATGTACTGAAACATTGAACAGTTGGACAACAGTTTAGAGAAGGTCACATTAAGTTCATCTGTAAAAGTTAGGCTCCATTCACACGTCAGTATTTTTACCTTTCCAGATAAACGTTCCTTTTTTTTTGCGGATCCGTTTTTCAGTACAACCTTCCATTTTTTTACTAAAGTGCTTCCGAATCCGTTCCGTGTTTCCGTTATTCAGTTTTTTTTTTTCCATCCATTTTCCTGTCAACGGATCCGCAAAATCGGATGACATTCGGATGGTTTTGTGCATGTCATCCGCATTTATGCGGATCCATTGACTTGAATGGACAACGGAACTGAAAACGGACAGAAAGTAGTACAAGCTTAATTTTTTTTTCAGGATCCGCATACTCGAAAATAGGAAAACGGAACGGATTCCGTGATTCGGACAGCAATATGATTGGTGTCCGCATTTTTGCAGAGGCAATTGAAATTAATGGATCCGAAATTATATATATATATATATATATATATATATATATATATATTCTCAATGGAAATGGAGAACATATCTAATATGCATTTATATTATATATGACTACTTCTGTAACATATTGGTGTAATAAATGTTTTGAATGTATACATTTTAGTATTGTAATGTTTCATCTTTATCCTGAAACTTTTAGCTCTACTGATCATCCTATTGCATTGATCTTTGCAAATTACAATGGGAGAAACCTATAGAGTAAATAGACATGAATAGCAGAACTATTGTTTTTTTTTTTTTTATTTACTAGAAAAGTGTCAAATGTAATCTGTATGGTATTTATTTTCACTGCTTATTCTTTACTAGTTGATTTGTGCTCAGAAAAAATGACATACAGCCCATTCCTATAGTTGCTTGCCGATAATTTAAAAAGTATTTTTTGTCTTCTTACAGGAGTGAAAATTAGCAGTTTGCTGGGTAAAAAGGGAAGCATGGAGAAACTTCAGAGCTATTGGGATGTTGGATACTATATGGGAGCTAGTGTGTTAGCAAATGACCACACAAAAGTAATCCAGGCAGCAGAAAAACTATTTAAGATGAAGACACCAGCTTGGTAAGTTTCAGTTTTTGTATTTTTATCATAACCAGTTTCACATCACCATACAACTTGTATGTTGGATCTGTCCCTGTGTGGGACTTATAGCACCTTGTCCCTATGTATGCATTAATAACCTATAGGCAATCCATGTGCCTGCAGTATGGTGCAACCATGAGGAACAATATTCTCACGCAGAAGCAATGCTTCTAGGGCTGTGGTTTTTTTGTGCAAGCTAGGAGCTTTGCAGTCATTTTAGAAAAGTGCTACCCAACTCTCCCAGTATAGGTTAGGTGGCACCACTATTTTTGTTTTGATAGGTATGCTAATCATCAAACTTTAAAGGGGTTGTTTATCCTCCGGGACATTTTCAGCAGCCCACCTAGCATGGCTGGACCCGTGGGGGCAATTATACTTACCTGATCCCCACTGCTGGGTTCGGGCTCTATTGTTCCACTTAGGGCACCACAGATCTCTTGTCTCTCCATGTCAACCATCCAGTTTGATGCAGGTCATGTGGCCACTGCAAACAATTACTGGCAGCAGTGGTGACGTGTCTCCCATGTGTCACGTAACCCAGTTACACATCCTCAGGATAGGTCATCAATATCCGATCGGTGGGGGTCCAACACCTGGCACCCTCGCTGATTAGCTGTTTGACGATAAGGCCATGCTCCAGGCGAGAGCTTTACCCGCTCGCTGTCGACATCGCAGTGTTTAGCAGGTGTAATTACAAGCTGTCCCATTCACTTGAATAGAACGGCTCCTTCCTATCAAGTGTATAGGAAGGAGTCATCCCATAGATGAGAATGGGACAGCTTCTTGTAATTACACCTGCTCACCACTGCGATGTCGACCGCGAGCGGGTAAAGCTCTCACCTGGAGCACGGCCTTCTCTTCAAATAAAGTAGCTGATCAGCTGGGGTGCCGAAAGTTGGACCCCCATCGATCTGATATTGATTAATCCCGGAAAGCCCCTTTAAGTCATTGTTTTATAGCACTGAAAATAAGCCACAACTTGTAGATTAGTTCTATCACTGTACAGCAACATATGACAAATCTGTTTTAAATATGCCTGCTTTGGTGACTATGCTGTTATTTTATGAATAGTTTTCTTTATTTATTTTTAAATAAAATGAATCATATAGAGGATTTTAATTAACTAATGCCAATAAACATGCCTTTTGGTTTCTGCATTTTCATCTCAAGGCATGTTTTAGACTACTTTCACACTTGTGTTTTTGCCACATCCAGCAGGGATCACCCAATCGCTTCAGTTACTGATAATACAACCATCTGCATCCGTTATGAATGGATCCGGTTTTATTATCTTTAACATGGCAATGACGGATCAGTCATGAACTCCATTGAAAGGCAATGGAGGACGGATCCGTCATGAACACCACTGAAAGGCAATGGGGGACGGACGGATCCGTCATGAACACCATTGAAAGTCAATCGGGAACAGATCCGTTTTCTATTGTGTCTGAGAAAACTGATCCGTCCACATTGACTTGCATTATGGGTCATGCCCGATCCGTTTTGCTCTGTATCCCATGACTGAAAGAAAACTGCAGCTTGCTGCAGTTTGCTCTCCGGTATGGCAACGCAACCAAATGGAACTGAATGCATTTTGTTCTGTTCAGTGCCATTTTGTCCCCATTGACAATGAATGGGGACAAAACGGAAGCGTTTTTTTTTCCGGTATTGAGATCCTCTGCCGGATCTCAATATTGGAAAATGTAAAGGCTAGTGTGAAAGTAGCCTTACTTTTAATTGTATTACAATTCCTACAGCTTTTTGTCACAATTATTATATTTCTTTGCCATCTGTATCCTAACAACCTACAAGGAGACTATATCTCATGTTTTCAAATATAAGCATACATTTAAATACGTTCAGAATAACAATGAGCAAATTACGGCTGTTGGACTAGTGTCAATGTTAGTCATTTTGTCAATTCATTCATTGCATCGGCTCCTGTTTAGGTACTTGAACTCTGTGGTGGACACTATTCTGATTTACCAAAAATTCAAGAAACCAAACTTGGAGAAACATGTATCCAAACAAGAGATTGTTGATTTTTGGATGGATTTTCTAGTTGAATCTACAAATACAAATGTGTCTGTTGTGCGATTTCCAGTAAGTACATATTGCCCAATATTTGTATGAAAGTCAAAATCGAAACAGATTTTCTAAAATATTGATGAGCTATCCTTAGGATTATCAATGAACATTACATCTTCTCCAGGCATAGTGCCATACATTTTGGTAGGGGTTGTGTCTGGTATTGCACTGAGACTGAGCAACCATACTAGATATTGCCTCTACAAAATGTCTGATGCTGTACTAAACAATGTCAGCAAATCGATGCAGGTGTCAAGACACCCCACTGATCTGAAATTGAACAGATCGTACAAATCATATGAATGAATATTTTCATTAGGCTTTTCTTCATAGGATCAGTTTCTGAAATTAAATATAGGAAACCTCATAAACATATAGAACAGGGGTACTGAACTAGTTTTATTAAAGGTCTACATACCTCAGTCTGCAGTCAGGTGAAGGTCCGAGCTGAATGCCAACAGTAAAGATGAATACCCCCATTAGTGCCCCCAGTAAGAATAATGCTGACTGGAAGCTCAGGACAGGACCTGTGCTCCAGTGTGATGACTTCTTGCAGGTCCTATCCTGAGCTTCCAGTCAGCAGCGAGCTAACAAATGGAGGAGGTAAGTTTTTTTTTACTTTCTTTTTTTATTAACACAAGTGGAGGTAAAGGCTGTACTCATGCACTTGCTTGCGGATGCTTGCGATTTTCACGCAGCCCCATTCACTTCTATGGGGCCTGCGTTGTGTGAAAAACGCACAAAATAGAGCTTGCTTCGATTTTCACGCAACACACAAGTGATGCGTGAAAATCACCGCTCATGTGAACAGCCCCATAGAAATGAATGGGTCCGGATTCAGTGTGGGTGCAATACATTCAACTAACGCTTTGCACCCGCGCAGAAAACTCGCCCGTGTGAAAGGGGCCTAAAGGATTCTGTGTGAGGCAGAGTAATGTTTTGTAGATGTAGTGAAAGTGGAGGCTGTAGAGGAAAAACTGTTGAAAATGTTTAATGAAGACTAATTGAGGTGTCCATAGCCTTTAACTTGATACGGCCTTTTTCATACTCGACTAGGTCTTGATCCTGGAACCTACAAAGATCTATCAGCCATCCTATCTTTCCATCAATAGTGAAGCTGAGGAGAAAACGATATCTATCTGGCACGTACTTCCACATGATAAGGTAATTAAATTATATGACATGAAAAGAATATATGACGCCATATTAATAGTAAAGTATATCAACATATTTTGTCCTTGTTAAAGGGAATCTGTCACCTATTTTGACCATATAAAACTGTTAACATAGCAATGTGCAATAAAGTACCTTCATTCCTGCATGTGTCTTCTTTCTTTTATTCAACTTTTCATTCAGATGAAAAAGCGATTTTTCTGATATGCTAATTAAGCCTCAAGGTGCCCAGAGGGGCGTTATTCCTCTCCTCTAGTGACCAGTAACGCCCCCCTGCAGTGCCCAGCACGCCTCCTAAGAAATAAATGTACTCCCACATCCTTGCCGAACGGTGCCGCCCCCTCCACTACCTCATGTTATTTATTCACCCTACCATCCTTGCGTCCTCCTCTCTTGGCCTCCGAAATCCCGCGCAGGCGCAGTATCGCTGAGTGCCTGCGCCTGTACGATACTCCGACTCCTGAGGGCAACAGCCTCAATAGTGTCACTGGCATGCGCCGAGCCCAGTGACGTAATCGGAGCTCTGTTGCCCCCTGGAGCAGGAGTATCGTACAGGCGCAGGCACTCAGCGATACTGCGCCTGCGCAGGATTTCGGAGGCCAAGAGAGGAGGACGCAAGGACGGTGGGGTGAATAAATTACATGAGGTAGTGAAGGGGACGGCGCCGTTCGGCTCCGATGTGGGAGTACATTTATTTCTTAGGAGGCGTGCTGGGCTTGGAAGAAAGGCGGGCTGGGCACTGCAGGGGGGGGGCGTTACTGGGCACTAGAGGAGAGGAATAACGCCCTTCTGGGCACCTTGAGGCTTAATTAGCATATCAGAAAAATTGCTTTTTCATCTGAATGAAAAGTTGAATAAAAGAAAGAGGACACATGCAGGAATGATGGTACTCTATTGCACATTGCTATGTTAACAGTTTTATAGGCTCAAAATAGGTGACAGATTCCCTTTAATCACAATAAAAAACTGACAAACTGCAAATCATTTTCAACCTCTTTCTAGATTAATAGATTATAACCTTTTGTTGTAATCCCTATTCCCTTCATTTCTGTTCTTATGCATTGATCTCTCTCCGATACATCACCCCTGCATCCATTTTTTATTCTTTTTTTCCCCCATGTTTCAGAAAGGATTTCACGAATGGAATTTCAGTGCCTCTTCCATAAGAGGTGTAAGGTATGTTTTTATGTGTGCATTATATATATATATATATATATATATATATATATAAGATTTTGGCAGTTATATGGCTTTATAAGGCATTATTTTTGGTGGGAAAACATATACTTTATTTTGGTACACGTTTGGGGTAGACACAGTGTATATTGGCGATTACCGTATTTTTACGCACCCCTGATTTTAGTGGAGGAAAATAAGAAAAATATATTTTTCATGAGATATCAGATCCTCAGATCAGACCCCCATATCAGCCCTCCATGTCAGACCTCAGAACAGCCCTATTCTTTTAGACCCCCATCAGACCTCAAATCAGCCCTTTTCTTTTAGACCCCCATCAGACATTAGATCATCCCTTTTCTTTTAGACCCCCATCAGACCTCAGATAAGCCCTTTTCTTTTAGACCCCATCAGACCTCAAATCAGTCCTTTTCTTTTAGACCCCATCAGACCTCAAATCAGTCCTTTTCTTTTAGACCCCCATCAGACCTCAGATCAGCCCTTTTCTTTTAGACCCCCATCAGACCTTTTCATTTAGACCCCCATCAGAGCTCAGATCAGACCTTTTCTTTCAGACCCCCCATCAGACTAAAATAAAAAAACTTCCTTACCTTTCCTGCGCCGCGGCTCCGCTACGGATCCGGCGTCGGGCTCCCCTGTCTTCTCTGGCCCACGCTGCACTTTCACCTGACTGCGTGCAGCGTCAGGTCATAGTGCGCACACTACGTCCTGACGCTGTACAGGGTCAGGACAGTGGAGCGCGGGCCGTAGCAAGAAGACCAGGGAGGGTGAGTATCGGAAGCGCTCACTAGTATTCGCTTTAGAAGACGCACAGCGAAAAATACAGTCATTTAGATTTTGCCCATATATGGTGTAGATGTGATGAGTCCTCTTCTGTTTCCTTGTATGTTTTGATTTGCACTTTTATGTATTTATTACGTTATTGCTAATTTATGCAGAAGTAGTATGGACAGAGATCAGGGGCGCTGCAGGGAATTCAGCTCTTCAGGGCTATAAACTCTTATAGATAAGTTTGACCCCATTTTATTAACTGATATGTTTGAATTTTGCTTAATTGTTTACAATTATTGAGATTTTCATTGCTCTAGCTGCTTCTCTGTAAAATTCACTGATTAATTTAAACATAATTGATATGGGTATAAAACGAATTCTAACAACCCTCTGTCTTATTCAGCATATCGAAGTTTGAAGAAAGATGCTGCTTTCTGTATGTTTTGCACAACTCCGATGACTTCCAGATCTACTTCTGTACAGAACTTCACTGTAAAAAGTACGTAAATATTTCCTACGGAAGGAAAAACGTCTAGGCCATTCTACCTTCATTCACTATAAAGGTTTTTACTACTAAGGGCAGCATTCTTTTTTATCCTTAGATGCTGTGGTTAGTTAGCCTCTTATGAATTCTTGGATGTAATTTGATATTTTTATGTATTATGTACACTTTGTTATACATATGGCTTTTTTATACTGTACATGGCAGTCTTTCGATATTTTATATATTTTTTTTCAAAAATTGCCTGATAAATATCAAACTACATCAACTGAATGATATTTTTTAATTGACTTCGGCTTGATGTCCTTTTTTTTCCCTCTTTTTTAGGTTTTTTGATATGGTGAATAGCATCACTGAAGAACATGGAAAAAACACAGACGAAGTGGATTGTGATACAGATTCCCTGGAAGTTAGTGCACCAATATCTTACTAACGCACACAGTGATGCCACACTGGATGAAGTGAAAGGGTCCTGTGAACTGTTAGGCGTCTTTCACATGGGCGTCATGTTTTTGGCCCGGATAAGATGCGGATGCGTCGCGGGAAAATGCTAAATCTTTCCGCGTGAGTGCAAAACATTGTAATGCGTTTTGCACGTGCGTGAGAAAAATCGGCATGTTTGGTACCCAAACCCGAACTTCTTCACAGAAGTTCGGGTTTGGGTTAGGTGTTGTGTAGATTGTATTATTTTCCCTTATAACATGGTTATAAGGGAAAATAATAGCATTCTTAAAGTGGACCTTTCACTAGTTTAAAAACTAACTATATCAGTGGGCAGAGCGGCGCCCAGGGGTCCCCCTGCACTTACTAGTATGTCTGGGCGCCGCTCCGTTCGCCCGGTATAGGCTCCAGTGTGTGCAGCTCCCTCTTTTGTATGGGGCAGAGTTTTTGTATTAGGGTTGTCCCTTGCTGCAGCGCTGGCCATTTGTAGTGCACAGCTTATAGCCTGAGAGAAAAAAAAACTCTCAGGCTAAGAGCTGAGCGCTGCGATTGAGCCGAACATATGAAGATACCGGAGGCTATACCGGGAGAACGGAGCGGCGCCCAGGGATAATAGTAAGTGCAGGGAGATCCCTGGGCGCCGCTCTCCATGTCTGTATACTTAGTTTAGATTTTCTAGTGAAAGGTCCTCTTTAAGCCAAAACCAGGTGCAGCTGTAAACACAGAACAGGTCAGAACAGCTCTTTCCCTTAGGCCTCTTTCACACAACAGGTTTTTTTTTTCTTCCGTTTACGGGCTTTTTTTTGTGTTCCGTATACAGAACCATTCATTTCAATGGTTCCGCATAAAAAAAGGAATGTACTCCGTATGCATTCCGTTTCCGTATTTCCGTTTTTACGTTCTGTTGACAGATAGAACATATCCTATTATTGCCCGCAAATCACGTTCCGTGGCTCCTTTCAAGTCAATGGGTCCGCAAAAAAATGCATCCGTATGTCTTCCGTATCCGTTCCGTTTTTTTGCGGAACCATCTATTGAAAATGTTATGCCCAGCCCAATTTTTTCTATGTAATTACTGTATACCGTATATGCCATACGGAAAAATGGAACAAAAACGGAAACACAACAGAAACAAAAAAACGAAACAACCGATCCGTGAAAAAACGGACCGCAAAACACTGATAAAGACATACGGTCGTGTGAAAGAGGCCTTATACCTTATGTCTGTGGAGGCTCCAATCCTGGTTTTGGCTCACAATCACTGATAGAAATCACTGACCAAAACACTGACGTGTGAATGAGGCTTTACACATGGCTTGATGCATATTATTAGCTGAAAACCTGTCCTGATCATGTGCTGTTCACATAGGTGCAGAGGTTGTTACAGCTGAGTTCTCAGGTGGTTAACAAACCGTGCACCGTGTGACCAGTAGGTGAGGTTAGGTTTTCTGGTAAGCAGAGGTCTAAAGGGAATTGAACCACATAATAAGAGAACATTTACCAAAACTGGTGTAAAGGAGAACTGACTTGGTTTCCCCTGGAAACCAATCTCGTTAGCGATTATCTGGCGGATTCTAGGCCCGTGTAAAGGGCCCTTTACTCCAGCGGACAGGGATCAAGACTGGTGTAAGGGAACGTCAGTCTTGATAAATGTACCGCAGTATTTTTATTTTACTAAGAAGGTATAAATGATGGTGCTCAGATGTCATCTCAAATCCTTTGTTGGGGCCCATTCACACGACTTTAAGGGCTCCGTGACCGTATTGCGGACCCCAAACTGCAGGTCCACAATATACAGGCACTGGCTTTGTGCATTCTGTGCTATGGATTCGGACCTATTGACTTGAATGAGGTCGCAGAAGATGGGTCATGCCCTTTCTTTTGCGGAGCAGAGGTACGAATCGGAGGCCCATGGAAACACTCGGAAGTGCTTCTGTGGGCTTTCGGGTCTGTCACTCCAAACTGCAAAAGATAAGACATGTCCTATTTTTTGCTGTGTTTTGCGGATCGCTGACCCATTATACAGGATTTACACAGCCTATGCCCATGCATTGCTGACCACTATTTGCAGTCCACAGTACAGGCACGAGGCCCTTATGGTCATGTAAATGAGCCCTTGGGATGATAAGTAGAGATAAGAGAATTGATTCAAAGCAAATTAAATTTGTCTCAAAGTTCCCAAAAATTAGTTTCCAGACAAATCCTAATTTTAGCGAGGAAGGCACAATTTTACAGGTCAGAAAATAGAGAAAAATGCATCTGCCACTAAATGGAATAATTTGTGGACCATGTTTTAAAGGGAACCTGTCACCACGATCTTGCACTATTATCTGCTATAATACATGAGTAGTACTGCAGATAATGAGTCAAGATCACTATTTTTTATTTTCCTTATTTTACCTTGTGCTGTCCTGTACCACCTGATACAGGACAGCACAAAAAATATTAAATTGTGATCAGGACTCCTTTTATGCCGTTACTACTTATTTGTTACTGCAGATAATATTCCTGAATCATCATGACAGATTCCATTTCATTTAAAAATAAAATCTGACAGTGCAGTGTGTTTCTAAACATGCTACCATGAGTTTATGCTATATATCAGACATGCTCAACCTGCTGCCCTCCAGCTGTTGTAAAACTACTACTCCCACAATGCCCTGCTGTCGGCTGATAGCTGTAGGCTGTTCAGGCATTCTGGGAGTTGTCGTTTTGTAACAGCTGGAGGGCCGCAGGTTGAGCATGCCTGCTATATATGACACTGTCACATTACTAATGCCGTCCTGGTGTGAAGAGCTTGAAAGAGGTTAGAAGCACACGTGGAGACCTCAGAGCATCATGCACAACTTTTTAGGACAGTCTTGGTACTTTCCCTTTGGTTTGAATTTATTCATATCCAAATCAAATCTGCTGACCAATTCTTTAGAATCAAACCTAAAACAAATAGCAAAAAATCAACTCCTCTCTAATGATAAGTAACGTACTTGTGTCCACAATTATATGCACTGATGACTATGACTGACATATACACATGTATAAATGTATTCCTTTTAATGAACTAATACATGATGATTACATAATTGCATTTGTTTTATAAAGATTTATAATCTGGCATCCTTTTAATTATTTTTGCAGTTCGATTATGAATATGATGAAAATGGCGACAGAGTTGTGTTGGGTAAAGGTACACATGGAGTGGTTTATGCAGGACGAGACCTCAGTAACCAAGTCAGGATAGCTATAAAGGAGGTGCCTGAGAGAGACAGCAGGTACGTTGCTTACAGTGGAGGAAAAAAAATAACATTTTAATAATGAAAAAAAGTTTAAAAAAAGCAGGAAAAATATGAGCTTATATTGTGTGATCTGTATGATCTGTGTCCATTTTTTTTCTACCCACTGTAGGATTTCTTTTTGTTATTTTACTTATTTAACAAATGTTTTCTCCCATACGTAAAGCGGATCTCTGAGAATATTATGTCCTATTTCAGGACCGCATATTATTCTGGTTGGTTTTCTGGTATATTATACCAGCAGCGCACAAAACAATTTTGTCGTTTGTATATTAGAAGATAAAGGGCATCTGTCACCAGTATATATATATATCGTGGCTCACCTGTGTTTGTTACTGTGGTTAAGGTGCTCTGCTTTTTGGATGATTCACCTATTCATCCCACATAAAGAAATATATAAATCAAAAATAAAAAATCACCAGTTTTCTGCTGCCCTCACTTTTAAATCCGAACATCTCCAGCGCAGTCCAGTGAGTCCCCACATTCATGAGCTCTCGGCTCTCCCCGCCCATCTGCCTCTGACTGACAGTTTGTTTTCCCTATAAATCAGCAGCAGGTGGGCGGGGACAGCCAGGAGCTCATGAATATGCGGACTCATTGGCATGAGCTGGAACTGTTCAATACAAGATTTTTGGCAAAATGGCCGGGTCAATTAAGTAAAGTAAGGCTACTTTCACACTAGCGTTCGGGGTTCCGCTTGAAGGCTCTCACAAGAGGCCCCGAACGGATCCGTAACGGCCCCAATGCATTCTGAGTGGATGCGGATCCGCTCAGAATGCCTCAGTCTGGCACCGTTTGGCCTCCGTTCCGCTCAGCAGGTGGACACCCGAACGCAGCTTGCAGCGTTCGGGTGTCCGCCAGGCCGTGCGGAGCCAAACGGATCCTTCCAGACTTACAATGTAAGTCAATGGGGACGGATCCATTTGAAGATGACACAATATGGTGCAATTTCAAACGGATCCGCCCCCATTGACTTTCAATGCAAAGTCTGGACGGATCCGTCTGACTAACTTACAGACTTAGAATTTTTTCTGAAAGATAATGTGCAGACACCAGACGGATCCGCTCCGAACGCAAGTGTGAAAGTAGCCTAACCCATCATTTTGCTAAGGAGACCTGACACTAGTTTATGTTGCCCTTAGTTAGGACACCATAAAATAGGGGACAGATTCCCTTTTAAGGAATAATACAGCAAACTAAGGGCTCTTTCACACCTGCGTTCTTTTCTTCCGGCATAGAGTTCCGTCGTCGGGGCTCTATGCCGGAAGAATCCTGATCAGTTTTATCCTAATGCATTCTGAATGGAGAGAAATCCGTTCAGGATGCATCAGGATGTCTTCAGTTCCGGAACGGAACGTTTTTTGGCCGGAGAAAATACGGCAGCATGCTGCGCTTTTTGCTCCGGCCAAAAATCCTGAAGACTTGCCGCAAGGCCGGATCCGGAATTAATGCCCATTGAAAGGCATTGATCCGGATCCGGCCTTAAGCTAAACGTCGTTTCGGCGCATTGCCGGACCCGACATTTAGCTTTTTCTGAATGGTTACCATGGCTGCCGGGACGCTAAAGTCCTGGCAGCCATGGTAAAGTGTAGCGGGGAGCGGGGGAGCAGTATACTTACCGTCCGTGCGGCTCCCCGGGCGCTCCAGAGTGACGTCAGGGCACCCCAAGCGCATGGATCACGTGATCACATGAATCACGTCATCCATGCGCATGGGGCGCTCTGACGTCATTCTGGAGCGCCCCCGGGAGCCGCACGGACGGTAAGTATACTGCTCCCCGCTCCTACTATGGCAACCAGGACTTTAATAGAGTCCTGGGTGCCATAGTAACACTGAAAGCATTTTGAAGACGGCTCCGTCTTCAAATGCTTTCAGTACACTTGCGTTTTTCCGGATCCGGCGGGCACCTCCGGCAACGGAAGTGCACGCCGGATCCCAACAACGCAAGTGTGAAAGAGGCCTTAACTAAAAGTTAGTAGTCTTCTACACTATCCCGACACACTAGCGATTATCAGCTGCTGCCATATCTGCCTGTATGCACAAAAGCTGACAGTCATTGTGAGGCAGGGGATCACTAGTTCCCGATAATCGATCAGCTGATGAACACGTAAAAGCTTATTAGGTGACTGATGGGCATGTTTCATCAGGATAAAAGATGCCCAATTATCAGCAGCACATCTCGCTGTGTAATTCGGGATATGGTGCCGATAATCAACAGAAATGAATGAGGGAGAAATGACTGCATTATCATGTTATCATTCATTGGCACTCACACTGCCCAAAACATCAGGTAGTGTAATATGGTCCTAAGTGGTGATTATAGAGTCTTTTATTACAGTTTACATGTAATGATGTGACAGCAGATAGTCGGGACAGAAGCTTTCCTTGTCGACAATCTGCTGATCGCCGGCGGAGGAGACTTCTGCATTTACATGCATTAATCTCCTCCAGAGAATGGGGAGGAGTGATCGCTTCGCTAATGCCATATGCCATAATGACTCGTAATTTGCCGGCCGGAGATCGTGTTTACATGCCACGATCTGCTGCTGGTAAACTATCACTGTACTTGTTCATTGCGTAATCTGCGATATATTTACACCTCCCGATCATCGCTAATGAGCGTTACTATGAACGCTCGTTAGCGTTAATCATTATGATTCTCGGCCGTCTAAAGGGATGTAAAGTTGGACAACATCTTTAACAAAAACTGATGCCTGGAAATTTAGACAATCTTATTATTGCATTTAGTTTCCTAGGGCCTATCCAGTAGCTAATTCAATGAGAAATCAAATATTCTCTTCTTTGAGGGGGATTCTCTTTGTGCAGCTCTTCTTTAATTGGCATCTCTTGAACACCTGCATGAAAATGGAGACTGTTTGACAATCCTGTAATGTTTTGAGAATGGGCATGCATGACTTGCCTAGTAGATTGCCAGATTGAGATTCCATCCAATTTATACAAAGCATAAACCATATTAAGCATAAGGAAAAACTATAAAGAAGTAATTGTGGTCCAAGAAGTAAATGTTCCATTGTCCTACACTTATTTAATAGCTGTAACTAATGCCAACACCAAATACCTAAACTGACACAAACATCTGGATTTAATCCCTCTCAATTTCTAGAACTTTTTCTTGTTTTGTTTAGTTTTTTTAATCTATGGCTTTGATATAGATAATCCACTCTATTGTTACTGGCTCCATATCTAAATGAAATGTAGGCCATAGCTCAAATAGATGAATATGAATACGTGAATTCAAACTGGAAATTCAACTACTTTTTAACATGTGTAACTGTTTTACAGAAGAATCTGAAAGACTTTATATGCCCTAGTCCTTAAACGCATAATGCCAAAATTGACTGCTACAGTGAGCCCGCTCCATACATGGTGGGTGCCAGCTGTACCATACAGCAGGAACCCAGCTGCAATGACAGGGAATGGCGATCACACCAAACCCCGTCATTTAACCCATCAGATGCCACGTTCAACCTATCGCAGCATCTGTGGAGTCAGGCAGGGGGATGCAACTCCCTCTGTCTTTCAATTGGGACCCCCGCAGTGAAATTCCTGGAGTCTGATCAGTTTTCATGGAAGCCTGGACACTTCTAAAGCTTACTAGGCCTGCCATGGTAAGCTCCCTGCTGAACTATGCACTTGGCACAGCGCAGCAGGGAGCTTGTCAAAATCCCGTTTACCTTAACAGAATCTATTTTAGGGTGAATGGGACAAAAAATCCCAGGTTCTAGCCCCCTAAGGGGGCTAATAGTTATTAAATAAAAATGAAATGGAAAAATAAAAATAGGCTAAGGCCTATTTCGAATATATACCGTAATACTTTAATAGATTTGTAAAATAACAGTCAGATGTTTCCAGTCGGATCTTAGTCGGATTTAACAACTATCAATAATATGTAGGCCTGACGCCTATAAAGCAGCAGGAGGCCTCGTTCGCTGGGTCTGTAGGCAGAGTGATGACTTTGTCACGTCACATGATGACATCATTGCACCGCCTGTGGTGGGATACAGTGGGCGGAGTGCAGAGGCACTACTAGAGGCATTAAAAATACAGGGAGTATTCCTGGGGGCATTGAAAAAGAATACAGGGGATGCTGCTGGGGACATTATAAAAATACAGGGGATACTGCTGGGGACATTATAAAAATACAGGGGGTCACTACTGAGGGCATTATAAAAATACAGGAGGAACTAGTGGGGGCATTGTAAAAATACAGGGAGCACTAGTGGGGGCACTAGTAGGGGGGCATTATAAATATACAGGGGGCACTAGTGGGGGGGCATTATAAATAAAGAGCACACTGCTGGGGAACATTCTACTAATACAGAGGGCTTGACTGGGGACAATAAACATGCTGGGCGCATTAAATACAAATGTCAATACTGGAGGCCTTATAAATACTGGGTGGCATTAAACATATGAGGGGCAGTACTGGGGGCATTATAGGGGGTCAATATACCTACATTATTACTACTGGGTTACTGTGGGGCATTATTATTGAGGACAATATGGAGGTCATTGCTACTAATGGGGGCACTCTTGGAGAGCATTATCACTATGGGGGACACTGTGGGGGCTCTACTACTAGTGAAGGCAATATGGGATATAATTATTACTATTGGTGGAACTTTTACAAGCACTTTGAGGACTATCTGTATGGCACTTTTATTATGTAAGTGTAGTATTTGGGGGCATTGGTGAGCACAGCAGGCACAGTATTTGGGTGCACTGTTGTAGTACTGTTGGTGCACCAAGAGGGGGAAGATGATGGAAAAGTGAGGAATCTAACATGTCTGTGTACTGCAATACTTTGTCATGGAGATCTGGTCCAAATGGGGAAGATGAAGGAAGAGAACATCTACATCTTAAATCCAGTGACGTCTCTTTCGAGGTATGTAGTGCTGTATGTAATGTTCCATTAAAATAGGCCCTTAGCAATAGGACTGGGGGGTATGGTTTAGATTGAGAAATTGGCATTGGAGTGGGGGCACCATTTCAGTTTATACCTCAGCGAGTAGAAAACGGCCCAGGCTGGCCGTCGTGATTAAGGTTCCCAGACATAACTTTGCTTGGGACACCAGGAATACCAAGCCCACCCCTGCCTGTCAACATTGTTACAATTATAGCTCTTCTCCTTCTCCAAAATGTTATTCACCTATATTTTTTCCTTATGAAAAGTAGATACTGAAATATATTCTTTTTTTAATGCGTTTTTGTTTTCTGATGGTAGATTTTTTTTATTCTGTTCCTCTATATAATAATAATAATCTTTATTTATATAGCGCCAACATATTCCTCAGCGCTTTGCAGTTCAGGGGCTCATATACAGTACAGTCATAAATAACATAGCAACAGACAAGTCAATAATTACAAGAGGAATGAGGGCCCTGCTCGCAAGAGCTTACAATCTATGAGGAGATAGGGGTGACACAAAAGGTAACAGTGCTTCTTTTGTACAATGGTCCAGCCATCTTGGAAAAATGGGGGAGCAGATATAAAGCTGCATGAGCCAGTCACCAGCCAATATATGAAGTACTTCTGGGTGCAGTGGAGAGTTTGGTGGAGGATCAGGTTCAGGAAATAATAAATGGGCTATATATGGAGAGGAGTTAGATTAGGCAATGTGAAAGGCCACCCTAAAAAGATGTGTTTTTAGGGAGCATCTAAAACAGTGTGTATTGTGATTTAACCTAAGTTCTTGGGGTAGGGCATTACAGAGAACTGGTGCAGTTCATGAGCCGTGAATAAGAGGTTCGGATTATGGTGGATGTCAGTCGTAAATCATTTACAGAGTGATGAGCATCGGAAGGGTGGTGGACAGAGATGAGGGAGGAGATTTAGGGGGGTGCAGCACTGTGGAGAGCTTTGTGGGTGAGAATGAGCAGTTTAAATTGGATTCTATACTGTATGGGCAACAGTGCAATGTCTGGCACAGAGTGGAGGAATCGGAGTAGCAGATGGACAGATAGATGACCCCGGCTGCTGCATTAAGGATAGATTGGAGAGGGGAAAGTCTAGTGAGGGGAGGCCAATTAATAGTGGGTTACAGTAATCGAGGCGGGAATGGGTGAGGGCGACAATGAGAGTTTTTGTTGTTTCCATAATGAGAAAGGGGCAGAGTCTAGAAATGTTTTTGAGGTGCAGGCGACATAAGCAAACGAGAGATTGAATAAGCAAACGAGAGACAGCGGGCGTGCTGCCTAGGAGTGATGATGGTGCCGCACACTGAGAGGGAGATATCAGGTTTGGGTAGGTTAGTAGATGAACACAAGAAGTTCCGTTTTCAACCCCTTATGGACCGGGCTCATTTTCACCTTAGGGACCAGGCCATTTTTTGCAAATCTGACCAGTGTCACTTTATGTGTGAATAACTTTAAAACGCTTTTACTTATGCAGGCCATTCTGAGATTGTTTTTTCGTCACATGTTGTACTTCATGACACTGGTAAAATGGAGTAAAATTAAAATAATTTTTATTTATAAAGAAAATACCAAATTTACCAAAAATTTTGAAAAATTTCCAAGTTTCAATTTCCCTACTTCTATAATACATAGTAATAGCTCAAAAAATAGTTATTAATTTACATTCCCCATATGTCTACTTCATGTTTGGATCATTTTGGGAATGCCATTTTATTTTTTTGGGGACGTTACAAGGCTTAGAAGCAAAACCCACTTTTTAAGGACGAGTTCAGGTCTGAAGTCACTTTGTGAGGCTTACATAATAGAAACCACCCAAAAATTACCCCATTTCAGAATTAAAATTTTTTGGCAAAGTTTTCATTTTAATCCATTTTTTCCAGTAACAAAGCAAGGGTTAACAGCCAAACAAAACTCAATATTTATTGCCCTTATTCTGTAGTTTATAGAAACACCCCATATGTGGTCGTAAACTACTGTACGGGCACACGGCAGGGCGCAGAAGGAAAGGAACACCATATGGTTTCTGGAAGGCAGATTTTGCTGGACTGGTTTATTTACACCATGTCCCAATTGAAGCCCCCCTGATGCACCCCTAGAGTAGAAACTCCAAAAAAGTGACCCCATTTTGGAAACTACGGGATAAGGTGGCAGTTTAGTTGGGACTATTTTTAGGGTACATATGAGTTTTGGTTGCTCTATATAAAATTTTTGTGAGGCAAGGTTACAAAAAAATTTAATTCAGAAATGTCATCTCCATTTGCCAATAACTCTTGTGGAAAGTTTGTAAAATCAGTTTTGAATACCTTGAGGGGTGTAGTTTCTTAGATGGGGTCACTTTTATGGAGTTTCTACTCTAGGGGTGCATCAGGGGGGCTTCAAATGGGACATGGTGTAAAAAGAAAAAAAGTCTATCAAAATCTGTGTTCCAAAAACCATATGGCGCTCCTTTCCTTGTGCGCCCTGCCATTTGTCCATACAGCATTTTACGACCACATATCGGGTGTTTCTGAAAACTACAGAATCAGGGCAATAAATATTGAGTTTTGTTTGACTGTTAACCCTTGCTTTGTTAACGGAAAAAATAGATAAAAATGGAAAATTTTTGCATTTTTTTTTTTACTGTATTCATTTGAGGGGGTTAGGGCATGTGTTATTTTTATAGAGCAGATTCTTACGGACGCGGCAATACCTAATATGTCTACTTTTAAAATTGGGGAAGGGAATTCTAAATTAAGTACTCCATGGAAGTGTGGTACTCCCTGAAGCAACCGTCAATGCAGAGGCTCGGATGATCGAGGCACGTGTCACACTGAGTGGTGATGTCCTTCCGTATCCCCCTTCTGTGACACACTCTGCACTTTTTGGGTCCGGGTGCCTCCAGTTCCCGAGGTACTCCGGCCTGCTCTTTCCCGGTCAGAAAAGTTTAGGGCCTTGAGGACTGCATCATAGAACTGGAGGAATTTCCCTGTGTTTCCAGCGCTCCGGGACAGCACAAAAGAGTTGTACAAGGCAACCTGTACCAAGTAGACCGCAACTTTTTTGTACCATGCCCGGGTTTTACGCATGGAGTTATATGGCTTGAGGACTTGATCAGAGAGATCAACTCCTCCCATCTACCGATTGTAGTCGACGATACAATCGGGCTTGAGGACCGTTGCCGCGGTACCTCGCACAAGGGTGATGCCGTTACCGTGAATTGTGGACAGTACAAAGACCTCCCTCTTGTCCTTATATTTGACCAGCAACAGGTTTCCACTGGTAAGGGCAGGGGTCTCACCCCTGGGAATAGGTACCTGGAGGGGGTGGGTAGGGAGGCCGCGTTGATTTTTCCGCATGGTCCCACAAGCGGACGTGGATCTGGCGGCAAGGGACTGGAACAAGTGGATACTAGTATAAAAGTTATCCTTGTACAGGTCCCACACAAGTTTCCCGCTAACACCCAGAGTGGGGGGAGATTCTGGGGGTTCAATATGGAAATCTCGCCCCTCGTACACACAAAACTTTTAAGTGTACCCTGAGGTACTCTCACAAAGTTTGTACAGCTTCACGCCATACCTCGCCCGCTTAGAGGGAACATACTGGCGGAAAATGAGTCTCCCCTTGAAGGCAATGAGAGACTCATCAACAGCGACCTCCCTTCCAGGTACATAGGCCTCCAAAAATTTGGCCCCGAAGTGATCGATGACCGGCCTGATTTTGTACAGGCGGTCATAGGCAGGATCACCTTGGGGGGGACATGCTGCATTATCTGCATAATGCAGGCATTTCCGAATGGCCTCAAAACTGGAGCATGTCATGGCCATACTGTAAAGTGGGGTCTGGTAGAGGAAGTCACCACTCCAATACAGCCTGACACTGTTTTTTTTTTTTACTAGGCCCATGTGCAGCACAAGGCCCCAAAACGTCCTCATCTCTGCTGCACTGACAGGAGTCCAGCCACCGGCCCTAGCCAAAAAGGAGCCCGGATGTTGAGCAATGAACTGTTGGGTGTACAAGTTCGTTTGCTCCACCATCAGATTCACAAAGTGGTCTCTGAAAAAAAGACTAAAATAGCCATATTCAGTGAAGCCCACTGTGGGAATCTGGATTCCTCGTTGGCCAACAAAATCAGGAATCACAGGCTCAAAATCCTCTGGGGTACACCATGCAAGCTCACTGGTAGGGGGCTCAGGTAGACTTATCTGGTGGGCCGGAAAACTAGTTACGAGCCCCAGAGCTGCTCGTCTAAGTGTGGGCCACAGGGTCCCTGGCATGGCGGTCCCCTTGCTCCGCCTGGCGGCGTCTCCGCCGCCTTGGGGGCTCATCATCGTCGCTAGATGAGGAGGAGGACGCGGATGACAAGAGGAAAGTGGGGTCATCCTCGTCCTCACTGGGGCTCTCGGAATTCGGAGGCAAGCAGGGCGTATGCCTCCTCAGCCAAGAACGTCTGGCGGGCCATAGGGGAGTGCGCGCGTGTGTGTGTGGAAAACTTTATTTAGTGTGAGTGTGTGGGGGCACGGGTGTTCGCTTACTTATCTCTAAACATAACAGAAAAAAATTAAATAATAAAAAAAAAAAAAAAAATTTAGAGAAAAAAAAAGTACGATTCAAACTCGCTGATCAGCGGGAAAAAAAATAAAGTGCCTGCGCTGCAAAAATGTGGGGGGGGGGGGGGCAAGCTGCAGCACCCCTAGAGGAGTCTAGGGTCACACAGCTGTGGACCTCAGACAACCGATCGGGGTGATGCAAGAATTTAAAAAAAATATTTCCTAAACTTTCCCTTACTATCCCTACCTATCTAAGCTCTCCCTAACCTGTCCCTATTGTACCTTTTTAGTGCTACTTTGGTGGCTCAGTGGGGGTGCTCAGCTCCGGAGCTGGACGCTGCTCCTCTCTCCACGGCTCCGGACACAGAAAGGAGAGCAGAGCTGCAGTAAGTTAAACCTCCCGCCAATCGGAAGCGATCCTGAGAGGTGATGTCACCATTACCTCTCAAGATCGCAGGATGGTGATTGGTGGTGTATTATCACACCACCGATCACCATCCTATTCCAGGTTATCGGGTCACCAGAGACCCAAATAACCCAGAACCGCAGCAAACCGCAGGTCTGAATTGACCTGCAATTTGCTGCTATCGCCGATACGGTCACAGGATCCCTCTCTGCATTTTCCCAGGTGCCTGATTGATTTCAGCAGGCACCCAGTTCCGATCACCGCATCAGCATAGAGATGGTACGGGAAACCAAATCTGCTGATGGTCTGTCTGATTGGGGCTGTGTAGAGAGAGAAGAGGAAAGGGCCTAGGACTGAACTCTGAGGAACCCCAACAGGAAGATGGAGAGGAGAAGAAGTGGAGCCAGCCAATGATACACTGAAAGAGTCATCAGAGGATATGAAGAAAACCAGGAGAGGGCAGTGTCCTTTAGGCCGAATGCACACGGCCGTGTTCCACGGCAGAGAGCGGTCCGTGGTATGCCGGTGGCATGAAGCGCACGGCTTCATAGCAACCGATGACGCCGTGCGCTCCTGCTCTGAACAGGAATCCAGCCCGGCATACCACGGACCGCTCTCGGCCACGGAACACGGCCGTGTGCATTCGGCCTTAAGCTGATAGATTGGACCATGATAAGTAGCAGATGGTGGTCTACAGTGTCAAAAGCTGCAGAGCGGTCAAGGAGAATGAGCAGAGAGTAGTCACCATTGCATTTTGCTGTCGGGAGGTAACTTGTCACTTTGAGAGTGAGCAGGGTCAAGCGACTTTTTTTTTTTTTTTAAATGCAGTAATGATACAGTGTTTGAATGAGGAAGGGAAGATACCAGAAGAGAGGTTGAAGATTTTTGTTAGGTAAGTGGTGACAGCCTCCAGGTGTTAGGGAATGGGGTCCAAAAAAGCATGTGGTAGGACGAGAAGAAGAGAGGGGCCTGGAGACTTCTTCAGTGACCTGGTCAAACGTTGACAGTGAGCCAGAGGAGATACAGGGGAGAAGGGGGATCAATAACAGTGGCTGGGAGCTGATTTCATGCCGGATGTTTTCTATTTTCTCTGTGAAGTAGGCGGCCAGGTCTTCAGCACAGAGGTCTCTGATAGGTGCCTGAACTTTAGGAGTGAGGATATGATTACTGGGGTGGCCATCTTGTCTAGGCTGCTGTTAACAGCATTCATAAATATGCTTTACAGCAGCCAAATGACCCAGAGGAACCTGTAATCTAGAGATAAGCCATTCATTTCTATTTGAGAGTGTTTTTAGGCATGCTCTGTGACCTAAGCAAAGGTCATTGCACGGGAAGTAATGTCAGCTATCAGTGATGGGGATTAGGCTTGAGCTAATCAAGCTTCGGATCATAGATCCGAAGTCGATTGGTTAAAAAACTTTTTTGAAATACTGTCTCTGTACAGCATTAAAATGTATGGGCTCCATATAGGAAGACTTTGTCTCAGCCGGGTTCAGTACCGAGGTACCAGTCAGTACCAAAGCCGACTAGGAATACCGAAGTTATTTAACGAAGTCTCGCACAACTTTTCTTACAAAGTTTTCCTGCATGGAGCCCATACATTTTAATGATATGCAGAAACAGCATTTCAAACTAAGTATTTTAACGCATTAAATAACTATGACTGGCTCACATAAAGTTATACATTTATTAGCTAGCTTCAACATATCATATATACTCCAATGGTCTGTATAAGAATATAGCTATATTCCCCACATATTAACTAATATACCTTTACTATAAATACAATAACATACAAAGATGATGCCAAAAAATATTTTTAAAAAATTGTGTAAGAGGTTACACTCTCAGGTAGGGCGGCGATGACAGATTCTCTTGCAGACCACAGGGTTAAAATCCAAATGTTGCTTTATCAATCACACACCGGCAATACAGGCAACCCCAGTTATAATTCATTGGGTAAGGTGAAGGTCCAGCACCACAAAACATAAACCAAACCAAAGCACCTGCCCGTCTGGGCTCTGGCTAATACAGTGAAGTTCCTAACTCACCTATTGAACACAGGTCACACAGAGAATTCAGCTTCTCTAGCCAGCAGGGCAGCCAGCTTCCCAGACTTTCTCCAGGCATCACTCCCCCAGACTGACAGCCTGGACTGTGCTTTATTTCCCCTTAACGATCCCAGCTGCCTTGAGCTGGGGATCCCTCAGGCTAGGGGAAAACCTGTCCCGAAATGGGTTGGACTGGGGAGGGCCCTCTACCAATCCTACCTTCTCCCAGTCCAATAAAATCCAGCCCATAAACTTAACAAAAGTGTCTCAGCAACCTACACATTGCTAAGACCATTTTAACCTTCTGGATTTTATTTACCTCACCCAATTGAGGAAGCTGGGTGCTATATACAACCCTTCCAGGACATTACCATACACTTTTCTGTTCACCTTACCACATATCCCCCTCTTCTCTCTTATTTTTAGCCAACAAGCAGTGTATCCTGGACAAAGCATCTGCGTTCCCCTGTAATTTCCCCGGCCTATGTTCAACCTTGAAATTAAAATTTAGCAGGGAGAGAAACGACCTGGTCACTCTTGCGTTTTTCTCCCTGTTTTGTTTGATCCAAGTTAAAGGAGCGTGATCTGTTACCAACTGAAATTTCCTACCCAGCAGGTAATAATTGACTCCAGAGCCCATTTAATGGCTAGACGCTCTCGTTCCACTATGGCATAATTTTTTTCTGCTGGGGTCAACTTCCTACTTAGGTACATCACTTGGTGCTCCTCCCCATTTATCACCTGTGACAGGACCGCTCCCAAGCCTGTCTCAGATGCATCAGATGCATCAGTCTGGACCAGAAACTCTTTTCTGAAATCCGGGGAAATGAGCCTTTTCTGCCTCTGGGGTCCACTTCACCATTACTGACTTAAAGGGAACCTGTCACCGGGATTTCGTGTATAGAGCTGAGGACATGGGTTTCTAGATGGCCGCTAGCACATCCGCAATACCCAGTCCCCATAGCTCTGTGTGCTTTTATTGTGTAAAAAAACCGATTTGATACATATGCAAATTAACCTGAGATGAGTCCTGTACGTGAGATGAGTCAGGGACAGGACTCATCTCAGGGTAACTTGCATATGTATCAAATCGGGTTTTTTACACAATAAAAGCACACAGAGCTATGGGGTCTGGATTCCCTCTTGCGACCCATGTCCTCAGCTCTATACACAAAATCCTAATGACAGGTTCCCTTTAAGGCCTTTCATTAAGTCAGTCAATGGTGCTGCCATCGAGGCAAAATTCGGTATGAACCCTGTCATGCCAAGGAAGGCCCTGACTTGTTTCTTTGTTAAGGGCTTAGGCCAGTCTTGTATCACCTGTACTTTATTGATCTAGGGTTTAACCAGCCCTTTACCAATAATGTAGCCCAGATTTTTTTGCTTCCTCTAGACCAGGGATGCTTAACCTGTGGCCATCCAGCTGTTGTAAAACTGCAACTCCCATCATGCTCGGCTGTAGGATAATAGCTGTAGGCTTTAAGGGTATGCTGGGAGTTGTAGTTTTGAAACAGCTGGAGGGCCGCAGGTTGGGCATCCCTGCTCTAGACCCACTGCACACTTCTCAGGGTTTATGGTTAGGCCAGCATCACTAATTGAGTCTATAACGGCCTGTACCTTCCAGAGGTGACTTCTTCAATCAGATGAAAAAATGACCACATCATCAAGGTAAGCGGCAGCATAGTCACGATGTGGCTTCAAGATCAGGTCCATCAACCTCTGTAGCAGGGGCTCCATGTAACCCGAACGGCATCACTGTGTATTGGAACAGCCCCTTTGCAGTGGAGAATGCAGTCTTTTCTTTTGCATCATCTGATAATGGTATCTGCCAATACCCTTTTGTAAGGTCAAGGGTCGTGATGTAGCTTGCTTTCCCAAGCCTCTCAATTAGTTAATCTACTCTGGGCATGGGGTACGCATCAAATTTTGACACCTCATTTAGTTCCCGAAATCATTACAAAAAGTCCCATTATGGCTTCGGGATTAAGACAATAGGGCCTGACCACTCAATGGTAGATTCCTCAATGACCCCTAACTCAAGCATGCGCCTGACCTCAGAGGATACAGCTTTTCTGCGTGCTTCTGGTATCCTGTAGGGCTTTAGATTCACCTTACTGTGGGGCTCAGTTCTCACGGAATGTTTTATTAGGTGGGTACGGCCTGGTAGGTCAGAAAACCTTCCTCTATTTTCCTGTAGAAACTCCTTTACTTCTTGTTTCTGGGGTACTGACAATGCCTCACTAATTTTTACCAGAGGAATTGGTGGTGACACCTACTTACTCATGGTCTGTGCGGCCACCAATGACTCCCGATCTTTGCATGGCTTGATCAAATTTACGCGGTAAATCTGGTAGGGTCTTCTCCTTCCTGGTTGGTGCACCTTATAGTTCACCGCGCCCACTTTTTCCACAACCTCGTAGGGACCCTGCCACTTTGCCAGAAACTTACTTTCTACAGTGGGAACTAGAATCAGGACCCTGTCCCCGGGATTAAAGTCCCTTACCTTGGCAGACCTGTTATAAATTCTGCTTTGAGCCTCCTGAGCTCTTTGCAGATGTTCTTTAACAATGGGCATCACGGTCGCTATCCTGTCTTGCATATCAGCCACATGTTCAATGACGTTCTTATAGGGAGTAGCCTCAGCCTCCCAGGTTTCTTTAGCTACATCGAGTAAACCCCTCGGGTGACGGCCATATAGTAACTCAAATGGTGAGAACCTTGTAGAAGCCTGAGGCACCTCCCTAACAGAGAACATAAGGTATGGTAGAAGGCAGTCCCAGTCCCGACCATCCTTTTCTACCACTTTTTTTAACATCTGTTTCAGCGTCTTGTTAAACCTCTCGACCAACCCATCTGTCTGTGGGTGGTACACCGAGGTACGTATCTGGGTGATTTTTAACAACTTGCACAACACTTTCATGGCCTTCGACATAAAGGGGGTATCCTGGTACGTGAGAATTTCTTTAGGGATCCCCGTGCGGGAGAACATGAAAAATAATTCCCGGGCAATATTTTTGGACACCATGTTTTGCAAGGGTACCGCTTCCGGGTATCGTGTGGCATAGTCTAAAACAACCAAGATATACTAGTGCCCCCTAGCTGACAACAATGGGACCCGCCAAGTCTATGGCAATTCTTTCAAAAGGTACCTCAATGATGGGAAGAGGCACCATGGGACTCCAGAAATGTGAGGTCGGGGCACTTATCTGGCAGGTTTGGCAGAACTCGCAGTATATTTCCACTTCCTTGTATACTCCAGGCCAGAAAATTCTTTGTAGTACCCTCCCCTGTGTTTTGCTAACACCCAAATGACCCCCAAGTACGTGGTTATGTGCGAGATCTAGTAGCATACGTCTATAGGGATTTGGCACCAGAAGCTGCTCCACAATTTCATTGTTGCATTTATTAACTCGATGCAGCAGGTTTCCATTCATGGCAAAATGCGTAAATTTTTGGTCCGCTTCTGGTACCTGTGGTATACCATCTATCGCAGTAACATTTCCGTGAGCACTTATGAGAGTGGGGTCTCTCAATTGCTCTGTACCAAAGTTACCCCGAGACACCCCTAAGTCCAACACATTTTCCCCAGTTGGGGAAGCTTCATCTTCACCAACTAACACCTGCAATGGAAAAGTGTCATTATCAGGTACGTCACATAACCCCACATTTTAATCAGACATTTCAGTTACCATGACATCTTCATTTTGCACCTTATCGGCACCATTGTTTTCAATGGTCTCTTCCTTTAAACCATTGGATTGAATGGGCCCCTCATAGCAATGATTATTTAAAGGAGAAGGCACAGATTCTGCAGGAATGTTTCTCTTCTCCCACAACTTCCAAAACAAGGGAAAGTCCCGGCCCAATATCATATCATGCATAAGTCTTTTTACGACCCCGACTTCATAGGATACAGTCCCAGCCGGTCTCCAGCTTAACGCAAGCCACCAGGTATGATTTTGCATCCCCATGGATGCACAGCACATTTACTCTTTTGTCCGGCACATAATTCCCAGCCACAAAGCTGGCATGCACTAAAGTGACCAGACTACCGGAGTCCAACAGAGCCCTGACAGAGCAGTAATTTATCACCAGGGTACACATCTGCGGCTCAGTCTCTAGTCCTGGGGAGGCCGCACACACTGGCACCGCATACAGCGACTGTCTCCGGCTCCCTGCACACTCCATGGGCTCTGAGGTCAGAGGGCAATAGGCAGCAATGTGTCCCCACTCACGGCACCTCCAGCACTGGGGCACCCCGGGTCTTCTAGGTGAGAGATTCAGCCTTATGCCCACGCCCAACCTCTAGAGCCTTATTCCCTCTTGCACCCTTTCACACACCCCAGCCGGAACTCTCTTACCCGCAGATGACACGGGTCGGGCACTCTGGGAGGTGTTGGTGCGGTAGGGACATCACGGAGGTAGTCCTCAGTCGCCAGGAACCTTTCCACCATGTTCACGAGCTGATCCACAGTTTTGGGGTCTCCATGTCCGACCCACTGTTGTAGCTCCGCCGGGAGGGCTCTCAAGTAGTGATCCACCACTACTTTCTCCACGATCTGATCCGGTGTAGAAGACTCAGGTTCCAGCCACTTCCGTACAAGATGGAGGAGGTCAAACATCTGAGATCGGGCAGGCTTGTCCATGGTGTAGCTCCACGTGTGGACCCTCCGGGCACGAACCGCCGGGTAACGCCCAAACGAGCCAGGATCTCCATTTTGAATTTGGCATAGTCCCGGACATCCTGCTCCCTGAGGTCATAGTAGGCCTTTTGTGGTTCGCTGGACAAAAAGGGCGCAAGGACCGCTGCCCACTCTATTGGCAGCCTTTCTCTTTCCACCACCCTCTCAAATATGGTCAGGTAGGCCTCGATATCATCATCAAGTGTCCGTTTTTGCAGGCCCCGCTGCAAAGCCCTCCTCACATTTAAAGTCTCTGGGGGGCTTACCCCCATTTGTGGGGCTGGAGTTACAGCAGTCTCTCTTATTGCAGCAATATGCTCTATCAACAAACGATTAGTTTCCTGCTGCTGTGCCATGGCCTGTTGTTGCTGCGCATTAGTCTGTTGTTGGACACGTAAGGCTTCTTCGTGTCTCTTTTTATCCTCTGCATGCAACCTCTGCTGTTGCTCCATGGCCTATTGTTGCCTTAGGTTAGCCTACACCAGCTGCTTCATCATTTCCTCCATGGCACTTGATGCACTTTGCATTGTAGTTGCAGCTTTTACCCAGGACATTAAATCATCAACTGTCACGCCGTTGCCCTTAGCAACCTGCTATTGCCTTTTTCAGCAGGGACGCTTGCCCGCATCTTTAACCAATTTGGGGTTACACTCTCAGGTAGGGCGGCGATGACAGATTCTCTTGCAGACCACAGGGTTAAAGTCCAAATGTTGCTTTATTTATCACACTCCGGCAATACAGGCAACCCCAGTTATAATTCACTGGGTAAGGTGAAGGTCCAGCACCACAAAACATAAACCAAACCAAAATAAACACCTGCCCGTCTGGGCTCTGGCTAATACAGTGAAGATCCTAGCTCACCTATTAAACACAGGTCACACAGAGAATTCGGCTTCTCTAGCCAGCAGGGCAGCCATCTTCCCAGACTTTCTCCAGGCATTACTCTACTCAGACTGACAGCCTGGACTGTGCTTTATTTCCCCTTGACGATCCCAGCTGGGGATCCCTCAGGCTAGGGGAAAACCTGTCCCGGAATGGGGTGGACTGGGGAGGGCCCTCTACCAATCCTACCTTCTCCTAGTCCAATAAAATCCAGCCCATAAACTTAACAAAACTATCTCAGCAGCCTACACATTGCTGAGACTATTTTAACCTTCTGGATTTTATTTACTTCACCCAGTTGAGGAAGCTGGGTGGGATATACACCATGTTGAACTTCCCCACGTGTTATTTTTCATATATCTGAGTTCTCACTACCGGGCTTTTTACAGAAGTCTTGTTGTGCTATATAGGCGCTGACATTTTATATGTACCGTGGCTGTAACGCTCAATGCATATGAGTGCAATAGTATAAGGAAGCGATTGTATGCTCATTAACAAATAAGGTGTACGGACATAATATAGACACCCTATATAGCACAACAAGACTTATGTAAAATGCCCGGTAGTCAGAACTCGGATATATGAAAAATAACACGTGGGAAAGTTCAACATGGTTTAAAACAGATACAAACGATTCAGTTTAAAGCATATGACAGATAAACAAACATACAATTGAAACAACCATTTTAAAGCAGTATTTATCCTCAAATTATATTTTATTCATATACATGCGAGAGCTCCGCATGATATAGAAGAAGTGGGACCAAGATCTATCTATTTTATATATTTTATATTTTTTGTCACCATCTTTGTATGTTATTGCATTTATAGTGAAGGTATATTAGTTGATATGTGGGGAATATAGCTATATTCTTATACAGACCATTGGAGTATATATGATATGTTGAATTGTGTGTAGTATGTCTAGCTAATAAATGTATAATTTTATGTGAGCCAATCATATGTTATTTAATGCTGTAGACTTTGTTAGACTCTCTAAAGGTAGGGAGGGGACTGTGCTCCATTTTTTAGGATACGGTGAGCTAAATCAATTGTATAATTTAGTATTTTAACGAATTGACTTCGGATTTATCATCCGAAGCTCGATTTGCTCTTTGTGATAATGAGATGACTGCTGTAAAGTAATCTCTAGAGAACTAGAAGTGTCAGGCTTAGTGGCCACTGTGAAAACTGCAGGATTTCACATTTAAAAACAATATGGATAGGGACCTGGAAAATAAATAAAATCACCAGAAATCTTTAAAGATGTGTTTATCAGGAAAGTTTGATAGAAACAATGTCATTTTCTGATGACATATTCCCTTTGAGAATCTACTGCATGATCTGAAATATATTTTAATTCAATGGTTAATATCTAGCAGCATTTTGCGTTCTTGGCTTATTACTCATGACATGCTGAGTCAGATTGAAACAGTATTGCAGTTTATATGAGCAGACAAATAGTTCCCATAGGGTTGTCTAGTCACACACAGCTGGGCAGAGAAAAAGCCAGCAATTTGTCCAAAGACAACATAAATCTAAAAGTGTTTTCTATCAGATGGGCAGTGTTTAACCAGATAATGTTCTGATGCTATTCAGTGCCAGGCTGCTTATTGAATACCAGCCCAACTAAAAGAACAGAATATGCTGAATATAATCAGTTCAAAGTACAAAAAAAATGTTTTATTTGTATCACTGAACATGATCCAAGGAACATTACAAGCTGCCTCCAGTTCACCATGTTCATTCGCTACATGAGTGTAAAAGTCATAAATCTGCAAAGTGGTAATGTGCCATGGTTTTGTCATGCAGTATTTCCCCCCTTTTACAGGTAAAAACACTAGGGCCCAGATTTACTTATGTGTCTAATTCTTAAAAAGTGGTGCAGATAGGCTTTCTCCAATCTTTTTGACTCGTTCGAAAGGAACGGCACTTAGCAGGTGGAGGGGGCTTCACTGGAAAGAGGTAAATTATAAATTAAAAAAAGCCCTTAGTTGGCATGCCAATTGCCCCCCCCCCCCCCTCTCACTGACTTTATTAATCCCTATCAGACCTCAGATCAGACTTTATTTAACCCCTATCAGACCTCACATCAGACTTTAACCCCTATCAGAACTCAGATCAGACTTTATTTAACTCCTATCAGACCTCAGATGAATAAAATAAAAAAAACTCCTCACCTCTCCTGCGCCGCAGCTCCTCTTCATCTCCGAGTCCGGTGTTTCACTTCCCTGTGTTCTCCGGCCCGCGCTGCCCTGTCACCTGACAGCGTGCAGCGTCAGGTCATAGTGCGCGCACTATGTCCTGACGCTGTACGGGGTCAGGACAGTGCAGCGCGGGCCCCATCAAAGAAGACCAGGGAGGGCGAGTATCGGAAGCGCTTGCTGCGCTTCTTTCCTGCTCCCCGCACCTGATGTATACTAATGAGCGCTTCCATAAGCGCTCACTAGTATTGGCTTTATACACGTTATCGGCATATCGGCAAGGTTAGATGGCGATACCGATAATGTGCAAAATACTGAATATCGGTACTTCCAATAATCGGTTGATCCTTTACATCACATTTATTATCCAGCCAGAGTCACTATGATTAATCTGATACAGACATACACAGCCTCTCTAAGTTTATGCCCTCTACAGGAAATCTACCCCATATGTTTAGCATAAAAACTTGATTTAAACAATAGATCATTTTCTGATGACACATTCCCTTTAAGCTGAACATACATATTAGGTGTATGCTTTGATCTAATTAAACTCACTTTTCAGTGCAATATTAAGTGTACAGCCCCCTATACTGCATGCTGTACAAGAGGCATTAGTGTACATTTTGATCAAAAGGCATAAGCCCACTCACCACTTCAAGGTTGCCTCTTAGAGTGGGACCTACTCTGACTAATAGGCGCAACACAGTGCGGCGACAACGTGGCACTGCCCTAGTAGGCGGCAGGACCCAGGAGTCAAACAGCACCCTGCTGTCTTACAATGCCACCCACGGCACTGGGTCCCACCAACCCACCAGCACAGCTCCACAAAAACAAGACAACCTTGACGTGGTGAGTAGGCTTATGACTTTTGATCAAAATGTATACTAATGCCTCTTGTACAGCATGCAGTATAGGGGGTTGTACACTTAATATTGCACTGAGAAGCGAGTTTAATTAGATCTTAGCATAGCATTGTGGATGTGCGATCCAGTTCTGTTTTTCTCCTCTTGATATATGCATGTTTAACTTTCTTTCTTTATTACTGGTATCAGCACTCCTCCCAATCGGTACAGGTGGTTTTCATTTAGCAGTAATCTGCATATAAGTGGTAATTGACCTGAAGTTCCTGATAGCAAAGGACATGTTGTGTTAGACAACTGTTCAGATGGTGCAGTACTGCGTGGTGACCTTAGTTTTTGTGGTACTGTGCTGGTGGGTCGGTGAGACCCAGTGCCTTGGGTGGCATTGTCAGATAGCAGGGTTGCTGTTTGACTCCTGGGTCCTGCCGCCTACTAGGGCAGTGCCACGTTGTAACCACACTGTGCTGCGCCCATTTGTCAGAGTAGGTCCTACTCTAAGAGGCAACCTTGACATGGTGAGTGGGCTTATGCCTTTTGATCAAAATGTACACTAATGCCTCTTGTACAGCATGCAGTATAGGAGGCTGTACACTTAATATTGCACTGAAAAGTGAGTTTAATTAGATCAAAGCATAGCATTGTGGATGTGCGATGCAGTTCTGTTTTTCTCCCCTTGATAAATGCGTATTAATGTGTATGGAGGCCGCCCTAGTCTCCCTGATGGCTAATGTCAGGGGAGAAAAGGATCCAGCAATTTGGACTGCAACATCCTCTTGTTCTTGGGGAGATAGGCAGCCCCTATAGGTGTGTGGCTGTGCTTTTCTCCCCTGTCCCCTTTGAGAACTTGAGCATGCGTGCATGCATGTTTATGAGGTGGTTGGGAATGATAGCTGTCGGATAAACAAATTTTGAGCTGAACACGAACATGCATGAGCAGTCTTAGTTCTCCTTTACAATTGTCTTGTATTTAAAAAGTCACCACATCTGCTAAAAACTGTAACACGTGTCACACGGGTTTTGTTAAAATTGATAGCCATTTTGTGACATTTAATTGATTAAAATTTGTAATTTGATGACTTTGAAATGTATTTTTGTTTTAGATATCTTTATTTGTCTGTTTTGTATGTTTTGCTTTGTTCAGTAAAATGTATTTGCGTCTTCAGGTACTCACAGCCACTCCATGAAGAGATTGCACTTCACAAACATCTCAAACACAAGAATATTGTCCAATATTTGGGCTCATTCAGCGAAAATAAATTCATTAAGATTTTTATGGAGCAGGTACCAGGAGGTAAGGCATCTTTTAATGTGTGTATTTAGATATGTTAAAGAGACAGTACACTAGAGTTGTCACAATACCAAAATTGTGATTAGATTTCGATACCATAAAAAAGTATTGCGATACTCAATACCATTCAACACTACGTGAAAAAAATAAAACACCCAAAAAGCCGTGTGCATTCCGCATTTTATGGAACGTCTGGCCCTTAATCGAACAGTCGTATCCAAATTTTTTGGGGCACAAGGTGACAAAAAAAATGGCTAATTCTTCTGTTACGGTGTTAACTGCATAGGAGATTTTTTAAAATATTTTAATAGTTTGGACTTTTCGGACGTGGCGATATGTAATATGTTTATTGATTGTTTATATATTTTATATGTAAAATTGGGAAAGGGGGTGATTTATACTTAATATTTATTTTTATTTTTTTACTTTTTATTTAATAACTATTTCCCCCCTTATGGGCTAGAACCTGGGATCTTTAAATACCTTGTACTGTTCACCCTAATAGAGCTCTATTAGGGTGAATAGGACTTTACACTCTCCCTGATGTACTGTGCTTTGTGCACACAGCAGCAGGGAGCTTACCATGGCAGCCAGGGCTTTAGTAGCTTCCTGGCTGCCATGGTAACCAATCGAAGCCCCACGATTACACTGCTGGGGCTCCGATCAGAAGCTGCCACTGCACCACCAATGGATGAAGAGGAGGGGAGGCCACTGCCGCCAATGACTTTAATACTGGGGGGAGGGGGGGCACCAATAAAGCCACTGTGCCACTAATGAAGATAAGTTACGTTTAATACAGATACAGGAGGCGGGTGCCGGGGGCAGAATCATATAGCCGGAACCCCCCGGGGTTAACTGCCGCTGATCGCAGGTCCCTGTCATAGAGGCCGGGTATGTGATTCTGCCGCCGGCACCTGCCTCCTGTATTTGTATTAATGATTTGTATTAAAGTGGCCACAGCCCCTCCCCTCCTCCGCCCCTCTCTCACCTCATTGGTGGCAGCAGCACAGGCGGGAGGGAGAGGCTGCTTCTTTCCCCTGTGCTGCTGAGGGAACATGGCACGCGCTGAGAGCAGCACGTGCCATGTTCTGTGATACTAGGCAAATCCCGGTATCGAATCAATACCGGTACAAAAGTATCGATTGGGTATCGATAATTCGATACCCGGTGCAACCCTACAGTACTAACCAATATTTTGGTTACTTTCAGTGGAAAGGGGATGACTGAGGTAAGGGCTGACCACTGCTCAACCTGCTGCTCCATTAGGACAGGAAAATGACCCACTGTTCTCATGATGGGGTTGGATCCCTACCGATCAGTTAGTTATCCCTCTGTTCAGTGGATAGGGATAATCTGTAGTAACTAGAATACCCGTTAAAGCTAACCTTCTGTCCATTTCTTATGCAGTTAAACTGAATCTATTATTCCTACTAAATCAGTATTACAGGATGGCAGAGGCAGACTGTAATATAGTTCAGTAGTACATTTGTACAGATGAGGAATAGCACTATATCTGGCCATTATTTGACTAGTTTTCCCCTCTGCAGGCTTGATCTTTAATCTCTAACAATTGCAGTGTATCGTACTAGTGAGCAGCACACTGCAGGTTCATAGCCCTCAAGTGGATCTAGAAAAATATTTGAAAAATTCATACTTTTACAATTGAAAAAAAAAGAAAAAGGATACTACACATAATTGGTATTACCAAATCCATAACAACCCAATCTATAAATCATTGTTACTTATCCCACATGGTGAACAAAGTAAAAAATAGAAAACAATGACAGAATTGCTGTTTTTCTTTACCTCCCAAAAATGTTTTTAAAAGTGATCAAAAAGCCATATTTTATCTCCAACCAATAAAAACTGAAGCTCATCCCACAAAAAACAAGCCCTCACACATATTATGGCAATGGAAAATAAAAATGATTTTTAATGGAAATAAAACTGATTTCATGATGCAAAAAACAGATTGTGTACTGTCCTAATAACAGAATAAAGTTAAAATTATTTATTCCACACTGTGAACCCTATAAAAAAAAGTTTTTAAAAAGTTGACTCCCAAAAATAGAATACAAAATGAACAAATGTATTTATATTTATAAAAGGAATAAAAAATTATATAAATATTTTCTCATCGTTATTGTACCAATCCTTAGAATACAGTTTATCTGGCAACCACACCTCCCAAATATGGAATACAAAGTGATCAAAAAGCCACATGTACCTCACAATGGTATCAATATAAACTACAGACTGTCCCACAAAAAACAAGCCCCCAAACAGCTGCTTTGATAGGAAAAATAAAGTTGTTATGGATGCTAGAATATGACAATGCAAAAAGGCACACATGATCCATCACCATGGTGATGGATCATGTGACGGACCATGTGATGAGCGTAGTGACGTCATCAAAGGTCCTATTCCTCACAAAAGAAGACAGAAGAGATGCCGGATGCGCGAACAAGTGGATTAAGGTGAGTTAAATTATTTCTTTATTTTTTTTAACCCTCGAGCCCTATTGTACTATACATTCTGAATTCAAAATGCTATTATTTTCCCTTATAACCATGTTATAAGGGAAAATAATACAATCTACACTACAACTAACCCAAACCTGAACTTCTGTGAAGAAGTTCGGGTCTGGGTACCACAGTCGGTTTTTTATCACGCACGTGCAAAACACATTGCACCCGAGAGAGAATAAAGGGCACAGGTCAGTTTTGCCATATAGGGAACGCTGTAGGAACAAAACCCGTAAAACTGGCAGAATTGATTTTGGTTTGTTTTGGTTTTTTTTCAATTCCACCCCATTTGTAATTTTTTTCCTGCTTCCCACTACATTGTATGCCATATTAAATGGCGGCATTAGAAAGTAAAACTTGTCCAGCAAAAACATACAGCTATTTGAATGGAAAAATAAATAAAGTTATGGCTCTGTGAAGACTGGGAAGAAAAATGAAAATGCAAAAACAAAACAACCTCCAGTATCCAAGGGGTTAATTATATGCTGAATAAGCTTTGTTTTTTAGAAACTATGATACTCTGGGAATTAAATTTTTTAAATGATTGATAGTGGCTGGAGACAAGCTACTCAGAAGCAGCAGCACAGAGGACATGACAAAGCAGTAATGAACAGGGTAGCTGAGAATCCAGCACTGGGGCGAGATAGAAAATTTAAAAGTAGCAGTAGAGGCTTCTGTGTGTTTCTCTCACCACTTGTACTATTCATTGTTGGAAAAGAAGAAACAATGGTTTTCCAGAACCTACCTATTGATTAATTAGACAGTGTATTGAGCTGTGTAGTTCCAGTGCCTGATTCCAGTACTGCAGGTAGTGGGAGTGCTGGGAGTTGGGCCCTCTCTGATCTGATATTGGTGAACCTTTTTCATGCCATATTAAATCGTACTCCACCACCTCAAGGTACTTTGGGCATCGGGGCTGCATCTAATGACGCTAAATCCCAGCACAGCATACAGTTACAGTACAAGTCGGACTGCTTTCAATGAGAAAGCAGTTGTCCATGCTGTGCCTTGGAGATTTGACAACTCTTCTAGGTGTTCCAGAGGACACTTGCAAATGGAAAGTATGAGGTAGGATCTGCAAAACCCCTTTCAGTTTGAAATATAAAGCAGTTGTTTTTGGCAGCCTTATGTACTTACTGTAACTACTGTGGCTAGACATTCAACTATATTCTGAAGTTATATCTTCAGCTGTGATCCCAAGTTACTGCATGATGGTAAGGTATGTGGGCTCCTTACAGCAACAACTGGTCATGACAGGATTATATTTGTTTTCTAGAAGAGTAATTATAATAAGCAAATTTCTGCAAAGTTCTCATAAGAAGGCCGTACGAATATGGAACATCATGCTTGGGTAGGACTGGCTCTGTCTTCTCAGTCTAGGAGATAGAGGCTATCCTTGCAGGCATTGGGTAATACTGTATTCTCAGGTCAGCGCCTGCGTATATGGAATTTCAGGACAGCATGTCATTGTGGATTTGTGTGGTATGGCTAGAGGTGTACGCCACTTATGTAAAATATGCAAGTTAATTACCGTAGTTCAAGTTTGTCCGATGAGAAATTTCTCTTTTAGAAAATTTTAGCCCTCATTATGGTGGAGCACTCATCTGAAATTAGGAATGATGCTGATTTCCAAGAGTTAAGGCCTCCAAAGTATGGTAGCAATTACAATTATGACTGAATGAAAATCTGTGAATTGTAGCTCAGCACACAGTAACGCATTGTAAGATGAGACACAAGCAGGTAGTCATGAGGCAATTAGTGGTTGCTAAATTTTAGCTGTTATTGTTAGACAGGCGGCTGTTTGTGTGCCTGGGGATCTATATATATGAAGAGGGTGAAAGTAAGTCAGTACACAAGTTCACTGCTGGTTTCTGGTTAAAAAGGTTGTTTACTGCAGTGCTGTTGGCCGCAAATGTTTAGCTTCTGTGCATGCACAGGTCACACCCTGGTTTACCTCTTTGTCTTTGTTTCTTTACAAGGATTATAAATGAGTGTTTGTGAAAAAAGTGCATGGCATAATAGGTGGCATAACTGAAATTTTCTTCTTTTATATTGCAATGATTAAATTGTAGGTCTTAGGTTCACACTGTCAGGAGCCACACAGACCAGATCCCAGACTCAGAGCCTCAAAATTCATTCACACCCCCAACTCATCACTCACTTCTCCATGGTCATGCAGCTATCATCTCATGAGGCATTGCCCCCCCTCCCCCCCCCAAATAAAAATAAAAGATGTTGCCTAGGCGGTCAGTTATGTTTTAGGCCTTGTCACTTAAACCACTAGTGCACAGTGGAGATAACACAATTTGAAGATGACTGGCATGAAATTAAGGGGGGAGGGGTATGCCTTTATGTAAAGTCCTGTCTAAAGCCCACACTCCGTGAAGATATAAGTGAGGGACATGAACATGTGGAGTCACTGTGGGTAGAGATGCATGGAGCTAAAAACAGTAATGAATTACTAATAGGAGTTTACTATAAACCACCTACTATACCAGAGTCCACAGAAAATCTACTACTAAACGAGATAGACAAGGCGGCAAATCATAATGAGGTGGTTATTATGGGGGACTTCAACTACCCAGATATAGACTGGGAAACTGAAACTTGTATATCTCATAAAGGAAACAGTTTCTTGGCAATAACCAAAGACAATTATCTCTACCAACTGGTTCAGGACCTGACTAGAGGGGCGGCCATAATGGACTTAGTATTAACCAATAGGCCTGACAGAACAACAGACGTGCAGGTCGGGGGACACATGGGAAATAGTGGCCATAAAGTAATAACCTTCCAATTATCATTCAAAAGAGCGTTTCTACAGGGAGGAACAAAAATATCAAACTTCAAAAAAGCTAAATTTAGCCAACTAAGAGATGCCATAGGTCTAACTAACTGGGACAAAGTCCTCAAAATTAAAAATACAGCCATAAAATGGGATATCTTTAAAAGCATCCTAAAATCTCATTGTGAGAGGTACATACCGTGTGGGAATAAAAGGTTAAGGAACAAAAAGAAACCAATGTGGATAAATAGAACTGTAAAGAAAGCAATAAATGACAAAAAGAAAGCATATAAATCACTAAAACAGGAGGGTAGCGAGAAAGCACTGAATAACTAGGAAAAAAAATAGAACATGTAAAAAACAAATAAAAGCGGCCAAACTAGAGACCGAGTGATTAATTGCCAAAGAGAGTAAAACTAACCCTAAAATGTTCTTCAATTATATAAATGCTAAAAAGTATAAATCTGAAGGTGTCGGCCCTTTAACCACCTCAGCCCCCATGGCTTAAACACCCTGAAAGACCAGGCCACTTTTTACACTTCTGACCTACACTACTTTAACCGTTTATTGCTCAGTCATGCAACTTACCACCCAAATGAATTTTACCTTCTTTTCTTCTCACTAATAGAGCTTTCATTTGGTGGTATTTCATTGCTGCTGACATTTTTACTTTTTTTGTTATTAATCGAAATTTAACGATTTGTTAGCAAAAAAATGACATTTTTCACTTTCAGTTGTAAAATTTTGCAAAAAAAACAAGATCCATATATAAATTTTGCTCTAAATTTATTGTTCTACATGTCTTTGATAAAAAAAAAATGTTTGGGTAAAAAAAAAAATGGTTTGGGTAAAAGTTATAGCGTTTACAAACTATGGTACAAAAATGTGAATTTCCGCTTTTTGAAGCAGCTTTGACTTTCTGAGCACCTGTCATGTTTCCTGAGGTTCTACAATGCCCAGACAGTACAAACACCCCACAAATGACCCTATTTCGGAAAGTAGACACCCTAAGGTATTCGCTGATGGGCATTGTGAGTTCATAGAACTTTTTATTTTTTGTCACAAGTTAGCGGAAAATGATGATTTTTTATTTTTCTTACAAAGTCTCATATTCCACTAACTTGTGACAAAAAATAAAAACTTCTATGAACTCACTATGCCCATCAGCGAATACCTTGGGGTCTCTTCTTTCCAAAATGGGGTCACTTGTGGGGTAGTTATACTGCCCTGGCATTCTAGGGGCCCAAATGTGTGGTAAGGAGTTTGAAATCAAATTCTGTAATAAATGGCCGGTGAAATCCGAAAGGTGCTCTTTGGAATATGGGCCCCTTTGCCCACCTAGGCTGCAAAAAAGTGTCACACATGTGGTATCTCCGTATTCAGGAGAAGTTGGGGAATGTGTTTTGGGGTGTCATTTTACATATACCCATGCTGGGTGAGATAAATATCTTGGTCAAATGCCAACTTTGTATAAAAAAAATGGGAAAAGTTGTCTTTTGCCAAGATATTTCTCTCACCCAACATGGGTATATGTAAAATGACACCCCAAAACACATTGCCCAACTTCTCCTGAATACGGAGATACCAGATGTGTGACACTTTTTTGCAGCCTAGGTGGGCAAAGGGGCCCATATTCCAAAGAGCACCTTTCGGATTTCACTGGTCATTTTTTACAGAATTTGATTTCAAACTCCTTACCACACATTTGGGCCCCTAGAATGCCAGGGCAGTCTAACTACCCCACAAGTGACCCCATTTTGGAAAGAAGACACCCCAAGGTATTCGCTGTCGGGCATAGTGAGTTCATGGAAGTTTTTATTTTTTGTCACAAGTTAGTGGAATATAAGACTTTGTAAGAAAAAAAAAAAAGAAAAATCATCATTTTCCACTAACTTGTGACAAAAAATAAAAAATTCTAGGAACTCGCCATGCCCCTCACGGAATACCTTGGGGTGTCTTCTTTCCAAAATGGGGTCACTTGTGGGGTAGTTATACTGCCCTGGCATTTTCCAGGGGCCCTAATGTGTGGTAAGTAGGTAAATGACCTGTGAAATCCGAAAGGTGCTCTTTGGAATGTGGGCCCCTTTGCCCACCTAGGCTGCAAAAAAGTGCCACACATGTGGTATCGCCGTACTCGGGAGAAGTTGGGGAATGTGTTTTGGAGTGTCATTTTACATATACCCATGCTGGGTGAGATAAATATCTTGGTCAAATGCCAACTTTGTATAAAAAAATGGGAAAAGTTGTCTTTTGCCAAGATATTTCTCTCACCCAGCATGGGTATATGTAAAATGACACCCCAAAACACATTCCCCAACTTCTCCTGAGTACGGCGATACCAGATGTGTGACACTTTTTTGCAGCCTAGATGCGCAAAGGGGCCCACATTCCTTTTATGAGGGCATTTTTAGACATTTGGATCCCAGACTTCTTCTCACGCTTTAGGGCCCCTAGAATGCCAGGGCAATATAAATACCCCACATGTGACCCCATTTTGGAAAGAAGACACCCCAAGGTATTCAATGAGGGGCATGGCGAGTTCATAGAAATTTTTTTTTTTTTGGCAAGCGGAAATTGATTTTATTTTATTTTTTTCTCACAAAGTCTCCCTTTCAGCTAACTTGGGACAAAAATTTCAATCTTTCATGGACTCAATATGCCCCTCACGGAATACCTGGGGGTGTCTTCTTTCCGAAATGGGGTCACATGTGGGGTATTTATACTGCCCTGGCATTCTAGGGGCCCTAAAGCGTGAGAAGAAGTCTGGAATATAAATGTCTAAAAAATTTTACGCATTTGGATTCCATGAGGGGTATGGTGAGTTCATGTGAGATTTAATTTTTTGACACAAGTTAGTGGAATATGAGACTTTGTAAGAAAAAAATAATAATTTCCGCTAACTTGGGCCGAAAAAATGTCTGAATGGAGCCTTACAGAGGGGTGATCAATGACAGGGGGGTGATCAATGACAGGGGGGTGATCAGGGAGTCTATATGGGGTGATCACCACAGTCATTGATCACGCCCCTGTAAGGCTCCATTCAGACATCCGTATGCGTTTTGCGGATCCGATCCATCTATCAGTGGATCCGTAAAAATCATGGGGACGTCTGAATGGAGCTTTACAGGGGGGTGATTAATGACAGGGGGGTAATCAATGACAGGGGGGTGATCAGGGAGTCTATATGGGGTGATCACCACAGTCATTGATCACGCCCCTGTAAGGCTCCATTCAGACGTCCGTATGCGTTTTGCGGATCCGATCCATCTATCAGTGGATCCGTAAAAATCATGCGGACATCTGAATGGAGCTTTACAGGGGGGTGATTGATGACAGGGGGGTGATCAGGGAGTCTATATGGGGTGATTACCACAGTCATTGATCACGCCCCTGTAAGGCTCCATTCAGACGTCCGTATGCGTTTTGCGGATCCGATCCATCTATCAGTGGATCCGTAAAAATCATGCGGACATCTGAATGGAGCTTTACAGGGGGGTGATCAATGACAGGGGGGTAATCAATGACAGGGGGGTGATCAGGAAGTCTATATGGGGTGATCACCACAGTCATTGATCACGCCCCTGTAAGGCTCCATTCAGACGTCCGTATGCGTTTTGCGGATCCGATCCATCTATCAGTGGATCCGTAAAAATCATGCGGACGTCTGAATGGAGCTTTACAGGGGGGTGATCAATGACAGGGGGGTAATCAATGACAGGGGGGTGATCAGGGAGTCTATATGGGGTGATCACCACAGTCATTGATCACGCCCCTGTAAGGCTCCATTCAGACGTCCGTATGCGTTTTGCGGATCCGATCCATCTATCAGTGGATCCGTAAAAATCATGCGGACATCTGAATGGAGCTTTACAGGGGGGTGATCGATGACAGGGGGGTGATCAGGGAGTCTATATGGGGTGATCACCACAGTCATTGATCACGCCCCTGTAAGGCTCCATTCAGACGTCCGTATGCGTTTTGCGGATCCGATCCATCTATCAGTGGATCCGTAAAAATCATGGGGACGTCTGAATGGAGCTTTACAGGGGGGTGATCAATGACAGGGGGGTAATCAATGACAGGGGGTGATCAGGGAGTCTATATGGGGTGATCACCACAGTCATTGATCACGCCCCTGTAAGGCTCCATTCAGACGTCCGTATGCGTTTTGCGGATCCGATCCATCTATCAGTGGATCCGTAAAAATCATGCGGACATCTGAATGGAGCTTTACAGGGGGGTGATCGATGACAGGGGGGTGATCAGGGAGTCTATATGGGGTGATCACCACAGTCATTGATCACGCCCCTGTAAGGCTCCATTCAGACGTCCGTATGCGTTTTGCGGATCCGATCCATCTATCAGTGGATCCGCAAAAATCATGCGGACGTCTGAATGGAGCTTTACAGGGGGGTGATCAATGACAGGGGGGTGATCAGGGAGTCTATATGGGGTGATCAAGGGTGAATAAGGGGTTAATAAGTGACAGGGGGGGGGGGGTGTAGTGTAGTGGTGCTTGGTGCAACATATTACTGAGCTGCCTGTGTCCTCTGGTGGTCGATCCAAACAAAGGGGACCACCAGAGGACCAGGTAGCAGGTATATTAGACGCTGTTATCAAAACAGCGTCTAATATACCTTTTAGGGGTTAAAAAAATCACATCTCCAGCCTGCCAGCAAACGATCGCTGCTGGCAGGCTGGAGATCCACTCGCTTACCTTCCGATCCTGTGAACGCGCGCGCCTGTGTGCGCGCGTTCACAGGAAATCTCGCGAGATGACGCGTAGATGCGTGACTGTGCGCAGCGCTGCCACCTCCGGAACGCGAATCTGCGTTAGGCGGTCCGGAGGTGGTTAAAGAGTAATGAGTGGGGAGTCGCAGAGAGCGACGAGGAGAAAGCAAAGCTGTTAAATATTTTTTTCTCCAATGTATTCACTGAGGAAAATAAACTGTCAGATGACATGCAGAATGTAAAAATAAATTCCCCATTAAGTGTACTGTCTGACTCAGGAAGAAGTACAACAGCGACGTAAAAAGATTAAAATAGACAAATCGCCAGGACCGGATGACATACACCCCCGTATCCTAGGGGAATTAAGTAATGTCATAGCCAGACCCTTATTTCTGATATTTGCAGACTCTATACTGACTGGGAATGTCCCACAGGATTGGCACATAGCAAATGTGGTGCCAATATTCAAAAAGGGTGCAAAAACAGAGCCTGGAAACTATAGGCCGGTAAGTTTAACATCTGTTGTGGGTAAACTGTTTGAGGGTTTTCTAAGAGATGCTATCTTAGAGCATCTCAACGGAAATAAGCAAATAACTCCATATCAGCATGGCTTCATGAGGGATCGGTCATGCCAAACTAATCTCCTTTCGTCACCGATAGATTGCTGTAATCTCGCGATGCCGAGCTCGCGCATGCGCAGTACCGGTATAGTGTTCCTTCCCTGTGCTGGCATCAGCCTCAGGGAAGGAACTGCGCGAGCTCGCGGCAATCTATCGGTGACGAAAGGAGGAGATTCGGAGGACATAGGCGGTGCTGGACTCCTTCACAGGCGGGCGTGGCTGGGCACCAGGAAGGTTCGTACAGACCCTTGGGCACCTTACAAGACTAATTTACATATCTCTAAAATCCTTTTTTAAAGAAAATAAAAGCACACAGCCCTATAGGACAGGTATATTGCGGACATGCTAGCAGCGATCTAGCCTTGCATGTCCGCAGCTCTATAGCCTAAAACTTGGTGACAGAATCCCTTTAAGTCCAAAGGGAGACCAGAGCAAATCTACTACCAAGCATGAAATGAAAGAAAAGGAGGGATGTGTTCACCATGCTCTTTTAAACAATCAGTGTAAATTGGAAAAGGGATTTTTTTAATGAATGCTATCTATGATAGAATCTTCCTTTTAAATGTTTACAGTGAACCAAGCTCATTTACATGGGTCAATGATGGGGGTAATTATTGGGAAGGAGCAGTCCTAGCAACACTCCTTTCTAATAATTGCTCTGTCTAAAGGTGCCGCCTATTACCCTATGAATAACCAAGCAATTGTGTGTTGGCATTGCTGCTGCAAACACGTAAATAATTATTTCTGGGCAGCAGATCGTACTGTCTAAATAGCAATCTACTGCCCAGAAACAATTAATGTGTATTAGAGTAGTGATCGCTTGTGCCCATACAGCAGAAGTGATTGCTGTATGTAAATGTGATGTAAACATGCCGTGTTGGCCTGTGTAAAGGGTTTTCCGTGAATACCTAACCTTTAGCTGATGCCTGCAGCCTGCCTCTGCTATTAAAAGATTCATACATACTTGCTCCCTGCTGCTCCGGTTCTGTGCAGTGGTTTCCGTGTGCCCATCTACTAGTTCCCGGTGTGTTTACTTCCTCCTGGGTATGGACATGGTCAGCTGCTCCACTGCAGTCGGTAACTGGCTTCACCGGTGACGTGTCCACAAGAGACACATAACCGCTGAAGCTGGTGGTTGGCTGCAGCAGAGCAGATGGCCATTCCAGGATAACCAGATGATGGACACATGCGAGCTAGAGCCAGGGGTGTGGAAATCATATTGCCCGATGCCCGGGACATGCAGTTTCGGGCGTCGGGCAGGTAGTTTGTTCAGTAGCTTAGCCCTGCTGCGGGCAAGTAGCCCTCCTCCCTACCTCTGCTGTCTGTGTTTCCTTCCTCCGCCTCCCTCATACAATCCATCTTACTACTACCCCCATCATTCTAAATAAGGTTCTGGCTGCACACACAGGATGGCCGCCATTTACTCGCGGCTTCTATTTACACCACTGTACACCGAATAAAATACCCCCTCCCTAACTGGTCTAGTCACATGGGCGTGACATCATCACGGCCAATTCAAGTATACCGCTCTTCTCCACTGCTGAGCTCCGCCCCTTCCTGTTCTGACCACATGGCGGTGACGTCCTCTCAGGTCCTTCAGCTCTTGCATCAAAACCAGAGGTCGTGGTAAGTGATCACTGCTGTGTCTGCAGCCTCTTCTCTCTGGTATCAATCATTATATCATATACATATATATATATATATATATATATATATATATATACATACAGCCTTCACTAGCTGTGGCCCCAGGATACATTCACACCGGCCCTGTATACAGAGGATATATATTGTGAGATAGTGACAGATCTCACAGAGGTGACTGGCAAGGAAGGGGTGGATAGTGCGGTCCACACCCCTATTCCACCAGGTGTACAATCAGTCTGGGGATAACAACACAGCCCAGACTGTCAGTCAAAAAATAGTGAGATCCTGGAAAGGTGATGTTGCACAGCTTGGGGGCTGGAGGACTTGGGGAGCACAGAGCGACGCCTGGGAATGGGTCATAGTGTCCTAGTCGGGCGGACTAGAGAGCCCAGCTTCCCCAAGGGACTTTTTATTTGCACAGCCTAGGGGCTGGAGGACTACAAGGTGGGAAAAGCCGCATGTACTTCATCTGTGTGAACGGGGCTTAGAGGTGAGTCAGGGAATACCTCAGTTTAGTCAGGGCCCAGCCGGGCAGGTATTTATTTTGTTTTGGTGTACATGGGAACCTCACCCTTCCCAGTGGTGTGTAACTGGGCTGTCCTGTAGGCCAAGAATTTCAAAATAAATGCAATGTTTGGCCCCTAATCCTGCGGTGGATGAAGATCATTGTGTGAATGACCACCAGATAAGAGCTAATCCCTACAATATACACTTTCACACCAGCCCTCGTATACAGAGGATATATATATATATATATATATATATATATATATAGACAACATAGTGAGCCGGCCGCGATGTAGTGCATTCTGGACAGAATCATCTGGTGTGAACGAGGACTAAACTTAGAGTCATTTCACACCACAAAGACTGGAACGCAAGCCAGCCACCTCCCTGCATAAGGAAGCGTGACGGTGCATTGAAATATGGTTTTAATTTAAAATTATTTTTTGTATCAGGACAAGTAGATTGTCATGAGGGACAAGTAGATCGAGCCCCCACTTTATTCCTTCGACAAGTAGGTTTTTTTAAAATTTCCACACCCCTGTTAGAGCGCAGGACTGGAGCAGTAGGGAGCAGGTAAGAATGAATCTTTAAATAGTGGAGGCAGGCTGCGGGCATCAGGGAAAAGTTAGGCAGTCAAGGACTTTTAAACTATGAAGCACTTTTACAATTGTGCATAACATATGAATTTCACATCAATCACATATCCAGTTTCCTGTACGTTGTACATCTGTGTCCAGGCCTCTCACCCAGTTAAGCCAGTACTATCTGCTCTGCACTGATGAGGGGCAATCACCCCGAAACAGCTGTCTGCAGATGAGGTGCTGGCTTATTTAATATCCAAGTCATGTCTCAAGGCTTATTATAAGAGCTGAACATTGACTTATAGGATGGCTGCCTTACATCTGGTGGCATTAGAGACAGAGCTTGTTAAGAGCTTATTTGCATCCCTTCCCTCCCAGAGTTCCAGAGGAGCATATATGGCATGTAAGTCTCCTCACACTGATTAAGGTGCTCTCTCCCTAAGGAGAGTTAGTTCCCCCTGACCCGGACACAGGCCTCCTACCCAGTTAAGCCAGTACTATCTGCTCTGCACTGATACGGGGCAATCACCCCGAAACAGCTGTCTGCAGATGAGGTGCTGGCTTATTTAATATCCAAGTCATGTCTCAAGGCTTATTTTAAGAGCTGAACACTGACTTTTAGGATGGCTGCCTTACATCTGGTGGCATTAGAGACAGAGCTTGTTAAGAGCTCATTTGCATCTCTTCCCTCCCAGAGTTCCAGAGGAGCATATATGGCCTATTAGTCTCCTCACACTGATTAAGGTGCTCTCTCCCTAAGGAGAGTTAGTTCCCCCCCTTACCAAGAAAAGGAGATAAATACATAACTGGCATCAACATTGTTTTCCTTAGTAACATTGGTGTTTTACCCTATTGTTTGGGCCATGTATTTATTATATGGTGATTTGGCAGCATATTTGCTCTGGTAAGTTATCTCAAAGGCAGATGTTGCTCTGTAATCCTGTTTGTCAGTGACTATTATTGCAGTGTTGATGGTCAAATTGTGATTATATCTTTATGTGGTTAAATTGTAATAACATCACTTGTTGAGTATAATTTGACTTCTTGTTTTATTACAGGAAGCCTTTCTGCTCTTCTGCGATCCAAATGGGGACCTCTGAAAGACAATGAACAAACGATTGGATTTTATACCAAGCAGATACTTGAAGGCTTGAAATATCTTCACGATAATCAGATAGTACACCGAGACATAAAGGTGTGCATTCTTACAGAGTTCAAGATATTTGTGTGTGGGGTGTACAGTGATTAACCCATAAATTTGTTCTTCAGAGTTTTTCTATTGATGGCCTACCCTTAGGGTAGGTCTTCTATTTCAGATTGGTAGGGGTCCAAATCCCATCACATCCACCAGTCAGCTGTTCTGCAGTAGCGCTGGAATTAAACAGCTCCGTCCATTGTGTAGAAGACAGAGCTAATTACTGCAGCGCTGCTCCTATTCACTTCAATGGGAAGAACTCTGCAGTAACTAGATCCGTCCACTCCATAAATGGACGGAGCTATGTAGTTTCTGCACCGGCGCTACTGCAGAACACCAGATAGGCAGGGATGCGGGGAGTCCAACCATTACTGATCTGCTACTGATAACCTATTCCAAGGATAAGCTATCAATCTAAAAATTCCAGAGAACCCCGTTAATCCAGAAGTATCCAGTTTAAAGGAACTTTCCAGGAATACACATTAGTTTTGATGGAGGTACAACCGATACCACCCCCACCAATCAGCAAAATGAAGGCTTGCACCTGGTAAAAGTTCTAATAGTTATGAAAATGAAACATATTCATTAGTGGTTTGGTATTAGTCTCTAAGAGTGTTCATATTTGCATATGGCTCCACTTTATAATGGAAGTCACATCGCTCTGTGGGGTCTGTCATGGTGTTGTAAGTATAGCAGTTAATGCAGCCCTAATCCTCCTATGAAGATCAGATGGAATTGGCAAGGGAAGACTGTGCAGTTGTGAACAAAGCCTTAATCACAGCAGTGCTATAGGATGCATGAATGAGATCAGATTGTTAATAACAACTCTTTTCTGGACTCTAGGGTGATAATGTCTTGATAAACACATATAGTGGGGTGCTGAAAATTTCTGATTTTGGTACGTCAAAGAGGCTTGCTGGTATCAACCCAAATACAGAGACATTCACCGGTAAGACAATTGTGTATTATCAATAAAAAAGTATCCTGCCGTTGCTTCTGTTTGTACATCATTAATATCATAGCTCATGACTTGCCAATGTAGTTAGAATATTAATTACTTGTAGTTTTAGTAAATATTCTTAAAACCTGTATGCACATGAGTATTTCATGTGTATTTTTCATGAATATGTTTTTAACATACTCATTGTAGCAATAGTGAAGGATCAACTCATGGCTAACGAATACATGTTTGTTCAAGTGATCTTGCCTTCAAACCCTTTAAGTATATTTGGGAGTTATATTACCAAAAATGTGTTAGCACAGGAGTGCTGGTTGTTTTTCTGCCACTAACTGCATGATATTTTCTGAGCACTCTTATGTCTAAAGTAATCACCTCCTGTAATAAGTCTCTTGTCTGACCATGGTTTATGCAATTCTGTATTATAAATATCTTTGAATTGGTTCCAAGGTGGAAATGCATGAAAAGTGTATTCCTATTGTAGGCATTTATGATGGGACATACCAAAAATGTATGACAATTGGTTCTACCAGATGTTGGTTTGCTGTTTAGAGAGGAGGATCTGCTTCCCAGAAACTATGATTTAGGTGACTGTATCAAAGATGTTTTCACCCGATAATCATTGGCACCTTGACACAAGGCCATTATCAGGAAGGAACATTCCAAGGAACCCTACTTTCTAATAATTGCCCCAATCAAGGGGCTTTTATGCATAGCAAGCAGTATTTGTTTTCAGCTTAGAGCCTTTTTTTCTTTCATGTATAAATTTATCAGTGTTGTTTTTCAGGCACTCTTCAGTACATGGCTCCAGAAATAATAGATAAAGGTCCAAGGGGGTACGGGAAGCCTGCAGATATTTGGTCCTTGGGCTGCACAGTAATCGAAATGGCTACAGGAAAGCCTCCTTTTTATGAACTAGGAGAACCACAAGCTGCCATGTTTAAAGTATGTGTACCCATAGGTTAATATGAAAGGTGTCCTAAACAAGTTTAGGAATAAAACTTTTTATTCTTGAACAATAAATTCCATTATAAACTTTGGGGATCATTTATTATACTGAAATACGCCTACTGCGACTTCGCCCCGCTGACGCCAGGTTTAAAATTGTGGCGGGGATGGTCCGGCAGGCCAGTCTCAATTACCATTTTCTACGCCTGTTTCCGGCATAGAGAAAAGTCTAAATGTAAGACAGCTCGGAAGCTGTCTTACATATAGAACTGGCGCCTCTTCATAACTTTGGCGGATCCTAAAACGCTGGTCTTAATAAATGTGCCCCTTTATTTCTATTTTGCACTATTTTCAGATTTCTGAAAGGATATTGCATTCTTGTTTCTATGGCTATGTCTAGGGACGTAGATCTTTTGTAATTGTCTCTCTCTTGTTTAACTTTAATACCAGGAGAAAAACATCTGGTATAGACCGAATATACTAATATAAAAGGTGTATATTTCCTTAAAAGATATAAATAAATGCATGTCTTTGGGCATAGCCATGGCAATGAGAATACTAATGTCCATTCACATAGCCACACGAATATTAGTAAAAATGTTAGAGTAACGTTTTTGTTTCTCCCCCCCCCCCCCCCCCCCCCCCCATAAATGAATAGCACAAGTGCACATAATAAACTTTGTAATATATCTGTATCAGAGATTGATGTTTCCTTCTACAATGATCATGGTCCTTTCCGTAAAAGTTATGGCTCTTTGAAGGTGGGGAGGTAAAAACTGGAAAAAATTGTCTGGGACATTAGAGGGTTAAAGAGGACTGTTTGCATTTCCCTTGCAATAACAATTATTATTATTATGCTATTTTGTATTGTTCCTCTGTTATCCCTGCTAGCAGTTTACAATATGTTACCAGTTGGGTTGTGCTCCTGCACAGTCTCTCATCACTGATTAGATAATGTCAATAATATCAGACTATGCAGGGACACCACCCCCCCAACTGTTAACACCCTGAACTGACCCTTTTGGCAATTCATTCATAAACTACTAATAGAAATAATAGAGGAATAACACAACATAGAGTCATAAGAAAAGATGCCCCAGAATTGTTATTGCATAGGGAGTACAAGTAGTTACTAAAACAGACCTGTCAGGAGAGGTGCTACAAATTTAACAGCTATAGTAAAAAAAAAATAGTTTATAACCCCTTTAATAATGGAATGTATATTACATATGACTCAAATCCTTTTGCATCATATTACTTTGTACCCTGCAGGTCGGAATGTTTAAAATCCATCCAGAAATCCCAGAAACAATGTCGGCAGAGGCAAAGGCCTTTCTTTTGAAGTGTTTTGAGCCTGACCCCGTGAAACGTGCCACTACTCCTGGGCTGCTTATGGATGAATTCTTAACAGTTTCAATGAAAAAACGGAAGTCCAATCTTACGCTGTTAGGTAACCAACAGACCTCAAAAATTATGTAAAAAGGGTGATACTGCCTGTAATCAGCAAATCGGTGCTATAATTCAGAGCTATTGTCCAAATCATAACATTTTAAGTGGTGGTCATTACCAGGAAAGGCATGTACCCAGGACTGTTGCAAGGATTTTTGACACCCTAGGCGAAAGGAAATTTTGCCGCCCCCTTGATTCCGCCCATTGATCTCGCCCTTTGACCCACCGCTTTTTTGTCAGCCACCTATTTAATGATTGTTGCTTGCAACATTTTACTTGACCAGCTAATTTTAGATATTCTAGATATTCTAACTGTAAGTTTTTACCTTGACTGGTGGTGGCCTAGGTGTGTTTATCAGCAGGTCTGCTCCAGTCACTGTTATGGGGGATCTGTGGATGGCACTGTTATGGAGGATCTGTGGATGACACGGTTATGGGGGATCTGTGGATGGCACTGTTATGGAGGATCTGTGAATGACACTGTTATGGGGGATCTGTGGATGACACTGTTATGGAGGGGCATCTGTGGATGATACATACCGTATATAGCATCTTATGCTATATTTGTCATCCACAGATCCACCCCATGACAGTGTCATCCACAGAGCCCCCTCCCTATAACAGTGTCATCCACAGATCCCCCTCCCCATAAGAGTATCATCCACAGATCCCCCTCCCCATAACAGTGCCATCCACAGATCCCTCTCCCTGCCGCTCACTGGAGTATAAATTTATAAACTGTAATCCATATCCTGCAGTAACTTTAATTTTAAATCAACGTTCATCTCTTTACTACCTTGCACTCAGCTCCAGTAACAGGCAGTGCGGGTGGCAGCGCTCACTCAATGATGTCAAGCGCCTGCGCCGCCTAGTGGGAGGAGCAGTCGCGTGACATCAGTGAGTGAGCGCCGCCCGCACTGCCTGTTACCGGAGCTGAGTGTAGGGTAGTAGAGAGATGAGCGCTGATTTAAAGTTACTGCAGGATACGGATTACAGTTTATAAATGTATACTCCTGTGAGCGGCTGGCCGGTGTAGAGTAGCGCAGAAGAGTCAGAGCGCTGTGACTTCTATCGCGGCCAGAGCGGCGCCCCCAGCAAGAGTGCGCTCTACGCAGTGGCCTACCTTGCTTATGGGTGGCGCCGGCCCTGCATGTACCTAACATAAAAAGGCACTCACCTTCTGTTTGCTGATCCATTCCAGCGCCGTCTGGCTTATTCCAGTCCCTAGCGTGTAAACATTCGGATAGGGTCACATGCACCACTGCGGCCAAACATTGGCCTTAGCGGTGACGTGATCCAACAGTAACTTGCCGCTTGGGACATGCCACTGGTGAGGACAGTGATTGATTAATCAGATACTTTATCCAAAGTTCAAAAGGTAGCCTTGCCAAAGATTTTCACCATGGGCCATTCGAGATTAACTCCATTTAAGAAAGTCTGTCTGATGTTTACATGTTGAACTGACTTACTTAAGTGGATGCACAGGATTGTACAGCCAGCTCCACATTTATGATAGGATCCATGTTGAATGAATTATGGTATGTACAATCCATTCTCTTACAATTCATGTTTCTTTTTTTCTCTCCTCACAGCCATTTCTCCTGGATCAACGGGTAAGACTTGGGTTCATCAGACTTTACTATATTCACTGTGTATAATTAATAAAAATTGAAACTAGTCTAGCGTTAGGCTACCCTTACATTTTTTGACATTTTCAGGTATATACAGTTCAGGCCTAAGTTTAATATATACGTTGGGGAAAAAGGATGCAAAAGAGTTGTAAACTACGCATTTCCATCCTGCAAAGTTCAGCAAAAAAAGTATAGGCGTTTTTTGTTTGTTTGTTTTTTACAGTGGATCTCTATGATGACGGATGCCACTGCACGGCATCTGTAGGAGGCATCCCTTTAATGTATATGTTACACGCAAGACAAAAATGTGATGTGAACCCAGCCTTACTATCACTCAGACTATGAGACAACTGTGGTAGTGATTTTCCCAGTCAGTTCTTTGTAGTTGTTGCTACCATCCGACCCACCTCCAACCGTTCCCCAGATGTGTGAATGGGCATTAGTATGCTTATTTGATACAGAGAAACAGTCAGTAGTCAACTGTGCACATAGAGGACATTTTGTATGTGTACAGCAGAACATTAGGGCTATCCGGGTGAGCACGCTCATTTTACAGTACAACTGTTGACCTAATGGCTGTTGACATGAACTATTTAATATTTTTATATTTGATCTTTTTGTGCACCTAGACTGGGTAATATCTTCTGATAGATCCGAAATAAACAAGTTGTCAAAATTACTGTTGCATGTGAATAGACCTTTAGCCTGGGTTTAAGGCCCTTATATACAGTATTCATTTTAGGACATGTTCAGATATCATAGTCAAGTATCAGAATAATGCCAGTGTGACCCCTGACCATGACACCTGACTCTGATTTTGATATTTGACTCTGACATCTGAGTTTGACTTATCGTCTTCATGACTTTTCTCTTCTCACTAATCAGCGTCAAATTGACTTTTAGTCTTATGGTACTTTTAATATGTACTTTAGTCTTATGGTACTTTTGCTGTCTGAAGCTATAGCTCAGAGGTTTACACATTTCCCTTGCATGCAGTGTTTTTGGGTTCAAAACCCCTATTAGTCATTAAAAAAATTGACATTTTATTGAGCCCTAGAAAATAGACAAATTCAAGTGATGTGTGACCCTGATGTCTGACTTTTCTCTTCTCACTAGTCAGCGCCGTATTGAATTTTAGCTTCATTGTACTTTTAATCTGCTCCATCATATAGATGAAGAAAATCTCACAGGCTGCTGTCTGAAGCTGTAGCTCAATGGTTTAGATGCTTGCCTTGCATGCAGTGTTCTTGGGTTCAAAACCCTAATCAGTCTTTAAAGAAAATGTACATTTTATTGAGCCCTAGAAAAGAGACTTTTAGGTTTACTGTGTATTAGTCTTTTGAATCACATAGCTAGAGTAAATCACTACCAAACAGTAGGTAGACCTGCTGGGCTGTCTGACTCTCATGCACTTACTAATGGACAAGAAAAAAATAGAGCTTTGATTTTTATTTTAACATAAAACATATGACAAAGAGTACTATAAGTAGTCCTTTTTTATTTTATTAAAGAGTGTATGGGCACCACTATAGTAAGGGGTGGCACTAATTTACTGTATCTTCATCTAATTATAGTTGACTTGTCACTAGTCAGCATCGCATAGAATTTTAGCTTCATTGTACTTTTAATCTTCTCCATCATATAGATAAAGAAAATCCTTCAGTTTACTGTCTGAAGCTATAACTCAGTGGTTTAGATGTTTGCCTTGCATGCTGTGTTTTTGGGTTCAAAACCCCTGTTAGTCTTTAAAAAAAAAAAAGACATTTTATTGAGCCCTAGAAAATAGATGGAGCAGATTAAAAGTACAATGAAGCTAAAATTCAATGCGACGCTGACTATTGAGAAGAGAAAAGTCAGACATCAGGGTCACACATCACTTGAATTTGTCTATTTTCTAGGGCTCAACAAAATGTAATTTTTTTTAAAGACTAATAGGGTTTTTGTACCCAAAAACACTGCATGCAAGGCAAACGTCTAAATCACTGAGCTATAGCTTTAGACAGAAAAGTCAGACATTAGGGTCACACATTGCTTGAATTTGTCTCTTTTCTAGGGCTCAATAAAATGTCTTTTTTTTTAAAGACTGAAGGGGGTTTTGAACTCAAGAACACTGCATGCAAGGCAAGCATCTAAGCTTCAAACAGCAAACTGAAGACAATAAGTCAAACTCAGATGTCAAATATCAAAGTCAGGGTCAGATGTCAGAGTCGGGGTCAGGTGTCACACTGCCATTATTCTGATACTTGACTATGATATCTGACCATGTCCTAAAATGAACACTGTACTTATATATGGCAGTGATCAGTCATTCATCAATGTCTGCAGCACATCTTTCCAAACAGGGTATAGTACTGATAATACACAAACTGTTTGTATAAGGTAGGGTACAAAGCCTTTTAATCAGTATCCGCTATGGCTAGGCTTAGGCACATGTTAGGGTGCCCTCACAAGTGGCTGAACTTTCCGCAATAAAATCTGCAGGTGCACATTTTACAAGCTGTAGTTTATGTTGCATATTTTGTTTCAGTTTTTTCCGCAACGGGATAGGATGGGGATTTTATTTGTGAATTATGTTGCGGATTTCTGTGCAGATTACACTTCCATTGAAATTAATGGAGACATTCAGTTACATGAAATTTGCAGCTTAACATTATGTGCATTCTGTTCCACTGCAGAATTAATATTCCGCAGCACAACAGAACGCAGGTATTGCACTTCATCACGAATACCGTAGATTATGTTGCAGAAAATTCAGCAGCATGTGAGGTCATCCGTAAAGGACCTTTCACACATAACAGCTGTTGAACGTCAATCTAAATTGGTGTATCTAGATGTACAATTGATCTACCAAAAGGTGATTACATTGAGAATATTTTACTAAACTGGACAAAAATTTTTCCAATTCTAGAAAAGTATGTCTGTTATGTAGAGTTTTACGGTGCATTTTATTCAGTGACCCCTTTCTATTGGAAGCACAGTAAGGTATTATGAGTTAATCAGTATACTCTATCCAAACTTATACAATATTTGTTGATTGGTAAGGTTTTTGAGTGCTTGTCTTTCTTGTGCAGATTATATGAGGAGTATATCATTGCCTGTGCCAGTGATGATGGAAGATGCAAGTAGTAGTAGTGAATATGGATCAGTATCACCAGATACAGACCTGAGATCAGAACCTTTCACCTTTACATCAAGAACTAAATCTTGTGTTGAAAGAGAGGAGAAAGTCAAAAGAGGTTTTTTCCTTGGGTGAGTTTTTGTTTCCAGTGTTTTTGACTTTGCGATTTGATTTCCCACTCCTCAATTTTTTTTATATTCTTGAGAAGTGTTATGTTTTTGTTAAAAGTTACAACAAAACCCAAAGTGACAGTCTGTGGATTTTTAGGAGGCCATATTTTCACAAAATCAAAAGTAACAGATTAAGTTTGGCAGTTATTTTTACTTCCCGAGCTATTGCCATTTTTGAGTTGTGCACATTATTTGCCAATGTGACAACTGAAAGTGCAGTAATATTGGTTGTCACTTTTGATCTAGGGCCCATTTACATCAGCAGATTGGGATAATTATATGATTGCTTTTTTCTGATAATTTCCACATTAAATGTGTCACCGATCAGATAAGAAACAAGCTTGTTTGTTGGGTGGTCTGTCTTTTCTATGCATTAAATCATCCTTTGCCAGCAGCACATTGTTTAGTGTGTAAAAAGGGATCTGCTGCCGATAAACAATGAATCTGTATGGGGATGAATAATCGTATTCGCGATCGTTCATCCCCATACAGAGGTTATGATTGCTGAATACGAATGCAGTTTTAACCCCTTAAGGACACATCGGTACGGCATGTTTTCAGAGTCCTTAAGGACACATGACGTACCGGTACGTCATGTGTTGTTCCGATCACTGCCGCCCGGCCGGCTGTGACCGGAACAAAGTGCCTGCTCAAATCATTGAGCAGGCACCTCGGCTAAATGCGCGGGGGGGTCCCGTGACCCCCCCCATGTCGGCGATCGCAACAAACCGCAGGTCAATTCAGACCTGCGGTTTGTTGCACTTTCTGCAGTTTCTGATCCCCGCTGTCCCTGACCGTGGGGATCAGAAACTTTAGTATTTCTAAAGTACATATGTTTCAACTCCCCCCCCCCCCTGCACCCCTGAATGATTTTATCCCGGTGGGAGGTGCAGGGGGGGTGTTGCGGGCGGTGCGGCAGGCGGGATCGCGATCCCCCGCCCGCCTCCCATGAAAAATCGTTGGTGTACAGTGGGTATACCAGGGTGTCAGCACATTTCTGACACCCTGGTATAAACGGCTGACATCTGTGATGCGATGTCAGCCGTTTAACCCTTTCCATACCGCGGTCCGTACGGACCGCTGTATGGAAAAGGTTAACAGCTCAGGGAGCTCCCTCCCTCTCCCATCGGGGGGTTGCTGTGCCTTTGCAGCCCCCCGATGGAGAGGGAGAGAACCCCCCTCCTTACCCTTCCCCGTCTGCGCAGTTCTAAACAAATCAGAGCAGACGGGGAAGGTTCCCATGGCAACAGGACGCTGTCTCAGGCATCCTGCTGTCCATGGTGCTGAACAGATCTGTGCTAAAGGCATAGATCTGTTCAGACAAAGTGTAAGTAAAATACAGTACAGTACACTATATATTGTACTGTACTGTATTATACAGACATCAGACCCACTGGATCTTCAAGAACCAAGTGGGTCTGGGTAAAAAAAAAGTGAAAAAAAAGGTAAAAATCAAAAAACACTTATCACTGATTAAAAATGAAAAAAATAAAATTCCCTACACATGTTTGGTATCGCCGCGTCCGTAACGACCTGATCTATAAAACGGTCATGTTACTTTACCCGAACGGTGAACGCCATAAAAATAAAAAATAAAAAACTATGATGAAATTGAAATTTTGCCCACCTTACTTCCCAAAAAAGGTAATAAAAGTGATCAAAAAAGTCGCATGTATGCCAAAATTGTAACAATCAAACCGTCATCTCATCCCGCAAAAATCATACCCTACCCAAGATAATCGCCCAAAAACTGAAAAAACTATGGCTCTTAGACTATGGAAACACTAAAACATAAAGGTATACATATTAGGTATCGCCGCGTCCGTATCGACCGGATCTATAAAAATATCACATGACCGAACCCCTCAGGTGACCGCCGTAAATTTTTTTAAATGAAAACGGTGTAAAAAAAAGCCATTTTTTGTCATCTTACGTCACAAAAAGTGTAATAGCAAGCGTTTAAAAAAATCATATGCACCCCAAAATAGTGCCAATCAAACCATCATCTCATTCCGCAAAAAATGAGACCCTACTTAAGATAATCGCCCAAAAACTGAAAAAACTATGGCTCTTAGATTATGGAGACACTAAAACTTTTTTTGTTTTAAAAATGAAATCATTGTGTAAAACTTACATAAATAAAAAAAATTGTATACATATTAGGTATCGCCGTGTCCGTGACAACCTGCTCTATAAAATTACCACATGATCTAACCTGTCAGATGAATGTTGTAAGTAACAAAAAAAAACGGTGCCAAAAAAGCTATTTCTTGTTACCTTGCCGCACAAAAAGTGTAATATAGAGCAACCAAAAATCATATGTACCCTAAACTAGTACCAACAAAACTGCCACCCTATCCCGTAGTTTCTAAAATGGGGTCACTTTTTTGGAGTTTCTACTCTAGGGGTGCAGCAGGGGGGCTTCAAATGGGACATGGTGTCATAAAACCAGTCCAGCAAAACCTGCCTTCCAAAAACCGTATGGCATTCCTTTCCTTCTGCGCCCTGCCGTGTGCCCATACAGCGGTTTACGACCACATATGGGGTGTTTCTGTAAACTACAGAATCAGGGCCATAAATAATGAGTTTTGTTTGGCTGTTAACCCTTGCTTTGTAACTGGAAAAAATATATTAAAATGGAAAATCTGCCAAAAAAGTGAAATTTTGAAATTGTATCTCTATTTTCCATTAAATCTTGTGCAACACCTAAAGGGTTAACAAAGTTAGTAAAATCAGTTTTGAATACCTTGAGGTGTGTAGTTTCTTAGATGGGGTCACTTTTATGGAGTTTCTACTCTAGGGGTGCATCAGGGGGGCTTCAAATGGGACATGGTGTCAAAAAATCAGTCCAGCAAAATTTCACTCTACGCCCCGCTGTGTGGCCGTACAGTAGTTTACGGCCACATATGGGGTGTTTCTGTAAACGGCAGAGTCAGGGCAATAAAGATACAGTCTTGATTGGCTGTTAACCCTTGCTTTGTTAGTGGAAAAAATGGGTTAAAATGGAAAATTAGGCAAAAAAATGAAATTCTCAAATTTCATCCCCATTTGCCACTAACTCTTGTGCAACACTTAAAGAGTTAACGACGTTTCTAAAATCAGTTTTGAATACCTTGAGGGGTGTAGTTTATAGAATGGGGTCATTTTTGGGCGGTTTCTATTATGTAAGCCTCGCAAAGTGACTTCAGACCTGAACTGGTCCCTAAAAATTGGGTTTTTGTAAATTTCTGAAAAATTTCAAGATTTGCTTCTAAAATCTAAGCCTTGTAACATCCCCAAAAAATAAAATATCATTCCCAAAATAATTCAAACATGAAGTAGACATATGGGGAATGTAAAGTCATCACAATTTTTGGGGGTATTACTATGTATTACAGAAGTAGAGAAACTGAAACTTTGAAATTTGCTAATTTTTCCAAATTTTTGGTAAATTAGGTATTTCTTTATGCAAAAAAAAAGGTTATTTTTGACTTCATTTTACCAGTGTCATGAAGTACAATATGTGATGAAAAAACAATCTCAGAATGACCTAGATAAGTCAAAGCGTTTTAAAGTTATCAGCACTTAAAGTGACACTGGTCAGATTTTAAAAAAATGGCCTGGTCCTTAAGGTGAAATAAGGCTGTGTCCTTAAGGGGTTAACTAGGGAACAAAACTAATGTTTCAACACTCACCACGTTAAGGGCCCTTTACACGGGCTGAGAATCCGCCAGATAATCACTGAGTGTTCATAGCAACACTGGTTAGCGATTATTTGGTGGTATAAAAGTGTCACTAATTACCCGACGAACGAGCGTTTCGCTGACGCCTAAATCGTTGCTTGCCAGCAGCAGATTGTGCTCTCTTAACACGCTCTGCTGCCGGCAAACAAGAAGTCTGTATGGGGGAGAAGAATGGCATTAGCCATTGCTCCTCCCCATACTGTGGAGGAGATGACTACATGTAAATGCAGCGGTCTACTTCACTGACGAATACTTCTTTCCTGACAATCATCTGCTGAATTGTCCCATCTAAAGTGACCTTTACTGATAGAAATTGCTGACAAAATGACAGTTTACCATAAGTGTTTGAGAAGCAAAGAAAAAACAAAATAGTTGCGCTTCGTGCTGTCATGTGAACTGAAACAAGACATAAAATGCAAATATCTTCAAAGGGAATTTGTTCCAGTGACCTACCTATCGAAATATTTGCATAGACACATAGCTGTGGTTCATCTGGTTAAAACTCAGTTTTTCTTTTGTTAATCTGATTCTCCATTGCCGAGATATGATACTTTTTCTAAATATGCAAATGAGGCCTTTGGTGCAATGAGGGTAACATAGTAACATAGTACATAAGGCCGAAAAAAGACATTTGTCCATCCAGTTCAGCCTGTCATCCTGCAAGTTGATCCAGAGGAAGGCAAAAAAAAAACTGTGAGGTAGAAGCCAATTTTCCTCACTTTAGGGGTATAAAAAATTCCTTCCCGACTCCAATCAGGCAACCAGAATAACTCCCTGGATCAACGACCCCTCTCTAGTAGCTATAGCCTGTAATATTATTACACTCCAGAAATACATCCAGGCCCCTCTTGAATTCTTTTATTGTACTCCCCATCACCACCTCCTCAGGCAGAGAGTTCCATAGTCTCACTGCTCTTACCGTAGAGAATCCTCTTCTATGTTTGTGTACAAACCTTCTTTCCTCCAGGCGCAGAGGATGTCCCCTCGTCACAGTCCTGTGGATAAATAGATGATGGGATAGATCTCTGTACTGACCCCTGATATATTTATACATAGTAATTAGATCTCCCCTCAGTCATCTTTTTTCTAACGTGAATAACCCTAATTTTGATAATCTTTCAGGGTACTGTAGTTGCCCCATTCCAGTTATTACTTTAGTTGCCCTCCTCTGGACCCTCTCAAGCTCTGCTATGTCTGCCTTGTTTACTGGAGCCCAGAACTGTACACAGTACTCCATGCTGTCACCAATATTTTTGTTGCACCCAAGCTCTGCTTCTTTCGGTGGTCAGCCCCTCCCTCGCTACTTTGCCACTGCCTGGCCCTATCAATGAAAGCAGCCAGGGAGAGGCTGGCCACAAAAAGGAGCAAGGCTTGGGTGCAACAAGAGCAATGGTGATGCTCTCATTGCACCAAAGGCCTAATTTGCATATTAAGAAAAAGTATCATAACTCAGGAACAGAGCCTCAGATCAGCAAAAGAGAACAGCTTTTTAATCAGGTGAACCACAGCTATGTGTCTATAAAAACACATTCCATTTAAGTAAATGAAATCTTTTTACCAAACTCAGGCCACTGCTGTAATATGTAGAAGCACTTAAATGGGTTGTCTGCTTTTTACTATTGATGACCTATTCTCTGGATAGGTCATCAATATCAGATTGGCGGGGGTCCAGCTCTCGGCTGCTGATCAGCTGTTTAAAGAGCAGGCAGCTCTCCTACGAGCACTGCCTTCCCTGCTGTTTACATCCTGCTTGCCGCAGCAAATGCTGTCGTGTAATTACAAGTATGGCGTCCCCATTCACTTCTATGTAGTATTTACTTAAACAGACAGAGCTGTCCTATAGAAGTGAATGGGGACGCCATACTTTTACACCTGGTCACCACTTGAATTGATGTGGCAAGCAGGTAAAAAGATCAGAGAACGCAGTGCTCGTATGTGCACTGCCTTCTCTTCAAACAGCTGAGGATAGGTCATCAATAGTAAAAAGCGGACAACCCCTTTAAAGGGCAGTAATCTCAAACCAGCAATACCAAAATAGTGAGCGAGTGAAGGGACCATATCTGAGATGTCCATGTTTCTGTATTTTTGTATTTATTTCCCCCATGAATAACATTAAGTTATTAATATTAGAATTCCAGATGAACTTTTTGAAGATCACAGTGCTCCTCCCTCACCGGAGGAAAGAGATTCTGGATTCTTCATGTTGAAGAAGGACAGTGAACGAAGAGCTACACTGCATCGCATACTGACTGAAGATCAAGACACTGTTGTGAAAAACCTGATGAAAGCTCTTGATCAGGTAACTTGATGAATAGTTACTCCAATGAGTCCACATCTTCTTGAGATTTACATAAGAGCTAAGGAAACTTTGGCCATGGAGTGTTTGTAAGTTGTGAAGTTCTCATAAGACTAAGGTATTAATCACACACACAACTTTTTACTCTAGGTATCCAGCAGCAATAGTTCCCAATATGTTCCCTCTCTGTCTTTTTTATCTTGCCTTCAGCAAAAAGCATCTGTTGTGTGGTGTTTCTCCCTGTAATTTGTTATCAATTATCCTGATCCTCTAAATATATCATTAGACAGCAGAGATCATGTTATCTACAGAACCCTTTGAGTCTGTTTGTGCTACACTGTACTAAAAATGAAAAAAAAAAAAAATCTGTTTTAGGGAACAGAAGAAACCAAATTAAAGTGGGAACATGTTACAACCCTAGTTACAAGCTTACGAGACTTTGTGAGATCCACTGACCGGAAGATAATTGCTTCTACTCTTTCAAAACTCAAACTGGAGCTTGACTTTGACAGTCACGCCATTAGTCAAGTCCAAGTGGTGCTGTTTGGTTTCCAAGATGCGGTGAGTGGAAATATATTGATCATTGAGCTGATTCACTTAGAAATCCAAGGATAACACTTAATTCATAACTAGTACTAGGGTTTTCAGAGATCAGGATATTGATTGCCAGATGTAAGCAATGAACAGACCTCAGGTACTATTAAACCAGCAGATGTCATACAGATCACAATAAACGATCAAAGATTTCGCAATTCATTAACTATGTAAATTATATAAAAGTTTGTACTTGTGGTTGTTAATCGTTTGCTTTTAGATCATTCCTTGTTATTACATGTAAAGATCGGTGACAGATGCTTAGTCAAATGGCATGTATGAGATTGTTACCGATAGACGACTCTATGTTACACGAACGGATCAATTAATGAGGAGTGATAATTTTTTAACACGATGGACGATAATTGAGCAATTTGTCGCTAGTCTTTGAATCGTTCATACTTATTACATCATACGATTCTAATTAATTTTCGCTTGCATGCACGGGAATCTGTACGATATTCACTCCGTGTAATAGGGCCCTTACACAGCCCTTTCAAACAGATTATCAGGACATCAGTATTCTGATCCTGGAAAACTACTTTAACTATGTTTTCCATAGAGGTTATTTCATGGTCAGAAACAATAAAAAAAAAAAAACAGTCATTAGGCTACTTTCACACTGGCGGTTCTGGGTCCGCTTGTGAGATCCGTTTCAGGGATCTCATAAGCGGCCCAAAACGGATCAGTTCAGCCCCAATGCATTCTGAATGGATAAGGATCCGTTCAGAATGCATCAGTTTGGCTCCATTCAGCCTCCATTCCGCTCTGGAGGCGGACACCAAAACGCTGCTTGCAGCATTTTGGTGTCCGCCTGAAGATGCAGAGCCAAACGGATCCGTCCTGACTTACAATGTAAGTCAATGGGGACGGATCCGTTTTCACTGACGCAATATGGTGCAATTGAAAACGGATCCGCCTCCCATTGACTTTCAGTGTAAGTCAAAACGGATCCGTTTGCATTATCATGAACAAAAAAAAATATTATTATTTTTATTTATTTTTTGTTCATGGTAATGCAAACGGATCAGTTTTGAACGGATACCAGTGTTTGCATTATAGGTGCGGATCTGTCTGTGCAGATAACAGATGGATCCGCACCTAAACGCAGGTGTGAAAGTAGCCTTACTCTGCTCCACCGATCTCCTGCTTGTAGCCTGCTGATAGTCTGCACTGACATCATGCTGTTCCTTCTGTGCCATGTGTACCAGTAATTGTTCAACTAATGGAGCTGTATTAGGTCATTTTACAGTATGTAATGAGATTTTGTAGGCTTTCTATTTGTCAAATTTATTATGTAAACTGTCTACCAACCAATTTTACATACATATTGTCAGCTTTGCGTAGATGTGAAGGATCAGTATAATGGTTTTCTGTGTAACCAGGTCAACAAAGTTCTTCGCAATCATCACATCAAGCCCCACTGGATGTTTGCTCTCGACAGTATCATTAGAAAGGCAGTGCAAACCGCCATCACCACATTAGTACCAGGTAATCCAGATCTCTACTCACAAAGTTCTGTTGTGCTCTATTTTATTATGTGACTGCTCTGCCAACCTTTGTACATGTGTGTGTGAATTTGTGGGCTTAAAGAGAACCAGTCAGCCCTCCAGATGTGTTTTAGTAAATAGAGTACTCACATTCTTCATTAGAATAAATCAGAAGCAACTTTTCTCAAAACCTTGCATTGTGTTGTTCCTTTATTATTACTCTTAGAAATGAATCAATAAATTGATAAATGGGTTTACCAGTTGGGGATGTGTTCTGTAAAAAAACAGATGTCCTGGCCACCCCGACCCAGGTTTCGCCACACTTTTTGAAAGCCCTTGAAAAAGCATGACGAAACCTGGGTCGGCTTGCCAGGACACCTGGTTTTATTACATATGTGTTTTATATAATATCCTGTAAGTGTAATAAATATCCTTGGCTGAAGCTAGTGTTGCAGTACTTCATTATCTTGGATCTTTTCTGGTTTGTCTCTGAGATGGATTAGAGGAGAAGGAAACTAGGAGAGAGCGAGGCAACGCGGCCAGCTTGCAGTGATTGTCTGTGTGCTCGTGTGGAGAGGAGGGACTTGGTCTTCCCAGCTGCTTTGGATTTCTAGTTCGGGATATCAGCAGCGCGAATCTAAATATCTAAACTTGCTCTTACACTGACCAATCCTGATAGTGTAGGGATATAAGCCTTTGACCAGAGGAATGTTCACACCCTGTTGTCAATGTATTCATAAATATTCAGGAGGAATAACATGGGAATAGCACAGTGTAGAGTTATTATAAAAGATGCTGCATCAATTATGCAGTAAAACAGACAAGTTGTTAGGCTGGTGGCTCATGTCCACTGCTGTCCCGGACAAGCACAGGCATCTCTTCACTATGCCTGTATGTATTGGGACTAGTGCTCAGTGAACTTCCTTTCAGCACTGCGAGAGTTCATCCTTTTCCTCCTGCCCCTGTCCAGGAGCTAATTAATTTGCTGATCAGCCTCCCTAGTTAGCTGGGCATTAGATCCACCTCCTTGCCTGAGCTTTGATGTTTTCTAGTTGCTAGTAACCAGCAAAGGTGATCTCATGTACCGTACCTTGTCTGTCTACCGATTCTGCTCCTTGCCACATGCCCCGACCTCAGAATTGTGGAGGCGAAGTCCAGATCCCTGTATAGGGATTAAAGGGTGAATACCAGGGAACTGCCAGGACAATGCCCTTAGGTTTACCCCATAGTCAAACTGGTTAGTTGTAACAGTGGGTCCACCCCAACTGTCTGTTACACAATTCAGGAGTGATCACAGGTCCGGTGATGTGTTCTATGTAAAGAGGTTTTCCAGGAGTTTAATATAGATGACGTATCCTGAGGATAGGTCATCAAAATCATATTAGTGGGGGTCCAGCTCCCGACACCATTGCCAATCAAATGTTTGAGGAGGCTACGGCCACCTCACAGCTTACCAAACATAGCATTGTCCATTTTATAGGGGCTGTGCTTGGTATTTCAGCTCAGCCCCATTTACTTGAGTGTGACTGAGCTGCACCTTGGCCACGTGACTGATGAATGTGACCTCAGTGGCCTAGGAAGAGGCCACAGCATTCACCAGAGCTCCGTGGCCTCTTCAAACAGCGGATCGGCAGATGTGCCAGGAGTTGGACCTATCTTGAGGACAGGTCATCGATATTAAAATCTTGGGCTAACACTTTAATGTACAGTCGTGGACAAAAGTTTTGAGAATGACACAAATATTAGTTTTCACAAAGTTTGCTGCTAAACTGCTTTTAGATCTTTGTTTCAGTTGTTTCTGTGATGTAGTGAAATATAATTACACGCACTTCATACGTTTCAAAGGCTTTTATCGACAATTACATGACATTTATGCAAAGAGTCAGTATTTGCAGTGTTGGCCCTTCTTTTTCAGGACCTCTGCAATTCGACTGGGCATGCTCTCAATCAACTTCTGGGCCAATTCCTGACTGATAGCAACCCATTCTTTCATAATCACTTCTTGGAGTTTGTCAGAATTAGTGGGTTTTTGTTTGTCCACCCGCCTCTTGAGGATTGACCACAAGTTCTCAATGGGATTAAGATCTGGGGAGATTCCAGGCCATGGACCCAAAATGTCAATGTTTTGGTCCCCGAGCCACTTAGTTATCACTTTTGCCTTATGGCACGGTGCTCCATCGTGCTGGAAAATGCATTGTTCTTCACCAAACTGTTGTTGGATTGTTGGAAGAAGTTGCTGTTGGAGGGTGTTTTGGTACCATTCTTTATTCATGGCTGTGTTTTTGGGCAAAATTGTGAGTGAGCCCACTCCCTTGGATGAGAAGCAACCCCACACATGAATGGTCTCAGGATGCTTTATGGTTGGCATGACACAGGACTGATGGTAGCACTCACCTTTTCTTCTCCGGACAAGCCTTTTTCCAGATGCCCCAAACAATTGGAAAGAGGCTTCATCAGAGAATATGACTTTGCCCCAGTCCTCAGCAGTCCATTCACCATACTTTCTGCAGAAGATCAATCTGTCCCTGATGTTTTTTTTTGAGAGAAGTGGCTTCTTTGCTCGCCTTCTTGACACCAGGCTATCTTCCAAAAGTCTTCGCCTCACTGTGCGTGCAGATGCGCTCACACCTGCCTGCTGCCATTCCTGAGCAAGCTCTGCACTGGTGGCACTCCGATCCCGCAGCTGAATCCTCTTTAGGAGACGATCCTGGCGCTTGCTGGACTTTCTTGGACGCCCTGAAGCCTTCTTAACAAGAATTGAACCTCTTTCCTTGAAGTTCTTGATGATCCTATAAATTGTTGATTGAGGTGCAATCTTAGTAGCCACAATATCCTTGCCTGTGAAGCCATTTTTATGCAACGCAATGATGGCTGCACGCGTTTCTTTGCAGGTCACCATGGTTAACAATGGAAGAACAATGATTTCAAGCATCACCCTCCTTTTAACATGTCAAGTCTGCCATTTTAACCCAATCAGCCCGACATAATGATCTCCAGCCTTGTGCTCGTCAACATTCTCACCTGAGTTAACAAGACGATTACTGAAATGATCTCAGCAGGTCCTTTAATGACAGCAATGAAATGCAGTGGAAAGGTTTTTTTGAGATTAAGTTAATTTTCATGGCAAAGAAGGAATATGCAATTCATCTGATCACTCTTCACAACATTCTGGAGTATATGCAAATTGCTATTATAAAAACTTAAGCAGCAACTTTTCCAATTTCCAATATTTATGTATTTCTCAAAACTTTTGGCCACGACTGTTTAGTGGCATATCTGTATGCAGATAATATGAACAGTAGAGCTTATCCATGTGAGCAGCTTTTAACAGTGGTGGTGCTTAGTTTTGCTTATTGTCATTTGCGTCCAGAGCAGTAGTAAGATATTTCTACCACCTATCTATAATGGTCCATAGATATGAGGTTTTTGTTGGTGCACCCCACCAAAGTCTTGCGCCTGTGCTAGCTAGCACACCTTCCCCGACACCTTCAAGAGGTTTTTACCGTTTCCCTACAGCGTTGTTACCTTTCTCACTTTACCCCTCAACATTAGCGGCATTAGTCTGAAGAAGGCCATTTGGCCAAAACGTCATGATATTACAGCCGCAGAACTAATAGAATAAACTATGATTGAATTGCATCTACACACCTTGTGCTTAAGTCTAATTTACATGTTACCTATACTATAACTCATATCTTTCCTTGACTTTAGAACTGCGGCCACATTTTAGCATCACTTCTGAAAGTGACCCAGCAGACCAAGATGACCTCGAGGTGGAGGAAGACCCTAATGCCCTACCTACACAACAGACCAGTGAGGTGGCTAGTGCAGTGACTGACGATAATGTGCATACATCTGGAGTAAGCACCCTCAGTTCCACTGTGTCGCATGACTCTCAGAATGCTCAACGATCGCTTAGTATGCAACTGGGGAGACTAAAAATTGTGTCCAACAGGTAAGCAAGCTGTCTGCAATAAGATCTTATATATGGAGCCTTTCAAGATCTGTTATTTTATTCACATTTGAAACAAATTATTGAAAACTAATGTCTATATGATATGATCTGTTGATGTAGGCTTCTAGAGGAACTGCTACAGAAAGAGAAGGAATTCCAAGTATTAATACGTCAGGCTATTGAAGAAAAGGACCAAGAAATCAAACGGCTTCAGGAACGCTCAAAGCCAATAAGTAAGATGTGGTATAAATACAGAGGGCAGATTTATCATGCCGTTACTCCAGAATTTTGACTTTAAAAGGTTGCAAAATAGGGCTTTTGTAACTTTTTGCACTCTGTTGCGCAAAAATTTGTGACTTTTTGCTGTTTTACACCACACACTCCAGTTTTGAAATATTTATGTGATGTACACTGTATACATTTAACAAGTGTAGTCTATGGGCATGAATTGGATTGGGTCTGCATTGTCAATTGTGCATCCTTTTTAAGGTCCCCATGCGTAACTATACTTTAGAAAAATGGAATATAAGAACCAATTGTTCAAATCTTAACCCCTTAGTGACCAGCCTGTTTTGGGCCTTACTGACCAAGCGTTTGTCTTCCTTTTTTCATCGTCGCGTTCCAAAAGCTATAACTTTTTTTTTTTTTTTTCGCCTATATAGCTTTATGAGGGCTTGTTTTTTGTGAGACAAGTTGTAGTTTTTAATGGCGCCATTTTGGGGTACACATAACTTTCTGATTAACTTTTATTAACTCTTTCTGGGAGGGAGATGGGAAAAACAGCAATACTGCCACTGCGTTTTTAAGTTATAAATTTTACGGCGTTCATTTTTCGGTATAAATAACATAATATCTTTATTCCCTGGGTCAGTACTACTTTTTTGCAATAAACGTTGTTTTTGCATTGCCGCTTCCCAAGACCCATAACTTTTATATTTTTCTTCTTTCTATGGAGTTGTGCGAGGGCTTGATTTTTGCAGGATGACTTGTATTTTTCATTGGTATCATTTTGGAGTAAATGGCGCTTTTTGATTGCTTGTTTTTAGTTTTTTTCAGTGGCAACTAAGAATAAATTAGCAATTTTTTTCTTAAAATTTTTTTCTTTTTCACGGCGTTCACCGTAGGGGATAATTTATGTGATATTTATGTAGTCCGGGTCGTTACGGACACGTCAATACCAAACATGGGGGGAAATATTTTTTTTACCACTTATTAGTCCCACAAGAGGACTATATCAGACAGTGTTTTGTTTGCTTTTACAATGCAATGCATTATCCCTATAGTCCATTGCATTTTAATGGCAATGCTATCCTAACATTGACCAGAGAGGCACAGCCTGCTGGAAATTACTGAAGGCTGGTCTGGGGCCTACATCAGATCCCTGCCAGCCTTCACACACATCGGCACCCCGCAATCGCATTTGCGGGGTGCCGATGGGAGACAGAGGGAGTCTACTTAGTGACCGCCGTAAAAAAGCGTATGGGTGGTCACTAAGGGGTTAAGGGTCCTTTTTCTTTCTTGGACAGAGATATTCAGAAGATGCCTGCCCTTTTATCTGATTTTTTTTTTTCCCATTCAACATTATTTTAGAGCATTTTGATGTTTTATTAGTTCACAATATAAACAAGTAGTTTACAGCTCAGAAAATCATGTTTCAGTAAACTATATTTGCCATTCAGTGGTCACCAATTCATTTTGGAGGGTTTTATAAACTAGCAAAATGTATCAAATAAGTCTTGCAGATTCCATTTAGGAAGATTATTCTTTCAGACTCTGGATATGTGATTTTAAATGTAGTGAGGATAAAATCAACAAAACTTTGATCCGTTTTCTAACAAATTAATTTCTGGCACAGATATCCCCGGTATATCCGTGTCCCACATAAGAACCCCCAATACACCCAGTGAAGACCTAGAACTCATCCATTGGCTGCAGCAACATCAAGTAGATGAGGATACAATAAACAAGGTATGTGACACATCTGCTTGATCCACAACATAGAAAAATGTTCCAAGACAGGAGTTGTAAAATTGGCTATCAGAAGCTATTAAGCAGCACAGTCACAATCTGGTTTGATCAAGTACAGTATTTAACCACCTCAGCCCCCAGTGCTTAAACACCCTGAAAGACCAGGCCACTTTTTACACTTCTGACCTACACTACTTTCACGGTTTATTGCTCGGTCATGCAACTTACCACCCAAATGAATTTTACCTCCTTTTCTTCTCACTAATATAGCTTTCATTTGGTGGTATTTCATTGCTGCTGACATTTTTACTTTTTTTGTTATTAATCGAAATTTAACGATTTTTTTGCAAAAAAATGACATTTTTCACTTTCAGTTGTAAAATTTTGCAAAAAAAACGACATCCATATATAAATTTTGCTCTAAATTTATTGTTCTACATGTCTTTGATAAAAAAAAAAATGTTTGGGTAAAAAAAAAAATGGTTTGGGTAAAAGTTATAGCGTTTACAAACTATGGTACAAAAATGTGAATTTCCGCTTTTTGAAGCAGCTCTGACTTTCTGAGCACCTGTCATGTTTCCTGAGGTTCTACAATGCCCAGACAGTACAAACACCCCACAAATGACCCCATTTCGGAAAGTACACACCCTAAGGTATTCACTGATGGGCATAGTGAGTTCATAGAACTTTTTATTTTTTGTCACAAGTTAGCGGAAAATGATGATTTTTTTATTTATTTATTTTTTCTTACAAAGTCTCATATTCCACTAACTTGTGACAAAAAATAAAAACTTCCATGAACTCACTATGCCCATCACGAAATACCTTGGGGTCTCTTCTTTCCAAAATGGGGTCACTTGTGGGGTAGTTATACTGCCCTGGCATTCTAGGGGCCCAAATGTGTGGTAAGGAGTTTGAAATCAAATTCTGTAAAAAATGACGAGTGAAATCCGAAAGGTGCTCTTTGGAATGTGGGCCCCTTTGCCCACCTAGGCTGCAAAAAAGTGTCACACATCTGGTATCTCCGTATTCAGTAGAAGTTGGGGAATGTGTTTTGGGGTGTCATTTTACATATACCCATGCTGGGTGAGATAAATATCTTGGTCAAATGCCAACTTTTATAAAAAAATGGGAAAAGTTGTCTTTTGCCAAGATATTTCTCTCACCCAGCATGGGTATATGTAAAAAGACACCCCAAAACACATTCCCCAACTTCTCCTGAGTACGGCGATACCAGATGTGTGACACTTTTTTGCAGCCTAGATGCGCAAAGGGGCCCAAATTCCTTTTAGGAGGGCATTTTTAGACATTTGGATACCAGACTTCTTCTCACGCTTTGGGGCCCCTAGAATGCCAGGGCAGTATAAATACCCCACATGTGACCCCATTTTGGAAAGAAGACACCCCAAGGTATTCAATGAGGGGCATGGCGAGTTCATAGAAATTTTTTTTTTTTGGCACAAGTTAGCGGAAATTGATATTTTTTATTTTTTTCTCACAAAGTCTCCCGTTCCGCTAACTTGGGACAAAAATTTCAATCTTTCATGGACTCAATATGCCCCTCACGGAATACCTGGGGGTGTCTTCTTTCCGAAATGGGGTCACATGTGGGGTATTTATACTGCCCTGGCATTCTAGGGGCCCTAAAGCGTGAGAAGAAGTCTGGAATATAAATGTCTAAAAAATTTTACGCATTTGGATTCCGTGAGGGGTATGGTGAGTTCATGTGAGATTTAATTTTTTGTCACAAGTTAGTGGAATATGAGACTTTGTAAGAAAAAAAAATAATAATTCCGCTAACTTGGGCCAAAAAAATGTCTGAATGGAGCCTTACAGGGGGGTGATCAATGACAGGGGGGTGATCAATGACAGGGGGGTTGATCAATGACAGGGGGTTGATCAATGACAGGGGGGTGATCAATGACAGGGGGGTGATCAATGACAGGGGGGGTGATCAATGACAGGGGGGGTGATCAATGACAGGGGGGGTGATCAATGACAGGGGGGGTGATCAATGACAGGGGGGGTGATCAATGACAGGGGGGGTGATCAATGACAGGGGGGGTGATCAATGACAGGGGGGTGATCAATGACAGGGGGGTGATCAATGACAGGGGGGTGATCAATGACAGGGGGGTGATCAGGGAGTCTATATGGGGTGATAACCACAGTCATTGATCACGCCCGTGTAAGGCTTCATTCAGACGTCCGTATGCGTTTTGCGGATCCGATCCATCTATCAGTGGATCCGTAAAAATCATGCGGACGTCTGAATGGAGCTTTACAGGGGGGTGATCAATGACAGGGGGGTAATCAATGACAGGGGGGTGATCAGGGAGTCTATATGGGGTGATAACCACAGTCATTGATCATGCCCCTGTAAGGCTTCATTCAGACGTCCGGATGCGTTTTGCGGATCCGATCCATCTATCAGTGGATCCGTAAAAATCATGCGGACATCTGAATGGAGCTTTACAGGGGGTTGATCAATGACAGGGGGGTAATCAATGACAGGGGGGTGATCAGGGAGTCTATATGGGGTGATCAGGGAGTCTATATGGGGTGATCAGGGGCTAATAAGGGGTTAATAAGTGACGGGGGGGGGTGTAGTGTAGTGTAGTGGTGCTTGGTGCTACTTTACTGAGCTACCTGTGTCCTCTGGTGGTCGATCCAAACAAAGGGGACCACCAGAGGACCGGGTAGCAGGTATATTAGACGCTGTTATCAAAACAGCGTCTAATATACCTGTTAGGGGTTAAAAAAAACACATCTCCAGCCTGCCAGCGAACGATCGCCGCTGGCAGGCTGGAGATCAACTCTCTTACCTTCCGTTCCTGTGAGCGCGCGCGCCTGTGTGCGCGCGTTCACAGGAAATCTCGCGTCTCGCGAGATGACGCGTATATGCGTCCACTCGGAATGAATCAACCACCTCCAGGACGCGTCTGTGCGTACAGCGGTCCGGAGGTGGTTAAAGTGTAACTAAGTTTAAAAAAAAAAAAAAAAAAGTTCGCATAATTGCTGTTCTTCTTTGTACAATCATAACTGTGAAGGAGCAGGTTTTTTGTTGCTTCCCTAATGTTTCTTTCAGTTATATTATTCCCTGTGTCAGCTGCATTTCGGTCTGAAGCGGGGGCATCTCCTGTGGATTTTGCCAGCACTGTACTGCTGTGATGTCCTTTCCCTTACTTCCCACTATGTTTGTTTTCAGCTCTGGAGCACACAGAACAGATACGGAGGGATAAATCACACATACAGACACACAGGGGCTCCCATAATCTTCAGAAGCTGCGTAGAAGCAGGCATTTTACCAGGCTCAAGATCTTAGCTAGCTCTGACACTCCCCCATTTTTGTGAGCGGTCTTCTGTGTCTGTTACTACAGACCGATCTTGCCTGACAACAGGCAGTGGACTGCAAATGAGGTGGCCATGTCTTTACAGTTTATTTCAGATGGATGCAGGTATATTTTTTAAATGCAGTCATTTAGAAATTTGCTAGTTACACCATTCTCAACTAAATTAAATTAAATTGTGTGAAAGTACAGTGAATCTTTAATATTAAGCATTTAGGCTGTAGAACAAATGTCCTGTCTGGTTTTAAGAGGTGCCATAAGGTATAATATTTCTGTAAGAAGATGACTGCCCACACATGCCAACAGCATCCATATTCAGTGCATTTAGGGCAAATATAGTGTGATAGGGTATAAGTATCTGATTGCTGATCACTTGAACAGAAGGTCCTGTATACCTGTGTGAAAGGAGTGGCGGGTGAAGCATGAGTCTACTGGACACAGCTCTGCCCTCAGCATGCTGATGTCTAGCCCTATCAAGGGGTGGGAGGAGTGTGCAGAGCACAGGGGGTGTTACAAAGCAGTGTTTAAAGAGTTGAGCCCCACCTCCTGGTGCTCAAACTTCTCATTTGCATATGAATACAAACTGTTAATCAGCATGATGAGGCCTACCAGGTTTAATAGGGTTGATCCTGGTGACAGAGCTGCTTAAAAAGGTTTTCATATCTTATAAGGTAATGGCATATCACTAGGATTTGCTATCACTCTATGATCTGTGAGTGTCCTGAGAGTGAAGAAGCCACTTTGCTGGGTTACTGCTGCATCCTCTTCAGGGTCAGTTCTATGCACATCCACTGTGCATGGAACTGACCCTGTTTACTTGAATGGGGTCATTCTGGGAGTGCCACTGTTCGGGGGAAAAACAGTCAAGAGGACACGGCACTAAACCAGCTTTGTGGTCCTTCCATTCTCGGGATCAATGTGGATCTCATTGCTCTGGCCTCCAGTGATTGTAAAGTAAGGGCATATCTTAGTGATAACTTTATATGATGGGAATACCCCTTTATTACTTTTATTGTAACTGCTTTACGCCATAATTTAGCCATATTCATGATATCTAATAGTTCAAGTCTCCTGGTAATGTTTTCATTGAAAAGGTACTTAAAGAGGACCTTTCACCGATCCTGACATTGCGAACTAAGTATCATGACATATACAGCGGCGCCCAGGGATCTCACTGCACTTACTGTTATCCCTGGGCACCGCTCCGTTCTCCCGTTATGTCCTCCGGTATGTTCGGGGACTTGGTTATAGTAGGCGGAGTCTGCCCTTGTTCTGCTGGGCATCTCCTTCTCCTAGGCTGTAGCGCTGGCCAATCGCATTGCAGAGCTCACAGCCTGGGAGAAAAAAACCTCCCAGGCTGTGAGCTCTGCGCTGCGATTGGCCAGCACTGCAGCCTAGGAGAAGGAGACGCCCAGCAGAACAAGGGCTGACTCCGCCTACTATAACCAAGTCCCCGAACATACCGGAGGACATAACGGGAGAACGGAGCGGCGCCCAGGGATAACAGTAAGTGCAGTGAGATCCCCGGGCGCCGCTGCATATGTCATGATACTTAGTTCACAATGTCAGGATCGGTGAAAGGTCCTCTTTAACATTTTACAGTGATGGCCTATCCTTTAAGCCATCAGTTTAAAATCCTGAAAACCAGTTTAAAGTTGTCCTGTTAATGAGCAAATCATGTTCATTCTGTTTCAGTTTATGGCAGAAGACTATACACTGGAAGATATCCTGTGGCATGTTACACGAGATGATTTAAAATCCATGAATCTAAGGTAAATTGTACTACATCATTGCATGAGCTTCCCTGCTCCTGCTTTTCCTCCACTCTCTGAGGATCCCGATTGTAACCTTATTAGGGCTCGTTCACATGAGCGTATCCCTTGTGACAGAGGGATTGTGCAGTCTGGACTACAGAATCCCACGACATTATCATGATTGATAATTCTGTGTGCCTCTGCCTGACCTTTCTTCTACAGAATAAAACTGACAGCTTTATGTCAGTATGATCCTATTACAGAAAGGTCAGATCCAGGTGCTGGTTTCAAAAATGCAGAATGTTTAGTGACACAACCCCTTTCAGTTACTGTAACAGTTGGTTTTGAGGACTCCAAGCTGTCAAACGGTTGGGTATGTATACCCCCAGTTAATTTGCCCACATTGGTTGGCTGGATCTTCCAGCCAATTACGCACAGCAGATCAGCTAATTGAATGTCATTTGCAGTTTCTATTTCACACCATTGTATGAGGCCACTGTAACTGGAAGGACCACTTATATATGTCTAGTATTCATCACATGTTCAGTAATGTATTGTCACAAGCTTCTCCCTAGAATTGTCACACAATAGTGCTGCTTTTTTTTCCCCCAGTGTTCAACCCTTTATACCTAAACTCTACATAATGACTGTCTGTATCTTCACAGGGGAGGGACTCTATGTGCAATCTGGAAGGCTATTGTGGACTTCAGAGAGAAGCAGTCTTCTTGACATATGTCTTCCTGGAATTATCACCCAAACCAGAATTCCTGCTAGAGAGGCTGCTGCACTTTATCTCAGTGTTTGTTCACCAATGTGAAATAATTGTGAAGAACAAGAACAGGCTGCCCTTATGCCTACTGAAATCCGTCATAGGTTCATGGAAGGGACGCAAGATAATATTTTAAGCTGTACATACAGTTCTTCCATTCTACTGCAAAGTGTGACTGCAGGTTCCTTTTACCAATTAATTACAAAGGGAATCAAACTTTTTTTTATTTGTTTTAATTTGTCAGTTCTATGAAATGTGATCTGCTGGCAACGTCAATGTGAGTTCCAGTCTTTGTATGTATGTGTGTATATGTATATATATATATATATATATATATATATATACATACACACTCTTGTGTTGGTGGGATTGGGAATATTCTATTATAATGACATTTACCTTTTTTATTATTCTCCGTACTGTTTTTATTGACTGTTTTGACTGAAGAGGGAGCAGAATTATTAGTCTTTTATGTGTATTTGTTTTTTACTTCAACAATATCAAACTGTACCAGTTCAATATTCTGTATGTGCATTGAACAAAAGTCGGCTTGTTCTAAAGCTATTGTGACGTTAGTCCTACTAATAAACCTCTGACAAACAACACGGTTTTCTTTTCCATTTTTCATATACACAGGACAAAAAGCATTTAAAAAATAACAAAATTACATTTGTGCCCAGGTAGCGTGAACATGTAAAAGGTGTTGTAGCTATGAATTGTGTATAAACTTAGGGCACATACCTATCATGTATAAAGAGGGTACAGCTGTAAAAAGTGAAGTTATCAAATTGGATTCTGAGATTAGGAAAATGGGGAAGCTTTTTTTTTTTTTTTTTTGCTTGTTTCTACCCCATGATCTATGTGTAAATGTATGTACATTTTTGTCATGATGATTTTGCGCGTAACATACTGTACAGATCTGCTTTTGCAGCAATCGCCATGATTGGAGAATACATTGTTCAGTACCAGTAAACATGATCACAGCAGGGGGCGTGGCCTGACCAGGTATGTTAGCGGACGTGCGGCGCAGAGCTCCTGGCTGAGTCTCTTGCAAATCTGATTACCTGCTGATGTGGCGGGCAACTTAATATATAATCAAGTGGACGTGTTCCCCCTGCAAATTGCCATCTTTTTGCGGCGATATGACGAGCCAGAGGACCAAGGGGAAGAAGCGCGGTCTGCAAAACTCTCTGATGTAGCAGCACGGCTGGAGAAATATGTCCGCTCGTCGAATCCACCAGTGACCGCTCCGGATTCAGAGGGTGTCAAAGCGGTGGAACCTCTGGATGCTGCTGGAAGTGATGGCCCTGGTCCGGTGCCAGAAGCAGGGAAGGAGGTTAGTGCAGCACAGAGCAGAGGGACAAGTCCGGAAGCAGAGCCCACCATTAAAAATGTATATGCAGCGGTGGCACAGTGCAACATGGCGCTCACCTCATTAAACACTCACATGGGGGGCCTCAAAGAGGACATTCTGCCTAGGAGGCAAGTGAAGGAGAGTGTTGGCAAAATGGACGGCCGCGTCAGTGCTATGGAGGATCAAATGCCGCTAGTAAAAAGGGATCTACAGCGTGTAATACATAATGTCACACTGCTCATCTCTAAATCGGATGATATTGAAAACAGACTAAGGCGCAATAATGTCCGAATAATCGGTGTGCCTGAACATACAGAAGGAGCGGATGCTGTGACGTTGTTTGAGAAATGGCTTGCTGATAAAATTGGGAGAGAGAAATTGTCTCCGCTTTTTGCTATTGAGTGGGCTCACCGTGTACCACTCCGCCCACCACCACCAGGATTGCCGCCAAGGCCTCTTCTGATTAAAGTCCTGCGTTTTAGAGATCGAGATGCAAACCTGAAAGGAGCAAGATACTGTGCGGATCTTACTATAGATGGAAATCGTATCTCCCTGTCCAAAAGAGGAGAGCACACTTCCTAGACGTCAAGAAACAACCGAGAGCCCTACAACTTTCCTACTCAATGATATATCCTGCCAGACTGAGAGTGGTGGCGAAAGAGAAGACACATATGTTCGATACTCCGGAGGCGGCGTGTCAGTGGCTGGATATGCATGAGAAGGATCTACGCGGAAACACCTGAAAATGTGGCAGTATCTGAAGGGCGTCCAAATCATTGAGGACTGCAGGGACATATGTTGGTTCCTAAAATATATATCCTTGCTGAGTTAATGTTGCATGCAGGGGGAAAAGGGTTAATAGGGGAATGTCCTCACGTCCGGGGGCTCCTCTTCAATCCTTATCTTGGATGTTTTAATTTTGTTTTGCACTGTTGCGGGTTAAAATATCAAGGAAAGCTAGGGCCCATAGCCGAGTAGTACTATTGAGGCAGTTACATTGCTTGTCTTGGTAGTCTGTTCCTACATTACAGGTTCAGGTATTTTCTGTACCCCAGTTCCCTTGACGTAGAGGGATATGTCTAATCTGTGTTTTGGTTTATGCGGGGGGGGGGGGGTTTGGGGGGAACTTGAGACAGAGTATATGCTTAATATTGGGCCATCTAATGGCTCCCCAGGGGTGAGCTGCAGCAGGCAGCTGTTTTTATGATTGGTTTGATTATGGGTACCCTTAGGATCATTGCCTAGAAAGTAAGGGGAATGGGCCAGACTTCTAAATGTCATGCGATCTTCCATGCTTTGCAAACATACCAACCAGCAATCTTTTGCCTATCTGAAACGCATCTTACTTCTGACAAAACTCATCTGATACACAGAGCATGGATGGCGCATGAGTTTCACTCTACTTATTCCACCCATGCGCGTGGTGTTAGTATTTTAATACATAGATCTATTCCCTTTGTCGCTTGAGACACATGCATTGACAATAAGGGAAGATTTATATGTGTGGACTGCTCTATTTTTCATTTTAAGTTTATCCTGGTGGCAGTATACATTCCCCCACCATACTCCAGTGAGGTTCTGACAAAAATACTAGTGTTCAAAACCAAGTTTCCTAATATCCCCGTACTAATGATGGGAGACTTCAATATGTACATGGACAAGTCTCTGGATAAGTTCATTCCAGACGCTTGTGAGGTGGGCTCCTCACTCTCCTCGCTGGCTAGATTGATATCAGAGGTTGATATTTGTGATCTCTGGAGGGCTAAGCATCGGGAAAAAAGGCAATATTCTTGTTACTCTTCCTCACACAATTCATTGTCCAGAATTGATCTAGTGTTGGGATTCCTGTCCTTATTGGAACTGATCCAAGAGATCTCTTATCTCCCCCGGAGTGTATCTGACCACTCTCCCATTCTGGCACAGTTGGAATTAGGAAACTTGGGACAAAATTCAAGACCTATTTGGCGTCTGAACCCATTCTGGCTTCAGCTTGTGGAAACTGGCAGTACCATTTCTGATGGACTGGTAGAATTTTTCCATTCTAATATAGGAACTGCCACTACACAAATAGTATGGGATACAATGAAGGCGTATGTAAGAGGTGTCTATATCAAAAGCATTAGTGCCCACAAGACCAAAAGTAAGGGCTCTCTCTGTAGAGCTATCCAATAGAGGACTGACCACTGAATCCAAATATATAGCAACTCCAACACAGCAAAATGCAGCTAATTGGAAAGAGGCACAGGGGCTGTTAAAGGAACATTTAATAGAAAAAGCCAGAGATAAACGGTACTTTAGGACCCAGAGCTATTTTATAGAGGGTGACTGTGCCGGTCATTTATTAGCCACTATTATTAAAGCACAGTCTGGCCCCTCCTGTGTAACCTCTGTTAGGGATGTACAAGGGGATTTAATTACCGGAGATAAAGCTATACTGGGAGAATCACAGAGAGAATTACATAATAGAGAGAATTACCTGATAGGCATTTCCTTGCCCAATCTATCTATGGAGCATCAGGAGATGCTAGCTGGAGATATCTGGCTGGAGGAACTTGAGTTGGCGCTAAGATCTTTTCCTAATGAGAGGGCACCTGGGGGGGATGGCTTGCCTGAGGAATTTTACAAGAAGCACCAGGAGTTTCTACTCCCACACCTACTCCAATGTTTTTAAGGACTCATATCGGGCAGGTATTTTACCTAGTTCGATGAGGGAGGCGATTGTGGTAGTTCTTCCAAAACCAGGCAAGGATCCTACACAGGTAGACTCTTATCACCCTATCTCCCTGTTGACTGCGGATGTTAAAATACTGGCCAAGGTTCTAGCTAATAGATTTTTGACTGTTATTAATACTATCATTCGTGAAGACTAATCTGGCTTTATGCCTGGAAAACCCACATCCCTAAATCTTAGACGCCTGTTTCTGAATCTCCAGTTGGATAGGGAGGAAGGGGGAGGGCTGTAGGGCTGTGATCTCACAAGCTTTTGATAGCGTCGAGTGGGATTACTTTTGGGCAGTTCGGTCCAAAATGGGATTTGGCCCGATAATTATAAAATAGGTGCAACTGCTCTATAACCAACCTAGAGCTAGGATTAGAGTAAATGGAAGGATTTCTCCGGTGCTGGCACTGGAGAGGGGAACAAGGCAGGGCTGCCCATTGTCACCTCTCTTGTTTGCTATAGCTGTAGAACCATTGGCTTGCCTCCTTAGAACCACACCGATATTCCAGGGCCTCAGAAGAGGGGACTTGGAGGAGCATGCGTCGTTATATGCAGACAATATGCTGCTGTATGTAGGTGATTTGGTCTCATCCATACACCCTATTATATCACTCATCTCTGAATTTGGCAGGCAGTCTGGACGGCTTAATAACTGGAATAAGTCTGTGATACTCCCATTGTCTCCGGTTCCGCAAAATTTCTGTCTTGATCATACTAAACTTGGGGTAGTATCCTCATTTAAATATCTGGGCATCGACATCTCCATCAATCCCCATAGATATATACCCGATAATATGATGCCACTAGTAAGTTCAAATCTATATGTATGGTGTCCCCTTGAGTGTAATAACCTATACTTTAAATGGGTTGTCCAATATAATTGAAACACCAGTGGCATGAAATAGTGTGGTTTTTTTTTTGGTTGTTGTTTTTTTAAGTAACTCATCTTTTAAAACGCACTCCGTTCCAGTGCTCCTGTCGGTCCCTGCAGGCCCAGAAGCAATTAACAACTATGATTCAAGTCCCTTCTTGGAGAGACACAAAAAAAGTAAAAATAGTTGAAAATATAAAGAAAAGCTAAATGTTAAAATGCAAAAAAAAAACTTCTGATTAATAATATATAAAAATAAACATAATTGGTATGGTCATGTCCAAAATTGTCTTCAATATTACGTCATGTTATTCATCCCATATCGTAAATGGCATAAAAAAAATAATTCCTAAGCCAGAATTGCCCTTTTCCAGCTCCATCAACAGACAAAATAAAAAAATTATGGGTGTCAGAATATAGGCAGTAAAATATAACAAAAACAATATAATTTTGCTTTTATCGTACTGACCTGCAGAATTTGTATCACACTGTAAATACCATAAAAACAAAGCCCAAAGATCAGGGTGAATTGTATTTTCATATCCATCACACCCCACAAATTATTGTTTTCTCAGTTTCTTAATACATTATATGGAACATTAAATGGTGCCATTCCAAAACAACGCATCCTGCAAGTCCCTATGTATCTATGTCAATGAGAAAATAAGTTATGACTCCTTGCAGCTAGGGATCAAAGTAAAACTTTGCTTGATCCTTATATGGGTGTCCACTCCTTTACAAGTAATTGCCTATCCATAGGATAGGCCATCACTATTAGATCAGTAGGAGTCTGAAACCCTACACTCCTGACAATCAGCTGTTCTGCAATAGCTCCAGCACTGGAACTGCAAGGCGGATTGAACTGGTTACTGCAGCACTGCTTCCATGCACTTTAGTGGGAGCAGAGCTGTGATAAACAGCTATGTCCACTGCACAATGGACATTGCTGTGTAGTTTTGGTGCTGGAGCTACTGCAGAACAGCGAGGGTGTTAGATCCCCACTGATAGTGATGGCCTATCCTTGAGGGTAGACAATCATTTGTAAAGGAGTGGACAATCCCTTTAAGGGGTAAACATATACAATTTATTTTAAGTCAACGATGAAGGAACTTCCAAGGTATACGGTTTGTTGAGATGAAAAAAAAAATCTTTAGAGGGTTAAAGGGGTTGTCTTATTTCAGCAAGTGGCATGTATCATGTAGAGAAAGTTAATACAAGCCACTTACTAATGTATTGTGATTGTCCATATTGCCTCCTTGGCTTTTTCCATCACATCATACACTTCTCTTTTCCATGGGTATGACCACTCTGTAATCCAGCAGTGGTGGCTGTGCTTGCACACTATAGGAAAAAGCGCTGGCCTCTCTGGTGGCCGGGACCCTAGGAGTGCGCATAGACTGGCACTTTTTCCTATATTGTGCAAGCACGGTCACTACTGATGGATTGCAGGGTGGTTGTAAGCATACAAAAAAGCAGTGTATAATGTGATGGAAAATTGAATCCAGCCAGCAAAGGATGCAATATGGATAATAGAAATACATTAGTAAGGGCCTTGTATTAACTTTCTCTACAGGATAAATGTCGTTTGCTGAATAGAGACAACCCTTTTAAGAAGAACAGTCCATTCTACCTTACATTTAGATATTTTTTTACTGTAAAAGGATGGACAATAAGTGATGGATCATGTATGGGTTATATTGTCCTGAATAGGAGCTATGTACAAGTGTATAAAAAATTGGGGGGAAAAATCTTTGTGGAGTGAAATTGTAAAAAAATGAAACTCCCCTATGGCTTTTTGTTTTTAGAACTATCACTGTGAGCCAAAAAAATGACATAACAGCCTTATTCTGCGGATCAGTACAATTGCGGCAATACCACACTTACGGGTATATAGTTTTTATCATGTTTTACTGCTTAAAAAAAAAAAGCTTACTGTCATTTTTGGTCCTATAAGACGCAATTTTCTTTTCCCCCAAAGTGTGTGTGTGTGTGTGGGGGGGGGGGGTGATATTATGTCTTACGGGGAGAACACTAATGAGTGCTTCTATTATGGAAGCACTCCTTAGTACAGGAGGACCAGGGAGCGCTGAATGCATTGCTCCTCATGCAGGCTCTGTACTTACTGCTTCTTGGTCTTCCTCAGCCGCACAGCTTGAGGACATCGGCACTCAGAAATACCAGGAAGACCACTGGATCTCAAGAACAGCAGTGGTGTCCATAGCAGGAGATGTAAGTTTATTTATTGTTTTTCTCTGATCCGAGGTTTGATTCACATGGGGGACTTATTAACATGGAGGTCTGATTGGGGTGTCTTAGAAACAGTGGGGGTCTGAGTAACATTGGGGGTCTAAACTGAGGACTGATGAAAAATATATATTTTTTATTTTCTTCCTCTAAAACCTAGGTGTGTCTTATGGGCAGGTGCCTCTTACGGGGCGAAAAATGTGGTATATTATTATTAAAAATATTTGCATAGACTTTTAAGACTTTTGACCACCTTTTATAAAAAAAAAATTTAAGTTGAGGTGACCAAAAACAGCAAATAGGCAATTTTCATTTTTTTTCTGTTATGACATTCATCGCACATGAAAAATATATTTATATTAAAATAGCTATGGCCTCAGCAAGCAGAAGCTGCAGAGGCCCCAGTACTTCCCATAGCATGCCGCACATAAATAAAAAATCTAGGTGATAATGCAAATCTTCAATATTAGAAACCAATAGACTAATATTAACCTGTAAAACTTCCACTGTCAATAATCTGTAGTGCACACATTATACTAACTGATAGGACAAACCTGACATCGTATCTCTCTCTCTCCTTCATTAACCCACAAAGACTTGGACAGCTTATGAGCCCCTTATGTACCCTCTACTGTAAGTCTGACATCACTGCTTAGTAACACTTCTCTCATGATGTCATAACATCAAAAGATATCTGGCTAGACCTCCAATAGAACTAAATATGTAGAATGAATTCCTCATGACCAAGCAACAACAGCATAATTACTTACAGGGGTCGTCCCATGAAAACAATTTACACCCATCCACAGGACTGGAGATGTGTCTAATTGAAGGGGGTCTGCTGGCGCCCACGACGTTCAGTTGAACGGGGCCCTGTGTTTCCCATTTGAATGGAGAAGCATCAGCACTTAAAATATTCCAATATGAAAACTAGATTTTCAAACCATTTTGTGGGCAATATGCATCTGCGTTATCGCTGTGCTGAAAAGAAACAAAAAAGGGAAAAAAAGCTATTTCACATTTTTTTTATATGATGGGATCTTGCTTTGCAGCTCTTATGACAAAGAAGAAAGGTCTTTACGTGGAAGATCGGTACGGAATATGGAAACCAAGGAGGCAGAAAAAGTGCTCTGTCAGATGCTCAGGACTTTTATTCTCAGTCAACAGCATAGACGTAAAGTAATATGGACTGACCGAGTTCTGAAATGCTGCACACATATTTCGTGTGCCTAACTGGAGCTACACTTTGATGTCTTTGAAATCATTTACAGGCAAACAGCAGATGGCAGTGCAGACTAGTTTTTGATCCATAAGGCCTTTCAAGCCTCAAATGGCATTGGATATGGTGGAACAATGCTAATTTTAAGAGATAACAGTTTGGGACGTATAACAATTAAGTGGACAGGACTCTAAAAATGAGATGGCAACTGCTACATTCTTCCCTCATCATACTGAAGTGAAAGGAAGCTCTAAGTGAGCAGCAGTCTGCTTACATGAGATTTTCAAGCTCTCAGTGCAATCGGCATGGTAAAAACATTTTGTTCTACATTTTTGTGTGTGTAAAAGGTACCCACATATTGAATCTGGCCTCCTCGCTGACACAAAAAGTGCTTTAATTGTCAGCACCTTAAAGTGTAACTGCCATTTCACTACCAAAAATGAAATTCCTAACATATGTGATGCTGAAGGGAAGATATTCATGAAGCTGCATTTTTCAGCTAATTTTACCTTTCTGATGTGTGTATTCAGCCCTTAGCAACCATATTTCTCTGTGCCTGTATTTCAGCTTCTTCCTAAGATGGCCTCTGCTGCACTTCCTATGGTGATCTTTGCCCTTCCTTGAGGCCATCCTGTATTTCCCTCACTTCCCATATGCCCTTGCTCTCCTCACACAAACTAGCAGGACCAATCAGAACTCAGATAACTTCCCACGGTACCCAGAGCAGTGTGTATCCTCACATATAGCTAACCAGAGACAAACCCTGCAATTACATTAAATCAGTAAGCATTTCTTTTAACCTCTTAATAGACATGTGTCCCTCATTCTCTTCCAGACTGACAGGGAGGGGGGTGCTTTAGCTGCTTATATCTCTGGTTTGGTACCAGCTTTGGGCTTTGTATTGTCCAAGCTTTCAGACAATACCAGAATGACATAAATCTGTTCAGTACAGGGGAAGATATCAATGATAGAAATCGGGATGCTGTGAATGAAGGTGAAAGTGAAAGTAAAAGCAGATTTTACCTGCGATTATTCCCGACTATTTCTAACAGTGATTTCTCCTCTGTTGCTGGGACTAAAGTTGTCATTCCGGTCTTGTATGAAAGCCTGGACTGACCAGATATTTCTATCTGCTACCATTGAGAAGATATCACCATCTGAGGGTCCATTCACACGTCCGTGTGTGTTTTGCGGATCCGCAAAACACGGACACCAGCAATGTGCGTTCCGCATTTTGCAGACCGCGCATCGCTGGCACTTAATAGAAAATGCCTATTCTTGGTCGCAATTGCAGACAAGAATAGGACATGTTCTATTTTTTTTCAGGATCGGAATTGTGGAACTGGAAGTGCGGGTCCGCATTTCCGGATCCCAGCCGCACGTCGTGCTGCCCCATAGAAATGAATTGGTCCGCAATTCCGTTCCGCGAAATGCGGAACCGAATTGCGGACGTGTGATTGGAGCCTAAAGCAGCCCTCCCCACTCCACTTTCTGCCTCAGCCCAACTCCAGGCTTTTAGGGCTGAGCTCCTTCTCCCAGAGCTCATCCGTCTCTTGTTATAATACTGAGAAGATGGACTGCACATGGCAACGCTGTGAGATGAGAGCTGCTGAATAGGAAAGTAGCATGCATTTGTGGGAGTTATTAGCAGGTAAAGCTGAAAATGATCAAATTTTAAAGCACAAAAGCACTTATACAGCAAGGTGTACTATACCATTAGGCCTCTTTCAGACGGGCGAGATTTCCGCAGTGATTTTCACGCATCACTTGTGCGTTGCGTGAAAATAGCAGCATGCTCTATTTTGTGCGTTTTTCACGCAACACAGGCCCCATAGAAGTGAATGGGGCTGCGTGAAAATCGCAAGCAAGTGCGGATGCGGTGCGATTTTCACGCACGGTTGCTAGGAGACCATCGGGATGGGGACCCGATCATTATTATTTTCCCTTATAACATGGTTATAAGGGAAAATAATAGCATTCTTAATACAGAATGCTTAGTAAAATAAGGCTGGAGGGGTTAAAAAAATATATATAATAATAATAATTTAACTCACCTCATCCACTTGTTCGCGCAGCCCGGCTTCTCTTCTTTCTTCTTCTTTGAGGAAAAGGACCTGTGGTGACGTCACTGCGCTCATCACATGGTCCGTCACATGATCAATCACCATGGTGATGGATCATGTGATGAGCGCAGTGATGTCATCAAAGGTCCTTTACCCAGGTCCTGAAGAAAGAAGTCGGGCTGCGCGAACAAGTGGATGAGGTGAGTTAACCCCTTAAGGACACAGCCTTTTTACACCTTAGGACCAGGCCATTTTTTGAAAATCTGACCAGAGTCCCTTTAAGTGCTGATAACTTTAAAACGCTTTGACTTATCCAGGCCGTTCTGAGATTGTTTTTTCGTCACATATTGTACTTCATGACACTGGTAAAATGAAGTCAAAATAATTATTTTTTTTGCACCAAAAAATACCTAATTTAACAAAAAATTTGGAAAAATTTGCAAATTTCAAAGTTTCAGTTTCTCTACTTCTGTAATACATAGTAATACCCCCAAAAATTGTGATGACTTTACATTCCCCATATGTCTACTTCATGTTAGAATTGATTTGGGAATGATATTTTATTTTTTGGGGATGTTATAAGGCTTAGAAGTTTAGAAGCAAATCTTGAAATTTTTCAGAAATTTACAAAAACTCAATTTTTAGGGACCCGTTCAGGTCTCAAGTCACTTTGCGAGGCTTACATTATAGAAACCACCCAAAAATGACCCCATCTAAGAAACTACACCCCTCAAGGTATTCAAAACTGATTTTGCATACGTTGTTAACCCTTTAGGTGTTGCACAAGAGTTATTGGCAAATGGGGAGGAAATTTGAGAATTTCATTTTTTTGTCTAATTTTTCATTTTAACCCATTTTTTCCACTAACAAATCAAGGGTTAACAGCCAAACAAGACTGTATCTTTATTGCCCTGACTCTGCCGTTTACAGAAACACCCAATATGTGGCCGTAAACTACTGTACGGCCACACAGCGGGGCGTAGAGTGAAAGGTGCGCCGTATGGTTTTTGGAGGGCTGATTTTTATGGACTGGTTTATTTACACCATGTCCCATTTGAAGCCCCCTTGATGCACCCCTAGAGGAGAAACTCCCTAAAAGTGACCCCATCTAAGAAACTACACCCCTCAAGCTATTCAAAACTGATTTTACATACATCGTTAACCCTTTAGGTGTTGCACAGGAGTTATTGGCAAATGGCGATGAAATTTGAGAATTTCATTTTTTTGCCTAATTTTCCATTTTAACCCATTTTTTCCACTAACAAAGCAAGGGTTAACAGCCAAACAAGACTGTATCTTTATTGCCCTGACTCTGCTGTTTACAGAAACACCCCATATGTGGCCGTAAACTACTGTACGGGCACACAGCGGGGCGTAGAGTGAAAGGTGCGCCGTTTGGTTTTTGGAGGGCTGATTTTGCTGGACTGTTTTTTTGGCACCATGTCCCATTTGAAGCCCCCCTGATGCACCCCTGGAGTAGAAACTCCATAAAAGTGACCCCATCTAAGAAACTACACCCCTCAAGGTATTCAAAACTGATTTTACAAACTTTGTTAACCCTTTAGGTGTTGCACAAGATTTAATGGAAAATAGAGATACAATTTCAAAATTTCACTTTTTTGGCAGATTTTCCATTTTAATATTTTTTTTCCAGTTACAAAGCAAGGGTTAACAGCCAAACAAAACTCATTATTTATGGCCCTGATTCTGTAGTTTACAGAAACACCCCATATGTGGTCGTAAACTGCTGTACGGGCACACGGCAGGGCGCAGAAGGAAAGGAACGCCATACGGTTTTTGGAAGGCAGATTTTGCTGGACAGTTTTTTTTTACACCATGTCCCATTTGAAGCCCCCCTGATGCACCCCTAGAGTAGAAACTCCAAAAAAGTGACCCCATTTTAGAAACTACGGGATAGGGTGGCAGTTTTGTTGGTACTAGTTTAGGGTACATATGATTTTTGGTTGCTCTATATTACACTTTTTGTGCGGCAAGGTAACAAGAAATAGATTTTTTGGCACGTTTTTATTTTTTGTTATTGACAACATTCATCTGACAGGTTAGATCATGTGGTAATTTTATAGAGCAGGTTGTCACGGACGTGGCGATACCTAATATGTATACTATTTTTTTTATTTATGTAAGTTTTACACAATGATTTCATTTTTAAAACAAAAAAAATGTTTTAGTGTCTCCATAGTCTAAGAGCCATAGTTTTTTCAGTTTTTGGGCGATTATCTTAAGTAGGGTCTCATTTTTTGCGGGATGAAATGACGGTTTGATTGGCATCTATTTTGGGGTGCATATGACTTTTTGATTGCTTGCTATTACACTTTTTGTGACGTAAGATGACAAAAAATGGCTTTTTTTACACCGTTTTTATTTTAATTTTTTTACGGTGGTCATCTGAGGGGTTAGATCATGTGATATTTTTATAGAGCCGGTCGATACGGACGCGGCGATACCTAATATGTATACTTTTTTTTTTATTTATGTAAGTTTTACACAATGATTTCATTTTTGAAACAAAAAAAATCATGTTTTAGTGTTTCCATAGTCTAAGAGCCATAGTTTTTTCAGTTTTTGGGCGATTATCTTGGGTAGGGTATGATTTTTGCGGGATGAGATGACGGTTTGATTGGTACTATTTTGGCGTACATGCGACTTTTTTGATCACTTTTATTACCTTTTTTGGGAAGTAAGGTGGGCAAAATTTCAATTTCATCATAGTTTTTTATTTTTTATTTTTATGGCGTTCACCGTTCGGGTAAAGTAACATAACCGTTTTATAGATCAGGTCGTTACGGACGCGGCGATACCAAACATGTGTAGGGAATTTTATTTTTTTCATTTTTTTATCAGTGATAAATGTGTTTTTTGATTTTTCCTTTTTTTTTACTTTTTTTAACTTTTTTTTTGACCCAGACCCACTTGGTTCTTGAAGATCCAGTGGGTCTGATGTCTGTATAATACAGTACAGTACAATATATATTGTTCTGTACTGTATTTTACTTACACTGAACAGATCTATGCTTTCAGCACAGATCTGTTCAGCACCATGGACAGCAGGATGCCTGAGAGGCGTCCTGTTGCCATGGGAACCTTCCCCGTCTGCTCAGAACTGCGCAGACGGGGAAGGGTAAGCACAGGGCTGAGGGGGGCTCTCTGGGGGCTCTCTCCCTCTCCCATCGGGGGGCTGCAAAGGCACAGCAGCCCCCCGATGGGAGAGGGAGGGAGCTCCCTGCGCTGTTAACCTTTTCCATACAGCGGTCCGTACGGACCGCTGTATGGAAAGGGTTAACGGCTGACATCGCATCGCAGATGTCAGCCGTTTATACCAGGGTGCCAGCAATGTGCTGGCACCCTGGTATACCCACTAGAAACCAACGATTATACAAGGGGAGGCGGGCGGGGGATCGCGATCCCGCCTGCCGCACCGCCCGCCTCCCGCACCGCCCGCACCGCCCGCAACCCTCCCCCTGCACCTCCCACCAGGCTAAAATCACTCGGGGGGTGCAGGGGGAGGGATACAGATCTATTTTAGGAATACTAAAGTTTCTGATCCCCGCGGTCAGGGACCGCAGGGATCAGAAACTGCAGAAATCGCAGCAAACCGCAGGTCTGAATTGACCTGCGGTTTGCCGCGATCGCCGACATGGGGGGGTCACGGGACCCCCCCGCGCATTTAGCCTAGGTGCCTGCTCGATGATTTGAGCAGGCACCGGGTTCCGATCACTGCCGGCCGGGCGGCAGTGATCGGAACAACACATGACGTACCGGTACGTCATGTGTCCTTAAGTACCAGGACATCATGACGTACCGGTACGTCATGTGTCCTTAAGAGGTTAAATTTTAATTTTTTTAACCCCTCCAGCCCTATTTTACTAAGTATTCTGTATTAAGAATGCTATTATTTTCCCTTCTAACCATGTTATAAGGGAAAATAATTACATCTACACAACCTTGAACCCAAACCTGAACTTTAGTGAAGAAGTTCAGGTCTGGGTACCACAAAACTGACTGAAATTGCGTACGGGTTTGCCGCAATGCACCGGGACGCATCCTGAGCCCCAAAACGTGACGCACGTGTGAAAGAGGCCTAAGGCTAAATGCACACGATCAGGACTGCGTGCGGAAAATCCGCACCATAGGTCATGTACATTGTATTCTGTGAGAATTTGCAATTTATTTTATTCTTGACCGGATTTCATGCAGATTTTCTCCATTCACTTCAATGGGGAGAGTAAAATCCGGAAATGCGGAAAATTGGCACCAAATCCACATGCAAATCCGCACCAATTGATGTGGATTATCCGCACGGATTTCCTTGCACACACCTGCAGATTCTCCGCAAATAAATCTTGATTATGTGCATTAACCCTAAGGCCTCTTTCACACAAGCGTGACGGATTAGGTCCGGATGCGTTCAGTGAAAGTCGCACCATTTTGCAAGCAAGTTCAGTCAGTTTTGTCTGCAAAGTGCCAAAAGGCTGCCTCTGTAAACAACCGAACCAGCAAAGTGCCCCTTCTTAAATAGTGCCAGGGGAGTTTAGCAGCGGGATCTTTTCTTCTTTTTTTGGATTCATATTTCCGCCGTGGCCTAGCATTGGATCTGCTGCTGTCTGCATATATCAGGAACCACTCATGTGACCACACTCCGGTGAGCATATTCTACACATACATTCCACCACCAGGAGAGTGTCCAACATAAATTGTGTGAATAAAGGGGGCAATTTATAATGAGGGTAATATTGGAAGTCAATTTTGCATTGGAGTACTTTGCCCTAAATGTATCCAATCTTTTAAACCTTTTTATCTAGAAATGTTACGCCATTTTTTTTCTACACTAACCTTGTATTGGAGTGAGTTTGCAACTTTTTTGCAACTTTTAGAAAAAAAGTGACTGTGATAAATCTGGAGCCAAACCCATTAACATTAGATAATCACACCAACTTTTCAAATCTGGGGTGAGTTGTTTGGACCCAAAAAGTTGCAAAGCCCCTATTTTGTGATTATTTTTTTTTAAGCCAGAATTCTGGAGTGCAGGGTGTGATAAATTCCCGAAACCCCCCTTCCCCCAATGTGCTTGCACCATTTAAATCTATTGTAAGTAGGCCTATCACTTTGTGCTGTTAGTTATTATAAATATATATTTATAGGCTAAGAGCTCCAGATTTTGTAATTTAGGCTACTTTTACACATCCGGCAGGGATCAGCAAAAACCGCTTCCGTCACGATAATACAACCAGCTGCATCGGATCCGGTTGTATTATCTTTAACATTGCCAAGACGGGGGCAAAGAAAGTCAATGGGAGACGGATCATTGTGTACGAGTAAAAGGATCCGTCCCCATTGACTTGCATTGTGGGTCATGCCGGATCCATTTTGCTTTGTATCCCATGACAGAAAGAAAACTACAACATGTTGCGGTTTGCTCTCCGGTATGGGAACGCAACCAAACGGAAAGAAATGCTTTTTTGAGCATTCGGTTCTGTTCAGATCAGTTTTGTGCCCATTGACAATGAATGGGGACAAAATGGAAGTGTTTTGCCGGATCTCAATACCGGAAAATGTAAATGCTAGTGTGAAAGAAGCCTTAGGCCTCTTTCACACGAGCGTGTCCGGATAAGGTCTGGATACGTTGCGGCAAACCCGCGCGAGTAGGTACCCAATTGCAGTCAGTTTTGACTGCGATTGCGTTCCGTTGTTCAGTTTTTATCGCGCAGGTGCAATGCGTTTTGCACGCCCGTGATAAAAAACTGAATGTGGTACCCAGACCCGAACTTCTTCACAGAAGTTCAGGTTTGGGTTCAAGGTTGTGTAGATTGTATTATTTCCCCTTATAAAATGGTTATAAGGGAAAATAATAACATTCTGAATTCAGAATGCATAGTACAATAGGGCTGGAGGGGTTAAAAAAAAAATTTTTTAACCACCTCCCGACCGCCTAATGCAGGGATGCGTCGGGTGGGCGGGTTATTCCTCCTGGACGCATCGGCGCGTCATCTCGCGAGACGCGAGATTTCCTGTGAACGCGCGCTCACAGGAGCATGCGTTCACAGGATCGCAATGTAAACGAGTTGATCTACAGCCTGCCAGCGGCGATCATTCGCTGGCAGGCTGTAGATGCGATTTTTTTTAACATCAGAAAGGTATATTAGACGCTGTTTTGTTAACAGCGTCTGATATACCTGCTACCTGGTCCTCTGGTGGTCCCTTTTGCTTGGATCGACCACCAGAGGACACAGGCAGCTCTGTAAGTAGCACCACACTACACTACACCTCCCCCCCTGTCACTTATTAACCCCTGATCACCCCATATAGACTCCCTGATCACCCCCTGTCATTGATCACCCCCCTGTAAGGCTCCATTCAGATGTCCGTATGTGTTTTGCGGATCCGCAAAGACACCGGCAATGTGCTTTCCGCACTTTGCGGGTCCGCACATTGCCAGAACTATATAGAACATGCCTTTTCTTGTCCGCGATTGCGGACAAGAATAGGACATGTTCTACATTTTTGCGGAACGGAAGTGCGGACCCGGAAGTGCAGATCCGCAATTCCGGATCCGAGCAGGAGAAAGTCTGTCCCCATAGAAATGAATGGGTCCGCAATTATGTTCCGCAAAATGCGGAACAGAATTGCGGACGTGTGAATGGGGCCTAAGGGTCCCTTATCACCGCCAGTTAGAAACATAGAATGTGTCGGCAGATAAGAACCATTTGGCCCATCTAGTCTGCCCAATATATCTGAATCCTATGAATAGTCATAGAAACATAGATAGAAACATAGAATGTGTCGGCAGATAAGAACCATTCGGCCCATCTAGTCTGCCCAATATACTGAATACTATGGATAGCCCCCGGCCCTATCTTATATGAAGGATGGCCTTATGCCTATCCCATGCATGCTTAAACCCCTTCACTGTATTTGCAGCTACCACTTCTGCAGGAAGGCTATTCCATGCATCCACTACTCTCTCAGTAAAGTAATACTTCCTTATATTACTGTTAAACCTTTGCCCCTCTAATTTAAAACTGTGTCCTCTTGTGGTAGTTTTTCTTCTTTTAAATATGCTCTCTTCCTTTACCGAGTTGATTCCCTTTATGTATTTAAAAGTTTCTATCATATCCCCTCTGTCTCTTCTTTCTTCCAAGCTATACATATTAAGGTCCTTTAACCTTTCCTGGTAAGTTTTATCCTGCAATCCATGTACTAGTTTAGTAGCTCTTCTCTGAACTCTCTCTAGAGTATCTATATCCTTCTGGAGATATGGCCTCCAGTACTGCGCACAATACTCCAAGTGAGGTCTCACCAGTGTTCTGTACAGCGGCATAAGCACTTCACTCTTTCTACTGCTTATACCTCTCCCTATACATCCAAGCATTCTGCTGGCATTTCGTGCTGCTCTATTACATTGTCTTCCCACCTTTAAGTCTTCTGAAATAATTACTCCTAAATCCCTTTCCTCAGATACTGAGGTCAGGACTGTGTCAAATATTCTATATTCTGCCCTTGGATTTTTACGCCCCAGGTGCATTATCTTGCACTTATCCACATTAAATTTCAGTTTCCAGAGTTCTGACCATTCTTCTAGTTTTCCTAAATCCTTTTCCATTTGGCGTTTCCCTCCAGGAACATCAACCCTGTTACATATCTTTGTGTCATCAGCAAAAAGACAAACCTTACCAGCGAGGCCTTTTGCAATATCACTTATGAAGATATTAAACAAAATCGGTCCCAGTACAGATCCCTGTGGAACCCCACTGGTAACATTACCTTGTTTTGAATGTTCTCCATTGACTACAACCCTCTGTTGTCTGTCACTCAGCCACTGCCTAATCCACTCAACAATATGGGAGTCCATGCTCAATGACTGCAGTTTATTGATAAGTCTTCTATGTGGGACAGTGTCAAAAGCCTTACTAAAATCTAGATATGCGATGTCTACTGCACCTCCACCGTCTATTATTTTATTCACCCAGTCAAAAAAATCTATAAGATTTGTTTGACATGATCTCCCTGAAGTAAACCCATGTTGTTTTTCATCTTGCAATCCATGGGATTTTAGATGTTCCACAATCCTATCCTTTAATAGGGTTTCCATTAATTTGCCTACTATTGATGTCAGACTCACTGGTCTATAGTTGCTCGATTCCTCCCTACTACCTTTCTTGTGAATGGGCACGACATTTGCCAATTTCCAATCTTCCGGGACGACTCCTGTTACTAATGATTGGTTAAATAAATCTGTTAACGGTTTTGCCAGCTCACCACTAAGCTCTTTTAATAATTTTGGGTGTATCTCATCAGGCCCCTGTGACTTATCTGTCTTCACCTTAGACAGCAAACTTAGAACATCTTCCTCTGTAAAGATACATGCATCAAACGATTTAATAGTCATTCTTTCTAGTGGAGGTCCTTCTCCTTTTTCTTTTGTAAAAACTGAACAGAAGTATTCATTAAGGCAGTCGGCTAGCCCTTTATTCTCTTCTACATACCTTCCGTCCTTTGTTTTTAATTTAGTTATTCCTTGTTTTAATTTCCTTTTTTCATTTATATATCTGAAGAATGTCTTATCCCCTTTTTTCATAGACTGAGCTAGTTTTTCTTCTGCCTGCGCTTTAGAAGTTCTTATAACTTGCTTGGCCTCTCTCTGCCTAATCTTGTAGATTTCCTTATCTTCATTGCTCTGGGTTTTTTTATAATTACAAAATGCTAGCTTTTTATTTTTAATGATTTGGGCCACTTCTGCTGAGTACCACATTGGTCTCCTCCTTTTTTTGCTTTTACTGACAAGTCTAATGCAATTTTCTGTTGCCTTCAATAATGCACCTTTTAAGTAGTCCCATTTCTCCTGGACTCCATGTAATCCGTTCCAGTCTGATAAGGACTCATTTATGACTAATTTCATTTTTGAAAAGTCTGTTTTTCTAAAATCTAAAACTTTTGTTTTTGTGTGGTGGGACTCTTTCACAGTTCTTATATTAAACCACACTGACTGGTGATCACTAGATCCCAAGGTTTCGCCTACAATGACATCATATACCGAATCCCCGTTTGTGAATACCAAATCCAAAATGGCCTCCCTCCGGGTTGGCTCCTCAACCACTTGTTGTAGAGATAACCCCAGTAGGGAATTTAGAATATCTGTACTCCTGGTAGAACTTGCTATTTTGGTTTTCCAGTTTATATCTGGAAGATTGAAATCTCCCATAATGATAACTTCTCCTTTCATTGTCATTTTAGCTATTTCTTCAACTAGTAGATCATCTAGTTCTTTAACTTGACCAGGTGGTCTATATATCACACCTACACGAGTTACTGCATGGTTAGCAAACTGCAGCGTAACCCAAACTGACTCTATGTTGGCCTCACCAACTTGTATTAGGTTAGATTTAATGCTATCTTTCACATACAGGGCCACTCCTCCTCCTTTCTTGCCTTCTCTGTCTCTTCTGTATAAAGAGTACCCTGGTATGGTTATGTCCCAGTCATTTCTTTCATTAAACCATGTCTCTGTAACAGCCACTAAATCTACATTCTCAGATGCCATTATTGACCCAAGTTCATTGATTTTTTTACCTAAACTGCGAGCATTTGTAGACAGGACTCTGAGCTTATCATTTCTTAACCTCAGTGCTTCTGGCCTGTTCTGGCATTGTTTCGGGGGGCAATTGGACTCTTTTATTTTCACTCTTTTGCCCCCCCTTCCTAGTTTAAATACTCTTTCGCAAATTCTTGGAGTTGTTCACTAAGTACATTTGTTCCTTTGAGAGAAAGATGCAAACCATCTTTTTTGTACAGTTCCTTTCTATTCCAAGTAGAGCTATCATGAGAAACAAAGCCAAATCCTTGCTCTTGACACCATTTACCAAGCCATATGTTGAACTCCTTTATGCGCCTCTGCCTATCATTCTGAACATTATGCACAGGCAGAACTTCAGAAAATGAAATGGTGGATGCAAAATCCTGTACGTCATTACCAAGTGTGATAAAAGATTTTTTCACCTCTGACACTTCATTGCAAGCCAGGTCATTTGTCCCTAGATGGACAAGAACATCCACGTCCCCTTCCTGCTTTGCTTGCTTAACAATATTAATAATACGTCTTCTATCTCTTCTAGCAGTAGCCCCAGGGAGACATCTCACAAAACCATTTTCTTTAAGCTCCACACTTCTTATGATTGAATCACCCAGCAACAGCTGCTTCCTTTGAGACTTCACTTTATCTTTTTTGTTGCATACATTAGACATAGGAGTCGATGGTTTCTCACCCTCTGTGCTTGAGTCCATATCCATGTTGTCCTTACATTCTGAGAGTGCTGCAAATGAATTATGGAGAACCACCGACTGTGGGACATGTCTTCTATCCACCACTCTAAGACTTCCAGAACCTACATTAACCCATCTGCCATTTCTGGGGGTCCTCTGTGGCAGTGGCATTGCAGCAGTCCTAGCTGGAGTTTGTTTAACAGATAATTTAAATATTTCAGCTTTCAAAAATGCAATTTCCTGCTGCAGTAAGGAGAACTGTCTACAGATCTGACAGCATCCGAATCTCCAAAGAGTGGAACATGAAATAAATGCACAACAATTCCTGCACTGAACCAAGTCTGCCATTTTAAAGAGGAGAAAAAAATAAAAAAATAAATTTGTAACTTTAAATCAAACAAATCGTACCTTTTTTTTTTTGTATTGTTTCCACCTTCCAGCCTACCTCCTGACTATCTCCTGCAATATCTCTTTACTAGTACTTAATGTAGTACTTTCAGCTAATGAATTAGGCCAGCTAATGAGTCTGTCTCTATATATACACACACTCCTTTCCAAACTCCTCCCCCAGCAACAAATGTAACACCTTAGTGAGCTAGGCTCATTAGCAAACGCACAATAGCAAACATGCACACAAGCAAACATGCACAGTTAGTTAGCCACTTGTTAGGTAGTTAGCGCCCACCGCACCGCAGTCACTGATTAGTCGCTGATTAGCGTCATCGCTGTCGCTAATCAGCACTAGTACTATATAGTATCTGTAAGTGATCAAGACTGATCGCAATCAGATCTATATCAGTACATTAGGGTCACCTTAGGCTCTACAAAAAACACAGTGTTCGCCCGATCAGGCCTGATCTTGTGCGCACACTTGCGTTCAGTCCGCCCCACCGCAGTGACAGAAATGTTTTTTTTCTGATCACTGCAAAAACACCGTAAAATCGCTGCGGCGCTATAAAGATCACTTTTGAGATTTTTGGATCTTTATTAGCGATCGCAGCTTTTTTTTTTTTTGCACATTTTTTGGCAGAGATTTTTTCATCCACATTGATCGATGCGAATGAAGAAATCTGTGCCGTAAATTTTTTCTTTCAGCCCAAAGGCTGAACAGAAAAAAATAATCTCATTACCCGTATGCTCAATATAAAGCCTCATGCACACGACCGTGCCGTTTTTTGCGGTCCGCAAACCGCGGATGCGCAAAAAATGTAAGGCACCCGTGTTGAATTTGCGGAACATAACGGGCGCCGGCAATATAAATGCCTATTCTTGTCCGGAAAGCGCGGACAAGAATAGGACATGTTATATTTTTTTAGCGGGGCCGCGGAACGGAGCCACGGATGCGGACAGCACATCTTTTGCGGCCCCATTGAAATGAATGGGTCCGCATCCGAGCCGCCAAAACGGCGGCTCGGATGCGGACGCAAACAACGGTCGTGTGCATGAGGCCTAAGGAGAATAGCAGAAGCTCCTAATGCTGGCCATATATGTAATGATTGCGGAGACCCTCAAATGCCAGGGCAGTACAAACACCCCACAAATGACCCCATTTTGGAAAGAAGACACCCCAAGGTATTCGCTGAGGGGAATATTGAGTCCATGAAAGATTTAACTTTTTGTCACAAGTAAGCGGAAAGGGAGACTTTGTGAGAAAAAAAAAAGAAAAAAATCAATTTCCGCTAACTTGTGCAAAAAAAAAAAATCTTCTATGAACTCGCCATTCCTCTCACGGAATACCTTGGGGTGTCTTATTTCCAAAATGGGGTCACATGTGGGGTATTTATACTGCCCTGGCATTTTAGGGGCCCTAAAGCGTGAGAAGAAGTCTGGAATCCAAATGCCTAAAAATGCCCTCCTAAAAGGTACTCGTTGGACTTTCGGCCCCTTTGCGCATCTTGGCTTCAGAAAAGTGTCACACATGTGGTATCGCCATACTCAGGAGAAGTAGGGCAATGTGTTTTGGGGTGTCTTTATACATATCCCCATGCTGGGTGAGAGAAATATCTCTGTAAATTGACAACTTTTTAATTTTTTTTATACAAAGTTGTCAATTTACAGAGATATTTCTCTCACCCAGCATGGGTATATGTAAAAATACACCCCAAAACGCATTGCCCTACTTCTCCTGAGTACGGCGATACCACATGTGTGACACTTTTTTGCAGCCTAGGTGCGTAAAGGGGCCGAAAGTCTAACGAGTACCTTTAGACCTCTTTCACACGGGCGTTGCGGGAAAATGTGCGGGTGCGTTACGGGAACACCCGCGATTTTTCCACGCGAGTGCAAAACATTGTAATGCGTTTTGCACTCGCGTGAGAAAAATCGCGAGAAGTGAGAAAAATCACAGAAGTTCGGGCTTGGGATCGATGTTCTGTAGATTGTATTATTTCCCCTTATAACATGGTTATAAGGGAAAATAATAGCATTCTGAATACAGAATGCATAGTAAAATAGCGCTGGAGGGGTTAAAAAAATAATAATAATAATTTAACTCACCTTAGTCCAGTTGATCGCGATGCCCGGCATCTCCTTCTGTCTCCTTTACTGAACAGGACCTGTGGTGAGCATTCATTACAGGTCAAGGACCTGTGGTGACGTCACTCCGGTCATCACATGATCTTTTACCATGGTGATGGATCATGTGATGACCGGAGTGACGTCACCACAGGTCCTTGACCTGTAATGAATGCTCACCACAGGTCCTGTTCAGTAAAGGAGACGCTGGGCATCGCGATCAAGTGGACTAAGGTGAGTTAAAAAATTTTATTTATTTTTTTAACCCCTCCAGCGCTATTTTACTATACATTCTGTATTCAGAATGCTATTATTTTCCCTTATAACCATGTTATAAGGGAAAATAATAATGATCGGGTCTCCATCCCGATCGTCTCCTAGCAACCGTGCGTGAAAATCGCACCGCATCCGCACTTGCTTGCGGATGCTTGCGATTTTCACGCAACCCCATTCACTTCTATGGGGCCTACGTTGCGTGAAAAACGCAGAATATAGAGCATGCTGCGATTTTCACGCAACGCACAAGTGATGCGTGAAAATCACCACTCATGTGAACAGCCCCATAGAAATTAATGGGTCGGTATTCAGTGCGGGTGCAATGCGTTCAACTCACGCATCGCATCCGCGCGGAATACTCGCCCGTGTGAAAGGGGCCTTAGGCTTTACAGGGTTGCTCACAATTTAGCCCCGCCCAAAATGCCAGAACAGTAAACACACCCCACAAATGACCCCATTTCGGAAAGTAGACACCCCAAGGTATTCACTGAGGGGCATAGTGAGTCCGTGGGAGATTTTTTGCCAGAAGTTAGCAGAAATGGAAACTTTATTTATTTATTTATTTATTTTTCTTAGAAAGTGTCATTTTCCGCTAACTTGTGAAAAAAAATTAAATCATACATGAACTCACCATGCCCCTCCGCGAATACTTTGGGGTGTCTTCTTTATAAAATGGGGTCATTTGGGGGGTATTTATACTATCCTGGCATTCTAGCACCTCAGGAAACATGACAGGTGCTCAGAAAGTCAGAGCTGCTTTAAAATGCGGAAATTCACATTTTTGTACCATAGTTTATAAATGGTATACTTTTTGGGCAAACCAATAAATATACACTTATTATTATATGGATTTTTTTAATCAAAGACATGTAGCACAATAAATTCTGACACAAACTTGTATAGAAATGTAATTATATTTGAACAATTTAACCAGAGAAAGTTAAAAAATACACTTTTTTTGAGAAAATTGCGGCCTAGTTTGATTAATATCGGAAAATCGAAAAATCTTAGCAGCAATCAAATACCACCAAAAGAAAGCTGTATTTGTGAGAAGAAAAGGAGGTATTCATTTGGGTGGTAAGTTGTATGACTGAGCAATAAGGCTACTTTCACACTAGCGTTCGGGTGTCCGCTCGTGTGCACCGTTTGAAGGGGCTCACGAGCGGCCCCGAACGCATCCGTCTGGCCCCAATGCATTCTCAGTGGAGGCGGATCCACTGAGAATGCATCCGCCTGCCAGCGTTCAGCCTCCGCTCCGCTCAGTGAGCGGACACCTGAACGCTGCTTGCAGCGTTCGGGTGTCCGCCTGGCCGTGCGGAGGCGAGCGGATCCGTCCACACTTACAATGTAAGTCAATGGGGACGGATCCGCTTGAAGATGACACAATATGGCTCAATCTTCAAGCGGATCCGTTCCCCATTGACTTTCAATGTAAAGTCTGAACGGATCCGCTCAGGCTACTTTCAGACTTAGAAAATTTTCTAAGTAATAATGCAGACGGATCCGTTCTGAACGGATGCAAACGTCTGCATTATCGGAGCGGATCCGTCTGATGAAACATCAGACGGATCCGCTCCGAACGCTAGTGTGAAAGTAGCCTAAACTGTGAAAGTAGTGTAGTGCAGAATTGTAAAAAGTGGTCTGGTCATTAAGGGGGTTTAAGCTAGGGGAGCTGACGTGGTTAACTCACCTTAATCCACTTGTTCGCGCAGCCGGCATCTCTTCTGTCTTCTTCTTTGAGGAATAGGACCTTTGATGACGTCACTGCTGACGTCACTGCGCTCATCACATGGTCCATCACATGATCTTTTACCATGGTGATGGATCATGTGACGAACCATGTGATGAGCGTAGTGACATCATCAAATGTCCTATTCCTCAAAGAAGAAGACAGAAGAGATGCCGGCTGCACGAACAAGTGGATTAAGGTGAGTTAAAAAAAAAATATTTTATTTTTTAACCCCTCCAGCCCTATTGTACTATGCATTCTGTATTCAGAATGCTATTATTTTCCCTTATAACCATGTTATAAGGGAAAATAATAAAGATCGGGCCCCATCCCGATCGTCTCCTAGCAAGGGTGCCTGAAAATCGCACCGCATCCGCACTCGTTTGCGGACGCTTGCGATTTTCACGCAGCCCCATTCCCTTCTATGGGGCCTGCGTTGCGTAAAAAACGCACAAAATAGAACATGCTGCGATTTTCACGCAACGCACAAGTGATGCATGAAAATCACCGCTCGTGTGCACAGCCCCATAGAAATGAATAGGTCCGGATTCAGTGCGGGTGCAAATAATGCGTTCACCTCACGCATTGCACCCGCGCGGAAATCTCACCCGTGAGAAAGAGGCCTCAGTGCCCCGTATTCCCTTCTTTTTACACAGCCATATAATTAAATGGTCAGATCCTGAGTACCTGCAGCTGCCACAGGAGAGAGCTAACTGCATAAATATACATGTGAGGAAAAATATAGATGGCTCTCAAGGCAATATTAAAGAAAGTTTAATGAATGACACCCAATAATACTAAGTCATAAAAATATTATACTATAATGCCTTTAGGACAATAAAATAACAATAGAATAGAGTGTAGGTATAAACAAAAGTCTCTCCTATAACTTCAATACCCAATGATATAATGGTGCCATTACCCCGTACAGTCCACAATAAGGGTCTTGTAGGTCATATCACCTCGATATACACAATACTTTAGATTGAGTGATTAAATTCTAGTTTTCAAACATAACTCTTCATGGTAGGGAGTATACAATAATATTCTTCACTTGAAATTTGCAGTATAGCTTGGTATAAGGTTGATACTGTCCTCTAATAGAAGACTACAATTGCAACAGATAGATGCAGGTGATACCAGTTATTCAATTCACAGGAGGACAAGGAAATGTGGATCAATGTATGCTACTCTACTAAATATACAAGTGGTCCCTCAAGTTACAACAGTCAGTAACAGATACTAGAAGCTGTCAATCACTTTCTATGAGGAGGACAGGAGCTTGTCCTTACTCCTGTACATACAGAGTGTCATTTACAAGGACTAGTGTTCCCATACCGCAGTCTAGATCACTGTGTGCCGCAGTGAGAGGCACCTAATTTGTTAAAGAGAGGCAGATGTCTCCTAAATGGGTTGTTCAGGTTCAGAGCTGGACCCGGACATAATCCTTTGTTGTGGAGCTTCGGAGCATTTCATGGCAAGGGCTGTTTTGTTTACATTGTCCACCATTGACATCACGGGCACTAATGGGCGGTCTATACCACTGCCATTGCCTGTTAGGCAGAAGGCGGAAGCCTACACCCAGCCTACCCATAAAAAACCTGGTACATCACCAGAGGTAAAGAAAAAGACTTTGCCCTGCGCTATGCAGCACAGAGCAAGGGGTAGCTTCAGAACATGAAATGCTCTGATGCTCCACTCATTCATGCTGAATGAGTGAAGGAGGAGGTTATGTCCGGGTTCAGCGCTGAACCAGGACAACCCCTTTAACCCTTTGGATACCAGAGTTGTTGTTTTTTTTTTACATAGATTGTGTTGACAAGCACACTTGCACCTAGGAATTGCACTCGGACATACAATATAAATTGCAACTAAGAGTGCACTTAATTAAACATATAAACATTTATTAAAATATAAAACATAAACTGAGTTATATTAGTGATACAGTGAATCTTCCTATATTTCCATCAAATAAAATGGTGATTATATATAGGAAGGTAATATATGAAGGTATTATATAGAACACCACGGAAAAAAGATACAAAAAATCCTGCACGATATGATAGTAAATATGCAGATGTGCATGGCTACATTTTCTGTGACTTTAGTATATAGAACACAGTAGAAATCAGTAAACTGTAGGTAACTAGCAGCAATTATCTGTATAACCTGACACTGTGGTTCAATGGAAATATTATATCGTTTTTCTTCTTGTGTTCTGACAATTCAGTCTTAGCCGTACTGTTTATAATAATACAATCATGGCCATATTAGGTAAAGAGTGCATCCAATAATGGTCAGTATTGATTAGTTGTCACCAGTCAGCCTCGCTCTCCGCTCTGTGTCTTGGAGTCTCACGTGACACCAGTCAGCGATGCTCGCCAGCTTGGTTAGTTCTTTATCAAAGATGATCTTTTCCTCTGATTTAGTGCACTATATAATAATATAATATGGTTACGCCGTATGGTGGATGCTATTTCAGTGGCATATCTTCGTTTATTTTGCCAAACACATTTCGGAGTACTCATACCCCTTCTTCAGTTGCTATAGTGATCTTTTCTTTATTTTTTTCCTTTTAAACCCTTTGTTACCTGGATTCACATTTAATTGGATACACTCTGGTTGTATGTAAAACACTCGCTGGAATCTTTCCATAATGATCAAAAATAGTGTTCAAAAATGTTAATTCATTATATAATTCCAAATAAACTCTTTTTATGATGAATGTAAGTATGCTATTAATAGGTCATATCATATGCAGTATAAATTCTGGAAAAACGCATTGCAATTCTTATGCGTTTTCCATGTGTCTTTTTCAGACTGATGCGTTTTTTGTATATAGTTGTATATTTTGTATATAATTTTTTCATTTTTGCATTTCCATTTTTCTTCCCCGTCTTCCGAGAGCCATAACTTTTTTATTTTTCCGTTTACATATCCATATAAGGGCTTGTTTTTTGCGGGACAAGTTGTACTTTCTACTGCCACCATTTAATATGGCAATGTATTGGGAAGCGGGGAATAAATTCCAAATGGGGTGGAATTGGAAAAAAAATGCAATTCCTCCACTGTTTTACGTGTTTTCTTCTCTACAGCGTTCCCTTTGCGGCAAAAATGACCTGTGCCTTTCATTCTCTGCGTCAGTACGATTAAAATAATACCACATATGCATAGGTTTTATATGTCTAAATACTCTAAAAATGAATTAAAACTTTGAAAAAAAAACCTTTTTTTTTACATCACCATATTCTGACACACACAACTTTTTAGAGTTATGTCTACTGAGCTGTGTGGGGGCTCATTTTTGCAGGACAATCTGTAGTTTTTATTGATACCATTTTGGAGTGTGTGTGATATTTTGATCACATTTTATAAAACTTTTTGGGAGAAGCGAGGAAAAAATGGCGAATCCTTTTCCCCCCCCCCCCCTTTTTTTATGTTTTTGTAGCCAGTCTAGGAGGCTACCAAGTTCACAACTTTTTTTTTTTTTTATTCAATATTCGCATACTGCAAATAGCAGCATAGAAATATGAATTGCTGATTTCTTATGTTGGCCTGCCACCTGATGGCCAACATAGGAATTACAGCTCTAAAAGGATGGGTCTCTTCAGAGAGACCCAACCTATTAGAATGAATTGCCGGCATCCGCAATCGCAGCACAGGGATGCCGGTATTAACCTGGAAGAGCGTGCTGACGGGTTTTTCACTCTTTAGATGCCGTGATGACACTTAATCACAGCATCTAAAGGCTGTAATGACCACGAACGGGCGCAATATTTACATGCACAGTGCTGCCAACAAGCCTTTGTTCTCTATATAAATCAAAGATGCAAGACAGGAACAATGTAGACAATACAAGTGTGTGTGTGTGCTTCATTTCACAGGAGCGGCACACTCCCGGCCGTCTTTCCCTTGTGTTTCCAGCTGGCTCTGGTTCTGCCTCATATACAATACATCAGGGCCCAAACTTACCAGAAGCATGCTATCCATCAATTAGAAACTTTCACTTATACAATGAAAGCACCCGATTTAATAGGTAATCATGGGCAAACCTGGTTCCCAACATAGTGTCCTTCATGTCTTATAAGTGAAAATAGGTGGTAAAGGGATGATGGAGGGTGTAGTGAGCTGAGTTTTTGGACCAGGGAAGGGTGTAGTAGGCGTTTACATTCTTACAGCACACAGCACTATGGGAAATGTTACGGCCTCAGCTGGATCCTTCACACATGCCTGACCAGTGGAGCTGACTGAATAGTACAACCATTGCCAGACTGTCTCATGAGCTCACAGTTCAGCCTGCGTAATGAGTTCAGAACTTTCACACTGTTTAACAGGATCCACAATGGATTTGGCAATTACTATTTGCAATTTTTTTTTTATTATGCTGGATAATCAAGTAGACTATACTACCATGCCTATTAGGCAAAGTAAACTTAAAGGGGTTGTCTGAGTTATGAAAAAAATATATATAGCACTGTAAATCTGATGGGCAGCAATATATAACTGAGCTAAGCAAGTTTTAGGCAAAAAAATATATATTTCCTAATTTCCCTGGCTTTCTTCTGGCCCTTTGTTTACCTGCAATAACAACAATCTCTGCCCCTTCCCCTGCTCTGCAAAGGTAATGAATACAAGTGCTGTCCTGAGTGACATGTCTGATTGCTGGGATACTCAGCAGCATGTTGTATGTGTAGGACTACAAGTCCCACCTATACAATGACGCTGCTGATACACACAGGATCTTCTCCCTCCCTGTTCTTGTGCAATGATCTGCAGAACTCCTCTGTCAGCTCCTCTGCCTTTTCATTTGTCTCCTTGCTGCCTGCAGCTACTCAGTAAAGCCTTCAACCCTGAGTCTGTGCTCATGAAGGGGTTAATCTTTCCTGAAGTATCCAGTGGGAGGGAGACACAGGGCAGACAGCAGCAGCTCAGCCAGTGCAGGGGGGCGTGGCCAGCACAGTGATGTCTGGTGTACAGGCACATATCTACTCTCTCAGGCTTGTGCACGAAACATCATCAGAGCAGGGTTGAGAAGCTGACATCACAGGTCATGTGACCCTCAGTGAAATCTGAGAAAGCAGCAACTGGAGATGCAGTAAGTGAATGGTAATGCTGTTACATTTGATTAGTTAGAAACATACAAAGAACAAAAAAATAACTCTGACAAACCCTTTAATGGAACAGAAACATGAAGCCAGTGTGAATGGATCCTAACAGATTATCACAAAATAGCTAGAACCCTCCCCTAAAGGTGTCCGTACACCTTTGATAGTTATTTCACCAAACTCTCCCATACATATGCATCCTGAGTAAGGCCCATTATGCATGTGGTTTAAATGGCAAAAAATGAGAAATCCGCTGCCAGGCACTACTCCCCCCTACCAGAACAAAAGGAATGGGTGTTGAAATTCAACTTGCCGATCCTTCTTACCTTTAACATCATTTGTGGGGGGAGAAGGGTGTTTCCTTACACATCTGTTGGCCAGCCCAGTCAAAATTGGTGGGTTTCGCCAATGATAACCTAATGTGTATGTATGCGGGCCTTAAAAGAGTTTTCTATAGGACTAAAATATTGATTACCTATCCATATGATAGGTCATCAATATCACCCAGTACCCCCACCAATCAGCTTTCACCTGACCGCAGGAGCCAAAACACCACAGCTCTGTACACAGTTTAGTGGCCACTCTCGGTACTGCAGCTCAAGTAAATGAGAGATGAGCTGCAGTACCTGAGAGTGGTCACTGCACAGTGTACCTGTGTCAACTAAATAGTTAAAATGCCTCCAATTTTTAGACCACTGTTACATAGGAATACGTTTAGGGTCACTACTGTTCCTTGGGATGTCGTTTAGGTAGCAATCTCTTTGACTGCTTCCCTTGTCTGGCGGGAGATGGGGGCGGTAGGGGTGTTTGTGCCTGACGGCACTGTAACACAGTCACGCAAATTTATTGCTTTGCAGAATATACTTTATTTGCTTCTCAACTTTGTCATACAGGATGTTTTCATCCCTTCCTGGGTATACTCAGAGGTGGATATGTCATTTCTGGGTGATCACACAGTTACGCTCCGTCGCATTTTACCACTAATCTCTGCCGTTTTCACACCACCAAGCTCCACCCAATTCAGCCTGGCTCCGCCCAGTCAGTTCAGTAAGCCCCACTCTCAGCAGTGAAGCTGGGGTGCTTCTGCTACTGTTCTACAGGTGGTAAGGGCCCTCCTCTCCCTGGACCCCTGTGCAGCTGAACTGACTGTATGTCCACCCCTTTAGTCTTTTTTGTCAGCCAACTGTGTGTGGCCAGCAGGGGGCCCCAAGCATTTACTTAGTTTGCATGGTGGTAAAGTTCGCCATTGGGCATACTGATGGTCAGAGGGGCATTTATGCTAGCAAAGAAATCTACACCAACCCATCTTAATCACACACAACCCCTGTAGAGGAAAGTCTGTAATACTAGGTGCACATGTGTGCCTGGAATCCGGTATTCTGTTCCAGCATGGGTAAAAAATGCCTGAACCGCTAAATCCGGCATAGAACAAAAACTGGCGGTGCCCAATGAATTCTATTCATTATAATGGTGTCTGTCGGGTTTCCGGTGTGAGTACTGGCATATAGCCGGGCAAAGCAGCGTTCCATGTGGAACCCTGCCACAGATGTCCACGTAGCCTTACTCTCCTGAAGTCGCATGGATCGGCCGCTTGGAAACTTGGTCATCTTCTGAAAATTCAGCTTCCGCCAATGTCACTGCCTGGGCTATCAATGGGATGTCACTTTCAATGTGGATGGGGATGGAACTATCCCTTCCCCTGGCACATGCACAAACTCTGGGATAAGAACAGGGGCGGACTGGGAACTTAAAGTGGCCCTGGAAAAAAAAAAAAAAAGTGGCCCCATTTTGTAGGCAGATCCAAATTAACAGAAGGCGGTGCAAACAAGTAAGCCGGGTCAACAATACCATAGTGCAAAATACCGTCCCATCAAAACCAAATACCACAGTGCAGCACAATATACTGCCCCTCCAGGGACGGATTGGGAATTAAAAGTGGCCCCGTTTTGTAGTTGGGCCCAAATTGATGGAAGGCAGTGCCAACACAAGTAGGCGGAGCCAGAAATACTATTGCGGCACATTATACCACCCCAACAGAGCCAAATAGCACAGTCCATCACAGAATAGCAGCACAACATACATCCCCTAAAACTTTCACTGGCCGGCCGTGAGGAGGGCTCCGGCGGCCCCCTGGGCATCGGCCCACCAGGTCTATAGCCAATCCGCCGCTGTGTGGTGGCCATCAATAGCTACCATCTTCTGTCCTCCTCCTCCAGTTGTCTATGGAGCAGGAGGACAGGAGGAGGTGTGGACCACATCAGATGAATTCAGGAGGGCATGTGCGGTCACTGGCCGGGTACATGAGTACCTGATTCTCACACCGTTAATTACTGTTAAGAGCTCATTATGCACCTGGTTAGCGGCACAGAGGAGGACTTGGGTGGGCTTCTGGGCATCGGCCCACCGGGAAATCTACCTGTAAGGTCTATGGCCAATCCGCCCCTGGATAGGAAAGGTTCTGGTCCCGTCCACAGCTGAAAATCTGGTAAAGCATGTGACAGTGGCTGAAGCATGGATTTTCAGAAGGGGACGTGACCGACTTCCTGAGCGTTCATGCAACTTGTATATCACAAAACTTACAAACTTTCTTCTACAGGTAAAAGTTATGTGTAATTAAAGAAAAGCCCTTAAAATAAAACCTAAAAGGGCATGTGCCTGGCACTTTTGGGAGCACCCGAGGTAATGGGGGAAATCACCCACCCCTCTCTCAGTGTCACTGCTCTGCTTTCTATATTCGGCACTATAAAGGGGATGCCAGATAAATCTGTGACTATCTTTGATAGAAGGATTGCACTTTTACAATTCTGCAGGGTGACATGCTGGAAGGGTACCACCTGTACCAGTCATCACCTTACCCCTCACGTCTCCATAAACAGCCGGTACTGGCTCCTCCCACCATTCTCACCTCGTGCAATACCCGCTCATAGCCTGCAGGTGGCGTCTCACCGCAGGAATTCACCTACGTGGAACTCACCTGTCCAGCTCCGGCGGTGGTTTAGGAGCCCCAGAAGGGGCGGGGCCGCTTCTCCTGGATGACGTCAGCCTAGACATGGCGGAGGAACAGCAAATGCGAGAAGATCCTAAGGTTTGCCCAGAGTCCCACACTGAAACCGTCCAGATGGGGCCACAAGCAGCAGGTGAGGGAACCTACAGACACATGCACCGTCCCTGCACACGACGCAGTCACCTGAGCTCATGTGATACATGTAACCATCATGTCACTGTGGGCTGCCCGGTCACCGTGTACTTCCAGGACTGTCAGAGAGGTGTGGAGCACAAATGGTTAAATCAGTCACAGCAAAATATTCCAAAGACCATAGAAGGATAAGGTGGGAGAATCCCAATATTTGTATACATGAGATGGGAATTACCTAATACAGTACCACATTGGGTAGCCTTGCCAGTACAGCAGGTGGCACAGCGGAATACACCTAGAATGGGCTCCCAATGCTCCACAGCAGAGGATGGCATGTCATGGCTGACAATTAGATTGTCCTTCTCCGATGTGCATAGCTGCAGTCCCTTGATGGGATATTGGATTTCCATTAACTCTCTGTGTACTTGGATAATGCTGAGTGCAGTGTGCGCCCTGGGTATGGAGAGTGCACACTCGTATGTGTTGCTCTGTGGCACTGCCATCTGGTTACTGGGCGCCACTCAACTAGGGTGTGTGCAGAATCGTGGGTACCTGCGACCTCGAATGACTTCTGAGCATGGAATTGTCATTTTATTAATGTATGCGTCTTTTTCCACACATACCTACCTTCCATGTGAGCGTAGAAGACTACGACATGTGCACACATAGATGTATACCTGATCTGGGAATATGCCCCTCCGGTTATTGCTCGCCATCAGCAGTCACGTTTGCACGGATCAGGCACTCGCCTGCTTCTCTGCCGCTCGCGCTTCATGTTCACTTTGAACATAATGAATGATTTTCCAGCACTGAAAGCGGATCCAGCGTATGAGATCCAGCATGTGAGACATCGGAGTCTTGGGCCAGGTATATCTGTAGTCTTCGGTTAACTGCGCAAGACATATTACATAGTTAACAAATACAGTAAAAAAAAAAATAAGACATTCAAGTCCGTCAAGTTCAACCAAGAGATGGGTGGGGATGAGAAATAAGGGATGGGGAGTGAAACCCAGACTTCTACACATTTTCCCCAGCTCAGCTATCTCGGATAGAAATGAATGTGGCGGTGGCGCGCGTTTCTGAATAGCCTTTCTGTCCATTTCAGGGGGGCTTTACAAGGTACAGGGCCCCCGTTCTCGTGATAGCTTGTTATAACCAGAATACCCCTTTAGTGTCATTTACTTTTAAGAATTCATCTAAGGGTACTTTCACACTAGCGTTTTTCTTTTCTGGCACTGAGTTCCGTCCTAGGGGCTCAATACCAGAAAAGAACTGATCAGTTTTATCCCCATGCATTCTGAATGGAGAGCAATCCGTTCAGGATGCATCAGGATGTCTTCAGTTCAGTCTTTTTGACTTTTCAGGACGGAGATAATACCGCAGCATGCTGCAGTTTTATCTCTCTCCAAAATTCCGGAACACATGCCGGATGCAGCATTTTTTCCCATTGACATGCATTAATGCCGGATCTGGCCCCGAGTGTTCCGGCAAAATAGATCAGTTTTTGCGGTCTGCGCATGCTCAGACCGCAAAAAAAATGTGAAAAAAAATTAATGCCGAATCCGTTTTTCCGGATGACACTGGAGAGACATTTCAATGCATTTGTCAGACGGATCAGGATCCTGATTCGTCTGACAAATGCCATCAGTTTGCATACGTTTTGACGGATCCGGCAGGCAGTTCCAGCGACTAAACTGCCTGCCAGAGTCCTCTGCCGCAAGTGTGAAAGTACCCTAAACCCTTTTTAAAACTGTCCATTGTTTCTTCTGTGACCACGTCCTGAGGAAGTCTATTCCACAGATTCATAGTTCTTGCAGTAAAGAAGCTTTGACGCTTCTGGAGACTGAACTTTTTCTTCTTCAGTCGGAGGCAGTGCCCCCTTGTCTTTTGAGGGCATTTTACCTGGAACAGTTTTTCACCGTATTTTTTGTATGGCCCATTTATATATTTGTATAGGTTAATCATATCCCCCCTTAGACGTCTCTTCTCAAGACTAAATAAATGTAATTCTTTTAATCTTTCCTCATAACTAAGGGTTGCTTTGCACTTGCGTTAGGGCATTCCATTATAGGTTATTATTATTTATTATTAAAGCGCCATTCATTCCATAGCGCTGTACATATGAAAAGGTTCCATTGGTAACTAAATATAACGGAATTCCCGGACGAAATGCAAAACGGCAGCCTTTAAGAGACATACTGTTTTGATCCTTATGCTTGCCTATAGACTTCTATTATGACTAATCAAAATGGAAAGCCTCTTAAAGGCTTCCGTGTTATATTCCGTTATAAACGGAACCTATAACGGAATGCCATAATGCTACTGGGAACCCAACCTTAGACCCTCCATGCCCCTTATCAGTTTAGTCGCTCTCCTCTGTACTTTTTCCAACTGCAGAGCATCCTTTCTATGGGCTAGTGTCCAGAACTGAACTGCATATTCCAGATGAGGCCGCACCAGCGCTTTGTAAAGTTGTAGTATTACATCCCTGCCCCGCGAGTCCATGCCTTGCTTACTGCATGACAATATCCTGGTGGCCTTAGAAGCAGCTGATTGACATTGTATGCTGTTATTTAATCTACCATCTACAAGGACACTCAAATCCTTCTCTATAAGTGACTCTCCCAGTGTTACATCACCTAGGACATATGAAGGACAGAGATTATTACTACCAAGATGCAGCTTAAAGGGGTTGTCCGGGTTCAGAGCTGAACCTGGACCTACCCATAGTTTCACTCTGGCAGCCCCCCCCCGACTTGAGCATCGGAGCAGTTCATGCTCCGATGCTCTCCTTTGCCCTGTGCTAAATCGCGCAGGGCAAGGGCTCTTTTGTTTACCATCACACACTGCCGGGTGGAAGCTTCCGCCCGGCACTATGTTTGGTGACGTCACCGGCTCTGATAGGCGGGCTTTAGCGCTGCCCTAGCCGTTTTGCTGGCTAGGGCAGCACTAAAGCCCGACCATGAGTGCTGGTGACGTCACCGGGCTTCCTGGCAGCCCCATGGAGAGCCCGGTACGTCATCGGATCTCCGAACTGCTCGGATGCTCAAGTCAGGGGGTCTGCCTGGGTGAAAATGGAGTTATGTCCGGGTTCAGCTCTGAACCCGGACAACCCCTTTTAAACCCCCATTCAAGTGAATGGGAGCTGGTCTGCAGTACACCAGTGCAGCATGGAGCCTCCTGTCCATTGTATAGTTTACGGCATGGGTGGCTGCCTCACAGCTGATCAGGAGGGGTGCCAGGTGTCGGATCCCCACAATCTGATATTGAAGACCTAATTCCTGGTAAACCGTTTAGCTATCTATGCTTGTGTGGCGCTATCAGTAGGGATAAGCTAACTTCTTTTTTTAAATTCGGCATACAAGGTTTGGGTTCAGGTTCTCTAAGAATTCCGTTATGGATTCCACTACCATGGACTATAAGTTATGGTCCGCGGTAGTGGAATCCATAACGGAATTCTTAGAGAACCTGAACCCAAACCTTGTACGCCGAACTTGAAAACATAAGTTCGCTCATCCCTAGCTATCAGTGAAAAGTACAATTGATTGATCAGCTATCAGTTTGTCAGACAAGTCACATCTCGCTTAGTTACATGTACAGTTCAGTCACCAGCCGTATGCCGCCCTTTTCAAACGTATTTTGGTTCCTATTAGCATATCGTATGTATTGTAAATGTAAGTAACCTTTTTTGTCAGTAATAAGGAAATATTGGGGGTCATATGAACATTTTTAACCCAGTTTTTGGTGTAAAAAAATATTTAGTCCCTCGGCTGTTTTTACACTGTCCACTGGCTTTTACACCATGTTTGACGGTTGAGTGGGCACGTGTCTGGAGCCATGCCGGGCAAATTTACTAACATTTAGGCTCCATTCAGACTTCCGTAGTGCATTGTGGATCCGCAATACACTTGGCCGGCACCCCCATAGAAATGCCTATTCTTGTCCACAATTGCGGACAAGAATAAGACATGCTCTATTTTTCTCCGGAGCTGCGGACCGGAAAATCAGGGCCGCGCTCCGGAAATGCGAATGTGGACAGCACACTGTGCTGTCTGCATCGCTTTCAGTCCTGTAGAGAATGAATGGGTCCGCACCTGTTCCGCATAATTGCGGAACAGATGCGGACCCATTCTACGGACATCTAAATGGAGGCTCGGGTGTAAATGTAGGTGAAAAACTACTTAAGCCAGGATTAGTTTTCTTGCCAGGCACACAGACTGCCATAGATGCTCCAAATTTGTGATCAGGCATACGCCTCGTCATAAATTAGCTGAACTCTTATGGCAGAGTAGAGGGGAAATTAAGACTGGTCTAAAAAGCCGGTCATAGTATATGATCCCTGCTATCATTTTTTCCTGAAAACAGGCGTAAGAGAGTCGAAACTACTTCGGTCAGGAGCTGTAGTAGTTTTTACTCAAGATACACAGACTGCCTTAGGTAAGCCGCGCACACCTCGTCGTAAAAATTTTTGCCTCAAAAACACAAGTGCAAAAGCGCAACTAAAACAGCAAACAAAAACTGCATTAAAAACCCATCCTTAGGCCACTGTCACACAGTCCGTATTTTCCATCAGCACTTGTAAACTAAAACCAGTAGTGGAAGCTACATAACAAGTATCATAAAAGATTAGTACCTCTTCTGTGTTTTGGATCCATTCCTTCTTTTACCTTTCAAGTACTAATGAAAATACTAACCATATGCTGATTATGTGAGGGTGGCCTTAAAGGGAACCTGTCACCTCCCAAAACCATCCCAAGCCGCCAGCAGTACCTGCGTGTAGCCAGCAACTTGTTTCTGATGATACATTTCTTCCAGAAGGCAGATGCAGCAAAATAACTAAAAACGTTGTTTTATTCCCTGCCCCCGACGCGCTTCTCCACACATGCTTGAAGTCAAGGGGGCAGCGGCAAGTCACAGTAACCATGCCCCCTTTCCTGCCCCTTCGCTGTGACTGACAGCGTTTATGCAGAGAGTTCGGCAAAGGCAGCCGAACTGCCGGCTGTCAGTCACAGCGAAGCGGCAGGGAAGGGGGCGTGGTTACCGTGACTTGAAGCAAGGAGGCCGCTGCCCCCTTGACTTCAAGCATGTGTGGAGAAGCGCGCCGGGGGCAGGGAATAAAACAACGTTTTTAGTTATTTTGCTGCATCAGCCTTCAGGAAGAAATGTATCATCAGAAACAAGTTGCTGGCTACACGCAGGTACTGCTGGCGGCTTGGGATGGTTTAGGAAGGTGACAGGTTCCCTTTAAAGGGGTTGGCCAGTTGATATTACTAAATGTACATGTGCTGGTAACGGCTAGTAATAATCATTATTAAACGGATGTCAGATAGTTTACTAAGAATAATTCATGTTTACATGCCACTCTCCTGACCTGCGGGCCAGTGCTGTGCTGGGAACATGGCCGCTGATGGAGGGTCTTGTCTATCAGTGGCCTCCATTCATTTATCATCGAGACGGACAGGGAAACTAGCACATGTTTTAATATATGCAAATAAGGCTCTAATACCAAGTTTTAATATATGCAAATGAGCCTCTAGGAGCAATGGGGATGTTGCCATTGCACCTAGAGGCTCTGCTCTCTCTGCAACCACTGTGCCCTCTCTGCTTTGATTGACAGGGCCAGGCAGTGAAAACGTTGTCACGCATGCTGTCGATCAAAATACAGAGGATGTGGCAGTTGCAGAGAGAGCGGAGCCAGTAGGTTACTGTGAGCACCACGAGCTTGGTGCTGGTTGTAATCGGAGATTTCAGCATTCAGGCGTGGTTCCAGCAAAGTGTTTGTTTCTGTCATGTGTCTGTAGGGGGTGGGGGGGTGCCATCTTTCAAAGACAGGGCGGACCTGGGTGTGTCCCCACAACGTGGAGGTTTAACACTAACCCCTCCTAATTCTGCTCTGGCCTGTACAATAGGAATTTATGTGATATTTAGTATGCGTGCTTTGTCTGCCGGGGACTGACATGGAATGTAAGTCCGTCAGGACAGTTGTGCTGAGATCTCATTATTCGGATGATCAGCAGTGTCAGAAAATGTGAAGAGAATTCTGCTAAGTGACAGATACGGGACATAGGGGGAGATTTCTCATGACGGAAGTCAGTTTTGCAGGAGTCTGCTTTGTAATTTGCACCACATTTATCAAATATCGCACAATGGGGGTCATTTATCAAAGACCGGCTTTTTAGATAACACATAGCACCTGCGCTGCCAGGTGCCTCATTTATGACGAGCGCAGGCCTCATCATACATTAGACTAGAGTAGTTTTTTTTACTCTTTTACACTTGTATCCAGGAATAAATGTTAGCAAATTTGCCGGGGCCAGAACTCCTAAGTAGCGAGGATCGTGTAAAAACGCCCATGCGACAAAATATTGCCGCACAGGCTTTTAAAAGGTGGCATAAAGTGGTCTTACAACTTGTACAAAAACTGGCGTAACAATGTTATTAAATGAACCTCGATGTTTAGTAAATTTGGAGCGTCTTTAAAGCGTCAGTGGTCCACGTACGTGTTCTCCACAGACTGCACGCGTACCCATTCATTTTAGGCTCCATTCACACATCCGCAATTTTGTTCCGCATTTTGCGGAACGAAATTGCGGACCCATTCATTCCTATGGGGCCGCACTTCCGTTCCGCAAAAAAATAGAACATGTCCTATTCTTGTCCGCAATTGCGGACAAGAACAGGCATATTCTATTAGTGCCGGCAATGTGCGGTCCGCAAAATGCAGAACGCACATTGCCGCTTTCCGTGTTTTGCGGATCTGCGGCTCCGTGGATCCGCAAAACACGTTGTGGATGTGTGAATGGAGCCTTAATGTGTGTATTTACACATCTTTTTTTAGCATGATCTATTTTGTCCATGTTCACCGGTTCATCACGCCCATTATAGTCTATGGTTTCGTGAAAACCACGGATGCCATCCGTTTTTCATCCATGCTTCACGTATCATTAGGAAGAGATGCTTTGAAAAAGACTTTTCAGCTGCAGTGTCCGTGAAACACAGATGACACACGGATTTTTCACAGACCTCTTCACGGAGATTTTCATGGATTTGAGCACGGACGTGTGAATGAGGCTTAAGTCTAACCCTTCTGTCTTGAGATGTTACTCTACTTTATTTACCTCTTCTTTACTGGCTTAAGATTACAATAATTTTTGCCACTTTTAAATCGCAGTTGATAAATGTGTCTTATATCAGCTTGACAGGCTAACCATGCTCACATTTCCATCCATTTTTCAAAACAGAATGTCGCAAAACAATTGTTCAGATAAGTCCAAAATGTGACAAAGCTCTATTTTTGTGACTTTTTGAAACCAGAATTTTGGAGTATAGGGGCATAATAAATTCCTCCCATTGTTTCTATCATACAGTTGTTACCTTATTAGTAATTATTACTAGAAGAATTTTCAGATTGGTTTCCAGTCAAGTGGATTTGTCTGTTGAGATCTTGCACTTGGAATGGTTGTGGATGTCTCTGGTGCCTGTACACACGGCTGCTAGAACAGGGTCTGGACTGCTGCTGATTGCCCTAGTTTTACTGCAAGAACAGGTGAAGCACATGGTTTATGGTATATGTGCCTCGCCAGGGGCATTTAGCGGTAATCTGCATGTGGCTACCACGTCTCAACCACGACGTGATCAGGCACCCTAGTGCTAAGGGCCATATGGCGATGTGGCGCTGAAAAGTCGCACTGCATTTTTGGTAATGTTAGTCACTGGTGTCGCAATGCAACATGCTGAAACAGCTTGGATGGATTTTTTTGAATTGTTGCAGCATGTCGCATTATCGCATTGACCGTCGCATTATCGCAGTGACAAGAAGTAGCAATACATGTCACCATGTCACCGTACTAAAAGTAGCAATAATTCCTTAAAGGGAACCTATCACTGGGATTTTGTGTATAGAGCTGAGGACACGGGTTTCTAGATGGCCGCTATCACATCCGCAATACCCAGTGCCCATAGCTCTGTGTGCTTTTATTGTGTAAAAAAAATGATTTGATACATATGCAAATTAACCTGAGATGAGTCCTGTAGGTGAGATGAGTCAGGGACAGGACTCATCTCAGGTTAATTTGCATATGTATCAAAACGTTTTTTTTATACAATAAAAGCACACAGAGCTATGGGGACTGGGTATTGCGGATGTGCTAGCGGCCATCTAGCAACCCATGTCCTCAGCTCTATACACAAAATCCATGCAACAGGTTCCCATTAAGTTCTCTACATCAGTGACACAGATCTCCAGACATTAATGAACGATCCAACCATCAACATGCCAGACTAAACTGACCATGCCAATCACTTGTGTTTTCAGCTATAACGGCTGAAAAGATACAACCTAACAATACAATTGTAGCAGGCAGTGCTCCCGAATAACTTCTAAAAGACTGCGTATGAGACGGATGGTTTCAGCCGACATATATTTTATATGTATGGTCAGCTAAAAGGGAGTCTGTCAGCAGTCTGACCATGCTAAACTGCTGACAACACTAAGGGCCAGGGAGAGCAGTACAAACATAACTTTTATTATCAAGAGTAATGTGAATATAAATTTTTGTTCTGCCCAGGTGGCGACCAAAATGGTCGCCAATGCGACTTAGAATTGCTAAATGGCGACAAGACTTTGTAGTCTTGTCGCCATTTGCGCCTAGACCCTCCACTGCCTCTTTCACACACGAGTTGAACTGACATGGGACGCGCTGCTGTCAGCACGTGCCATGTTCTTCTCAACAGCACAGGGGAGAAGGAGGCAGTCCCTCCCCCCTGTGCCGTTGCCACCAATGGACTGATAGAAGCGAGGAGGAGGAGGGGAGGGGCTGTGGCCACTGTGCCACAAATGAATATAGTTTATGCCTGAATACAAACGCAAGCTGCGCTGCGGGTGCCGGCCATATCCCATACCCGACACCCAGCCTCTATGACTGCGCACTGCGATCCGCCGCTATTAACCCGTCAGGTGCCACACCGACCCCCCCCCCCCCCCCAACCCCAGTATTATAAAGTAGAATCATTGGTGGTGCCCCCCCCCCCCCCAAGTATTATAATCATTGGTGGCAGTGGCCACAGGGTCCCCTCCCCCCTCCTCATTGGTGGCAGTTCGGATCGTAGCCCCAGCAGTGTAAGCCTGGGGCTCCGACCGGTTACCATGGCAGCCAGGACGCTACTGAAGCCCTGGCTGCCATAGTCAGCACAGAGCAGCAGGGACGAAAAGATCCCAGGTTCTAGCCCCTAAAAGGGGGGAAATAGTTATTACGTAAAAATAAAAAGGTTAAAAAAAAACACAAATATTATGTTTAAATCACCCCCTTGCCTAATTTTACATATATATTTTTTTATTGTTTATATATTTTAAATCGCCACGCCCGAAAAAGTGCGAACTATTAAAATATTTAAAAATATCTCCTATGCGTTGAACGCCGTAACAGAAAAACAAACAAAAAACGTGCAATTTGCCATTTTTTTTGTCACCTTTTTTTTTTTTTTTATTATACCGTAATTATATGTATTTTAGATTTGGCAACTAAAAATTTAAATTTGGCTCCTAAATTTTTCAGGTTAGGAGCCAATGGCTACTTGATATTTTTTTTGGTCTGGAGCCCTGGGTGGCAGAGCTTCATTGTGAATTGCCCTCTGCTTTCTTGTTGAGTTAGTTGACAGCCCCTTCCCCTGCTATGAGTGACAGTTTTTGCATTCAGGAGACCATTACAGGTGTCACTCAGAGGGGATTGGTGGTAAAGCAGCTGACTGCAGAGAGCAGTCAGCGAAGCGCCACCGCCTGTGCACTTGCAGGAGCAGAACCTGCCAGAATAAACTTCTTCTTCTTACTATTCTTCCGGCTCCTACCTAGCTTTAGGCAGTTTAGCATGGCCAACACTGTTGACAGATTCCCTGGTATCTGGACCTGCTATTCTTTTTGGTAGGGGTTACAGAAACCTCAAATTCAGAGCACATTATTACTCTTACCTTTTTCTTTGGCTTTGGCCACATATGTGTAGCATTCTTCTAGAGGGGAACATGGGGCTGACAGATGTATTGTTAGTAAGGATGGTGTCACACACAGCTTTTTGTGGCTACGCGTGATACCACCCTAATACACCATATGTTGGCTATGATTGGATATGTAACTGTGAGATGAAATATCTGTGTAGTCAGAGGTGCTTGTTGTTACAGTGCTAGCCCACAGCAGGCAATTGGTGCCATATATAGGATCCATGTGATACATTAAAAACCATAAGGAGGATGATCTCAACCACCATAGAGTATTATGGTGGCTGTAATTCTTGTCTACCAACAGTCCTGCCGATTGCTGCCTGCCAGGCAGCAATGCCCTTTGTAAATGTTGCTACCTGTAACGTTTATAGATTGTGACACCAATCACTATAATTTTGTAGGATCAATCAGGATTAACGGTAAACTACAGTTTTATTCTTGATCTTTATCTATGTTTACATTGACTAATAGTCATTACGATGGCTTGGAAATTAAAGCGGTTGTCCACTCAAAATTAAAAATGTATCACAGGCAGCAGAAAGGGGAGAGTGTAGAAAAAAAAAAAAAACTTGCCCCTTTTGAGGTGGTTACATGTGCAAGAACGGCGTGTCACCGGATTGGCTCCGTGGTCACATGCTGTTTTTGCAGATGTTACTACTAAGGCCAAAGAAAATGTCATTGCTTCTGGTCTGGCAGGGACGAGAACAGTACTACTTTCATAAATTAGTATTGTCTTTTTTCTTTTGGTTGGTTAAACCCTTTAACCTATAGTAACTATTACCGGACAGCGTCAGGGGCTTTTAGGCTGCATTTATACACACAGATGTCTAACCAATTTCAAAGAGATTGGGCTTTTGGATTTCAACATCTCCGATTCTTTGTTTTCCACGGAAGGTAAGTCGCTTACTGCTTATTCATGTCTCGCCATTGAAATAAACATGCAAGCTACACCAAATGTGATTGTGTATGTTTATACAGCCAGGTTTAGAAATGTATGCAATGGCTGAGGTTTTGCATTGAGGTGGTAATGAACCCAAAAGATTGTCCACAGATGCAGAGACACAGCATGAGGCTTTATTTTTAGTTCTCCTGGGGATCAAGCTGTTACTTCCCGCTGGGAGTAAGGCACTGAGAGCTGCTCCAGTCTGAAGCTGTTTTATGGCCTATGCAGTGGTTGCACACTGAAATACTGGTAAATAAATGAAATAAACAAAAAAATGTTGCTTTTCATGATAGTAGTTACAGTACATATGGCATTCTTTGGTGCACTTTTTTTAAGGGGAGGGGAAAATTTAGCATTTGCATATTTACACTCTTCCAGTTAGGCATTTACACGACTTGCATTTTTTGGGGATCGGATGCAGACCCATTCATTTCAATGGGGCTGCAAACGATGTGGACAGCACACAGTGTTCTGTGAGCATCTATAAGCTTGTTCCTCTGCCCTCAGAAAAGTAGAACGTCTTATTCTGGTCCATAAAGTGAAAACTGAAAGTGTCCGGTATAGAATCGTTCCTGGATTCACGTCTGCTCTTGATAGGACACGTCAGGCAAACACAGTCTACCCTTTATGGACAGCACAGTTTTCAGATCCCTTGAAGACCTGTTTACTACTGTAATTAAATGAGTGACTCATAAATAGGGAAGTAGACGGCCATATAACTGACGAGGTCTCCTCCCGCCTCTTCCTGCACACTTATGGCAGGGGTTTATTTTTTGTCCATATTGGCTGAATGATCCCGAAGTTTTGGAAATATTCTCATCTGCTTGAGACATTTTATAATCTTGTTAATAATTAGGGATTAGGTTAAAAGTATAACTGCCAAAGGAATCTAGTGCCATGGCGTTGGCTATTGTTATGTCTTCAGAAACAAAAATGTTCACTTCAGTAGGAATATTTCTCATTCCTGTTTCTTGGTAGTTTAACTTAATTACTTCATTTTGTATCATCTAGTGGTACCTGTATGCTACTGAGGTCTATACTCCGCTCAACCATGACAGTGAAGAGGACCTGTCACCATGAAAATCCAGTGCAGTCTGCAGGCAGCATGTTATAGAGCTGGAGGAGCTGATTGACAGCTATCTGTGTATACACAGTCATAGAGGGAAGGCTGTCAGTCACTGATAGGATCATCTCCTTATCTTCAGTCAGTGATTGACAGCTATCCGTGTATACACAGTCATAGAGGGAAGGCTGTCAGTCACTGATGGGACCATCTCCTTGACTTCAAAGCCCAGAAAGAGCAGGAAATTACATGAATGAAATGTAAGTTCTACTGACTTCTCCTCCAAAACTATATATCAGCTCCTCTTCTCTATAACCTGCTGTCAGTAGCTCAGATACCATGTACAGCTTCCCTTTAGTAAGACCCCTCATGCCACTAAATCATCTTGGGCCAGTTGAGGCATGGACTGCACCAGTGGCGTACATAGAGAAGTAAGGGCCCATAGCAAGGATAAAACCAGCCCCCCCCCCCCACCACACACACAGGACTGAAGGGTTTCTGCCTAAACCATTTTCAGTGACCCTTGGGCCATTGTTTCCACTGCCTCATTTGCTAAAAGTTGTTCCTTTTAGAGCAGCGGTTCTCAACCTAGGGGTCGCGACCCCTTTGGAGGTCGATCGGCCCTTTCCGGGGGGTCGCCTGAGGTTTCCTATTGTGGGTCGCCTGCACAACGGCAGCGGCCCCTTATCCTCGCGCACAGGAAGTGATGTCCTATCACTGCCTGTGCTTGAAGGAGCCTGACGTCTGGACGGGTAAGTCGGGCCTCCTGTCTGCTGAGGTCCGAGTTTTTTGGTTAATGACACCGCCGCTGAGCACCACTGCCACCAATGATTTAATTGAACCTGGCTAATTTTATTTGGCTGAGCAAGGCTTAATTTATTTGGGGGGACCTGAAGCACCGCTGATTTATTTATTTGGGGGACCCTGAGCACTTCAGATTTATTTATTTGGGGGTACCCTGAGCACCGCAGATTTATTTATTTGGGGGAGACCTGAAGCCCCGCTGATTTATTTATTTGGGGGACCCTGAGCACTTCTGATTTATTTATTTGGGGGGGACTTGAAGCACCACTGATTTATTTATTTGAGGGGTACCCTGAGCACCACTTTTTTCTTTTTTTTTTTTTTTTTTTTTGGGGGGGGGGGGGTACTGTGAGCACCACTGATTTATTTTTTGGGGGTATTTGTTGTTTATTATTTTAAAGTTATTTATTTGGTTTACAAATATTTAGTATTTATGCTAAAGGTCTGTGATTATGAATGAATACTTGTGTATTTGAATTAACATTTGGTCTATTATTGTCTGTGCATGTTTTTGGTGGGTCATCATAACAGTAGCAAAATTAGTTATGACGTAGCAAGGAAAAAAATGTAATGGTTGGGGGTCACCACAACATGAGGAACTGTATTAAGGGGTCACGGCTTTAGAAAGGTTGAGAACCACTGCTTTAGAGGGTAGAGTCCTGACCAAGATTTCACCTCCAGTAGAAGAGGAGATAATCCCAACTAAGACTTGGCCCCCTCTTACCCTGGACCCCATAGCAGTCGCATGGTCTGCCGCTATGGTAGTTACGCCCCTGGACTCCACATAACCTCTGAAGGTGTTCTTTGGTAAATGGCACCAAGACATTACCAGCAGATTCTTTGAATAAGATCTGCCATCAGTCATTACTCGTCTCTAAATTGTGGTATTCCACAAGAAATGACAATTCTGGAACATCTTTTCTTGAAATGCACTTACACAGTCTAAGGCTACTTTCACACTAGCGTTCAGAGCGGGTCCGTCTGATGTCTGCTCAGACGGATCCGCTCCTATAATGCAGACATTTGTATCCGTTCAGAACGGATCCGTCTGCATTATAGTTTGAAAAAAATTCTAAGTGTGAAAGTAGCCTGAACGGATCCGTCCAGACTTTACATTGAAAGTCAATGGGGACGGATCCGTTTGAAGATTGAGCCATATTGTGTCATCTTCAAACGGATCCTACCCCATTGACTTACATTGTAAGTCTGGACAGATCCGCTTGCCTCCGCACGGCCAGGCGGACACCCGAACGCTGCAAGCAGCGTTCAGGTGTCCGCTCGCTGAGCGGAGGCTGAACGCTGGCAGACTGATGCATTCTGAGCGGATCCGTGTCCACTGAGAATGCATTAGGGCTGGACGGTTGCGTTCGGGGCTGCTTGTGAGCCCCTTCAAACGGAGCTCACAAGCGGACACCCGAACGCAGGTGTGAAAGTAGCCTAACACTGTCTGATCAGTGCTGCTAGTCTTAGACTGCGAAGGGACACATCCCTAACCGTTAACACTAGGGTTGTCCCGATACCACTTTTTTAGGACCGAGTACAAGTACCGATACTTTTTTTCAAGTAGTCACCGATACCGAATACCGATACTTTTTTTAAATGTCATGTGACCGTTTTGGGGGATCTGTGGATCTGTGGATGACGCACTGTCATGTGGGGGATCTGTGGATGGCACTGTTATGGGGGACCTGTGGATGGCACTGTTATGGGGGACCTGTGGATGGCACTGTTATGGGGGACCTGTGGATGGCACTGTTATGGGGGATCTGTGGATGGCACTGTTATGGGGGATCTGTGGATGGCACTGTTATGGGGGATCTGTGGATGGCACTGTTATGGGGGATCTGTGGATGGCACTGTTATGGGGGATCTGTGGATGGCACTGTTATGGGGATCTGTGGATGGCACTGTTATGGGGGATCTGTGGATGGCACTGTTATGGGGGATCTGTGGATGGCACTGTTATGGGGGATCTGTGGATGGCACTGTTATGGGGGATCTGTGGATGGCACTGTTATGGGGGATCTGTGGATGGCACTGTTATGGGGGATCTGTGGATGGCACTGTTATGGGGGATCTGTGGATGGCACTGTTATGGGGGATCTGTGGATGGCACTGTTATGGGGGATCTGTGGATGGCACTGTTATGGGGGATCTGTGGATGGCACTGTTATGGGGGATCTGTGGATGGCACTGTTATGGGGGATCTGTGGATGGCACTGTTATGGGGGATCTGTGGATGGCACTGTTATGGGGGATCTGTGGATGGCACTGTTATGGGGGATCTGTGGATGGCACTGTTATGGGGGATCTGTGGATGGCACTGTTATGGGGGATCTGTGGATGGCACTGTTATGGGGATCTGTGGATGGCACTGTTATGGGGGATCTGTGGATGGCACTGTTATGGGGGATCTGTGGATGGCACTGTTATGGGGATTTGTGGATGGCACTGTTATGGGGGATCTGTGGATGGCACTGTTATGGGGATTTGTGGATGGCACTGTTATGGGGATCTGTGGATGGTACTGCTATGGGGTGGGATATCTGTGGATGGCATTGTTATGGGGATCTGTGGATGGCACTGTTATGGGGGATCTGTGGATGGCACTGTTATGGGGGATCTGTGGATGGCACTGTTATGGGGGATCTGTGGATGGCACTGTTATGGGGATCTGTGGATGGCACTGTTATGGGGATCTGTGGATGGCACTGTTATGGGGGATCTGTGGATGGCACTGTTATGGGGGATCTGTGGATGGCACTGTTATGGGGGATCTGTGGATGGCACTGTTATGGGGGATCTGTGGATGGCACTGTTATGGGGATCTGTGGATGGCACTGTTATGGGGGATCTGTGGATGGCACTGTTATGGGGGATCTGTGGATGGCACTGTTATGGGGATTTGTGGATGGCACTGTTATGGGGGATCTGTGGATGGCACTGTTATGGGGATTTGTGGATGGCACTGTTATGGGGATCTGTGGATGGTACTGCTATGGGGTGGGATATCTGTGGATGGCATTGTTATGGGGATCTGTGGATGGCACTGTTATGGGGGATCTGTGGATGGCACTGTTATGGGGGATCTGTGGATGGCACTGTTATGGGGGATCTGTGGATGGCACTGTTATGGGGATCTGTGGATGGCACTGTTATGGGGATCTGTGGATGGCACTGTTATGGGGGATCTGTGGATGGCACTGTTATGGGGGATCTGTGGATGGCACTGTTATGGGGATTTGTGGATGGCACTGTTATGGGGGATCTGTGGATGGCACTGTTATGGGGATTTGTGGATGGCACTGTTATGGGGATCTGTGGATGGTACTGCTATGGGGTGGGATATCTGTGGATGGCATTGTTATGGGGATCTGTGGATGGCACTGTTATGGGGGATCTGTGGATGGCACTGTTATGGGGGATCTGTGGATGGCACTGTTATGGGGGATCTGTGGATGGCACTGTTATGGGGGATCTGTGGATGGCACTGTTATGGGGGATCTGTGGATGGCACTGTTATGGGGGATCTGTGGATGGCACTGTTATGGGGGATCTGTGGATGGCACTGTTATGGGGGATCTGTGGATGGCACTGTTATGGGGATCTGTGGATGGCACTGTTATGGGGATCTGTGGATGGCACTGTTATGGGGGATCTGTGGATGGCACTGTTATGGGGATTTGTGGATGGCACTGTTATGGGGGATCTGTGGATGGCACTGTTATGGGGATTTGTGGATGGCACTGTTATGGGGATCTGTGGATGGTACTGCTGAGGGGTGGGATATCTGTGGATGGCATTGTTATGGGGATCTGTGGATGGCACTGTTATGGGGGATCTGTGGATGGCACTGTTATGGGGATTTGTGGATGGCACTGTTATGGGGATTTGTGGATGGCACTGTTATGGGGATCTGTGGATGGTACTGCTATGGGGTGGGATATCTGTGGATGGCATTGTTATGGGGTGGGGGGATCTGAGGATGGCATTGTTATTTGGTGGGGGATCTGTGGATGGTGCTGTTATAGGGGATCTGTGGATGGAACTGTTATGGGGAGGATCTGTGGATGACACTGCTATATGTCATCCAGAGATCCCCCTCACAACAGTGTCCCCCAATACACCGGGCCCCGCCGCTCACCGAAGTATTTATAAACGTGAATCCTTATCCTGTTATTAAGTTGAACTAACGCTGCCCTCTCCCATGTTCCCCTGTATCCCCCTGTATCCCCACAGCACTTACTTAAGCTTCCATAGCAGGCAGAGCGGACGGCACCAGTAACGTCACTCACTGACGTCGCGCGTCTGCTCCGCCTGCTTCATTCATAAAGTGGGCGGAGCAGGCGCTCTACGTCAGTGAGTGACGTTACTGCTGCCGTCTGCTCTGCCTGCTATGGAAGCTTAAGTAAGTGCTGTGGGGATACAGGGGGATACAGGGGAACATGGGAGAGGGCAGCGTTAGTTCAACTTAATAACAGGATAAGGATTCACGTTTATAAATACTTTGGTGAGCGGCGGGGCCCGGTGTAAGAGTACAGTGCTGCATCTTTGCCGGGCCGCAAAAATATTCATTGCGGGAAAAAAAAAAAGTATTCTATTTATGTATCGGGGCGGGGTATCGGCGGCTGAGTACCGCCGAGAAAACTCGGAATCGGTCCCGATACCGATACTAGTATCGGTATCGGGACAACCCTAGTTAACACACAGTTGTACCTTTATTCATGATCTTCTAGCTGGAATAATAGAGGAACAGCTCAACATAAGCAAAGATGTTCCAGAATTGCGATTGTATAGGGAACAGATGTACTTAGTAAAACAGGTACTGTATGTCAGGAGATGTGACCAGTCCTGTAAGCTGTGAGTTGGGACCTCCATGAATCCGCTCCCTTTGAAGTGAATGGCAGAAGAGCTGCAGTAACCTGAAACGTTCACTACTTTTGAAATGGACCTGTCCTTCTGGCTCAGTTCTAAGTGCTAGCTCTTGTACCAAGGGGCTGCAGGGAACAGCTAATTGAAGGGGTGCAGGTGTTGGACCTCCACCAATTTTGATGACCTATCCTGAGAAAAGGTAATCGTGGGCCTGGAAAACTCCTTTACAACATTCTTCAACAGTTGTTCCAAATTGGCAGGGCACATTATCCTGCTGACAGTAGTTGGTCTGCAGTAATATTTATGTAGGTGGTTTGAATCAAAGTAACCCATGAATGCCAGGACCCAAGGTTTCTCATCACAACATTGCCCAGAGCATCACACTGCCTCCTCCAGCTTGCCCTCTTCCCACAGTCAATCTTGGTGCTGTATCTTCCCCAGGTAATCATCACACATGATGTAAACAGAAATGTCGTTCATCCGACCAGGGCACCTTCTTCCATTGCTCCATAGTTCAGAAATGATGCTTGCCCGCCCATTGCAGGCGCATTTGTTAGAGTCAGTATGGACACAAGCAGCAGGCTGTGATGCTCTGAGTTCTGACGACTTTCCATCATAGTCAGAATGAATGTTTTTAGTAATTCATGCTACAGTAGCAGTTATGAGGGATTGGGGCTAGCCCTTACACCCCACGTGCATCAGTGAGCCTCCTTCCAATTCATCAACTGCAAGAACTGACGGATCACTTGCTGCCTAATACATCACCCCTCTTGAAGGCTGCCATTGTGATGATGTCAATGTAATTCACGTCACCTGTCAGTGGTTTTAGGGTACGTCTACACCGTGATTATGCCATCGACAGCTGTCACATGACCAAAGACTGCAGTGTAGAGAGGCTACTATACGAATTAATAGAGCCGAGGTGCGACTCCCACATTTGACGCGACCCCATTTATTTCTATGGCAGCCCTGCTACACTGCGATCTTTGGTCACGTGATGGCTGTCGCGGGAAAAAATGGCCGTGTAGACGTACCCTTAATGTTATTGGAGATCAACGTATAGGAGCTTGGGAATACTTTTTCTGTAGCAAATACATTTTTAGCGCATTGCAGTATGAAATTAAGGAGTTATAAAAAATATTTTTCTAATCACTTAAATGCAAGGATGATAAACTCTGCAATGTAATAACCTTACTGACTCAGACCCACCGGCTTATGAATAGAGAAGAATCACAACAGATCGTATATGGCCGATGAACTCGCGTTTTGCTGTCACAGCAGTTTGGAGCCACCTTGCATAACTTGTCATAGGATCGTGTGATTACTCCTTATGCCTTTGAAATTTATTGATATTGGTCCACTTTAGTAAACCCCTGTATGCTAGGGCTTGCAGAGATTCTCCACAAATATTCAGAGGCATGCACCACATAATAATTGTGGTGCATCCCATGCCAGTGGGACAGAGATTAAGACCAGCATACAGAACGTCGGTCAGAAAAGGATTATCCCACAAAAGGTCTCGCTGTGCAACGTATTTTGAATTAAATATTATTGCAATAAAAATAGTTTTTTTTTTGTTTACATTACTTTTTTTCCTCTCCGATGGCACCCTCTGCTGTTGATCCTTCTGATCCACCTTCTCCTCCATTCAGTGGTAGACTAACAAGCTCAGTAGCTTCCTTGCTGTCTTCCTGCACTTAGTGCTGATGGTGTGATCTCATTGTGAAGCAGGAGAAGCGACCCAGACACCTTTCATTCATCCCTACTTCTTAATTCATGGAAGTATTGTTATGTCGGTGCTCCATGCTCACCACTGTCTGGGGCGGGCACACTTGCCGCATCTCTTGCCCTTTTCCTACTGCTCCTTCATGTCTTCTCCTAGCAGACCAAGCCCTGCTCCTACCAGCAAGGGTCCTCCCTCCTCTGTCCTTGGGGTGCTTGTTCTCTTGTTGATTTTTCTGTGTATTTAAGGCGCCATCCCCAGGGCATGGTGCCTGAGCTTTAGGTTCTGGCTTGCTAGTTTATGAGTGAAGGTGTGCTTTTTCTATTAGTCTGCTTGTGTACCATACTCTGCCAGTTTATTGACTTTGTCTCTCCCTGCCTTGACTTCTGCCTATGTACCGTGATGACCTGCTGTTGCCTGTCTTGATCTCAAATTGTTTTGCAGATAGCATCAACTCTGCCTGCCCTGACCACTGCCTGTTTCCTGACCACAAGTATTGCTTGGTCCTTCTCATAGGTGTCTCTGACCCTTGTGGGTTTGCCACCAACTACACTAGGACTATTCCAAAAGGTAGTGGTCTAATGGCTCACCTGTTGTGGTCAGATACCTGTATAGAGTTTAAAGGGGCGAAAACTAGGGGACTGCCAGTACAACACCCTTAGGTTTACCCCTAAGCCAAACCGGTTAGTTTATCCAGTGGATCCACATTCACTGTCCGTTACAAATATATAGCTATATCTCTCTAGACCTTCAGGAAAGAAATTGTGGAGGCATTACATGCCATATTCATCTCTGGGGCTATATGTGAGAGACAATTTTTTTATGCAAGGGTGGATAGAGTTAACAAGCTAATTGCAGTGCATCGTGGGAGATGCTGGTGCTTCATGAACTACATACTACCCACAGAATGGAAAGAAAGTCCTCCAGATAGGTGAGTAAATGAGGTATAGAAAGAGTTTTAAAGTGAACCTGCACTCAAAATGTGAGGATCAGAGTGCTGAAACCCGGCTGATTGCTACAACAAGGAAATAGAAGTGCTTACACAGAGTGCACTCTTTCCTTGCTGCGGAAGAAGGACTGAAGACTGGCTTATAGACTTTCTGTTGAAAGTCTTCAGATGTTAGGAGAGGCAGCGCTCTATCTGAGTGCTTCTTTCTCCTTGTTCTAGTAATTGATGTGGTCTTAGCACTCGGACTCCCACTGATCAAATGATCAAAAACATTTATATGACACTGACACATCAAACGTTTAGTTGTTGTTTTTATTTTTTAAACAAAAAGGGGTTGTGCAAAGTCTATAAGTTATCCCATAGGCACAGGTCCCATTCCTTCATTCTGATGGAGTCTATGAGAATGCTACTGTAGATAGCAAAGAATGGCCTTCAGCTATTTCCTGAACTCCTATTGAAATGAATGGAGCTGCTGAGCGCATGCATGATCTGCTGCTCCTTAAAAAAGGTGGAACTGTACCCCCATCCTCGTGATCAGTGGTCCTAGCGGTCAGACTCCCAGTGATCAGCTAGTTATCTTATATTCTGTGGATGGGAAATGGATTATTAACTTGGCACAACCCCATTACATTTGTGGGATAACCCCTTTAACAGCATCACACTAGGCAATTTTTCGTTTTTGCATTTTCGTTTTTCACTCCCTGCCTTTCCTGGGCTATAATTTTATTTTTTATTTTTATTTTTACATAGTTGCATGAGGGCTTGTTTTTGCAGGATAAGTTGTACTTTGCAATGGCACCGTTTATTATGGCATATGATGTAGTGAGAAGCTGTCAAAAAATTCCAAATAGGGTAGAATTGAAAAAAACCGACGCAATTTCACCACTTAGGCCGCTTTCAGACGAGCAAGTGTCACGCTCCAGACTTGCAGCGCAGCTCCCGTCCTGAACTTCCAGCACTGCCGGGGTCTCATAGCATATATTGATTTATGATTCTATGTAACCCTTAGAGGCCGTTGTGTGTTTTGCAGTCCGCAAAATACGGATGGCGTTCGTGTGCGTTCCGCAATTTGCAGAACGGCGCGGACAGCCATTAATATAACTGCCTATTCTTGTCCGCTAAACGGACAAGAATAGGACAGGTTATTTTTTTTTGCGGACCACGGAACAAATCAATAGATGCGGAAAGCACACGGAGTGCTGCCCCCGTTGAAGTGAATGGGTCCCCATCTAAGCCGCAAATACTGCGGCTCGGATGCGGACCAAAACAACGATCGTGTGCATGAGGCCTAAGACCATAAAGCCTCATGCAGACGTCTGTAGAACACGGTCCATGACATACCAGACTGGCATTGCAGGAGCGCACGGCGTCATAGCAACCAATGCTCCTGCAATGCCAGTCCGGAATTTCACGGACCGTGTTCCACAGACGTCTGCATGAGGCTTAAGAGAGACATGTGGATCTATAGATTTCCTAAATGGACCAGACTGATTTGTTTGTGCAGTTTTCCCAGCACAATGGTATTTTCCTCCATTTGCTAGCTAGGGGGCTACTTTCATCTCTAATATTCAGACCTGACGTCCTCTTTTTCAGTGGTTCCTCAGGAACTAAACTAGTTCCCTGGAGGAGGTAAATGGTTACAGCCAGGCACCACACCTCAAAGTGATAGCATAAAACCTGACCCACAGTAATCCACATTTACGGTCCGTACAGGGTGACGCAGTTTTGGCTCTGTATGATATTCGGTGCTTTTGTTGTGCTATTCACTAGTCAGAACAAAGCATGTCGTCTCCAGTTTCTGAATGTATTAGGTGTCCAGGTTTAATGCTTTTATTTATGAAGCCACACTTAATCATAGGTCTGTTACCAGCTGTAGTTTATGGACTCACTGTTTGACCCCTTTTTGGATATTGGCAGCATATTTGCAATGTACCAGCAGTGATCGCCAGCGAACACATGCGATCTGCCATCTTAACTGACAAGTCAGGCGAGGCACAGGTAAGTCCTTACCTGTGCCTGTGCGCGAGCCGGTATTCTGCCAAATCTCTATACCTTGCGAAAAGTCTATACCGGATGTGACGCGGCCGCACCGGAAGTGACGCGGCCGCACAGGAATCCGCTGGAGGAGGGTGTGCGCCGCGCAAGCGCACATCCACCGGCTTAGCAAAGAATTATTGCAGCGTCGCGATAGAAGTACTTCGTACACCTCGCGTGCGCACTAAGGGGTTTAGAGATTTTGCAGCGCAAAATGTTTCATCAGATCTCCCTACCCCTGAGTGCACAGGCGCCCACAAATCATCAGTTGCAGTTCAGCTCTACTATGTGGTGAGCTCGGTATCCAGCACTTAGCTCTGCGGTAAGGATGAACTGCAACTGATGATTTGTGGGCGCGTGCGCACTCAGGGGTAGGGAGATCTGATGAAACATTTTGCGCTGCAAAATCTCTATACCCCTAAGTGCGCACGCGCGGTGTACAAAGTACTGCTATCGCGGCGCTGCAATAATTCTTTGCTAAGCCGGTGGATGTGCGCTTGCCCAGCGCCACGCACATCCTCCTCCAGCTGATTTCTGTGCAGCCGCGTCACTTCCGGTATAGACTTTTCGCAAGGTATAGAGATTTTGCAGAACACCGGTCTGAAATGAAATGCGGTCTCCGGGACAGGCAGTTCTGAGAACAGCCTCCAGGGGCCGTTCTCGGAACTGCCTGCTCCCAGAGACCGCATTTCATTTCAGACCGGCTCGCGCACAGGTAAGGACTTACCTGTGCCTTGCTGGACTTGTCAGTTAAGACGGCAGATCGCATGTGTTCGCTGGCGAACACTGCAAACTGGCCATCTCTATGTACCAGTCCTGTGGAACAGACCTTGTCATTATAGACCTCCCTATCCAACTGTTCGTATAGACACATAGCTGTGGTTCACCTGATTAAAACGCTGTTTTTCTTTTGTTGATCTGAGGCTCTGTTCCCAATTATGATATGTTTTCGTATTATGCAAATTAGGCCTTTTGGCTTTCACCATTGCTCTTGTTGCACCCAGCTCCACTCCTTTCTGTGGCCTTCCCTGGCTGCTTTTATTGACAGGGCCAGGCAGTGGCAAAGGAGGAGTTGTTCACAGAAATGAGTGGAGCTTGAGTACAACAAGAGCAATTATGACGCCCTCATTGCACCAGACATGATTTGCATATTACCAGTGACCCAGCACAGCAGCCGAGGCCAGGAGCGAAGATGCTGGGAAGCAGATAAGTATGCTTCCCTTTACAGGTCTGCCCATGTGGGAAGTTTGTCAAACCCCCCCCCCCCCTCCCCCCCCAAAGGTGCACAAACTTGGTATGGTTAGAACTATTCTCCATGTAAAATATAGAACACCCAGGGGGGCACCACCAATGAGGCCAGGTGAGGCGATCGCCCTTAAGGCAGCACCAGGTAGGGGCAAGAGAGGTGCAGCGGAAGGGCCATGGGCAATGAGCGCTTTCATTGTGGCAAAGGGGTTAGGTTAAGAAATTGGCATGGGGGTGGGGGGCGCCGTTTAAGTTTCCGCCTCAGGCAGCAGGAAGGCTGGGTGCACCCCTGAGAACGCCATACTACATATACCTCCTAACCTTCAGACAAGACATACACCTGTGCTTGCTTTTGCTAATTTTTGTATTATTTGTGTACACCTCTACTAAATGGAATTATGAATCTTAAATACATGGCATGTTCCCTGTAAGAAAAACTATGACTCCCAAGTTGTGCACATTGTTCTCATTGGTGTCTTCTACTTGGGACACGTGACCACAGTGAATGATGCCTCTGTTTTATACTTTCCAGCATGTCATGTATAGAGTGAATGTACTTATTTCACTTCCGTATAACATGAGGCTAGATCCACAGACAAATGATGCTGTCTAAAGGTGCTGTGACTTCCATCCTCAAATATAATGCTTGAAGAGAAGGCGCAAAATTTAGAGTCACATGTCTCTGGTTAGATTTTTCATAGGTTTGATAAAAACTTGTGATTTGTGGACTGGTCCTATTCCTTTTGTGGGTCATAACTGATGCCTAAAATGGAACGCATGCACAAGCCTTCCATATTCTCAGCGTTTTTTTGTGGACTCAACATCTGATATGGTCTTGTGAGTGAGGCCTTAGGCTGCTTTCACACAGACAGTGCTTTGTCAGTGTTTTGGTCAGTGATTTCCATCAGTGATTGTGAGCCAAAACCAGGATTGGAGCCTCCACAGACATAAGGTATTAGGGAAAGATCTGCACTTGTTCTGTGTTTAGAGCAACACCTGATTTTGGCTCAAAATCACTGATGTCACTGTGTGAAAGTGCTCTAAGGACCCCATGACGGTGGTATTGGTTATCCACCGTTCGACCCCTAACCATTCTCCCCTCTATTCACTCCAAACCCCATCACCAACCCTCACATCTATCACATCCCAACAAGCCCCCCAAAATGACACACGGACACCTTGGTTGGAATAAATCGGCCACAGCAGCCGTCTTTTATTAACATATAACATAACATATAATAAATAACAATTCTCCACCCCCCCGAGGGGAAGTCCTTGAAGCCCCCAAACAACCGCAAATACCCCAGTGGGTTAGCCATCTTGCTTCCAGCCGTTGTCCTCCAGCTCAGAAGCACCACTGAATGGCCCCTTTAAAATCCGTCACCACTGGGAGTCCAGCCCCAACCATGGAGCCCTCCCAGCATCCTCCTCTGTGAATATGACCAACTTCAAGGACCTCCCCCCGCCACAGCCACCGTGACACCAAAACTACCATAACCTGCCCCATTCCCCCTTTTTTACCACCACCGCACCCCCATAAAACAAGGGAGGGTGGGCGGGAGCTCTTTTGGATCCTGACAAAATGGCCCCCGGTCTCACCTCAGCTACCCTATTTAACCCTATAGCCACACCCCTAAGCTTAAACCACCCAATCCCCCCATTTCCAACGATCCTCCTCCCATCCCCACTAACTCCACCTAACCTACACACTGGGGTCTCCCTAAACCAAACCCCCGTCATGCTGCCCTCCCCTAAGGCTGCGCCCCCAGTCCGGCCATGACTTCTCACACGACCATGTTTTGGTCCACATCTGATCCTCATTTTTTGCAGACAACACTCCGTGTGCTGTTCCCATCCATGTCTGTTCTGTAATTCCGCAAAAAAGGTAGAACACGTCCTATTCTTGTATGTTTTGTGGACAAGGATAGGCATTGTTACAGTGGATCTGCAAAAAAATAAAAATAACGGATGCAACATGGATGTCATGCGTATTTTTTGTGGATCTGCATTTTGCGGACCACAAAATACATACAGTTGTGTGAATACACCCTTCCACCTCATGCACATGACCGTGTGTGTTTTTTGCTGTCTGCACTTAGGGGATCTGTGATTCCGTTTTTTTCTGTCTGTTGTGTATATCTATAGTTATTCCACATCGGTCTGTTTTACTTCTGTTTTTGTGGTCCACAAAAAAAAAAAGGGATGCAGAAAGTTGTCATAATTGTCATTGGCATTCTGTGACGTTTCACAACAACTGATCTGCAAAAACGGATGACACATGGATAGCATCCGTATGGCATGTGTTTTTGTGCAGACCCATTAAACACAATAGGACCACGGACTATATTTTTCAGACAAGAGTAGGACAAGCTCTCCATATATAACTGATCCGTGATATAGACATTTGCTTTTATCAATCTAATTTCCCTTTGTCTATGTCTTCTGCTTTTGATCTTTGTGAAATTCCCCATAATAGTTTAGGTCCATACGGTGAAATTTCTTCTTGTATGTCTGTTCTGGGCTGGAATTTCACTGTATATGTCATTAAGACATAGGACTCTGTTCACACCAGTGTGGAGGTGTTGGCAAAAGAAGGATGTAAGTGTAGGTCTTCAGCACTTCCTCATGGGTGGGATGCAAACCTGTAACCTGATAACACAGTATGACACGTCAAACCTTTGTATCATTTTTTTATATATTTTTTGCAACCAGCTAATATAATTGCATTTAACAAAGTCTTTTCCACACTTCATTGCATGTCCTAATTTCGGATTTGTTCCCATTATCTCTTCAAACTGAGTTTGACAGTAACTGTTAAAGAAAAGAAAGGTGGTTGTTTGCATCTGCTAGCTAATTCCGTCTCCCGTAACCGCCATGATGGTAATTACACATACAGCACCGAGAGCGAGGTGAGCTTGGAGCAAACAGAGACTTCTGAGTAATGTAAATAGGAGGAAGGGTGTGAGGTGAAACGGCAAGGTTTGTTAACAGCTTAGCACCTGCAGTGGCCGATGGTGCTACACGAATACACAGGAACACGGAAAAACATGTTTTGTACGCAAAATTTTATCTTTATCTGTGCATTAAAAGTTGAAGATCCAGTAGGGTGTTACTAGTTGAGGGTGTGTCCCTGCACATTCTGACATAGACAGCACTGATTGGGTAGTGTCAGACTGTGCAAGGACACACCTACAACCGGTAACGCCCATCTGGACCTTCAGATTAAAATGGTAGTAATTCATTTGTAACAGGAATAATAACGAATTGGCACATTACAGAGTCTTACCAGCTGCCTCCCACTCCATTCCAGTACTCTGGGTCCCTGGCTTCCATCAGCAATCTGCTGGTCCCCATTCTGTAAATTTTATACCAAGGAATTATTATGCCAAGAACCATTACCCTCAGATTTCAGAGTAAAGTTGGCCATAGACCAGTTTCACACAAGCATGTTATGAGCATATTACAGACACATTTCTAGATCTCTATGATGCTGTGTGTTTGGGCCAGTAGATCCACAATCAGTCCTGGACACTAAGGCCTTATTCACACAGTCAGTGATTTGGTCAGTCATTTCCATCAGTGATTGTGAGCTAAAATCGGGAGTGGTGCCCACACAGGCATAGGGTATAAGGGAAGGATCTGCAGCTGTTTGTGTTTCTGACCCACACTTGGTTTTGGCTCACAATCACTGATGGAAATCACTGACAGTGTGAATAAGGCCTCATGCACACGGCCATTGTTTCCGCATCTGTTCCGCTGCTTTTAGTGTTTTTGATGCGGACCCATTCATTTCTATGGAGCCGTTTAAAATGCGGATAGTCCACCGTTTGCTATCCGCGTCCGTGGTTCCAGTCCGTCAAAAAAATATAACCTGTCCTATTCTTGTCCGCGAAAAATGGTTAGCGGTCCCATTCAAGTCAATGGGACCGCCAAAAATGTGGATGCACAACCGTCAAGGATAAAAAGATGAGAACTGTCCTATGGGCTGGACCCTAAGGTATCAATGTGGGGTGACAACCCACCACACAAAACTGTAGGGAAGATAAACACCAGGATTACACAAATCTGGATGGGCTATCGCATATATACACAACATAATACATATATAATGGTACCATAAGACCACCAGATATACATAAATGGCTCATAAGGAGACAGATGGGGAGATCTCCAAATGTCATTTTACCATTCACACAGAACACAGTAAAAATGATCCCATGTACTAGATACAGTAGTAGTAGATAGTGTACATGAAACCATAGAGGTCTTTGCCTCATTTAATATCCTGGCATACAGATGAAACAGAATTGTTAGTACTGATCAGATATCCCACAAGGATATGATCCTCCAATAGAAGTCGTATAGTGCATATTAGGTAAAGAGGCCACAGGCCAAGTCGTCTCAGGAAGGATATTCTTATTGCTCCCTGTAGTACTAGGTGGCCTCACACAAAGATATATGGGCAGACCTCAGAGAGAGGTGTAAGGATGGCTTTAAAATGGATACGCGCCTCCCGCAAAACAACCAAATCTCCCCGATGGTATAGGGCACTATCCCCCACAGGTCTCAGGCGGAATATAAAATGCCAGTCTATCAGACACCATCTCCTCCACGATGCCAGGTGCTGTCCCCGTGTGCACAGAAGGATGGCTAATATCTTGGTGCTGGTGGCTAATAACTTGTTAGTAATGGTGCTGGCCCTGTGACCTGAGCACAGGGACGACTGAATTATTCGGGGTTCCATTATTGAGCTTGGATTACATTAATGGTGATCCAGTATTACATAGCATATCCAGCAGCCCCCACCCTTCCCTCAGCACACCCCCTTTTAGCAAAGTGCAGAGGGCACTTGCGACCAAAAGTTTGGCGCAATTACTTTTTAAAAAGTCACAAACAGTTTGAGACATTTTTTACACCCCCCCTTGAAGCAGAGCAGGAGCGTCGCTGTTTATGCAGTGGATCTATATATCTCAGTGGTACAGATATAAATGGCATCATTACTGGTCTAGCAGTGCTGTGCCTGAGCCATCAGCATCCCCGAGGGGACAGCAGTCTCCAGAGTGTCCCCTACCTCTAGCCAGGTACTACAGGGCACAGCATACATGTTGTTTCATTGTATGATCCAGTGATTGCTGAACTATTAGTATGTCATTTGTCATATAAAATACAACTTTTATAGAGGACCTGTCACCTCTCCTGACATGTCGGTTTTAGTAACTACTTTGATTCCACATGTAATAACACCTGTGGAACATTTCTGTCAACATTTTTTATTGGCATGACAAAAGACAGAATCATAAAACATCAATATTGGAGACAATGAACTCAATAAAGCAAATATCTGTTAAATTCACAGTTTGCAAAGAATTCTTTCCAGTCAAAGCCAAACATACAGTTTTTTATTTTACTCCCCATCTTACCCTGTCCCTCTCCCCTCTTTTGTCCTCCCTGAACGTCTCGGCCACTCTCAATATCAGTACTATCTCCATCTCTGGGAATAACCCAATCTAATCTATTTCCCTTGTAAGGACCATTATTCAAACTTTTAGGTCCCTTCAAATCTTCTTGTAGGTACCACGCTGTGAGTTTAAAGGGTTCCATCAGTGTGGAGTATTCTGATTTGGGAACATAATGCAACATAAATATCTTCCATTTTTTTGTACAAATTTTTTTTCCCCCCAGTATTTCTTTCCTGGTGGTAGCATCACGCCATTCTAAATGAAATAAATGGTTGATTCGACCCAGCAACATTTCAGCACTGGGGATGTCTGCTGACAACCACCATGACAATATGCATCTTTTTGCTTCCAACAATATCTTATGATCAAGCACAGACAAACCCTTCTTCTCTCTGCCCCCCTCAATTTCCGTTGCCTCTTTTGCTTCTGCCTGAAATATGACTAATAGTGGCGATGGTTCAGACCGGCTATTACCGAGCCGTTTCTGTATTGAAAACACTTGAGACCAAAATCTGCCCAATCTGGGGCACGCCCAAAGACCGTTCTACAAATCTGTCCCTGGAGTATCACATTTTGGACAAGCAGTAATTCTATCGGGTCTAGCTAATGAAGACTGTAAGTCAAACCCATATATTGCCCGGTAAAGTATCTTGAACTGGGTTTCCCTCATCTTCTCATTAGGGACTGCTTTATACAATGCCTGAATAGCTGACCGAGCAATTGCCACTAATTCTGTCATCCCCCAGTTGATTTTCCCATTTCTTGAATAAATTCACCACTAAAGGATCCTCCCAGGTAGTTCTAAGTGCGTTATAGATCCCTGAGATAGACAACTTACTCTTATGCCCCAGAAATTAGTCAAACTTGTTCCGTTGCCCTTCAGTAGATAAGTCTCTTATTAAGCTCTTTACATAGCTTTGAACCTGTAAGCAGGGCCGGTGCAAGGATATTTGCTAACACAAGCGAAGCTACATTTTGGCGCCCCCCTTCCCCCCCCCCCCCCCCTCCCCTCGCAGCTCACCTGGCCCTGGTCCTGTCTGCAGCAGCTGGCTTCTCCTCTGTGTGGTCCTGGTATCTTCTCTCTGCTTCAGACAATCGCTGGTTTGAGGACCGTATTTTTCCCCCTCTAAGACGCACCTAGGTTTTAGAGGAGGATAATAAGAAAGAAATATTTTTTCATTACACCTCAGGTCAGAGCAGCAATCAGACCCCCAATGTTAATCAGACCTCAGCTCACAGCCCCAATCAGACCCCCAATTTTAATCAGACCTCAGATCATGCCGCCATGTCAGCCATCATGCCGCCATGTCAGCCATTAGCCCCCATGTCAGCCATCAACCCCCATCATCAGCCCCCCATGTAAGCCATCATGCCCCCATGTAAGCCATCATGCCCCTGTGTCAGCCATCGGACCCCCCATGTCACAGATTATAAACTAACCATTTGGTTGGATAATTGTGTATAACCCAGCACCATACACTGTCACTAATCAAATATATTTATATGTCATAGAGACAGCTGACAGCTTGAAGCCACAAAATTGCACCCCACCTTGTGTAAATGTAGTCTTTCCTGGGAACAAGGATGTCTGCTGTACGTTGTCTGTAAACTTATTTGAAGAAGCTGAAGTAATGATACCAATTGAAAGGTGCTAAGGTGTTATGGTTGCCTGGTCTTATGTTCACCATGTCACTACAGGGGTGCCATGTATTCTTCTGTATGCTACCAGAATCCATAAGGCTAGCAAACTGCTGAGCAGTAAGGTAGTCCTATAGATTGCATAACATTGGCAGGGCTTTTTGTCCGTCTGAAAGCCGGCATTTATACCGCAAAGCAGTCGGATCCCATATTAGTCAATGGTGCGCAGAAGTATCTGGCTATGCTGGATACAGTGAACTCCACCAGTCTGCTCCTCTGCAGGAACAAGCTATGTGAACGGAGCCTTAGGTAGCCAGGGTGTTTCCAATATAGTGTTCTGTGATGTGCACATCAGATTAGTCAGACTGGGAGGACAACGTAATGATAACTGTTGCTTTTCTTTCACGTGATGTTGCTCAATAAATTGTATGAATTGAAGGGTGGAAATATTACTTTGGGTGCAACCCAACAGAACAGATATCATTAGGCCAAAGTTTAACCTCCCAATTGTGGCTGAAAGTTGTTATAGTCAGTACAATATACGCTATATAGATAAAAGTACTGGGACACGTGTCTTAATCATTGAATTCAGGTGTTACATTCAGTCCCATTGCTACAGGTGTATAAAATCCAGTCACTAGCCATGCAGCCTGCCTATCAGTGTGGTCCTGTAATAGGAGACCAAGTCAGTTCCTTACATTTTTTTCCCTCCTAGATAATCCACCATTATTTCAAAGTGGAAGCGTTTAGGAACCACAGTACAGTAATTCAACCATGAAGTGGGGACCACGTGATGTTACAGAGCAGGATCACAGAGTGCTGAAGTCACCAACACTCTGCAGACCCCATAACTGCAGAGGTCTAAACATCCTCTGGCATTACCACCCGCACATAAACTGCATGCATGCTTTACATTGCCAAGCGTTGGATGGAGTGGTGTAAAGCATGCCACCACTGGACTCTGGAGCAGTGGAAACGTGTTCTGTGGAATGGCGAATCACACCTCTCTATATGACAGTCTGATATACGAGTCTGGGTTTAGTGAATGCCAAGAGAATGTTACCTGCCTGACTGCATAGTGCCAACTGTAAGGCTTGGTGGAGAGGGGGGATAGGCCACTTATTTTCAAAGAAGGGAATTCCAAATCTTGCAGAAAGCCTTACCAGAATAGTTGGAGCTTATTTAACTAGAAAAGGGGACTGTATTAATGCCTGTGGAGTAGGCCCCCCACTAGGCAGGGGCTATGTGATGATCCTGGCCATGACACCTGCCGCATGACCAAAGATCTCTGTGTAGTAGTGCAGCCATTCAACTGATTGGGGTCTCCGTGTGACTCACAAATTACCACGACCCCAGAATCGCCCCCAAAAAAAAATCCAGCTATTTCCGTCTGCCCCATAGAAATGAATAGGAGCGGTGGCCATGCAAGCGTGGTACGCTGCCCTTCACTACTGCAGGGAGAGTGCTTGGTGGTTGCCGGACCCGGGGAAACCTGGGGGTCCTCCAGCCACCACCTTCCCTACTCCGTTCTTGGTGTAGGTGTGGGTCCCACCCATCAGACAATGGGGGTATATCCTAGTAATATGCACCCATTGTTTCAAATGGGAATACACCTTCAAAGGGGTTGTGCCATAAACTACTTTTTAATCTAAAGTGTATTTTCTTCAAGTACTCTAATTCCCATTCCTCCTTGAATTGTTTTTTATTTTTATTTACCTCATTTACAGTTTTCTCTTATCGCCCATACTTGAGTCCTACTTCCCGGTTTGTCATATGACTACTGTCCCATCATGCCATAGGGCAGTGAGATGTGTCCTGACATCAGCATGACATGTGACACTAACTTCACCACTTGTTCTTACCAATGAGGCTTCCTACGTCCTACATTTGAAAGCTCCGCTACAGGACGTAACCAATAGCAACTGAAAATCGGAACTGATTTGCCACAGGGTCCAATAGTAGGCTAATAATTTTTGAATAAGGCAGATTTGATAAATGGTGGTATTTGGGGAAAGCGATATAACAGTGATATCTGTTGGGCAGGCTACATTTATATTAGCGGCACAACCCTTTTAACTGCTGATTTTTTATTTATCTAATATATAAAGCTGAGTGTGTGTGTGTGTGTGTGTGTGTGTGTGTGTGTGTATGTATGTCCACTAAAGGAATCCGCACCGTCGCATTTACAATCACGAAATTTGGCACACATGTACATCAGGTGTCCGGGAAGGTTTTAGACCAGGTCTCGGCTCTCAGTCTAGGACGTACCGTTCCTGAGATATTCCAAAAAAATGCATTAGCCAATAGAAGCTTGGTCACATGACCCTTATCAGCCAATAAAAGCTTGCAGGTCCTTCAGCCTCCACATACACAGTTTTACTCCAGGTTTCCATAACAACCCAGCCATTTTTCTTCATTGCTGTAGGAGAGCTTTAAAGGAAATCTGTCACAAGGATAATCGCTATTGAAGTAAAGCCACTTAGTACCTTATTTCCAGATGTGCCTTTGTTCCAGCAATAGATGTTTTTATCCTCTGAAAATCCAGTTTATTTTGTATGCAAATGAGCCAGTAAGGTACCCAGAGGGGCGTCACTCTTGCAGGAAGGAGCCCAGACTCGCCCCCTGCCACAATGTGTCCACCCTCAAAAGACTTAAAACCCCACACCCTGGTCCTGCCAAGCCATGCCCCTGAGCTGGTTAGGCCACCCCCCTCCCGAGCCAACGGGGATTGAAAAAAATGAAGGTAAAAATTAACTTCTATCAGCTGCAGGGGTGGGAAGGGAGGGTGACTTTCTCCCTGCAGTTTACACTCAGACAGCACAGTGCTGCTGTCTTAGAGTGAGGTGTTCAAAAGGACACGTCCCCGATCCGGTTAGGCCATGCCCTCACCCACTCCTCAGCCGACTGAGATTGAAAAATGAAGTTAAAAATCAACTTCTAGGTCCCAATAAGCCACACCCAGATCTGGTTAGTCCACGCCCCCTCCCACTCCTGAGCCGACTGGGATTGACAAAATGAAGGTTCTGTCAGCTGCAGGGGTGGGAGGGAGGGTTACTTTCTCCCTGCAGCTCACACTCAGACAGAACAGTACTGCTGTCTTAGAATGAGCTGTTCAAAAGGACGCACCCCAGATCCGGTTAGGCCATGCCCCCTCCCACTTCTCAGCCGACTGAGATTGAAAAAATGAAGGTAAAAATAAACTTCTAGGTCCCGCTAAGCCACGGCCTAATCTGGTTAGGCCACGCCCCCCTCCACTCCTGAGCCGACAGGGATTGAAAATATGAAGTTAAAAATCAACTTCTGTCAGCTGCAGGGGTGGTAGGGAGGGTGACTTTCTCCCACTCACACTCAGACAGTACAGTGCTGCTGTCTTAGAGTGAGCTGTTCAAAAGGACACGCCCCCGATCCGGAAAAGGCCACTGTTAAGGGGACAGGCCCCTGTGGAGGTCCCTGTCGAGGAGGTGGTATGCTGTGAAAGTCACTGTTAAAGGGGAAGGCTGCTATAAAGGTCAAAAGTAAAGGGGTGGGCTGCTGTAGAGGTCCAATTTTAAGGGACAGGGCACTGTGGGGGGTCAGTGTTAAGGGGTGGGGGCTGTTGATGTCACTGTTATAGTGGATAGTGTTGATTATCTTTTAATGACACACACACACAAACATTAAATGAAATAGATGAAATATACCTGAACGAAGCCGGGTCCTTCAGCTAGTGTACTATAAGTACCTTATTGTAACAGAACAGCACTCCATGTAAGTAAATATCCATGCATGTCGTCATTTCCTCTGTACACTGGTGCCACATTATGTTTAATGTTTTGCCCCTTCCGTTTATGAATGGCAGTTACCTGTACCGCTCAGTGTAGACCTGTATCTTGCTGTAATTCTGCATCCTGATAGTGTACTATAAGCATTGCAGGTTGCTGTGTGTTTAGCCTTATTATGCAAGCATCTCCTACCGCCTCACATGGGAGAGAAGGCACAGCCCATTGACAGCTCAGTCATGCTGGTGGGAAGCTCAGGAGGTGCAGGCATTCCGGCAGGCTCCAGCTGAAGAGGCAGCATTACGCAGCTCTCCTTTGATTAGGCGATGTCACAGTTGTCAGGGTAACGGTGAGCGGCGGCGGATCAGATTTTCTCCTCCTGTGCTGTGTGCTGAATATTTTAGTGTGCTGGAGCCGGCACAAGGCTTAGGGAAAGGTGCATGAAGTCTGGCCGGATTCCAGGAAGGAGACCAGGCTTGTGAGGTGACACCAGGAAAGGACCTTCTCACTGGCTTCTCTATTCTAGTGGACATTGGCATTTTTCTTACTCTCTCCTATGGCCCATGGTGGGGCCACTGACTAGCCGATAGAGGAGCTGGCTGCTCCATTTACTCTTCTTGTGGGACTGCGGCAGGACAGGAGAATACATGCTGATATTTCTAAAATCCGAGAAAAAAAAACCTGCGGCAGGCAATATGCCAGGATCTGCTACAACCACTCGGCAGGATTGGGTGAAGAAAAGTGGCACCAGGCCTACAGCTCCTGTACTCTTCACTATTAATGAAGAAGATGAGCAGCAAAAAAATGGCAACAGCAAGAAGGCAAAAGGTAAGCATTGTGTTATCAAATGCAGATGTTGCCACCACTTCCATGTACCTAGCTGGTAGGTCCTCTAGAAATGAATGCTGAGGATATGTTACTGTTATATGATGGTCCTTGATGGGTGCATCTTTACATGGATGCTACGTCTACTCCGTGACCTTCTGCTCGTCACCTATAGACTGTGTATGGTGAAGGAACCTCAGTCTGTGACAGATGTGCTCAGCGCTGATGGGTATTTTAGCAGTGACATTTCAGTGTAGCTGCACATTTCTCTGCAGGGCCTGCTTAGGACCCAGTATGCGGAGAGCTGTAGGTCTTTACAAGTAACAGGGCCCTCCCTTATGCAGAGATCTGAGCTGGTACGCCTTGTGATAGGGTAGTGTGCCCCAGCAAACTCTCCTGGCAGTCTAATGGTGGTATGGTGTGGGTGTGAAAGGTCCTGTGTCGTGCAAGTCGAATGTTTCCACTCCACCTCCTCCACAACAGCTGAGGAGTGTCAAGGGTGTCACTGACATCTTTACATTAAGATTATCCATTATTAACCTGTCCCATAGTGATTAGCGCTGCCAACTAATATACTGTGCAGGGCGGACTCTATAAATAGATTAAAAGGGCATTTGGCTGCAAGCCTGTTCCACAGGGTATTAGTAGAGTGCCTGGAATAATACAGAATATGCTGGTATAATATGACTGAAATGGACATGGCATAGTTCTATTCTGTCTTCTGATGGAATATTGAAAAGTAGACATTGTATGTGGTCAGGGCCGGTGCAAGGATTCACTTCAATGGGTCCGCAAATCCGGAGATGTGGAATGGTGCGGAACCCTACGGAAGCACTACGGAGTGCTTCCGTGGGCTTTCTTCCCGTACTTCCGTTCTGCAAAAAGATAGAACATGTCCTATCTTTTTGCGGAACGGCCGCATCGCGGACCCATTAAAGTGAATGGGTCCACGATCTGCGGCTGCCCCACGGTGGGTGTTTGTGCTGGAGGCCTTAGCCTGTGTCTCAGGCCCTGTCAGTATCCCGCTGACTGGCTCTTGTCTTGGACTAAGGCCCCCTTAACTACGTGAGCCAGAAACACATGCTTACACGGCTGCAGGCAGCAGCAACAAGCTGCAAGATTGATGATGGGAGTCCTTGCTGTGACGTCAAGAAGGCAGGTCCCTGGTGAAAGAGGATACTGGCTGGCCTGCCTGCCTCTGTGCCTAGTAGTCATCTAATAAACTGGCTAGTTTGTTAAATAATGTACCCAGTTTTTATATGGATGCATAGCTTGGTGGAGGTGATATACACTGCTATATGTATGTATTGCAGTCAGTATACTGTGCTATGTGCCACTTGTGCAGGGGGTGAGGACTAGAGGCCCACCGATGGATTCACCTGCTCCATTGTGGGCCAGTCCTAGCTATTACTCTGTCCCAATCTCCTTGATAGCAGTCTTCACTTAGTATTATTGAAAAAATTGAAATGGCAAAATACAAGATATAGAAATCAGATAGAGAAGCAGTTTTACATTTCATTATCATCTGTTATTACCTAAAAAGTCAAGCTGCTTGAAGATGGGATGTTCTTCTACCTTCCAAAATGTTCCAGACCTATAACCCCCTGAAAGTAAAGGCCTTGAGCTTTCTTTCCCCAGTGATACCCTGAGCACTTGTATAATCTGTAGATTACTGAGGGGTCCATAAAAGGGGCTATGACAATGATGTGTCCCTTGACACCATACGGCGCAGTCACTGAGGATGTCAAGCTGGGAGTGTTGGAGACATTTTAACTAGGGATAATCGAATCGACTTCAGATGAAACATCTGAAGTCGATTCGCATAAAACTTCGTTCTAATACTGTACGGAGCAGGAGCTCCGTATAGTATTAGAATGTATTGGCTCCGATGAGCCGAAGTTATTGCTTCGCGAAGTCTCGCAAGACTTCAGGTAATAACTTCATAAATGAATTTGTACTGTAAAAAAACATTTCCTGAACTTGGGTTCGGTTCCAAGTGGTACCTCGGGAAATGTTTTTTACAGTACAAATTATTTTATGAAGTTATTATTCGCTCATCCCTAATTTTAACATTAAAAACATATGACACATCATGTTAATTACATTAACCCTAAGGGAGATAGGACCCTTAAAATCTAACTTTTATTATTATTAATCAAGCTAAAATGATATATGCCCCAGTATCGCTGACAGATAACAAAAACATGGGGGAACAAATTGCCGCCCGCCTAATACTGCACAATATAACGTCCACCACAGGTGTCTAACGAATGTGGCTATACTACAACAACGGGGAGGAAAGAGGATCATTGACCAGATATTGAGGTAAAGAAGTTGATATCTCACCATCAGGGGAATCTTTCCCTAGTCAGATCCTGATCTAGTCTCAATCTAGGGACCACTCCTAATGATGGGGTTTCCCTGTCCTCGTACCTCCCCTACTTGCCCTATATGGCCCTAATAAAAGGGGAGATAAACAGTATATAAGTTGGCAATGATAATGCCCCAACTAGGATTAGAGTTGGCGTATAAAGTTGGTAACGAATACCCTGTAAAAAAGGGGAGGTACGAGGACAGGGAAACCCCATCATTAGGAGTGGTCCCTAGATTGAGACTAGATCAGGATCTTACTAGGGAAAGACTCCCCTGATGGTGAGATATCAGCTTCTTTACCTCAATATCTGGTCAATGATCCTCTTTCCTCCCCGTTGTAGTATATCCACATTCGTTAGACATCTGTGGTGGACGTTATATGTGCAGCATTAGGCGGGCAGCAATTTGTTTGCCCATGTTTTTTTTTACCAGTCACCGATACTAGGGCATATATCATTTTAGCTTAATTAATAATAATAATAATAAAAGTTATATTTTAAGGGACCTATCTCTAATAGGGTTAATGCACATTGATAAAAAGGACTTGTTTATTACCTCATAATATTGTTTGGAAAGTGTTATCATGTTAATTACAACCTTTGACCACCCATAGAAATCTTTTATGCACCAGGATGGCATAGGATGATGGAAGGCATATAACGGTATGATGAAACTACCGCAAATCCACCAGCAATAACCAGAGCTAGGCTATTAGCAGGATACCATAAATGGCAAAAAGCCCCCCCCACACACACATTTTGGCTGAGGAGAGTGAGAGATAATAGATTTACTATGTTATTCATGTTACTGTTAACATTTCTCTCTATCAAATTGCTGGTTTAATTATGTAAAAATGCAGATGTATTGATTTATGGATAATTCCAATTGTTGTGGTCAGTGGATGATTCCTATAGTTACTGCAGCTACTTGTTCTCCAAACAATATTAGCCGTCTAAAACACTGATCTTAAAAGCCCTTTAGTGGGCGGTGGATCCGCTGAAGTTATGTAGAGGCGCCGGCCTACATATCTTCAGCATATCCACCGCCGGTCTAAACGTAATACAGATTCATAGTAGGCTTAAATTTAGACCATTTCCCATGCCTAAAAAAAGGCGTAGAAAATGATACATGAGACGGGCCTACCGACCCGTCCCATTACCCACCCATGCTACGCCCACTTCTTTAGACCTGGCGTGAGCAGGTAAAAGTCACAGATTGCGGCACAAATAAGCTTTGCGATGCAGTCTGTGCCAGAAATGCGCCTAATATAGGTGTATTTCTGATAGTAGATGACCCCCTATATCCACAGTAGTACTTCGTATCATGTCACTTGAGACTGTACAGCATTGCTATGTAACCATTGTAGTAGCCATAGATACTGAAGCAGATATGCAAAAAAGGAAAATGATTTTGCATGAAGTGGAAGAAATTTAGTTCCTCTTTAGGGCAACTGTAATTATATCTGATGCAACCAGGCAATTAAAACCAGTTTTTTGTTTTGTTTAGATTTTTTGCTACTATATGGTAATTTCACATTGACCATTGTAGTAAGCATGTGACCATCTATGGAAAAGGAACAATAAGGGATTGCTAGAATGAGTCACGGTTAGCCTGTGGTGTCTTCCATTTAGCAGTTTTTTAGTCATCTGCTTTTATTGGGTATTTTTCCCGTAGATGAATCGGAGGAAGAAGTAATGCAAACATGGCTAATATATTCATAATGTAGGTCTAGGGCTGCACAGACTACAAATAGCAGTATGGTTTTAGCGCAGTACTAATTCCCACGCTTATTCTAACCATCTGTTCTATTGCTACTTTTGCCAATGGGAAACTGCACAGTGCTTATTGAAATTAATAAATACCATAGGTGACATTGCGGAGGAAATACACATTGAAATGCTACATCTGATTGGGAGGTTATAAGAAAGGTCCTGGTCAGTTGGCTTCTAGCAGGACAATAAAACAGAACACTACAAAAGGCTGCAAAGGCTATGTCTGCTTGGACAGCTAAATCTCCAAATTGGACGCAGTTTGGAATTGTAACGATCCCTTTAAGGGTTAATGGGATTTTTACTGTCCTGAAACATGTCTGATTTATAAGCAGTACCTTTATCTGAACTAACTAGTGACAAGCTACTCCTATGATAACAGTGCTGCAGAAAAGATTCTAAGGTTCTCCATTTACTGTACGTTGTGCTTTAACAGAATGTACAAAAAATTTTAGGCTACATGCACACGAACGTTGTTTGTTTCCATGTCCGTTCCGTTTTTTTTGCTGATTGGATGCGGACCCATTCATTTCACTGTGTGCTGTCCGCATCAGTATGTCCGTTCTGTAGCCCCGCAAAAAAATAGAACATGTCCTATTCTTGTCCGTTTTAGGCATTGTTACAATGGATCCGCAATTTGCGTACCGCAAAACACATACGGTCATGTGCGTGTAGCCTTAGGTTGAGTTCACACTTCAGTGTTTTGGTCAGTTATTTTCCTCAGTTAGGCCTCATGCACACGACTGTATGTATTTTGCGGTCCGCAAAAAATGGATCCACGAAAAATCCAGATGTCGTCCGCGTGCATTCCGGATTTTGTGGAACGGAACAGCTGGCTCCTATTGGAACAGTCCTATCCTTGTCCGTAATGCAGACAATAATAGGACGTGTTCTATTTTTTTGCGGAATGGAAATACGGACATATGGAAACGGAATGCACACGGAGTAACTTCCGTTTTATTTTTTTGCGGACCCATTGAAATGAATGGTTCCATGTACGGAAAAAAAATACCGGAACGGACACAGATTATTCGTTTGTGTGCTTGAGGCCTTATTGTGAGCCAAAACCAGGTGCGGGTCAAAAACACAGGATAGGTGCAAATCAAATCATTACACCTGATCTCTGAATAGGCTTCACTACTGGTTTTAGCTCATAATAACTGATGGCAATAACTGATCAAATAACTGGAGTGTGAACTTGGCCTTAGAAAGATGCACTGTATTGAAGTGATCGCCTTACCTTTGGCTGTAGTTGTTAGTTATACACTCTATGGCCTCATGCACACGACCGTTGTGTGCATCCGTGGCCGTTGTGCCGTTTTCCGTTTTTTTTCGCGGACCCATTGACTTTCAATGGGTCCGTGGAAAAATCTGAAAATGCACCGTTTTGCAGCCGAGACCATGATCAGTGTATCCTGTCCGTCAAAAAAATATGACCTGTCCTATTTTTTTGACGGACAACGGTTCACGGACCCATTCAAGTCAATGGGTCCGTGAAAGAACACGGATGCACACAAGATTGGCATCCGTGTCCGTGATCCGTGGCCATAGGTTACTTTAATACAGACGGATCCGAAGATCCGTCTGCATAAAAGCTTTTTCAGAGCTGAGTTTTCACTTCGTGAAAACTCAGATCCGACAGTATATTCTAACACAGAGGCGTTCCCATGGTGATGGGGACGCTTCAGGTTAGAATATACTAAAAGAACTGTGTACATGACTGCTGCCTGGCAGGTGCTGCCAGGCAGCAGGGGGCAGCCCCCCCCCCTGTAGTTAACACATTGGTGGCCAGTGCGGCCGCCCCCCCCCCCTGTAGTTAACTCATTGGTGGCCAGTGGGCCCCACTCCCTCCCCTGTAGTTAACTCTTTGTTGTCCAGTGCGGCCAGCTCCCCTCCCTCCCCTGTAGTTAACTCGTTGGTGGCCAGTGGGCCCTCTCCCCTCCCTCCCCCTCCTAATTACAATCTCCCCCCCTATCATTGGTGGCAGCGGAGAGTACCGATCGGAGTCCCAGTTTATTCGCTGGGGCTCCGATCGGTAACCATGGCAACCAGGACGCTACTGCAGTCCCGGTTGCCATGGTTACTTAGCAATTTGTAGAAGCATTATACTTACCTGCGAGCTGCGATGTCTGCGTCCGGCCGGGAGCTCCTCCTACTGGTAAGTGACAGGTCATTAAGCAATGCGCCGCACAGACCTGTCACTTACCAGTAGGAGGAGCTCCCGGACGGACGCAGACATCGCAGCTCGCAGGTAAGTATAATGCTTCTACAAATTGCTAAGTAACCATGGCAACCAGGACTGCAGTAGCGTCCTGGTTGCCATGGTTACCGATCGGAGCCCCAGCGATTAAACTGGGACTCCGATCGGTACTCTCCGCTGCCACCAATGATAGGGGGGGGAGATTTTAATTAGGAGGGGGAGGGAGGGGATAGGGCCCACTGGCCACCAACGAGTTAACTACAGGGGAGGGAGGGGGGCCCACTGGCCACCAATGAGTTAACTACAGGGGAGGGAGGGGGGGGGCTGGCCGCACTGGCCACCAATGTGTTAACTACAGGGTGGGGCTGCCCCCTGCTGCCTGGCAGCACCTGCCAGGCAGCAGGGGGCAGTCATGTACACAGTTCTTTTAGTATATTCTAACCTGAAGCGTCCCCATCACCATGGGAACGCCTCTGTGTTAGAATATACTGTCTGATTTGAGTTTCACGATCTAACTCATATCCGACAGTATATTCTAACATAGAGGCGTTCCCATGGTGATGGGGACGCTTCAAGTTAAAATATACCATCGGATTGGAGAAAACTCTGATCCTATGGTATATTAACTCCTGACTTTACATTGAAAGTCAATGGGGGACGGATCCGTTTGAAATTGCACCATATTGTGTCAACGTCAAACGGATCCGTCCCCATTGACTTGCATTGTAATTCAGGACGGATCCGTTTGGCTCCGCACGGCCAGGCGGACACCAAAACGACTTTTCTTTTCATGTCCGTGGATCCTCCAAAAATCAAGGAAGACCCACGGACGAAAAAACGGTCACGGATCACGGAAAAACGGAACCCGTTTTTGCAGACCGCAAAAAAATACGGTCGTGTGCATGAGGCCTTATTCTGATCCTCAGCTGTTTCATGTGACTGATACTGACTCTTCTACTGATACAGCATCTTATGTGTGGATAGGAAGTCTTTTTCTCTGTCCAAACCTATGAGCTTGACATTGAGGCTCTCAGAGATAAATAGACAACTGACTTCCTGTCCACACAGAAGATGCTGTGTCAGTAGGAGAGTCAGTCACATGACACAGCTGAGGATCAGAAAGGAGGTTATAACTCTCAAATTCAGTCAGCCATATGATTACCTCGATTATAAACCACACCCCTTGGATTGGCCCCGCCTTTCAGCCTCTGAACAAGGAAGGGATGAGGGAGTATATGAACGTCTGCAACTTCTTGTCATTACTTGTTCTAGGAGTGGCAGGAATCTGTCACGCTGACGCGCAAACATTGCGTTTCTTCTTCTTAGTTTTCTTTTAGTAGTTTACTAGTTTAGTAGTTAAATTACAACTACTAAAACAATATATTTGTAACCTGTTCTAGTACATGAGGAACTGCACTGGTTGTTCTAACATGACCTTTTTTTTCTCAAACCTTTTACTTTGGGATATGTTGACACATTGGATATTTGCCACATTTTATTTACACAAGCGATATCAGAAAATTGCTCAACGTCTATATTGAATATGTTTATTTTTTTTAAAATCAGAATTCCCCTTCAAATTCAGGAACTGCTGTAGTGTATGGGTACAGTACTCTGTAGCTGAGAAGATATGGTCACTGTTTTTTAGTAAACGAGCAGAAGTACCCGGCTTCGCACGGGTATATTTCATCTATTTAATTTAATGTTTGTGTGTGGTGATAAAAGATATCAACATTATCCCCCATAACAGTGACCTCTACAGTACCCCGCCCCCTTAACACTGACCCCCCACAGTGCCTCGCCACTTTAAAATGGGACCTCCACAGAAACCCATCCCCTTAACTTTGACCTTCACAGCAGCCCGCCCCTTTAACAGTGAGTTTCACAGCACCCCACTCCCTTGACAGTGACCTCCTCAGGGGCCCGCCACCTTAAAAGTGACCTCCACAGTACTCTGCTGCCTTAACAGTGACCTTCACAGCAGTTTCCCCTTTAACAGTGACCTCTACAGCGCCCTGCCCCTTTAATGCTAGGGCTACATGATAACATGTGTCGCGCGACATTTTGTCTCAGCAATTTTTATAATGATAGTCTATGGTGTCGCACTGCAACATGTGACATTTGACACGACAGTCAAAAAATCCATTCAAGAGGGATTATTCTGCGACAGTCGCAGCATGTCACATGTCGCAGTGCAGCACCATAGACTATCATTATAAAAATTGTCGCGCAACATTGGTGTGACGTCAATGTCGCACGACACATTTAGCAGTGTAGTTGTGCCCTATATGTCGTGCTATACATGTCGTCATGTAGCCCTAGCCTAAAGCTGACCAACAGCAGTGAAGAAAAATGGATGGGTTGTTATGGAAACCTGGAGTAAAACTGTGTGTATGTGGAGACTAAGGGCCTGCGAGCTTCTATTGGCTGATAAGGGACATGTGACCATGTGTATGGCAGTTGGGATATGAGTGAAAGACTTGCAGGCTTGTATTAGCTAATGCAGGTTATTTTTTGGGGGAATATCTCAGGAATGTTACGTCCTAGAGAGCTGAGACCCCCACAAGATTTATTTCCAGGTAACAAGGGATGTGTATACCAAGTGTAGTTGAAATCGATGGTTGCATTTTTGAGTGATCACGGAACATACATACGTGTATATATATATAGATATATAGATGTATAGAGAGAGAGAGATATTCGGAATAGTGCCCTTCAACGTTTTGCAAGCTTGTGGCCCAGGGTATACATACCATAAATGCTGCCCATATAGTTGCTATGTGCTTATGTGCTCGTGCAGAAATAAAGGGGGCTCATCTGTGATTGGTCCCTTCCACTTTTCTACTGGATGGCAACGTTTTGTACAGTATTTCTCTCTCCAGAAGAAGGGTAAGGAATTGGCCCAATGGTTATGAGGCGGATAAAGAGAACCAAAAACTTAAGACGTCTAATACCTGCATAACAGAACGATGCCCCAAAATGAGGGCCCGTTTAAGCTTTGCTTGTGGCCTACTACACACAAGTAGAGGAACGGCATATAATTGAGTAAAATGGTAGTGCCGTTATTTGTAGCCTATTACTGTGTTAACCCGCAATGGTAAACATGGATTCCATTTGGTAAATTTAGGGAGTGTGTGTATAACACATCTTCATTCAATAATTCCCTCTTCGATGTCATCTAATTTAGTATTTATACCATACTTTTCCTGTATTGTGTTTCTTTATGGAAGTAATAGGCGTTATAGGCATTCAGATGGTTTGTAAGACTTTACTATAGCTTGTTTTGTGGCTTTTGACTCATGAGTGTCTATTAGTAGTGTTGGGCGAACTTGTGTTTTAAGTTCGGTGTCCAAAGCTCTGGTTCGGGTTATGGTCCATGGTAATAGAATCCATAACTGGATTCTTCGATAACCCGAACTCTGGACGCCGAGCTTAAAGGGAACCTGTCACCGGGATTTTGTGTATAGAGCTGAGGACATGGGCTGCTAGATGGCCGCTAGCACATCCACAATACCCAGTCCCCATAGCTCTGTGTGCTTTTATTGTGGGAAAAAACTATTTGATCCATATGCAAATTAACATGAGATGAGTCCTGTCCCTGACTCATCTCATGCATAGGACTCATCTCAGGTTAATTTGCATATGGATCAAATCGTTTTTTTTACACAATAAAAGCACACAGAGCTATGGGGACTGGGTATTGCGGATGTGCTAGCAGCCATCTAGCAACCCATGTCCTCAGCTCTATACCCAAAATCCCAGTGACAGGTTCCCTTTAAAACACAAGTTCGCTCAACACTATCTATTATCTTTATAATGCAAACCAAAACATTTGCTTCTTTATGTCTTGTATAGGATTTAGCTGTAAATGTATGTATATTTGTTTGGTGTAATTACTGAGGAGTATTCTATTTTTCAATCACATTGAAAGTTTTTGAGGCATCTCCAGTTTTGATTATACTATTACGAATATGAAAGTTTACATGCAGGGACTGTAAGTGTAGTGAAGACAGCCCAGAACCCACAGAGTCAAAGAGTCAGAATCGAGTGGCTGGTCACAGGTTGCGCTCGCTGGGTGGCGAAAAAAATTAAATATAAAAAATAAAAGTGGGCAACCCATTTAAGGATCCATGAAATACGCTCTTAGGAAAGCCACTCGATAATCTATGTTGTCATTGCACCTAAATGGGAGGTTTTTCAGGGTCTCCTCTGGTTGTACTTCTGGAAAAGGTATTTTGCATTCCATGTGACACCCAGGTAACACGCCTATGGAGAAGGCACAAGGTATGCAAGTTGCGTGTTTGTAATATTTGCAAAACATATCAGATTGCCATGAAGGCTAGCCAGCTGAACATGTTACATGTGAGAAATAGAAATGATAGACCTGCTCCAGTTTGAGCGTCTTCATAACCAGTGTGTTTGTATCAGTGGTAGTAATAGGTTCACTTACAGTGGTAAATGTACAATATGTTCTTTCCTTTGTATATGATGCTAAATAGGGAACTATATAAAAAAGTTAAATGGGTTGTCCCACAAAACAGTACCTGGTTCTTAATACTTTTGTAATTGCAAGGAATTAAACATTTTGTACATCCACTGAGTTATTCACTGAAATCGATCTGTATAGCACCACCTTCTGTTTGTCATTTTCCTAAAATTCCCTGTCAAGCTCACTGAGGTTGACATACATGCTAAGTTCCATCCTTCAACTGTCACCAGCTGCAGCAGAAAGGACATGCCCCCCCCCCTGAGCTGCCTACTTGAAATAAATCTAGAAGAACAATTGGAGCAATGAATGGGGAGATCTCTGGATCCATGTGAGGTACAGGGCTGGTTCTGATTTTGTTTGAAAGAGATTGTCATGTACTACATGATATTGGATTTGAATTTTTTACATTACTTATGGGATAACCGTTTAAAGGGGTTCTCCGGGAGTTAAAAAATTTAAAATACTTAAATATTACATTATTATAAATAGGGTTGTCCCGATACCGATACTAGTATCGGTATCGGGACCGATTCCGAGTTTTCTCGGCGGTACTCAGCCGCCGATACCCCGCCCCGATACATAAATAGAATACTATGGGCGTAACTATGGGCGGGGCCCGGTGCAGTCACTGTACTCTTACACCGGGCCCCGCCGCTCACCGAAGTATTTATAAACGTGAATCCTTATCCTGTTGTTAAGTTGAACTAACGCTGCCCTCTCCCATGTCCCCCCTGTATCCCCACAGCACTTACTTAAGCTTCCATAGCAGGCAGAGCAGACGGCAGCAGTAACGTCACTCACTGACGTAGAGCGCCTGCTCCGCCCACTTTATGAGTGAAGCAGGCGGAGCAGGCGCGCGACGTCAGTGAGTGACGTTACTGGTGCCGTCCGCTCTGCCTGCTATGGAAGCTTAAGTAAGTGCTGTGGAGATACAGGGGGATACAGGGGAACATGGGAGAGGGCAGCGTTAGTTCAACTTAACAACAGGATAAGGATTCACGTTTATAAATACTTCGGTGAGCGGCGGGGCCCGGTGTATTGGGGGACACTGTTATGAGGGGGATCTGTGGATGACATATAGCAGTGTCATCCACAGATCCTCCCCATAACAGTTCCATCCCCAGATCCCCTATAACAGCACCATCCACAGATCCCCCACCAAATAACAATGCCATCCTCAGATCCCCCCACCCCATAACAATGCCATCCACAGATATCCCACCCCATAGCAGTACCATCCACAGATCCCCATAACAGTGCCATCCACAGATCCCCCATAACAGTGCCATCCACAGATCCCCCATAACAGTGCCATCCACAGATCCCCATAACAGTGCCATCCACAGATCCCCCATAACAGCACCATCCACAGATCCCCATAACAGTGCCATCCACAGATCCCCCATAACAGTGCCATCCACAGATCCCCCATAACAGTGCCATCCACAGATCCCCATAACAGTGCCATCCACAGATCCCCCATAACAGCACCATCCACAGATCCCCATAACAGCGCCATCCACAGATCCCCCATAACAGTGCCATCCACAGATCCCCCATAACAGTGCCATCCACAGATCCCCCATAACAGTGCCATCCACAGATCCCCCATAACAGTGCCATCCACAGATCCCCCATAACAGTGCCATCCACAGATCCCCCATAACAGTGCCATCCACAGATCCCCCATAACAGTGCCATCCACAGATCCCCCATAACAGTGCCATCCACAGGTCCCCCATAACAGTGCCATCCACAGATCCCCCACATGACAGTGCGTCATCCACAGATCCCCCAAAACGGTCACATGACATTTAAAAAAAGTATCGGTATTCGGTATCGGTGACTACTTGAAAAAAAGTATCGGTACTTGTACTCGGTCCTAAAAAAGTGGTATCGGGACAACCCTAATTATAAATATATTCCCAAATACCTTTCATATTTGTAATGGCTCATTTTGTCTAGGGAGCATTTATTAGGAGAAATAAAATGGCCGCCATCCTATTAGTGCACACTAAACCTGTTCTAATCACACAGGAGGACAAGTTACTTCGCAACACTGAGGTAAAGAGCTGCCTCATCCTCCTCTCTGCTCTGCTTGTCAGGGATTATTATCCTAAATACAGCTAATATGATCTTCAGCTAAATCTCTGTAGGAATGGTGTTCATGAGGAGACATGAAGTACCGAGAGGAGGGTGGGGATGTGGCTGATGAGCAGCAGCTCTTGTATGCAGTCTCTATTACCACAGCCCCACATTATGACAGTCTGTCCTGTCCGTCCTCTCTGTACTTCGTCTCCTTATGAACTCCGTTCCTACAGAGATTCAACTAAAGTTCTTATCAGCTGTATTCGTATCATAATCCTTGACAAATAGAGCAGAGAGGAGGATGAGGCAGCTCTTTAGCTCAGTGCTCTGAAGTAACTTGTCTTCCTGTGTGGTTAGGACAGGTTTTGTGTGCACTAATAGAACAGCGGACATTTTATTTCCCCTGGTGAATGCCCTTCAGTCAAAACAAGATGTTATAACTAATGAAAGGTATTTGGGAATATATTTATACTAAAGTAATATTTAAGTATTTTCATTTAAATAATGCTGTAACTACATGCCATTATGTATCTTGTACTAGTGCCTAATTTTTTTTTAGCCCTGAACTGCACAGCTTGGTTGATATAAATGAATTTGTCTCCTCAAGCAGACTTCTTCACCTGCCACAGGAAGTGTCCCCAAAGCAGAGGATGCTCTTGTTGCCACTTGATTAACAGGGCTGGACATCTGGACCAGTACCACTGCTCTGAGTAACCATGCAAGTGCAGAGACTTTGCTTCCTTTGTTGGAGCTGTGGACTGTTTGTGCAGTGCTACCTGGAAGTGTAGCAGCGCACATGCAGTAGCTGCTCCAGTAGTAGTAGAAGCTGAATCTCTGCGCTTGCACCGCTACTTGGAGCAGTGGCCTCAGGCGAAAGATTGTCGGGGCCGGCCAAGTTGTCCGGCCCTGTCGTCCTCAGCTTCAGGGACACCCCATCGCAGATGCAGAACTCTGCTTTATGTGGCCACTCAATTCGCTCATCTCTAGCTGATATCAATGACTAGTTTATTGATAGACACACCGAACAGCCTAGCAGACTACACTTCCCAGAATGCAAATCACCAGATAAGAGATGTCAGCTCTGGAGCCTACAGAATGGCAGGATATAACTTGTGAAAATTTGCTTTGATTGAAGTAAGGGATGTTAGGCTTCATTTATTCATCCAGAAATAGCAGTTAGAGGTATTCCAGGGAGTCGAATGTATGGCACAGTTCTGACCAGTAGGACCCCACTGGTTGGGAGAACAGGGGCCCTGTGTCTGCCCTGTGGTGGGAGGAGACTGTAGGCCTCCATAGGAGTCTATGAAGAGTGATGGAAGTCATTCTATGATTGATGTGACACTCTTCCATCTTCTGTTTATATAGCCATTTTACATATTTGACTAGAGGACGGCTTTCATTGTAGCTCCGATTTCCTCGGCCACATAATCCTGTCCGTTGGCAGGATGTTTGATGATCCAGACCGGATAATCTCTTTTTGGAAGCTATAGGTTTGTTTTCTTTGGTGATCCTAGTGTCAGAACTGTGAATAACACTCGAGTTACGTTACACGAGTCATAGTCTATTCTTGTATGTTTTCTTTTGATTATTACTTGGCCAGAAAGTACCAATTTTTAGTGGCTTGAAATGACTAGCAGCTTATTAGTCAATGATTTTCTATTAGAAAACCATACGTATGAAAGATTCCCCTTTTCATCTGGATTCCATGTCCGTACAGTCTAGAATGCATTCTCCTCTATTAATGGTTTTTGCACTTCTTATTACAGATTTATTCAGTTCTTGAGCACCCGGCATATGTTTCTGAGTCCCCATAGTCACAGACCCCCCTAACCAAGCCAGTGTTTTTCCAGCCCGAAGCGGGATGTCTCTGAATGTCACAGCCAGATCTTTGTCCTTGCATCAGCTCTGCAGTGAATATTGTGTAGTTAAATCATTAGATCATACTCCAGTAACATTTTACAAAGACCTAGTAGGCATTTCCAACTAAATGGCTGCTGACATGTTATTCCAGAAGGCTCTATGGCCTGCCGTTACAGATGTAGCATTGCTTAGTAATGATATTGTAGTTACAATGTATTTGTCTCATTCACATTATGATGATCCACAATTTCATCCCCTTTTTTGGAGGCTCCTATCAGACTGTTCATCAGGGCTACCCAGTTCAATAATAGAATGGTGGAAATGCTGGTGAGAGGGAGCTGGGAGAATGTAATTCTGCAGACCATTGCTTATTCGCATTTTGTTGGGGGGATTTGAAAAGTCCACTTTTAGACTCCTCAGCATAACATTATCTCAAAAGGTTTGGGGGCCATTAAAGATTTTTGGGGGGAATGGAAAAAATTAGGCTAAGGGAATGAAGACCCATTACTTGCTTGACAAATCCACAGTTGCTGTGGTGGTCCCCTCTGGACTTTGTTGACTTTGCAGCAGCGGTGAGGTGCCATACACCCACATGACCGCTGCAGACAATTACTGGCTTTGGTGGTGATGCTGGCATGCATGGCATAGGTCAGGACAACTGTGGATGTATGACCCATCAACACTGCAAAGACTGCTGGGGACCACTGGAGTGACTGTACTTGAGAAGGTGGGAATTTATCAAGTGAGTAATGGTTTCTTTCTCATCTTATGGCAATTTCTCCCTTTAGTCCAGTTTTTCCAATCCAGAACCACTTTAAGGTTATTGGCAAGTGTGAATTAAGCCTTCATACAGTATTGGCTTTATTATTATTTTTCCCCCATGCAACTCTCCCATGAAAACTATTTTTGCCCAGTCCTTTTCTTATGGTCAGCCCATATTAGGAGTTGAACTAGGCCTGCAAGTCTTTAGATGTTCAACTAGGTTAGGCCAGCTTCACATTTGTGCACCAATCCAGTACAATTTCCCTAAAGGTGTGGTGCAGAAAACACCAAAGGTGAACTGAAACTTGAACTGATCACATGGTTTTCTCTGGGTTCATATTCATCTGGCGCATCACTGATGACAACAGATGTTAAATAGCGCCAGACAGAAAAACGCTACATGCTAGGCTTTCCTGTTCGGCGCTATCAGTGTATAGGCGTTAGATCTGTGCACTGAAGTGCAGTACATATATCAGTTGTGTCTGACTCCCGGACTAAAACAACTGGCCGAGCAAATCTGATGTATGTAAAGTGAGCCTTAATGTGACTTCCTAGGCTGGTCATCCATGCACTCTGAGAGGAATTTTGGCTGACCAGCCACCGTTATTCCAAGTTTTCTCCATTTGGAGATAATGGCTCTCACCCAACACCAGGGGAAGTGGTTTTATAAACCTGTCGCACTCCCTTCAAGAACTTTGTTTCTCATTACTTTAGGTATCTCTTTTGATCATAGCATATTGTGCTACTACATTTTAGACTTTAGTGGGCAGCACAGTGGCTCAGTGGTTAGCAATGGTGCCTTGCAGCGCTGGGGTCCTGGGTTTGAATCCAACCAAGGACAACATCTGCAACATAAGTAATAAGATTCCCTATGCAGGGGTCCCTCAAGATACAATGACCTCAGAATACAATATGTGAAACTTAAAATGGTCTTTCCTCAGATTCAACCAAGCATGTCCATTTCACTGGTAAAAAATCTGTATTGGCTATCAAGTAGCCTGTCTGCGGTACTGTTTGTACTGTCCTGCTACCTATCTGTTCCTTTTGAACACCAGTTGAGGGCAGCTCCATTTTATTATTCTGTTACACTGTGTATTATACAGAACCCTGAAGAAGCTCCCGTCCATATATATTGTGACACAGTGAGAGGTTTGGTCTGGGAAAACAGGTATTTTCCTCCCAGCATGTGCTGCTGGGCTGATTTACAGCCAGGTGAGGTTAAGTACCGGACTGGATTTTAAGTGCTGGTCTGGGTTTTGGCAGCACCTGGCTGTCCTTAAATAGGCAGCTGGGATCAGAGGCGATGTCTTTGTGTTGGGATCTGGGAGCCTTGTTTCTGGATGAAGGCTTGCTACCTGTTTGGCATGAAAACAGGTTGGTGCTGTTATGGTCAAGGACTCTTTGAGGCAGAATTGACGCATGGTGTGAATTACCACCAACACCACAAGGTGACTTTTTGTTTGATTATGACTGCTTGCTTTGTCACTTGCCTAAATTGTGAATAAAACACTGAACTGTTCGATCCAAAGAACTTGTTGTTGCCTCTATATTGCATCTGCTAATCCTGTCTACCAGAGCGAAACCCCACAATACGCTCTATATCTATATCTATATATATATATATATATAATATATTAGTGTGGTACCCTGTAAGTCAAGTACAGTACAGGCAAGGGCAGACTGGGAACTTAAAGTGACCCTGGGAAAAAAACTAAAAGTGGCCCCATTTATTAGACCAGGGATCAGCAACCTCTGGCACTCCAGCTGTTCTGAAACTACAACTCCCAGAATCTTCTTTTCACTTCTATGGTGGGAGTTATAAGAAGTGTAAGTAAAAAAGTAAGTGTGCATAATGTGAGTTGTAGTTTCACAGCAGCCGGAGTGCCGAAGGTTGCGGATCCCTGTCATAGACGGATCCAGAATGACGGAAGGTGGGGCAAGAGAAGTAGGCAGGGGCCAGTAGTACATTAGTGCAGTACAAAATACTGCCCCAGCAGAGCCAAATACCACAGTGCAGTACAAAATACTGCTCACACAGAACCAAATACCACAGTGCAGCATACAGTACTGCCACAGTATTCAACTGTATCACTGTCCTGAGGATGCCAGCCAAAGGCATAAGTACTTGATACTCCTAGCATTAATTAATGCTAAGAGACTGTGAGTTATATTACTGTACCGCGAATCCTGTCTATAGTTGGAAAACTGACAAAACTGCTGGTTTTGAGCAAGCCTTCCTTGAACCACCGTAGAGATTCTGACTATGGCCATTACAGTGCCCTGTGTTTGTTACCTAGGCTCTATGTCTTGTAACTGCCAAGAGTGTGCTTCTTAGGCTGAATGCACACGGCTGTGTTCCGTGGCCGAGAGCGGTCCGTAGTATGCAGGCCTGGATTCCTGTTCAGAGCAGGAGGAGCGCACAACGTCATTGGTTACTATGACGCCGTGCGCTTCATGCCACTCCTGCACTATAGTAATACACTATATGAGTGTAGTACTGTAACGCAGAGGCGGCATGAAGCGCACGGCATCATAGCAACCAATGACGCCGTGCGCTCCTGCTCTGAACAGGAATCCAGGCTGGCATACCACGGACCGCTCTCGGCCGCGGAACGCGTGCATTCGGCCTTAGGAGGTGAAACTGTCAAGCATGTGTGCTGTACATGTTCTAACCACAAAGAACTGTTCCTTGATGAAGTTTTCTGTTCGTTACCAACCTGTTTATTTATTACTGCCCCAATGCCTGAGTGCAGAGAGCCGTCAGGCTGTTCCCTGACGGAGCAGCCTGCCAACTATACAAGTGCTAGTGTGAAACTAGCCTAAAGGGCTATTTATAGTTATTTCAAGTTATTCCCTATCCATGGGATAGGGGATTACTGTTAGATGAGTGGGGTCCTACTGCAGTGACCACCATGGATCATGAGAACGGGGGCCTTGTATCCCACAGGGTCCTCTGAAATGAACAGAGCAGCGGGTCAGACATGTGCACTGCTGCTCTATTTATTTCTAGGGGACCTGCTGGAAATAGTGAAGCACCTGTACTCTTATGTCCTGCAGTCCCATAGAGATGAATGTAGCTGTAGGGCACATGTCCAACCTGCTGCTCCTGCAGTCCCATAGAGATGAATGTAGCTGTAGGGCACATGTCCAACCTGCTGCTCCTGCAGTCCCATAGAGATGAATGTAGCTGTAGGGCACATGTCCAACCTGCTGCTCTATTCCTTTTTTGTGTGGCCCTGCAGGGTACTGGACCACTCATATATTGTGATCGCTAGGGGTTCCAGTGGTCGGATCCCCACTAATCTACTAGTTATCTCCTGTCCATAGGATAAGGGATAAACTTGAAATGGTTGTCCCACAAAAAATATTCTACAGTTTTGAAACCAGCACCTGGATCTGAATGCTTTTGTAATTGCATGTCATTGAACATGAGTTATTCAAAAAAATGTGTCTAGAGCCACCTGCTGTTTTGTTTTTGTTACCTTTATTTCTTTGTCCAGCTCACTGAGATGGTCGCACATGCTCAGTTTCATCCTTCATCTGCCCCATGAGCTGCGTTAGGGAGAGAGCTGCAGCAGAAGGGAAACTGTCCTTGTTGAGATGCAGCAGAAAGGACATTCCCTTTGAGCTGCCAGCTTGATATAAGTCTATCAGAGCAACTAGAGAAATGAATGGGGATATATCTGGATTCATGTGAGGTACAGGGCTGATTCTAGTTTTGTTAGAAAGATATTGGCATGGGATAACTCATTTAAGTTGTTATATCTGACAAAAATTTTAAGAAAATATTGTTCATCAAAATTATTCCCTAAATGGAAAATCTTCCTCGCAGATCGGTAAGTCTGTGTACCAAAAATGTATTCAGATGCATGGTAGAACCCATTCATAGGCTTTTCCTTTGAAGACGTATTTAAAAAGACTGACCGGTTTCTTCTACATACTTTAGTATTATTCTTTACTGTTCCTTAGTTAATATTTTTCCTTGTGAACATTTTCTTTTTACACTTTTCTCTATGTACATATTCATGGTAATAGCGGATGCCACTGTTTAACATTGAATTAGGCTAGTTTCTCATCTGCGACATTGTGATCCGGCCGCCAGTTCCTGCAGAGAATGCCGGGAATCGGCCGGACACAAACCGCAGCACGCAGTGCTTTATGTTTGGCCAATTCCCAGCCTTTCTGAGAATTTCTGCGATAGAGGTGAAACTAGCCTTACCATGTGGCTTATTTCAATATCCCTAAAGTAGAATAAGCTTGATTTATGTTGTGCTGTATACATATCTTTATCGTGTGGCACTTCTGCACTCCACTCCATGTTGGAGCTATTGTGAATGTGTATAACGTAAAAAAACTTAAGCTGACACATTTTCTACATGTGGAAATGTCTGTAGACTTGGGGCTCTGTCTCGTCGAGCTATGACTTATCTATAGGTTCTCTTGAGGAATTAGGCCATACTGGGAGTCAGCTGCCAACCACAGTGACCAGTTTGCTTTGGGCTTAGCATAAGATAAGCAGCTCAACACACTGACGCAGCGTTTCAGAGAAGGTGATCAGAGGAGCCCCTGTGCCCTCCCCTCACATCTAATCCCCTGATGCTTTGGAAGTGCAGGCTCCATTTTAGTCAAAAAGAATGGAGTGAGAACACGCTGATGCCTCGGTCTCCAAAATTACTGTACCCAACCTTGACCTGTTCCTCCGGCAGCAGTGAACACTCAGGCATTAGATTACTTTGCTCTGTAATGTAGTTCTATGCAGCATACCCTTCATGAAATGTGGCCTTGTGGTTATGGACACCATTATTGGGGATACAAAATGACATCTATCATGGAAAAGATAGGTAAGATGCATTTCCAGTGGTTTACTATGTTTGATGTGTTAACTTGTATTTTAAGTAGACATACGTGATTTACAGGATATGTCAGTGTAATTGGACATATTGGTGGGGGGTGAACTGTAAGGGCATACCCAGTCCCCCGTTTTGCATTATAAAACACTATTATCAGTATGTGATGTTGTTACACTGTTTAATACTATATTGAACTGTTTTATGTCGGTGTACCCACAGAGTCTGGGCACCCCTGCCATGTACAGTAGGAGCTGGTGATCCGTAGCACCAACCATGAACGTAGCGGGGGTAGGAACATTGTGCTGCAGCATTTCTAGGTGTGGTTGAGGTTTGTCCACTTTGACGGGTAAGTGCACGAGAGACAGACCTACTGGGAGACTGAGTGGAAGTAAAGGCCTAACTATCCACTGAGCAGCTCGCCCATGGGCTGAGTGAGAGAGGCCTGTTGGAACCACCATGTGAGGTCAGTGAGACAGTGGCTGTGTACTGGCTTGCTCGAAGTTCAACAGTTACTCAGGACCGCTCTCTGTTTAACACGGGTCTTGTCTCTGTGCACACTATATGCACGCAGCCGTTAGTGGTCAGGGGTGGTTCCAGGAATAGGTAGGGGTGAAGTGGTTGCAAAGATCTCCAGAGGCACCAGGAACGTTGTTATGGACAAGAGGCAAATATTGCCTAGGTGGGGTATGCCAGACCATCTTAGACCTTTTAAAGACACAGAAAGTTCAGGCAACAGCAGTCAGTCACCTTGGGTGCAACCTAATGCTTGGAGGATTAGTGGTGTGAGCACAATCTTCTAGGCCTCAGTAAAAGACTATTTTAAGGGGTTTTCCACAGATAACGTTCACAGATGTGCTGGAAACATATATATGAGCAGTAAATTAATATATTAATAGAAACTCGTCAGTGCCAAGAACCTCCTCTGGCAAGCATCACCACTGTGACAAGTGCAGTTAGAAGACCAGCATAGAACATGGCCGCTGGTGGATTAAGAGGCCAGTCAATGCTGGGAAAAGCCTAGAGCAGTACTTAGCTAGCAGATCCAGTGCTGCGTCTCCGGTTCTCCTGGCCATTGACATCATGTAGACAGAATGTGACCACTGCAATCACTTTCCTCAGTGGTAGACACAGAAGGCCAGTGATTGGCTGTAACAGTCAGGTGTTGTGGACGTGATGTCATCATTGCAGCAGGGTAAAGAAGGCCTCATCAGGAGAACCGGAGCAGCGGTACTGGATCTGCAAGGTAAGTTCTGTACTTTATTGTCTGTTTTTTTTTACTGAAACATTTTTTTTAAATCGCATTCCAAGAGCTATAACTTTTTAGTTTTTTCATCAATGTACTTGTATGAGGTCTTATTTTTTGCAGGACGTGTTCTAGTTTTTAATGCACCATTTTGGGTAAATGTAATGATTGATTAAAGCAAACTGTTTAGCTAAAACCCCTTATGTTTAGGTCAGTAAAATGGCGCATTCGTGGTCACTGAGGGGCTAAATAACTGTTTACCTCTGGACAAAGTATCCATGTCTGTTCATAATTTCTACACAAATTCTACTACACTTGTTGCTTTAGCCTACACTTCAAGCTGTACATTCCTACCTGTTTGAAGGCACAGTGATTTAACAGGGCTGTATTCAATCTAATACAAAGGGTATGGTTAGTTGGTTGCCTAGAAATCTAGTAATCCCTAGGGGCCTCTCGTTCAATCTCAGGCAAGCTTGAAATCCACTTTGCCTATGTGTATATTTTGAAGAGGACCTGTCAGCACAAAATGCAGTGCAATCTGCAGGCAGCATGTTAGTTTACTTTCACATCTGTGTTTTCCTTTCCGGTTTTTAGATCCTCTGCCGGATCTCAAAACCGAAAAAGGAAAACGCATCCGGCTGCATCTGTTCAGAACAGTTGCATTATATCGAAAATGCACAAGCCGGATCCAGCATGTTCAGTTTCCCATGCCGTACACAAAAATGCTGCTTGCATGCGGCATGGGAACGCAACAGAATGGAATGCATTCTGGTGCACTCCGTTCTGGTTTGTTCTGTTTTGTCTCCATTGACAATGAATGGGGACAAAACGGAAGCATATTCTTCCAATTTTAAGATCCTCTGCCAGATCCCAATAGCGGAAAGGGAAACACAGATGTGAAAGTAGCCTTATAGAGCAGGAGGAGCCAAGCAAATTTAAATATAGATTGTTGGGAATAAATTCAGTAAAACATGTAATTTATACATTTATATCTCTACTTTTTCTTAACTTAAAACCACCCCATTGGGCAGTTACCAGTGACTGACAGCTATCTCTGTATACACACTTACACAGAGAATGACCTCAATCACTAAAGACCTCCCCCATGTAGAAATATCCGTGACTGACAGTCATTTCTGCATACACACTTACACAGGGCATCAATCACTGAAAAGACAGGGTCCGTGTATAACTGAAGTCAGAAAAAGCAGAGATATAAATGTATAAATTGCAAGTTATACTGAATATTTTCCTACAAAACTATATATCAATCTGCTCGGCTTTTCCTGCTCTATGACATGCTGTCTGCAGATTGTGCTGCATTTTCGGTGACAGGTCCTCTTTAAAGGGGATATGCCATGATTGATGTAAAAATGAAAATCAGACATCATATAATACATGACAATACCTTTCTAACAAAGCTAGAAACAGCCCTGTACCTCACATGGCTCCAGAGATCTCCACATTCACTGCTTTGCTAGATTACCTTCAGCCTGGCAGCTGAGAGAGCATGTCCTTTTTGCTGCAGCTCTCTCCCTATGACTGCTGCTACAACTTCTAACAGAACATATGTCTGGTGCCAGTTAAAGATTTAAACGGAGCACGATCGACCAGATCAGTGAGACGGACAAAACATAAGGAAAGTAAACAGCAGGTGGCGGTATACAGATACATTTTATTGAATAACTCAGTGGTTATGCTAAATTTTAATTACATGCAATAAAAAAAGTATTTGGATCCAGGTGCTGTTTTAAAAAATGTATAATATGTTTTATGGTACAACCGTTTTAAGGCAGTTTAGCACTCCAGATTATATAGATTTGTCTTTGTAACATATCTTCAGTCCAGGTGGCCAAATAGTTGATTGCCAACATTGTGTATTAACCGCCTGTGATGTCTGCCCTCTCATTCTGCTAACTCCAGAGACACACACTATCAAACCCAATACCACACAACCCTGACCTACTTGATGCTGATAGAGTAGGCCATATGCACTGAAGTTTAGGGGTTGCTTGGTGTTAGTAGTTCCTAGAAATTCAGAAAGATAAGAAGATATGAGATGCAACAGCAGTGGAAAAGGAGCATCTTTGGGGGATCAGTAGCTCATGAACACAGACTCTGCAGAAAGACAAGACCAACAATTTCCATCTTGGGTTGTGTTTTATGCCAAGAAAAAATTGGGGATGGTGGTATGTATACTGGACATACATGGAAGTCCATGTATTATTCAGTTATTTATATAGAAGCTATTTTGGCTACAACTAAAATGAGAACCCACTCCAATTGGATTTGGATTTTTTTAAAGGGGTGTGGCCTATATATTTTTTTCTGCCAGTTAAAACCTGATAGTGACACACACAGTTTTTTTCTAATCTGTGAGTGTACATATTTTAATTCTGTTTCTCGAACATGATTATGAGAGAGTTTTCCTGGCATGCTCTGTGAGCTGTGCAGATGTTATTTTACAAGCAAGGGGTGGTGGATAATGAGTTTATCTATACAGGGAGTGCAGAATTATTAGGCAAATGAGTATTTTGACCACATCATCCTCTTTATGCATGTTGTCTTACTCAAAGCTGTATAGGCTCGAAAGCCTACTACCAATTAAGCATATTAGGTGATGTGCATCTCTGTAATGAGAAGGGGTGTGGTCTAATGACATCAACACCCTATATCAGGTGTGCATAATTATTAGGCAACTTCCTTTCCTTTGGCAAAATGGGTCAAAAGAAGGACTTGACAGGCTCAGAAAAGTCAAAAATAGTGAGATATCTTGCAGAGGGATGCAGCACTCTTAAAATTGCAAAGCTTCTGAAGCGTGATCATCGAACAATCAAGCGTTTCATTCAAAATAGTCAACAGGGTCGCAAGAAGCGTGTGGAAAAACCAAGGCGCAAAATAACTGCCCATGAACTGAGAAAAGTCAAGCGTGCAGCTGCCAAGATGCCACTTGCCACCAGTTTGGCCATATTTCAGAGCTGCAACATCACTGGAGTGCCCAAAAGCACAAGGTGTGCAATACTCAGAGACATGGCCAAGGTAAGAAAGGCTGAAAGACGACCACCACTGAACAAGACACACAAGCTGAAACGTCAAGACTGGGCCAAGAAATATCTCAAGACTGATTTTTCTAAGGTTTTATGGACTGATGAAATGAGAGTGAGTCTTGATGGGCCAGATGGATGGGCCCGTGGCTGGATTGGTAAAGGGCAGAGAGCTCCAGTCCGACTCAGACGCCAGCAAGGTGGAGGTGGAGTACTGGTTTGGGCTGGTATCATCAAAGATGAGCTTGTGGGGCCTTTTCGGGTTGAGGATGGAGTCAAGCTCAACTCCCAGTCCTACTGCCAGTTTCTGGAAGACACCTTCTTCAAGCAGTGGTACAGGAAGAAGTCTGCATCCTTCAAGAAAAACATGATTTTCATGCAGGACAATGCTCCATCACACGCGTCCAAGTACTCCACAGCGTGGCTGGCAAGAAAGGGTATAAAAGAAGAAAATCTAATGACATGGCCTCCTTGTTCACCTGATCTGAACCCCATTGAGAACCTGTGGTCCATCATCAAATGTGAGATTTACAAGGAGGGAAAACAGTACACCTCTCTGAACAGTGTCTGGGAGGCTGTGGTTGCTGCTGCACGCAATGTTGATGGTGAACAGATCAAAACACTGACAGAATCCATGGATGGCAGGCTTTTGAGTGTCCTTGCAAAGAAAGGTGGCTATATTGGTCACTGATTTGTTTTTGTTTTGTTTTTGAATGTCAGAAATGTATATTTGTGAATGTTGAGATGTTATATTGGTTTCACTGGTAAAAATAAATAATTGAAATGGGTATATATTTGTTTTTTGTTAAGTTGCCTAATAATTATGCACAGTAATAGTCACCTGCACACACAGAGATCCCCCTAAAATAGCTAAAACTAAAAACAAACTAAAAACTACTTCCAAAAATATTCAGCTTTGATATTAATGAGTTTTTTGGGTTCATTGAGAACATGGTTGTTGTTCAATAATAAAATTAATCCTCAAAAATACAACTTGCCTAATAATTCTGCACTCCCTGTATATCTACATGTAATAATGAGATGACTGATGAAAAGTGATCTGTACAGACTAAGACATGATGCCTATTAGGCTTAAAGAGGTATTCCGGTTATAGCAAGTTATCCCCTATCCACAGGATAGGGGGTAACTATCATATCTGGTTATAACAAGTTATATGTCCTGAGGATAACCCACATAACTCCTTTAAGAATTGTTGAAGCCTAAGGCCGGTGTAACGTTATACTTCCCTACTTCGTGAGATTTCCCTACCCTTGTCACTTTCAGTCGCACAGGACATGACGTGAGGTGGTGTGCAGCGCCGCGCAGGTGCACAACGACTGGTTGGGTAAATTTCACAGCAGAGTGCGCATGCGCCGGGAGCCTGCAGCACCGCGCAGGCGCACAACGATGGGTTAGGGAAATTTCACAGCAGAGTGCGCATGCGCCAGGAGCCTTGCCGGCGGTTAGGGTAGGGAAAAAGCACTGGCCCGTACGTAATTTTTCCCTTCCCTAACTGCTGGTGATGCTCCCGGCGCATGCGCAGTGTCGGCCGGTGTCCAGCTGAGAACATCCATCTGATCACTGCGCCTGTGCACTGGCCCATAATCTTTCCCTACCCTAACCGCCGGCGAGGCTCCCGGCGCATGCGTACTCTGCTGTGAAATTTCCCTAACCCGTCTTGTGCACCTGCTGCACACCTCCTCACGTCCTGTCTGGTGCGACCGGAAGTGACGAGGGTAGGGAAATCTCACGAAGTAGGGAAGTATAACGTTACACCACCTCCATATCTGTGGTAGCAGTGTTCCGGTAGCCTGTTGCGACAAGCAAACGGAGGATCATTCGGACACAAACCACAGCATCCAGCCGGGTTCTCCGCTTGTCAGCCGGATGCGAATGGAATGTCTGCTGGACCCCACTATACTTTAATGGCCCCGGCGGACATTCTGTTTGCATCCGGCAGCGTCAGTTCTGGTCCATTCCGGCATGCTGTTCTTTCACGAGATAGCATGCCGGAATGAAATACACAGATGTGAAGCCTAGCAGTCTGTCAGATTTGGGAGGAAATGGGAACCCAGTCTGAGCAGCAGGACTTTGATAAATATGTTGACGGGTGCTCATTTTCATCAGGCTATTATACAGGTAGATGCAAAGTGTATATGGGAGGAGTGATTGCTACTGCAGTCATTCCTCCCCCGTTTAGTACTAATGATTATTGGCAGCATATGCCCAATTACAGAGGGAAACGTGCTGCCGATTAATTGTGCATCTTTCATCCTGATAAAAGATGCAAATCAGCCGACATACAGGGAGTGCAGAATTATTAGGCAAGTTGTATTTTTGAGGATTAATTTTATTATTGAACAACAACCATGTTCTCAATGAACCCAAAAAACTCATTAATATCAAAGCTGAATATTTTTGGAAGTAGTTTTTAGTTTGTTTTTAGTTTTAGCTATTTTAGGGGGATATCTGTGTGTGCAGGTGACTATTACTGTGCATAATTATTAGGTTACTTAACAAAAAACAAATATTTACCCATTTCAATTATTTATTTTTACCAGTGAAACCAATATAACATCTCAACATTCACAAATATACATTTCTGACATTCAAAAACAAAACAAAAACAAATCAGTGACCAATATAGCCACCTTTCTTTGCAAGGACACTCAAAAGCCTGCCATCCATGGATTCTGTCAGTGTTTTGATCTGTTCACCATCAATATTGCGTGCAGCAGCAACCACAGCCTCCCAGACACTGTTCAGAGAGGTGTACTGTTTTCCCTCCTTGTAAATCTCACATTTGATAATGGACCACAGGTTCTCAATGGGGTTCAGATCAGGTGAACAAGGAGGCCATGTCATTAGATTTTCTTCTTTTATACCCTTTCTTGCAAGCCACGCTGTGGAGTACTTGGACGCGTGTGATGGAGCATTGTCCTGCATGAAAATCATGTTTTTCTTGAAGGATGCAGACTTCTTCCTGTACCACTGCTTGAAGAAGGTGTCTTCCAGAAACTGGCAGTAGGACTGGGAGTTGAGCTTGACTCCATCCTCAACCCGAAAAGGCCCCACAAGCTCATCTTTGATGATACAAGCCCAAACCAGTACTCCACCTCCACCTTGCTGGCGTCTGAGTCGGACTGGAGCTCTCTGCCCTTTACCAATCCAGCCACGGGCCCATCCATCTGGCCCATCAAGACTCACTCTCATTTCATCAGTCCATAAAACTTTAGAAAAATCAGTCTTGAGATATTTCTTGGCCCAGTCTTGACGTTTCAGCTTGTGTGTCTTGTTCAGTGGTGGTCATCTTTCAGCTTTTCTTACCTTGGCCATGTCTCTGAGTATTGCACACCTTGTGCTTTTGGGCACTCCAGTGATGTTGCAGCTCTGAAATATGGCCAAACTGGTGGCAAGTGGCATCTTGGCAGCTGCACGCTTGACTTTTCTCAGTTCATGGGCAGTTATTTTGTGCCTTGGTTTTTCCACACGCTTCTTGCGACCCTGTTGACTATTTTGAATGAAACGCTTGATTGTTCGATGATCAGGCTTCAGAAGCTTTGCACTTTCAAGAGTGCTGCATCCCTCTGCAAGATATCTCACTATTTTTGACTTTTCTGAGCCTGTCAAGTCCTTCTTTTGACCCATTTTGCCAAAGGAAAGGAAGTTGCCTAATAATTATGCACACCTAATATAGGGTGTTGATGTCATTAGACCACACCCCTTCTCATTACAGAGATGCACATCACCTAATATGCTTAATTGGTAGTAGGCTTTCGAGCCTATACAGCTTGGAGTAAGACAACATGCATAAAGAGGATGATGTGGTCAAAATACTCATTTGCCTAATAATTCTGCACGCAGTGTACAAGCCTTTGCATGTTTATCGACTGATCAGTGGCACAATAGGGGTACAACCACACTGCATGGTCATTACAAGATTACCGTGTGTTTATAGCCTTATAAGGGCCATTTATCGCAATTGAGCATTCCTTTGAACGCTTGTTCCCATTAATTTTCCCTATAATCACCCAGTCTAATAGGTCTTAAAGGGGTATTCCCATCACAGACAATGGGGGCATATCGCTAGGATATGCCCCCATTGTCTTATAGGTGCGAGTCCCACTGCTATGAACCTATATAAAAAACGGAGCCCCGAAAGTGTTTGAAGCCGCACTGTGCATGGGCAGCTGCCCTCCATTCATTTTCTATGGGGACACAGAAAATGCTAGCTTGGCTATTTCCGTCTGGCCCATAGAACTGAATGGGTCTTGCGCGGTGCGCTCCCATTCACTAATATGGGGAGCACGTTTGGTGGTAGCAGGACTGGAGTGCTCCAGCCACCACCTTGCGGGGCTCCGTTCCCAGCAGTGGGACCCGCACCTATAAGACAATGGGGGCATATCCTATATATGGTGGCATTGGTGTTAATACTACAATTATTAGGCAAGTTGTATTTTTGTGGATTCATTTTATTATTGAACAACTAAAGTGCTGTCAGTCAATCCAAAATGTTTATAAATCTCAAACCTGAATGTTTACTAAGAAAGTAAAAGTGAGGTTTTGCTTTCTTAGGATAATATCTGAGCAGACTTATTGGCCAACTATTAGTGTGCAGAATTATTATAAATGAAAAAGGGAAATTTTCAATCTCGCTTGTTTATTTTCTTCTGTTGAAGTGACTCAAAATTTTAATTTCTGACCTTTCCAAAAAAATCTCTGACCAACATAGCCGCTCTTCTTTTCAATAACAGTCAGGGATGAGCGAACTTTGTATTTCAAGTTCGGGTTTGAGTTATCTAAGAATTCCGTTATGGATTCCGCTTCCACGGACCATATAAGTTATGATCCGTGGTAGCAGAATCCATAACGGAATTCTTAGAGAACCCGAACCTTGTACTAGTCATGAGTCTTCCATTCATGGAGTTTATCAGTTTCTTAATCTGTTGATGATCAACTTTTTGTGCCGTAGCAACCACAGCCTCTCTGACACTGTTCAGAGAGGTGGACTGTTTTCCTTCACTGTTAGGGCTCATGCACACAAACTTTTTTGTCCATTGCATTTTTTTTGTGGCCAGTATGTGGAACCATTCACTTCAATTGGGTCCCTCCAAAAAATAAAAATGGATTCCGTGTGCATGCCATGTCCTATTATTGTCCACATTATGGATAGGACTGTTCTATTAGGGTGGTGGCCGTTCTGTTCCGCAAAATGCTGAATGCACACGGCCGATATTAGTGTTTTGCAGATCTGCAATTTGCGGACTGCAAAACAGCTGGTGGTCGTGTACATGAGCTCGAAATCTTCCTTTTAAGAAGGGCCTACAATTTCTCAATAGGGTTTGGGTCAGGTGAGAAAGGGGGTCATGTCGATTATTTTTTCATCTTTAAGGCCTTTACTGGCTAGTCAGGCAGTGGAGTACTTCAGTGCATGAGATGGAGCACTGTCCTGCATAAAAATCATAAGCAGACATTTTCAAGTACCACTGCTTGAAGATACTTTCTTCTAAAAACTGGTAGTAAGTTTGTGAGTTGATTTTTGAGTCCACCTTCAACATAATAAAGGTCCAACTAGCTCATCTTTAATAACATCAGCCCATAGCAGTACCCACCTGCACCTTGCTGGCATCTGAGTGGACATATAGCTGTGCCCATTACTGATCCATCCATCTCATGAGTCCATAAAACCTTTGAAAAATCTGATATTTCTTGGCCCAGTCTTGACGTTTTAACTTATCTCTCTTCTACAATGGTGGTCGGGTTTCAGGCTTTCTTCTCTTGGCCATGTCTCTGAGCACTGAATACCTTGTACTTCTGGGCACTCCAGGGAGGTCGTAGTTCTGGAATATGACATCTCTGGAGGATTATAGCTTCCTTGGTCGCTTCACGTTTGATTCTTCTCAAATCTTTGGCAGTTAATTTGCATCTTTTTTTTCTCAACACTCGCGTTTCTTGCAACCCTGTTGACTATTGGCAACAAAATGTTTGGTGGTTCTGTGATCACCCCCCAATATCTTAGCAATTTCAAGAGTGCTGCATCCCTCTGAAAGACGTAATAATTTTAGACTTTTCAGAGTCAGTTAAATCTCTTTTTTGGCATAATAATTATGCACACCTTGATATAGGGTCTTGATCTCCTTAGGCCGCACCCTTCTTCATTACACAACACCTGATATTCTTCAATTCAACATGCATTCAAGGTTATACAGCTTGGAGTTGGAAAATATGCATAAAAATGATGATCTGGTCAAAATGCTCATATAGCCTAATAATTGTGCATACAGTGTGCTATGATTATCTATGGCTGGCAAGTCCATGTCAAAACACCTCCATCTTTTTACTAAAGTCTTATATATAACACTGGTCCATATTATTCTTTAGAGGCAGTGCTGGTTGAATTTGTGCTTGCATTTTATTTCTATTTGTATGGTTTCTTTGGCTCACACATGTCACGACCAGGGAAATCCATTGGTACTGATCATGCTCTCTTTCTTGGCCTCCTGGAAGGAGAAAACAGTATTGTGCAAACAAGCAGTAAAGCAGGCCATCTGCCAGGCGTCCATTCACATCCATGAGAGTGAAGGATCTGTGTGCCAGCACGTTCAGATATCCGTATCAGCCACTGGTGGTGCACATAGACTTTGTTCTGTGTGCAGCCTGCTCATTGATGAGGGGAAGTGTGGAGGTCTTATGTTCTGGCAGCTCTTCACCACTGTTCTTTATGTTACTAATGACTTTTCAGCAGTATATGGGGGGCACATGTAAAATATGCCAAATCCCGTCTAAAAGTCACAAATCTTAGCACATATTGGTTTATTATTGGAAAATATTTCAGCACTTGTACATTTTTTATGTGTGTTTTCCCATATATGTATACATATTGTGCATGTTAATCAAGTTATCTATTTCTGACTTCTGTAGCTTAAAGCTATGATGGTTTTCTTGCTTTATGCAATCAAAAACTATGTGACGGTCTAATATTCTGCAAACTACATATGAAAGTATACAAATTCAGCTTTGTATTGGACGATTTCAGTAAACTAGTGTAAGGGTACAGTCACACAAAGCGGAATTTCAGCTGCAGATTTAACATTGATTTTACACTATGCATTGAAATTTGCAGAGGAAATCAGCATAAAATCCACACCGCAGGTCAGTTTACTCTGCAGATTTTTTTTCCCTGCAGAATGTGGATGACATTTCTTAAAATCTCATCCACCTTGGATTTGCAGCACACAACTCTGCAGCTTTTACACCATATTCAAACATACCCCTAGGAATAAGTGATGATTTTTTACCAATCACTTCTCTAATCAAGTGTGGACCATTCACCCCCCCTTCCTGACCAGACACATTTTCATTTTTTTTTAGCACATGGGGTGTAACAGGGGTGTAACTTTCTTTTTCCACATCAGTTAGGCCTCTTAAACACAAACTTATGGCTTTTTCAGTATTTTGCAGTCCGCAAAAAATACGGATGACGTCCATGTGCATTCCGTTTTTTGCGGAACGGAACAGCGGCCCCTGATAGAACAGTACAATTTATTGTTCAGTGAACCTTTTAGGGTCCATTCACACGTCCGTGTGTGTTTTGCGGATCCACGGATCCGTGGATCCGCAAAATACAGACATCAGCGATGTGCGTTCCGCATTTTGCGGACCGCACATCGCCGGCATTCTCATAGAAAATGCCTTTTCTTGTCCGCAATTGCGGACAAGAATAGGACATGTTCTATTTTTTCCAGGATCGCAATTGCGGACCCGGAAGTGCGGATCCGCAATTCCGGATCCGGGCAGCACATCGTGCTGCCCCATAGAAATGAATGGGTCTGCAATTCCGTTTCGCAAAATGCGGAATGAAATTGCGGACGTGTGAATGGACCCTCACACACATGCATACCTTTTTCTCATAAGACTCCTTACACCTACTAGGCACTCTCCACAAGTAGGTGTACTCCTTGTAAGTCTGTGTCTCAGTCTCTGTGTTGTTTGCCATGGATGCTGGTTGCTTGGGGTAATGTGTAGATTATGCAGCATGTGTGTACACTTTTCCCCTGCCCTGTCTGGTGCTTGTGGGATTAACTACCTATCTGGCTGTGGTCACTAGGTGCTTATATTGCCTGTGGCTGGTAGCCTGGAGTTGAGTTGTCCTCCAGCCTCTGTTAGTGCTGGAGCTTTGCTTTTGTCGTGGGTATTCCATCTACCCAGTTTATTGAGGGCCACCTAGTGAGACATCAATGTCATCCCGTTGTTACCATGTCTTCCTACCTTACCCGTTTCTATGTATGGTGTGGTTTATGTTCAGGGTTTGTATGTCTAGTTGTTGTTCCATGTCTGTTTTGATGTGTACTGTCAGGGATATAAAGCAAATGCTTTATATAAAAGAAAGGAACATTTTTAAAGGGAATTGATCCTAGAAGTGGACATATAAAACACCTCAAAAATAATTTTGTTAATTTAATTATGTTTGTAATCAGTAAATCGTGGTACAATCGTCTATACAAAAATAATAAATGATTTATTATATAATAACTTAAAATGCAATCAAAGCTTAATGAATGTGAAACTCAATAATATGCAATAACACACAGTGATATGCAGTACCGAACATTCGTCACTATATGGCTCTAACAGAATTACCAGCGTTCGATATCCCTTCTTAAACAGAAGAATGTAATGCAACCGTCTCCACGACAATTATGATAAATGTATCAGATGATAATATGCAGTAAACTCAACAATGATTAGAATAGATACGAACCCTTGCTCTGCTCAAACTATAACCAATCTCTGATATCGGGTAGTATTGCTACACAAATTATAAATTATTAAGCCCGATATGACTATGGAATGAATATTCCAATCAGAGATTCTCTCTGATATCAATATTGGATATTTTATTCAGTAATATGCATCTTTACTGAATAGTGATAATATTGATGTAGTACATTTTACATTACACATCCGCAATAAAGCGGGCATTTTCCTAAATATCAAGCTAATTAATTCAAACAATACTACATATAATAAAATTATACGTTACACGAGAGTGCAGTTGATATGCAGAGTCTAAGGGAAACAGCTCTAAGGTCCGTTCTGATCATTGGGATTTTTCTCCTGGGGTCTCTCCTTTCTTTCCTTGTTTCTCTGTGTTGCTCCCTGTTGTTGATCTTTCCCTTCATGTGTGTGTATGGTTTATGATCACAAACTTATCAGTTAGACACACCTTCATAACTTGAAGTTTTCCAATCATTGTCTGTTAGACGTGTACATATGATAATGACTGTGATGTCGTTATATCAGCCAAAATGCATTTCAGCTGTTGGTGCAATGTTACCTATTCATACCTAGGTGGCACTATTGCATATGCTGCTAGCATCATCACTATTAAGGGTTAACTGTCCAGGTCTGATTTCTCTTACATTCTATACACATAATATATGGAATCCTAAATCAGAGCTAAGGAATTAATTTTGACACAAAAGCAATTAAGGCTTAGACTTTGTGGTACCATTTAGACTTTTCCCATACTCTTAAATTTATGTACCGATAAGAATATAATGGACCTTGTACTCTCACAGACATATGTGTCTCCTCTGTCCCTTCAACGGGTGATTGATTTAGTTAAAATAACACCATCTTCACTGAACGAGGACTCATTAACACAGTCTACACTTTAAATTCTTCTCATCTTGCTTTAGGAGTGTGTGTTCCTAGTGAGAAATATATAAGATAATAGATGCATTGACGTCCTTCATAATATTCAACAATATAAAACGATACATATGTCCTATTGATTATCTTATACTAAAAACTTAATGTTCATTATACATATACAGTGGGGGAAATAATTATTTGACCCCTCACTGATTTTGTAAGTTTGTCCAATGACAAAGAAATGAAAAGTCTCAGAACAGTATCATTTCAATGGTAGGTTTATTGTAACAGTGGCAGATAGCACATCAAAAGGAAAATCGAAAAAATAACTTTAAATAAAAGATAGCAACTGATTTGCATTTCATTGAGTGAAATAAGTATTTGAACCCTCTAACAAAAAAAGACTTAATACTTGGTGGAAAAACCCTTGTTTGCAAGCACAGAGGTCAAACGTTTCTTGTAATTGATGACCAAGTTTGCGCACATTTTAGGAGGAATGTTGGTCCACTCCTCTTTGCAGATCATCTCTAAATCCCTAAGGTTTCGAGGCTGTCTCTGTGCAACTCTGAGCTTGAGCTCCCTCCATAGGTTTTCGATTGGATTAAGGTCCGGAGACTGACTAGGCCACTCCATGACCTTAATGTGCTTCTTCTTGAGCCACTCCTTTGTTGCCTTTGCTGTATGTTTTGGGTCATTGTCGTGCTGGAACACCCATCCACGACCCATTTTCATTTTCCTGGCAGAGGGAAGGAGGTTGTCGCTCAGGATTTCACGATACATGGCTCCGTCCATTTTCCCGTTTATGCGAATAAGTTGTCCTGTGCCCTTAGCAGAAAAACACCCCCAAAGCAAAATGTTTCCACCCCCATGCTTGACGGTGGGGACGGTGTTTTGGGGGTCATAGGCAGCATTTTTCTTCCTCCAAACACAGCGAGTTGAGTTAATGCCAAAGAGCTCTATTTTGGTCTCATCAGACCACAGCACCTTCTCCCAGTCACTCTCTGAATCATTCAGGTGTTCATTGGCAAACTTCAGACGGGCCTGCACATGTGCCTTCCTGAGCAGGGGGACCTTGCGAGCCCTGCAGGATTTTAATCCATTGCGGTGTAATGTGTTTCCAATGGTTTTCTTGGTGACTGTGGTCCCTGCTAATTTGAGGTATTTAACTAACTCCTCCCGTGTAGTTCTAGGATGCTTTTTCACCTTTCTCAGAACCATTGACACCCCACGAGGTGAGATCTTCCGTGGAGCCCCAGAGCGAGGTCGATTGATGGTCATTTTGTGCTCCTTCCATTTTCGAACAATCGCACCAACAGTTGTCACCTTCTCTCCCAGCTTCTTGCTAATGGTTTTGTAGCCCATTCCAGCCTTGTGCAGGTCTACAATTTTGTCTCTGACATCCTTGGACAGCTCTTTGGTCTTTCCCATGTTGGAGAGTTTGGAGTCTGCTTGATTGATTGATTCTGTGGACAGGTGTCTTTTATACAGGTGACTAGTTAAGACAGGTGTCCTTAATGAGGGTGACTAATTGAGTAGAAGTGTCTAACCACTCTGTGGGAGCCAGAACTCTTAATGGTTGGTAGGGGTTCAAATACTTATTTCACTCAATGAAATGCAAATCAGTTGCTATCTTTTATTTAAAGTTATTTTTTCGATTTTCCTTTTGATGTGCTATCTGCCACTGTTACAATAAACCTACCATTGAAATGATACTGTTCTGAGACTTTTCATTTCTTTGTCATTGGACAAACTTACAAAATCAGTGAGGGGTCAAATAATTATTTCCCCCACTGTACATATATGACAGATTTTCTGCTTCATCAATAGACATTAAACTATAGGGGAAATTGGCATCAGATGCTTTTAGAAAATATCCTTAAATTTTTAAGGAGACAAGAATGACTCTTCTCAGACTGGCACATCTACAGAGAAAAAACTACATGAACTGTGTCCTCTCTATGAACCCCTTTTGGCTTACTTTAAAATACATACACAATGGTGAATATAACACACATGGCCTATTATATCTCAAATCCACAATAATTAGGATATTTTGATATAAATTTTATACACCTATGAAAAGGCACAACAGTACGGTCCTGCATGAAGATGCTAGGCACTCCCCTGTCTGTCTGTGACCTCGGTGAGAGGGCTCCAGGATTCCCCGGAGGGGGAACAACAAGTCAGTGAACAGCTCTGCCTGGGGCCCCATGCATCCTGTCCGCATGGGGGTCCGGGCATTTACTGTTGAGTTGGTTTTCCTGCCAGTTTCTGTGGCAGGTAAGTGCTAGTTGTTCTGGGTTCTTACCTGCCTATGCAGTTTTGCTTATCACTGTCTTCTCTTTATATGTGCATGTTATGGGGATTCCTTTCGTTGTGGAATGTTCTAAAGGTTAGGTGAACCCGCTCTGGAACATGACAGTTTGTTTTGTCTTCCCCTTCCTTTTGTTACTAGGCCATTGGGAGACTCCTGTTCATCCGTGTCTTGGAAGAACAGGTCGTCTCAGTCCTCAGTCACTATTCCAGGGATCTTTAGGGTTAGTAGGCCCCCGAGGTTCCTGTGTGAGTCATCCTACCATCTGCATCCGCTCATATGGATAGTGTCACGAGGGTGTCAAGAGCCACATCTGACTCCATTATACCCCGGGTCAGGAAGTCGCAGCGGGTGGCTGCGCGTTCGATTTACAAAGACAGTGCAGTTTCGTAATGGTAGCTTTCTGGGTTTGCCTTGCAATCCTTTTTGGCTCACTCAGGGATCCGTAGCTTCTCCTCCTCAGCTGTTTCTTATCCAGCAATCCCAACCTCCTTATATTCCCATCTTCCACTTCTCTGGTTGCCAGATATAGAGCTTCCTGCCTGGACTTTTATACTGACCCACTGTGTAGCTGTGTTCCCTGGTTGTTGTTCCAGAACGTTACCCTCCAGATCCCTGTTGGGCCTTCGTGGTCTGCTGTTGTCACCCACCTGGGATTATATGTTTGTCTGTATTGTCTGTCCTCTCCTTGGTGTTTTCCTCTTAGTGTCAGTGGTGCGGACTAGTGATCCCACCGCCCCGTTCACTACACAGGGCTCATCTTAGGGAAAGCCAGAGTTTAGGCACGTGACCGGCGTACGTGTGAGGAACCCGTCTAGGGACGTCAGGGCAGTCAGGTGCCAGCCGCAAGGTGAGTCAGGGGTCACCACCTTTCCCTCTCCCTTGAACAGGGCCTTCCCATTTCCCTCCCTTTGTGTGACGCCGGTCATTACAGATAGGAGTCAGGGCGAGGATTAGGGATACTTTAGGAGGTTACTCGCTCCCTTTTTCCAGGTTTCCTGGCCTAGTTTCTATTCCCGTTTACCTTCGATGTTCAGTAGGGAATTCCCCCCACTCCCTACCGTGACACTGGCTTTGTTATAATTTTCCGTACTGCAATTTGTACATTTTCTTCCTAAAGGAATCGCATCCGTTGTGCTCCTATAGTTTTTGTTTCCTTGTTTCTACAAATGTTCTGCATTCATATACAGTAGCTCCACATGGCTGAGTCTGTTATCATATGGCAGCTGAAATTCTCTAGGGTGATAAGCTCTCAGTGAGATAAATGTGGTTGTCTAGCGTGATGGTGACTTCATCTTCACAAGCTATTTTCTCTGCTGGCTGGGTATAGATTGATTCTTGCACCAGTGCAGATCTATTAGGTGCTTTAACGGGCACTGGAGAAGGTCTATGCTCTTATATTCTGTATCGGCTACTACAAATGGTATCTGCTTAGGCCTGTGTGACAGCGGAAGAACTGGTGGGCTGCGTTTGCTCCCTCATTCAACCATTCTTGAGAGCATAAGAGACTTATGACAAGAGTATGTGTAGTTGTCCTATGTGTTTAGGTGGCTCATACTCATCACTTTAGATTTGTATAAGGCAAGAAGTACTCCTTTTAAACAGATTTTCCAAATAAACAAGGGGTAAAGGAGGCGTCCCAGTATTAAGAGCATCTTTTTCTCTGTCTTTCAACCACATTAATCAGTCTGCTTTATTTCCATAAACAGCGCCTTTCTTGTCCTTTGGCTGTGTCTGGTAGTGCAGCTCATTCACTTCCAAATGAATGGGTCTCAACTGCAGTACCAGCGTTTTTTCCTAATCTCATATAAAGATAGTAAGTGTGACAATGTGAAATTTGTGTAGATGAAGGATGTATTTGATTGGAGGGTACAGATTTTTCATATATGGTTGAGCTATAAGCTCATCAATGGTTTTCTCATGTGATGCCTTAGGGCTGTGGTGGCTAAACTCCAGCTGTTGTAAAACTACGACTCCCAAGATGTAGAAATAAATGGAGCATGCTGGGACTCGTAGTTTCTCCACAGCTGGAGTGCCGAAGGTTAGACATCACTGCCTTAGGGTAATACCCTGCCTATCTCTTATACTTACACCAGAGGTTGCGCTACATTTTTTCTGGAAGAGTAAAAATACTCCTGTTACCATTTTTGAGGAGCATTTTTAGCCGATGAGGAGTACGAAAGTTACAGTAATCCAAATAGTTAATACGAAGGCCTACATAACATTAAGGGGTTGCTATTTATGCAGGGAAACCATTACTAGTACTCTAGAACTGTCTTCCATGCATAAATAGCAAATTTAGACAATTTTAAATTTAGCCAACATCATATACTAAACATAAGACCACTGCCACCTCAAAAGTGCCACATGACTGTGTACATTACCCTGCATTATTACATCACTGGGTGTACTATGCCTGCACTATGACATCACTGTGCACATAACCCTGCCATTGTTATTACATCACTTGTGCCCTGTTCTGTGACATCACTGTATGCAATAAACCTTTGCTTTAGGCTACTTTCACACTTGCGTTCGGAGCAGATCCGCCTGGTGTCTGTACAGATGGATCCGCTCCTATAATGCAAACGCTTGCATCCGTTCAGAACGGATCCGTCTGCATAACTGTTTTTTTCAGATCTGATTTTTCACTTCGTGAAAACTCAGATCCGACAGTATATAACACAGAGGCGTTCCCATGGTGATGGGGACGCTTCAAGGAAAGGGAGGGGGGGCCGGCCGCACTGGCCACCAATGAGTTAAAAACAGGGGGGGAGGAAGGAATTTCACGATCTAACTCAAATCCGATGGTGATGGGGATGCTTCAAGTTAAAATATACCATCGGATTGGAGAAAACTCCGATCTGATGGTATATTAACAGGGACTCCTGACTTTACATTGAAAGTCAATGGGGGACGGATCCGTTTGCAATTGCACCATATTGTGTCAACGTCAAATGGATCCGTCCCCATTGACTTGCATTGTAAGTCTGGACGGATCCGTTTGGCTCCGCACGGCCAGGCGGACACGAAAATGCTGCAAGCTGCATTCGGGTATGGCTCGAAGTAATCATAGACTATAACTGGGAAAACTTAGTTCAAAAGTGCATACTTCTGACACGGTAATGTGCTGCCCCATGGTTACTTGATACGCCCTGACTTTACTGGTAGCAGTGGTGGAGAGGTCATTGCTGTGGCTGGCACTATTCTGGGGTTAATATGACTGGCGCTGTTTCAGGGCCTAATATGGCTGGCACTGTTCTGAGGGTAACATGTCTGGGGGTAATGTGGCTGACAGGGGTATGACTTATGAACAGACTGTGGCTGCTTCCTCTAATTACAGAACAGGCAGTCTCCGGTTGCTATGGGTAACAGCTGTACTCCTCACGCTGCCTGCACTATAGGAGCTGTACTACAGATAACTGAAACGTTTACATGTGACACAACACTCGCCGTGCTGCCGGCCGTCACTTATGGGTAACCTGTGCGAGCTGTGGAGTTACTGAACAGTTACTACTAGCAGGGCTGGTCCCTAACAGGGAGCACACCGCTATAGCTCACATACACTGCGTGCAGAATTATTAGGCAAATGAGTATTTTGACCACATCATCCTCTTTATGCATGTTGTCTTACTCCAAGCTGTATAGGCTCGAAAGCCTACTACCAATTAAGCATATTAGGTGATGTGCATCTCTGTAATGAGAAGGGGTGTGGTCTAATTACATCAACACCCTATATTAGGTGTGCATAATTATTAGGCAACTTCCTTTCCTTTGGCAAAATGGGTCAAAAGAAGGACTTGACAGGCTCAGAAAAGTCAAAAATAGTGAGATATCTTGCAGAGGGATGCAGCACTCTTAAAATTGCAAAGCTTCTGAAGCGTGATCATCGAACAATCAAGCGTTTCATTCAAAATAGTCAACAGGGTCGCAAGAAGCGTGTGGAAAAACCAAGGCACAAAATAACTGCCCATGAACTGAGAAAAGTCAAGCGTGCAGCTGCCAAGATGCCACTTGCCACCAGTTTGGCCATATTTCAGAGCTGCAACATCACTGGAGTGCCCAAAAGCACAAGGTGTGCAATACTCAGAGACATGGCCAAGGTAAGAAAGGCTGAAAGACGACCACCACTGAACAAGACACACAAGCTGAAACGTCAAGACTGGGCCAAGAAATATCTCAAGACTGATTTTTCTAAGGTTTTATGGACTGATGAAATGAGAGTGAGTCTTGATGGGCCAGATGGATGGGCCCGTGGCTGGATTGGTAAAGGGCAGAGAGCTCCAGTCCAACTCAGACGCCAGCAAGGTGGAGGTGGAGTACTGGTTTGGGCTGGTATCATCAAAGATGAGCTTGTGGGGCCTTTTCGGGTTGAGGATGGAGTCAAGCTCAACTCCCAGTCCTACTGCCAGTTTCTGGAAGACACCTTCTTCAAGCAGTGGTACAGGAAGAAGTCTGCATCCTTCAAGAAAAACATGATTTTCATGCAGGACAATGCTCCATCACACGCGTCCAAGTACTCCACAGCGTGGCTGGCAAGAAAGGGTATAAAAGAAGAAAATTTAATGACATGGCCTCCTTGTTCACCTGATCTGAACCCCATTAAGAACCTGTGGTCCATCATCAAATGTGAGATTTACAAGGAGGGAAAACAGTACACCTCTCTGAACAGTGTCTGGGAGGCTGTGGTTGCTGCTGCACGCAATGTTGATGGTGAACAGATCAAAACACTGACAGAATCCATGGATGGCAGGCTTTTGAGTGTCCTTGCAAGGAAAGGTGGCTATATTGGTCACTGATTTGTTTTTGTTTTGTTTTTGAATGTCAGAAATGTATATTTGTGAATGTTGAGATGTTATATTGGTTTCACTGGTAAAAATAAATAATTGAAATGGGTATATATTTGTTTTTTGTTAAGTTGCCTAATAATTATGCACAGTAATAGTCACCTGCACACACAGATATCCCCCTAAAATAGCTAAAACTAAAAACTACTTCCAAAAATATTCAGCTTTGATATTAATGAGTTTTTTGGGTTCATTGAGAACATGGTTGTTGTTCAATAATAAAATTAATCCTCAAAAATACAACTTGCCTAATAATTCTGCACTCCCTGTATGTGTTCATCGGGATCAGGCTCATACAGCATCTGAGGCTGGACAAGGAAAAACAAGGCGCTCAGATCTGGGACCCTCACTACATTTCACTACACAGCAAGACAACTTACCCCGCCAGTGACGACCACGCGCCTCCGTCCTCACTTCAGAGCGGTGTACCATAAGCTCTGGCAGCCGGCTCACACTGACCAATAACTGAGTTCCTTACTGTAAGGAACATTGTGATTGGTTGTCTCAGGCAGCAGCAGCATCGCTGCGCTGCCTGTGCCGTTCACAGCGCTCACTGCACTGATGAATGGCAGGGAAAAGCCTAAGGCGAATTGGTACGCCTTAGACTTTTTCCAGGGAGTTAAATGGCCTGAAGGAGTCTATGACGCTTGTACAGGCGTTATTGCGACCTCTGACTTCCACTATATCATATTATAAAGGCAGAATTTGGAGTAGGAGTCCTTTTACTGGAGTACATTCACATGATGGTGAAAAACAGCCGTCACACAGCCATTTTTAGAACTATTGAAGACAATGGGCCTATTCACATGACCTTTTTTTATTTATTTTGACAGCTGCTATTCACATGTCCCAATTTTGGCTGTTTTTACCGACCAATGTCCCCATACAATATAAAGGTGCAGTTTTTAATGACTGCGCTTCATAAAACACTCGTAAAAATAGGCCATTAAAACAGTTTTGTCCTTTTGAACAGCCATTTTTTTTCAAGTTTCTTTGAATGTACCCTAAAGGTTTCTGACCCACCAGCCAGTTTGATGAAAACAGCAGTGCTAATTTACTGTATGTATGGGGAGAAATGAGGGTGATCATGTTTAGACAAGTGCAATGCAAGTACAGCTCTGTAACTATAGATCTAGAATTAGCCAGGGACAGATCTCCAGTGAGTTAGTTCTTATGGAGTGATGTCCTTTCATGTAATCTGTGTGCAGTGCTGCAGAGTAAGTAAAATTCAGTGGAGGGGCCACACTTCCTCTTCAATCATATCCTTGCAGGGGCAGACTGAGAAATTAAAGTGGCCCTGTCAAAAAATCTAAAAGTGACCCCATGTTGCAGGTGGGTCCAAATTGACAGCAGGCAGGGCTAATACACGTAGGCGAGGCCAGCATTACCATATTGCAGCACAATATACTGCCCCAGTGGAGCCAAATACCTCCTCAGAAGCTGCCCCTCTGTGGTGGCCAGCTCCAGCCGTCACGTTCTAACCTTCTACTCCAGTTGCCTCAGGAGGGCCACTATAGCTGATGGCCAGGTACATGATTACTTGACACCCCGGCGGTAAATAACACTGGGAGCGACAGATCATTACTTACCTGGCTGGCGGCAGTGAGGAGGGCTCAATTGGCCCCCTGGGCATCGGCCCACCAGTAAATTTCCCTGTAGAGTCTATGGCCAATCTGCCCCCTGTATCCTTATAGTTTCATTAAAAAGGTTATGATAGTTGGTAGTCTAGAACCTGGTTCGCTTACCAGAGTGTCAGGAAGCGTACCTGGTTCTCAGGCCCTCTACATTTGACTCCCAAGATGTTGGCATACACAGATACTGTTGTGCTCTAGTGGCACCAGGTAGCTCATAAACCATATCACTGGCAGCTAACACTAGGGCAAGAGTGATATCAGTCAGTCATATCCTTAATGTTCCTTTGTAGTTTTACTATTCAGTGTGGCCTGTGACCTACAAATAATTAGAAATCTCGGGTCAAGAAACTTGATTGTCTTACAAAGAACTGCAAGACAATGTGCAAGAGAGAAACAAAAGACTTAGCAGAAGTAGCTAATTTTCAGATGTTTCCATAACCTCCAACAATCAGTAGGTTTCAAGTCCAGTGTATACTGAATTTCAAAGTAATTCCCTTAGACCTTATATTGAATAACCACATAACAGTCCTGTGCTGTACTCAGCTATTTCTGCCAGTGCCATAGACTTTAAACACGGTGGCAGGATGTTTGCTGGCAACTGCTGCATTAAAATTTCTCCTGAGTTTGGTCTTGGGTCCTGGGGGGAATGGGGGACCACTGTGGTTATGGCAGTCGTTTGGGGTTGCAGTTGAACTTGGTCCTCCATTTGTCTAGCATTCATCACCTATCCACTGGGTAGATGACAAATGCTTCAAACTGGAATACCCCTTTTAAGTAATGGCCAGATGTTTAAACCAGGTTTTCTGACTGTATTTGGGCAAGAATTCTTACAATACATGCATAGTAACAAAGTTTGTAGGGCTTAAAAAATCTGTCCATCCAGTTTGGCCTGTTATCCTGCAAGTTGATCCAGAGGAAGGCAAAATAAAAAAAGCCAATTTTACTAATTCCTCCCCGACTCCAATCAGGCAATCAGAATAACTCCCTGGATCAACGACCCCTCTCTAGTAGCTATAGCCTGTAATATTATTACACTCCAGAAATACATCCAGGCCCCTCTTGAATTCCTTTATTGTACTCACCATGACCATCTCCTCAGGCAGAGAGTTCCATAGTCTCACTGCTCTTACCGCAAAGAATCCTCTTCTATGTCGTCACAGTCCTGGGGATAAATAGATGATGGGATAAATCTCTGTACTGACCCCTGATATATTTATACATAGTAATTAGATCTCCCCTCAGTCGTCTTTTTTCTAAACTGAATCACCCTAATGTTGATAATCTTTCAGGGTACTGTAGTTGCCCCATTCCAGTTATTACTTTAGTTGCCCTCCTCTGAACCCTCTCCAGCTCTGCTATGTCTGCCTTGTTCACAGGAGCCCAGAACTGTACACAGTACTCCATGTGTGGTCTGATCAGTAATTTGTAAAGTGATAGGACTATGTTCTTATCACGGGCATCTATGCCTCTTTTGATGCAACCCATTATCTTATTGGCCTTGGCAGCAGCTGCTTGACATTGGTTTCTACAGTTTAGTTTACTGTCAACTAAAATTCCTAGGTCTTTTTCCATGTCAGTGTTACCCAGTGTTTTACCATTTAGTATGTACGGGTGACTTGCATTATTCCTTCCTATGTGCATAACCTTACATTTGTCAGTGTTAAACCTCATCTGCCACTTCTCTGCCCAAGCCTCCAATCTATCCAGATCCCTCTGTAGTAGTATACTGTCCTCTTCAGGGTTAATTACTTTACACAGTTTAGTGTCATCTGCAAAAATTAATATTTTGCTGTGCAAGCCTTCTTTATGTTTACGTTGACACTGGGACAATAGAACGCAATAATAAAAGATGTGCAGAATAGGGATCGACCGATTATCGGTTTTACCGATATCGGCCGATATTCAGGATTTTGACAGTTATCGGTATCTGCATCTATTTTGCCGATATTCCAATAACGTATGGGGAACACATCGCGCTGCTCAGCGCTCTGTGTTCCCTCAGCAGCACAGGGGAGAAGGAAGCAGTGTCTCCCTCCCCCTGTGATGCTGCTGCCGTTTAATGAAGAGACAGATGAGAAGAGGAGGGGAGGGGCTTTGGCCACTGCGCCACCAATGATATTAACTTACTCATTCATTCAAATTGAACAGGAGGCGGGAGCTGGCTGCAGAATCACATAGCCGGCTCCCGACCTCTATGAGCAGTACCTGCGATCCACGGTAGTTAACCCCTCAGGTGCCGTGGATCACAGCTACCGCTCAGAGGTCGGGAGCCGGCTATGTGATTCTGCAGCCAGCTCCCGCCTCCTGTATGTGAATAAATGAGAGATTTATGTTCATTGGTGGCGCAGTGCGCCCCCCCAAACCCCCCAGTATTAATCATTGGTGGCGCAGTGCGCCCCCCACCCCATATTAAATACATTGGTGGCGCAGTGCGCCCCCCACCCCAGTATTGAAAACATTGGTGGCGCAGTGCGCTTCCCACCCCCACCCCCGTATTAAAAACATTGGTGGCGCAGTGCGCCCCCCACCCAAGCCCCCCCCAGTTTTAATCATTGGTGGCAGTGGCCACAGGGTCCCCTCCTCCTCCGATCGGAGCCCCAGCAGTGTAAGCCTGGGGCTCCGATCGGTTACCATGGCAGCCAGGACGCTATTGAAGCCCTGGCTGCCATGGTAAGCTCCATGCTGCTGTGTGCACAGAGCACAGGGCAGCAGGGACAGTGTCAGATCCTAATCACCCTGATAGAGATCTATCAGGGTGAATAGGACAAGGGTTCTAGTCCCTAAGGGAGCTAAAAGTTAGTGTAAAAAAAAAAACTAAATATTAAGTATAAATAAATAAGAAAGATTTACAAAAGGAAAAAAAAACTACACATTAACAAGAAAAATATTCATTTTCAGCAGATTTGTGTAGGAATTTTTTTTTTTCAAAAATGACATTTCACAGAATATCGGTATAAATTATCGGCCTGAAAGTTCACAAATTATCGGTATCGGCCCTAAAAAATCAATATCTGTCGATCCCTAGTGCAGAATAATATATTGAACTATTGTAGCTAGACCAACCTAGTTCACGTGCTTACATTTTTACAACCTCTACTATTTAGTTAAATAGTGTCTTATTATAAAAATATGTATATTTTTCTCAGTAGGCAGTGCTATAGAATGGTGACTGAAATGAAAGGCTTGCACTGCAAATTGACATGTCTTGGATTTGTTTTCTGCTTCCTGTAAGTGCACCTACATTTTTTTTGTGCAGATTCAAGAGATTACTAGAGGCATTAGAGTCCATTAAGTGACTGTATCTTAATGCTGCTCTTGAACCCCTGTATAATAATTTGTGTATAAAAAAAACAAACACATCTTTTGTTATTTCAAACTAATTCATTTATAGGTTATGGTATTGTCAGCATATTTCCTTTTTTGTTTCTTTTGTATCCGATATGGTTCTTAGAACATGTTCATAAAGTGGCATTATAAGAAAGGCCTAATAGCCCTGTGCATTTTACTGCAAACGCACATGTGATGCCTCTAGGACTGTTGCCTATTAAAATGCAAGGAATAGAACACAATATAAACACATCATAAAGCTACTTTATATAGGCCAGACTGTAGAGAATGACTGGATCACACATCCACATGCTACGGTATATAGATTACCGTAAAATACAAAATGCGGACGCTTTTGCAGGATGATATTCCTCATGGGGCATGAGACAGGGACCTCTTTCCACATTTTGCTTTGGAGTTGTTATGTATATTTTTTTATGGTTTTATATTTTATGTTTGCTCTTCCCATATCTGTTACACTGATTGTATCCAATGATTTACCCTCTACTCCCAATGCATGCGCTGAGACTGAGTTTCCATTTGTTGTGGAACGAGCTCAGCATTTCTTTCATCTGCAGTGCATTGTTGCCACCTTGTTCTGTCATAATTGTCATTTAGCATCAGATTTTTTTTTTCTGCCGTTTTAGACATGATATTGTTTATTGAAGTAAGATTTTCGTCTGCAATGCATTCATTCCACCCTCCAAAGGCTCTTGTCTGGTGTGGAGGACTTTGGTCCTTTTAAGGCTTGCATGTTTTTTCCCTTTAAAATGAAACTGAAACCACAGTTACACTTAAGATTCTTCTGGTAGAGAGATGTTAAATATTTTTGGAATATAATTTATTAGTGAAAGATGTTCCTTTCTACTAGAAAACAGGGTGTAAATAATATTCATAGCAATGTTCTGATAGTTGCTAAGAATACTTTCACACTAGCGTTTTTTTTTTTCTGGCACTGAGTTCCGTCATAGGGGCTCAATACCGGAAAAGAACTGATCAGTTTTATCCCCATGCATTCTGAATGGAGAGAAATCCATTCAGAATGCATCAGGATGTCTTCAGTTCAGTCACTGAACGGAGTTTTGGACGGAGGAAATACCGCAGCATGCTGCGGTATTCTCTCCGTCTGAAATTCCGGATCAGTTGCTGTATTAGTATTAGTGCCGGATCCAGCATTAACAAATACCGGAATGCCGGATCCGTCCTTCCGATCTGCGCATGCACAGACCGGTAAAATTGTGGAAAAAAAATAGAGAAGAACCGTTCTTGCAATGCCTTTGTGAGACTGATCCGGATCCGTCTACAAATGCTGTCCGTTTGCAAGCAGATTGCCGGATCACTCTGCCGCAAGTGTGAAAGTAGCCTAAGTAGAGTCTGTCTTCTCACTGCCCGAGTCCCTTTGTACTGTACATGTTACCAGACTATCACTGCCTATCTGTAATTAAAGCTTTGCAAATAAGGCACTTACACCCTTTTTTTTTCTAGTACAAAGAAATCTTTCCTTAATAAAGTATATTACAAAAATGCAGAGGTGTAGCTAGGCTTTCCAGCATTCCCAGTCCCACTTACCTAATAAAATCTATCCTAGGCTACACGGTGGTACCAATACACCTTGCAATAAATGGTCCTACCGCATACAGGGTGTTGCTGAAGTTTCGGTGTGATGTCCACTGGATCCCTCTACGCCCCTTCAAAAATGTTTAGCATCCCTTTCCCTGGACTACTAAATATTAAAGATAAACGACAGTTATACTTTTAGAAAGTCCAGCGCCGGTGACCTCTTTTTTAGACCTCTTGCATTCGTTTAACAGAGTTAGGCTACTTTCACACTGCCGTTTCTGAGTCCGCCTGTGAGATCCGTTTCAAGGCTCTCACAAGCGGCCCAAAACGGATCAGTTCTGCCCCAATGCATTCTGAATAGATAAGGATCCGTTCAGAATGCATCAGTTTGCCTCCGTTCAGCCTCCATTCCGCTCTGGAGGCGGACACCAAAAGGCTGCTTGCAGCGTTTTGATGTCCGTCTGACGAAACTGAGCCAAACAGATCCGTCCTGACTTACAATGTAAGTCAATGGGGATGGATCAGTTTTTACTGACACAATATGGTGCAATTGAATCCGTTTGCATTATCATGAACAAAAATAAATAACATAAACAACATAAATAATTATAATAATAACATAACCATTTGACTTAGAACTGACGAGGGAGGTCATAGAAGCCGCCTAAATGAACCTTAACCGACCAAAACCACCACGGCAATTCCATCTTGCCCCCAGCCGCGTACCACAAGCTCGGGGACACCAACTGATGGACGCCACACCAAGCCAACCAGGTGCCCCAACTGTGAGAGTCCAGCCCCACCATTGAGGCCCTCTCATTCACCTGTACCATACAGTAGCCCCAGCTTCTATGACCTCCCCCCGCCAACAACGCGTAGCTTGACCCCAATCCTCAAGCTCGCGTGTTCCGCCACACACTGAGAGCTCTTTCCACTCCCCCTTGCAAATCCAGCGACCACAGATCAATGCCCACTGCATTAACCACCTCAGCCCCCTTAGCTTAAACACCCTTAATGACCAGGCCACTTTTTACACTTCTGACCTACACTACTTTAACCGTTTATTGCTCGGTCATGCAACTTACCACCCAAATGAATTTTACCTCCTTTTCTTCTCACTAATAGAGCTTTCATTTGGTGGTATTTCATTGCTGCTGACATTTTTACTTTTTTTGTTACTAATTGAAATTTAACGATTTTTTTGCAAAAAATTTCACTTTCAGTTGTAAAATTTTGCAAAAAAAACGACATCCATATATAAATTTTGCTCTAAATTTATTGTTCTACATGTCTTTGATAAAAAAAAAATGTTTGGATAAAAAAAAATGGTTTGGGTAAAAGTTATAGCGTTTACAAACTATGGTACAAAAATGTGAATTCCCGCTTTTTGAAGCAGCTCTGACTTTCTGAGCACCTGTCATGTTTCCTGAGGTTCTACAATGGCCAGACAGTACAAACACCCCACAAATGACCCCATTTCGGAAAGTAGACACCCTAAGGTATTCGCTGATGGGCATAGTGAGTTCATAGAACTTTTTATTTTTTGTCACAAGTTAGCGGAAAATGATATTTTATTTTATTTTTTTCTTACAAAGTCTCATATTCCACTAACTTGTGACAAAAAATAAAAACTTCTATGAACTCACTATGCCCATCAGCGAATACCTTGGGGTGTCTTCTTTCCAAAATGGGGTCACATGTGTGGTAAGTAGTTTGAAATCAAAATCTGTAAAAAAAAATGGCCGGTGAAATCCGAAAGGTGCTCTTTGGAATGTGGGCCCCTTTGCCCACCTAGGCTGCAAAAAAGTGTCACACATGTGGTATCACCGTATTCAGGAGAAGTTGGGAAATGTGTTTTGGGGTGTCTTTTTACATATACTCATGCTGGGTGAGAGAAATATCTCGGCAAAAGACAACTTTTCCCATTTTTTTATACAAAGTTGGCATTTGACCAAGATATTTATCTCGCCCAGCATGGGTATATGCCTAGATGCGCAAAGGGGCCCACATTCCTTTTATGAGGGCATTTTTAGACATTTGGATCCCAGACTTCTTCTCACGCTTTAGGGCGCCTAGAATGCCAGGGCAGTATAAATACCCCACATGTGACCCCATTTTGGAAAGAAGACACCCCAAGGTATTCAATGAGGGGCATGGCGAGTTCATAGAATTTTTTTTTTTTTTGGCACAAGTTAGCGGAAATTGATATATATTTTTTTCTCTCACAAAGTCTCCCTTTCCGCTAACTTGGGACAAAAATTTCAATCTTTCATGGACTCAATATGCCCCTCACGGAATACCTTGGGGTGTCTTCTTTCCGAAATGGGGTCACATGTGGGGTATTTATACTGCCCTGGCATTCTAGGGGCCCTAAAGCGTGAGAAGAAGTCTGGAATATAAATGTCTAAAAATTTTTACACATTTGGATTCCGTGAGGGGTATGGTGAGTTCATGTGAGATTTTATTTTTTGACACAAGTTAGTGGAATATGAGACTTTGTAAGAAAAAAAAAAAATATTTCCGCTAACTTGGGCCAAAAAAAAGTCTGAATGGAGCCTTACAGGGGGGTGATCAATGACAGGGGGGTGATCAATGACAGGGGGGTGATCAGGGAGTCTATATGGGGTGATCACCCCCCTATAAGGCTCCATTCAGATGTCCGTATGTGTTTTGCGGATCCGATCCATGTATCAGTGGATCCGTAAAAATCATACGGACATCTGAATGCAGCCTGACAGGGGGGTGATCAATGACAGGGGGGTGATCAGGTAGTCTATATGGGGTGATCACCCCCTGTCATTTATCACCCCCCTGTAAGGCTCCATTCAGACGTCCGTATGTGTTTTGCGGATCCGATCCATGTATCAGTGGATCCGTAAAAATCATACGGACATCTGAATGCAGCCTTACAGGGGGGTGATCAATGACAGGGGGGTGATCAGGGAGTCTATATGGGGTGATCACCCCCGTCATTGATCACCCCCCTGTAAGGCTGCATTCAGATGTCCGTATGCGTTTTGCGGATCCGATCCATGTATCAGTGGATCCGTAAAAATCATACGGACATCTGAATGCAGCCTTACAGGGGGGTGATCAATGACAGGGGGGTGATCAGGGGTGAATAAGGGGTTAATAAGTGACGGGGGGGGGGGTGTGGTGTAGTGTAGTGTGGTGCTTGGTGCTACATATTGCTGAGCTACCTGTGTCCTCTGGTGGTCTATCCAAACAAAAGGGACCACCAGAGGACCAGGTAGCAGGTATATTAGACGCTGTTATCAAAACAGTGTCTAATATACCTGTTAGGGGTTAAAAAAATCGCATCTCCAGCCTGCCAGCGAACGATCGCCGCTGGCAGGCTGGAGATCCACTCTCTTACCTTCCGATCCTGTGAACGCGCGCGCCTGTGTGCGTGTCTGTGTAGGGAGCCGGTGGTCGTGTCCCCTCACTATTGTAGGGCCTTCAGGTTAAGATAGCCGAGGTACGTGGATATGCGCCCATTCACCTTTGGAGTGGTCGCATAGGCTGAGCAATAAGGGAGAGCGGCAGGTCGATTGCAGGGGTCTCCCTTTTTGTTCCTTAGTTGTGGATCCAGTGAGTCATCGTTTGTGTTTGTATCATCTTGTTTCCTGTACACCATCCGTGACATTATCAGCCGCCAAAACCGTCTCGAGCATGGATCCGGTTACACTTTTGGCTGAACGCTTTCAGGGTCTTTCTTTGGAGGTAGCTGATCTCCGTAAGACTTTTTCTCAGTTTCAAGTGACCGGTTCAGCTTGCGTTCATGGAGTTTGTGCTGAGCCTAAGATTTCGCTCCCGGATACGTTTTCCGGGGGTAGTGAGAATTTTGTACGTTTTAGAGAGGCTTGCAAACTCCATTTTCGCCTTCTTCCCCATTCTTCCGGTGATGAAGAACGAAGGGTGGGCATCATTATATCGCTGCTCAGAGGTAATGCTCAGTCCTGGGCCTTTTCGCTGCCGGAGGGGGCACGGCCCCTCCGTTCAGTGGATGAGTTCTTTTTAGCTCTGGGTCAGATATATGATGATCCGGATCGTATTGCTCTGGCTGAGTCTAGACTACGTCTGTTATGCCAGGGTAAACAATCCGCAGAGATATACTGCTCAGAATTTCGGAGATGGGCAGCAGATACGGGTTGGAATGATGCTGCACTCCGAAGTCAATTTTGCTATGGTCTTTCTGAGGGATTGAGAGATGCATTTGCCTTTCATGAAAGACCTACCTCCTTGAATTCTGCTATGTCTCAGGCTGTTCGTATTGACAGGCGTCTTAGAGAAAGAGGAGAGATCTCTCCTTCTTGTCATGCTCAGTCCCGGGACAGTGCAGCGGTGTCATTCTGTGCACAGGGGTCTCAGTCGCTGTCAGCCCCTTCTGAGCAGGAGCCCATGCAGCTGGGGTTGATTGCCTCTGACAATAGAAGATTCAGCCCGCAGGGGAGGGTTTGCTTTTGTTGTGGAGGTATAAATCATCTGGCAAATGTTTGTCCCTCTAGGAGATTCAGGCAGTTTTCTGGGAGTAATAAAGAGACAAAAAGGAAGAAATCTTTTAAGAATATTCCGCCTGTTACTATCGGCAGGGTTGAGGCGGAAATTGAAGATTTTTCTTTTGCTTGTAGTTCCCGTTTTGTCCTGCCTGCTAGGGTGGCGCTAGAGAGCAAGAGCATTTTTTGTGAGATTTTTGTGGATAGTGGAGCAGCTGTCAACCTCATTGATAACCAATTTGCAATAACTCATGGTTTCCAGGTATGCACTTTGGGAAAAGATATTCCGGTTTTTTCTATTGATTCAGCTCCACTTTCTCAGAAATCATTAAAGGGCATAGTTCACAATATCCGTTTAATTGTGAATGATGCTCATGTTGAGGATGTGTCATGTTTCGTCCTTAGCGGTTTGCCTACTCCTCTAGTGTTGGGGCTACCCTGGCTCACTAAACATAACCCCACCATTGATTGGCAAGCGAGGCAAATAAATGGTTGGAGTAACTTTTGCAGAGAGAATTGCCTCGTAACATCTATTTCTGAGGTTTCTACTAAAACTGTACCACCTTTCCTCTCTGAATTTTTGGATGTTTTCTCTGAGAGTGGAGTTCAGGGTTTACCTCCGCACAGGGAGTATGATTGCCCTATTGATCTCATCCCAGGTGCCAAGCTGCCTAAATCTCGTTTATACAATCTTTCCCAACCTGAGAGGGTCGCGATGCGTGCTTATATCTCTGAGAGTCTGAGAAAAGGACACATACGACCCTCAAAGTCACCTGTTGCCGCTGGTTTTTTCTTTGTTAAGAAAAAAGATGGTTCTTTAAGACCTTGTCTGGATTTCAGGGAGCTGAACAGTATCACTATTCGTGATCCGTACCCGCTTCCTCTAATCCCGGATTTGTTTAACCAGGTTGTTGGGGCGAAAGTCTTTTCCAAATTAGACCTAAGAGGGGCATACAACCTGGTTAGGGTCAGAGAAGGAGACGAATGGAAGACGGCTTTCAATACCCCTGAGGGCCATTTTGAGAATTTAGTTATGCCTTTTGGTTTGATGAATGCCCCAGCCGTTTTTCAGCATTTCGTCAACAGCATTTTTTATCATTTAATGGGAAAATTTGTATTAGTGTATTTGGATGACATTTTGATTTTTTCTCCTGATTTCAAGACTCATAAGGAACACTTACGTCAGGTCTTGCTCATCCTGCGGGAGAATAAATTATACGCGAAACTGGAAAAATGTGTTTTTGCGGTTCCAGAGATCCAATTTCTGGGGTTTCTTGTCTCCGCTTCTGGTTTTCGCATGGACCCCGAGAAGGTTCGTGCTGTGCTTGAGTGGGAGCTTCCTGAGAATCAGAAGGCGCTGATGCGTTTTTTGGGCTTTGCTAATTATTACAGGAAATTTATTTTGAATTATTCCTCTGTTGTTAAACCACTTACGGATATGACCAGAAAGGGGGTAGATTTTTCTTCCTGGTCGGTAGAGGCGCGTAAGGCCTTTTCTAATATCAAGGAGAGTTTTGCTTCCGCTCCCATCCTAGTACAACCTGATGTTTCGTTACCCTTCATAGTTGAGGTTGATGCTTCTGAGGTAGGGGTGGGTGCGGTCTTGTCTCAGGGTTCCTCTCCTGCCAAATGGCAACCGTGTGCCTTTTTCTCAAAGAAGCTCTCCTCCGCAGAGAGAAATTATGATGTGGGAGATAGGGAATTGTTGGCCATCAAGTTGGCTTTTGAGGAATGGCGCCATTGGCTAGAGGGAGCCAGACACCCTATTACCGTGTTTACTGACCATAAAAATCTGGCCTACTTGGAGTCAGCCAAGCGTCTGAACCCGAGACAGGCCAGATGGTCTTTGTTCTTTTCAAGGTTTAATTTTGTTGTTACGTTCCGCCCTGGGGTTAAGAATGTGAAGGCAGATGCCCTGTCACGTTGATTCCCGGGAGGTGGGAATTTTGAAGATCCGGGTCCCATTTTAGCTGAAGGTGTGGTGGTCTCTGCTCTTTTTTCTGAATTGGAGGCAGAGGTGCAGGCAGCCCAGTCAGAAGCTCCTGATCTTTGTCCTCCTGGGAGGTTGTTTGTGCCTCTCGCTTTGAGACACAAGATTTTTAAAGAACACCACGATACGGTCCTTGCTGGGCACCCGGGGACAAGAGCCACACTGGATCTCATTGCTCGGAGATTCTGGTGGCCTGCGCTTCGTAAGTCGGTTGAGGGTTTTGTGGCAGCTTGCGAGACTTGCGCTCGTGCCAAGGTCCCTCATTCACGGCCATCAGGTCCTCTCCTTCCTTTGCCCATTCCTTCCCGTCCTTGGACACATCTGTCCATGGACTTCATAACGGACTTGCCTCGTTCCTCGGGGAAGTCTGTGATTCTGGTGGTGGTGGACCGTTTTAGCAAAATGGTGCATTTTATCCCTTTTCCTGGTTTGCCCAATGCTAAGACGCTGGCGCAGGCATTTGTTGACCACATTGTCAAATTGCATGGGATTCCTTCAGACATAGTCTCTGATAGGGGCACGCAGTTTGTTTCCAGATTCTGGAAGGCTTTCTGTTCTCGCTTGGGGGTTCGCTTGTCATTCTCTTCTGCTTTCCATCCGCAGTCGAATGGCCAGACAGAGCGTGTCAATCAGAGTCTGGAGACATATCTGCGCTGTTTTGTGGCGGAGAATCAGGAGGATTGGTGTTCTTTTTTGTCCCTTGCTGAGTTTGCTTTAAATAACCGTCGTCAGGAGTCCTCTGATAAGTCACCATTTTTTGGTGCATATGGGTTTCATCCGCAGTTTGGGACTTTCTCTGGAGAGGGCTCTTCTGGTTTGCCTGATGAGGACAGATTCTCCTCGTCTTTGTCATCTATTTGGCAAAAGATTCAGGATAATCTAAAGAACATGAGTGAGAGATATAAGCGTGTGGCGGATAAGAGACGTGTGCCTGGTCCGGACCTGAATGTTGATGATTTGGTGTGGCTGTCTACCAAGAATATCAAATTGAAGGTTCCCTCCTGGAAGTTGGGTCCTAGGTTTATTGGGCCTTACAAGATCCTCTCTGTCATCAATCCTGTTGCCTACCGTCTTGATCTTCCTCAGACTTGGAAGATCCATAGTGTTTTTCATAAGTCCTTATTGAAACCTTATGTTCAACCTATTGTACCCTCGCCTTTGCCTCCTCCTCCGATTGTTGTTGATGGAAATCTTGAATTTCAGGTCTCTAGGATTGTGGATTCTCGTCTTGTCCGCGGTTCCCTCTAGTACCTCGTTCATTGGGAGGGTTATGGTCCTGAGGAGAGGATGTGGGTCCCAGTGACGGACATTAAGGCCTCTCGCCTCATCAGGGCTTTCCATAGGTCCCATCCTGAGAAGGTGGGCCCTGAGTGTCCAGAGTCCACTCCTAGAGGGAGGGGTACTGTCACAACCAGACGGCTGAGAAGCTCTGACAGGAGCCGTTCAGATCCTCCCCCTTGAGTTTCTTTGTTTTGGTTTCTGTTCCTCACCTCGTTAGGCTATCTCAGCTGTCATGCAGTCAGACTCATTACCTCCCTTTAAATTCTTCCCCATAAGGTAGTAGGGTGCGGCTGATACAACTTCCTGGAATGTGTGTGCATGCTGTCCCCAGCTCCCAGCTCCCAGCTCCCAGCTCCCAGCTCCCAGTTCACAGTCGTCTGCAGATAAGTTCTGTTTATGTATTTATGATTTTCTGTTGTCTGGATTCAGGTGACCCTGACTCCCTCCGTGTCTGTGTAGGGAGCCGGTGGTCGTGTCCCCTCACTATTGTAGGGCCTTCAGGTTAAGATAGCCGAGGTACGTGGATATGCGCCCATTCACCTTTGGAGTGGTCGCATAGGCTGAGCAATAAGGGAGAGCGGCAGGTCGATTGCAGGGGTCTCCCTTTTTGTTCCTTAGTTGTGGATCCAGTGAGTCATCGTTTGTGTTTGTATCATCTTGTTTCCTGTACACCATCCGTGACAGTGCCGCACCAACACTGCCCCATGCTTGGCACAAAATCGCCCAATCACCCTATTTAACTTGATCCTGGCCTTATTCAACTTATCCACAGATCTAGCCTCCCTCCAGGACTTCCTCGACACAATGTCTGACCACACAGTCACCATGGACGGGAAAAGGGACCACAAACGTAAAAAATCAAACCAATCAATTCCCTGCAGGGACGAACACCTAGGTCATTAACCCCCACGTGCAACACTAGCTCATCCGGGGCCCTATCCAACCTGGCATGACGATGTACCTCCTGCAGGACACTACCCCACAACATACCTCGACGCCCGATCCACCTCACCACTGCCACATCGCGGTCAAACCCCAACTGTCGCCCGTTTTAGCCGAACATCGGCCCGCAGGGCCCCCCAAAAAATTAATGAGTGGCCCAAAATCCACACTAACAGCGGGGCGTCACCTGCAAGACAACAAAACAATGATTAGAAACAATCCCGCACACTCAAACCGCCCCTAACCGCACATATAACCGAAAGCGCTCGGACTCCCACCTTCCAATGCGCTTTATCACCTCATCTCGCACTCCCAGTCGAGCAGCCTCCGTGGCGGCCCCAATCCTAAAGGAATGACCCGTGAAGTTACCAGAATCCATTCCCAGGTTACGCAAACACTTCTTAAATACCGCCAGGAATTGAAACCTTGACAGAAAAGACCCATCTGCATGCCTGAGAAGCGGGCCGCCACCAACCTCGGACCCCTCCTGAAACTCCAGCAAGCACTTGACTGGACACAACAAACACCCCGGTACCTCAAACAACGTTATATAATGACCTTTTCCCTCCCGATCAGTTTTAGAAAAACCACCAACCTGTCGGCATACAAAAATACGTCCTCCCCGCTCAATCCCCCCGCACGACTCACACTTCTACACACTATCTTTTCCAAACGAAACGCCCCGAAAAAGGCCAGAGAAAACGCTAATCTGAACAACCTCAATTCCCAAACCGAATGGCAGACCAAGGCCGCTTGCTCCCCCAACTTGAGCAACAGAGAAAAAGTCACCGGAAGTCGAGGGTCTCTCACCCGCCGAAATCTCCTATACCCCTTTAACACCTGCCGCACCAAAAAGGACTTAGTGATGTCTGGGGAATTTCGCAACTTGAACCCAAAGGCCAGCCCCAGCCATGCAGCTGTTCATCTGTGCGACCGACCAGCCCTGTTCCTTCACATGGCCAATGAACAACAATAGCGGGATTTCCCCACCCATCACATCGACCCCCAGTTCATCATCACACCACCGTTGCCAAGTACGCCAGGCCTTACCATATGCTCTCCACGTGCCTTCACTCAATGATGCCTGCAACAGATCCCCTACTGTACCTCCAAGATCTCCCACAGTGACTCTGGACACAACAACCCGTCTGGACTCGCCTGTGGGGCCAACTGGCGAAACCGCTCCCACTGCAAACGAGAAAGTGCGTCAGTGATGCTATTAGAAGACCCTGCCACGTGCACCGCCACCACCCAAACATTAAGAGACAGACACATAAGAACCAACCGCTGTAATAAACAAATCACCAGGGGGGAGAGGCAATCAAGCCATTGATCGCTTGCAGTACTCCTAGGTTGTCACAATGAAACCTAACTTTCCGGTCCCTAAACTTTTCCCCCCAAAGCGTGACCGCCAACACAATTGGAAAGAGTTCCAATAACGCCACATTTTTAACACCCAGGATTCTGGCCACCTACCCGCACACCACTGTCCATGACAGTTCACCCCAAAACCAACCCCACCCGCCGCATCTGTAAACAAATCAAAACTATCAACAACCCCACTCATAACTAACGCCCTGCCGTTAAATCGCTGCAGAAACGAATCCCACACCATTAGAACCCTCTTTCAGTTCCCGACCCAGCCTGATAAAATGATGCGGCGCCACAATACCCCCGGTCGCGGAAGCCAACCTCCTACTAAAAATGCGGCCCATAGGGAGAATGCGACAGGCAAAATTCAATTTGCCCAGCAAGGACTGTAAGTCCCGCAGGCGAATCTTTTTTTGCCCTCAATGCGGCCGCCACCCCCGCCCTCAAATCCAACACCTTGTCCTCTGGCAATCTACACTCCATTCGCAGGGTATCAATGACTATCCCCAGAAAACTTAACTCCGTTGTTGGCCCCACTGTTTTGTCTACTGCCAATGGAACCCCAAAAAACTCAAAAACTGACTGCAACGTGGATAACAACAAGGAACAAACTCTAGATCCTCCCAGCCCTAATGAATAATAAATGAACAACATTTCTCCACCACCGGCAATGGATGAGAGGGGATATGAAATCCTAACGTAAAACCCAAACGTAAAAATTCTGCCACTTCTTGGTTAGGATATCTACTTAGATAATCTCCCATCCTTTCCACTCGCACTGGAGTCCGCCCCTTTTGCAAACCTCTCTGTCTACCACCTCTAAAACACCTATTGGCCCCATGGCTGCCCCCACATGCGGAAAACTCATGCTTAAATTTACATTTTTGTCCAAACTTGCAACCTCCTTCATTAAAAAGGAAGCAGAACCCCTTACCAGCTGGCGCGGTCCTTCCAGGTGCTGTAACTCTCATCCATAAGGCTATATCCTTATGGTCCCATCTCATGGTAGGGCGGACCGCTTTTCTTTGACAGAATTGTTCGTCATATCGTAACCACCCGGAACCCCCGTACACCCGATAAGCTTCCCCAATTGCGTCCAGGAAGTGCTGAACAACAATCGGGATACTTTTCCCCAATCACACTTGCTAGAATGGCAAAGGCCTGCAGCCAATTACCAAACGTCCGCGGGATAAGCCGAAAACGACGCTTGTCGTCTTCCTCCTTCCTAACCCCATCCTTCTTGACTACATCCAAATTAAAGCGTTCTAAAGGAAGGAGAGAAAAAATTTCTACGTATTCTCCCCGCCAAATCTTTTCTCGCACGTCAGGCTTCAAGTGTGCTCCCAGAGGACCCTCAAAACTCACATACACTTCCCCTTTTGCAGCATCATCTAACCTGGGCCTATCCTCGCCCCCCCCCCCCCCCCCCCCGCCTGCGTCTGTACTGACACTGACCCTGCCACCCCTCCGCTATCGGGTGTGGGCACATTACTAACCTCCGTCCCCAATCCCCATGCCTGTAAGGGGGCCGCACCTAAACCCCCCCCCCCATCCGGACTGACGCCAGCTAGGCCACATAGCAAGCGTCCCAAACCCCCAATAATAGTACTATTGCTACCCCCCAAACTGCCTGACCCTTGAAGTATAGATAACAACGATCCCATGGACGTCTCACCTAGCTGCCCGGGCGCTGTGAACCCAGCAGCCGAAGGTCCTGATTCCGGCTCCTGGATCAACCGGTACGGTCCTCTCTTGGTCACTTGCTTCAGGCGCAGACGGCACCCCAGCTGCGGCCACGCTGGGCGCGTTGAACGAGACTCTGGAAAGCTCCCTCACGTCCTTGCTGGTGGAGTGGGGCTAGCTGTACCCACCTCCACCCCCCCTAACATGGCAGTCACCTGCTGCTCCAACCACCTGGAGCCTCTGGAGTCTGCCGCTTCTCTCAACCGCCGCAGCATCGCCTCCACTGCTTGCGACATGGCTGAACGAGATTCTCGCTCCTGCTTACCCCCAAAATGGCACCCGTTTTCCCGCTCCCCCTCTCATTTAAAAACTCGGCCCCCGTCCCCTCTCAGACCACTCTCCGCATCACGGCCGCACTCATTAACCCTAACTTATCCTAGCCCT